>NC_141593.1:77962800-79162800 GCF_036417535.1 Chlamydotis macqueenii | reverse complement strand
GCAACTAGTGCTTGTTATACATTGCTTGATGTATTCTGGTACGCTTTTTGACATCTGCTTGCAAACTCCTGCAGCCTTTTCAGTCCTGATATTCACTTGCTTCACCTGATGCTGTTTTTGTAGTCTTTAGATATGGAGATTCGCTGCTGACCTTCAAGTCTTGTCTGCTAAGTCACACTGGCACAGTCAGACCTGAAGGCTTTTGTGTTGTTAGTTAGCCCCAACATCTTTACAGAGCCTTTTGGGAACAATGTATTTCATTAGTTTTTTAACATTACAGTGCTTTTCCTTAAAAGAAAAAAAAACAAAAAACAAAACAAAACAAAAAAAAAAGAAAAGAAAAGAAAACAAAACAGAAAACCAAAAAACCCCCAAAACCCCAACAAAATCTGCAAATTATACACTAACCTTATCCTCTGACGAGCTGTAAAGGACATAAGATGTGAAGTCCTGTTTTCCTACATAAATGTGACAATGTCACGGCATATTAACAGAGGAGGAGGGATGGTAAAAGATCCCTTCGCAACGCAAGTGGTTGGATCAAGGTGGGTTTGTCCGTCCTGTGGCACTACTTCTTGTCAAAAACAACCCTTTCAAACCATGGAAGACTCCAGCAAGTGTCATACATCACATGCATCAGATATTCTTCGTCTCCCAGTTGAAGGTATTTCAGCATTTTACAGTTCTTCCCACCCACGTGTAGGTCCATGGACCTTATGCACAACAGCAAGACACAGCTTCTCTAGCTGTATGTCTAGGCACAGTATTTATGTGTGCAAATATTAGGATGCTAACATGAAAAACCTTTGAGATTTTGGATAATTCTTTTTGTGTGATTCTCAAATTACGCTGAAGAAGTAAACCATTAAGCATCACATTCAGATGAACAACTCACAACAAATGTTTTGACAAACCTGTTGCCTTTTCTTCTTGAGATGTATCTATGAAGAGACTTTGCATTTTTTCTCATTTGTTAATGCAAATTGTTCAGCCATGATGTGTATAGAGGAAAAGCATCACCCCATGAATCCTTTTAGTACTATTCTCTAAATAGCTAATACTTACAGAATTCTCATTCACTGCCCACACCGCAATTGACCACACGACAATGCAGCTTTGTGCGGAACAGGAGGATGGGTTGGCAAAGTTATTTTTGTCAAGATATCTATGATACAGGCAAAACTGTATGTGAGTTTCTGTGATGCTGCCTGCATGCACATTTATGCAAATACCTGTTTGTGAACTAGATTCCATCGTTCATGCAAATCCTTAAAAACCCGTAAGCACACAAACCAAATAGGGCCTGGAGTAACATCCAAGTGAATTCTCTTTTTTTTTACTTAAAAAAAAAAAGTTAAATGCTTACAGATCTATACCATTGTATGCCCTAAATCAGATTCTGTTCTCAGTTTGACAGATCTCTGGTCACGTTACTATCAATTTAGAGTAATATAACTCATATTAGTGTGGGCTAATAATATTTATAGAGAAAATGAAAAACAATCAATGGCACTGTATTTTTAGTGATTTTGTTACATCAAATGGCTGTAAAGCATTTGGGAGCCGAGATCCAATTATTCATAGGCTCTCATCCTTAAAGAAAAGAACAAAGTAAGACACTATTAACTATTGTGAGGAAGTTATGTAATATGTTAACTAGAGATCATTGCATTTTGCATTATCATATTAATGTACAAATGAAATTAACATAGGCTGGCAAGTTATAATCCATTTCTGAACACTGAACTTTTTTTTTTTCTGCTTTTTTCTAGTATTGCTATTTGATATTGATCCTGAAAAGCTTGCGAAAACAATCAGGAGAATTTATAATTTAATTGTATAGTAGCATATGTTTTAGATATCCTAAGTATTTGTTGCATATTGTAGTTTAATATGTAACTGTAAAATATAATATTTCAGTTGTACTTTTAACACCTGTGGTTAGGAAGGAGCGGGCCTTGTGTAGTCCATAAAATTCATAGACTTTTTCTCTCCCTTGAAAAATCTATCTCTTTTCTTGAACCATCACTTTAATTTCTATACATATTCAAGAAGCTTATGCTTAAACCTCCTATTTGCTGTCTTTCAGAGGACTTCCCGCCACCCACCGAGGGTGAATTCCTGGACGAGACTGTGCTACAAGCAAGATGATCTCGGGCAAGTGCCAAAGAGATTGACCCACTGGACTTTGTTTTGTTAGGAGTCATCTGAACGTACACGAATTTTTCACAGCCTCTTCTAAAGGGAACACATCTCCAATAAAGCCTGCGTAACAGTCGCACTTTGAAACTCGTGTTCAAATGGGATCAAAATTAGGCAGAATGAGTTCATCTGTCTTTCTTGATTACACTCCATTATTTTCCGCAAGCACCAAGAGAGAAGATCTAAGTTTTAGTGCAGGCTCAGCAACAATTGTATAGAATCTCACGGAACTGAAAACTAATGGTTTTTGAGGCTTAAGACACAAAAGCATAAGCAATTGGGAGCAAGGGCACTGTGAAACATGTAAGTGATCTCGCAAGATCTTCCTTTTTTTCCTGTGTGCTTCTGCACATCAGCAGCAATTTCAAATGAAGAAGCAGTACTCCCAGCTTGGTCTTTCCCTATAAAAAAATTACAAGTGATCTGAGAAGCTGGTCCTATTCCCCGCAGGTAACTTTTGGCCATACTGGTCATATTTCTTCCTCTCTCCTCTTCAGACATGTTTAAAAATCTCAATGACTTTTTTTTTTTTTTCTGTTGGAAGGGTTGTTTTAAATGTGAAGAAGAATAAGAGGGTTTTTTTCCTATTTCATAATGGTAAATATTTTTACAGTTTGAGAAAATGTCTGTAAACTATAATAGTTGAGATCTTACTCTGTTGTTTTCGGGTGGAGGTGGGGGAGGCCAAGTGGAGATCTGATTTTCTACAGAAATTGATGTCTCCTTAGATCTGTAAACACTGAGCTGAAGTACTTGACTTCCTGAGGTGAAATAAGTTACTTCCAGCAGTTGCTAAGATATCATTAATAATCATACGTGCAATAAATAACAACATGCGAATTAGCTCCTAAGAGATATATGGCTGCAAATTGCAGCAACAAATCACCGCGCGTGTAAGAGAATGATCATTACTCCAGTGTGTACAAAAGCTGTTCTAACAACTGTATTCTTTATGGTGAAGCTCACCCTAATTAGCCTTTCAGATTCCCGAGGGAAATGTCGACGGAGCGTTTGACATTGTGATGTTTGATCTAGCGAGGAGGGAAGGGAGGTTTGTTTCTAAACCTAGAGAGCGCGGGGCTACAGGCTTGGCTTTCAATTAGGTCACTTCTGCTAATGGGGGTGGGAAGTGAATAGTTCTTTCAGGAAAATACTTTGGAAGTAAATGAATAATTACTCAGTTTGGTATATGTAAATGTTTCACAAGATAGCTATGTAGTGGCAGGGCCATCTTATTATTAATTGCACGCACATACGTACACATGTGTACATGGCAAAAAAAAATGATTCCTGTGTTTCTTTTTCATCTGCTAGCTCTGCAACACTGAGTTTCTCCCATTCATCTACTCTGCTAACAAGAACTGAAATTTTTTAAGAAGTTGCTCATATAATGCAGTAGTTCAGGTTTTGCTAACCCAGATATGGGGGACGGAGACTGAGGTCGGTGCCGGTACAGAGCCATCCATCCTCCCCAGCCATCCTGGGCTAGGACCAGTCAGGCAGTGAAGTGCCTGATGGTTGGACACTCCAATGGCTAAGTTGCAGGTGATGCATTTTCTAGAGGAAGTCTGAAAACCAGTACTGAATTTCTGAGCCTGCACGTGAAGACCGAGGTGCTTTACAAGAGGGCAATCCACTTTACCTTGCGTATTAGACCAACCTGGGCAAATGAGGACATAAAAAACTGATGTCCCTCTTGGAGGAGGTAGATTTGAATCAGGCTTCTTCCAAGGCTGTCTCATTTCGCAAAGCACCAGCATGTTTACCAAAGAGAGGGAAGACGGGGACGGTGGCTGGAGGATGCCCGTGCGCTACATGACAGCTCAGCAAGTGGGATGCCTGAGCTCACACTGAGATTCCCAGCAACCCTAAGAGAGTAGCCGAACAGCAGGCTCAGGAAGATGGACTTAGAACATTAAAAAGGAGCAGGATTTAAGCTACCTTTTTTCTTTTCTTTTTTTTTTTTTTTTTGTGAGAGAAAGACCTTTCCTCCTGGCTCATTGAAATTTCAACCTGCCCTTTTGCTCTCATATGTTTTATAGAGAACCTAGAAACCTTCGTGGAGCTGTAGATTTTGCCACGATTGCAAGTTACCTGGTGTCCTTTTGTGGATTCAAGCCTGCGTTTGATACCCCTGCAACATCCAGGGAACAGCAGTGCTATTTGCTCAGACGTTCTAACCATAAAGGCATGTACCTGGTGTTTGCAGTTATCTTTGATTGAACAGATTTTAAAACCAAAGAGAAACCATTTGGTAAGGCATGCACACATAAATCAGTACTTTTTCAAAAGGGAAGTATTAGATAAGTATGCTGCTGTATTGCTAGCCTATTGCTTGTTACAGAATCATATTTCCTACAGAAAAAAAATATTTACATGTTTTCACTGCATGCCCCGACAGCTCCAGCTCTAATGAGAATCGTTTTCAAAAATTCCGTCTAACAGGTTGACACCACAAAATGATGCTAAGAGCTTAGAAACCAAGGAAATGCAGTTCAATCAGCTTTTGTTGCTTGTTTGACATAATTCCTTATTCTAAAGGGAGGGGAATCATGTCATGGAAAACATTTGCTGCAGTTCAAGTTTGGCTACTGTCCTAAACCATTCTCACGATCAAATTGTCGTAATTCCCACCTCTGTCTCCTCCCCCCAGACCCCATCGTCTTTTATATTCATGTATTTTTGTAAACAGCTGGTGCAAACTTTTAAAAAGGTGTGATGGGGATAATATTTTCACATTTCAATGGTATACAGCTTCTTTAACAGGTATATGTTAGATGCCACAGCGTAAGTCTGCCTTTATTTTAATTGAATGTGGAAACACTTTTGATATTTAGGGAGAGTCTGTATGGTAGAAGAAAACTCTGATATAATTGAAACATAAGCATTGCTGCTCTGCATAACAATTATGGACCCATTTAATAGGTTTTCTTTTTTTCCCCTCCGTTGTATTATGAAGTGACACAGCAGTGGCGATTAAGTGGATCACTGGCTGCTCTGGAGATGGAGTTCTGATCCTATCTTTAGTCCAATTTTCCGAAATATGCAATACATTTACCCAGTGGAAGTGTGATAACTTGTAAATTCATACATCCATTGTAGCGTAAGGTATAAATCCTGCTGTTGAGGGGGGACTTGTGAGTAGGCTGGAGAGAGTATCCGAGCTAGGGATTCGTTCCCGAGAGGGTCAGGCTGTAAGGCGCTGAATCAACAAGCACTTCAGCATGTGCACAAGTCCCTTTGAAGCCAGCCAGACTCAACACATACTTAAGTGCTTTGCTGAATAAAGGTGGGAACTAGTGTGTTTAGCTTTTAGCACATGCTCAAGCGTTTTCCTCTAAACCAGGGCCCAAGTGAGTCGCTTAAAAAAAAAAAAAAATTATACACACATGCACTGGCACCACATGCTAGACAGTTGATGAAGAGTAAGTTTTTCCACAACAGAATCAGCAGGGACTATTATTAAACGCAGTCATGTCAATAACACGTAGCGTGGATCTGTGAGCCAAGAGGAAAATAGCTCTTGCGCTCAGCAATCTGCTCTGACGGGAAAACGGGACTCCCCAACACCAAAGCAAAGTAGGGGCTACGGACTGAAACTGATAAGTGGAAAGGGATCCCAATAAAAACCCAGATGCTCTCTGGCACACATGTGGGTGTACAGGAAGCTGGAAAGCATGTTGATTATTAAAAAGAAATTTTTTTTGTTGTTTTTTTTCCCCTTCTCTTGGCCCTTTTCAGCAATTGCTATTTTTCAAGGTATGCAAAGAAAACCTAAGAGAGTTTTTCTAGTGTGCAGGCCTCTGAATAATGTCCTTGCTTGTCCTTTTCCTTGTTCTTTTATGTGTCAGCAATTATTGACCTCAACCTTCATTTCTGATGAGCTATATAAAGCATTAATAAATGATGAGGGAAAAAAAAATGTTGTGGTGCATGATAAAATCACCTGTATTACAAATAAAATGTTCACTTCTGAGATTGCCAGCTATTTTTACATTCAGTGCTCGAAGTGTTTAAACACAGTAGTGCTTTAAATGAAATGAACAAGAAAATCCATTAACAAATGGAGTTTTGTTAGAAATGGGTGAAAATGCTGGTGCTGTACGCAGGACTGGTAAAATACGAGTGGGGAAAGTGTAAAGCTTTTTTTAGAGAAAACTATAGACATGGCTGGTTTTAAATAGAGGATTGGAGACAATAGAGAAAGTCAAAAGGAGAACTGGATTTTATGTGTTTGTAAAAGTGTCCCAGGGGATGGGAAGAGACGATTTGACAGAATATTCCTATTCCAAGTGGGAAATCTTGCTCATCCTTATTCCCTGCACCATACGTCTGTTTTTCTAGCAGAGGCAGCAGCATCTCTGGGAGGAAGGCACCTTCTCCAGCACAGAGAAATCGCAGACCCGCAGCAGCTGGGTTTATCCCAGCCTGCCGCTGCCTTTCTGCAAAATGCATGTCAAAGTGAGAAAACCATTAGACTGCCGAAAAGATTGTGCTTTGCAAAAATCTGTGCTTTTCATGCTACGGCAAGGCTTCCTACAGGATCTGGGTAGAGGCAAATGGTATTTGTTTTAGGCTTGGGTGGTTCTTTGGAGCACAGATGGCTGGAAGGGACGCGCAGAGCCGTGACGGTCCCGGTCCAGCCTGGTGCGTGTTGCACCATCTCAAATTCCTGTGGCTGAGCCCATCTTCCTTACCAGAATCTCCCACCTGCTTCACTGCTAGCTCCTTTCCTTTCCCTTCTTACAAGGCAAGGCTGACAACGTACACCTTCCTCCTTAACCCGTGACCTCCCACTCAGGAAGAGACGGGCAGCAGTCGTGAAACAAAAGGAGATGGGTTTTCTTCCCAACGTGAAGCAGCCAGATACACACTCTGATCGGAGCTACCTGAGGGAAAGGAGTCTTGGCTCCTTGGATATACTATGAAAGAGAAGACGTTAGCCATGTACATCTTCTAAATGTCTCCCTTTTTTCCTTTTCTTTTTTTTTTTTTTCTCCAGAGGGGAAGGCAGCCTTTCTTTGAAGGGATGAGGAATATGGTGAATTCTGGCTGCGTGCAAATGGATCTCTGCAGCTGGGACTGATCGCAAACTGCCGGGTCAAGCTGTGTGCTACCGCTGAGACCCGGGACGTACCCTCCACTGACTTAAGCTGCTCTGCAAAAAAAAAGCCACGGTGCATGCCTCAGAGGAGGGCTAGGGTGCATTTTAGCCTCTGCTAAAGGACTGGGGTCTGGCAAAGGGCGGTGCATGGAGCAGGACTGAAACGCAGACATACATCCCGAAAGTCCGTACGCTTTCATTGCAGATGTTCCCTGGCTGAATTTGCTGTGTTGTTGCTGGTTAAATTTGAGTGAACTAGTCCTTTTCCTGAGATCACAAACTGTCTTGAAGGGTTTTATGTAGGCAAATGAGCCACACTGTAGTTAACAAAGTAAAAAAAAAAAAAAAAATTAACACAGTGTGGCTAAGTTTAGGCACCTAAATCCATACATAGGTTCCTAAAAATAAGTTTGGTTCTCAGAAAGTCATCATGTTTTCAGAATGAAGCTAGTAATTTAGGTAGCTAGATGTGGATGGAGATGCCTGAGTTTAAGCAGTTGGGCAGTAACATTTTTGACTTAAAACCAGGGCTTTCTGACTTTGGAGAACACATCCGTGCTGGAAATGCAAGAAATTCTTATGTACAGTGTTTTACAGACATGCTCTGTTCTTAATTTTTCCACAAAGAAACAATGATTGAAAAAAAAAAGTCTGTGAGCTTTTTTAAAGTAGAAGATAATTAATGTAAATCAGTCCTTAGAAACAATACAGGCTTATTTTCACATTTGTTTAGGATTAAGCTGCTTCCACAAAGTACTTCCACATGTATACTAATTAGTTTTATAACAAAACCAACCATCCCACAATGAAGAGTGAAGACAAAAGTCTTATGAACCATGCCTTATTCAATCAAGTTTTATCTCCACATTCCAGGCCAGCGGGGTCCCCTTTAGGGTTGGCTTCTATGGAGCTCAGGAGACCCCCATTGCTCAGTACTTGACTGAGCCGGCAGACCTCTGGGTGCCTGGGAGCAGAAAATGAGCGTCCTCCTGGAGAACACTAAGTTGCGTTCCTCCAGAGCACTACTGAGACACCAACTTTTGTTTCAGGATCCTAGCTGTGCAAGAGCTGGAGTTGCAATAGGTTTGTTCCTTACCTTATTGCAGGGTTAATAACATCAATGGCACTGGCTATTGTGTCTTCTTTCTTCAACATCTAAAGCAAAGGCTTTTATTTTAACATCAGTCCAAGCCAACTAAGTGT
The DNA here is from genome assembly GCF_036417535.1 of Chlamydotis macqueenii. Lineage (NCBI taxonomy): Eukaryota > Metazoa > Chordata > Aves > Otidiformes > Otididae > Chlamydotis > Chlamydotis macqueenii. Next base: position 79,154,291 of record NC_141593.1, on the reverse strand, counting down.
CAATAGCATGTTGATACAGTTATTACCATGCTGAAATTGTATATTCTCACTTTTTTTTTACTTGCTTTTTCAGTCTTTACTCCATTCCTACTCCTGGGACCTGCCCTGTATGGGATAACGGCTCTCTGCCTCGGCTGTGACGGACTAGCTCTTAATGTACGTACTTGGAAAACCACGGAAAATCATTCAAAACACAGGCAATCCCAATGCAATGACCTTCATTTTTTTTTCTGAATTACTGTGTACATACCATAAAAAAAAAAAATCTGATGGAGTGTCATTCTAGTATCTTTATTGTATATTTGAGTCTAAGGATGCCGCCAAATGAGGATCTGATGGCATGGGAGTAGCAGAGCTGCAATAGCCCGGTGTAGCCTGTGCTGCTGGCAGAGGAGACACGGCAATACCCTTGCTCCCAGTTCCTGCCTGCGTGCTTAGCTCTGCCAGTGTCACTATTTCTGTCTCTACACTGTAAACTGGATGACTAAAATGACTGAGGTTAAAGATAGCCTCCTTTCCGGAGGGGTAATTAAAGGGAACCTTCTCTCCAGCCTTGCCCGTGGGGTCAGCCCATCACGTAACCAAGCCATTGGAAAGCTGAGAAGCTCTTCAGTCCAGCCTGGTCTCATGATGTGCTCATGCCTCTCCCACTATCTCTGGTTCCTTCACAACCTGAGCCCTGACCACCCAATGGATGTGCTGCCACACCATCAGTGAAGCAGATGCGGATTTTCGTTAATAGAAACCAGAGCATGGCGTCGGCTGGTGAAAGCACAGGTGTCGCCTACAGATGGGCTGCACACCTACCAGCAGGAACGGGATCTAGTCTGGATGCTATCATTTGGTTTCTGTTTCCTCAGAGAATTTCTTTTGTTCTTTTGTAGTGACATCATTATTTGAAGTCATATTTTACCGTGGTTTTCTCAGAGCTGGGATAAACAACAAGACTATGGAAAATAAACTGTGATGGCTGCTTTTTTCATGGAGTTTGGTATGTCATACTCATTGGTTGCAAATTTAAGCCCATCTTTGGGCCCTGTTACTGCATCCCACCACCTGAATGCGCCTGATTTCTATGTCCAGCATGCACAGAACATCACCATATTTTAGTATTTTGATGGAGGTCAGTAATTATTAAAGATCACGCCCCACAATTGCTGTATACACAAACCATATTTTGGATGCAGATCAGGATACACGATTTCTTTTCAGAGTGAAGAGTGATTCTGCCTTACCAGACATCTGTCGATACTGCTATTTCTGAACTTCAGTGGATGCTGCATCACGCAGCCACTTTATTTTTTGTTGTCGAAGCAAATTTCTTCCGCAGCTCTTCAGCTGCCTCTCTGCTTTTGGTGCCTGACACTGTTTGCTGTCAGTGGCTGGGTGAACATGTTATTTCCAGCAGTATATCCTCTCTGTCAGAAGCATGAGAAGCTTCTACAGAGCTGTTATCCTCTTTGAGCTGGGCATAGATATGTTCTTAGTGTCTCACATGAACCTAGCCCTAGGGGTGGTTACAGCTTACCAAACAAAAATTTGGTACCGAAGACCAAAGACTGCAAAGGTAGATGGAAGGTGTACTCTGATTCATTTTCGCTAGTTCAACATTGAAGGCTGTCCCAGGTGAGAAATATTAAGAATAGCACTCTTAGCTCCTTCAGATTTGTTCTGGGATGAATCCAGCATGCATCCGCTTCATCCAACTTCTCAGATCCAAAATTGAGGCAATTTTTACCAAGAACACCTGGTTGGGAAAATTGCAAGGTTATGAAAATGGAGCATTAGCATCCATGGTTTTTTTTTGGGTGATAAGAGCCTATAGACATGAGGGCGGGGGCCAAATAGAAATTTACATTGTGGTGCTTCCATCTTCCCAAAGTCATACAGAGGATGTGACAAGGAAGGCGAAGGAATAACCTTTAAAGGCTGCATTAAAAAAAAATGGCAAGGTGTCAGCGCTTGCACATTTAAACAATAAGATGCACTTAGGACTTCTCTGTATAACAAATAACGTTACTGTAATTAAAATTATGTTCTTAACTGCACATACTTCTACATGAAGGCTGTTCCTTTTCTGAAACAAGAGCAACTTTTGTTAGTGTACCTTAAGTTATTTCCAAAGCAGCATAAATCAGGGCAGATGGAGCCCAAATCTAAGGAAGAGATAGGAAGAGAGGTACACAGCTGCAACCCCTTTGTGTTTCTCCAGGCTGTGGGATTTGAGAAGGGAGGAGGCAAAAACCATCTGCAGCCCCGGCTAAACTTGAGCTTGAAATGTGAAACAGGAAGGATCTTTGCACAGGAGCAGGAGTACTCCTCAGGGAGCTGTGTACATCCCAACACAGCACTCTCGTAGCCTATACTACAGACGTACAACTTCACGTATAAGCACTTCTCAGGCTGGAATGAACATTTCCTCTTGGCTTCTTCCTAGCAAAGTGTCCATCTTCTACTGGAAGATCAAATGAGTTCTTCCACTGGATCAACATAACAAAAATGGATGAAAGATTTACTTCATTCTGCACAGGCAGAACTTCACCTGAATAAAGCAAATTTTTGGCCTGACAAAAAACCTGACCCCTTCACTATTTCATTTTTTCTTACAGGAATGGATTCTGCTCTGGGAAGATGAAAGCAATTCCACTGCCTGAGAAATTTATAGACTTACTCAAGGTATAGATATTTCTATCATATCCAGGGATTTAAAAAAAAAAATTATTTAAAAATAAAATATTAATATCAGTGCATAGGCTGATGTGACTTCATAACACGACAGGAATCCCATTGCAGCTTAGAATAGTTTTGAATCTTTGATATGGTATTGGAAACAGCTGGGTTCGGACGGACACCACCTTGGGGGAGATCAGCCAAACAAGTTTGTAAGGGCGCATTTCAAAGCTCTGCCATTTATATTTGAAGTCATCATCTAGGCTTCAAAACTTAAAGAGAGGTGGAGTTACATTTTTTTTTTTCTGTTACCTCTATTCCAGAACTTACATAGAGCTTCTGGCTCTATGTCTGCCTGCGTTACTGAGGAACCGGTGGATAGACCTAAGTCAACAGACAAAAAAATATGACTATTTAAAATGGAACTAGAGTTTTAATTTTTTTTCCTCTTTGCTTAATAGTTAAAAAGCCTAGACCTAAATCTTCTATTTCAAAGTAAACTGCTATCTACTTTTAACTAATAATACAGTTAACTTCTTGACAGATCAGCTGGAATGATTAAATTATGTATCAGCGGAGATATCTCAGGAAGCAATGACAGGCGGTACAAACCTACCAACAGTAGTTTGAAATGGCGGAGAGGGGGAAGCATTTTCAAACGTCAAGGCACCAGCATCAGTCTTGCTGTTCCCTTGCAAAATGTAGTTTCTGGTTTAGACATGTGTTTGTCATTCGATCATCATTTCTTGTCTGCGGCACACCCTTCTCGGAGTTGCTCAGACTGAGAGGTGTGAGTCCGTAGATGCACGCGGGCATATACACAGGTGAGTATAAAGAAGCACCGAGTCATGCTTTTTCTTGTCTTTGTGTCACTAAAGGTCTGCTGGAGAGAAAGCTCGTTTGCAAGACATTTTGCCTACTTTAGGCAGAAGCATGCTGAAAGCAGAAGCCCCTGCTGATGAGCACAGCTTTCTGGTTTTCCTTTTGAATTAGCCTGTGGAGAGAGGACAGATTCAAAGGCCATAGCATTTGTCTTTTTTTTTCCTCGACAAAACTGCATTTCAGGATTTCTTAGTTAATCCAGCTCCTCAGGGTACATAAGAGGTTTTTTTTTTGCATTTTTTAACAGAGCACTGGGGTGTAGCCTATGTCAGTGACAGGTTAGGATCGCACTGAGATTTTGAACCCCAGGAGCCGTGTGTGTATCATTTGCTTTGAAGTTCACCAGTTGTTGGAAGAGTTCTCTGTGTCATTGTCATTCAGAGGAAGGCTGATAAAGCCATTCCCACTGAGTTGTTGCGATGTAAATAAAAAACAGCTTTAGAGTCACCCAGAATGCACATGGGATGCATCGAAATGAAAAATCACTGAGGGCTAGCCCTGGGTTGAGATGCTGGACGTACCTGCTGCATGGCTGCGTTTTACACCACTGCCTTTTTAACAGGAAAGCCTCAGACAAACAAACTGGGGTCAGCCACAAAGAAGACATATCATTTAGCTCTTGAATCATATAATCACAGAATAGTTTGGGTTGGAAGAAACATTTAAAGCCCATCCAGTCCAACCCCCCTGCCAGAAGCAGGGACATCTCCAACCAGATCAGGTTGCTCAGAGCCCCGGCCAACCTGGCCTGGAACGTTTCCAGGGATGGGGCATCCACCGCCTCTCTGGGCAACCTGGGCCAGTGCTCAACCACCCTTGAACAACTTATGCTCGTAGATGCTGTTGGATGTCTTTTGCTGTTGATGCACGACGTCAAGCAGGCAACACCCATCCAGGGAAAGCTGCTGGGAGTGTCAGTCCTGACTAGAGCTGAGGAGGATCAGAAGGTGCAAGCTGTCAGAGAAACCCCTCTGACTATCTAACTGGGGCTTTAGTGAAAGGCTCATATGTCTGAACACTTAAAGTACATTTCTACTTCCTTCAAGGTCTGACAAACCTTTCTTGCCTTGCTATTTGCTGGTTTTGGAGCCACCAAAAGGCATATCCACCAGGCAACTGGGTGTCTAGCTGCCTCAGGCTGCGTAGCTTGAAATGTCTAGTACAAAAATATTGGACTAATTTCTCTGGGAGATGGGGGTGATCCAAGCTGGTTTTCCATGCTCAGTATTAAACATTATAGTTTCCTTTTCAATACAGAGCCTGTTTTTTCATAACTTGACTTATCCAGCCTTGTGAATCACAAGGTCCTGAGAAGACCTCTGGTCCCTGTGGAATTAAAAAGTAATTATTCCATTCCTCTAATGGGACAGGAAGAAACAAGTCTGGTGATTCATTTCCTATACTCTTCACTGGTTTTCCTCCTCAGAGGCAAGGGCAGAACCACTCATTCTTCCCTTCCGTGCACTTCTCCATCTCAGTCTAACAAACATTCAGCAGCAACGATCTCCTGAAGAAGCGGTCCCCAAGAGACTTCTCTCTTTGCAGGAGGACCATGTGCTCTCATTAAAGTGTTAGATCTGACATATCCGCTGGATTCCTTTTCCCAATGAATCAAATTCAGCATCTGTGAAGCCTAAACCTGTTAATTCTGTAACTAGATATTATGACAAAAAAAAAAAATCATTGTAAGTTAATTTTTGATTGCTTATAGGGAATCATAGAAAAATAAGAATTATGTCAGAAAGAGTCATGGGATAAGTTATCCATGACTGTCCAAACCTTGCACCTCCTTAACTTAACGCATTGGTGTATTTTCCAATAAATATTGGACTACATTAATTTCTAGGATTATTTTTAGAAATTGCTAAACATGAAATAATTGATTTTCCTCAAGACAAAAAGAGGAATTGAATAGGACTTTGAGGAATTTTAAATGATTGAAAAGATCCCTGTCTACATAGTGAGAGAAAAATTCTACTTCTTTGCAGTGCAAGTTACATATTTAGTGATTTCTCTACACAAAAAATAATACAGTCCATTAATCATGTCGGGATACCTCATTTAGTTTAGGTCTTTATGTCTAGCAAATCATTTAGTTTAAACTAAAGATCTGTAAGCATGCTTTTTATGTTTGAGGGAATATTGTGCTTCAATGTCAGAAAAATCTGTATTTTTTAAAAAAAACGTTTCACCTTAAGTTAAAGCAAAACCTAAAAACTTCTTTTTTTCCAAATTGAAATTCCACAATATTCTCTTTAAAAATAGGAAACAGTAGAAACCATTTGGTGTTTTCAAAAGGAAATATGTTTCTTAGGCTCTCTCAGCTCTGTGGTTTCCTGCAGGCTGAACTGGCAAGGCACTGAAAGTCTGGGATCCGAGAGGCACTGGAAACTTGGTGAATGTCATCAGGATTCAGGAGCCAGAACTTCAGAGCTCCCTTTCGAGCAGGCCGTTAGGAAGAGCATAAATGTCATCAGTTTTCAAGATCGAGGGTTTGGTGGGCTGAAAGGAGTCCAGAATCTATTAACTCTTAGAATCACACCATTCAATCAAGCACGTCACCAAGGAGTGAGGCCAGTGCACTGGTAGGGAATGTGGGAGGAGGGCATGATCAATCCCCATAGATACAAGTGGAGTAAGGTCAGGAGGCAGAGTAGATCTACTAAAGCCAAAAGAAAATTTTGGTATGTGTGTAATTAGATGTAAGTGTACTGTTAATTGATTTTAGTGGCAGATGGTGTCCAATGGTCAGAGAAGTGAAGATCTGAAAGAGACTTCCAACTACACATACAGGGGTCAGCTCCTTGTAAGTTGCCATGCTCTGATTCTGAGTGTTTAATAGGACTCTAATATGGCAGCAGAGGATGGACTCGATGAACCGTGATGAACTCAATGAACCTTGCTACCTTGTGTTTAGCAAACCCCTTCATTTTCTCCAAATCAGCATTTACCTGCAACGCTGTTGTCAGATTTCCCAGTCGCTCTACTCAACATGCCCATGGTAAGGGTGAAACCACAGGGTGCTGGCACCGATTGGCGAAGGGTGTTCAGTAGACAACCCCTTCTTCTCCACCATAGGAGGAGAAGCCCACTGCAAAGCTTACAGGTGTGATACTGGTCTTTATAAAGGCTTCTACATGAAGTCAGGTGGAGGTTGGTAGGGCTAGAGTCCTGAATGCCATTGCAAGTGTGCAGAAAAGGCAGATTTGTCAAAATTCTCTCTCAAAAAGGGCAAACTCTAGATGTTCCAGAAGTTTAATTGGCGTGACCTCTCTGGGTGCTCTGTGTCATGCAGTCCTGGGGACCTCTTAAAGAGCACTGTAATCCCTTTCTGCTCCTGCATTTTAGTTTGTTTCAACTGGAAACAGATATTTAGGAAGTGGAAAGGAGAGGTGGAGTCATCCTAACTTGGCTGTCGGTACAGCCTGGCTGGACACCCAGATCAAGGATTTGGAAAATACTCCACAAAGCCGCACAGCTTACATGTACCCAGCGGGACTTTTGATTCATTCCAGCAGGACATAGCTTTCACCCCAGTATTTATAAAGTTGTGATGTACTAAATCTCTTCTCTCCCAGGGAAAGGAAAATGACAATTATGGTATGTTGGACCTTTCTCTGAAAATATTGCATCATCAATTGCATCAGCGATATGCCTTGAAAGAGTTTCTAACTCCTGTGCCAAACCAAGATCTTTCCTAGTAATCCCTTACTGGCAAGAACATGTTTCCTTTAATCGCTTGAGTTTTCTTTGTCAGTGATAGTGTCAGGCAATGGAATTTATCTTATTTATTTGGCCATGATGTCACCTGGAATTTCTTACTGTTAATTTAGGGTTTCTAAGATGTCAAAGTATCTCCATTTGTGGACATAACAAAAAAAAATTAATACAACTGTGGAAGAAAAAAATCTCAATAAAGCAGTTTGAAAGTAAAACCTGGGTTTATTTATGATATAAAAGCAACTCTACTCATTCTGTTTAATCTTTCAGAGGATGGAAGCTTCCAAAGCTGAGGTGCTCTAGTTTGCCAGTAAAGCCCAGAGGGGATGTTTCACTTGAAATTATAAACCTAACAATATTGGAAATGCTGGAAGAGCCTTAACAATAACCTCCCTAAATTGCTATTACATTCTCTAACATGTATTTCATTCTTTTAGAGCCTCTGTATGAGAGACGCTGGTGGAAAGAACTTTTCCATCATTTTATTTCCCTGTCCTCAATGCTTCATCCTTCTCTGGAGTGCTCTGAAAATACTGATCTTAAATGGAAGGGCACACCAGAGTGCCCCGTTAATCTTTCTGTTGTTCGGTTTTTCTATTAAGCCTTTTCCTCTCAACACAGTGTTCCCAAATTTGACAAGCAGCATTGTTCAGGACTACCTGATGTTCTGTGGATACGCCTGTATTTGGACTGACTCATACAAATTAAAGTTCCTCTGGGAACATGTTCAAGTAATCAATGATGATAAGCAGTAATAGTTGCCGGAATGGCTCCGCTGCAACAAAAACCACCTGTGATCACAGTACTGTGATTATTGTTCATTATTTGTAAAGTAATGGAAAGGGTATTTTGCGTAAGAAAATCATGATTGTGGTCAGTGTCTGAAAGTATTTGTAACAAAGGGATATTTGCTTGTGTTGTGTACACAATGCCCTACTTTGCAGGCATGAGCCTTGATTGGAGGCTTTTACTTGCCCAAAAAGTAAAAGTGGAACAACTCCCATTGTGAAACTGATCTTACAGAGTGAAACACATGCTTAAACACTTGTTGGACACAGACCTTCCACAAGATTTGTGCTGGGATTGTTTAGAAACTGTATCCACCTTATAAGTGCTTTTTTTTGGGTCATGGGTTTTTTGCCCCCAGTGTTAAGTTCTTTAGACTCTCCATCTGACCATGACCACCACATTCTATCACGAAACAGTCACTTCCCTGACGCAGAAAAGGTCTAAGCAGCAATAACGACAGAGAATACCATAAATACTAGTATGATGCCTCTTTATCCCGTAATGGCAGATGAAATGCAACGTGTTCCAACAATGAGCACATTTAGGAACCTGTCCATCTGTGTCTGGGACAAACAAGGAGAAAAGTACAGACTGTGCCTCAGTGATGGCATGCGGCAGTGCATGATCGCCTCAAGCCACCTCCTGAAGACTGGTGAAGGGGAAGGGAGGGACGGCAACTCTCAGGGGCCAAAGCCACCAAAGGTTTGTAATCTACCACCCACACAAGATGAACAAGAACTGAGTCAGTCAATTTATCACCAGGTGCCTTTGGAGTTTTCTTTGTTTCTTTTTTTTTGTGTGTACTCTTTTGTTCTTGGAAAGGTTTTTGTTTGGCAATGTTCAATAAATGTGAAATTAAGAGACTTAAAAAAACCCCAACAAACACCACAAACCTGATCTAATTACACTTTTATGTATCTGAAGACACCATGGAAATATTGTTTTCTGTCCTAAATTAATTGATGACTTATTTTTGTCAAGATCACCCATTACTTGCTAAGAATTACCCATATCAGATGTGTCTGTAACCTAACAAATCAGCAAATAAACTAACAATGTAAGAGTTAAGAAATCAGTTTTGTATCTCTTTTGATGTTAATCGTGTTAACAAATGCTTGCTCTCATTTGGTCTTGACTAAAGCCTTAGCTGCAGTGCACGTAGGTGAGACGAATGGAAAGGATAACAGTAGATTGGATGAATCCATTGGTTCTTTGTTTAGCTAGAAATCCAGCCTTTTGAACAATTTAATGTGGACTTGAGCCTTTAAGTTATACTTTGAAGACCTTGGGAGAGCTATCTGTCGGTCTGTGGTCACGGAGTAACCTAATGATGCTCATGGGTCAGAGTACATCTGGTCATCTTTTTTTTTCTAGTAATTATTTTCTTGATTATTTTCTTGGTGAAGGATGTTGTTTTCATTGTGTTGAAACATCTTTTAAAGTATCAGTTTCAGCAACATTTAGGATGAAAGAACACTGAAAGACAGAATTGTGACAATGACTTTTTTCTAGTTTGGCAGTCCCACAACAGAACATTTTGATTTTTCATGACAAACTGATTTTTTTTAAAACATTCATTTTAATAAAAGGTTTAATGTAGGCTGAAACAATGAAAGTAACAATGAAATGCTAACAAAAAGAATTAAAATAAAATTTTCTTTGTTGCCCCCAAGTACTTTTTAAAAGTAAATATTTATGAAAGGTCTCTTAGAAATCTTGGGGGCCAATTAGACTAGTGTGATCAAGGGCCAGTTTCTGAAAGAACAGCACACAGGAGAATGATGTAGATGAGGTTCTGCTCTTATTCATAGCACAGGACAGATGACCTGATCCATGCTGGCAGAAAGCATGGATGAGGCAGGAATCTGCATATGTCAGCAAACATCTGTGTAGCCATAAAATTTTGGTTTGTGCTGGAATTACTATATTATTAGACTCAAAATTTTTTGAAATCATACAGGTATTCATAAAATAACAATTCCAGTGTCCGCGCAGCTTTGCAGCTCTTTTAGTTGCAAATGTTAGATTAGTCCTTTGTTGGATGATTCTCACTTCTGATTCAAAATAATAACCCCATGGTTGATTTTCTGCTATTGGAAAAAGCAGATGGAAAAGACACATTGGATAGGGATTTACCTCATCAGTTTCCCTGTGTTTAATATTTTCTCTGCCACTTAATTTTTGTGTGTGGTCTTTGGCATATTGATTAGGCAAACTACTACATATCCACGTAGAGAGCCGTGCTACATATATGTTAAAAAAAAAAACCACCAACAAAAAAAAAGCCCTTCTATAGAAGAAGACTGCGCATTATATATGTGTATTTAGTATATGGGGAAGTTTAAAATGACTTCTGGGTGTTCTGGTACCCTGAATCAAGCAAGGCAGTGAGATAAACACCTTATTCAGTATCTCTCTGGTATATATTTTATGATAATATATATTTATCTGTGCTCCCAACCCTTTGCTGAGTCTCATGGTTGTTTCAATGTCCAAGGTCTTCTCCTCTTCACATCTCCAGGAAGTCTCTCTCTCCAGTTTCTTGCTTCTCTCTCCTTATCAATGTCAGATGCAGAGGAACATCTGGTTTGGGAAAAGAAAAAACAGAGCTTGGTACTCTTACTGTATTTCTTTGGAATGACATTAAAATGTCATAGTGGTATATGTGTAATACGTACCCTCAGATGACCTGTCAGTTACGTAAAGACTTGTTTTGTAGAATAACGGTTGTAAAGGGCTTCTGACAATCTTGAATCGAAGTAACTCTTGTGAAAATACCGTACCTTATACTTAAGCACCTGGAAAGTTTGAGGAAACTTTCTGTGCTGCAGTTTCCACTTTGTTAACTATGGACAATGATGATTGCTTATTCTTTACTGCTGCACAGTATTATACTGTGATGTAATGCTGTAAATTGACAGTAAAGTTTTGGCTTGTTTGCAAACAGATATAGAATTTTGGACTGGAGAAATAAAAGCTTTTAGACCCAAAACTGCTTAGACATCATGATGAAAGGACCTTTGATACAAGATTTTGAGATAATGCAGCCTGCAATTTTTTTTCCAGAGGATGAACTTGTATTTCCTGTTTCACAACACTATGGTTTGGAAACTGCCAGCTAGACAGACAGATTTATGTTGCTATTAGGTGTTTTAGTCTTCTGTGGCTTAATGGTATTATTTTTATTTTTTTCTTTAGGGAGGCACTTTATTGTTCTCTCTTGCATTTCCCATAAATGTGTAGAGGTACTGAATCAAGAAAAATAATCAAGGACTTTAGGACATGTTTGTTTTTTTTGTTTGGATTGACATAAATAGCTCCTTCTTTTTCTTATCTTTCGTTACTTAAATAACATTTGGAGGTATTCTTCTCTAAAGAGCGATACTTCTGCTTTTAAAGTGATAGAAGAATGGGACACAGAGAGAAATTATTTCCCTCACTTGTGCTCTAAACTGAACTACCATCAGGACAGACTGTAGCCAGAAATAAATACGGATTTCTCTTTTCTTAAAAGCTTAAATAATTTACCATACTAACTTTAAAAGAAAGCTGCTTAAACGTGTCTTTCTACCATATTAACCATCCTTGTGTTTTTACTAGGTTTTAAGTAAAGGAGAAAATGAGGGGTTTAAACAATACTTTCCAGGAACTTTGCAAATTTTGGGCTGACCTTATAGGTCGTTCGTGTGTGTGGCCTTCATGTCTGCTGACATAGACTATGCAACCGGTGCAAGTCATACCAACAGCTCCAGACTGTCAGATTAAAAATGTTGATAAATCAAGAAAAAGTAGTAACAAGAGTAAAAATGCATAAACCATATAAATCATAGTGTATTATAGACGAATAAATTCAGTACCTATATATTCACTGAACAAGTCAAATTTTTTGTTTACTTGTGTCACCTGGGAAATCAAATTAGTACATCTGAGGTATTAATGTAACGAGAAAGCACATCTTATTCGGTGGATCATCACAAGTCACGGCAGCCTTTTGAGCATATCCCTGAATGTTTCTGACTGACATCGGTTTTGCAATTAGTGACACAAATGAGGACACACAAGCACCAAGTCTGCTGGAGAGAGGCTGCGTTTTTTTGCAAGTTGAGGTGGATGTTGAAGAGATGGGGAGATGGCACTTGAGGCATTTTCTCTAATCATCAAACCATGCCAAAATAACAGTTACGTTCCTGTTCTGACCTGTGCCCCACCATCAGGACCTTTGCCCAGTCCTGGACCTATCGAGGAGCTCACCAGTTTGGTTAGACACCTCTCTTCCCTCTTTTCATTTTATACACCTGGTTTTGCACCGTCTGTGGCAGAATGATTAATATTCCAGCCAGCATTTCATAAAGTCTTTTTTGCTGCTTCTTTGTGCCTCATGACTGACATGTCGTCACTTCAAGGGTGATTTTCCAATTGGCAAGAGGAGGAAGTGCCACACCAAGTATCACCTTCAGGAACAAGCAATATAAGTACTATAATGAGATGGGTCTTTGCAGAGCCTGTAATTGGTGACAAGGCATGGCAGCTTCATATCAGACACAGATGTACAACACAGGGTTTATTAATGAGGAAGGAACATCACAGTCGAGAGCCTTCCAGTCACTACCACTCAGAAGAATGTAATATATTCTGCATCTTGTTACTCTGCCCAGTGCCTCCAATTTGCATCACAAAACCTTTAGGCAGGCCAATTCAAGCTAATCCAGGATGGGATCCTGCTTCCTCTTAGATGGATTACCAGCGCCCTGGCCTGCAATCCATCATTCCTGATCCCAGCTCTCGTAGACGGCAGCAACAATCATCTCAACTTGCAGATCTGCTCACTTTAATTGGGTTAGTTTAGTAACCCTCCTTGTATGAAAGTCAGCTTGGAAAGAGATGTAATATTTTCAGTTATGAAGACCCAGAAACTGGGCGTAGATTGTAGATCAAGAAATAGGATTTTCATCATGTGAAGAAGTCTTCATGGAAATATACGTGGAACAAATAATGAAATAAAATTATTAACAAAGAATTCCGCAAAGATACCTGCAAAGCAATAAGGAGTCTGATTGAAAATCTGTTACTTAAATTGTTCTCTTTGGAAAAAGGACTTTAATGATTTTTTATTTTTGGGTTTGTGTATTCTGGGTTTGTCTTTTGTAAGCTTTTAGTATTAGCTGGAAAACACACTCCTTTTTGAAACAACAAAACCATTCAAAAGAGTGGAATTTTGGTTAGACAGATAAGATCTTCCTACTTTTAAGTAGTAATAGATTACCGTTAAAATACTTTTTTCCCCCAGAGGGACGTTTTGAGAAGAAGGATTTAATGTAAAAAGGGAGGTCCACCCTAAGCACGCTGACATCGTAAGTTACATTTCTTTTCCTCTCTAGAAACAATTTTCTACATATTACCTGGCATGAACAAAGCTCTGTGGAAACTGTATTAGTATCATGAGGTTCGGTAAGAAAAACTGGTGGAAGAGAGAAAATGTGATTCCAAAACACCTTTTGGTGTCAGTTATGAAAATCTTTAAGGATATGTCCCTGTCCAGCACAAACACTTCCAGGACATGGTCCAGAAGAAGTGTATCTCTGGAGTGTTGTCAATTATATTTAAAATGTTAAAATGTAAGCTTTGATGGAAAATACTTGCATTTTTGTTTTGTCTTTCTTTTTTGTTTTCAAGAAGCTATGTTGCTGAAGTGACACCACTTAGGGCCCGAGCCGAAGAGAAGCCTGCCAGGCAGCAAGCCACTGCGCTGAATTCCTAATTGTGACTAAATAACACTCCAGGCTTAGTCTACAAATTTCTCTTCCTTTGCTGACATTGTCCTTTCAGCCAGTAATTCAGAAGAATTACAGCTAATGCCAAAGTTATTTGTCTGTGGACAATTTCACGGACAAAGTATTGAATGTCTTACTTTATCTAAAAGGCAGATTCACTCAAAGCACTAGAAGATCCGCCTTTTCTTCTAGTTTAGCTTTCACTTATCACTTTCCCTTGAGGCTAACACGTTCAGATTTAATGCTTTTTTTGTGTGTTAATGATTAAAATAACGACCAGGGAACTCTCAGTCCTTTAGGAGGCCAGATGTGGAAATGCATGTGGTAAATACACATAATAAAAACCTCTTAGTTCTTCTGCTGCAAGCCAATTATTTGGTTTTTTTCTGTTAGCATTTTAGAGTTTTGCTTTATTCTTCTGGTCATGGCTGTGTTCTTGTCATTTAACTCCTCTTATTCTTTTAGCTAATACCTGATCATTATGTCCTGTAAGTTGTCTTTAATATCCAACCAACAGCAGAAGTGCGAAGTTGCTTGGATCTAATGTTGCTTGGAATTTCTCATAAATTTTTAGAACAAAATCTGATTATTTTAAATTGAAGTTTTCATTAAAAAAACATTCTCAGTGTTTTAATAAATTCCAATAGAAGACCGTCATTATCCTTTACAGGGAAGAAGCAATCTCTTCTCGCATATCAAAAGTACAAATATATCCATTGACTGTAAAGGACCTCGAGTAAAAAAGTGCAATTTTTCAGGGCTGAACCCACCTTGAATGATTTTGAAGGAAATGTCAAAGGATTCATAGTCTATTTGTGAACGCTTGTTGAAGTAAAGGGACTATGTGTAGCAGACACTATAGACAATGCCTTCAAAATTTGTAAGTTGTTCATTACTATTTGATTCTTGGTTTGGTTTTGGTTTTGTTTTTATTATTCCTCGAGTCTTTTGAAGGCCAAGTTATTCTCCAACATGTTGTATGGATATCGCGTGAACGAAATGCAGATGCATGCCAACGCCATGAAGAAAGGAGCAGAGAGCTGTCAAGCCACTTGGTGTGAAGAACTGCACATCATGTCGCAGGACAGGGAAGAGCAGCCGAGCCCCAAAGAGAGAAGCAGAAGGGAGCACTATTTTGGGGAAAATGATCCAGCTGTTTCTTGGGTTGACCTGATAAACACTGCACAAAAAAAAAAAAAAAACAAAACAAAACCAACAATGCAGCTATGAGCTGAAATAATTGTGTTTTTGCTGGTGGGCTTTAAATTGCCCCATTCTGACATTCTACCATTATGGCCAAAAGGTCCTGTAATGAGAGTTTTAAGTTCTTGGCAGCCCAAAGTGGAACTTGATTATCAACAGCAATCTTAACTTTGTTAAATAAGGACCACATTTACAAATGTGCTTGTAACTGGGCAGTTTCCATAATGAAACCACTGGCCAGGTTTTCAAAGCGTATAAGCCCCCACTCTGTGCCCAACGGGCTTAGCTGGCTTGTAAAAACCTGGCAGCCATTGCTGCTCTTCACTGCTTCTGAAAATCAGTGCTGTGATTAAACGGCCATCCTTTTCCTTTCTTTCCAGTTATAATTTGGAGCGGATTTTTCTATTGTCTTGGTTCTGTTCTTTTTTTTTTGGCATATCAATAACTATTAAATGAACACTGGCTTTGTTTTAGAAGAGGATAAAATAGTCGATGCCTTTTGGCTTTTCCGAGTCTGCTAGCAGACAATTGTTCAAATATAAAGGCATGTGTTTTTCCTTGCTAAACAACTGCTAAGTAACAGAAATTATGGGATAGGTTGCGATCTTTATGCTGTTTTGTAGGTGTGATCCTTTGGATTTCATGAGTCTCACTGAAGGTCAACGTGGCTCTTATGAGGGCTCACTGGTATAACATCGACTGCAAAACAAACCCATGCATCCATGAGGGACTGGAATTACTGAAAAGAAATACTAATGCAAGAAGTTTCCTATTATGGTACAACTTTTATAGATTATAAGAATGCCTACAATGTTCTAACCTGAATAGTTTATGATTTTTGTGCTACTCAGTAGAGTCATGGTAGGACAACCACATGTTTTACTAGTTGTAGTTGCACTTTTAGGTGCCACTTATTTTTCTTATCTGAGGAGCCAGCCAGGTATCGTGGGAAACAGCTGCGATACCACAGCAGAAAATGTTTATGTTACTGACAGCATGAAATTATTATTGACAATTTTGAAATGGAGAGGGTATTTAATACCTTATTTATTACAAATTGACACTAGACAGAAGTTTCAAACGAAATGTAGAACTGTTTTTTTTCCTCTGGGCTTGGTGTTTGTTTCCAGTTCATTTCTGTTCATTTTACAGTTCCCCTTCTGAACTTGTGAACCTCTCAGAAGGCCATTCATGGAGTATTTTCCTCACTGCAGTTCTGTCAGCAGAAGGTGTTTGCTGGATCCATTTGAACCATAATCTTCCTTTCTCTGCCACATCACCCATCAGCCAACCATTTATACATGTTGGAAAACAGACTGGTCTGTGAGTAAAGAACTCCCTTCCCCAGCGATGCAGAAATGAACAGAAAATGACCTGATTTACGACAATTTGTGATTATTTTTTTTTTTCACATCTGCTTCCTCTGTAGCAATAGAAAGCACACCGCGTAATCTAGAGACAGGAGGGGAAAAACCAAAAGAAAGAGATTAAAATTTTGCAGAAATCGTGTCCTGAAGACAGGTTTAAATGCCTATGCAGATGACCTTCAGGAGACTTTTCTGTTCTCTTTATTTGTACCTCAGGTTAGTAGGGACCAAGTCAATAAAAAGATGCCACTTTTATGTCATTGCAGCTCTGCTTGTGTCAAATTACGCCAGTGCAATTCTATCCAGTGCCTGCCACTGGCTAAAATGGAAGATATATAGCGCTGGCAATTAGAAGACAGAGTCCCACTTTCACTTTCTCCCATCCAGGACAGTGTTTAATTGTTTCCTGCCCTGGCAGCAGTGGTGACAGGCCAGGTAGGACATGTCCCTCTCAGAGTGGGCTCTCCTGGCTTTCTCCAGGTACCAGTGGAGATGCGTTCAGCAGGAGAAAAGGACCCTGATAATTTTCATGTGCTAAGGAAGGGCTTTAACCAAGGGATGGTTAAATTTCTTGAAAGAAAATGAAGTTGACTCCAGAGAATATTCAGTGTGATAGGCTCCCAAAAGCTACTGGATCCTTGTTGAGTTTTTTTACACAGAAAGTTGTCCCTTCCTAGCAAACTTCCTTGCATGTGCTATATCTCCTCCAGTGGCACCTGAGCCTGCTTATCTACTTATTTTTAAAATTTAGCCATATAACATTCAGACTGCAGAACCCTCCTTTGAGGCCAGAAGTTGGATGTTACAACACTTAGCACAAAGACGTTTACATATGAGGGAAGGAAAGGGTGACATCTTCTTGGTTGCTTTAAAAAAAACCACAACCAAAACCAAGTCTTAAATCACATAGCCACTACTTGAAAGCAGATGAACCAAATCTTGTGAAATTTTCAGCTCTTGGCAGTTATATTAGGTTCTGAGATTTGATAGAGTGTCTTCTGTCAACAAATTTGTCTCATCCATCACAGAGTGTATCCAGGAGATTAGAACTTTGAAATAAAAATTTTCCCGCCCCCTGGCCTTTTTCTATGCAAACACACATTTTTGTGCCTTTTTAGGAATACAAATAAGATCAAGATAAGCAGTAGGAAGCAAAGTGGGGATGGAGCTTTTTCCATTTCATGAGATAAAAATTGAAAATGTGTTTCCAGTAACAGGAATTTAGGTGGAAGTTTTCCCACCTTTAACTTACAGTTATGGGGAAAACAGCTGAGAGAGCAAAACGGCTGTAAAGCTTTTAGGTAAATTACGAGTGATATAGAATGAACCCAGGTTTCAAACTCTTACTGGATTGAGCAGGGGCTAATTAACGCTGGTTTCCTGGATACACTCTCCTTCCTTTAAATTCTTCTTTCTACTCCCTGTGCCTGAATCAAAATCTGTTGGCTCTCAAAACAGCGACCGCTGTGCAAACCTAACTGTTCAGACCAACTACCTGTCTACGTGCTGAACCTGAGGTGCTGGTTTTCTTTGCCTTCATTAAGTCCTGTAATTTGTTTCTCAAGGTGGGAAAGGAAACGTGGAGTGGGCAAGCCAGCAGAAGCTTCTCAACACTGCTTCCAGAGCGGTTCTGCTGCAAAAAGAAGGAGGGAATACAGAGTTACTATAAAATATGAAAACTTTTAAACTTCAGAATTCTTCACAAGAATCAGTAATTAATGGTTAAACTACAGTAACCGCCCTTGACTAACCAAATCTCCTGAAGATCAGTCCATCTGTCCTGCGTAACGCCACTTGCTTCTACTTCACTTTTTTAATGCTCTGTCTCTTCCTTTCTCTTGGAAACTTCAGGTCCCGTAAAAGCCCCTTTGGAAAGCAGCTGGGTTGTACTCTGTGTAATGATGTTATTTTACTTGCTCTTCTTATTCTTTCTGAGCCATCCCAGCTTTCTTGGATTTTGAGTAACATGGAAAGTCTGCTGCAATGCCTTCAGAGAAATGAGTGGCAGTGAGATCCCTCAGCTTCAAGCACCTTCAAGGTGATCATGGAGAGCTATTCCTTTCTGCTCCATATTTCCAAGGGAAAAAAAAAATCCCTGGAAAGGAATTATTTCGGTGTTCCTTAGGTCTACAATATTCCTAAATACGAGAGAAAAATACTCCCAGAGACTCTCCTAACTGTGTTGGCTGAACTGAAATCTGAGGTAGGACACTGGCCCAGGTTGCCTAGAGAGGTGGTTGATGCCCCATCACTGGAAACATTCAAGGACAGGCTCGATGAAGCTCTGAGTAATCTGATCTGGTTGGAGATGTCCCTGCTCCTTGCAGGGGGGTTGGACAGGATGACCTTTGAAGTTCCCTTCCAACCCTAATGATTCTGTGATTCTGTGACAACAGCTTTATCCATATCGTCTCGTGCACTAGGGTCTATTATCAAGATAAGTTTCAGAATCGTCACACTATGTCCGTTATGATTAGGAAGGGCTGCTCTGGAGGCAGCACCATCAGTCTGCGTGTGAACAGGGCTCACAGAACTCCTCTTTGGATGTCCAAACCCTTGGGAGATGGGCAAGCTCTCTCTCATGGTTGGGAGTGCCAAGCCAGGAGTAGGACTCCAATTAAATAGCATTTTCAGAGAACCTGAATTACCAGTCAGTAACTATCCTTGTGCAATCAGTTTCTCTGAAAGAGCAAATGTGAAACGACCTGTTCTCTGATTAAAATCCCATCAACGGCAAGGTTTTACTGTTCACCGCAGTCAGTTCAACAGGTGAGGAAGGTGATTTTTTTAGTCCCTCTAGTCAGATTTCTTTGTCTGAGCGTTGTCTTTTTGTAACCAGGAACCTGTTTAAAAGTCTATTTATTTCATTCCCATGTGCTAGCAGGTTTCTGAAGGCAGCTTATGTGATGGGAAGAAGGATGAGTATGAGAGAAAAAGAAAAGTTTTGTGGATGCAAACTAAAGAATGAACTAAAATTCAGATGATCGTTTCTTCTATACGCACAGAAAACTAGTTTTGATAAATGTTCAAAAAAGACTAGTGTTCTCGCTTGTTTGTAAACAAATGAGGGGGCCAAAACTGCTGGTTTAAGGTCAGACTTTCTCAGGACTAGCTGAAGCTGAACCCATGTAGCATTAGTTTACACTTTCCAGCCCTGACAAGATGACTGTTGGAAGCCATCCTGTCCTTTCAATAAGATTAGCAACCCACATTTTAGATAATTTAATTTTCTTCTGAAACTGAGCATACCCAGCCTTCTCACAAGTCTATTGTCATTATTTTAAAGTTGAAAGGAACTGTACAAGGTATCCTAACACAGATTGCCATGGTTTACTGAGAAAGTGTTGCTGTCTCTTCCAAATGGGTAAAAAATATTCTGAAATAAATGTTGAAAAAAAGAAAAAGAGTCCAGGAGACTCACAAAGCCAAAGCACATCACTAAACATGGTTTAGCAGTTGTGAAACAAAAAACGTCTTGTCTGTTTTCACGCCTACTTCCCCACCCTGAAGAAGAAACTTACAGATAAATTGAATAGGACAAGAACCTAATAAATGAATGGAGTTGAGGTCCCACTGAATCCTGCCTCACAAAGGCAAAATACATTCAACTAGTCAAGCACACTGCTAGAGCAGGACACAGTTTAACCAGACCTTGCACAACTTAGTGCTGGTTCTTGAATCTATGAAAACCAACTTATTTTTGTATTTTACCACCACTATGAAGCTGTTTCTAAACGCAATGCACGGATTTATGGGACAAAATCTACCTCTTCACACGTGCTTATCTATGGACACCTTCCTCTGCCCCAGCCCTTTCTGTTCCTGGCTAGCATTTGTTGGACATCTCCCAGCGCTGACAGAAAAGAGTTTTTGCAACTGTTGTCAGGAAAATTCTTCTTGTGACAATATTCCACATTTGGTCTGAAAGCCTCTGATGAATTTTCTTATCGTGGCACAATCATGGCAACAGTAACTTTGCAGATTTGTGCTTACCTTAGGGGTTGTGGGATTTTTGTGTTTTTTGAAATGTCCTATAAAGTTCATATCCTGTTTGTGCTAGAGAACTGTAGAGATGTCATCTAACCATTATGGAAAGACTGCACCATCTTGAAAGTTGCTCATACCTCTTGTGCCTGTAGCCTTCCATGTAATATTTCTGCAATTTCTTAAGCTACCCCTTTCATGCACAGTTCAACAGTCTCACTTCATGCAATTTTGGTGGAGAACTCAATCTAACTCAACCAGTTACTGCCACCAAAGGAAATTCACCGTTAATGTGGGGAATAGTCTTTGCTGTGATCTTTTTTCCTCTATTGGATTCTATTTTAATCCCACATGTAGTTTTCAAGCTATAAGAGTTTCATAAATATTTTACTATTCACTCTTAAAAAAAAAAAAGTCTCTAGCAAGACCAAATGTCAAATTTTGAGTGTGGTATAATACTATTTGAACTAGTACAAAGATGGAGATAAAGTTTAGGGTGACATAAAACAGCAGGGGCACAGGCCAGGATAAAACCATCACTATATGTTTGAGGAGCCACAGAGGAAAATGTGGGAGCTTGTGAGCCACGCATTCAGGACAAGGAAGCATAGGGATTGCAAGCAGAGCTGTTGCACCAAGACCTTACTCAGAGGTGTTCGCTACCATGGATGAGTGAGCAGAGAGCTGTAGGGTGGCAGTAGCCATGTGCCCTACACAGCCCTTACGGTGCCTGGAAGGCAGCAGCCAGTCTAAGCTGCTCTCTCCATAGGGTTAGCCTCCTGTAGAAAGAAGAGGAGTGGCAAAATTATTAACAACAGTAATTAACTACAGTTTATCTAAAGTAATTCTTATGTTTCTTAGCACTTTCTGTCTTCAGATACTGCACGCGAGTCCAGAGGAGGCCACGCAGATGATCAGAGGGCTGGAGCAGCTCTGCTGTAAGGCCAGGCTGAGAGAGTTGGGGCTGTTCAGTCTGGAGAAGAGGAGGCTCCGGGAAGACCTTAGAGCGGCCTGCCAGTGCTTAAAGGGGGGCTGGTAAAAAAGATGGGAAAAACACTTTAGCAGGGCCTGTTGTGATAGGACAAGGAGTAATGGTTTTAAAATAGAGGGAGGTAGATTTAAACTAGATATATAGAAGAAATTTTTTACACTGGGGGTGGTGGAACTCTGGAACAGATTGCCCAGAGAGGTGGTGGATGCCCCATCCCTGGAAATGTTCCAGGACAGGTTGGATGAAGCTCTGAGCAACCTGATCTGGTTGGAGATGTCCCTGCTTCTTGCATGGGGGTTGGACTGGATGGCCTTTAAAGGTCCATTCCCACCTAAACCATTCTATGATTCTGTTACTTCCCAAACATTTAACTGCAAAGACAAGATGTATTTTTGAGCAGAATATATACATAGAAGAAGTGTTGGTCAACAATTTGCAATCAGGTTAAATTTTAAGGATCTGTAGCTCAGCAAGGATTTAGAATTTTTCTGACACTGGAGAAACCTTTCCTCTTCTTTTCTGGTGATTTGCAGGCCACTGTGGTTTCCCAAATAAAAGTTTATTGCCCTGGGCTTAGAAACTAAGCTCTCTAAGAAATCTGGTTAACTATGGACACACTGCTGCCTATACATCATCTATGATAACTTTAGAGTTGTCGCTACATGAATATTCTGACTATGAAGACACATATTTTATTATGCTTTGCAAAACAGATAATTACTACCATACTTAGGAACGAAAGGCGAAGGAACAGCTATTAATGGTGTAATGATTTACAGCCGAGCTTTGCTTCCAGACAAAAAGACTCCAAAATGGCATGACTATACATTAAAACTTGAAGTTCATTAAAGACATGGTAAGATTTCTGAAAGTCTTATTGAAAGCCAGTGACGCCTAAGGACCAAATTTCAATGGGAATTAGGTACATAAAATTCTTAGGCACTTCAGTAAATCCCACAAGGGCCCATATAGAAAACAGAAAAATACATTTAAACAACAAAAGCCCATGTCTCATAGTTGCTTAATGTCATTGTGCTCTTCCCCATTTAAACTGAAAATTATTTCAGCCCCGATACATCTATGTTGGCACATCTCTAGATCAACCCTGGATTTAGCGCCTACCTGGGACCTGCCACATTTCCGAGGGGCAGGTAAAAAGCAATTAAAATAAAAAACAATAAAGATCGTGTGAGAGATGGGGACAGACTAGAAGACAGACCTGTCCTTTCAACTACTGTCTTACTTTTTGCTTTCTGCAATGTAGACAGTCCTCAACAAGAGAACTTCAAGGTCTTCCATGTATCTGAGCTCCATAGAAAGAGGGAAAAGAAGACAGAGGACGGTGAGGTTATGACTTCTTCACATACCGACAAGGTTCTTACAGCCAAAGTCTGGTCTGAGAAGGAGACAAGGGTCACCCACTGTCTCCTGTGTCTTGAAAGAACAAATGATGTCCTGCTCTTCCGAACACAAATATGGATGCTCTTGGCCTTTTGGTTGGCTGAGTCTTCTGGCATCTCCTTAGTATGCAGAGATTTTATACCATTTTCAACTTTTACCACTGTTAATTACCTCCTTCTGTATAGATATTTACTTCCGGCATGTTTGAACAAATCCAACTCTAAAAGTCTTAGGCCGTGACTGTAAGGGAGGGTGGTATAGGAGTGACCAGTTGAGGTCTAGGATCTACAGTAGCCCCTATCCTCTTGTTGTGACACTATGGTTGTATACCTGGGTTTGCAGCTGACTTGGTGTATCCGTACAACACTTTTCTTTGTCACAGTTACCCTCTACCGCACCCAGGATGTTTTGCACTGTGCTCTGTTGAGGACCCTGATCACAGGCTACACAATAACTTAAGTGCCCTTGTATATGTTGCCAATTGTCTTGAATATTTTAATTAGATATTGCTTTAGGCAGTCATGGAAGACATTTGTTAAAAAAAAAAATACACTTCCTGAAAAATAGGTACGCATATTTGCGCGTTTACTATATTTGTGGGAAGAGATGGGAAGATGGATCAGCCCCTAAATCAGACCACACTTATGGTATCTTAAAGCAACTTCGCTGGAATGTCCTAAACTTGTTTTCAGAAAAGCTCCTCTAAATCCCCCGATCTGGGGTTCTTGACGCAGCTTGTGTCCCCTAGTTACATCTCTATCACTGCAAAGCTAATCTGTGGTGTACCATATTTTCAAATCCAGTGGCTTGGGAAATTTCCTTGAGGCTTCTGTGGGGCTCTCTAATCTTTGATGTTCTGTCATTTTTCCCCTCCTCATTTTACATATGTGCTAGAACAGAACTGGTTAGTCCTACACATTTATGTCATTAGCAGAGGGTTTGTTTTTTTATGATGAGTGATACCATGTAATTTAATTGCTGGATTTCATAAGTAGGGTTAGTGATCTCTCCCTACTCCAGATCAGTAGAGATACCACAAGGATTCCTATCATATGGTGCACTTAATTATGATAAATAAGCAGGGATAAATTAAGCCTATAAAAGGCCCAGATGGATATTACATTTGCATCATGAATGCATGCTATGATGAAAATATGGCAGTTGGAGGGCCCCTTTGAAGCAGAGCGCTGGATCCACACTTAATCTGTATTGTAAAAAAAAAAGATGTGAACAGTAAATTCAGCAGTTCATGACAAGCATGTTGGAAGATTTTGGCTTTAGCAGAGAGCCTCATTTTAATTTGTGTAGAAGGGAATGGGAGTGGAAAGCTCAGGCTTGAAAGGTCTGATAGGTTTAGCTGGGGCGTAATATTTTGGTCAGTTGCAATTGAGACTTGAGGCTGAATAAAACCAGACACACTGGTGTTGTTCCAAAATTCCAGAAAACCTACCTGATTTACAAGGGTATTTGTATTTGGACCAATTACGGAGTGCTGCCCCTACAATTGCTATGCAAGGTCAGGAAAGATGTGGTTCATGTTAACAATATGACTCCACTGGGAAACTGGTGGTTTTACTCACTTCTGCTCATGAATAAATTACATTTTTAAAAAATTCATAGGAGACAACAAAATCACAGGAAAAATAGCTCTTGCATTTAGAAAGATAGCTTACTCTTGGAAGTTCAATATTGCTGAACTTCTCTAAATCAAGTGTAAAAATAACTTTTTACATCATTTTTATTTATATAGAAAAGCAAAAATAGGCAGACAGTAGGAAGTCAAATTTAGCATTCACACAGCAACTCTGAGGTAACAGAAGTTAATTCAATGTGCATTTAAGCAAATAGTGTCCAGTATTATGGAAAAACAACTGGAACAGAATTGGAGAAGTGCTCGTGACACATATGCTTCTAAAGAACGTGTTTATTTGTTACGTATTTCTTTCTTGATTTTTGAATTTACCTTTTAGTACTGTGATATTAGTTATGTATTGCTGTATTACCATCCTTGTTATGTATTACTGCCCTCAGTATGAGGATTTATATGCCTTTAAGTCACTAAAAATAATTCTTTTTTTTTCAGGAGGTTGTTTAGCTATATTTAAAAATGTTTTCTGAAGCACTGCTTCTCTTTGCAACACTTCAGCCTCCTTTTCCCAGGACAGTTCCTCTTGGCTTCACCTTTTCTATCTGTTCCATGCGTTGGGGAAAGAAACTTCACTAAATTTTCAACGTATAAGTGTTCCACAACCAAATGGGTTTTATATGAAATACAGTTCAATAATTTAAGTGATTGATAGTGTGGTGAATTCTGAGGCACAGAGGATTACAGCCAGGTTATACAAATGCAAAGCAACTTTCAAAATGTCATAATGTCATTGCAAGGTTTATTTGGCTTGTACAGCTCCAAGGGTCCCCATAGCATAGTATGTTTGCAGATTAAAAAAAAAAAAAAAGAAAAGAGAAAGAAAATAAGAAAAAATAAACAACAAGAAGAAAAAAAAAGCACTTAAATTCTTGTCTACTAAAATAAAAAAGAATTCAATAAAAGCTGAGATGATAGGTAGGCTTGTGTTCTTGGAGTTAACTGGGGCTCACCTGTAAAATGTGCATCAAACTAGACGAAGAGCTCAAAAGGACAGCATATGGATGGATGGAGTGCTCCTATATGGGGCACTCACTTCAATGACCCATATTCAAGTTCTTTTCCCCACTTATAGCTATGTTTTTTATATAAATTGGACAGATAGAGAATAGCCTGAGAAAATTTTTCCATTAAATATCCAGTAACTTGTTATTCCAAGCTATTTCCTGGGAAAATTATATATGACAATTTTCTTGGTCATAGAGCGGAGGTAAGACTATACCATAACTCCCTTTTATACTACTTTCTGAGGAAGAGAGAGTTAACTTATTGTTGGACTCCAATGATTCTGATGAATGATGAGCAAACGTGGGACCTAGAATTAGGTTTCTGAACCTTTGGCAGACAAGGTTAGACTCTGCTTCTCACTCAATGCTTCCCTACAACAAAGACAACTTTCCACTTTGAACAATGGGCTCCTTCTCTCATTTTTGAATGCTTTCTCATGCATCTTACAGGGCACCTAAGATCCCAGCTGGCTCCTGTGAAATCTAGGTGGTGGTAACTTTGCAAGACTTCGATGTTTCCAACATTTAAGTCAACCTCATTTGCAACTCCAAGTGTAATTTGTGATGACTCGTTCAAGTGCCTGTAGAAGTCATTCCTCAATTTATTTCTATCCACAAAAAAAAATCTATCTATACCACGTCTATCTATACACAAGGTTTATTTTTTTCTGCTTTGTCCACTTCATGCCTTTCCACGATGTAAATTTTCCCACAGTTTTCTGAGCTTAAAGAGAGGAGATAGGTTGCTCTCCACTCTCAAATGTAATCTAAGCTACACTTTAACAGACATTTTATTTATCACTGCCCGCTGTTTTATCCAGACTTAGAAGCAATCTAAAGAGTTTGCGTGTGCTATGTCATGGTCAATTTAAGAAGGAACATAGCAGAGGTACATGTCACCTTTACATGTACACACAGACTCTTGGTTTATTGGCTTTCGGCTACCAGCATTATTATCTCAAGAAACTCTTCTTACTTAGGTGATTCCATGGGTTTAAACTGACCTAACAGTAAGAATTAATACATCAAAAGGCCGTGTGGGTTCATCATCAAATTTCCTAGTTATCTGGACAGTGCAAAAATAATGGTGATTTTTTGTTGTGGTAGTAATCTTCTCCACCTAGACTGGAGTTTTGAGGCAAAAACTGTGTGTGGCATTTGCCGTGTTTGTACCTGCGAACACAACATGAACGGCTGTTGATGCAGGGTGAGAAATCAGGCTGTTGATTTTAGTCAGGCACATGCAAGGGCAAACACAAGAAAAGCATGCAGAGACAGTGTGTGTTTTTTAAGAGGCCATGAAAGGATGTTTTGATGTTCGCTACTGTTAAGCAATGTAAATTGGTTTGGTTTCATGAATAAACTATATTTGTCTTGTACTTGAATTTTTCATGAATTGTTAGTGTATTTTATCAAGCTGATGAGAGAGTATTGCTTCCATCAGTTCTGTGTCTGTTCTGCAAAACAAGGTAAATAATTGATTTTTTTTCTCCTTTCTTGCAAAAAAAAAAAGAATATGCAATGCTAAACAGGAACAAACAAAGAAAAAAATCTCAGAACTCGCATCAGCAAAGAGAGAGAGACACAGACTCCTGACTGCAGCTCGTGTCACTACGCCAGGAATATCTCCTAATAGATATAGGATGTACAAGGAAAAAAAGTGTTAGTGATGGTCTTGCTTATATCTAGCTCAAATGAAGCAGCTATACCACCAAAAGAACTCTCTTGCTAATAAAATCTTGTCTATGGTGAAGATGTTGGCAGGAGAGAAATGCTGAGGTTAAAAAAAAAAATAAAAAAGAAAGAAAAAAAAAAAACCCACAAAAATCACACTCTTAACTGACATTCCTATATGAGCAAAAGTTTGCAGCTACTCCTGGCTCTTATTTCTAGTTGCTCCTCAGGAAGCCCGAGGTCTTACACTGGAAGATAACCCAGAGAACTGTTAATGACTCCAATTAAGAAGTGTGAATATCATTTACACCTATCTGTTCCCTTTTAGCAAGAAAGACTACAGCCAGAAACACACAGCGCATAATCCTACAGAGAGCATTTCAAACAGAAAAGGTTGAATTTATTTGAATTATACAACTCCTTAGTCTGAAAAGGAAAAAAGAAAAAAGATATGTAGTGCATTTTAGAGGGACAAAAATAATAGTTCTCCTGCTGTGTGTTCTCACTTTGAAACAAACAGAAAAAAAACAAGACAATGATTAAATAAAGCTCCAGAATATTGAAAATATTCTTTAGAAAAATATGTAAATACAAACAATATGTGATTTAGAAATGTGAGCCAAAAAAATGCTTAAAAAATAGACTTGCAGATTTCTCGTTGATTGATAGCAGGCACTGGTTACAAATTTTCAAATTATGAAATTCTGCTTTAAGTTTTCACCTGCAAATGAAAATATTTCTTGTTTAAAGCCACTCATTGCCTTCCCTTGTAGAGTGCAAGTACAAATGAATTCACTTTTTCAAAATACTAGCATTTCTTCCAGCATCTCTTCAAAGTGCTTCTAAGTAAACATAGGTTTACCTGTAATGTCAGTTGCCTAAACTTGTTGTTTGGTTTGTTTGGGTTTTTTTTTATTGGAAAGATAGGTTTCCCGGAGAGGTTACCCATCACAGGATCTAATCTCCGTGGAGCTGACCGGTATCTCATTGCCTGTTGCGTCCTTCTGGCTCTCTCTTTGCTCTCCATGAAGCTCTCTGAACCTCTGTTCTCTAACTTTTGGATAGGTTGGTGCACCTTTGTTAGGACACCACTTCCATACATCAACCAACCCAATGTCATCACCACTCTAAGTAGTTTCGTAAAGCGGGTTTAATGCTGAATATACTGTGAAAGAGGGGGGAAAACAATGAGCTGCCTAGGACATCAGGAGAAACTGGAAAGAGCAGGGTATGGCTGCGTTCATTTACCAACAACAGTCATTTACCAACAACCCGGCTAGAACAGAGCTGGTACAACCACTTTTGCACTCTTTCAATGTAAAACTGTATTAATATTTTCATATTCACAGAAAAAAGAACCCCAACAAAACAACAACAAAAACAACAATAAAAATCCCAAACCCTCTGTTGTGTTCCTTTAAACATATATTTTATATTCAGGCTAAAAAATTACCAACTTCACATGTAAGAAGAAAAATTATTAGGAAGAAGGTATTTTCCTGACTCCGTTATTTGGAAAATAAAGACAACTAAATCAAGCAGCTGAGCAGGAACAAAGACACTGTGAGTGTGTGGGGGCAAAGAAGTGACTGGCAGCTAGAATTGGTCCCGTGTCCACCTTTGTTTAGGGTGCGAGTTTATTACAAGTAAGCATTTTACAACAGCCTACTGTGCTTGCCTTACAGTCTGCTGTAATTCTCTGTTTTGGAGAGTCTATGCTGCTGATGAAAAACCTTCACTTCTTAAAATACTTATTTTTCAAGCCTGATTCTCGGGTACTTTGCTTCTGTGTTTAGGGCAGAGACAGATGCAAAAACTCTTGATACCATTTGTGTTATCCTTAATTTGAACTTCCCACCCTCTGCTTTAAATTAAAGCAGCCTGAAGGTTGCTCTGAGTACTTTCCACACCATTCGATCTCCTGAAGCAGATGAGCTTTAAGCCTGATTGGCTCTGCCCACTGGCAGGTCTGAGGACAGGGTGGATAAAGTGCTCATTCCCCAGCTCCGCAGGGTTTTTGTGAGTGAGGGACAAGCTCGTTTCTGCCCACAAACCATGACATCTCGTAAGTGAACCTTAAAAGCATTTTAGTGAAACTGAGATTCAGCAACCTTGCTCGTTAGAAAATACAATCGTATCTCTTGTTTTTGTTATGTATGAGTAAGAAGATTTCCTATTTCCACTCAGGCTACCAAAAGCAATGACTCATAGCGGTATTATTTCTGTTTAGAAAGGCAGCATGTTGTGCTTGTCACTGGCGCATCACTTTAAAATTACTGAATTGGTAGTATATTACCTTCATTTTACAAAAAGTACCTGAGGCGTGAGCATATCAAATGACTTACCCAAGGTCATAGAGTATTTCAATGGGAGTATATAGAGATTGATATTTCTTCTGCTTACAAAGCATTTAATATTTTAGGCTTCACTGTATCCTGTACCACGTATTTGCAAAGGAGGCATAGTGCAAAATGCTTCTGCAGCAAGGAGGAGAATGCTTCTAGAAGAACCCACCAGTGTTTAGCAGACGTGCTGTCACCGCCTTTTGTGGACGCTGTGAATTACCTCCTCATTTTTTGGTACTGGCTGAGTCATGGAGCAGGGGAATACATGGAGCTCCCAGCAAAGGAGTAGGTGAATCCCAGCTGTGATGCCTTCTGTTTTCCTGGGAATCCTGGGAAAACATGTGTTCCTCTGAAGATGAGAATTGCCAATCTGCCCCTTATAAAGCCACCGGAGAGTTTGGAGAGTCATGTTTTATGACTGGCTTGGATGACTCTGACTTGAAAGCTGTAACACTTAGAAAATTGCTAGTTTAAAGTACCTTCTTCAATTTTTTTTTTTTTTGTTTCCCCTTACCACCCTCATGAAGAACTTGGTACGTTTGAAGAGTGAACCAAAAACTCACCTGACGAACAGAAAACTATGTAAGAAAAAAGCACAGATGAGCTGCTTTCGCCTATGAATATCCTGGCAAGGTAGACAGTCATATTTCTTCCTGTTCCTCTAATATTATCACTCTTAAGTCCTCAGATGCACAAGTTCCCCTGCTTAAACAGGAGAGGGTTTAAAAGTTCAGGGTTTTTTTTTCCACGTAGACCGTTCTAAATGTCTGGTATTAAGGTTATATCATCATCTGACAATGAAGAAGGTGGTGCGGAATTTTGTCAGCCTGAGAAAAGCCTACATTTCAGATGTTTTGTTTAGGTCTTGACTGTTCCAAACATGATTCTTTTTCGCAAAGTGTGTGTCTAAACATCTTTCCATGTGCTCCACTTACGTATGAAAATCAGTCTGGGTGCTGTTTTTAGGTCTGAATTAGTTGCTCTTAGTGTGCAGTATGCATACTCAGAATCCAAAGTCTGGAAATCTGGGGATTTAAACTGAGTTTAAACATCTTTCTGTGTAGGTCCAGCTTAAACATGACTTTTTGGGAATTTGGTCCCCAAACTGGGGCACTTTGTATAAACATGAGTTGATGAAGCTTCTGCAGCATGGGAGCTTTTAGACCAAAAAAGAAGCTGATCTTCTTCTTTTGATTTAAAATAGAGGGAGGTAGATTTGGGTTGGAAATTAGGAAAAAAAATTTTACAATGCGAGTTATAGAACACTGGAACAGGTTGCCCAGAGAGGTGGTGGAAGCTGGAAACGTTCAAGGCCAGGCTGGATGAGGCTCTGAGCAACCTGATCTGGCTGGAGATGTCCCTGCTCCTTGCAGGGGGGTTGGACTGGATGACCTTTGAAGGTCCCTTCCAACTCTAAACATTCTATGATTCTATGATTCTGTAATATATGAATGTTCATTTGAATAGATGCGTTTTGGAATAATTTTCTAGGTTACATTATTTGAGATTGGGGCTCTCTCTGATTTTCTTGTGTTGGAAATAGTGCGTTTCGGCACAGTAGAGGAAACCAGCAATTAGAAAGCAGTTTCCTATTAGAAGGATGTCCATCAGAGTGCAAAACAGTGGAAAATAATAATGTTTGAAAATGTACAAATAAATAAAGTGAAGACCATTCTCCCTTGGGTGTCATTCACACTGCGCTTTTCACTTAATAAAAAAAGCTCTTAGCATGATTTTCTTCCAGTCTAAGCAGTTGGTGTTAAGGTGTTGATGGTCATTAGCAAGATCTAGAGTCAGCCAATTAGATTTACTTTTGCAGCAAATTAAGCTTCAAGACGTTAGAATCTGTGCTTAGCGGAGTCTGCTTCTGACAGGATTTTGGACAACTTTGCTTCCTAACGAGCAGCAAAACAGTAGAAAGAGAGGGCGTGGAAAGCTTCGGCCTGTCTGAAAGGCAAGTACCTCCTAATCCCATAGAAATAGTCTGAAATGCTGAGGATGGCATGGCAGACGAGTAGATGCCCACACAGTGACTCTCCGAGGCCGATGAGATGAGCTATTATTAACTGGATCTGAGTCAGGAGGTTGATATGGGCAGTTTCTACATTAAAGGCTTGCCAGGAGTAGTGTTGTCTTTCTTTTCTGACGGAGGGAAACAGGTGCCTGGGATGCCTGGTCAGTGCTTTGGGGTCCAGCTGATCCCACAGGGTCACAGAGCACTTGAGGCTGGGAGGGACCTCTGGAGATTGTCTAGCCCAAAGCCCTTGCTCCAGTGGGACCAGGTGGAACGGGTTGCCCAGGACCATGTCCAGTTGAATTTTTATTATCTCCAAAGAGAAGAGACTCCACAACCTCAACGTGTGCCACTGTTTCATCACTCTCACATTAAAAAAGAAAAAATAATAATTCTTATGCTTAAATGTCATTTATTGTGATTCAATTAATGCCCATTGCCTTTTGTTCTGTCATTGGACACCACCAAGAAAAGCCTGTCCATCTTTTTGATGATCCTGCACTGAACTGTCTCCAGTAAGTCCATGTCTCTTTTGCACAGGCAAGCCCATCACCAGACTCAGCACCCTAGATGTGCCTCACATCAACCGAGAAGAGGGGATCACCTCCTTTGAGCTGCTGGCAATGCTCTGCCTGATGCTACAGGCCTACTGTTTTCCCAGTAAGGAGATATTGTTGATGGCAATGCTGCTTCATTCAGAGCTTCAGCAAGGACTGATACAGAAAAGAAAGAAAAACACATTTCCTAAGTAGCCAAACAGGGGAGAGATGCCTTACATCTATGTGAGAATGGATGTTCTGCATTGAAATAGCGTTTAACATCATACTGAACTTGGCAGTTCAGTATGAAGGCCACTTTTTTTTTCCCCAAAACAATAATAAAACTCTCCTATGCTTTTGCTAAATTGAAACAAGTGTCAATCCAGCCTCTATTGTAGTCCTTGTCTCTTAACACTACTCACAAAAAGTTACCACTTGAGTGCCTCTACACTGCTTTGGGATTGGACTGTAATCCACCCTGTATCTCTGCTGGGTTGGGAGAGGGGACTCGTCAATCCTATAATGCCCTTAGGTGAAGCGAAATGTCGGTAAATTGTTACCCCAGAGAAAAGAAGAAGTTGCCCAATAGGAGCTGTGAAGAGGAGGTATGAATCGCAGCATCTCTGATGGCTGCTTTTGAGATGGGACAGTTTGTGCTTTGCCCTTTGCCAACAGCCATTACCAAGTCATTACTGGTAATCTCTCAGGCAAGATGGAAAAAGTAAACAATGGATAAACATTGCAGAAAGTACTTTCTTTTTTCTTTTTCTTTTTCTTTTTTTTTCAGTTTACCGACAATGATGGTATCATTTTAATGACCACAGTAACCTTTTATTAAATTTTGTGAGAGATTATTACCTCCTGCAGGAGATGTGAGATTGCTGTAAGAAATACGTAATTTTGTGATCCACAAATATTTTGTGGG
This sequence comes from Chlamydotis macqueenii, assembly GCF_036417535.1. NCBI lineage: Eukaryota > Metazoa > Chordata > Aves > Otidiformes > Otididae > Chlamydotis > Chlamydotis macqueenii. Next base: position 79,121,364 of record NC_141593.1, on the reverse strand, counting down.
ATGTAGCCTGTAAGAAATGTCAGCAATTATTTTGTAACGTGAAATCTTCATGAGTGTGATTTGTGCCTGCTCAAATATAATTTACTTACCATGTGAAAAGAAGCTTGACTCCATGACAGTGGTTGCAAAAAATACTTTCTTACCAGTGAAAACCAGTGACTTGTTAGATTAGCCATCTGCCATATGTGAGGGGTTTATTCTGCAAGAGGAAAAATACCTATTTACTACTGTTTTCACAAAGCTACTGAATGAGTGATATGGCTCTTCAGGAACATTGGGGAATGCCTGTCAGAGGATAGATCATCTCTGAGATCATCTCTGAAGGCCATTTGGACTAATCCCAGTGAAGAGGTGGAAGAGGCTGTGAAGTTTCTGTCCCTGGATAGAGATCCCAAATGCCTTCAGGGCACTTCTGACGCCACCTGACCAGTGATGCCCAGAAAACGTGTCTGTGTGGAACAGTGTCCTCCACCCAGTCCTATATATAAACTAATAGCAAAAATATTAACATTTATTTTGTACTTATTTTGAAGACATTCTGATTTCTGTCACATTAATTATTGAGAAAAAAAATTAAAATTATTTTGGAAACTTTTATCTGCACCTCCATGCTTATCTCACACTTCACCACATCTGAGTGCCAGGATTCCTTCAATCAAACTTTACCTGAACATACGCTGTTTCGTATCTTGTAGCTCCTACCGTACTTATCTACACTGTACATCTTGTTTGCAGGGTAAAGCATTTTTGCAGACTGGTTTCAGAGCAATTTATCTCTCTTTCTAGGCCTGTCTTTACTTATGTGCATGAGGGAGGAAAACCGCGTGACACAGCCAGGAACAGTGAATTGTGAGATTATAAATCCAGATAAATCCAGATACGTGCCAAATGTAGGGGGAAAAAAAAAAAAAAAAAAAAAAAAGAGGGATTTTGAGCCAATTGAGTCAGGTCCATACCTACAGTTTTAGCAACGCTTCCAGAGTTGGATCAGATTCCAGAAAATGTGGAATAAAGGGATAAAGATAATAGAGCAGTATGGTCTTCTGGAAAACCATAAAGCCAGCCCTACCATTTCAGGCATAATTTAAGAGTTAAACTTGTCAGTTTCTAGAGCTGTAAAAATGCTTAGCTGTCTTGTGCTTTCTGTTGACCAAGGTATTATCCATTTGGCAGGGGCCTCCATCAAGCTTTTCAGAGTAATGACCTGGAAGATTTTGTGATCCAAGAAGATGTGAGACAGAAAGACATCATTGCCAAGTTACAGATTGGGCATCCAGTTATGAGAACATTTTTACATCTTCTGAAAAATCCTAAAGTGCTTGGATCTACATGCTGCTTCCTGCAGACAAACTCATAAAGCTTGGCAAAAAATCTGCAAAGAATTTGATATTTCAGACTGAGTGTTTTGGAGACAAAATTGTGTTTGGTAACTAGCACTCTGGGAGTTTGACTCAGGAAATTATATTCCTTTTCTCCATTTTGTTAATCTCTCCTTTCCCTCCAGGTTGTAATGAAAAAAAATTCATCTGGACATTGACACTGTAGATTGTTTCATGTCGGATTTTAGATTTCCACCGAAGAGTCCCTTGTTAGTTTTCTTTGTTCTTGGAATATTTTCAGGTAGTGCTTTATAATCTCAGATTATAAATCACTGTGGGATCTATCCCATCAAGTCAAACGCCTTCTTTAGTTTCTTATACCTTGATTTGTAAAACCTACATCTAGCTGTTTTGCTGCGTGGTTTTGTGTGAGATCAGTGGAAGGAAGTTTCATCATACACATTCCTTCTGTGGTCTCCGAAAGGAAGTCTTATATTCTTCCTTCTTTTCCTGCAAATAATTAGAAGAGAAGCTTTGAGCATATAATTTTTTTTTTTAAAAAAAACTTGCATCATTTTAATTATCACCTTTCCTTGAAACCCTAAAAGATGTATTCACAATCCAGAAAGTATGCTTTTGGAGAGTGCTATCATTGCTGAGACTATGTGACAGTGGTGGCAGCCTAAAAGGCAGAAAAAAATTAATCTACAACTTGTTTCCTTTCAGACAAGAAATACTGAAGGATCAAGATCTAAAAGTAGATGGATGCTATGCTGAAATAGCATCATACTTCGCTGTCAATGAGTCATGTGGAGAAGTGAGTGCATGCTACTCACTGACCTTCCTTGCAACAGCAGGAATATTATATAGATTATCAATGGGTCAATATCATCAATGCTATCACTTGGTCAACCTGAAATACAATTCTCTTTCAATAATTTCAGAGATAAAAATAGCACTATTATTTATTTGAATTATATTGCAAAAAAAAAAATATTTTACGTGGGTGAATCAAGTACAGTACTGTATTATTCTCTTTCTCTGCAATTGTTGCACACACAAACTTTCTAATTAGAGAGCATTGTAGTATTAAATTCTTTGTGTAAAACACTCAGTTATTTTAAAGATCAATGGTCCCATTTCCAAGGTTCACAAGTATTTCTGTTACTGACAATTTTAAGTACACAAGCAAATTAATACCCAATCCTCATTTTGAGGAAATGTCTTTCTTCCCTATTTAAAATAAATAATACATTCACTTAGTCTCATGAAATGGTCATTCCAGTGCTTTTACATAGTATTGGGCATAAAGAAAACTGATACTGGAATGGTAACAGATTCCAGCATGCTCCAACACAAAGCAGTTGATCTTCACACAGTGCTGCACATCCTTTGCCTGGTTTTTGTACATTACAGGGAAAAAATCCAAGCCATTTCAGGCATGAGGGTAAGAACATGGAAATAAGAACAAATTCTTTCGGTGTCTGTAGATAAAATAGTCCCTTCAGCCTCCTTTATTTGAAAGAGTTCATCCCATGTAACACTTATTTTCCTTAAGAAAAAAATTCCAAATTGGATTTTTGCGTGCTTCTCCAAAATGAAATCTGGAAGTACTTCCAATTCTAACAGGTATAAAGCTCTCCAGCGCAGCACTGGCTTGAGCGTGCTCCGTGATCCTCAAAGAGCCTGCTCCTCACGTCACAGGCAGAGACTTCGGCAGCAGACTCTGGGAATGCAATCTGGTGGAGGTCCAATTTCCATCCTTCCATGCTAAGGTCAAGGTACTGCAGAACCCCTTCCACTAAAACTTGCAGCTCTCCAAAGCTCTGCTCTGGAGCTCAGCGTCGATGATCCACTGCTGGCCAACAATTCTGGAGCAGTGTCCAAGCTAGAGTTGCCAACTTATTAGCTGTAAAATATTGGACAGGCTTTCAGCTACAAAAAGAGACCCTGAAGAATATCCTTGAGGAATATGGGAGCAGCATTTGAAGATTTTGTTTTGCCACTGCCAAAGTACTTCGGTCCTGCCCTCTGATCGTAACAACAGTTCAAACGCCGAAAAGTCTGCACAGCTCTGATGGATGAGGATCATATACAGCAGACAAGACTACTTCTTGGGGGGAACTGCCAAAAAAAATGTTGTAATAATATCTTTTCAGTTCTGTTATGATTTTTTTTTTCATTAAAGGCTGGTCTGGTAACTAGTCTTGTTAGTTACACGTAGGTATTTTGGCGATTGCCAACGGTGGTCTTTTTTTTTGGCTTTGCCTGGCAGGTTTTGAGGTAATATGTAATGAATTATTGCTGGCAATTTTGATCAGATAGTAAAGTATGGCCATTACTCCCGAATGGAACAGCGAGGAAATGAGGTTCTTAACTTTGGTGGTGTAGGCACGCTCAGTCCAACGGCCAAAATAATGTCAGTTGGGGTAACCATTGATAGGTTTTCCAGAAAAACAAAATATTGAAGTGAGTGTTGCAGTTACTTGCAGTAGAATACATGTATTTCCATTCCTTATTCTAAGCCACCATAGTGGTTTAACCCTAGTGCCAGTGTTTACCTGGAATAAATTTGGAGAGCATCTATAAAGAGACTTAAGTGACAACTCAATGTTATTTAAAATAATTTTCCAGTTATCCGATATCCAAAGTGTTCCTAAGGCAGGAAAACATTAGTGACTACTGACTGATTTATCCACCTCTTGCATCACTTTTTTTCGGTGATGGTTTAGGGGATGCTTGCAGCAATATAGGAACCAGCAGCTCAGCTCATGCCTTGCTGATGTACAGTGGTTTTTCTGCAGCCGTACTTATCACTTTTGTTCAAGCAACTGTCTCTGAACGTTTATGTGCCCACTTTAGTTGGAAGTAACAATCGTTGTTCAACTTTGGAATGTAATATTCTGTGCTGCAAGATTGATTTACAGTGAAATAAAACAAAGTGGCTGGCTCGTTGCAGCTGAAATTACTGAAGTTTTCTCTCTTTCTGTAGAGAAAAATGCATTTGGGACTGCAAGTTGCATCGAGATTGCTACCAAAGATCTGCTCCTTGGTCCTTTGCTGCTGTAACCAAGCATGGTGCTGTTAGAAGCAAAGAATACGGATGCAAAGAACTTCACGGGTACTGTAGCCTACGTTCAAGCTTCTTGTCCTATACAAGAATCTTAAGAAATGTCTTTTAATTGACATGGTAGCCTTAAACTCTTCTTAATCGAGGATTTTTACAGCCAGCTACCTGAAATGCAGCAAAAAGACGGGTTATTTTGTGATACCTTACAATCACTTCGCTGAAAAATCAAAATTGTTGAAAGTCAGATCCAGAAGGAACTCTTAATTTTGCAAAACTCAAAATTGTATGTACATATGTGATCATGCATTGCAACCTTTAATTATTAACTCACATTTAAGGTTTGGTCACCTCCTGCTTAATTATGGGATCAGCCACAGCAATTTAAAGTGATTAAATCTGCAGGCAGTTACTCTGTTCAGGAAGGAATGGCAGTAGTATTAATCGCTGAGGTGAAAAATGAAATAAATATATTTACTAACAGGCCCTGCCATCACATGCAGAAATATCACAAGGCTGTCTGAGAATATTAATTACACTCAGAAAGGCTAAATATTGTCAGCAGGCATGTATTTACTATCACTGTTGTTTTATAGCATTATTTGAGGGTAGACTGGGAATGCCTGAAGTAGAACAATTTTGGTGTAAAACAGGTCGTGATGTGTTGCTGACAAAAACAGGATGGCTATTGTAAACCACCTCACTGTTACTTTTCAAGTCAGTACCAAGTTTGTCATTTGCTGGCACGGATGCTTTTTCACATCTCCAAGTCGCCTGCACACGGTAGCAAAAACATCCAGTTGTTGTGATCCTTTCCTTTCCTCCCATGAACAATTCCAGGAAGAACACAGGAGCTGAACTCAAGTCAAGCAGATTATTTTAGGATTAGAGCAATGATTTTGCCTAATGTTCGTGTCTTTGATGCCCTGAGAGGTGGCGTGCATTTCCTACATCACACTGTGTCATTGCAGCACATGCATAAAATGAATCATCCACAGCTCTTTAAAAGCATTCAGTCTGAACTGTTACTTCTTATCTCAAAGGGACAGGAACATATAATTCTTGCACTTGCAAGAAAAGCTTGATTTCCCTTGGTCCATATAGTTTTTTGACATATTCAGGGAAAAGAAATCCAAATTACATTCTCAAAGTCTTTAATTTTTCTATTTTTTTTTTTTCAAGTAAGTTAAAAAGGAAGAAGGGGAGTAAATTAGATAGAAACTTCTCTAAATTAGTCTGTTGTAGTTTTTTATCACAGTCTGGACATCAGGAGGGACTATATGAGAGTCTCCCACTGACAAATATTGAGATCATTGGACTTCTCTTAGAAGAAAGGACGGCTATAGAGAGTGCCAACAATGGGGACAATCACAGCTGAAATCAGATCATCAGCTGTGGTGAAGTTGCTCAATTTTTCTAGCTATGCCAATTTACTCATGGAGAAATCCCCGTCTGTACTATATAGTAAAAACCTGTTGCAAGAGTGCTTTTACTAAAAAGAGATGAGTTTTCTTTAGAATGCACCACTGAGATAAAGGTGTGGGACTGTTAATGGATATCTGAAGCCTAACTTATTCTAGTAACTGACTCTTCCACAGTCTTGTGTTCTTTGTTGGTTAGATTTAGGGATGGGGGATTTTTTGTCCCAGACATATATCTCTGTCATAGGCAGAAGCTTTTAGGTTTCAGCATGTCTACATGCAGGTGGTGGAATAGATTTTCAAGTACAACCACAATAACATTTAGCACCTCTCCTTCATATAGTTCAGCAGTCAGACTGTGCCAGTAGATTCTTGCTGCATCTTACATATTATAATGAAACATCCCCATAATGTTTTAATTAAATATTTTATCTTTATGGTATATTTGAGTAATTTTTGTCAGAGGATTTTGAAAATGTCACTACCTTACAGTGGTTTTTTTGTTTTGTTTTTTTTTTTTTCACATCAGCATTTAGTTACACAAAAAAAAAAGTCATCAGAATATTTTATTGGCTTTATTAGTCAAAATTGTCAAAGCTGAGTCTTAGCCTGTGACGATATACTTGTATCATTCAGAGGAAATTAACTTGAGTCTGTTTTTTACAAAAAAAAAAAACACTCATAGAATACTCCATTAATTCAATTCTCTTCCCCACTTTTTTTTTTTGTGAATATCAAGTGCTTAGTCTCTGTGAAGGAACAAGAGGTACTTAGAGTCAAAAACGGAAGAGAGTGAATATGTCTAAGAGCACTGGAAAAGTCATGAGCTCTTTGAGCAACCTTCAAAGATAACTCGTTAGCCTTTCCTGAGCTGTCACTCATAGCTGAGTAATTCAATTTGTAACATATAAGGAATGGTATCGAATGATACATTTTTAATGTGCATGCATTTGTGAAATATACCAGACCAAGTTTTTCCAATATAGTATTTAGAAATTTTCTGTTGATCCGTACAAATGCAAAACCAGACTCAACGTGATAAAAAGAAGAAACAGGCTTTAAGCTTACTAAAGCTGCAAAACCTTCTTCTTCCTTTCACTTTGTGTATTTTGCCAACCCAAAAGTCGTTTCCCACTTCTGCTGTGGTGTATTCAATGCCCTTTTTTTTTTCGCACAGATCTTTGCAGTCAACACCGGCTCATCAACCTGCATCAAACGGCACACCTTGAGAAGGAAGGGTGCAGGCAACAGTAGGGCAATAACAATTTAGGGGCTGCTTACACAAGTTGCACGCATTCAAATCCATGGGATCAGCTGCAATTCAGCATTGAAGGAGATCCAAAATGGCTAGAAACGAGGTTAATGTCAATTCTGTCTTTAAAAAGAGAGGACCTGAAGAGGTCCCCACCTCAGCCCTGGGAAAGGAAGCATGCCCTCTTTAAATCAGTTTTCAAGAAGGTGATGTACAAGAGAAATAAACAGGGATAGTCAGCATGCATTTAACAAAAGCAAATTGTGCTAATTAAATCTGATTGGCTTCTGCAATTAAGTAAGCATATGAGCAAGAGGGAGAGCACTGGGTGCTCTCTGTCTTGACATAGCTTCCCACAGCATTCATTTGTAAAAAGAGGACTTAGGTGGGTTGAGAATTTGCTAGACATCAGCCATGAAGCATAGCAATAAATGGGCTGATGTCCAGCTGGCAAACAGTGACAAAGAGAGTACTCAAGAGGTCTACTCATGAGTGATTAATTGCAATTGATATGATGACAAAGAGTGCACCCTCAGCAGATTTGCAGACCATACTGAATTTGGAGGATTGGCCCAAGGGCAGGGCTCACATCCTCAGTTTTTGTGGGGACAGTTGAGTGGGATAATGAGCTGGGCTTGGTTAGTCATGGGAAGAGGAAGTACAGAGGTGGTATAATAGTGACACAAAACTATCCATGTGAAGTGCTGCTCCAGACAGCAGACCCAAACTCAGTACTGCCAGGCTATCTTGTGGAAAAGAACACAAATGGTGGCTTGAGATATTCATATTGGACCTCAGGAAAAGCTCCTTCACCAGGAGGTAGTGCAGCCTAGAAGGAGTGACTCAGAGAGGCTGAGCAATCTTTGTCCGTGGAGATTTTCAGGACTCAGAGAAACCTACAGCTCATCTGACCTGCTTGTAGATAGCACTTTGAGCAGGAGGTTGGAGTACGGACCTCCAAAGCTGCCTTCTAGTTGATGCAGTGTCACATCCAGGCCACAATGATGAAAAGAGAGTCTTAAAACATGTTTATCCTGGGTGAATCATGTATCTCTACCTCCTGGTACACATAAGCATTGTTGTTTTTCAGTAAAACAAACACATAAAAACATGTTTATCATCTGCAAAATGTTATCTGTAATGACATCTGTAATGCATTGTCCTCCTCCTTCTAGCATATTGTTACAAAGCTCTGCCTGGTTATTTTGCCTTGTCGGTTACCTCAGAAAAGCATTTCTTTCCTTAACAAATTAGATATTAATTAAGGTAAGCAGGGGACTGGAGCAGATAATTACTATTACGAAGTGTGATAGTAATGACACATTCCTTAAAGGAAAAAAATGCTCTGCAGTTTTTTGCAAGGCACCGAGAGACGAGAGTAATGATACAAGAAATGTACTAAGACTGTGGTATTTACTCTTCTTTGCTTATGGTATGGTTGCAATAATTTTACGCAGGAATAACTTTGAAATTGAAAACAGCTTGGTGTATGTTATTTTCTACTATGACAAATAAAAGTAACATAATAGGCTTGAGTATATCATGGTCAATGCCACTAATAAGAGTCATGTTACTTCCAAAAAAGTTTCATGAAGAAAATACATTCTTAGGAATTTGCGATTAATGAATGTAAGATTAGTCTTAAATCCATTGCCAACAGAGTGTTGTTTACAGCTACACATGGAAATGATTTTCAAAGATGCAGGATATTTTTCTAAACTTCACTTTTTAGTTGCATAAAGTTTGCATCATTGTTTGTTGTTGTGTGATTCAGGGTTCATGATCAACTGTGTTACCATCATAATTTCATGGCTGAGTCATGAGAGATCACCACTCTAAACCACACTGAGTCATTTTTTTTGCGGTAACACATCGTGATTCATTGCTCTTAGACAACTTAAGGGCAGGAATTCGGCCTTTTTTTTTTTTCTTTACAGCAGCCCTGCAGCTTTTTCACTGCTTTTTATTCTTCTCTTACATAGCATTTTTGTTCCCCATTTTTCCTGTTACTTCCGTTCTCTTTTAGAGGACACACACGGGTAGAATACATAGATGTGTCGAACTGAAATACTTGAATGGAGGTCATACTTTGAAGAGTCGGTGCATGCAGAAAACTGTACCTGGGTGAGCTGGTGGCTGCTTACAGATTTAGGTCAAGTAATTAGAATTTGAACAGATGCCTCATTAACCAATTTGAATAGATAAATGTTCGTTCAGAAAATCTGGTTGAGAATTTTGCTAGGCTAAAGAGATGAGTGTGCATCTCTGTTTTGTGCACCTTTTCTAGCGCTTATCTTTGTCGACTAGGGGAGTTGTTTGTGCCCAGACATATTCCTCACTTAACTCATATCAAAAGAGGATGGCTGTCTATCTTCTTGAGAGGCAGACATCAATGAGTGGGATACGTGCGACGCACAAGAGGCTTGTTAGAACATCTATCTCTTAATGCTAATAAGGAACGAGCACGCAGCAGAATGTAGGTCTTGTTTAGTCTGGTGAATAACACGGGAAATGCATCCACAGGCTTCAGTGAAATGATGCACGCTTTGTCTGGGCGGAACTTTGTAATAGCACCTGGGATTCTCAGATGCTCAGAATATGCCTCTCTCGCTAGAAATAGAGAATTATCTTAGGACAGATATCTCTATTCGAGGAAACAAGAAGAAATGTAACATTGCTGCCTACAAAACAGTCTGTTTAACAAACTGCAATAAGGCTAGCCTAATTAACCCTTCCTTTCAAGTAGATGATGCGAATTGATTTAAGTGTTTTTAGCTACTGATTTTCTGCAATGAAGTAGTAAAGAAGGTTTTTATAACATAGTTAATGACCCTTAGAGCTCCACCCTTTCTCTAATAGGCTAAATTATAGAATCATAGAATCATAGAATGGTTAGGGTTGGAAGGGACCTTCAAAGGTCATCTAGTCCAACGCCCCTGCAAGGAGCAGGGACATCCCTGACTAGGTCAGGTTGCTCAGAGCCTCATCCAGCCTGGCCTTGAACGTTTCCAGGGATGGGGCCTCCACCACCTTTCTGGGCAACCTGTTCCAGTGTTCAATAACTCGCATTGTAAAAATTTTTTTCCTAATTTCTAATCTAATTGTAGCAATCCCACTGCAAACATGCATGATTTATAAGTTAACCTTGTATTAATGCTATAAGTAATTTTTCTAGACTTGATTTTATTTATATTTCTTATTGACAGACTTGCATTATTTTAACGGAAAGACTTTCCTAACATAAGCCAGGGTATCACATTAATATCCTCAAAATCTCCCACTACAGTGCAGATTTCTCTGGTGTTTGCCAAAAGCCTCATCAAAGTAATTTTGGACACAATTCTTAGGAAGAGAAAACAATTATGTTGTATTTGGTATTTCTGTGCCATTTTCATTATTTGCAGGAGTCCCACGCAAAACTTAAAAGTCTTTGAGATTATTTTGCCATGTAGTTAAATGAAATCATTCACAGTATCTTTTTTTAACAATGCCTACTCTGCTGCAAGATATGATAAATATTACTTTTCGATGTGTGTAAAACAGAATACTGTTTATCCATGTATTTGATATAGAGAGGGAACGTTTTTTTTTGTGAAAATGAGTTTCAACGGCAAAGAAATATTAAAAAATGTGTGTACATGTATTATACACACAAACATATACATACATATTTTTAGTACCTGTCACACTGTCACAACTTCTATAGGAATCTTTTCAGTAGAAGCTTTTTCATAAAGGAAAAAAAACTGGCGTGGTTTAATTACCATTTATCTTTCTTCCCATTCCCTTCCAAATGTATCCTGAATTAGTGAATTCTCACCTCTAATGTATTTGTGTGTTCAGTCCACAGGATGCCTGCTAATGATGGTCTTCATTAATTTTGTTTCCTTTGATTCATTAAATTTACGTTTGTGACTACAAAGATGACACTATAGCAACCACTGTGCTTCCAGCCAGTTGGTATTGAGACAGTCACTTACAGTTCTTTTCATTAAGGCAGTGGACCAAATTCAGCGGACACTTAATAAGTGGCACAAATTGCCCATTAGTAAAATCAGCTCCGGCTTGAGCAGGGAAGCAGGCGGGTGGGATGGTGGGGAAAGAGGCAAGTGGAGCTGTTGACTTGCATTTGGTGACTAAGCGAAGAAGGGGAGGTCTACTGACCTGCCTTTGTGAGGCTTTGGTTCTGGTGAGCAAAATGCTAACGTCCAGGACAGAGGTTACGAAGACAGCTGGAATTAAGAGCTATCTCGCCTTTTTCAACTTAGTCCATTGTGACATGTGAATCAGTGCCCTAAAAGGCAGACATCATAAGAAAGCATCTCTTTACCTCCTCGCGTTTGTTGGTTTGTTGGCAGCCTTTCTCTCTCTTCAACATATAAATCACAGCCATGTTTTCCTGTCTCAGATTTACCCCCATTTAACCCAACATCCCCAAGTTATATTAGCGTTAGAGTTACGCATTAGAAGCACACATAACACTAATGAACTCTTCATTTGCAAATTTATTTTAATATTTTACTGCGGTTATTGACAGGCATGCAGCAGCTCTATAAACTTATAACGCGAAAACAAAGACGTATTAGAAAGCTCTCTGGGAGGAAGGACTTTCTGTCTTCCTAATGAAGCCAGGATTCCTGTGAGTAGCTGTTCACTTTGACAACAATTGCATTAAGATCAAAGGGGATACGAAAACCGTGACAATATGACTGTATTTCATGCACCATGAGGCAGGGTTAGTGTAGATTAGACATATCATTAGTCAAGGGGATCTTTTTCCACTGAGAACTCTTGGCTGCTCAGTGTCTTTTCCTTCCCCTTTCCTTTCCAAGTCGGTATCTGTTTAAGCAGAAAACAGATTCCTTCCCCCTAAGACTATGACAGAAATAGGCTACGGATTTGAGGCGGTGTCCAATCAGTGGCAATATGCATAGTAATATGTGGCACAGCTTGTGTAATGAAGTTCCCAGCATGCAGCCTGGAAAGGTATCCTCAAGTGTGCAGGGTGATTTATTTCCTCTGTCAAGAGGCAGGACAGGCAGGACTTGTCCTTCCCCACAGTCCCTTCAAGAATACTCCGTCACCCCGGGAAGCCGTAATAGCTTCTGGAAGCTCAGCCTTTGTTATACGGCTTGGAACCCTGTTTCAGCAAGGTTACTTCCCAGGTCCTTTTCATCATTTGCGCTTGCTTTTAGGCAGTCGGATTGTAAGGAAGGATACCAGCTTTTCAACTTCTGTTTACATTTGACTTTGTGTTAGCACGTCAAATGATCAATGAGGCGTGTACGCCATGCCCGAAACTGAAGAACCTGCCTGCAATTGGTGCAATACATTTAATTCCTGCTTTTTAATGTAACTACAGTGTGCACAAAGATCATATAATGTCTGCACTAAGCTATGGAAAACATTCAGCCTAAACAACATTTTTCAAACGGCTTTATTGCTTGGGTTTATGTGATAGTGGAACTCTATTGATGGAGCTCGTGGACTTGTGAGTTTTTTGCCCCCTGTAACTTTAAATCTCTCTTTCAAAATATTAAAAAAAAAGCTTGCGCTCTGATTTCGGACTTACCTGCCTCAGAGAGACAGTACTTGCCTTCACTTGATTTGTAAAAGTTCACTGAGTGCTAATACATTGGGGTAGCTTCGCTGTCTAACGTGCATAGTTCTAAACGTTTTTATCAGAACTCAGAAATGATTATTGAGATGTATTATCACATGAGAAGATTCAGCAATTTCTAATCCTTTCTCTGCGTATGGATTTAACGCCTTTCTGTTTGAAACTAATTTCCCAGAGACTTCCCCGGTGTTCATATAGTGTGCGGTGCCACTACAGTGCCCTGGTTATCACCACTAACGAAGAACTCTCCTGCCTAAGTACAGGCATGTAAATAGACTCCTACAGATGTTTAACAAAAAGATCTTGGTTTTGGAATCCCTCTGGAGTTCTTTTAGAAAATCCCTCTTTGCACTCAATTGTATAACATCCTAACTTACGTTGGGATTCATAAATTTGTCACTACACTCTCTAAACAACTAGCACAGTAATTAAGATTTGTGGAGGGCTGCTGTCTCCAAAGATGTTTCTGCCTGTCACCAATGTTTGGGAGTTTTTTTAAGATATCTGGGGAAGAGTGCTGTATTTGTGATTTATGTAGTTTTCAGCTGGCTTTTCAAACAGCTAGCAGTAGTCGCTGAGCTGCTAGGACAGTTGTCCCCAGATTTCTCTGCCACAGGATTGAAGTGCTTTCTGCAAGCACCATTGTACTCTGCTTTTCATTTTGATGGTGTCGGCAGGTTTCTAGGGCTCAGTGTCAGAGGACCTCGTCCTTTTAGATGGAGTCTGATCCAAAGGACCTGCTTTTTGGGGTCTGCATGAAAGTGCTTCATATGGGCTCCCTCTTTTGGGGCTAAGATGGGGGAGGTGGGGATTGTTATTTGTTTTTTATTTCTTGTGCTACATTTCTGGTGCCACTTAGAGTCCCATCCCACCCTGAAACCTGGTCCTCTTTCTCCATTTTCACCTACCAGACTATACAAAGCACCAGAAAGGTGCTGGCCAGCTATCCATGAATGGAAAATGACATAGGCTTTTCTAGCTCGCAGGTTTGCCACTGGAAAGATCAAATGTGGAGACACAATGAATAGAAGGATAGACCAAACAATGTCAGCTGTTAGGGTGCCAATTGATATTTCTCTTTTTTTTTTTAATGACATTTTTGTCATTGTTTGTGTAGAATCATAGAATCATAGAATGGTTAGGGTTTGAAGGGACCTTTAAAGTCCATCCAGTCCAATCCCCCTGCAAGGAGCAGGGACATCTCCAACCAGATCAGGTTGCTCAGAGCCACATCCAAACTGGCCTTGAATTTTTCCAGGGATGGGGCATCTGCCATCTCTCTGGGCAACCTGTGCCACTGCTCCACCACCCTCAGTGTAAAAAACTTCTTCCTTATGTCCAGTCTGAATCTGCTTCCTTCTATTTTAAAAACATTACCCCTCATCCTATCACAACAGGTCCTACTCAAGAGTTTCTCCCCATCTTTCCTGTAGCCCCCCTTGAGGTACTGGAAGAACGCTCTAAGGTCTCCTCGGAGCGTCCTCTTCTCCAGGCTGAACAGCCCCAGCTCTCTCAGCCTGTCCTCACAAGGAGAGGTGCTTCAGCCCTCTCATCATCTTTGTGGTCTCCTCTGGACTCACTCCAACAGGTCCATGTCCTTCTGATGTTGGGACTCCAGAGCTGGACACAATACTGCAGGAGGGGTCTCATGAGAGCAGAGTAGAGGGGCAGAATCATCTCCCTTGATCTGCTGGCCACGCTCCTCTTGATGCAGCCCAGGATGTGGTTCGCTTTCTGGGCTGCAAGCACACATTGTCGGCTTACACTGAACTTCTCATCCACCATCACTCCCAAGTCCTTCTCCTCAGGGCTGCTCTTGATCTATTCTCAGCCCAGCGTGTATTTGTGCCTGGGATTGCCCTGACCCATGTGCAGGACCTTGCACTTGGTCTGGTTGAATTTCATGAGGTTGTCATAGACCCACCTCTCCAGCCTGTCAAGGTCCCTCTGGATGGCACCCCTTCCCTCCAGCGTGTCTACCGTACTGCGCAGCTCGGTGTCGTCAGTGAGCTTGCTGGGACTCTGTCCCACTGTTCGTGTTTCTGACAAAGATGTTAAACGGGGCTCGTTCAACATACTGACCCCTGAGGAACAACACCACTAGTCACTGGTCTCCACTTGGACATTGAGCCGTTGACCACCACTCTCTGAGTGCGGCCATCCAACCGATTCCTTATCCACCGAGTGGTCTGCCCATCACATCCCTGTCTCTCCAGTTCAGAGCAAGGATGTTGTGTGGGACAGAGTCAAATACTTTGCATAAGTTCTCATAGGTGACACCAGTTGTTTGTCCCTTGTCTACCATCATAGAAGGCCACCAAATTGTAATGTATATAAGCTATTGTTGGCCTTCTTGCACGTAGTCCAGTTCTTCCTGGAAATCCCTTGTGATTCCTATATCCTTTAGAAAACAAGGAGCATGGTGAGGTAGAAGAAAGGCATGGAAATATCTGAATTAGTAGGTAACATAAGAAGTTATGAGGTACTTGTCTATCTATCTTTTATCAAAAACACTTAATCAATGGGACTTCATAATACATTTTTGAAAAATCCTTGTTCCTAGTTGTCTAATAGAGACTTTGCCTTACATTTATATGAATCAACGATAATAGACTGAAATAGTAATCCCTAACAGGAGTCGTGACGTATTTACGTCCTTCACAGCAGATAAAGGAGTTTGTTTGTTCTTTTTGTCCCAAAATGGACAAAGGAATACAGAATACATGAAGAATTATTAGAAAGTATTCTCACGGAACTCAGTTTGCAAAGTTCCATCATACTGAGAAAGAGCTATTTAACACATAATTAGTTAGAGATAACTGGATTCACTTTAGTGATGCTGTTACAAGAAAGCTCCAGGGACGCCTGTTTAAATGAGGATGAAATTTGGCCCTAGAAATGGGTGACATTTGTATCCCGTTCTGAGCAGGCATTTCTCACTGAAACCAATGGACCCTGAAGAAGACAGAGCTGCCTAAATGTTCTCCCTTATATCAGAAATACGGAGGCACCATGACTCCTATAATTCATAAATCCTTCATGAGTTCCTCTTGGGGAATGTGGTTCCATAGAAAGTAATGAAGGGATATATCTTAAAGTTATAATCTAATTTTCAACTTCCAGTCAGCCCAATTTCCAGACCTAATGAGATGCTGCAAGTCTGAAAATCTGTTGAGGATTAGAGAGTGAGATGGAATTACTCAATCTGACTCTTCTAACCCCAAACATATCTAATTTGATTTTTGCTTTCAGATTCTTACAAGGTTTGAGTAGGTTAAATCACCTTAAAAAATGAAGTTAAAAGGCGTAACCATAATAAGAGTAGTCTTATGAAGAGATTGAGATTTTCACTGGAATATATTTTCTGAACTTTTAAGCTACAAATGCTGTAATAGATCGTAAATCAAACTGTAAAATTGTTAGGTAAAAATTGGCTGTTGACTGCAATAGAAATTTTCCCCAGATAACAGCAAAAGATGGCACGATTCACACTTCTTTTCTAACCAGGAAAAAATATTTGACTATGTAGTTACCTACTTTTGAGAAATGTTTACCTTTCTTCAGTTCTACACAAAAAATAGCACTTCAGTTCGTTTATTTTTGAACATACCAAAAAGTGTAATAACATAAACACTTTTTTGTTTGCTTTAATACTGAAATAAGAACCAAGTAAGGTTTACTCTCAATATATTGACTAGAAATTTAATTTCTTCCCCTCTTTTGTTCACTACAACACAAGGTAGAATTGGCAAGTTAAATTCGCGTAATAAAGAAAGCCCTTTGTCCGCTAGGATTCTAGCACTTAGGTACTTCTCACAAGGACTCAAAAGATGCTAATAAAGTCAGAAGTTTCCCACTGGGGGAGTAAAGGAATGCTTTTAGAACTTACTTTCTGTTAATGACTAAGGCATTTTTGCTAACAGGAATTTGGCTTCTTATCCCAGGTAGGGAAAAACTCATTAAACGGGAGACTAAAGTGTCCTTTCAGCTACCTGGTAAAGCCAGCTGCTCCAGGCGAGTGGAATGGGTTTTGGGGAGGACAGTGGGAAGAGAAAAATCCTGTTCGGAAGAGGGCCCTTTAAACATGAATATGAATCGATAGAGAATGTAGGAGCCAGGCTGATGTAGTACACTGTACAATCTGTTCACTGCATTTGGGCTGCTAATTAAAAAGTGATAGAGACAGTGCTGTATGAATGCACTGTAACCTGTTGAAGGTCTGTCAGACTTTATCTTCACTTTCACATGTTTGAATATTGTTTAATAAGAGGTCTTAACTGAAAGCAGAATACGTCTCTATAGAAGTAGAGAACAGATATATCAGCTTAAAATTCTTGCTGCATTATGTGTGTATATGTGTGCTCATGACTTCAGCTCCCTTGAGCATTTCTAAGACAGCTACCCTAATTCATAAGCACAATATGTAAATTCTAAGGATGTTTTTTCCTTCTTGCTTCAGGGAACTGAGCTAGGCTGGAAAGTCAGAAATACAAAACTCAAACATAAATGTGAGCCTAGCAATGAGTTGCATATCTACAAGGAAGGCTTTGAGGAACCTGGTCTGGTGTCCCTGGTGTCCCTGCCCAGGGGAGAGGGGTTGGAACGAGATGATCTTTAAGATCGCTTCCAACACAAACCATTCTGTGATTCTGTGATTCTTTAAGGAAAGAACAACGTCTTTTGTTTCCAACAAATACAATTTGTACATATTAAGAAAAAGATAGGAAAATATATATTACTTTTAGCAATTGCACTCTTTGTGTTCTTCTGTAACTCATGATATGCTTTTGCTTCATTTTTAACTTCATCTTACCTGGCAGTTCTTGTTTCTATGTATTAGAAAGCCAGCTTCCCCTCTTCTTGCTTAATTGCAGCCCCACTCCACACTGATGTAGGATTAATGGAACATTTCTTACATTAACTGGATTACATTACATTAGCTGACACTGTTAAATATGAAACCTGTTTTAATAATACTGGTGATTAGCAAACCTCTGAAAGTTTGGAGATTAACACTGGAAGCTTATCTAAATTTCCAAATCCCAAGACTGCAAAAAAAGCTAGTTTTCCTTACAAGGCAGGGAGGTTTGTAAAACTTCTGAGAGTGAGAAAAGGAGGTGCCAGTGGGTGGTAGTGACCCCACATGGAGGACAGACTATAAGTTTAGGAGAAAGAGGAACAAATTGCTCTTTTTTTTTTTTTCTTATTTCTTTAAAAGTTTTTTTCTGATCCCCAGAAGACCTTTTCCTCTAAATACAATAGGAGGAGGTAGATTTAGATTAGATATAAGGAAGAAATTTTTTACACTGAAGGTGGTGAGGCACTGGCCCAGATTGCCCAGAGAGGCGGTGGATGCCCCATCCCTGGAAACATTCCAGGCCAGGTTAGATGAGGCTCTGAGCAACCTGATCTGGTTGGAGATGTCCCTGCTCCTTGCAGGGGGGTTGGACTGGATGGTCTTTAAAGGTCTCTTCCCACCCAAACCATTCTATGATTCTAAAGAATAACCCAGCCACTCCAGACAGATGATAAATGGCTTGTTTCTGGAAACTGTTGACAGGAGATGTGCTATCCACACTCCACAGACAATGACAGAGGTGTGAGAAAGCTGTAAAAATTGCACCGTATCTGTCCAATGATCAGAAGCCGCGACTCTGAAGTAGACATCCCTGTCTGTGCAGAGATTGCATTGAGAACAAAGAGTTTCATTAAATAGTAGATATTATCAGAGGGATTACAGCCAGACAGCGCGGCAGGAGGGAATGTGCTTTTATGCTACATTAAGAAGTTTTTTTCCTTGGGGAAAGGAGACGTTTCAGGGTATTCGTGGTACTCCCTTTGCCTGAAGCAAAACTCTCTCTTGGTGTCCCTGCTGTCCCCTGCCACTGAAGAGCACAGTGAGAGGTCATCTAGAGCAAAGCTGGACATAGCAGGAGCTGTTCCAGCCACAGGCGTGCCCATGAGCTCCTCCAAAGGCGATGCTTTTTGAAAGCACTGGTACTTTACAAAAGTCCTAGGGTTAGGACCACAGGATACTATCGATTTTGTTCTAAGTTGCCTCATCAACTGAAAGTAAAAGCTTTCTGAAGTCAGTCTGCAGAGTGTGTTTTGGCAGATGCCTACTTGAAAATGTGGAGTTTTGAGTACCATAGTCTTGCGGCACCATCTATAATGTCCAAAATGTGAAGAGACTCAGTGGATTGAGCCAAAGTCATTTTCTAGAAGCCTCAACTAAATTAGGACATACGAGCTTGATGTTCGTTAGTTGAGTAATATCTTTCACTTTCTCTTTTGATCTTTGTAAGATATAAAGTGGTGCAAAGAGTGCTGAACTGTGAATCACAATTCTCTTTTTTTCAGCCCTTCCTTTTCCACTGAGTTTCTGCTTAGCTATGACCGGCTCTCTTCTTCCAGCCTACTGCATTTTGCAGAAGCATTCTAAAAATTAGTTAGCTAATAACTACAGAACGTTTTTAACATGGAGCAAATGGCATAAATGCTGTGGGTTTAGATTCTTCTCTACATTGACAAGGCAAGTGACAAGAAATACATCTTTGACAATAAAACAAGATGGAAGAATAGAGGGGGAAAAAAAAGATAGCTGACAATGTAAAGCTGTGCTACAGTATGCAAATACCTATAAAAGTCTATGTAAATTGTCAGAGCCCATAAAATTAGACTAGATATCTTTTAAAATGTTCTTCTTGAAGATGGAATAGATAATTAGGATCCTGTCCTATCTGAAGCTGAGCAGACAACAATGGACTAAATTTCTGCCTTGAAAAGTAGGCAAGCAACTTAAAATGACAGAGAGAGAAAAGCTGGGAGCAGCTTTAGCTTTGCCAGGGGGCTGGGCTGAAGATGGAATGCTCCCACAGTGAGACACAAGGAACGGAAATCAAGATCCCTCACACTTGCCTTCCATGGAGCAAAAGAAAGCCGTTATCCCATAAAAAGCAAGGGAAGGAAAGGTTAAGGCAAAACTGTTTGTCTTTAGTTTCTGACTTAGAAGGTCCTTCTGAAGGGAGAAAAGAAAATGAAGCAGAGTAAATGACACAATATTATTACAGTGTTCTGCAGAAGCAGCTCCAGAGACAATGTTGTCATCAATACGAACACCAATGATCTAGGCAATGACAGGAGTTTAAGCTTAGGAAGCTGAACAGAGGGAAAATTTGAAAGAGGTGGCTATCACGTCCCATGATTGCTGCATGTGGGAGATGAGATAATCTCTTCTTTGACAGCTAAAGCAGCAAACTCCTAGGTACTAAGGCTGGAGAAACGCTGAGAGAACTCAAATGCGATGAAGCATCCTGCAACCAAGAAGGAAGGAAACTGGAGATTAAACTTCCAGTATACAGTGGCTGTTTGTCTTCTTGCTTTATAGTTACCCAAAAAGTTAGCAGCAATTCTAGTGTAGTAATGCCATGAATTACATGACCTCAAGGACGGAATTTTCCTTATCTGTTGAGACAATTCTTACTAAGATCAACACATGTTATAAGGAGGTTTTTTTTACTTTCATATTTCTTCCTCTCTGCTCTATGATGAGCCAACCTTACTGTCTAGGACTCTATGTCTAACACTTTTCACAACGGCTATCTTATTTACACACAAAAATGTTCCGTAAAAATAGGTCTTCTCAGAACTGGAGATAGAATAACAGTGAAATGCTGTTTCTGCAAAGTCTATCAATAGTCAAAGGCTTATAATATTGAGAGTGAACGGAAATACAGTAAAATGTTCCCACTTGAAAGTACAAATGTAGATTATTACCACCTCACGCTGCCATGATTATTACCACCGGTTGCAAAAGTTATCTGCAATAATAAAACTACGCAGGAAGCAGCACAGCCTGAGCTTCTTTACTTGTTCAGGATGAGACAGGAGAGATGTGGTTAATGTATTCCTGGTGCTAAATTGTGGTTTTTTTTCCTCTTTTCCTGAATGTTGCCCATAGCTACTAACAAGTACCACACACAGAGTTAGGAGCTATTGTGTCAGACCTTTTCCCCAGTCAGGCAAAAAGCAGTATATTTCAAAGAATCAGTCTCCACCTGTTTGCAGCTGGCAGATTCTCAGGTTTGTGTGAGATAACCGATTTTTATAAATATAACGAACATTGAAGAATAATACTTTGGGTTTTAATTCTGTGCATCTAAATATAAAGGCACAAAACTAACCAGTAGTACTTAATATTGCACGGTGGAAATATTGTGGTTATTTCTCCCTAACGCTGTTTCATACCCAGCTCTGTGTCAGCTGTGCAGTGTTTGGTAATTATATTTAGAAGCTCCAAAAATTCTGTGTAACTTGCATTCTGGTTTGTGAAACAGAAAGAATTATTTTGCCCTATAATTGCAGTGATACTGGTAAAGTTTCACGCAGATCTGCAGATTCTGTTTTCACACCAGAAAGATCTACCAAAAATTACCATCTTTTTTTACAGGAAATCAAAGATTTTCACACAATAACACCTGCATGAGGCTCATAAGTGTTCTGTCATTGTACTGCCACGGTCCCTACATAATCTCTACATAATTTAGTATTTCTTTTTTAATTAAAAGGTCAACAGACACCATGGAATTCAGGAATATTTACTCTATATTTGTACTCTAAACGTTTTGCCAAACTTTATTAAAATAGTGTATAGAGACGTTGCTAGTGCATTATTACGTAAACTTCATAATCTAATCTAAATGTCAAATCCCAACGTGAATTTCTTGGTTTGTTGTTTTTTCTTTTACATATTTCATGAAACAGGCATAAAAAACCCCATCAGACCTACTGGGAGAAGTGTTCTGTAGTGGAATATTTTGTTTTGGTAGGGTTTTGTTGTTGTTCTCTCTGATTTCTTCTGTAAGTAGTGCCCTTAAATTGCTTTGTATACAAAGTGAAGAAAACAACTCTCGAAGACTCTTTCTGTGGTCAGGACAGAATTCCCATTTTTATCTTCACCATATTTTCTAGGAAATTTGGCTAAAGAGGAATGATTAATTTTTCAACCACAGTTGTGAATTTCATCCTTCGTCTAAGATGACCCACCAAAAGAAATCGGGTCCCAAGCTATTGAATGCATTGTTCAGAAGGACTCACAGTTTGAAAATTGTTTGATAAAATACAGGAAGCCATTTTAACTAGGAGAAGCTGATATAATCCATATGATGTATGGTTAACGTCCCCATAGCTAACCATTCTCCCTGACACGGTGACAAAACTGTTGACAAGCAAACACCACAGTTGACAGTTGCATTCACAGAGACTAGGATCCAAAAGACGAACTTCAAAGAAGGATCCAACAACATCTTTGACCCATGGGCCATATCTTGTACCTTGGGACACATTTCACCTGCAATCAAAGAAAATTGAACCCTTGCTGTAGCTCTTTGGTATGTTTTCTTCTTGCTCTGTCATTTGTAAAGGGAAAGAGGAGCGAATAATGTACCAGAACTGAACCATGATATATGGAGTATGCAGCGCGTTCACAACAGTCCTCTTCAGTGGTTATATGTGTGCTTGCCTTCGTGTTTACTTCACTGTGCAGTTGCTAAAAGGCTTTTTCCCTTTTAATATCATTCAGCTACTTTAAAAGTTTTATCTTCAATAATTAAATGATACATTTTTTCCACTTTTCTGTCATTTCCCTTTTCTCTGTGACTTCTCAAAACCAACTGTCAGAGTTCAGATGACTAATATCTAATTCCCTTGGCCCTCTGAGATTCATTTAATTCAAATTCACTAATTTGTAGAAATTACTTTTTTTCCATATCTGCCTGTATCTTTCTCTTCCTCTCTTTTTTTTTTTTTCTTACAGTAGCTTTTCTCTGCCATAAATGCTAATGTACCTGCTCTGTGAATCTTTCGTCAGCTCCACAATCTATATAATAGCTTATGGTAATTTTTCCAGGACTAGAGAATTTCATACTGGCCTTATTTCATCTTGATTCTCAGTATCTTACCTTCTCAAGTAAGGAGTTGTGACTATGGTACTGTTTGTTTTGTGCCTTAAACTAACGTTGTCTGCTCCAGAGAACCTATGGTTATTTTGCAATAAAACATTCAAAGCTTATCACATCGATTTCATACATTTTGTGCTTGAGGGCTAGTTGTCAGTTGCATTCCTAAACGTTTACTCTAAAGCGTGACTCGAAAAAATAAAAAAAATTGAAAGAAGAAAAAATATGGGAGTTAATAAAAATCCTCAGTGTTAACAAAATAAACATAGAAATCATCTGACTTAAATACCACTGATTTGCTGTTGGGGGAGATGCATAACAAGTGACTTGACCTGGTTTTCAGCAGAAACTGTGGGATCACCTGGGAAAGGAAAGTTAGGAGCCCCCGAGCATGGATATGATCTATTTTGTGCCTGTCGGGGTGCAGAGTAGATGAGCAGTTAGGAAGATGCAACCATGCGTGTACGCTCTTTATTTTTAAAATATGTTACAGTTGAATTAAAAAAAAAGAACGACTTAACTGCAGAAGAGCATGGTGGTCCTCATGTAGCCTGGTCCCTGCCCCTGGAAGGGCAACTTAATTCAAGTCCCCCCAGCTGTGTGCTGGAGGGTGAATCCTGCAGACACCCAGAACAGGGCAGATCCTTCACCCTTTATCTTCCCCCAAAGCTTATCTCATGGAGCAGATAGGCCTAAGTATCTTGCCAAGGGGTGGCTGTAAGAAACAGCCATTTCTGACATCCCAAACGTCCAATAACACCATTCCACAGATTGCTTTTATCTCCCGTTCAGTGCACCACTTTGTTTGTTACAATCTCAGCAATTTGTGTATTACCCAGTCCCTTTGGAGAGGCGTGTGAAATATTTATAAATGTCAAGAAAAATATAGAGGATGTATTTTGCAAGTACCACAATTTGATCTGCACGGTGGAAACTTACCTTTTTCATTAGAGTTGTGCAAAATATTTCACTTTAAATGAAACCAGTGGTGGGGAAATTTCCATCTCTGCTGTCAGAACCTGCATAGAAAAATGTTACTTATGCCTCAGAGACTGTAATTTTATCAATGCCAGAAAATCTTACTGAAATATGTATCTTTTTTCAATTTTTCTTTCTTTTTTTTTTCTTTTTTTTTTTTTTTCTTTTTTTTAAAGTGAAGTTGACTGTTCAGCAGGTGAAAAGCATCAGACTGGAAATAAGACTGGAAGTAGAAGAAACTGAATTCCCTTCCATATAAACCTTTTGTGACACCAGCAGGAGCCAGGCAAGTCTCTTTAAGCTACTCTGTCAAATTACCCTGTTACTGAAGGGCCGTGCTGTCAGGTCAGGTGAACTCTGTAGATTTATTTATACTTGCAGATTAAAAACATCTGGGACCACTTTAGTGCTGAAGCCAATAAGCAAGGAAAAAATCCATATCCACACTGTTAAACTCTCTGAGCCTCCAAAAGAGATAGAAATTGCCTCCTGGAAATTTTCCTTGCCCGTGGTAACTCTGCACCTCTACCAAGTCATCGTTTGGAGGAGCAAAGCCATGCCACTGCTTTTG
Organism: Chlamydotis macqueenii; assembly: GCF_036417535.1. Taxonomy (NCBI): domain Eukaryota; kingdom Metazoa; phylum Chordata; class Aves; order Otidiformes; family Otididae; genus Chlamydotis; species Chlamydotis macqueenii. The sequence continues at coordinate 79,097,180 of NC_141593.1, read as the reverse complement.
CATTTTTGCAGTATAGCTGCTTGAGACTGAGTGCCTAGGAGCATCTCCCAGCATCGTTTGGTTTCCAGAGATGAAGATGCTCTGCAAAAATAATGAGTAGAGGCCAAACCTTGCAGCAGCAGTAGGAGCTGGGATGGTGCTTGCTGTCAAGGATGAGGCTGCTGTCAGTTGTTCTGTCTTCCTAGTGCACATAACATTTCAAGTATGCCCATGAAAAATGCAATAAAAACTCTTTTATGAACTACGATTACAAGGTGAAGTATTGCCTTAACAGAATGTATCATTTTAAAATGCAGGATTTTTTTTTTAATAATGCTTCTTGTATTCTATTTTTGTTTTTTAATTTTGAGATTTTTACCTTTGCAAAGTGAAAGGATTGCATTTTCAGGGTTATCATTTTTTAAGGAGCTTTAGACATTAGGGAGAAAAAAATTATTTGTCCTATAACAGAATAGGATTTATGCCACACTACATATTTTTTTCATGATAGACATTCATGTAAGTGGGGAGAAAATAAACAAAAAAGCGTATCTTGAAAACAAGTCTAAATAAAATATCAAGTCAGGATAGTTCCCGTACAGATAAAAACTACTAGATGGAAAATATGACAGTAGATATGCTGTAGTGGTTAAGGAGATCCAGGCTTCTTCTGCTGGACTTAAAACACTAACTTTTGTTTAACCTATAGCCCAGAACAGAAAGTGTTCTTCTGCAACTCCGCAAAACTAAAAAATATTTTTACACAACTTTATTTGCCAATCTAAACTCACCACATGCAGCTAGGACAGGAAATACAATTAAAATAACGTTTTTGAAAGAACTTCTATTCCATTACCTCTCTGTTGGAAACACAAATTTCCCCTGCAGATTTCTGATCTGTGTAATGTCTCATTCTGGCAAAGTGCTTGTAAGTTCATATCCACCTGTGTTTTTCTGTACTTTATTATGACTATCTTTCTTCTTAAGTATTCGGTTGTTTTATATACCCAAGCCAGGAAAAAATAAAAGTCCAAATACCTACTTAACATCCTCAGAGAACAGGTTGATATGACATGACCTCTCAAATGGATGTAGAAAGCTGTTCCTATCAGTACCAAGGCAAGTCTTAATGGATTTAGAAACTAGTATCAGATGTATGGGTGGGATGCATCCCCTCTGAAGATAGCAGTTCATCTCCAACAAGGAACAGTAATAACATCAAAAGATGAGCAAATCCATCCTTGATCTCTAATTAAATCGCTTCTATCTGCCAATCATAGGCGGTTGCATGGAGATGCCATAAGCCTTGATGCTCCGCCCATTCGCATTTGCAGTCTGTAGCGCGTCATGTGCATGTTGTCCTTGGGCAGGAGACCTCCGGCACCCCACTTGGATACTCCATCCACACGACATCTGCCTCTCTTCCAAGATCCTGTCTCTAAAGGCCCAGGTATTGTTTTATTTAGACTAAATGGTACTTGACATCATTATTCTAGAAAACATTTGCTGTCTGGTATGAATTTAATTTGCTTTATTGCTAGTATTCTATATTTACATTGCATTCGGGTAATCAAGTGAGCTAAGGACACATCCCCACTCCAGCAAGGTTAAGGAGAAAAGGGCTAAATGGCCTCTGAAACAGCAAGCAGCACATCAAAGTTAAAACATATTCAGCTTTGCACTGAATTCAGTCACCATACATGCTATCAACAGCAATCGCCTGTTCAGGCATAGAGTCGTAGAATCACAGAATGGTTTGAGTTGGAAGGGACCTTCAAAGGCCATCAAGTTCAGCCCCCTTGCAAGGAGCAGGGACATCTCCAACGGGGTCAGGGTTGGAGAGCAACCCAATAAGGTTGCTCAGAGCCCTGGCCACCCCTCCACTCCAGGCTGGCCATCTCTTGCCCAACACAGGTTTCATAAGGAAAACGGTAGAACCAATATTAACATGCAGTGACAAAAATAATGAGTTTATATGAAACAAAGCTTCACTGATTGTGTTGCCCATGAACAACTTATCTCAATAATGTTCAACATTGTCCTCTAGAGAAATATCTTTTGCTGTAATATTATCCCTATTCCATCTCTTCAAGACATTTTTGTTTAATGTTTATATACAGTAAATAAATATATATTTTTCCAAGCAGAGACAGACCTTGAAACATAATGTGTCTTTTTATAGCATTATTCACCCACTCAGAGGAAAACAATTCACGAACATGGAGTTTAAAATACATCATAAAATTCACGCTTCTTTATGAAACAATTTAACTCAACACATCCCCTGCATTAATATCCGTAACACATGGAAGTAGATCTGAAAGAATTTAAGATTGCACAGTCCAAGAATGTGTGCACTTAACCCTGAGCTACTGGAGATCAGAGAAGATCCGTAACGGGTTTGGGAAGTAGGTTTTGTTAGCCAATTGGTGATAGGCAGGCTTAGAGCGGTTGTCAAAAAAAGGGATATAGTAACGGTCTATTCTGATGTCAGCACCATGGCGAAGTTGTCTGCCTCTTGCTAAGAGATGGAGCAGCCCATCAGTTCCCTCACTGAAGAGCTGGGTACCATGTGCATCATCTTTACAAAGACACATCCTTTCTGCAGTCACAGAAGTTTAAATAGAAAGTCTCTCCTTGCTCATCTTCAACCCTGCATGGTTGCAGACGTTCATTGCAGTGGACATGGCTGCACTTGTCTGATACCTGCCATGAGTAAGGCTGCCACCAAAACGTTCCCAGGATGCAGGGGAAAATAGAGTCCTGATCCCAAGGTGTTTCCTGAAGCACTGCCATCAGCAGAGACACACAGGTTTGTAAAGGTAATTAGACTTTAGCTCCTGCTTTTCATAAGGGCCACACGTTTGAGTATCCCTTATGGTTGCTTGTAATGGCCAGACAGTTTGAACAAGGTTTTAATCAGTCCAAACCTCGAAATCTGTGACAGAGTATTTCAACGTCTGCACCGCATAAAAATGCTGAGAACAAGATCCTTCCTTACGTAATGAAGAAAACACACTCAATCAAAAGAGGAAACAACTTCCAATGCTTGTCAAGCTGTCTCTGTACAGGTCCCAGTACTGAAAATATCGGCTGGTAGGAAGGAGCCTTAGTCCCTTAACGAGATGTTTATCCCCGGCAGAGCCAGTGAGGTAGGAAACATTTTCTGAAGGATCAGTCCTCCGTAAGCACATAGTGGTGAAGGGGCAGCAATGAGCTACAGCTGTACCAATGAATTCACACTTTCTAGGGTTTTTACTGGGGTGTAACACATAAACCTCACCCTGCACTCTTTTTCAGAACCTCTCTGGAACCCGTATTCTTTGGACATTTTGGGAAACATGTTTTTTTTTAAATAATTTTTCCCCCCTTATTTTTTTCTTCTGATCCAGCAATCTTCTGTACTCTGTGACTAAAAGCAGGACACTGAGCTCCAGTATGAGAGACCCTGTGGCTGTAAGCATTGTTTCTGACTCTATATTTGATACTGGAAAGAAAAGTAATTGGCACCAATCCTTCCCTCTAAGGCTAAACACGAGTAGCAGTTCATTTTTGTTGTCTTATCTACAAGTAATTTAAGACTGTTTTACTCAACATGTGCTTAAATGCAATTACAAATTACAGTATGGAGGTGTTCAGACATATTTATATTTTTATTCTTTTTTTCCTTCTTTTTTTATGTATTATGAGTAGCACTTGATTTTTGAGAAGAAAACAAGAATCCTGCCAACCCTCCAGGTAACCTCTAACACTCACATCTCATGCAGTCACATTAATCATAAATATCACATTGCTAACAGCTACAGGTCAGTTATCTGATACATGTGCAACTAAATAGAAGAAACCAGCCAAACATTGAACAAGAAGTGCATATGCGTTATCATACGTCTCAGTGGTGAGGTCATTTATTGGAATTTCTTCTAAGGCCAAGTTTTAGCATGAATATAATAACATTCTTTCCTCTCGTATATTTGGATCAGAATATATGTATTTTTACTCAGAAAGAGTTCAGTGAACAGATAATTTACCTCTAAGTAGGTATGATTCATGACTATTATTCAAGAAGAGGCCATCCTTTCCAGGCACAGATATAAACACACTTTAAGAAAAACTCCAGAGAACAGATTGTTTGTCTGCAAAAGAATTATTGTGGCTGCTTTTTTAAAGACAGACTGTATTTCATAGGCACAGGCCTGATCAGGGAGCAAAAGGAACAGGCTCAGTGGGAGCACAGGAGGTTCCTGAATAGCTGGTGAAGAGACGGCAGCAACCAAGCCATCCCTCATACCACTTGCATGTGGACATAGAGAGAAACGGGACATCAGAGTGTGATGGTTCCTTGCAAACTGCTCTACCTCCCTGAGCATCCAGCCAAAGACTGAGTCTTTGCTCTGGGAGACAGAGGGAGAAGAAGTTTAACGTCATTGTCTACAATAAAGAGCATCAGTAATGTATTTACAAAGAAGCAAGACGTAGGGAAAAATGTCTCCGAAAAACCCGCAAGCGTTATAGCTTTAAATGGATTGTCATTTGCAAAAAGCTGGAGACAAAGGAAACGGGAGTCATGTCCAAGAAGTATGTGTGCTGGAGCGGTCATGAAGAAGAGGAAAGCATGGGGTTTTTTACTTGGATTTTTTGTCATTTAAAAAGAAAAAAAAAAAGCAAAGGTTTTTTTAAGATGAACAGACGAGAGAGAATTTCTGAAAAAACAAGGACAAGTTCAAACATGAGTGCTGGGAATCCAGCACTGGGCTTTGTGAGCCTTGGTGCAATCTTTGACTCATTTGCACTTAACCTGCATCTGTAGGTCAGATTATTAAAGACCTATCTAGATAAAGTTCACTAGGTTAGACTTCTAAATACACAAGTATTTAAATATGTAGAATATTGGCACTGAATGCTTTGAATTGCAAAAATTTCCATCCCCTTCTGACAAGGAATCACACTTAAAACATTTTATCCAGGTAGGTAATTATATGCAGGGGTTTTATCATATTTATTTTAATGCTATATTCAGTTTAAAGGCATCGTGGTGACATATGGTTACTTATAAAATTCATATTAAGCAAGGAGTTGAAATAACATGAACGCAGCAATACACAGCCCTTGTGCACTGAAGTCAAACGCAGGTCAGGTTTTGCTCTGAGTTAAATTCGACCTTGGATACCATTTATAAATATGAAATACCCTTTTCTATATCAGTACTATACAACATATTTTTCAGTTTCATTTTTTCTTCTGTGCTACTGCATAGGTCAGTTTTTCTTGGTTTAGATATATTCTACGGCTCCAATTAATTGAAATTGAAATTGTTGCCCAAAACTTGTCTGTTGAAGGGTCTGTCTCTTCCACTGAATGAAGATCAATCACATTTTTCCTGTTCGTATCCCAAAACAGGAGGACAAGGGTATTCTGTAGCTGAATGGGATGCTGTTACGGCTGAAAGAAACCTTAACAGGAAAAAACGTGCCATCTATGTACTTTTTTCTAGGTAGCCACACAAAAATGGACACTTTGATGATGGGGAGCCTGCTGAGGCTAATGCAATTCCCAGTTCTACCGCTGTCAAAGGCATTAGGCTGAGATGAGGACCCCAAATCAGAAAATAAGCATATTTGCTATTTACAGGGCTGGACATTGATTTTTCATATCCTTTTGGTGCACAGGGTGTTGAAGTAAATCCCTGTCCCTACCGTGAGGGTAGAAATGGGGGAAGGAATTGCCTGCTTAGGCTGAAATGTTGTGAGAGGGGCTTCCAAAATAGTTTCATATTACATCATAAGTCTGCTTGAAATGATCCTCACTTGGATAAGAGATGGTGCAGCTTACTCCTGTGCCTAAGTAATTCAAAAGCATTTGGTGCCTTCTATTTACTGAAAGAAAAAAAAAAGATTGTTTTGTTTTATTTTAAAATACCTGGTGTTTCTCAAAAAGCTATTTTCTTCCCACTCCTCTGCTAAGGAAACTAAAGGAATCATTATTGTCCTCAATATTGCAGAGTATTAAAATGCTTAATTCCCAGAAAATTTGAGGAATTAGTGAATGTACTTGATGCTAATTTTTCTCCCTGTCTTCAAATATCATCATCCACACCATACACTCCATATCAAATACTAAATTAACTTCATACATGTTCTTTTAACTGATCAGTTAAGTCATTTTCAAAACTCCAACTACAGCGGCTGACCAGGACAGATGGGAGCTTCCAGAGCCCACCTCTCTAAATTCAACTTTTAATTCAGCAATATTCCAGGGTGTGCTTTGTAGTGGGAATATCACTGCATGCTGCAGGCAATGTGGTGGATCAGAATACCTGATTTTTATGTGGTCCAGCTAGCCCTCCCTTTTTAAACAAAGCATATACTTTTTTTTTTTTTTCTCCTGTTGCTCTTTCTTTTGCATTAGTTGGACCTCTCCACTTTGCTTGGACAAACCTTTGAAGTTCAAAGTCTGTCGCATTCTGTGCGCCAGACACATGATGGGTAGGAGCAGAGAGGTTTTCAACTTCAAAGACAAGTCCAAGGGAAAACTGGCTGGGGCAGAACAACAGACATCCTGAAGAAAACAACTCATTCTCTCTGAGACAGACAAGAAACTTTTCCAAGGGAGCACTCTCTTTCAACTCTTTTTAATCCACCAGCAGAAAAATTATATCCAAAGAAATACCAGTGAAAATAAAGGTTCAGACAACAGTTTATGGTAAGTGAAACTGTTTAAATTATAATTTTGTACAGCACTACCAAATACTTCAGATTCTGTAGCTCGTATGCATATGCAACTCACCAGAAAAAAAAAAGCAAAGGAAAAATTAGGTGAAAAACCATAAAATCAGATCTTGTTATTTGAGAAATGAAGCCTTTGTATCTTTCATTGGTGTTCTGGTTTTGTTAGTGAGGGGGGGCCTAAGGTGGTAGCTTCTGTAGGAAACTGCTAGAAGTCGCTCCCCTTTGTTCGGTGGACTCAGCCGGGCCTAGGGCGGACCCGCTGCTGGCCAAGGCCGAGCCAATTGGTAGCAGAATGTCCCGTGATAACGCCTCTGCGATAACGTATTTAAGTAGGGGAAAACAGGAAAAAGGAGAGGAGAAGATGTGAAGCAGCTGAACGGGGGGCAGAGCGGGGGAGGCGCGAGCCTCATGGGCCTTGCAGGCCTCACCCTCTGGCCTCCCGCCGGGCAGCCGACTGGGCCCAACTCGGCCCGGCCCGGCTGCAAGAAGTGGAGAGGAGATGAGAAGTGAATAAGATGTAAAAAGGATCCTGAGAGACGTCTGCCAGCCTGTTGTGAGGAACGGCTGCAGACGCCAAGGTCAGTGAAGAAGAAGGGGGAGGAGTAATGCGGCTCCTGGCCAAGATTCCTCTGCAACTCGTGGTGAAGACCATGGTGGAGCGGGTTGTCCCCCTGCAGCCCATGGAGGTCCACGGAGGGGCAGAGATCCACCTGCAGCCCGTGGAGGACCCCACGCCAGAGCAGGTGGAGGCCTGAAGGAGGCTGTGGCCCGTGGAGGGCCCGCTGGGACAGCTGTTCTAGAGGGACTGCACCCCGTGGAAGAGATGACCCACGCCGGAGCAGTTTCACGAAGGACTGTGGCCCGTGGGAGGGACCCCACGCTGGAGCAGAGGAGGAATGCGAGGAGTTCTTCCCCCGACGATGATACAGCGGCATAAAACAACGCGTGATGAACTGACCGCGACCCCCATTCCCTTTTTCCCCCCCTGTGCCGCTCGGGAGGGGAAGGTAGTAGAGATAATGTTAAGCCCGGGAAGAGGGAGGGGTGGGGGGAGGTTATCTTGTTTGCTGTCTCATTCTCCTGCTAGTTTTAGAAATAAATGAATAGTTTTCCCCAAGTCGAGTCTGTTTTGCCCGTGACGGTAACTTTAAGGATTTCTCCCCATCCTTATCTCAAACCTTGAGCCGTTTTTCTTATATCATCTCCCCCTGTTCTCTCGGAGGGTGGGGGGAGCGAGAGAGAGACTGCGTAGTCTGGTCCTGATCGGGGCTGAACTACGACAATTGGAAATCAGGGCATGAAGTGCTGAAAGTTGTGCTTAAGTTTTCTCAAATTAATATAGTTTCCACCTCATTCATCCTCTTTTTTTTTTAACCTACCACTTAGAAATGAGGCCCAAGTAAAAGGCTGATTTGACATTGATTATTGGGTAACATGATGTTTCATGTTGTTCCTACACCTTCTCAGTCTCCACTCACTTATGCTATTGCCATACTTTGAGTATCTCTATTGCCTTGAGTAGAGATTTGTTGACTTTCAAAAAGCCATCCTAACACTGGGATATCAGTACAGTGTTTGGAGTTGAAATAATGGAATATATCCTGGTTTCTAATTGCAACTGATGATAATAGAGGGTTTGGTGAGATTCAGATCGAGCCTTAGGTCTGTTTGTGTTGTGCCGCAAACACTTCCTCCATATTGTCAACATCAACAAAGTGTCTCCTTTCTCTTTTTTTCCTTCTTTGGATACATCAATGCCACTGTTGGAAACACCTTCAAGACTGACTGTAAATGTGTTTTGCTTCACTTCCACCTATCTCCAGCCCATCTCACAATCTACTGAGTCTACTAAGCCACTACATCAACCCAGCAGATATGTTTGGGCCTGCAGGATCATAAGTGCTTTAGACGCTTCTCCAGCCATGCTTGAGGCACTCCGTACAGGCTTGCAAGGCTAACAGATACCCTCAACGTGGCCTAGGCACTGCTCTTAGCCCAGATTAATCTACGTGTCTACTCAGTGTGTTTCCAGCTTGGAAATACCAAGGCCCAGACCAGTTGCTTACGTGTCTTCACTCACTTCTAACACACAGCTCAGCTGCCAATAGTGACTGACTAGTACTGCAGGATCCTCTTAGTATTTTCATGAAATGCTTTCCATGGACTACAGTTTCAGGACTAATTCTGTTGTCTTTCTGGGTTAGTGTGTGTGTTTCCTCTAAACTTCCTCTGAAGTTCTAACTTTTTTTTATTATTATTTTTTAAGTTACAGTAGCTATTGCAACTTTTTTTTTTTATACTAGCAGGAAGCTGTTGTGTCAGCTTTGTGTATCGATCGCAAACAAAAAAAAAAAGACAGAATCCACACCAGAAGTTTTCAGCACTGACACCCACCAGCATGGCTGCTTTCTTCTAACACGCTGAAATGTGTACGCTCAGGATGACAAGAAAGCAAGGTTCTGAAGAGTGAATCCACAGTCTTTCATCGTATTAGTAAGGGAAAACCTTTTTGTTTTTTCTTTAATTTGTAGAAACATGTAGTGAGTCAACTTTGTTTTGGAGGCATTTATTTCTGCAACAATTCAACAGTTGTGCATTTTCTGTGGGTAGAAGTAACTGGTTCTAAATATAAATCCACAACAAGTATTCTTCTCTTACTGAACTTATTATAACTGTGTTCTTACTGTTGTTACCAGCCTTGATTTCTTGTTTCTTTCAACAACTAGAAAATGTGCACACTCAATCACGGTAAGACTCTCATGAAAATTACAAAAAGGTTAAAACTCAGTCCTATGATACACCTGGAGTCTGAGTAAGACTGTGGGTTGTGCTTATTTCGTTTTTTCTCTGTCACAAATGAATTTTGAGAAATCAATTGTCTTTTTCGCTCTTTTCATTGTGGTGTGATCACAATTTTGTGTGTGTATCTGAAATCCTCACCTCTACTTGATGTAATGCAATAAAGAAGCTATGGAAAATGGATGTTAAAACCCAAGACCCTAGTATTACTTTTAAATGAAATAACCTCAAATAATTATTGTCTGGTTGATCAGTAGTAGTCACAGTAACAGGAAAAGGAGAAATGTAAGCAGAGGTCTTGATTCTCTGTCAGAAGTATTTAGATTTGACTAAGTAGGTGTGTAGTGCATATTTGCTTTGAGATTACTTGGGAAATATTAAAAAAAAAAAACCACCAAAACTACCCTATGAGTGATCAAAAATTATGTATTTATTAAAGAGATTTTTCAATTTGAGACTAGCAGAATCTAAACCAAGAACATCACTGCAGTGGGTGGCACTCAGACTTACCAGTTAGTAAGTTTGAGGGGTTTATTGAAACAGCTGGCAAATCAGCAGGAAAATGCTGATTTTGAAAAACTATTATTTTTCCAGAGAATCAGACCTATTTAGCAGCACTGTTATAGATTAAGACAAAAACTGCATTAAAAATATCATTGAGGTTGGGGCAGAAATTGAGGAAATCAACAATTCTGACTTAAATCTGGCCACAGCCAGAGGTGTTCCCTCTACTAAAGAATCACATGTGGTCTGCTATTGGAAGACAGCACCCTCACGAATCTTTACAAACACCATGCAATGTGTTCCTTTTAGTTACTCTGGTGCAGTTCATTCAGAAAAATAAGTCTCAAATCATTCCAGTGTACATAGCTTAGAAAAATATTTATCTTTAGTTGACAGATTTAGCTCCCAGTAAGGGAGGTATTTTTGAAATGTTTGTTGTGCATCCCTTTTCTGATGTCCGTAAGTCATAATGGAGAGCAGGCAAAGTTTAGAATTTACTTAAATATTTGAATACTTCTAAGTATAAACACAATTCAGCTGAGTTTCACCTAATCTGGCAGTTTTACGGTCCTGTGGAACTTTGAGGTGGGATTGGAGGAATGGGTTATTATAATGTTATATTCTGTCTGTTCTTATTTTGTTTTTCCTTGTGCTGGCTACCAATAATAAGCCACCCAGAAATATCAAGCTATTCTTTTGTTCTTTTCATTTTCTTACTAATCAAACTTAGTGAATAGCTCAAAGACCCACAGCTGCAACCTAGGAAAGGCATATTTTGGAACAGATAATACTACTAAAATACTTTCTATTGTAACTTTTTAAAAGATTTTTAACTTCATCTCAACAACCAAAGATGCATTAAGGATCATGATTAAATTTCTCATCTGAATAAAAAAAAAAAAATGTTTCAGCAGTTAGCACTTCACTAATTCATCAGCACCCCTGCTTCTTGCAGGGGGGTTGGACTAGATGACCGTTGAAGGTCCCTTCCAACTCTAACTATTCTATGATTCTATGATTCTATGATTCTATGATTCTATGATCTCAAAACTCAGCACAATAACCGAAATCTTGGTCTTCTGTGCCAGAGGAGATACTACTACTTTTACTATTATTGGCATCTTATAAAGTTGCCATACTCCAACAGGATATCTAAAGATACACACTGAAATTAGCCATTGCTTGTAAAGTGTTCCTCTGTATAATAAGACCTGCAGCTAGATCTACAGAAGCATTTTGGCAGCTGAAGTCAACTCGGACTGAGTTGCTAAAGTTACAGAGTAAATTCTTTCACCACACTACCAAAACCAATAGATGCTTTAAATCCACAATTATCTACTAATCTCATGTCTAATTTTTTTCTACATGCTGAGATTTGAGTTTAGTAGGCAGAGCTGAGATGCCAAGCTGATACCTACCAAGCCTGATTGTAGACTTAGGGAAACGTAAGGGTTGAAGGCACCTCAGGAGATAACTCAGGACATATGACTCAGTGTAAGCAAGGTATTTCTTCTGTTTCTTCTGATACAGCCTCTTTTGTGTGTCAGAAACCAGCATACTGATGTCCACAGAGCCACATACAGGTCTGTCTGTCTTTCTTCTGAGGAGCCACATTTAACAACAGCTTCTGCTTAAGTGGATCCCAATGCACATGCCTGAGGACTTTCTCAGCCAACAAATTATAGCGTGATCTGGTGGGAGCAGACTCAAGCCTACGCTGCCAAAGCTCCTCTCCTTTGCAGATGAGCGTTAGAGATGCGCTGAGACTGAAAGAGGGTGAGCATGTTGGACTGTAAGCTTCACAGCTGGTCACTTTCAAAGTGAAAAGGACCGGCTAAGGTTTGGACTGATTCATCAAAGGTGAGTGCCTGGGATCATCTCCAAAAAAAAAAACATAAAGAAATGCTTTGTTATTCAGCTTTTGATGACAAAATCTTATTTTTCTACAGCAGGAGTGAATGCAGCAGATGTTGGGGGAACAAATCAAAGCAGAAAGGTGCAAGCATCACTTGAGGTCATTGCTTATATGTGTGTGTGAGTGTGTGCACACAGATGTATGCATAACATATAAATATCACAACAGCTGGTTTGATATGAGTACAGCTTTCCCAGTTTCTAGAGGGAGCATGAACAGTTTCTAGAGGGAGTATGAAGGCTCTCCATTTTCTTCCTTCTTCCAGGCATAGTCTACTTTGCAGATTAATTCGGACACAAGCCCTGTGCTCTTCTCAGCATGCAGTCCATGACAATTATTGCTCCTGGCACGTGAGCGGTGAAGGGAGAAGGACTTATTGCCACTTTTTCCTTCCCAAAATATTGTACACGTGCTTGTCACAAGTGGCTGAATGAAGTTAATGCCTTTTGGGTTGTCATAACGACTCCTTGAAATGTTTTAAAATTCATTTTGCAGGTATTGCTTTCTAATGAACTCATGTCACGCATTGGAAAGGAAGCAATAAATAGAAGATGAATGGTAATTAATAGCAAATTGTTAGTCAAATTAATAAATTTTGGAAAAGACTGTACCCATTTTTTAATAATAATGCAGCTAGCCCATAACTTTGATTGCACATTTGTCGGTACACCAGAATAGCATTCAAGGGGCCTTTTTCGACACACGTTGAAATCCTGTTGCCGTTTGAAAATTAATCCCCGTAGAGTTCATTTGAAATTGTTTTACTTTGATAATGGCTTTATTAATGTGGTCTCAGTGGACTTGAAATGAGATTGTTTGACCATTGTAATGTGGTTTTCATAGGCTTGCAGTAAAATAATTTACTCTTGTAATGTGGTTTCCATTACCTTGCACTAAAATAATTTCCCTCTTGTAATGGGGTTGTCACGGATATTCACTTCAACTGTTTCGCCCTCAAAATGGTACGATGGGCAGGCTTGTGGTGAAGGACTAAGTAAATAGTGGCATAATGTAGCTTTTGCTGAATCTGCTGTGTCAGACAGGGTCTCTGATACGAAGACGATTTTCAGCACCGCATTTTGCCTAGATTCAGCTGCGTTTTTCTTAACCACCTTGCTATTTCCCCGGTCTTTTTCAGTCCAACGTAATCAGGGCACTTCTGACTTCTTAAATCCCCATCTAAATATTTTTCATGTTTCAATTGCTCCTGATTCTCAAGAAAGGGGTATAAAGGGACTTACTCATAGCTAATTTTCCGGCAGAGGTGATTTCCGGGTCAGTTGCTTGACACTCTAAGGCAATACAGCGGAGTTTTGGGCTGTTTGAAAATTGAACAAAATTATCATTGCTTTACAGGGTCATCTTCCACTCATAGATGACAGTGGGGAATAGCTGTGTTGTCTGTTATTCATCATGCACCCTGTGTACCAAGATTCGTAGGAGAGGAATAGAAATGGGATATACCGTTTCTGTACCAGTCAGGTGTTCTCTCACCATGGGAAAATTCACACTGGAAATTTCAGACAGATATATAGCGATTTTACACCTTTCAGATACACACAGAGAATTTGAGTGCTTATTTTCCCCTCTCCTCACTCCCAGGTACATATAGTACCTGTCTCACAGCCACAGAAATATGCATCTTTCAGCGGTATTCTGAGAGGATTAATCTTGTGAAAGTTCATTTCCTGCTCTGAGGACTGACTCTGTTTCCATCAAAATTAGAAGCCAAGTGAGATTATTCCCACCAACGCCAGAAAACACTCGGGAGATTATGTTACTGTTCTACCCATTCTGTGGGTACAGGAGGGCTGAGGACTGGCAATCTGGCACATTTCATGAGTAACAAATTCACACACCACTTAAGAAAAAAAAAGTAGTGTAATGTTTCACAGTGATCTAAGCTTTTCAGAATAAGGCCAGCACGGTTTAACTTTTGATTAAAGGTGGATTCTGCAGGATGTCTAGAATTCCAGTGATAATGGGAACTTTCGCTTCACTCCTGAACATTGTGGTTTGCAGTCCAACTGGATCCAAAACCAGCTGGAAGAAAGTTCTACATTGAACAAGATCATTGTATTTGCATCTCTTATGTTCATAAGTGAGAAATAAAAATCTGAGTCCTGAAATTAGTATTGTAGAGTTTATTATTATAAGTAAGATACTGTTGTGTGTTTCAAGAAAAGGTCTGCGAATACGACAGACTTGTTGCAGAGGTTTTCCACAGGACAGCACTTCTATTACGGATTTGATCCAAATGCTCATTGGGTTCTTGTGTGACTAGAAAAAGCTGATTCATTTATTTCCTTTTATATGCATAAATCCTGCACTGAAGAAAGGAGAAAAGGCTGAGTTTAGAAGCTGATGGTCTGAGGAGAGAAATCTCCTTTGCTGTTAAGAAGATTTCTGTAAATCTCCATAAGTAAATGGAATATGGTGTCTAGATGTCTGAAGTACTGATGGGACTTTTTACGATTGTAATGTAAATGATACAGGGCTTGTTTTTGATTGCAGTTAGAGTATTTCCTTGTTGGTGGAAAGATGAAAAGAAGTAGGCAGGGTCTTGTTGGAATTAAAAGCACAGAGAACTTCAGTTTTGACAAATGCGAAGTTCAATACTGGTTACGGTATTAAGTTAATGAGTTGTTTAAATGGATGCTTCGCTAATGACTCAATCTCGCACTCACATTCGGTAGACCATAATTTTGGGTGGGCAGACGAAAATAAGTTTCCTGCCCCTTTGCAATCATGTGATGGGAAAACACTTCAGTGATGTTGCTGATCTACCCAGAAGAAATACAAGTGAGCTCCTTAAAGCTTCATTACCATTCACACTAAACGAACAGGATAGTGGGAGGAGTCTTATGCCTACGGGGGAGTGATTTGTGTTGTTAACTGCGATAGAGGATCCTCTTTCAAGTCTCTGATCGTGCAGATGGATTGCTGAGCATATGTAACAGCATAGCAGAGGAAGCTTGATGAACTGTCGAGGATAACTAAGGGCAGAGAGCTTAAATGGTAGAGATGATTGTCCAGCTTTTAAGGCCAGAGCACATTAAGTAAGTTAATGTGGGTATCTAAGGACACTGAGCATGCCCAGTGAGTGGCAATAGATTTTTAAGGACTCAGAGCATGCTTTTGTGCACAGCTCCTTATGCCACATAATCCCTAAAGATGCCATTTTATGCCATCTGGCTTTTGTTGTTATTCCCAGTCAGCACTTCTAGATTGTGGGGTTTTTTTTTCCACTGTGAAACATATTTCCCTTTCATTTCAGAGATTTTTTTTTTTTTTATTTTGCTCAAAGCTTATCCTGCATACCAATAAATCAAACTATATTTCAAGTACTTTTTTTTTTTTAATTTTAACTGTGTCCATATATCCAGTTAACTGTGATGCTAGTCACCTCTTCCCTTTTTCCTTCCACTTTCTTACATGGTGACTTCTACAGATGTCCAAGGACCACTGACTCCAGAAAGAGCTGTGCATGTGACATGCAGCTGTTATGACAACGGAGTCCATAATTCTACTTTTGCCACTTTTCTTCAAATTTCTCAGTTTTATTTGCTCCCCCATTTCCATGTTCTGTGTGTGTTCGTTCCCAACTGCTGAAGCCCAGCAATGATGGTCATCAGGAGACACTTGGCCCCTGCTGCCTCTGTTGGGGCTGATGCTCAGGGGGTGTAGGATAACAAAAAACAGTGGATTTCTGTTTTGGAGCCTAAACAGGAGCTGAGTCATGTTCCTGGGGCCACATAATTGCCAATGACTGGAACAAGATGCGGCAACCATTTGCCCCTGATATTTTTCATTTGGATGTAATTAGATTTGGACAGAAGACTTTGCTATAAGCTAGTAAAACCTACCGTTCAAACCTGAGGCTTCCAGATGCTGGAAGAAGACACAAATTGAAATATGTCATGAGTGCTTGGCTACTCGTCAGTGCCCCATATGTATCCTGTTTGTTATTTTGGGGCTTGTTTGTTTAGACAAGGGGTAGGGAGCACAACTGGAGTCTTCTGGAGACTGTGCCTTCAGGTGCTGCTCATCATACAATGCAATTGCTCATAAAAAGCACGATTGATATGTAAAGCATTATTAAACATTATTAATTTACCTCATTTTCATACTCAGTATTTTTTCCCAGCCACGAACAAAAAAAAAAACCCAAACAAAATGTGAGCATACAGGTGGATATGAATGGGATCTGTGCCACAAAGGGGATGAATGGCAGGAAGAGAGTTGATTTTTCCCTGCAGTGGCACATATTGAGGGTGTAAAGAGGGCACTCAGTGCAAATACAGTGATGAGCCTCTCTGAACTGTGTTGGTTTGTTTGTTGGTTTTTTTTAAATTGGAATCTGCTAATTGAGGCAAGGGATTGCTGTTGGATTGCTGAAGGATTTCCATGACGCTGGAAAGCATTGGTTTGGGCTGTTTCTCAGCATCCGCTGTCCTGACGCACGGCTATCTGTGGGACAGTCTGTGGATAAACTCTTTTACAGCAACAATTCCAGGAGCATTCGTTATTCAATGCACACAGCCACGCCAGGAAGGACCGAGTAACCCAGATTTTGTATATTACTCGCATGTAACGAATGCAAAAGCAGATGATCTGCTGATCAGAAATTATTTCACAGAGAACAATTTTAATTATCTAATAAACTTCAGAAAGATGTGAGTTTCTTGACAACATTTTTGCAAACAGAAACAGAAATTAGGCCTAGATTTTCAACTCTAGTGGGACTCTAAAACTAAGCCCCTATATCCATATTTAAGTATCTGCTTTTAAAAAGTTCACTTTTCATTGTGCTGTGCACCCAGTATCTCACTTTGATTTACATTCCAGAAAATCAAGGTCAAAGCTAAGCCTGACTTTCTTTCATCTTCTATGGAGTATTTATTACAACAGATGCACCGTTGCCTCTTGAGGTGTTTGTCCTCCACAGGACAAAGCTTCATCATTTAAGACCTGTTTTTAGTCCTCTTCACACGTATTTTTTTTAATGTAGATATTTAGCTAATAGGCAATCGTGTGTCATTTACCTTTGAGGTCGACTGTGCTGTATGGGATAATGGGATGAGGCATCATGCCATAGAAAGATTCTGGAAGTGTTGCAATAAGAGCTGAAGCAAAAAATCGGGATCTCCAAGTATCGATGCCCTTTGGTGTGTCAGTGAGACCTTATTTACAGCTGCTCTGTGTCCCCCGGCCAGGCTGACCCTCAGATGCTCGTTGCAGAGGACGAAGCTCAGATGCGTTCACTTGCAGTTTCTGCCTGGGAGGAGGGGAAAGGAAGGAGAAGTTGTATGTAATGCTTCAAGGCTTAGGTTAATGTAAAATAAATCTAACCTGGGATGGTGTTTTAAAAGGGAAATCTGGCAGCCGTGGAGAGGAGAAGGTTCTGGGCCTGGAAACATATTTGTCTTTTTTAAATGTTCACTTTCAAGCATGTTTGGTTTCTAGCCCAGTTTGTATCAGAAGGGATCAATTTTTTTTTTTTTTTCCCCGTTTCCCTGTTCTACTTTTGCGCTGGTATTGTCTGAATCCCAGAGTGAACAGCAATACATCATCCTGCTTCAACATCTGCTAGAGCCCCCTCTCCTTCTAATCTGCCCAGATCCCCAAAGCCTTTCCCACCTGCTATAGCACCAAATGCTCATTATAGCACACAGCTACGCCCTTCGCCGTCCTTTCTCCACCACTCTCAAGGTTAACATGGAACAATGACTATTATTAAACAGGGGTTTTAACAATGTAAAGGCAGCCCAAGCTGGGAAAGGGAGTGGGGAGGGGGGAGAAAAGGAGTTGGGAGGAATTGGGTAACATGCCAGCTTTGCTGGCAACGGAGATCTGCGAGAAAGCTGCGGCCAATTTTCCAGTCGAAACATGACTCACTGAGCAGAGATGCACCAGAAATAAATAGCTTCCCTGTTCTGCGCCCAGCAGAAGCAGGAACCACACCCCTCCTGTGGTTTTGTGTCAGGGTACTGCGGGTACCGCTCTGAGCTGCTTGGTGGAGCGGCGCGGATAAAAATGGCAATTTTTTAAGGAGCTGGCGGCTCTGGGGGGGTTTGTTTATTGCTTGGCAAACTGAAAATCATAAGCAATTGGAAGACCTTTCTCTTTCCTCTTTTTTTTTTTTTTTTCCTCCCGCATCCCCTAATTTCAAACGACCAACCTGCTCCTTCTGCTTGCATCACCAGGTCTATCACCAGTGGAGAGCCTGGCACAGGCGTACGCGGGCTGCGGAAGGAGAAGAGAGGGCACAGTGAGGGAGGATGGGCTCTCGTACCTTGCTGTGAATGGGGTCTGACTACGGCACACAAGGTGACGGCCGCATTGGAGAATGGAGACTCAATCTGGACACCGAATTCCCTTGCTTTGCCCACATTCTTTCTTAAGATAACTGGAGTGTTTTCTTCTTTCTTGACCCGTTGGGAGTTTGGGGTGGTTTCAGTCTTTTATTGACATGCTAAAAATGAAGAAAAGCCTTCTTTGATGATGTCCTTCTGCCAGAAATGCATGGACTGGACTGCATGATAGCAGAAGGACTTCACATGTGATTTGTGAAGCCTGAGGAGACTGCATATTTCTACGTGCATCTCTAAGGCACGATCCTGTCCCCATTGCTGTCATGTCCCACATTATGCATTTCCATCTCCTTACAGATTTACTTAGCAGCCTCCCCTTTTTTTTTTTTTTTTTTTTTTTGCCTAAACTGCATAGCACAGTATGCCATGCTGAGCAGAGCAAGATTTTGCAACCAATATTGAGGATCCAGGTTGTGTCTGGGCACGTGCAGTGGCAGACAGAGGGACTTGGAAAGGACGGAGGGAAGAGGATGGCTTGTGTTAATGCTGGCTGTTGCTGTCATATGTCAGGCATCCCTGTCGGATGGCAGCTTTCCTGGTCTCTGGATGGATGGAAACATGCTGTGTTTTTTTCTTTACGACTGTGCTTTTGAGGTCACATCTTTTTTAACAAGCCACTTAAGGTGCATACCTGTTGGATTTAAGCACTTCATTCATTCAATTACTTGCTCGTTCCACCGAACAGGAAGAGTTTCTTAGAGAAAGACTTAAAAAAAAAATTTTTTAGCTGGACCTTATGCAAATAAAGCTTCACTAATTGCAAATGCACAGGAAATCATGCAAGCAGGGAGCAAAACGTATTAAATAAAATGCAAGTTTTTCAAAGAAATGTCAACAACTTGTGCTTTCTGTTTGCCACACTCAAATTCCTCAAAGGTGGGGTCATGGTTTATGGGGCCCTGCGACAATGATTGTCTGAAAACTGCATTTAAGCAGCGGTCTTCAGATGAAACTTAAAGCAGGCTAGCTACACACTTAGCTGGAAAAGTTTCATCCAGCCACAGCAGTTCAACCCCTGAGCCCCATACCCAGCCATCCAAGGGTCAACTTTTAAATAAAAACTGCAAATAAGAAAGAAGAACAAATGAGGATTTGGCCCCAGACTGTGAAAGTCGAATCTTGCTTGAACTTGATTGTATTTCTGCTGGTGCCAGCTGAGGTTAGGCTATCAGTTTCAAGGGAATAAGATCACTTCTGTATGAGCCAAACCACGACTGTGACTCAACTCCTCTTAAATGTTTGATCGTGATGGGAGTCCCACTTGTGGGATATCTTTGGGGACCTTTTCATTCAGTTTTTGGGTGAATAAAATCATTTTGTGGAACATATTCTCTATCTTATTTTAGAACATGGACAGGATAAAGGACAAAAACCTACATGTTTTCTCTCTTTCTTTGTGGATAAATACACACACACACACATGATGGTTAGAGCTTATGCCTGCCAGTCAAAAAAGGAGGGAAAAAAGCCTGAAGTACTATTAAAAAAAAAACACACAAATTGGTCTGATGACAGTTGTGGGTGGCTATGCTTCAAAGATCCCATAAGCCTCCTTCAGCTGCATGAGGTTTTACTGCAGCTTGGTGTGGGTGATGGGATGTTTCCGTATGCACTTCCTTTCGGTTATTGTCTTCTGGTGAGACTTCCCTTATTCTGCTGCAAAGACCACCGTTTCCACTTTTCACCCAACAGATCTGCTTCCTGGCCTGAGTAAAACCAGTGGATCGCAGTCTGCATCCCACTCCCCACCATCCCACTCATCCCATTCCCCACCACCTACTAAAGAGGGGACCACCACGACAGGCGTGATCGCTCACACAAAGGATGCTGAGCATTGCTTGGAGACCCCAACACCATGAAAGAAAAAACTACCAGCATGGAACAAATGAAAGCTGTAAAGCCTGTTTTCCATAACAAGCGATGTGAGATGCTCAAATTGTAGGCACACATGCTTATAGCTCATGTCAAGGCTTACAGTAATCACTGTACATTTAAGAATGCATTAAAATACAAAATGGAGAATGTGTAGAAAGAGCAAGGTCTAGGAAACAACTAGCTGGGATTTCAGTATTTGTGTTGTTTCACTCAGTTGATTGAAAAAAGAAAGAAAGAAAGAAAAACGCTATCCACTACTCACACTCCTACGAGAGGAACAAGAAAAGAGAGAATATAAAGCCAAAGTGAAGCCTTGGTTCAAAGTCTGTCTGCTTTGCTGGCCTGACCTCCTCAGAAGCTGGCTCAGGGCCGCAGGTCTGGAGTCCTTTGAATATTGCAGGAATTTGGATATTTTTCTTAAATTTGTAATTCTGTTTGTTTTCTAAAACAAACAAGCAAACAAATGAATGTACTTTAAATAACATTAACACTGTGACTCAAACAGAAATAGCTCAAGAAATGCAAAATTATGGTAATTATGGATGACCCTGACACTCTCTGCCCTTTAATCACATCATGGGGCCTCCTCCCTCTACCAAAGCCAGGAGTTAAGATTAGAGCCGCCCTTCACTTTGAAAACCTTGGATTTAAACCTCCTTCCGTTTGCGTCACGCTTTCACATCTCTGAAACATCCTGAGGCAAACATCCCAGGAATTGCCCCAAAAAGCCAAGGGTGCTCGATGTGCGGACACCACTCTCACTGACTCAGACCTCCCAGACAATGGCGTGTGTATGTTCACCAGTAAGAGTCTGCACTCCCTTTTGTTTCTGTGGGCACAGTGTCAGCTCTGAGGTTTTCATAAGGCTTCCACTGGAAGAGGGATGCTTATTTAATGATGAGCCTCTTCAAGTTTTGTTTTCTCCGTGTTCTGCCCGTGTCCTTATGCCTCCCTCGCTTCCCACAATTCAGAGTTGTGCCTTCTGCAGTTCATCCTTTCTAGCTCTGCCACCAGCAGAACAGAGCTCCTACACGTAGCAGCTCCCTGAAGTTTGCCGGAGTGGTACAGACTTCCCTGCCTCTACCCCAAACTTACTCCTCCGATTCCGAGCTATCGCAGTCCAGTGCCTTCCCACTCTCCTCTTCCAAATGCTTTTATTTCATCACCCAGTCAGTCACAATTTCCACCGCGGAAGCCCGACCACTCTTCTTCTCACCACCATCTGGTCATGCACTAAAGCAAAAACTTCTAAAATTCCACTCGCTAGCTCCATAAACCTTGTTAGACTCTTATTACTTACTGGAAATGTGAGCAGAAAACCTCGTTATCCATCCCTACAGAGCTTTATAACATGCTAATCCCACCATGCCTGCTTTTAGGCATGGACCTAGAACCCTGAAGGAAACAAGACCTTGCAGCCACGGCCATTATTCCTGGGGCACCTGACAGCATTTTTCCCAGCTCAATAGATGGGCTATGTTTTGCAAGAGTTCATCGAGAGTGCCTGTTGTATTGGCACCCATAGATGATGGAAATAGTAGAACAAGAGCAAGCATTGCTTTGCCCAAGAAAGGCCGCAGAAACCTGCACTTATATTTAGGCGATGCGGTACAATTTGTGTCTGGGAGAAATCATATCGTATTTATCTTGTTTAGTTCTGTGGGATTTTTGTCAGACTCGCAAGCAGGCCTTTTGGCACTCGGCGTTATTGGAAATTTCCCAAACACATGTAACAAAAACTCAGTCGGTTTAATACAATTATCAGCTTTTCCTCAGTCTGTGTTGAGTCTGTGTTTGTCTAATGTCCGGGGAGATATTTTCTACTTATTAAAATCAATAAATCTGCTACTTTAGAGATAAAGGCAAATTTCTTACGAAGCCTACTGTACGTTGCTCCAGAGAGCTGCAGCCTGTCCACTGTGCTCAATGGCAGAGGAACAAACGAAACCGATAGTTAGCATGCCGTTGCCCAACCTTTCCCAAAGTCGTCTTTAAAGAAACATCCAGAGGAGCTATGTGTCCTTCTATTTTCTGCCAGGATAAGGCATGCATCTAGGAACTTTATTGTGTTCTCTTCTTAGGTATAAATAGAAGCCTCATAAGTGGCATGTGGAGTACTCATATATTCCTGGCTTTGTAGCAGATGAATTTAGACTTCTTAGGTAGAATGTTTACTCTTGTAATTTTATGTTAGTCACTCCAAATTGTTGGTTCTCTGTTTATCTTTAGATCTAACAACATCCCCGCCTTTATTATTTGTTCCACCTGTAAATATTTGAGTTGTCATTGTGTTGTATAATATTTTATTTCTCCCGCTATGACAAATTACTCTTTCACTCTAAGCATACTGCCACTGATTCAACAAAATTCAGGTTTCTAGGAACATAACACTTCAAACTTTTGAGTGTCTGTGATTCTAATGGGTTTTCTTCTTCTTGTGTCCATGCTGCAAGCCAGAGCCAAGCCATGCCAAGGTTTGCTTGCGGGTACAAAAGACGCGGTATTAGTAATACCATGGAAGGGACAAAAACGGCTGCTTTGCTTTCAAGTGCACTGAGACAAGCAGATTATAACATGTTCTGTGCGTTCTAGCCCAGTTCCCCTTTTTAACTACAGAAAAGCTCACGTATGTTGAAAACACGAGGAGATCAAATTTTTAACTTTTGAGAGAATTATCCTGCCTCCTATTCAGCAGGCTCTCTGCTAACGCACTGTACTTCTTTCTTCTCTCTGACTTTATTTTTGCCCTCTCTCCCCCTCTGGCTTTCAGCTTGTCCTTTTCCTTCCTTTTGATTTTGTGCTCAAACCTTTTTCTTTCTCTTCCCTGTGAACGCAGCCCTGGCCTTTCCCCCCTTCTTAGCTCAAGGCTTAGTCTTTTTCTTCCCTTTGGCACTAGGCATAACCTTCTGTTTCTCTCTTTCTTTATGTTGTTTGACTTTCTCTCCCTGACTTCCCACATCTTCTAATTCAGGTTTTTTTCCCAGGGGGGTTGTTTAAATGGCTGAAGAGATGGGCCATCATCTCCTGTATCACCGTGTCTGTCAGATGTTCTCTGCAGCTCTGGTGACAGAGCCTGCCAGCCAGGCTTTCTCACTGACCTGCCTTGCAGCTACATTTGGAACAGCAGAGCCCTGACTGCAGCTGTGACAGCTCCTTGGGTAGCGAGGCAGGAGCATGGTCCCCTCCCCAGATGCTCATCCTCACGCACCCAGGTTATCCCGCAAGGTGTTGGTCAAGCTTTGGCAGCCAGCATCCAGTTTCTCAGCATCCCATTAAGGTCTATCAGCAAAGTTAGAACCTTTCAGGGGGATTATGGAAAATTTTAAAACTTTTGTCCTTGAAATATAGTGTTTGTTCCTTTGCAATTTGATTTTTCAATATCTTCCTCCATGACTGTAAAGCTGCTTCCTCCCATTTCGTCTGCTTTTGAGGAGGTGGCTTTCTTTCAGGACATGGTTTAGTGGACATGGTGGTGTTAGGTTGATGGTTGGACTTGATGATCTTGGAGGTCTCTTCCAACCTTAAAGATTCTATGATTCTATAATTCTCCCAGGCATCTGGGGAGTGCCTTCACCTCCTTGATGCGGCTCTGACCTCCGGCCCTGTCAGCCAGACGTTTACACCCAGCACTGGCTGCCTCTGTCTCCTTGTCCTAACCACCTGTCCCATGCCCATCCTTCATGAGAGAGGCACCAGCACAGCTCTGTCCACAGACTTGGGTCTCTCTTTAACCTCCTTCCCTTTAATTTTTGGCTAGGTGGCACAGTCAGCTATGGGCCTTCTCTTGTGCTTTGTGTGAGGGGAAGTAACCGGCTGCTCAGCGGTGCAGAAAGTTTCACTTGTTCTTTTTCTCCTTTCTTCCCCTTTCCTTCTGTCTGCCCTGGAGCGGGTCCACGCAGCTCTCTAGCTGCGTCTTGCTGAGGGGACACCAGCCCCAAGCTGAGGGGGATGTTTACTAAGGGTAACGCAGTCACAGTGCACCATACATGATAAAGGAAGGGGAAATAACAGAGAAAAGTCTGGATTTTGTCGAGGGCTCTGATGCTGAGTGCTGACTCAATAGAAACGGTGAAAACTGATGTTCATCAGAGAGCGATGGTCAGACATGGAGCCACGGCTGTGCTGAAGGGAAGTTGCAGCTGAAAAAAATTTTTAAGTGTCTGGCTGGAATTACAACGTACAAAGGAATGGAAAAACACTTACTAGTCTGTGAGAACTAATGCTATGCAAATTAATTCAATTCAGCATTAACTTCATGCAGATCCATCTGCATCGCATGTTGCAGGCTTTTTAGAGGTGCTGTAGCTGTTCCAGATTGCTGAACGAGACCCTGCGACTTCAGAAATGTTGACCAAAGTCAGGATTTCAGAAGACTGGTGTCTGTCACTGGCCTCACCGACATCCTCGTGCCTCTCCCGTTTCTCCGGCCGCGGAGTCACAATGTCCCACAAAGGCTCTCACTTGTCTGTGCCTTCACTGAGCTTTTTCTACATCTCTTCTGTGGATATTCAACTCCATTTCTTGAGTTTGGTGTGTCTATAAAATTTTCCTTTACAGATACAAACTTCCTCCATGTGATTTTGCGCGGTCTGTGCCAAAATAGATTGTCAATGCAAACCTCAATCTATTTCTCCCCTGAGTATATAATTTTTCACATGCAAATAGAACTTCTTGTGTTCATTTTAGAATATACTTTATAATTATTTTTACTTTATTCCCCCTCCAAAATAGAAAGCAATCAAAGAGAAAGCAGCCAGTCAGGAAAATGTTTAATTGAGTGTAATAGCATTCATACCAGCATCAGAACAGAGTCTGCACAAAAAAACTTTGAAGCACCAGCACTTCTACCCGATAGATTGACAATTGTCTCAATCTTCGTTCACCTTATGTGCATGGCTGTCAGTATCTGAGAAGTACCAGTTTAGTGCAGTGGGAAGCGAGCAATGAATCAATGCCAGAATTTTCAAGTTTAGGGAAAATATGAGAAATAATATCACTTCGCATAAATGTCATTCACTCTGCTGTGCTGCCTAAACTCGGTATCTAAATAAGAAAGGGGGGAAAAAAAAAAGCTCCAACCATTCATGAGACACAGTGGAGCTATCTTGCACAAAGGAGTCAGGCAGGGAAGGTCAGTGTTAGAGTTACTACCTCCTCTGTGAGGCTGCCCTAAGTGATGTTCACCGCAACAGTCCTGCTGACCTAAGCGGGCTGAACGAATGAACAAAGGCAGCCAGAATGGCTCTTTACCACCGTCTGCCTCCACCAACGAAGAAGCTCCAAAGCCAATCCTATCTATTTGCTGCAGCTTTGCACCAATTAAATGACAAAGGTGGACCACCAGATCCTGCTCCACCCACGCTGCTCCCAGGCAGGAGGTGGCTCAACTTCAGCTGTCCACCGTAGCCAGAGGTACCCCAAAGTCCTTACAGAAAGGCTGACAGCCCTCTCAGTTGTGCCTAGAAAACACATACCTCACAAACCACCATCAGACAAAAGGCAATGTCACCGCGGTGGAAGGCACTTTGTCTTCGTCCTTTGGGGTCATGCCAAGGCACAGCGAGGTCCCTGGCCTGAACTCACTCTCCCTTACGCAACTGTAAGTCAAGAGGAACTCCTCCGCTATGAATCTTTCTTTCAAAATTACAAGAGGCAGGTCCCAGCTGCTTGGTCAGCTTAATGTAGTCTGGATATCTGACATGGGTTTTACAGAAGGAGAACACTGAATCTGATGTTTCTAAATGGAAGAAGGCTGGCAGTAAATCTACAGGCCTCATGAAGGGAAAATGGTAGATAATCACCTGTGCATTTCTTAGCGGAGAAAGTTTGGAAGATTTTCTTAGTGAGAGCAAAGTGACCTACCAAGGCAAAGAAAGCTGTGTGGACCCACACTGTGCTCCACCTGATGGGAAACCCCACAAAGCTGTGCTTCACTTTGTCCCTTCCGAGGCCTCTAAAATAACTTGGAAAATTACTTTTTTTCCTCAAAACCAAGACAAAGAAAAAACTTAATGCGCTTTCAGTATTCTATAAAAGCTAGATGAGATTATAATGCAAAATATACCATGGATGCAGGTTTGTGGACTCCTTAACCTTTTTTTTTTTTTTTTTAATGGTGACAAATCACTACTGCTGTAGTAGGATTATGATAACAGCTGCTCTAGCTAATATTATCAAAATGCAAGGTGCTTTTAGGCACCTCGTCTTGCGAATTATGGCTCTTTTAACATCATGCGGCTGTGGAAAGAAAGAAGAAAAAAAAGAAAAACACTTTGAAAATTGCATTCAAAGCCTCTTCATGTTAGCTGCATGCAAAACATGACAGAACAGCTGCAGAAAACTACCTGAATTTAATCTCAGTCATCCTGCACATCATTGCTCAGATTTTGTGCATTTTGTGCATTTCGTTTGTGGGGTTTTGTTAATTGTTACATACGATATAGGTGCTGATACTGTGGCAGGTTGCAATTGATAACATGCAAGCAGTGGGGAAAAAAAAGGCGGTCCTGATGAGTTTGAATGAGACTTGTGGAATATGAGCCTGTACGAAATGGAAAATCATCCTTCATTTACAACGGAGGGAGGGTTCTAAAGCTCAGTGCACCTTCATTTATGAATTGTAGCAAAGTCTGACAGAGGGATCTGGTCTTTACATAAGTTAATACAACTCACTCCTAGTTGGATGCACGGTAAACCGTGTGCTGGAAGGATAAGTGCCTAACTGCAGAAGGAATGGAAAATTTTCTCCTCTCGCTAAGAGAAGCTCTTTCCAAAATCTTCTGTCCGCTGTGCACTTTATCTCGTCTGGCCAGCCACGTTTCATGTAGACCATCTTCTAAATAGTAGTAACCTTGAGAAGCTCCCGGCTTGAAGCTATTTAAATGAGTGGAACACGAGTGAAATAATTCATACCCCACGTACCATAAAATTAACAGTGAGAGGCAGAGATAAAACCCTCCATTCATTGCAGCTGGCATCCTTTTTATCAGGTAGGCTATATAAGCAAATACGGTGTCGAGCTGTCAAGTCTGAGGTCATGGCGGCTCTAGAATCGGGGCGGTTTAGTGTATTTTCGTACGCATTCATTACGAGGGACAGCGTACAGTTAAGAAACGCGCTGGTGGCGCCAGCGTGTGATTATGGGAAGACGGGCTGACCACTGGGAAATTGCTGAGCTAACAGGGCGAGGAGCCGGGCTGAGCGGTGCCGCAGCCAAGTTTGCAGACGGCCGCCACGCCGGCACACCTTGTAACGACAGATCTGCGGGGCTCTGTGCTCGGGATGCTCCTCGGAGAGACGACGTGTTTTCCTAAGGAAAAAGGGAGCGCAGGTTTTCAAGGGGGTGCTTGTGAATCCTCTCTGCTGTCCTATTTTTGAATTCTCTGGTGTGCCTGTGTGGGTTGTCTGTGTGTGTAAATTGTCCTCCTAACTTTCTGTCTCTCTGCATCTCTTTGGGTCCTTTCTTTTTCTCTCCCTCTGTCTCTTTTCTTCCCTCCTCAGCAAAAGTTCGAAAGCCTAACCACAATGTAAAATAAACAAAAATAATACAAAAAAAAAAAAAAAAATCAGCTTCATACTTAGCAGTCAACTGGCTGCCAAAATCCCCTTCAGAGTGACCATTATGTGAGGCAGGTATAAGTCAGACACCTTAAAAATAGTTGCATTTTGGTCACGACACACTGTCTATTAGTCTGTGGGGGGAGATTGTGGGTCAAAAATGTCTTTCAGCCCCTTGTGAATGTTTTTCTCTGGACACAAATGTTCGCTTCCCCCCTAGCTCCCAGTTTCAAGCAGCCTGTTTATTCAGAGTAAAAAAATAGAGTACAAGAGTTGTTAAATGGAAAAAGAATTTGGAGAGGGTGTCAAAAGATAACCATGACAACTTAGGAAGCAATAATGAAGAAAAAGAAGCCCAAACCCTGAGAATCTAATGTTTTTTTCTCAAACCTGAAAAAAAAAAAAAATCCAGTGACTGAAATGGACAGTGCTCCGCTGTGGGCACCTGGCCTGAGTGAGACACA
Organism: Chlamydotis macqueenii; assembly: GCF_036417535.1. NCBI lineage: Eukaryota > Metazoa > Chordata > Aves > Otidiformes > Otididae > Chlamydotis > Chlamydotis macqueenii. Next base: position 79,068,988 of record NC_141593.1, on the reverse strand, counting down.
AGACATTTATAGAGATAAAGTTTTCCAATAGCAAAGAGTGCGTAGGGCGACTATAGGAAGCCTCAGTAGAGACAGGGCAGGGGTGCAGAGATGCCCCTGAAACCACAGGCAAATATCTTCACCTAATTTGCTGCTCGCATCATTGCCAAAAGGAATATTTTATACACAGCGCAGAAGTGTAAAAAACCAGCAATAAAGTCTGACATCTTTATTCAGATATTTTTTCTTCAAATGACAAGGGGCTTTGAGGTTGGGGTTTTTTTTCTGCATGATTCACAATGTTCTGCTAAAAAAAGGTGGGCTGCAGTCACAGCCACATTTAAGGTGACCACAGGCTCCTTGTCCCCCATCCTTTTAGGGTGGTGCCTTCCTCAGTCCACTTATACTTTTAAAACACCTTTCTAAAAACTTCCTTTGTGTTTTTCGACCAGTGGTCCCTGCCTTGCCAGGATGATGCTCCTAGGCATGTTATCACCTCATTTTAATCCATGTGTTCCCTTACAGCGGCTAAAGGAGTTGATGATACAGGAGTATTTAAGAAAAATATAAAAAACTGTCAGTGAAGCCCTTATAAAAGCCTAATTCTCCATACCCATAAGAAATCTGTTAGAATAGCCTGACTGGCAAAGAATAGTGCCGTAACAGGGATCTCCTGCTCACTAATTCACCCCAGGATGTGACGTGTAATACGACCATTATCTTATTTTGTGTTTGTTTCTACATATGTAAATGCGAATGCACTTTACCTAACATACGTTGGTATGGACGTCGGTGTTGGTATGGAATTTTGTAACTGTGAGGCACTGGAAGGACTCCATCCCAGCTGTGGCATTTCTCTCTGGGTGATCTGGAGAAAGTCGAGATCACAAACATACCTCTTTATGTCACCTTTTGCAATCTGTTGAGGGAAGCCAGCCTCACACAGCATAGTGTATAAAGCTTTGAGGTCTCCGCATAAAAGATGCTCAACAAGAGGCTGTTAATTGGGAAACCAATTATTGAATGAGGGCTGTGCAAAATTCACACTGAATTTGGTACAAGCAAATTTATTCTTCGTTTTCAGCATGGAAGGGGTTGAACAAACCTCAAGTGCAATTGAAACATCCGCATGTCACCGACTGTCACCCACTTCTTCAGGCTTCTTAGTCTCCTTCAGAATTTCATCTGCCAAGACCAGGTCCTCTGTTCCCTCCTCACTCTCCCTTGTTTCGTCCTCTCCTCCCCTTGTGCTTTTCATCCACTCAAGAGTTTCTTCCAATACCCAGTTAAACGTTTTCCAGCTAGAAGGTTTTCAGAATCACAAAAGATGAGGTACAGCTCTTGAAAAGGATTTAGTTGGTTTGCTTGTATTGGAATTTAGCTACTCTAAAGGGTACTATAAATAGGCATTTTGGTACTTTAGGGATCCAGGCCTTGATGCAAAACTCCTACAAGCTTCAATGGCAGTTAGACGCCTAATTTCTAATAGTATGTTGCACATAAAGGTAATTCTAATGCACAGAGTCCTACAATTCCTATCAATTCCTTGCTTATTCTGAAATTTTTGAGTTTTGTTTTTATGCCGCTCCCATGCTGACTATTCTGGGCTTTATTTTAAATAACAAGGATTTTATTTTTAATAATGGAAATCTTAGTTATTTAAATTGGAAGTCACAATCTCTTTATTTTTCACAACAGATGCTCTGTGAATTGTATGAACTTGTGAATTTTGAAGCTTCTCTGAAGAATTCAGAAGCACAGCTAAAACTTGTAAAGTTTAACGGGATAAAAGTGAAAATATCCCCAAGTCCTGACATCTATTTGCTCTAAACCTTACTTATGTAAAAAATGCCAGGCATCTTTTTTTCCATGTGTTTCAGAAGCGATAGGATTTCATTGGTGGTGCAAACATAAACCATTGATGTTATATAAAGAATGTAACCTTAAGATGGTATCTTAAGATCCCTCTCCAAAATGTAAGATAAAATAAAAATTCCACTACCTGAAGGTGACATTGCCATCAATTAATGTGGAGGGCTTTAGGAACAGAAGTTTATAACCCAGTAAAGCCTCAAGGTCTGAACCAGTAGCTGCTGCTGGGAACAGCTGAGAACGGTCTGGTATTTTTTTGTGTGTAGCCACTTCCCCTCTTAACACGTTCTGTGCAGTGAAACTCATCCTTTACTTGAACAAGCTCGGTTGTTTTGAAGTGTTCTTCTTAATGAAACAGCTGCCACGTAGTTTTGTGTGCACTTCGCATCGTTTGTGTAGCATCTTTTCTCGATGCGGAATGGTATTGCTCCCAACACCGTACTTCTCTGCGGAAGAGACCCCAGGGCTTTGCCTGCACCTTCAGCCTTCAGCCTCTCTTTGTAGGATCTCTGAGGGGGAAAGCAGGTGGAGGAGCAGCCACGCATGAGCCAACATGGCACTGCTCTTCTCTTCAAACCTCGCTGAAGCAAGAAATGGGGCTGCCACAACCCTTTTCAAGGTTTTCAAGCCCTGTGCTGTTGCCTTTAATACCCAAGTCACTACATGGACTCCTACTGAATCCTTTTATTTATTTCTTCATTTATATAATTATTTCTGTGCCGGCAAAGCCTGTCTGAATTCCCGCGTCTGCAGGCTCAGTTTCTCCTTGCTGCGCCGAGCAGCAGAGCGAGTGACCACATAGCTCTTGCCGCAGCTGCCAGGGTGACAAATGCCGTGAGGACCACGTCTCCCGTTACGCCAAGCCTTAGAAGGGATGCACGGGAACAAGTGCGGGGTTGGACTGTCAGATTCTCAGATGTGTCACATATTTCTTTGGAGCTCGGGTCTGTTGCAACAGCTGTTTGTAAACACTGCAAGTCCAGCTTTAGACCAGGGAAGGAGAATTTTTTTTTTTTTTTTTTTTTTTTTTACTTCTAGCTTCCTGAACTGTCCTTAAAAATGTTGCAAATACACTGGCATTTCTGCCATGGATCTAAATAGCAACAAGGATTGACTTTCAGCTGCGCGGGCCAGTGGGCAGGCTCCGTCCCCGCGTCCTCCCGTGTCGGGTGACTCATCAACAAGTCTGAGAATGTGCACCAGGCTGTGGCTGTGGACAGAAAACACAGCAAAGAGCTAGGGGAGCACTGGGGAGCCGGAGGGGGCTTGATCATTTTTAATGCGATGCTAAAAAAAAAAAAAATTAAAAAATAATTAAACAATATATTGCTAAAGTGAGTGAGTTGCATCCCAGTGGGGTGTGATAGGCGGTGGAGGACAGGCTGCCTCTGATTCACAGAGGTTCGTTTGGTGAAGCATAAACATGTAAACAGCGCTCGAGTGACGTTGTTTTAAAATTATGTTGGCAATAGCGTTGGGGGGCGTACATTAACTCACGGCCCTGCGCCGGCTGCTCTGCAGTCCCCAGGCAGTAAAAGCTATACAAAATTGGATCCCCAAAGTGTTGCAGGGTGAGCACAGGCTCACTTGGAAAACGCTCTTTTCCCACTATGTAAACAAGGGAGGAATCAGAAATGCCACTTTTTGCTCCCTCCAGACGTGCTTCGACTCATGTAAAACCCTGTTGATTTTTAACCCACACCAAAACAGGCTTGAAAGATGTTCCTCTGTTTCTGTGCTTGGAAGGAAACTTACTGACCCTATTCCTTCAAAGTTTTAACATTTAGAAGTATTTTCCTCATTGGTATCTTAATGATAAGGTTGCAATTGCCATCCAGTCTGACAGGGGAAAAGTTTGAAACTATAAAATAAAATAAAATAAAACTTTATTTTGCCCCAATGAGGTAACAAGGTCTCAGCTTCATATTGTAAATTGAAAAATTTCCTTCAGTATTAATTTCCTGGGCTTACTACTGCCTTACCAGCAGGTAATGTAGGAAAACTACTTCAACACTTCCAGTTGCACAGCAATATTTTCAGTGTGGCAAATCTGAAACTAGAAGTTGAAGTGTGTTATTACGTACGACCCTAAATAAACTGTTCAGTTTTCAGGCAAAAAAAAAGTAAAGAGCACTAGGAAGTCGGCATCTCAGAAAATTCTGATATTTTCTGTCAAACAAATCACATCAAAACTTTTAAAATGCTCTCAAGTGGCCTGCGTAAGTGCCTACATCATTAGACTCACGACAGAAGCGGGGACAGGATCTGGGAGCCTTAGCTCACAGGATTTAGACTTTATAACCTGTTTCATTCACAAAGGAAGGGCTGTTAATAGCTTCCTGTAGTGAATAACTAATAATTTAAAACAAACTCTGATTGGTCAGTGAACACGATTCACTAGTTGCTTTACTATGACCTGGGAAGGACTGGAGCATCTTTTAGGATGGGTGAATCTTTGAGAATTTTCTTCTCTCCAACATGTCACGTTTTTATTTTAAGGGAGTCCACTGAGAAAGGAAGCACCAGTCTGTGAAGGAGTGAAGTTATTACCTGCTTGGCATCCCCTCGCCCCTTTATCACCCACGTGTAAGGCAGACTGACCACTTCCTGCCGCAGAGCAGGTCAGTCTAAGCCCTCCCTCTTTCTTCTGCATTAATTCTCTTGCCAGGCCCCTAAAAATTAACCGGTTATCCCTACACACGCCATAAAGCCAGACAGCTTCTCTCTTGTTCCTAGCAGTGTCAATAGAAGTTTTGTCGTTAATAATGGGAGCACTCCATCAGCAAAAGGAGAATGACCGGCAAAAGTGAATATTGTTTGAGGCATGGAATTGGTTAAAATAATTATTTTTGTGTAAGCATGTATTTTCTCACATAAAATTACTACAAACATGCAGCAAATTAGGCTTATACACAACACGGTCCAAAACCAACAATACTGAAGTTAGAAATAGATAGACAGTGACCCCACATATTCCACTTAAATTCAACAGAACCACCTACAGTAAATATTTTGGCTCCACTCATGTTGTCAGCAATGAAACTAAGGTGCATCAAGGCTGCCAAGATTACAACAAATATGATCATTATTAAAACTATAAACTATTGATGTTTTGCTGTGCCTTAAAAACACCATAAATCCTATTGTTGATTCTTTTGTGAACTAAGTCAATATCATCATATTGCTCTCAATGACCTAAAAAAAAAAACTGAAGTAAAAATGTTGAGAAATATTATTATCCTTATTTGACATTACACCAGTATATTCTTAACTACAGTTGGACTCTTCTTATCCGGGGAAAGGTGGGAGTTCCTAGAAGAGAAAAAAAATAACCTTACCATTATCAGTTAGAGCATATATTTCTTGATTTGTTGGGAACTAGCTTGATGCATTAATAATTTCCAGACATCCTTTCCTTCTAACCTATTTACTTCTTCTCAGCCAGGATACACCAGGTGAGACATGTCAACTCGTTAGAAACAGGTATAGTTGCAAAATTGCAGAAGTGAATTTTTAATTTGAACTACAGTACTGTAATACCCAACATGTGCTTTGCTCTTTTGTCTTCTCTTGTCCTAACACTGTGGTTCAGTTGCATTAAAGACCGGAGGTTACGCTAGCTTTATGCTGGTCTAGTTGGGATGGTGAGGGTGGCCATTGGATAGGACACTTCACATTTAACACTGTTTTTCAATGAAATATATTCTTCCTGCAGAAATGCTCTTGGCTCTGAACATGCTGCTTCAAAGACAGATTTAGGCCAGAATAAAAAAGTGCCCTATTTCTCAGGCATCAGTTACTAGGCTGGTCACTACGTGATGTAGTCCCAGAGGTCAAATCCATAGCCATGGTTAGCTGCTCCTAATTGAGGCAGTTCTGTAAATTTCAGTTGCAAATGTCTGTAAGATAACGATTGAGATCTACAAATCCCAAAACAATTTGGGCCACCCTTTCAAGCTACATTTTCTCCCAGAGCTCATGGAGACACCCACGCCAGCTTCCCTGTCTTAGATTCTCCAAATAGTAGAGACAGCCTCTCCATCTGCCAAGAAGACAGGGTCCAAATAAACAAAGGGCATGTGGAGTATTTAGAAAATGCAGACACTGCTTCTCAGCTTTAGCCAAATGCAGACATCCTGATGAAGCTGGAGGAATGAATTGAAGACCACATGTCTATGGTTTGGTGGATGCTTAGAATCTTGTGACTGAGGAATTGCTTTCAAAACTGGTGGCTTAATTTGTATAATAAATTTATATTAAAAAAAAATTCTGTGTGCATAGATATATGTGTTTATATAATACATAGGGGATACTATTTCTATTTCATGCATTACATTTTCTAGTTAATTAAGATTTCCCCTGAGGTTGGATATCTAAATTTGTTGAACAATATTTGTGTAAATTGTGTATAAAAAGGATCAAATTTAAACACATTACTTATGATCAACAGAGGCCTTTTAAAGGGCAGAGCTGATCTTTTACGTTTAGTTAATCTTAGGCTTTTCCATGTAGGTCGTCTTGCAAAGCTTCATCTGAACTTAGCTGTAAATTTAGGAACCTGAGCCCAAGCATACCCCAGAATTACATTCATGCTTTGCATAATTAATTGTATCAAAATGCTAGCTCCATCCTATTCTTCTCACTGTTATCTTTCTTCGTTGATCTTTGAGTTGTGAATCTGAACTTTTCTGATTTTCTTCATTTTTAACTTCTTCTGAGCTACACCAAATTTCTCCAGTGAAGAGTAACTTTCCTTTTCACTATGTTACAAAAGGATTAAAAGGCGTTAATGTGGTTCTAAACATATTTCATAAACTCATGATGATTTGATCATTTTTTTTCATGCTCTAAAGTTGACAGTAGTTTAGCTTTGATAGTGCCAGGTGGTAATCCAATGTGACTTAGATTTCCTATAGCAATAACATTTGGCAGATTCATTCCTTGATGAGAGGAAACCATTTCTATTTTTAGCCACATTTTTTGATAGAACCATAAATATAGAAAGCCTTTCTGCTAGAATTCTTTAAAAAAAAAAGTGTTACATGGTATAATGAACCCCATTTTCTGTGTTTACTGGAGTTTGTTGTGAAAAGGCACGGAAAGAGAGGAATGAAAAAACACCAAGAACAGGTACACTCTGCATGTAACATTTATTTGAGGCTTGAAGAGAACAGGCATTCAGCTGAATACCCAACTCTGAAATTATTCACAATGTAGTTAGTCATCCCTTTGACCTGTATCAGAAAACATGAATGTATCTTGCTGTCTGAAATTTGCTTCACAAATGCCAAATTGATCCTTACTGAAATTTCACTTACTTTGGTTGAGTTCCCCTAGACCTGAATATAGCTCTCTACCCTTGTCCAGACACCCTGGTGATAACAGCCTTCATACAGGTAGATAAATGGACCTGCCAATAAGTGAAACTATGGACTCAGTAGTCAGTTATTCAAATTAAATATCCCTCAAACAAACAACCTACTTATATTACACGACAAAAGACGGTGAAAAGCCAGAGGAGCACGGAACACCAGATGCAGTTATACCAGAGAGTGTAGGTCCTTCTTCCTACCAGTTCCAAGATACTGATGCTAGAAAAAGAGACCTCCAGGAGCAGATGCCACACATGGATGGATCTGCCCTGGCTCCTCAGGTGTTGGTGGACATGGCTGCTATTGCACAGAGAACAGCGGTACTGCTGGCACCTCCAGCAGATGCATCATCCCTCCATGTGCTGGAACCAGAGTAGCCCAAGCTGCTCCCATAGTACACCAGAAGTAAATGTAGACCACCTTCAGCAGCACTATTGCTACTGGATGAAAAAAAAAAAGGCAGAAAAATGATTTCTCATGCACAATACAGAAGGAGAGGAGAACTGTGGGCTAGAGTAAGAATGAGTTAAATGTTAACTGCTATGAAAAATATCACAGGAATATTTCATTTTGTTGGGTTTTGTCCACTTTTTCCTGCAAAGTAACAAATCCTATTTTGTTTTGCCTGCTGAAGGGGACCTGAGGGTTGCAGTGAAGGCGAAATCAAAGGTAAGCCGACAGTGGTCTCGTCATGAATGACATTCATTCCATACTGATTTACATTAGAAGGAGCGTGGCCAGCAGATTGACTACAGAATACTGTGGCTCATTTTGGGTCCCAGGTTTAAGAGGGCTGTGTAGAAGCTGTAGAGCTCTGGCGGAGGGACACCAAAACAGTTAAAATACTAGAGGACATCACACAAAGGGAAAAGATGTGAGCTTGGTTAGTCTAGGGGAGGGGAGGCAAAGGGACTGTCTAATAGTGGTCAACAGCTGTGTGAAGAGCTTCTGCAAGGGCAACAGATCCAGACTCTTCTAGGCAGCATCAGATTATCTGACAGGGTGCAATGGGCCCAGGTTAGAGGCTTCATATTGGACATTAGGCAAGGGATAATGGAGATTGGAAATGATCCAAAGAGGCTGAACAATCTTTGTCCTTGGAGATTTTCAAGACTTAGCTAGACAAATCCATCACTGACCTGATCTAGTGTTGGCAATAATCCCGTTTCAAGTGGGAGGATGGATGACCTTTCTGAAGTCCTGTGCAACCAACACTTCTATGATTTTCTGGGTCTAAGAAAATTTAAAAACCATAACTTAGCTCAGATTAGTTTAATTTGCTCTCTCAGAGCCTTGAAGAGTCCTTCTGACATATTCCTAACAGCTAAGTAATACCTGATCAAATCAACATGGTGTGACGCTGTTGTATGTGGATCTCCATCCATCAGAAGAAAAGAAGTTTTGGACTTAGCATGCCTCCCACTAAAAATGCTCTGCTATCAAATCTTTTACTTGTTTTCAGATGTCTGGTAAAAATATCGAGAAGAAGGAGTTCAACAAGGTTCAACAAGACCAAATGCCGAGTCCTGCACTTCGGCCACAACAACCCCAGGCAGCACTATAGGCTTGGGGCGGAGTGGCTGGAGGACTGTGTGGAGGAAACGGACCTGGGGGTACTGATTGATGCTCGGCTGAGCGTGAGCCGACAGTGTGCCCGGGTGGCCAAGAAGGCCAACGGCATCCTGGCTTGCATCAAAACCAGTGTTACTAGCAGGAACAGGGAGGTAATTGTCCCCCTGTACTCGGCACCGGTGAGGCCGCACCTCGAGTACTGTGTTCAGTTTTGGGCCCCTCACTGCAAGAAGGACATTGAGGCCCTGGAACGCATTCAGAGGAGGGCTACAAAGCTGGTGAGGGGTCTGGAGCACAGGCTTTATGAGGAGCGGCTGAGGGAGCTGGGATTGTTCCGTCTGGAGAAGAGGAGGCTCAGGGGAGACCTTATAGCTCTCTATAACTTCCTGAAGGGAGGTTGCAGTGAGCTAGGGGTCGGCCTTTTCTCTCGTGTAGACAGTGATAGAACTAGAGGCAATGGTTTCAAGCTGCGCCAGGGGAGATTCAGGCTGGACATTAGGAAATATTACTTCTCGGAAAGGGTAGTCAGGCACTGGAATGCACTGCCCAGGAAGGTGGTGGAGTCACCGACCATGGGGGTGTTCAAGAAACGTTTGGATGTTGTGTTGAGGGATATGATTTAGCTGAGAAGTATTGGTGATGGTTGGACTGGATGATCTTTTAGGTCTTTTCCAATCTTGATAATTCTGTGATTCTGTGATTCTGTGAGTTGCTTACCTTCCACGAGACCCAGCACGTGGAAGACAACATAACATGCCATATTTTGCTTCAGATAGTGCCACTCAGCAAGGACCATGCAAATACAGCCAGAACAAAGTAAAATAGGGTTTGCTGTCTCCCAGCATATCTTTCCTGAACAGAAATATTGTCTAGGTCTTTTTCTTGAGGTAACTTTTTTTTTTCACCTCTAAGTCCTTCTTTCATAGCCATTTCGTACCCATTCAAATGCAGACTTCATAAATAGCCTTTGAATGCAGGGAGAGTCTGGGAAATCTTTAGGTCTTAAAAGTTTCTACAGAAGCAAATAGAAAAGTCACAGACCAGTGTCACATACTTCTGTAAGCAGTGCTGTTCCTCTAATTGTCTTTCTGAGAGAGAATAGCTATTAGCCATTTCAGTCATACAGCAACACATGCTTGTCCTATCTCCACAAAGTGCAGAGACCAGCTGCTGAAACAGCCGCAGAGATGCTTTTTGAAGGTAAAATCTGCATTTTTGAGTCCATTACAGTAAAACTTGGATTACAGTCCAACAATTGCACTGTATGGAAGCAGCTCAGGAAGCATCAGCCCACAGAGAGCACCGCAGGGAGGGACAGGTCATCTCGTACCCTAGAGAAGAAAAATACATGTCAGCTCCAGTGCTATTTTTATAACAATTTGCTCTATAAATAGCCTCACGAAGAATTGTCTGAAGAGATTCTTGCTTCTAGTACCTCTGGAAAGTCTCTGTCGGTGACTGGGACAGCAGTAGCTGGGTCAAGGTGCTCAGGCAACTTTCCATCACGTTAGCGTGATGTGGCACGACACAGTTGAAAAGTATGAAGTATGATGGGCAGCAAAAGATCAGACATAAGCTCAACTATTCCAATTCCCCTGGCAATAGAGTGAGTATTCTTGGTCATACATACTTCCCCACAACCTTTTCACAGCTGAGATTGTAACTGGAATGAATGCCCATACAGGCTAGAAAGACATGACCTTTCTTGTTTACATAAAAAAAAAAAAAAAAAAAAAAAGGAGCTTGGTAAATGGAGCTTTTTCTTCTCATTTTCAAAGTCTTCATCTGTCATCATGGAGAGTGACTTGTCAGTTTCACTATCCTAAACAGAATTTCTAGCATTGATGAGAAATGCTCCAAGACTAGCCATTTATTCTAAGTTTAGAGGTTGACTCGAATTTTGTACACGCTTTTTGCCCGTTTATAAATGAGACCAAGAAGAAAGCAATCAAATGAGAAAGCTTGAAGACTCTTAAGACTCAGAATAATATTAACTAATGAAATGACTGTATTTGCTCAAGAAACAAGTAATTGTGTAAAAACATGAATCTCAGCTCTTTTGTTAACAACTCAAGTGATTCAGGGCTTGAATTCGGTCTTTTCTTAGTGCTGTTTTAGAGCCACATCTAGATTATCCACATGCATGCACTTACGCATGCAGGCAAGGATAATCTGCGACATGTTTTTCCATTTTTTAAGGATTTTTTTATATATATCCCAGCATGATAGCTCCCATTTTATTGTAATAACCACTAAGTTCTTTAATATACATGTACCTGGTCATCAGTCTTTGTCCAAAACAGGAGGAAATACAAATGAAAAGAGTTTCATGTGGTTTAAAAATGGAAGGGTTTTTTTTTCTGAAAACGGGCATTTTGAAGAGTAACAACACTGACATCACTGAAACCAGTGAGTTATCAGCTACTGCATCCTAGTGTTTCTTACTGCACTGAAGTTTTTGTTAATAGCTTTTTTTTTTTCCTAATTGTGCTAAAAAAAATTCAGAGGAAGAGTCATTTTGCAGTTTAAATATATATTCCTTTGTCATTTTCCAGTTTAAATTCCAAACCTCCTGCCCGTATAGCCCTATCTGTGCCTTTTTTTAAGAGCTTTCTTTGCATTGAAAACTCCAAGATGGAGTTGATGGGAAGGTTATTTTGGAGCAATCAGAGTAACCACAGCTCCAGCCTAGGCAGGGAAAGACGGTGATGATACTCTAGGTCTTGGTCTCTGCTTGGAAAAGATGGGTTCATTTCACATCCCCATCGCACCCAGCTTGCTTAACCTTGGGCAAGCAACAACCCCACAAAATGAAGTTGTTCCATCTGCAAGGTAGAAACTGCTGCAGTGGATCTGGTGTTTTTGACAGAATGGATGCCGAAAAGTGGGATTTACCAAAGGGAGCATGACAAATGGGGATAGACATGTCCTTTTGGGACTACAAGGAGGTATTGGTCTCCTAATAAGATTTTTGTTCTGATACTTCTCCTGAAAACATGTGGTAGAGCCAGCCTGTTCTTGTAAAGAGGGAACAATTTTATTCTTCCTTTTTTTTTTTTTCTTAATTTTCTCCCCAGTTTGTGTAGATGAATGTTCTTACCGCTAACATACTGCAAGAAAATGAGATTGTTACTCTGCCTTTTAGTTGAACGGGACCCAGAGCAGACCATGGAAGATAATCAGGCAAAATCCAGGCAAATCTCTTGTTGAGGCATGAGATAGCTCTTTAGCTGCTGAGCATGGTTCCCATTTGGCCTGTTCTGGACATGCCCAGATTTTTACTGGCAGGAAAGGTTATGTTCCCTGTGGGTTGGCTGCGGGTGAGTGGGAGATTTGAGAACCTAAGTTGTGACGTTCAGAATGGGATGGTTAAATAATTTTTGCTGCCTTTTGTGCATTCACTTCTTAGCCACTCAGTGCTTTGAGGGTCTTCCCCTATTTTCCTGCATGCTGCTTAGCACATTGATCTTCCCAAAAAATTTCTTCCTAAATCTAGCCCTCTACATGCATATTCCTCATTTCTTTTGTCCCTGTGCACAGTGCCCATCAGTAGTAAACATCTAGAATACACCGTACGAGGATGCATCACTAAAATAACAGCATATAATTTGAAAAAAAAAAATAGTACAAAAGAGTAGATTGCCTACATATATTTTCTTTGTGTTTCATGACTGTGGATACAGCACTGAAGGCTGAAATCAAACAACGGCTGCAATGAATTCTGGGTATCATTTTTGCAAGGCAGGCCAAAGCCATTTTTCTTGGTAAACTTAAGGCCACGGAGAACTCCGAAGGGAAAGGTGACAATATAAGCCAACGCCACACAATCTGCTGATCCTTGCTCTCAAACCTTCCCTTGCAGTTCCCTTGATGACCCAAAATGAACTCGGCTTCAGGCTGAGGGAGGTGGGAGGAAACCAGCACTCATGCCAGCTGCCTTTTTTTTTACCATGACTTACTTGTCACAGGAACAAAGATCATCTGGAAGGAGGTTAAGGAGTTACATAGCAGCAGAGGGAAAAAAAAAAAAAAAACCAACCTTTAAAAATAGAAGAGACAAATAAAATATATCAATAACTTAACATAACCCCAACGCATCACACTATAGCATGAGTAAATGAAAGCTCTTTTGAATTTTACCACTTGCTGCTACCAGTGGGTGTCATTTCCCACCACACCTCTATCTTCACAAATGAGTTTAGCACCAAGAAATGATGCAGCTATGTAGGAGTGACAAATATCAAGCAGTCAATATGCCTGAATAGCCTGGGCTCAGATGGGTCTTCCTCTCTGGAGGCACTCTTGCGTTGAAGAAAAGCTAACACAAGGAGGTTTGGGCAGCGATTGCACAGGCTAAATGGGGGCTGACATATCCGACGGCTGCTTTTGTCACGCTTTGGGTCTTTGGTACATCATCCTGCAAGGAGCTGAATCCACAGACAGTGTTGTTCAATGCAACAAAGAGCTGGGCATCTGGCTACGTCCAGTCTAAGGAAACCCAAAGTGGCTCCCTGGCTCTGTAATGGCGCTGCACAACTAGAAGCATTTGGGGCATCATTCGATTAAACATTTTAGGGAGGAAGGAAAACAGCAATTTGTTGAAATAAATCTGCTTTCAGACAAGTAACATGTTTCCTGCTTAAAATGCTACGGGGAAACATATTTATAAGAAATCATTCAGAGATTAATTTTAAAATATTTTTTTAAACAGGGGTTACTTTTTTAGAGATGAGAGCAACTTTTTTAGAAATGAAAGTCTAGAATGAAAATGTACAAAATAAGCTCAATATGAGCTACTTCATTACGCACAATCCATTTTTCCTTTAATTTCATTTTTTTTCTCTATTTACCAGTGTTTTCTGCCATTTAATATGATTTGAGATGCAAAGAGTTTTCCAAATGTTAGTGATTCCTGTAAAACTGGAAATCTTTTACATTCAGCTGAGAAAGCCACTAGGTTTGTGCTTTCAAAGTAGGTGACATGGGAAAACGAGATAACCTGCTTTTGCCAGGGTGACTGAAAAAAAGCTAGTGATACACAGCACAGCCTAAGTGAACGGGTGTATTAGAAAGCTGACTTGAAATTTCACCACACCCCCTTGCCTTAAAGCTGGCAGGTATTCGAAGCGTTTGAAGAAAAAGCGTTAAGTTTTTTTGGAGAGGTGTTGCCACATCCTTCTCGTACTCGATCACACAGCAAAGTGCCATTAAATCTGCAGAAAAGGTAAATGCCCAGTGTATTAGCAATGAACCCTTCCTAATTGCAATGCTATAAATGCTCCACTTCAGTAGGAACAACACACAATGGCTTCTGCTGATTACAATTATGTGATGAATACATCTGAGGACAAAGTCAATCAGAGCAGAAGATGCTCCTCAGCCCGCTGAAAAGCCGCGGTTTCACCAGGAGAGAAACTGTCGTGTGACTGAAACTGAGAGCCGGCGTCTCAGAAGCTCTGCTGCTGATGCTGTGCTGCTCTGCTCGTGAGAGCTCCGAGCATCTGAATGTGTGCTAAGGTCTTGTGTTCGAGGTGGATTTGCAGATATTTTTTACATTACTGTAGACATAATTTGGAGAAAATGGTCTTGAATATTTTTCATATGCTTCTTCACAGTGCTGGTTATAACACGACCTGAATAAACATTCGGAATATAGAAACTTGATTGCATTATATTTTAATTTTTAAAGTCAAATATTTAGGGTTTTTTTTTTTTATTTAAGTGCTTTATTGAGCTATTGCTTGTCCCATAAATACAGGAATTTCAAAAGCATTAATGGGAACCTTGATAAAAATACAGAAAAGACAAAATATGTAAGATCTGTAAAAGTATGAAAATTAATAAATAGGACAATTAATTCTCCCCTGCCACATTAGTTTCTTCACATTATTCGGGCACAATTAAAGCCTATTTTATACAGGTGAAATCAATATGAAGGCAAGGTTGTCTGACAAGGATGACAGGAATAGGCCCCAGGTCTGCAATGTGACCGGTGTGGTTATAAGAAAGGCTAAATTAGCTGACTTTTCCCCAATATGAGATTTCAGAATACATTTTCTACATTTACGCAGTGAAGTCAATTCGCTTACACAAACTTTTAAATAAGCAGAACAACAAATCACAAACTAAAATGGTGATCCCAGCTCTCACCACTGAACTTAGATAGCTCTCTTTTGTTTGGAAAACAGAATTAGTGGACAGTGTTGTCTTAACTTTAGTCTTGCACTAAGTGATTGTTTTAACAACAATGACACAACAGTGATTATGATCATGGCTTCTATGCTCACATTCATGAACCAGCTGAGACCACTGTAGAAACAAAGCCGTTCAAATTGCCCCTATCCAAAGACCTGAGACATGAAACCTCATTAATTTAGGCATTTGAGTCACACTGAAGTTGGAGGATTAACCATAGGATTAGACACCTATGTGCATTTAATAAGTGGAACTGTGTAGTCTAGGCAGACAAGGCATAGTGACATGGTGCAACCCATATGAAATATGCTGAGGCAGAATATGTTATTTAATCCATTGATGCAGAAATTATAGAATTATTAAAGTTAGAAAAGGGGGTCATAATTGGAAAGAAAAATTCTTGGAGTTAAAATATTAAAAGGACAAATAAGAAAGGGTGGGGAATAGAAAGGCAGTTATAGGGTGAGTTTGAAATGGCGAAACTTTAGGGTGAAAATCCTGGAGTGATAAAAAGCATTTTCCAGTGCATTATTCGAATAAGGTAATTATGAAAACTAAAAAAGAGTGAAACGATGCTTCAAAGTTGACTTTATGTGGTATTATATAGTACCATGCAGTGGTATCAGGAAGTACTGGGGTGCTATTGCAGGAGATGTAATTTTTTTGTTTAATTTGAAGAATAAAAAAGAGAAATAACAGAATTTGGAAACACCTGTATATTTTCAAAATCAAGGACTTCAGGTTTTTTTCTTTGAACTTACTTTAAAAGTAGCTAAACTACATTTTAAGTGAGTTTAAATTTAAAAAAAAAAAATTATATCTCCTTTGGGTGAAATGATGTGTTGTGTTCAACTCAAACGAAATATTTTCTTCTTTTTTTCTTAATTTGATGCAGAAAAAAATGGAACTAAAAAAAATCATGCCAAAATGAAAACATTCCCAGAAAAAAAAAAATATTCTTTTCCTCTTCCTAAACCTCAAAAGCCAAACATTTGCACAGTCCTCCTCTGAGTGTCCAAAACTCCTTTCTTGGCTACTTCTGCAGCTGCTGCTACTGAATGAAGTCACGTTACATTGTGCTGATGAGCATTTCATTCACAAACAGGAAGGAGATCTAGCCTTGTAAGGGCAAAACAAACAAGTTTAGTTCACTGGGTAAAATGAACCAACGGACCACAGATTTAACCTTTTTTTTTCCCCTTTTTTTTTCTAAGCAGCAGGAAAAGGGCTGCTGACAAGATATTTTGGAACAACTTGCTATTAGGAAGGAAGTATGAGTGGGCGTAGAAGAGAAGTAACTCACACTCATATGACACACACGTTGCAAGTATGTTGAAGTCTTGCTCTAAAACAAAGGGTGGGACTGTCAGTTTAGTGATGCAGAACAGAGGGAGCTGTTTGTCTTGCTTGTAGTTAAAAGTTTCAGGCATTTGCCAGCTGGGCTAACAGAGCATGATCCCACCAGAGAAACCATAGTCTTTGTTAAACGATCGGTAGTCCATTTGAGAGTCATCACTCTTCTCATGAGCCATGTGCTTCTCCTTGAATTTTTGTTAGTTTTATTAGAAAGAAAATTAAGAACATCAGAGATGCTTTCAGACATGGGAGCTTTTCACTGAAGAGGCTGTCAGGATAATCCAGCCAGCTCTCGTTGTCGATCATACCTTAGATCCCTAACGGTAGATCAAGAAACTGTCAAGAAACTGAAGAGCTCATCAGGAAATCAGATGGAATTTCAGCTTCATACTGTAGACATTTCATGTTCATCTTTTAACCAAACTTCAAAGTCAAGACATTTTAAATCAAAATGAGAATTTTATGGTATCTTAGTATATTTGTAGGGCAATCTCTAGAGGGTCTTTTCAAAATGGAAACCTCAGTAAGAATCCAGAGTCATGATCAAAAGGAGAAATAATGTTTTAAAGTTTAGTTGGTGAAAAGAAAATACTATTTTGGTTGCTATGTCAGTGAATAAGACCTATGGATGTGGCAATTCACACAATTTAACTAATGAACAGAAAAATAAGAATCAGCTCCAAATTAAGATGTACTTTAAATAAATGAATCAAGACAATAAGAAGTAACTAGTGAACTCACTGAATTAGTTGCATTTGAAATAGCCACAATGGTCATTGCTTTACTTGAATAAGGCTGGATTATCATATTTTTGCTTAGACTGGGGGCAATCTGAAGCCTAAGAAAGTCAGTTTTAGACAAAGTAGATTGATTATGTTCCAGTCAATAGTTAAAATGTTGAGTTATTAAACATTTTCCTTTGTTTTCTAATGAAAAATACGCTCTGAAATTCCTAAGGCACTCTCCTGGTTTTAATCAACCAGTACATTTACGCAATTAAAAAGAACTACTCTCTTCTTTACCTTACACATACCCACACATTTTCTTTCAGAGGGATTTTGAAGTTGAGAGTCCCTGGAATCAAATACTGTAGACACTCAGGAACAAGCCAGTCCTAAGATTGCAAGTGCATTGCTAAGTTTAAAACTTTTATAAATATTTGATAAAATAGGGTGGGTTTTTTTTAAAAGGGAAAGAAATTCAGAAATATTTCTTCCTTTTCGCAGAGAAGTAATTTTACCAGAATTGAAAATTATGCATTTAAAGTTTCAAAGATAGTACAAGTTAGACTTTTTAAACTAGAAAATGCTCGAAGTCTGTCCATTATTGCTCACAGAGATGCTTTTAAACAAATGGGAGAGACGTTGACTGCTGTTGCAAAAACATACATTTAGTGAACTAATGAACGATACCTACAGGGAAAGGTAGTCTTTCCTTACATTTAAGTTAATCTAGATTTAAAGAAAAAAAAAAAAAAAAAGGGTAAAAAGAGGGGAGCTTAATCTTCCTCCTCGTCTTCCGTCTCCTCCTGCTCCTTTTTTCCCCCTCTCATTAGCCACCTGGTAGTGATAATGTGAAGGGTGGATTTTTTTTTTCTTTTTAGACCATAGGCAACTGGCACCATAGTGCCAGCAGGCACTTTTGTTATCCACCAGGATAACATCAGGAGTTTCCTGATACAGCTTGGGTCAGCCTTTCAAGCACTAATTCTTTTTCACTTTAAAGATTTTCAAACTCACTCATGTTTGCTTAAACACGAACAATTTAAACAGCTTAAACATTTATTGACAGATGAATGAGCTTCCATCCTACTTGCCTGCGGGACTCAGGATCTCGCTGGAAAGGCCAAATGCCACCAGGTCCCGTACATCCTGAGGCTCATCCTGCTCACTGACCAACACCAGGTTCAGAGGTTGGCATGTCAGCTGTGACTGTTTTCTCCATCAACTGGAGTTCTGCAAACTGTTCATGTTTTGAAAGTGATTATTTCTAGAACTGGTACATATTTTATCACTTCCATTTATTTGTAATTTGTCTTTCAGGATCTTTGAAAGCTTTGCTGGAGTCAGCTTCAGTGACAGGTAACTAACCCGTCTTCCTCCTTTGAATATGCAAACATGGGCCAATTTCAAACGTGCTGTTATACATAAGAAAATTTTGGTCTGTAACTCTCCTGATGACAGAGTGTCTTCTGGACACTTCAGTAAGAACATCGTACCTAATAAAAGCCCACGTGGAGCTGCCACTGTCACCTCTGCAAATGCCAAACTGTAAAGTCCATGGAGCTACCTTTTCTGTCTCCGTCCACATAATTAAGTCCTTCTGAGTAGGCGCAAGCTTTCAGGTGTAAGTAACTGGCTGCCCACATCAAGCCTGTACTACACGCAAAATGTCTCCTTCTAAGGGTAAAACATACAAGGACTTTGTAAACACAGCAAGAAACCATAGAAAAGGTAGGGCTGCTGCCACTTTTTTTAAAAATGTGGCCAGAGGGGAAAGTTCAGTGGGACGAATCCCATGACCTGGGAGAACCAGAGTCAGTTCGTGAAGGAACTCAAGCTGTCTCCTCAGCTGTCTCCTCACACTGTTCCTGGGGAGTTTTGCACTTTTCAGAAAGGCACATTGCACTTGTTGTCATGATGGTGTGCCACTGAGCCACAGCGGCCTGCTGTAGTTTGACTTTACTAATTAGGGTGCTCATGTTGAAGGTGTCAGTCCTGAGTTGCACACTTTTCTTCCATAGCTGTTTATTCCAGGAGGTATCAGGCTTCTTTTTGCCTCATTTCCAGAGGAAAGCAGAAGCATTAGCCGAATGTCTCATCTCTTCACTCACCGTCTGTGAGGAGAGACCACAGCAATGCCATATCCTTGCGCAGGAGTGGAGGCAGGTTAATGGTATGCTGTGGCTTGTCGTAGGAGTAAACAACAGATTAAAAAATACAATCCTGGAGTTCATGCTTTAGAAACCACAAAGACGCACATCTCTTTTTACAGCACCCTCAATATTGTGCATCTAAAGAGCTCTGTTTTTACAAAAACTGTTTTTCTTTCCTTTTTTGGCCATATGCTCTACATTATCATTATTAAATTATGAAAAAGAATAACTCTGTTCTAAGTTCAGATTATAAGTGCTTATTTTGGCTAAAATACAAAGTAAAACAATAACGATACAATAAAAATATTTTATTGGGTTCCTATGTTGTCTTTAATTTATTGGCCTCAAACAATTTTACTGATAGTTTACTACTCAGAGAGGTAGGATGAGTATTAATTTTTCCTTTTTAAATACGAAATGCATGGAATCGCAAAGGTAAATTTTATTGATGTCTCCATAAACACTAGGCACCTGCAGTTCTATGTGCCCCAACTAAGCTGCTATGTACTATCACGGAGTTATAACCCTCTATATTTCTTAATACGCTTAATGAAATTTATATTTCAGTTGAGTTTTACTGGATTATCTGCTGTCTGCACTCTCTGGAGAAAACTAGTTGTGAAGTAGTGATGGTACTGCATCCAGAAAATAAAGGAGTCACATCAGATGCCACATATGAAGATTCTGGTTGAGGAGCTGGTTTGGCTGAGATAGGCTGGAGTCCTGTATTGCAACTGAAAGAAACACCATGCAAAAGAAACAGAGCAAAATAACAGAAGATGTACGCCATTTCCACATGCCATCTAAGTTGTTAGTTATTCAAAAAGTGAACATAAATAAAGCCCCATGAGTGCTAACACCATTTGACTCTTCCACCAGTACCTGCAGCTTCTACTCAAAGACGTCTAGGACCTGGTTTCACACAACAGCTATATCCCCAACCTGTCTTGACCACTACTTAGTGTGGTTGAAGAAAGTCCTGCTCAGACATGCCTTGCTCAGTATACAGCTGGGAAACAGGATACGGATGGTGTGTGTGTCTTACTCAAAGCCTGGCAGTTAGAACTCTTGATGTAAGGAGATCATCAGGCATTATACACCTGCGCAGAATCTCATAGCTTCAGACACAGTTTAATGATGTCATAATCCTCCATTCCCTGACGGCAATGTGGGAGTACCACTTGTCTCAGCAAGTCATTACTGGCCACCTTTTTAAAGTGCCTTGGAGTTACATATATGCAATACCTAAGGATTCTATAGGTGTTTGAGCTTCCTTTTTAAAACTGTGTTTGACATTTTCTGTTCAGGTATCATGTTGGAGATGAGAGAAACAAATACAACCAACTATCCGTCTTCTCAAAAGTTTATGCACTATGTGTTCTGTGTTTAAAAAATAGAGAGAAAAACATACTTACAAAATCCTACCTTGCACATCTTGCACATGTACATGTGGAAATGCGGTTCCTGAATGTTGCTTTTGTTTGTGCGATTATATGTTTTTATATGTTTTACCTGTGGAAGGAGAAATAATTGATGCCATGCAGCGAGACCCCTGTAAGTTGTATTTGCTACATGTTCTTTCCTTCTGTGCGCGCTATGCCCTTGATGGCTGTTGAGATACGGAGAGTTTTACCTCCAGTACATCAGATATCAAGAGTAAGCCCATGAAGTAAAGATTACCAAGTATCTGCTTTCTCTATCCACCCCATTACAGCTGATGGAGAAGTGATAGCGAGAGCATAGACTGTGCTATGCCTTGACAGTCAGTGCAGTGGCTGTCTTTCCCGCGGAACAGTTTCTGTAAGTAGCTGAAGTGAAATAATGACGAAGTGAAGAAACCTGAGGAAATCATGATCCTGCCTGGTGTCATACCAGACAGCCAGAAGGAAACGTCGCAGCTGTGTCACACCCCATTGCACTGCCTGAAGTTGAGATGGTGGGAGCGCTGGGTGCCTTCAGACACAGGAATAAGAAAATTAAATGCATTGTATAATTTAAACCTTGTTTAGCTATCTAAGCACAGGCAATTCAAGCTTGTTGTTCAACCTGTTGTTTCCAGTTTGGGTCAGTGTGTTGCACATGAGTACCAGATCCCAAATTTGCCATAGCCACGAAAGACCTCAGCCTGAACACCTCCTGGTATTTGAAATAGGAATTCAGGAAAGCTTTTGGATACCTTTGGTCTAGGGTGAGTTTTCTTCTTCTTTTTTTTCCACTGTGATAATTTGTACAGTGACATTTTTAGCCACCGGACTGAGAGTCATAACTCTCTCTGAATTATTAGCAACAAATACAATGCTATTCTTCTGGGAGGGCTGTGTCTGAACCTTGAAGATTTAAAAACTTCTTGCTACATAAAAAAAAAAAAAAGTCTTGTTATTTCCTTCCTCTAAGGACAAAGAGGGAGGGCCATGATCTTTGCCTGCAGGTTGTTTGGTTGAACTATGACAGCAGAGCATCCACAACGTCTTTAGTATCGACTGTCAGGCTAAAGGTATGTCCTGGGTGCACTTGACTGAACTAGCTGGTCTGGATGACATCATGGTTTGCCTGTGGGAGAAAAGACATCAGGTTGTTCTGATAGAAGGTTATTCTATTAAGCGAAGTGCACCAAATCAGTAAACAATAGGGGTTTGTCACCATAGTTTGAAAACCTTTGATTTCCTCTGGGTAACTTGGGGGATCAGGCAAACACTTAGGACTCAAGTCAGTCATTTTTATTTTGTCGTAATAGATAGTATCCTGGCTTTTAAAAATTATCCCTAAATTTCTTGTTCTGTATTGAGGAATATGGCTGGGCAGATAACTGGTATTCACAAAACCTAGGAGGTGCAGAAAATCAGATCTGAATATTGGGACTTGTTACCAAATACCACAGGGAACGTTGTGGTTTCATAACAACTACTTTTGAATCCATCTTTTCAAACATCAAGAGCCTTGTATCACAGGGCTTCCAATAAACACCTTGTTAAAATGACTAAATTTCTAATAAGG
Source organism: Chlamydotis macqueenii (assembly GCF_036417535.1). Taxonomy (NCBI): domain Eukaryota; kingdom Metazoa; phylum Chordata; class Aves; order Otidiformes; family Otididae; genus Chlamydotis; species Chlamydotis macqueenii. The sequence goes on along the minus strand of NC_141593.1, from coordinate 79,046,773 downwards.
TACATTGTATAATTCTGAAGATAGGATTGAACAGGATGCCGTTTAAGCAAGGACCAGGTACCACAGAAAATGAGTTTTTGTCCAACAGATGTCAGCCTGCCCTCCAAGTAAGTAATTAATTATTTCTCCTAAGTAGGATTGCAGTGGTGTCTTAATATGAAATCTGAAAGTGTAGACCTGACTGTGCCTGGATAGAAAAATATCTCATGAAACATAATGAAAGCTATCTAACCTGCTCAAATCCCAGGTTGATTAATATTGTAATATGCACGTCTAATCCACCTTATGATTTCAGTTGTATAACATATTTTCATTTTCTGTCCCCATTTATACTGTTAAACAGTACATTTGATTTTCCTTGGAGACAACTAAAGTCAGTGGCAGGCACAGTGAACTCCTAGGGTAGATTAGGAGTTGTGCTTAAACTGGAACACTCTTATCTGTTTGCACTGAGAGTAACAGAGGAGACAAGGAAATGGAGATCCAGATTTTCCACCTAAGCTCCTGGGCAGCCGTATCTGCCAGAGAGGATGTCACTGTGGTTTAATTTAAAGCAATGAGTGGCACCAAGGATGTGAAAAGAGGAAAAAGCATTTGACACAGGGTGGACTAACCTGCCTATGAGTTAACAGAAAAACCTCCTGTCTCAAACTTTATTTCACAGAATCATAGAGTCACAGAATGGTTTGGGTTGGAAGGGATCTTTAAAGCCCATCCAGTCCAACCCCCCTGCAAGAAACAGGGACATCTCCAACCAGATCAGGTTGCTCAGAGTGCTGTCAACCTGGCCTCGAACGTTTCCAGGGATGGGGCATCCACCACCTCTCTGGGCAACCTGTTCAGTTGTTCCACCACTCTCATTGTCAAAAATTTTTTCCTAATATTTAATCTGAATCTACGTCTCTATTTTGAAACCATTACCCCTTGTCCTGCCACAACAGGCATGTTTCCTTGTTCCTGAAGATAGGAAAATGAACAAGAATTGAATTTCCTTGATGAAATAGGATCTACTTTTATAATCTACTTGCATGCCTCTGTGTGCCATAAGGTACGTATTTCCTGCTGAAGAAATAGGTGACAATCTTTGCAATAATGCTCCCCTTTCTGATAATATCGTGCAACACGATGCACTGCAGGTTTAATTGGAACCAGAGACTTCTGGACATTTCTACCAACTACCAATTCACATGGTGAAAGTAAATCAAGCCCTATACAAACAAAACAGATGGAAGTGACGCTAATAGTACAATGTCAGCAGTATCCACAGATTGACAGAGCTAGTTATGTTGCCAGATGCACAGAATGTTGCACTACTTGTTCCTTATAAACTAGACTTGATGGAGTATGTCAATGTCAAACTCCTTGCTGATTTACACACGAACATACAAAGACATGCACACTCACAGATACTCACGTTCCTGTGATCTGTATCAACCATACCATCTGCTTTCTGCTTCGCATGTGGTAGCTAACTAACTATCCTACTGTGCACGGGTATCACTGAGTACATGCTGTGGAGGCAAACAACAGTTTCTTTCCCCCTTCCTCTACCCTATTTAGTGTTATAAAATAGGCTCGTTAACATTTGCCATCTAGGCACGTATATTCCACATGTATTTTTGAAACTTGCTTCTCGTTTTTATTTATTCCTTTGGCCAGCATGTCTTTCCACATACCATGAAACTTAAAATCTTTGCTCTTTGTCAAAACCATACAGCTTTAGGCGTGCAGCATAGCCTTCATTTACCCCTTGGAGGAAGCACAAGACAGCGAGCTCCAGACAGGTAGCAGCCCGTAAAACAAAGATAACATTTCATTACTTTTTGTAACGGCTAGACTCAGCTGAGAGTCCATCGAAACATCTTCATCAAGGCGGCAGCGCTAACGGAGAGCGCAAAATGTCAGGAGAAGGATGCGCTGCTGGGAGGGACAGGAAGCTGACCTAGCTACAGCCAGCGCCTAAAGTCTCTTTCTGACCCATTTCATTGTCTGGCACCTGTCATTATAACAATCTTTCCAAAAGATCTGCGGAAATTACACTTACCCTCTGGTAACTAGGTAACATAATCTCCCGGAGGCTAGCTAATTGCAGCCTATGATAACCTCACATACAGCAACTGTTAAATTTTTCATTTCTTTCAAATTATTATGGATCAGTGGAGAGGGTATTGATTTGATTCATTAACTGATTCCCAGTCTGTTCCAAGGTTAATGATTACATGTATCTCAATTACATCCTTAACAGGTTATACTGTATGATTTGTTTCAACTGCAATGTACATTGCGTATCTTCCACAGCTGAAAGCCTTCTTAGCACTTGATGATTTAATAAGGCCTTTTTTTTTTTTTTTTTCCATTTCACTGAACATGCCTACAAGGCACAAGTACATCTGGGACAACGGCTAAAAGAAAGCTTTCCCCAAATTCTTTGAAGAGCATGTGCAAGACACACTCTGAATAACAGTCTCAAAAGGCCACAGCGATAACCCGAGATTCTTTCAAGTTATAAGATATTTGAAGATGTTTCGGAAGATATTGGAAGTGATGATTGATTCTCTCTGCTTTTATTACTTCATCACCACCCAAAGTTCATATTACCTGTCAATTAACTTTTAAGCTGCTTTGGGTTACTAGGCTGAAAATGACTTTACAGATCTCGGATGAATGTTTGCCATTCTCAGTTCTCTGTCAAAATAGATTATATATTTTAACAGTGACACAGCAATTTCACTCTTCTCGGCCATGTTGCAGAATCTTTTTGGCTTACAAGAGCTCCCCAAATCTTTACACTGAGATTACTACTAATAGAGTCAGAGAAAATAAGTTTTTCCATCACACCTTACCCCTAGCACGACATTATTCTTGATACTGCTGTCAGATTGCTGCCTCATCTGGTGCTGAGACACACGGTGCCAGACTCTGTACAAATGGTGAATGATAGTCCCCTCGGAAATCGTCGTTGGAAAAAGCAGGTGTGGGAAAAGTTACACAATGGGGCAGTGAGAGACCTGTCAGAGCAATTTAGGTCTCCCGTACCTACAATTAACTGGCTGGAGAGCAGTAATCTGATGCTTTCTTTACCCGTTATTTTGCTTTTGCATCCTGTTTCTTTAGCTGTGTGATACTGTTGGCTTAGATGGACATACACGGCGGGGGTGAGAGAGCTTTTTCTGTGTGATTTAGAAATTTAATGGAACAATACTTCACTTGTCTGTGACTCTACCTTACACAAGGCTTTCGAGGTGCAAATACTCACACTCACTACATGTCTTTGGATGGGGTAGATATCACCAAATTGAGAGCTGGAGGGGCTGCGTTCAAAAACCAAGGGCACGGAGCACGTCAATGTCAGAAACGGAAACGCGGTGCAGAAATTCTTGACTCTCAGTGACTGTTCTGACTCCTGATCCACATCACTTCCAGCAGTTTGCATGCTGCACACATAAAGACCCTTTTATCCTTTCATCTCTCTCCCTCTCAATCCTTTGCTTTGGAACCCCGCAATACTGTAGTTTAGTTTGGAAACTAGGAAGCCAAATGAGTATAGTCATGAGGAAAGACTTCAGTTATACAATCCATTAAATAAAACAATAGAGCTTGCAGCTGAGCTATTAAAAAGCGTAGAGCAATTTTTATTTCAATGGCTACATTTTATTTCCTCTTCTGAGTGACTGCTAACAAAGGGCTGCTGAAAGGACTGGATAAAAAGTAGACGTCAGATGCAAGATCCATGAGTTAAACAACATTATTAGATACAATTTCATAAAATCTAGTTGCTTTTCTGCTACTAGAAATCATGTCCTTTTGTCAACTTGTGGTCACATCAGCACTTCTGTTGATATAATTTGCTCCAGCTGCAGAGCGTAGCTGGCCTGCAAATCAAGAACTAGAATAGGGACAGTCAGGAATAACTCAATGGCTTGGATAATGTGCAAATCACTACGCATCTTGCTATTAGTATAGTTTATTTTCTCTCAGAATATTTGGAACATGAAAAATTTATCTTTAGCAAAACAGCCGATCTGACACTTTGCTGAGAGCAGAACTGGCTGGCTAGCTTATTGTAACACCCCTCCTCCCCTCACAGCTCTCACACACATACACCCCCCACTCTATAATCATTTAAGTGGGATTATCATATCAAAACCCTTCATTATCTTTCATTGAATTCAGACCAAACACCTAATTTCATATATTGTTTGAGGTCTCCCTATAATATTGCTCACAATCCTCTACATTCACTTTTTAAATGTATAAAAGAGGTTGAGGTTTGGTTGCTTTTTTTTTTTTTTTTCTATTTCCACTCCATTTCCCACTTTCACCCTTTCCTACCTTTTACTCAAAATGGCCAGAATAAGAAGTAGTCCATCCTCACAGTAATGAGATCCTTCAAACTCCAGCCTTCTGGACAGATGGGAACCTGGTTGGAAATGAAACACAGCACATCTGGTGGAGCATAGAATGAATGAACATTGTGCAAAAACGGAAAAAGACTTACTAAAGCAACCATTCTCTTTTGTCTCTACATGAATAGGAAGCGTACAGAACCAAGATGGTGTTAGCACAGCCCTTGTTTCTATCTGCTTTTAAAATATACTTTTCATTTAATACCAAGCAGACAGTTGGTACCACGAATCTGTGAAAGTCCAAACTTTTTAAGTTCACGTTGATATCGGAGGTTTCTGCTTCTGACAAACAATTAAAGAAAGGAAAACAATAGGAAATACAGCTGGAAGGGCCCCTGTTCACACAAGTGATTAATCATCTGTGAAAATGCTGCAGAAGGTTTGTTATTTTCCAATGCAAGTAAACTGTCTTCGGGCAGAAAGGAAGCGCCTCGGCACAGGTGTTGCTTGAGCTCGCTTCACCAGCCCTGACAAAACGGGCATTTTCCTCTTCAACTTACTCACCTCAGTTAAAACCCGTATAGATCCAGTCTGGCACCAATTAACACCACTATCTTGATTTTGCTCATCCGTCCTTTTTGTCAGATTAGGATTGTAATTTAGATAATAGCAAGCTACCTGTGTGAAAAATATGGATTCCTCTGCTTTTATCAAGGTTTTACTTCTCAGCAACAAAGACAGGGCTTCAACTTCTCCTGGCATTATAGAAGTGCTCCATGAAGCTAAGATGGTGGTTGGCTTCACAACAATTGTATATTCAGTGTTTCATTGTACATGCATTTCTTCAGCCTGTAAAATTCACTATCGCCACAAAAGTGTTGCACTAAAAACAACAGTGAAAACAATTTTGGGTAATTGTGATCAATACCTCTCCAGATTACATATAAGAAAAATCTTTCTTCAAGATGTAAGACAATAGCTAAATAAGAGCAGCAAAGTTTTCACTCCTGGCCGCCTCTCAACTGCACGTCATTAAGTTGGTGGGTTGTGGAAGGCTTTTCTTTCCTTCACCCATTGCCAGAGATAGGACATGACTGATTCATAGCCTGGCTTTTAAGGCAAATTCTGTACTTTCTGTTTTGAAAAACCTTTGTCTCATAGCAGAGTATGAAATTTCTTGTTCCAGTCAACAAAATCGAGTAGGGAATGGTTCCTACCTTTTCATTTGACATCAGCATTTTGGGAGGATCAGTATCCTCATCCAAAATGAAAAATGTTAAACACATCTTTCATTATTCATGTAAAATGAGCTACTTCAATTCCCAGTCATCTTTTCTCCTTTGCACTTACTTCTGTGTGCCTGCTTTATCTCATCAGCACGACAGACAACCTCAGCTCGTTAGTATTTTACGGAATACGGTTAGAAAAGACTAGAGTAGCATTGGCCCCAAGGCTGCTCTGAATCTCATGAACAGCAAGGAACGTTCACAACCATGTCTTGCTAAAATGAAATCAGATGATTGCCACAGATGCTGCAAAATCAAGACTGAAAATAATTTTGAAATGTGAACTATTTAATCAGCTGTCCTCTCCAAATTTGATTCATTGTTTCTATCAATGAGGTATTCTTCCATTTTGCTAATAACAGCAAGCAAGTACAAAAAAGAATCTTGAGCAGTTTGAATTTGGTGATCTTGGCCTAAACAATAACACAGATTATTTAAGCTAAAGAGAAAGGAGCTCTGGAAGTGATTAGGTGGATCCAAAACACCGCATGTTTCAGCCTTTTGCTTAGAGAAAATCTAAGGCTTCCGCTACTCATCATCACTTCCAAATAAGAAATCGGCAGTTTAAGACTCTCTGAAGAATTGCAATTGATCGTTGAAATGCCGTTGATATTTCACCACTCTGTCCAACCTCTGGGTCTGAGACCCAACCAGTCTCAAAAGCGCCTGCCTGAAGCCAGAGTTCTGGGCTGGTTTAGAGATGTTTAGGCTGTGATGTTAGCTGATGGATGATAACTTCTTTGTGGCCATAGAACAGAGGCACGCTGCCACTCCTGAGCTGCCAGCTTCTCGGCGTGACTGGTTCTGCTCGTGTGCTCCTGCATTTCCCACCACAACAGAAAGATGCTGTGGCTTTGCCTTAGCCTTCACTCACTCCAGTCAGACTGTCTTCTTCCAGTCAGACATTCTGTTTCCAGAAGAAGTAATTTGCTGACTTCTTGGATTTCTCTTCTTTTCAGAATACAGCCAGAACTTTTCTCTTTTCAGTTGAAAAAGACTGGTAAGTCAGTCAAGCTCAAATGGGACAAGATGAGAGTGACCTTCAGCGAGCTGGCCAGTAAATAAGCCTTATCATTTGCTGGTCGCATCTGCTCAGCAGCCATTAAGTCAGCAAAACTTTTTCAGAAATGATTGTCTAGATCTAACAGTAAAAATTCTGAAAGCCATAATTAAGCAATCATGATAAAACTAAGTCTAATAATCTTAAAAGTTTATTGTAAGGCCCACAAGTCTTCATCAAGACATTCCCACAAAGACAGGGCTAAAGAACACTTGACTGTCTTGGACAGAAAATGGTGAGTGAGAGGAGATGAAGGAAGAAATGTAAAAATGCAAAATGACACATCTTATATTCAAAGAAACCCAATTAAAAGAGAACTTCTGTAATAGCAAGTCTTTTGTTTTATACCCAGATGCCATGTTTACTAGCTCTATAATTCTCTTGAAAACCAGATCAATATATCTAATTACACTGAGAAAAAAAAAAAAAAACAGTTGTGGTTAGGTAATGTTTGTGGAGACAGCTCCAGGGACTTTGGGACACAAGGCAACGATAACGATTCTGCCCGGTAGCTGTCCCCTCTGACGGACAATTCCCAAGAAATCCCCTTCTTCCCCCCCACCACACCACTGGAAGAAAGTCAGAGTCAGAAATTAGGAAAAAGAAGTGTGCATCTACTGGAATTATTGCAAAAAAAATGTTTTGTTCACTGTTCTCTGCAGGAGTCAGATGAGATAAAAAGCTGCTACAATGCCTAGGGATCTGTTCAGGGCTGGAATGCATTTCCTTGTTACTTGGCTGCTCAGTTTATGGAGAGATACGTGTGGAGAGAACAAAATGTCTGGATACAAACAATTCAAGTATTTCCATCCAAATTTCAGATCCTCAGTACTCCGACTTAGCAGTTTTCAGCTCTAGAGGCATCTAAAGCGTGTGTTTTTCTCAGTAAGGTCCCATCAGAGCACGTCAGCTCCTTGCCTGCTTCCCAACTTCCCTGCCTATCTGCAGACGTGGTGGGGATGAAAGGGGCAAGGAGCTGGCTGCTCACGTTTTCCCCACATCTCTTCACAAACAAGTTTCTCATTTACTTATTCTCGAATTTCATCTCCTAGCCTGAACTCCACGCGATTCGCTGTCAGAGGAGGAGACTTAACTACTTAGCCAGTTTCCCAGTGGTTAGAAAACCACGTTGGTGGTGAGGGAGGGTTTTCTGCAGATGGGAGAGAAGATGTGGTTTAGACAGTGCAGGAAACTGAAATGAGGTCTTCCACATCCCGAGTCACACTGACCAACAAAGGCATTATGACCTTCTACTTTTGCTGCCCTTATCAAAAAAAAAAAAAAAAAAAAAAAAAAAAAAGGTCTGACTTTCCACACTGGGCTTTTAATTTGGAGATCACAAATTCAAATTCCATGAAGTGGCTAGACCCATGGGGGAAGAGGCTACAGCACTGAGCACTGTGCTACCTGACTCCCCTTTGCAGGTCTGGTCCTTGGCCTTCCGAGGTTTTGTAATAACAACCCCTATCTTTTTTTTTTTTACTTCAAATTCATGCAATCGGGTCAAGGGGTAGGTCATCAAACTGCCTTTCCAGGAGTTGGACAGCATGTAATTTGCGAAGTGCCTCCTGAATTGGGATCAATTACCTCCATTCTGCTTTTATGGCCCTATACTTGTTCACGTATGGATTGAGCCCATGCTTTATCATCCTTAAACAAAAAAATTGGTTGTAGCAGTCAGCAAAATGTACAAGGCTTGACCTAAGTGATAGTGCAAACACACATGCTTCTCAGGCCACCAAATTGCTAAGTCTAAGTCAACTCTTCAATGATTATCTATTATCTTCAATTTGGTCTACGTCTAGACAGAGAGTGGTAACAAAAGTATGGGGTTTTTTCCGCAGTTTCCTCTCTGTTTCTAAAAGGAAAACATTTTTCCTATACAGCTGGGGAAGGTTGCTGGGGGAAGGGGGCAGGGAGGGAAGACACTGTTTTTCAAAACGTCATTTTTCCTTCAGAGTGTCATGTTTTTGGATAGCCCCTCCAGCACTCCTGAAGGCACAGTGATCTGTAAGGATATTTAAATGCAGAGGATTGGGCAGCACACCCTAAAAGCTGAGTTGTGAATGGATGATCTGCTGCTGGGGTTCAGTTTCATGGAGTGTCAAACCTCGGGTGCAATGGTGCTTTTCCATCACTTCACATTCAAAAGAATTTTAATACTAAATAGGAAAATGAGAGGACTGCCAGGTTGTGTGACAGCTGTGCAAGTGAGGGAAATGCTTTTGCTGGCAATAGCATTTTCTTGTTTAAAAAAAAAAAAAAAATAAAGGAGGAGGAAAAGGAAAAAGAAGAAAGAAAAAGGAAGAGCAAAACCAGAAAAAGCACCCCAAAGAGGATTTATGCTGTATATTTTTTAATCTGGATGTATTTCCTTTCTGTAAGCTCATGGAGATGTCTACGGATTGCAGGGATATTTGGGGGAAGAAAGAAGCCCCAGTGACATTTTTGAGGTGCAGAGAAAGTCAACTAGAACTACAAAACTGCCTGGGCTAAGCGTGATCCCAGATGTGAAACAAGAAGGGTCTAGTACAAACAGATCCTGGAATGCTGTCTGTTGTTCACTCCATGTTTTGGCTGGCTTAAAGGGTTTGTAGGACTGCTCTCATTTTGCTTTGCCTCAAGATCCGTTCGGCTAGTGTGTTCTGAGCAAAGCAGAGACACTCGCACAGCAAGGGAAGGGAAGAACTAAAATGCTAAAACTAATAACAAAACAAAAAGGCTAATTTTAAGGAGTGCACTTGTGATTTAAGCAGCTGACAGACATGCAAGGAGTTAAGACCTAACTTACTTCTGTTTCATTTTCTGGATGCTTTTCCTGGAGTTTGATCCAATTACCCGGGTACGTACATGGATCTCAAGACTACAGAGCTATATTCCTGCTGTGCCCCTGATTCATTGTCTGACTAGAGAGCAGCCTAATCAACTTCTTCTGTCTAGGTTGCCTGCTTGGGAAAAAGGATGATATAATTATTTCACTGAGACTTAAATTCTAGAAGATGGTCTGATACGATCTGATTTAGCACTGTGTATTAATTCAGAGAATATTATCTCCTTCCTATGCTGCAGGACAAACACAAGGCTCAGTTTTCCCTGAATAATTCTTAGTCATTCTCCTCTTGTTGCCCCAAACTAATACATGAATAAAGAATTCTACATTTGCAAGAGAGTATTGTGTGTCATATCCTAACAGAGAACTATCTACAGATACTTGCATAGGTGTGATAAATATGATTTGTTTTGATACCATCTTAGAAATATTTTTTTTTCCTTTTCTTTTCTTCCCCACCCCCAACCCTGTATTTGTTTTATATCTTAGCTGCCATTTCTTCTCACTTCATTGCAGCACAGCATTAACTCTGTCAGCATCCCAGACCAAAATCAGGTTTGCAATCACGAGCCATTTTTTCCTGCTGTGGGGAAGTCTCCTCTGCCTGATCCCCACCGTGGCCCTTGTGACTTCCGTGCACTGTGGCAGGATTACGTTTGGATGTTTCGTCTTCTTCTACATGGAAAGGTCTTCAGCTCAAGAAATGCTTTGGAAAATAAGCTCTTTGCTTATTTTACAGAGTCAAAGTAAGATGCTTACTGAAATTTATAGCATTGGAGTAACTGGGGGGAAGCGAACAACCACACTATAACGGTAAAAAAAAATATATTTCTGCGTATTTAAACAACAGTATGGGAGAAAATAGCCTTTCATCAAACAGAAATATCAGAGCATATGGTAATAAGAAAATGTTGGATAAAAAGCCCGGTTTGAAAATTTTTGAAAGAAAGACCATTAACATTCTGAGAATAGTGGATTTTGCTGTACTTCTCCTCTGGCAAACTTGCCTGGCACGTTGGTGCTGCCAATTAGGTTGTCTGATCTCTGACAGGCAATGAAGTTGTAGCCAGAGCAACCAGGAATAGCCAAGAATTTGAAAAAAGAATTCTGTCTCTTTCTCTTTTTTCATAATAAGATAGGACTTGGATAATGGTGGATCAGACTGCAAGATAGAAGAGGGTTAATGTGGAATGTCAGGGGTAAGTTTATTACCAGTATGGAAGTAATGGTGAATATATTTGACCTGGAGCAGGGCAATATTAATGCTTTGTAGGAACTAAACTCCAAACAAATCATGTAGTCCTGTGCTCAGTGAAAACCTATTCCTGAAAGGTATCCAAAGGGTCCATGTGTTTTTACACATTGGAAACACTTGTAAAGTTTGTCATGTCAAGTATAATTGAACTGAACCCAACTCAAATTGTAACAGCAAAACCAGCAGCAGGACAGATGGTTTGTAATATCTCTAAAACATTTGTAATTTATAATTTATAACAACCTCAAAGTATATTCTACCAAGAGACTCCATGGCTGCTTCATACACTAGGGTTTCTGCAGCCCAATGCCTTTTGCCATCACCTTGCATCCCGGACAAGAAGAGTTTCAACGTACTTGCCATGAAGTGCAAGCAGACAATCCCAACTTAAGGACCTGGTCGTAGACATATTCCGTAACACTCACAGGTCTGTAAATTGCTTCCACTGCCATTGCTTTTACTCCGATCATCTTCAGCTCCCCCATTGCCCAAATGCAGGAAGAACAAGGAAACTCTTGAACTTCCCTTCAAAAGTGCTTCTTCAGTCACAGCTCTTTCCAGAAAAAAAGAAACCGTGATGTTTGAGGGTTGTCTGTGCATGTCAAGAAACAGCCCCAGTCTGGCAACAGTTTTCTTTGCACTATGCAGTCTGGGCAGCCGCATATGGGGTCTGCTCAGGTCTGCTCAGGCTTCATGTGGGCCAAGAGCTGGGCTGCCACATTCACGCAGTACTCACATGCAACAAAACTTAGGCTGCCTTTAAGAAAGCCTTCCTAGATCAGGGCCATACAGACATATTCATACCTCTTTTCAGTCAACTCAGTGCATTATCTAGTAAGATTATAGCATGTAACTCTACTACAAACAGACATCATTCATCACGTGGACTTATGCAAACAGTCACTACGGCCTTACATCTACTTTTTTTGAACCATGCAATTATTTTCATGGAGTTTATAAAATAAACTTCTTTATTTCCCATCCAATCTGTGTATTTATTTTTATGTTTAATTTTAGTCCTCCAGTATTCTCTTTGCAAGGGCTAAGCAGCTGAATCACTATTTTCTTGAGAGATCCTTGCATGAAATAGAGTAAGATAGCTTTTCAGTTTTGATACTGTTTTTCTGAAAGTGCTAGCAAGCGTAACTGTTCCAAATGCCTCTTGCATTTATCTAATTGGAACTAACATTTTCAAAGAATATTCACAAAGGATAGCTTTAGCCTGGAGAAGGTTCATTTCTTTCCAGGCAGTGAAGACAGAGAACAGAGAGAAGGTCTCCTCCCAAGGGTGGTTGTCTTGGGTGCTCAATGGTCCAGAGAGGAACCATTGACTCCAGAGGGAAACAGAGTCTTTCTGCGATCAAGTCAGCTCTTGTTCATGTGTTCAGCTGGTAATAAGCTTAAAGACACAATTTTGATGTTTAGGCCCAGCAAAGAAGGGACCTGAAGTAAATAGGGTCAGTGTGGGGAGAAGTCACAGCCATATGGAGAACCATTAAAGTGTGAAGCTGGTAGAGGCAAAGTCACCCTTTCTACCTCTGTAGTGCACCATGAGTGAGATGTGGTAAACACACCTGTAGGAAAGAAGCCATATCTGAAATATGACATGCTCATATGATTCAAGCAGAGAGAGAAATATTGAGGTGGTCACTTAGAAATTTTGAGGTTGTGTTATCCTGGAGGTGAGTCTTGCTCCCTTGTTGGGATTAGCTGAATCTCATTCACATTGATGAAATGCAAGACACAATCAAATGCCTTTCAGAAACAAGACAGGTGAAACTGTAGGTACTATCACTGTGTGCAATCTGTGATGACCTGCACTAGGCTTATGCACCCAGTTCACATGGAATTAGGAAAAATAAATTTAAATATAAATATTAATTGTCATGGTTGTTCAACAAGGGCTGAAAGAGTAAGTTTGTCAATTGAGTTTAAAATATATTTCAGGAACTACCATATTTTATGCACTGATGAATATCAAATCCTTTTCTTTAAATATAGACCTAACTTCCATCTCTAGGATATAGCTTGATTGGAAAATTATTTTAAATAGATTGCACCAATCCGTTCCAGAAACATTATGCTCATATGAATGGAAAATTGTAAGCACGATAACAGACAGAAGAAACAAAACAGTAAGACTGTTTGCTATATATACAACACAAAAAAAAGCCCTCTTGGGTTTGTCATTTTAAGATTCTTCTTTTCCCATCTTTTCACCACAACATCTGTTTTTTTCCAGGTTTGTCCCATACTCTACCCTACTTCAGGCTCAACCCAGGACATGCTCCTTGGGCTGCATTTTTTCACACTCACTGCTCTATATTGCTACAACAACTCATTCCCATTTCTTTTTAATCCTGCCAGCTGTTTTTCGGACGTATCTGAATTGGCCGGTCTAGTTCTCCCCTTGTAAAACAGGTTTATGGAAACACCTATGTTGCTTTCCAGTCTCATCCTGTAGGTACTGAACAACAAATGTGACATCTCCTGTCGTTAAACTGCAGCGGCAGCATCATCTGTCATGTGGTCCCTGGCAGAGTCTGAAAATCCAGCCGTTTCACCCCTCAAGGAGGGCACCGGTGGTTTAAACGGAGTGAGACCGGAGCAGGAGAGCACGTGTGTTTACGTTGACCCTCGAGTACCTAAAAAAAATTAAAAAATAAATAGGAAACCCTGCTGAATGCAGTCATGAGTTAGCGATGGTGTAAGTTACACGTCGTGTATCTGTCGGTCAGGAAACAGGTGCGTGTGGGTGTAAGTGCCAGAGCTGTTCGACTTGCAGCAACTTGGCATTTAGTGGGAGTGCAATATGAGTGTCACTTATACTCCCAGATACAGCAGAAGGAACGGGGGGGATGCAGCCAGGCAATCAGATAATGGAAGGGTTAAGGAAGTTTACAGCATCCGCTGAAAGAAAAATTCCTCCAGGCTACATGCGTATTTCCGTGTTTCTTTTATTTCTATGTCCACAGGGCCAGATCTGCTGATTTCAAGGGGGCTGCGTGAGTTCCTTACTACTACGCTTAGCTCTTCCCCTGTTGAATTGACATACAGAACATCTACAAGATACTTTATGAGCAGACACGAGTTTGCTCTTCCTGTGCTCCAAGCCAGCCAGATGCAGACTGGCCCCAACCCAGGAGCCGTGGAGCTGCAGTTAGCAGGCAGACAGCCCAAGTTAACAAGCCTTGCTGAAACAGTGGGATGGATTTGCTCGGGCTCAGCGCTCAGCTACTGCAGCTAACGCAGCCTTCTGCGTAGCTCCGGGTGCGGGCGGCTGCCAGGGATGCGGGCAAAACAGGGTCTTCTCTGCTGCTGGAAACCAGGATTGACAGAAGACAAGCCTGATCTTCTTGCTTCATACATGTAGTCTGAAGCATGTAACCAGTGCTTTAAAATAATTTTAAAATTGTACCAATAACTGGTGATGTCATTATGGGAAAAAGATGACTCATAGAACAGAGCCATAGAAAGGTTTGGGTAGGACGGGACAATTACAGGCCATCCAGTCCAACCTCCATGCAAGGAGCAGGGACATCTCCAACCAGATCAGATGAATTATCTGAAAAGTGTAGAATTCACCAGAATAAATTGGCTCTTTTGTCTAAGAATCCAGTCGTTCCCTGACACATCACTTTTTAAGACAGACATATTTTTCAAAGACTTTTTTGGGTTTTTTTTAGTGTGGCAAGAAAAATAGGCAGAACTTAGTCCAGGTTTCAGGAACCCTTCATGTAGAAGACCAGGAAAAAAGCTAGAAATGCTCCATATCCATTTTCTGTATACAGGGTAATCTTTTGTGCCTCCTGAATCATCTCAACAGCCTTTTGAATGTTCTATGCACTCTGGCATAAATAATCATCTGTAATCAGGGATGTTGTGGGTGTAGGAAGAGCAGCAAAAAAAAAAAAAAAATCCACCTGAAAATCTCCATACTGCCTCTGAGGAGGAGGCAAATTGAGGGAGATCTCCAAAGGTTTGAAAATGCATGTAATAAGCACTTAAATTTTTCAGTAGATTTGCCCGTCACTAGTCAAAGGTCTTATTCATGTAGCACGTGTATTTTCCCTGAGTAAAATTGTCTTTTCTTCTGGAAGATGCATCTCGTTTTAAATTGCTGCCAACTCTAATCAAAACCACCTACGCAACAATACCAAGCTTTTTTTTTTTTTTTTTTTTTTCTCTTTTTCCCACCTCAGTCTTAGTTTTTCTTTTAGGATTGCTGAAAATTGCACACAAGCAATTCAATAGATAGGGATAAAAGAATTTAAACTAACAAGGTCCATATCCCATGTGTTTGTGTTTCTGTGCTCCAACACAATTTCTAACAGAGACTTGAACATTTATCCAACGGCTAAGGTGTTCCTCTGCCATCACATGGGTATTTTGCAGCTGCATTAGAAATCTTCTTTCCACTGCTAGTGTTATATCAGGTTTAATCAATATTTCTTCCTGGAACAATGTGATCAGCAGCAAATTATTTCTAAAATTCCCACAAGAAGTTGTTGAAGTCTTGGTAAAGTATATGATACTCATATCTTACCCTATGTCATAAGGCTTTTCAAGTATTTTAAAAGGAACCAGGTGAGATAAAAGTTTAGAGGAGGCTGGTTGTCCTGCCTGGTCTAAGTGATGCGATAGGGAATGCGTACCCGCTTTCCAGCCATAAGGTGCAGCAGGGAATACCTCTACCGGTAAGGGGTGACTTCCAGTACATGGTGGCCACTCGGTTTATGTAAGGCGCCAATTTTACACACCACCTGAGTATTCAGACCTCTTTCCTTGTGCTTTTCCTTTTGGATTTTCTTCCTACAGTCTCCACTTGCCCAAGGTCCCACTGCTCTCACCCCTTCCTCCAGGCTAATGGTCGAAGAAGTTTTTTTGAAGATCTGTACCTGGTTTACTCTTTTCAAATCAGAGCTCAAAGTGGCATTTTCTGTCCTATACTGAACAGATGACTTGGGGTCTTCACATAATTTTCACCAGGAGCGATGGGAGCATTCATGTCCAGCCTGCCTATGCCCCAACAGTCACCCAGCATGGTGTCGTGGTTTTGTTAGTGAGGGGGGGCCTAAGGTGGCAGCTTCTGTAGGAAACTGCTAGAAGTCGCTCCCCTTTGTTCAGTGGACTCGGCCGGGCCTAGGGCGGACCTGCTGCTGGCCAAGGCCGAGACGATTGGTAGCAGAATGTCCCATGATAACGCCTCTGCGATAACGTACTTAAGAAGGGGAAAACAGAAAAAAAAAAGAGAGAAGAGAAGATGTGAAGAAGCTGATTGGGGGCACAGGCGCAGAGGGGGCAAGGCCTCACCCTTGGCCTCTCGCCAGGCAGCTGACTGGGCCCGACTCGGTCCAGCCCAGCTGCAAGAAGTGGAAAGGAGATGAGAAGTGAATAAGATGTAAAAAAAGATCCTGAGAGACATCTACCAGCCTGTTGTGAGGAACGGCTGCAGACGCCAAGGTCAGTGAAGAAGGAGGGGGAGGAGTAATGCGGCTCCTGGCCAAGATTCCCCTGCAGCCTGTGGTGACGACCATGGTGGAGCAGGTTGTCCCCCTGCAGCCCATGGAGGTCCACAGAGGAGCAGAGATCCACTTGGAGCCCATGAAGGACCCCGTACCGGGGGAGGTGGATGCCTGAAGGCAGCTGTGGCCTGTGGAGGGCCCGCTGGGACAGCTGTTCTGGAGGGACTGCACCCCGTGGAAGAGATGACCCACACCGGAGCAGTTCCACGAAGGACTGTAGCCCGTGGGAGGGACCCCACGATGGAGCAGGGGAGGAATGTGAGGAGTTCTTCCCCCAACCATGAAGCAGTGGCATAAAACAACGCGTGATGAACTGACCGCGACACCCATTCCCTCTTCACCCCTGTGCCGCTCGGGGGCGGGGGGAAGGTAGTAGAGATAATGTTAGGCCTGGGAAGAGGGAGGGGTGGGGGGAGGTTATCTTGTTCTCTGTCTCATTATCCTGCTGTTTGTAGTAATAAATGAATAGTTTTCCCCAAGTCGAGTCTGTTTTGCCCGTGACGGTAACTTTAAGGATTTTCTCCCTGTCCTTATCTCAAACCTCGAGCCGTTTTTCCTTATATTTTCTCTCCTTGTTCTCTTGGAAGGTGGGGGGAGTGAGAGAGAGACTGCGTAGTCTGGTCCTGATCAGGGCTGAACTACGACACATGGGCATGAGATGGGTGAAATTTTGCTGTGGTTGAGGATTTCCAAGACTGCAGTCCCACCTGAGTGCTGAACTCTCCCATTGAATTTGGCTATGGAGGATTCCTTTGCTTAAAAAACAGTCTCTGAAAACCTGTGACCAACTTTGCCATGACTGATGCTGAGGACAGTCCAATTTACCACCATGTAAGTAAAGCCACACAACACATCGTATAGCAAAGCTGATTAATGCCCTCCTGATTCAAAAGCAATTAATCTTTTGTTCTCACATACATTGTTTTTATGTCAGTGTAACTCTATTGATAATGGGAGGTTTCTCCTGATTTACATCAAGAAGACAGAGCATCAGGGCTCCCTTACGGCAGCTGTTTCAAAAATGCTCCAGAATAAGTTATTTAAACTAATTTCCTCCCCACCAGTTTGATTCCTCTAGCTTAAAAAGAGGGATTGCAGAAACTGTATTTTTTGTTGGATTGTTCTTTCATTGGTGTCTGCAATTAAGAATCATCTCACTAAACAAACTGTAATTACTGCAAATTGTAGTAAGCTGTCGTTATTGATATGCTTCAGTAAAGCTGGCTAGTTTTAAGATGCCCTTTAAGGACATTAAATAGTGAATTTATGACGTTAAATCATCTCGTTTCAGGTCTGAAAGTACTTAAATCATGGATCACAGCTATTTCTTGTAGTGTAGAGAGTAGGCACCAGTAATTAAGTGATTTATGGGAATGTACAAGTGTGTTACCGTGCAGCTTGTCGACCCCTATGGAAAGCTGCCATGTCCATAATGCACTCTTGAAGGGCGTCTGTGTTTAGCTGTCTGTTTCTGAAGCTTACTAGGAAGCAAAGGAGCTTGAAGTAGCACCATTATTTGTAGAGAAAGGCTGAGTTAGGCCATTTGTAGATGTTCTTGACATTTATTACTCATACTTCTCCTTTTTTGAACTTAAGTCCTATAAAGATGTACTCTTAGGAAAGTGCATTAATTTTACAGAGAGAGGTTAGGAAATATGTTCCCAGCAACGTTATTTAAACACTCTAAAACATTTCCAAAATATTTCTCTGGCAAGTACATCATGCAATGTGAGGCAGCTGAGCAGGTGTATGAACTCAGTCACCCAACCACTGGGCATCACATGTGAGCTGACTGAGGATCCCTCAGCTGAGCATCAAACTATCGCCGGTTTTCTCATGGCAATAGTCTCTCTCCATGCCTGTATGGACCACAAAAGTTATGATGTTACTGCGCATGCTATCAGCTAGCAGACTTCCACACACCTATGTTTGTGCAGAGCATAAACATGGCATTAAAACATCTGGGGAGCTGTGCATAAAGGGCAGTGAGTCAGAATTAGGAAGTGCAAGAGGGCAGGTTGTTGCATGACGTTCAACCAGTTCCCATGTGTATAACACAACCATCTAATACGCATGTGCTTAAAAATACTGTTTTTTTTCACTCCTACATGTTTGTTACATTCTTTTAAGCAATTCTGCATGGTATAACAATGGCCACAGCTACAAAACATGGACGGTGCGAGTCACTTCTCCTGGGCATTCACAGTCCTCAGTCTGATGTTAACTCACCCTTTCGCAGCTGGCCTATGGTGATTCCTAAAGAATCATGGTTAGGTTCATTAGAGCAGCCCTAAAAGAGATAGGCCATTAAGTCTGTGATTTCTGAATAAATTTCTAAATAAATAATTTCCCGCAATGAATATTCATTGAATAGGCAGAAAAAAGGGGAAGCGTTTTAATCTTTCTTGAGTAATGAAATCAGAAAATCATTCGAGATGAGGAAATGACTGTCTGAAATCGAGTGTGTTGTCTGGGACCCTGCTCAGCAGTGACAGATATTTTCAGGAGCCTGAGAACATCCCAGTACAATTCAGGTGAAAACAGCAGTCTTTCATTTGTGAACTCCACCTCTGCTCTGATCTTGGCTTTGGTGTTTCAGCGTATTTGTTCTGCGACAAAGACTAAACACAGAGCAGCTCTGCCATTTTACCATTTGCTTTACTGGGGCAATCTTGGAGTCATACTCCTTCTGTTGTGACCATTGGCTTTTAAAAAATTTTCTCTTGGTGTAAGAACATTTGAGGACATCTGAGATGTCATACAGCTTCTCTTCCAATCTAAACTTCTCTTCCAAATTTTTTTTTACCTTGCATTGGTTATCTGCTGACTCTTCCATCACAGCTCCTTGGAAAATACACCTCCATAGTGGGATACAGGTTCAGGATGCATTTTTAACACAGCCTTTTGGGAGTATGTGATCAACTAGCGAAGCTTCCATAGTTACCACAGCTACAATGCCTGAAAGGTCTTCACTCATTTAAAAGTTATGTAAGAAAAGACGCAGTGCACTTTGCTTTGACAAAAAGAAAACCTTCTTGTGCTGGACTTCTGGTCAGCAGTAAGTTTTTGCTTAAATGTGGTTGAATCTGAGCTTCTGTGTGGTACCTGGTGAAACACTATAGTAGTGAGTTGTTTAATGCTGTTGCCCATATATATGCAGAACATGTAAAGTACAGGATATAGAGAATGTCAGGAAAAAAATATGAGTAAATTTAGAAGAACGTTGTGAAGCATTGTTTCTCACACGCCGTGCAATGTGTAGCTATAAAAAGTTTTCATCCTGCTCGTCTCTTTAAATATGCTGAAGTTACACTTGAAATGAAGATATAAAGTCAAAGGTATGAAGGGTTTAGGAGGAAATGCACTACTCCAATATATATTTGTAATCCCTGTATTTATTTTACTTATTGATTAGAAACGCTTATTGAGTCATGCGAGTTCCAAAAGTGCTCTGTTGCACAACAAGCACTGGCTAGAAAATGTCAGTACTGATCTGTCTCAAATCTTTTCATGTCATTCTAATCCTCCTCCAAATGCTTTCATGAGCTTCATCTCACTCTGTGTTATTTAACCGAAGATCTTTTTTTATAAAGCAGTTTATCATGCTCAGCGATTGTTTGAGTGAGGGATCTTGGCCAGAATAAAGCACAGCATATACGCTGCAAGCACCTGAAATGCCGTATTTGCATGCTATTAGTAAAATATTCAGTGTAATCGTGCCGTTGCTCAGTTTGCCAAATGGATTTATGAGGAACTGAGGGGAAACTGTAACTTGTGAGCCCTGGGAAATAAAAAATCTGTCCCCCAGCAGCACCAGGCATTCTTCCCTCCTTTCCCAGGAGGGAAGAACATTGAAGTGGATGAGTTTCCTCAACACAGGGTGGGAGATTCCTGCCTTGAAAAGCTCTCCTTGTCGTTGGCAGCCATAAGAAGAGCAAGGTTGACTGGTATGGCTTTTTCTTCGCATATTACAACAGTTCTGGCCACATACATTTAACTTCTTGTTATTTTTGTTTGCCCCATTCTCACAGCATTGGAGCTGGTTTTGTGACGCTGTGCGTGTCCTGAATGCTTGTTTTAGTAGAGGAGAATGACATTTTTCTAATTTGGAATGAAAATTTACAAAGAGTAGGCTTTAAGGGTTAAGCCAGGATTTGAGTTTTGGGTTTTTTTTTCCTTTTTCCTTTGTCAGAGCATTAACTAGGCAAAACTAGGTTAAAAAATAGTAATAAAACAATTACTACTTAGCTGATTGCATTTTTTTAGCCAGTGTCACACAGAGGGAAAAAAAAAAAAAAAAGCTCTTTTGAAAGAAAAAAATCTGGAATTTTCTTGGTAGGTTTTACATCTATATAAAAAGGAAAAAAAAAATTTCTGAGTACTCAAAACTTTCACCACAGAGGACATGAATCTTTAGGCTTACCTGAAGAAAAAAAACCACAACTGGCAATGTCTGCTTTTAGGTATATGGAAATTGTCTGATACAACAACTGTAAGAAGTTGTGGGTGGACTCTTTCAGCCCAGCCTTTTGTCTGTTTTTGGATGCCTAAAGGTATAGATCAAAGAAGAACCCCTGCATTTCAGGATGATTGGAACAGAACCATCATGCAATTCTTGGTCTTAAATCGTATGTTCTTTTTGATCTTGGGAAGTCACCTGCAGGCGATAGAGGAGCCGACAAGGAGGGGTGCCATGCTCGACCTTGTGCTCACCAACAGGGAGGGACTAGTCGGTGATGTGAAACTAAAGGACAGCCTTGGCTGCAGCAACCATGACATGGTGGAGTTCAAGATCCACGGGGCAGCAAGGAAAATACACGGCAAGCTCTCTGCCCTAGACTTCAGGAAGGCGGACTTCGGCCTCTTCAGGGACCTGATGGCCAAGTGCCATGCGAGGCGGCCCTGGAGGGAAGAGGGGCCCAGGAAAGTTGGTCCATATTCAAGGAGCACCTCCTCCAAGCTCAGCAGAGGTGCATCCCGATGAAAAACAAGTCGGGCAAAAAGGCCAGGAGGCAGGCGTGGATGAGCAAGGAGCTCCTGGACCAACTGAAAGTGAAAAAGGAAGCCTATAGAGGGTGGAAGTGGGGACAGGTAGCCTGGGAGGACTACAAAGAGGCTGCGCGAGTGGCCAGGGATAAGGTAAGGAAGGCCAAAGCCCTGGCAGAACTGAATCTGGCCAGGGATATAAAATGTAACAGGAAGAGCTTTTATAGGTACGTAGGGGACAAAAGAAAGTCCAGGGTAAATGTAGGCCCCCTCCAGAAGGGAACTGGTGTCCTGGTTACCCAGGACATGGAGAAGGCTGAGGTTCTCCATGACTTTTTTGCCTCAGTCTGCACTGACAAGAGTTCCTGTCCCACCGCCCAAGCTGTAGAAGGTGCAAGCAGGGACTGCGAGAATGAAGAACTGCCCATTGTACTCAAAGAGCAGGTTCGGGATCATCTGAGGAAACTGAAGGTGCACAAGTCCATGGGTCCTGATGAGATCCATCCTCGGGTCCTGAGGGAACTGGCGGATGAAGTTGCCAAGACACTGGCCATCATATTTGAGAAGTCGTGGCGGTCTGGTGAGGTCCCCGATGACTGGAAGAGGGGGAACATAACCCCCATTTTTAAAAAGGGGAATAAGGAAGACCCAGGTAACTCCAGGCCGGTCAGCCTCACCTCTGTGCCTGGCAAGGTCATGGAGCAGATCCTCCTGGAAACCATGCTAAGGCACATGGAGAGCAAGGAGGTGGCTGGTGACAGCCAACATGGCTTCACCAAGGGCAGATCGTGCCTGACCAATTTGGTGGCCTTCTATGACGGGGTGACGGCATCGGTGGACAAGGGACGAGCAACTGACATCATCTACCTGGACTTGTGCAAAGCTTTTGACACTGTCCTGCATGACATCCTTCTCTCTAAACTAGAGAGACATGGGTTTGATGGACGGACCACTCGGTGGATAAGGAGTTTGCTGGATGGCCGCACTCAGAGAGTGGTGGTCAACGGCTCAATGTCCATGTGGAGACCGGTCACGAGTGGCGTCCCTCAGGGGTCCGTGCTGGCCCGGCCCTGTCCAACATCTTTGTCGGTGATATGGACAGTGGGATAGAGTGCACCCTCAGCAAGTTCGCCGACGACACCAAGTTGTGTGGTGCCGTCGACACGCTGGAAGGGAGGGATGCCATCCAGAGGAACCTTGACAGGCTGGAGAGGTGGGCCCGTGCCAACCTCATGAAGTTCAACCAGGCCAAGTGCAAGGTCCTGCACCTGGGTCATGGCAATCCCAGGCACAAATCCAGGCTGGGCGGGGAATGGATTGAGAGCAGCCCTGAGGAGAAGGGCTTGGGAGTGCTGGTGGATGAGAACCTTAATATGAGCTGGCAATGCGCCCTTGCAGCCCAGAAGGCCAACCGCATCCTGGGCTGCATCAAGAGAAGCGTGGCCAGCAGGTCGAGGGAGGTGATTCTCCCCCTCTACTCTGCCCTGGTGAGACCCCACCTGGAGTACTGTGTCCAGTTCTGGAGCCTCCAACACAAGAAGGACATGGACCAGTTGGAGAAGGTCCAGAGGAGGGCCACGAAGATGATAAAAGGGCTGGAGCACCTCTCTTATGAGGACAGGCTGAGAGAGTTGGGACTGTTCAGCCTGCAGAAGAGGAGGCTCCGGGGAGACCTGATAGCGGTCTTCCAATACCTCAAGGGGGCCTACAAGAAAGATGGGGAGAGGCTGTTTAGTAGGGCCTGTTGCGATAGGACGAGAGGTAATGGTTTTAAAATAGAGGGGGGTAGATTTAGATTAGAAATTAGGAAAAAATTTTTTACGATGCGAGTTATAGAACACTGGAACAGGTTGCCCAGAAAGGTGGTGGAGGCCCCATCTCTGGAAACGTTCAAGGCCAGGTTGGATGAGGCTCTGAGCAACCTGACCTAGTCAGGGATGTCCCTGCTTCTTGCAGGGGGGTTGGACTAGATGACCTTTGAAGGTCCCTTCCAACCCTAACCATTCTATGATTCTATGATTCTATGATTCTATAAGTCGTCGTTCAGTCTCCATTTACAAAGCAGGATTAACAGAGCTCCCTGTTTTCTGATAAGGCAACATTTTGTTAGAAAATGCCAGTTCATCAAACCCATAGTACTTGACTAAAAATATTGAAGTAAACTTCACCTTAACTCATGAAGCAATTTCATGAACCTGTTGCTTATACATCTGGAGAGTTAATCCATCACCATCTTCATACATCCCCTCTCCTGCGGTGTGTTTGGTGGACTTTTCTAAACCGAGAATTCAGTTCCCTCAGAAAGTCCCTGCAGCTAACCCAAAAAGTACTTGATCATTAACTTGTCCCTCAACCTCTTGGTCATCCTGGCTGCTAGCCCCAGATCCTGTGAGGTGGGTATCCACTTTTTGCACTACTGAAAAAAAAGACAAGAATATCAAATTTTACTGAGCAGCTGCAGGGCTTGGGGAGCTATTTTATTTCAGTCACTTTGTTTCATTGCTCAAATTAATAAAAATGGGCTTAGTGTGATTCGGACTAAATCATATTTCAAAAAGAAACAGCTTTTCTTGCAAATTGGAAACTCAAGATTCCTAGGCAGGTCTACATGGCACCAGGTGGTCTCTGCATGCTACTGTGTCAGTAACATGCTCGAGTTGCCCCAAGTTCACATTGCCTCAGTATTTGTAGTATTCCCCAGGAGAGTATTAAAGAGATATTTGCACTTATTAGAATGTGTGCAGACAGAGGTAGTGTTGTTTAATTATCTAGAGTAATCGACTAGTTCAGTAGGACCATTGCATTTATTACGGCTGTCTCATAGTTGTTACTATTATTCACAGAAATACATGATATCTCATCCAAAACCCGAGATACTTATTTTTTCAGTAGAACGCATCATCATCATGTTATACTTCATAATACTTTATATTGCAGTTGTGCAGTGTATGCTGACAGATATCCACAAGTTAACAAGTCTAACTAGACTGTAAGTATGCAGATAAAGGCAACTTGGGATTGTTTGTCATGATGAAATGATTCAGATTGTTTAGACTGATGACTGAAACCGTCTTGGCAAGGGGCATTCTTGCTTCCACTTACTTCTGCATGCTATCTACAATGTTTGATTACAATCTGACTGTGATTAAGTTTGTCAAGCAAAGTATTTGATCTACAGTTTTTTGTACACTTGGGATGATGAAATCAATAACAAACTGCAACGATGGGGAGTCAGACATTTTGTTAGCAAGGCTCCCCACATGAAAGGACACATATTTGAGCACCGGGACCAAATGGTTGAAACTTGTAAGTCCAGCTTTGCTCAATGGCTGTTCTTACTGACAACTAAAGAGTAACCCAGAAAGGTAAACCACTTAAATTGTTCAGGTGTCTCCAAACTTAGGCAGCATTAGAATAGACTTTTAAAATTAACCTAGCCTACAAGCCCTCTGTATAGACTTCTGTCTATAAAACAAGGAGGATATAATTTCTCCATCGCACCAATTAATGAAAACAAATATATAAAACAGTGATAAATGTTTAGGTACTGTGGTAAAGGATGTATAGAGTGAAGGATCCCAGTACTCACTCAACACTGGATAGATGGTGCCTCAGATAGCTAAGCTATTGTTGGTGTTTCTCCACCAACCACACTGCAACTGGGGAAGAATGACCCATTGCCTAACTGTTTAGTTACACTTGGCTTGTTTATGTTGCACTGTTTCAAATTTAGAACAAACTCAGTATACACTTACCCATTATTAATCCTCCTAATGTAGGCAGCTCCAGTGACCTAACCACATAGGAGGCTGCAGCATCCATCCACAGAGAGTTCCCAAATGGATGCCTTCTTTGTAAAAAAAAATAATTAAAAAAATAGATAAAATCCAGCCCATATTTCAATAAATTTAATATGTTTATGCCCATTATACACGTCTGAGCCTTGGGAATATAATTTTGGGGTTCCTATCTCTTCGCTTACAGTGCCATAGTCTCAGCATTTTAATGAAAGCTGTCATCGTCAAAACCTGTGTTTGTTACAAAAAATAAGGATGAGTAGAAAATGATTGTAAGAAGCTGAACAATCCCATAATGAGCTTCACAAGAAGGTAATCTGCAGGAGTAACATCTCCTAAATACAATTTCTCAGAATCCTCCTTGATCTCTCTATTGCAGTAAAGAAGGAAGATTTTACCTGATGTTCAACAGGTTGTAGGTCCCTCCTCCAGACTTTGACACACAGAAATATAAGTTAAACTGAAGTAAAAGTTTGATTAAGTAATTCCATTCATCTCTGATAGGGCAGATTATGTTAAATGGCTCTGCAGCAGTCAGCTTCTTCATCCATTGAACTACTGGAGTCTTTGAGGATTGCCCAAGTTTCAGTGTTTTAAGTGTCTGGACTGCCAGTGCTTTATGAGCTTGTAGAAGAAATTTAATTCAATATGTCTAAAAAAAAAACCTAAACCAAGATTTGCAAACTAACTTCACACTAGACCGGTTGAATTTCTTCTGCCTGAGCTCAAAATGGTCCTCAACTGTACTAACCGAAGCTCAAAAACATGCCGACTTCCCAGCAACTCTAGATGCTGACGGCTTTCGCTTGCTCGGTGAACAAACACTTGCCAAGGATAATTCCTCTGACTCTCTCTTCACTTCCTTGCTTCAGGCTCTCACTTCCCTTAGGGAATAATGTCAAGCTGAAATACAACACTCGGGTTGTTTTGTTGTTTGTTTATCTGTTTTTTTTCTGAGAAGCAAGATGAATGCTGAGCAGTGCATGCCTTACCAACACTGAAAATACAGCACCTAAATGGGTGCATTTATAAAAATGAGATCAATGGCAAAACTGCAAAACTACCAGCAAAATTTCCTCAGAGGAGCACTGAGGTACCTTTCTTAGTTGTTGATCCACTACATGAGGGGCAATTTGGGCTACCCTTCTAAAAAGACCTCCCTTTTCAACTTTCCACTGATCCCACCCAAAAGTAGTGCTTTCCGTAAGGAAAGTCCAGCAACTGTTGCCTGTTTGACAGGAGTAGCGGGAGGGCATTTTCAGTGGAGCACCCTCAGCTATGGAATTAATTTATTTGTTGGTCCAACAGAGCTCAAGTGTCCTGACCTTCAGGGCATAGTGCCAGCTGAAGGCTTCCTAAGAAAAGAGAGTAAATATGATAGGTTAAGCTCTTCTAGGAGGCTCACATAGTAAAAGTTGCCTAATACTTTCCATTGTAAGTTGCCTAATACTTTCCATTATAAGCACCTATTTTGAGAAACTTTCAGTTTACTACTTGGCCCGTAATTATTATACTTTCAATTATATTCATATATATTTTCTCTTTTCTCTCCTATTCTCTTTTGATGTCAAAATGCCAATTGTTTTTGATGGGTTAAGTGTCCTGTTGTTATATTTTTCAGTTAGTGTTATCAAGTCCTTTACTGCTGAAGGTAATATACTTCAAGAAAAGGAAGCAGGCAAATGGAGTACTTCTTGAGACGCGCACCAGCCACTTTTGTAACCAAGGTGTCAAAAGGAGTAATAAAACCAGTCAGGATGGTCCTTATGGTACAAGATGAACATTAAGAACAAAGCCTGTAGATGCTTGCAGTACATGAAAACCATTCAATCTCTCCACTAGTGTCTTCTGTCTGGAAAAGACACTGAGTGGCATGGCCATCTTCTTTGCTTCCCTCTGCTTTCAATATGAACATTATTTTTCTGCCTGCTCGTATTTCCCCTCTGTATGGGCAGATCCTACTCTTCTATCCACCGCACCAGACTGAAAGATCTTAACTTGAGAAAAATGGACCCATGTTCAAGGAGGTTTGGGCTCCAGGAACAAGTGCTACTGTAAAATCTTGACGGTATTTAGAAAGGAGGGCTACAGCAAGGTGATGGGGACAAACATTCAAAGTCACTTCATCTTTATTTCTAGAGTCTGTCCTCTTTCTTCTACTGGAGGAATTCCTCCAGTTCCAGAAAAAAAAAAAAAATAGCTGTATATTCTGCAAGGTATAGTTCACGTGCCCTTAGTCTTACATCAAATGACAGTGCCTCTCTTTCACAATTCTTCTGCTAGTATTAGTCCAATACTTCCCATGATCAGAGGGAGGCAACCACAGCAGCCCATTAGTGGCCTCCTGACATGCATGGCCATTCGTAAGAGAATACTTTCATTCATGGTCCATTTTAGGGCTAAAGTTGAGCAGATGCCATCGGTACCTCCATTTTTAAAGCTTTATGAAATAATGCAGAAACTTTGCAAAAAAAAAAAAAGTCATTCATTGAGTAATTTTTTAAATCAATACCTGAGCTAGCATATTTATAGCATTCCATAAATAAAAAGACCATGAGGTAAAAATAAACACAACACTTGAAAGTAAACCAGGCCAGTGGTTTGGTGGCAACTTCAGAAGTGGGTAGTGGTCATATTGTATGCATTGATGTTTATTTATATTTGACACCCTCTGTCCGGAGGTGGGATATAAAATATATCATTTCTTCAGAGGTCAGTTTCATCAGATATTCAGACACAAGGTTTACTAAGGTAACTGTCCCAAAGTCGTTGTAAACATTGGGATTAAAATATACATAATTTTAAATATTACCTTTACTAATTCATTCTAGTATTCAAAGGTGCTATAAAGTGGACATAGTTGATTGCCACAAAAAAATAAAAGATTTTCACACACAAACACGTTTAGGTTTTGTATTGGGTATTTTCAGCCAAATGGAAAACTTGTGTTCATATCCCAGGCATTCTTCTAATTGTCTGCGACCTCTGATTGAAGCAGAGGCAGAACGGCTGGGGTTTTTTGTTTTTTGTTTTTTTGGTTTTTTTGCTGCAGGTTAACCCTAGCTCAAGGGCTAGGGCTTTTAAAAAAAATTTCTAATATTTTGAGATTATTTTATCTATTTGTCACCTAGTTTTCAGAAGAGCAATATTTCACCCAATGTTTTTTGCAAAAATGTTTACCACAAAAAAAAAAAAGACATTTAAATCCTGTTCCTCCTGTTCTCCACAGCAACATGTTCAAATTCATAAAAATGTGGGTTAATCCAACTCACTAAAGCTTCACTCCATTAGGGGAGAGTTGTATCTATGTAGACCATGATAGGGAAAATGGCGTGTGGGTTAAAATAAAACTTTCCTAAGAAGTACCAAGTTTAATCACATCCACACTACTGCAACTCTGGGTTTATTTCTGCCACTGCGACACAGTTTTCCCAAGAGCCAAGTTCAGAGAGCGGTTTGGGTCTAGAGAAGACAAGGAGGATAGGGAGATGCTGGAGAAAATTCGATATTTGTGGCATCCATGCAAAACAAAGCAAAATGAGGTAATACAGCAGTGCTGTTGGAGAGAGCATAGTAAATTAATACAGCTGAAAGACAGGTGAGTTCTCTCTTTTTTTTCTGAAGAAAACCTTGTAGGCAATACCGAGGGGCCAGGCCAGCTCTTTCCGCAGTTGCTCTCCTCTGACTCTTGCAGGGCCCTGGATCAGACGCTAATTATTTGCTGCCAGAGACGGGCAGCCTGGATGCTTTCAGGCTGCACTTCCCCAGCAGAGATACTCGTGCTTCTGCCTCCTCAAAAGGCCTCTTTTGCAGGCAGACAGGTCCATCTTTGATCTCAGCTGGGGGTCCACTGTTAACTGCTGCTGGGAAGCGGTTTCAAATCAGCAGGCCAACCAGATCTTTTGAAGATAGAGGCATTTATTCAGCAACTAGAACAGCAACCACAGGCAGCTAGAGGAGCATAAATTTTATGTCTGGGGTTGGCCATTGAGACAGGACTTTACTGTTTGTGGTCTTGAGCTGACTCAGTAGGACCATTGGAGCAACGTGGTGACAAATGTGCATTCATCGGAGTCGTATAATTTGGTTACTGAAGGACGTGTTCAGCGTGGCTATCTGGGGGCGGATGCGTGACTGCAGGTCCATCCTGGTACCATTGTCTCACTCGGCACAAGACGGGTGGGAAGGCAAGGGGGTTGCGGTGATGGCTGTGGTGGATCTACCTGACCTGGAGGAACTGACGTTTCCACCTCTATTTACAGCTCTTAGGGATGGGCAGCTCTGGGGCTAGCCTGTGCTTGCCTCTGCTGAAAAAAAAACTAGGAAAAAAGGGGAATATATCCATATTCTAAACTGAAACTCTACTAATTAAGCTACCAATGCTCCAGTGAAGGCTTTCAATAGCACTGAATATTCTTATAATGTAGGTGATGGCACATCTGTGCCAGAAACACAATGTCAGATGTTTGCTTGGTTTGTCTCCAAATTAAGTTCAAAACAGCTGCATCGTGAGCATTTGTCACTTACTGCCCAAGATTAGGACATAATAATGATTTATAGAAAGAAGTGGTATTTTAAATGGTTACCATGAAACTTGTGTTTTAATTCTTGGCATAAACAGCTTAAATGTGTAGCTCTCGAAGGCAGTCCTGCATATTTGTAAGGTTCTAAGATGAGGTGGCTTCTAAGTGTGCAATATTTAGTAACAAAATAAGGCAGCCAGTCTTCTGGGATTTTTTTTTCTTCTTGTTTATTTTTTTTTCCATGAGTACAAGCCAGATGTGAGGGCCTGAGGAAGCCTGTACTATCTTTTCAACCCTTGCCATAGGCCAAAACCATTCATTCTTTAAGCAGATTACATCCTGTGGAAAGATACTTTTGCATGCTAGACTTAGCGTTAATCCACAAGAAGATTATGAAAACTGGTAAATGAGCAGTGAAAAAAAAAAAATAAAAAAAAGCCCTTCTCATTCGGATTGTATGTTTTTACTACAATCAGGAAAGGAAAGCAGAGCTAGGAGGAAATTAGGATTCTCTGCAGGTACTGTTAGTTTTGGAAGGTAGCAAGCACATGGCCATGTCATTAGAGACTATATTTTTTCACTCCTCGATTCCTTTAACAAAATTACATTTGGCAAGTGGGAGAACAGTGTCCCCTAAACACACAAATATCCCTTCAGTGGCTTTTCCAGCCTGGTGTTTCAGAGTGCTCTCTTGCTGTCTGGCGGTTCTCTTCCACCAGCGGGGCTTCTGGAAGTTCAATAAAAAGCACATTCTGATGGTCTGTAACATGAATGTAAGAAAACCTGCTGTTGTTGTGGTGAACGCAATGTCCACAGATTTATTAGGAATGCTCTCATTCCTGGAAGCACCAGCTATTCCCGTAACTCACTGCTGCCAAGGTTTTTAACCGTATTCTCCTTTCGTGCATGTATTACAGAACGGAAAGCCGTGTCTGCACTCCTACCACTGGGATCAGCTCTTCTTTTGTTATTGGATCATCTCATTTTACAGTTTGTCTTGTGTAAAGGGTGATCTAGAAAGCTGCTGAGAGTTCAGCTTCCCACGTCTGCTGTTAATGGTTAAGCTTTGTAACTGTAAAGGGTTTGCTTTAAAGTTTGCGTTGAAGTAATATTTTAACATGTAATAAAATCTACAATAAATCATCAAGGCAAGGAGAAAACAGGGGAAAAGGATGACAAGGGAAAGGAAATTTTCTTTACTCCATCTCCCTGCAGACAACTGGTATTTTTAGAAAGGAGAGGAGCAGAACCGGATCAAGAACTGGTACAGTGTGGACCCGTTGCCAGATCATGGTGCTCCAGCGCAATTTTATGTGGACCATATACCTCATGGAGGAACTGTGTGTCAGCTCTGCAAACAGAGGAATAAGGCAAATGTTGTGTTCGTTATCTGTTAAATCTGTATTTGACAGTCTAAGTTGACTACAATACACAGCGATCATCCAAAAACTGGTTCTGGCTCTGACTTGAGAAAACTTTTGAGAAAACTTTGAGATTTAGTTTATTTATCCTGTATCATCACCATTAGCATGAAATCATATCGCAATAAGCAGTTACTGTGGTTAGAGTTATATATTAGAGTTTTACAGTGATAGCTCTCAAATTCCCTTCTTTTTCCTTCCTAATTTACACGTTTTCTCTTCCAGCATTTAACTTAGTGAAGAGTGAAACCTTCAAGCCACCAACGGGAAAACATGATGTGTTCATGCCTCCGTATTTAAGAACTGATCTATGGGTAGAAGTGTGAAATCTATCGTGTTAACAGCAAAATACTGCAAGAAGTGCCACTTACTTTTCTCTGCTGTGCATTTTTGCATATAATCAAGGCCAGTATTACTGATTTCAAGATACTGTCAAACTTTTTCTTACAAAAGTATCTGATATATTGAGGTGTTGTTTACCCAAAGTTTCCATGTGGAGTGGATTTATGTAGGAAAATACTCTGACACGCTTTTGGTTTATCCAGTTGACAGAAAGATAGTGTTTTATTGCAAAAAAAAAGTTCTTTTATGTTTACAAAAATCTTTGTGTTTTTTATGCTGCTGCTGTATCTCACACTTTCCACGTTCTTTCATGTAGTGCTTCATTCTGGTTTGTGTTAAGATTTTGTGTTAAGATATCACAAATTGTTCCTTGAATTAGTCCAGCTTCAGAGATTTTTAACCACTGTTACTAAAGCAAGAAATATTACCCCATTCATCAATCATATTTCACATTGGGACAAATTAATTTCTTACCTCTGAATTTGTAAAGAATTTTGAAAATTTAGCATCTACTCCTTAAAATGCTTTGTTGTAAATCTGCCTTTTGGATAAGACATGAAGATGCCAGAATGTTTAAAAAAGTAGTAGTCTTGTGATTTTTACCTTTCTTCCTTGATTTAAGCTTTATTTGTAGAGACCAGCCAAAAAAAAAAAAAGGAAATATTGGACATAACTGCTACTCACAATTCTTACAAATCTACAGAGATGCATTTCATATTCAGATTTCATGACCAAGATGCAAAAAAAAAAAAAAAAAAAACAAAAAAAAACCCCCAAAACCTGCATATAAACATATCACATATTTAGGAAGCTGAGATGAGTACCCCATGTGAGATTTTCAGCCATGGACACAGATCTTTTCACATAGAATACCACTAAGACTGTAAAAAACTGTCATCATCTGTTCCCAAGCCTGTAGGGATGGGAAAATTTGACCATTACAGTTTGCAGATTTATGACAGATACGCTTCTGTTCAAAAGTCTACTTAATCGTTACCAATAGCTATTGATATTACTTGTCACATTACATGAAAGGTAAGGTAAAAATCAATCCCACTTTTAGGACTCGTACAGTATGAAACTTATATTGTCTGGATTAACATTGAAAAGCAAAAACTATGCAAAGGATAAGAAAATAAATATAAAAATAATAACTTGCCCAAGCAGCTCTTTAGATTGTTAGAGAGGCTGGGAAGAGAATTCAGGTCTACCAGTTTCCAGTGCAATGGATAAGATCAGGCTGGCCTCGAGATTCCCTTCATATTTATTGGAGATTTTCTAAATTGAGTATCTTGAAATACTTGTGGTCCCTGTGGGAGAGAGGAATGTTGGCTACTACATGAAAGACCAAGATTGCTGCCCCAAAGACATGAGGATTTGAAATATTTGGTTAATCATTAAGTCCCCCTGCAACAAACATAGTAAGAAAAACAAGTGAGGGTTCAGATAATTTAGAAGATTTGCTTAATATGTATGAATTTCAGGAACAGTGCATTTAGACAGAAAAGGAGAAATAAGGTTTAGTGTCTGATGGGCCTTCCTCAGTTTCTAAGTGTCTTGGATCTTTCATTTGGAAACATGTAATATACATGTAATATACTGTAAAATACTACAGATTCAGGAGAAGTGTTTGGATTTTTTTTTTTTTGCTCAAATGTATTGTTACTTTCATTATAAATGGAATTCTTTAGTAATAACTCAGCCAGGATTTTTTTTCTCAAGGTTACTATCTGGCAAACAAAATCCTAGCTGGAGCGTCGCAATAAAAAGTAAAATTTAAAAATACTTAAATGTTTTCCAGTGAAGTGAATAACAATTAAAACCAATAAAAAATACTAAGAAAGGACAACACTTGTTTAGGTCCTTATATTTATAATCAGTCTAGACAAGTATAACCTCTTGAATTCACCCATGCTGCATAGTTTAGAGTTCTGCAGGTGCTCTAAGCTCAGCTATCAATGTCAAAAGATCATAGACAGAAACTTGCTAAAGAGTTTCTCTGGTATTTTTCAGAAGATGTGGCTCAGTCTTTACCCTGGGAGTTTACATGTTTGAGAGCAAAGCAAGCAGATGTCAATAGTCCCCATTCTGTTTTCAGACAGAATGTAATGAAGTTTTGTAGTAAAATAAGCACTTAATGCTGGCAGACAACAAAATTTTCTACAAAACACACTAGGTTGTGTTTCAAGTATTAAAAACACATTTCAAACAAAATCAGGAAGGTTGTTTGGTTTTCGTCTAGCTTAGAATCATAGACTCACAGAATGGTTTGGGTTGGAAGGGACCTTCAAAGGCCATCCAGTCCAACCCCCCTGCAAGGAGCAGGGACATCTTCCCTGCTTTGTTGGTGACTGATAAATACCAGTGTAAGATTTCGGTGTGGTACCTATGCATCTGCACTTTGGTGCATCCTCCTGCAGAAACGGCATCTTTCCCCAAATACCCAAAAAGCGGGCAAGTGAGCAGACTGGGACCCTGGCAGCTAACATGATTCCTGTCCGTATGTGAACAGCTTGTCCTCAGCTGCTCCAATGAGGAATCTCTCACCTGCAGCCGAAGCAACGCGGATATTCAGATCCCAATGTGAAATACCCATTCCCAGGGTTTCTGCAAAGTTTGCACAGCATAACTCACTCGCTGCAAGCCTGGCTGTCTCTGCTATGAGCAAACAGGCCATTGCCTGCCCGGTGCTGTCAGGGGGTGAAAATCACCATCAAAAGCAACTGACTGACCTCTGCACCCTGCAGAGGGAAAAAAAAAAAAGCACTACTGTTCAACTCTTTTGCCTAATTTTTAAGTGCCTGCAGCAGAATCTTTCACTCTGAGTAAAATGATAGCTCCATGACCAGTACATCAGACAGGTAGAAAATACAGGAGGGGAGATGCTCAAGTGTAGCCAAGAGGGGGAGGATGGCGGTGTGTCCTTAAAGCGGCTCCATCCTGGAATTTAAGAGCCTTTATCAGAGCTATCAGTTAGATGTTCCCTCTGCATCAGTCCAAAAACTTTTCCTGAAGGGAAATAATAATGCATTTTAATTTAAAAACAAAAAAAAAAAACCCCAACATACAAAACAAGCAAGCACCACAACAGAAGACTGGCTTACTAATTGTTTGAGGCGTACAACTGGAAGAGGAGACGATAGGCTCTCCATCGCACAGTAGCTCAGCAATTAGAGCCCTCACTCAACATACGGGAGACCTAGATTCAATTAATTTCTCGGTCTCTGAGGTTTCCAACCTGTATCTCTCATGAGGATAGCCAAACTGTCAAAGTATAGGTAATTTGCAGTAGGAGGGCACAGTGTACTCATCAGGCTGTGCTGGAGCTGCTCCACTGGCCGTTGAACGGTGACTCAGTGGGCCAGGCACGAACAGCAAAAAGGGTCAGGATTATCCAGCACAGCGCTGGGGTTTCCATCTGAGAGCCCATGCCAGTCTTGCCCTGTTCTGGAGTTATTTACATGACTTTTCCAACTGGTGTTTGGTTTGCATCATCTGCCTGATGAGCAGCGATGATGTGGCTTCCAAGTCATCCCGTTCTTGTGGGTTAATAATCATCGTGTATTCAG
This sequence comes from Chlamydotis macqueenii, assembly GCF_036417535.1. NCBI lineage: Eukaryota > Metazoa > Chordata > Aves > Otidiformes > Otididae > Chlamydotis > Chlamydotis macqueenii. The sequence continues at coordinate 79,011,833 of NC_141593.1, read as the reverse complement.
CTAAAATTTGTTTTCTTGTGCCTACAGTATCTGAGGTTTCACTTTGGGAAAGTTTATTCAGACTTGCAGAAATTAAGTTCAAAGCATGACTATTCTCATTCTGTTACATTTCTTTTTTATTTTACCATCACTTTAACAGGTAACTGAGTATATAAGGCACATCATAATAATTTCCCTTCTTTTAAATTTTTTCACTAAGCTTTGTCTCCTGAAGTGGGGTTGATCAAATTGTGGAAGGATCAATCTGTGGGGTTTTGTGAGCTGCTGTAGAAAGTCATTGAGGGAAAAAAAAAAAAAAAGAAAGAAAAAAACTGTTATTTATACATTAATGCATCAGTTAACAGTCAAAAAGAAGGGACATTATAAATATTAAGTGACATTACAAGTGTCATTCTTAAATGAACAACATGATACAGAAAGATCTATGGATTTTTTAAAAGATTCATCATTAAAGTAGAATTTTAAAATATAAAGAATATTTAGGTAATATTTAAAAGATTAGCTGTGATATGTTTGAGTCTCCGAAGCTTTTCAGCCCTTCACCAACTCATTTCTGAAGTGAGTCAGGTAACAACTGTGTTATGAGGAAAGTAAATGTGTGGAAAAACGACACAGGCTGCAAACTCAATATGGAGAGTGGGAGGGGAAGAAAATTAATTTTCCCAGTTACTGTTTCATTAATCATAATATTATTGTTGGCTAATTCTTCCTCCCCTTCCCTCTTATATCTAAAGATCTTCCACTGCTGTATGATGGCTATACTATATATTTTTTATAGTCTTGAAAAATTGCTTCCTTTTCTTTTTAAAGTCATGAATTATGGAAGTGTTGCACTTAATTCCCCTATTTTTAAAGGTCGTTTACGTATCAGGATTCTATTAAAAACAGTAGGAGACAACTAAATATGGTCACGATCCTTAATTGTCTTGTTTTATTTTCTTCAATAAATAATATTTTCAATTATTAAAAGAATCTAGTGCTTTTCTTTGTTTTGGGGGAAGGATACACAGTATTGCTTGACTGTCTTTGTGCAGCACCAAAAGAAGCAGATGAACCTCCTGTTCTGCCATTCTGTGGGAATAGCACACAGAGTCCTGTGGAGTCTTCTCAATGCTGTCTCCCAAACATTGCTATTATTTAGTAATGGAAGAACACAGTAAGCATTAGTCTGCTCTGAACTGCTTACTTTACAGTAGCGGCTAAAAACACATTTAGGCTGAGCCCTTGGTGCAAAGCATGAACTTAGTTAACTCATTTTAAGCAGCACGGTCCTCTTGGTGACACTGGGCTCTCTACCTGTTGTTTGACCTCCCTTCTCCTTAATTGCACATTTCCTTTTTAAAGTTCCAGCTTTAAGACCTTCCAGCTACTACTGACTCCTAAAGAGTAAGCAAGGAGTCTACTCACAAGCAAATCAGACAATACTTCTTTTCCAGCCCATCTATAATATGAACCTGCGGTCTTGGTATGCTTCTTAAAGAAGGAATGACTTTGCGTGAGAGCATTCACTTCTTAATTTGGACAGTAAATGTTTTCCTAAAGTCACTGCAGAACCAATAGCCAGTTAAAGACCTACAAGTCAACCCGGTCATCTCGTAGTTGTTCCAGTAAGCTATTTATAAGGTAATACTCCCAGATTTGCCACTGTAGTAGAAGGAAAAGCAACATTCCACCATGATAGCAGAATCCATTAAAAAGCCTTTGGGAAAGGTAGAGGGGGAAGTTTTAGAAGCATTGGCTTTGAAAGCACTTTCAAATGATTTTACAAATCCTTCTCTGAAAGCTATATTTTGACACCTCTGTTGTGCAAAACATTGTGCAATACTTAGTTTAGTTCCTTGTGAAATGGTTTGGAGTATGGATTGTTACCTTGCTGCTATTGTTTCAGGAACTACTTTCTTGGCTTAGCTCCTTGTAACAAACAGGGCTTGTTTCTAAAGCCACTTTATACGGCTGTGATTTATTTTGCTTTGATGGAGTCATTTCAGATTTTCCCAGTGCAAAGGAAAACAGAATTCAACCTAGAGCAAGAAAAGGCCATTAAATCTGAAACAACAAATATGTGTCTGTCTCCTCCTTTTTTATGCATAGTCTAGAAGACTGAATAGCACAAGAGTCTGTCTACTGAAGAACCCTTGTCCCACTACTCTTATACTACACCCAGCTGATTGTACCCTAAGTCTGATGCAAGCTAAACTATGCTCCTGCCCGTGACTAAAATCACGTCAGTACAGCCCTTGTTCCTATTGCAGCAACCCAAATCTATCTTCTCTGTCCTCAACCTGAAACATTTTTAAGCAAGCACTCTATCTCCACTTACCTCCAATTGTCTTGAGAAATTGATCTCTGAAAATGTCTCAAATGGGTATTCCCAATAAAGCGAAGTTAGCCTTGGCTACTGGAACAATGCTGTGGGAATGGAAAATGCTTACTGGAATTTACCAAAAATTTACATTGTGCATCTTGAGGTTTGGGTTCAAGTACAATTAGTTTAAGTGTCTTGGCTTACTCCTTGCTAAATATTTTGTCTGCTGCAAGGAGCAGAAACACAGAGTTCCACTGATGCAGAAGAGTTTGTAGTTTCAGTGGAGATACAGGCAGGGGATGGCTGGGTGTCTTTGGGAAGCGTGCAAGAGAAGAGGGCAGGCTTAGTCGCTTTCTTCACTTTCCCTGTGCCAACTCACAAGTGGAGCCGAATGAATAACTCACATTGTGTAGTTTGAACATTTAATATGTCCATAGCAATTCACACATTTTTCTCCAGTGTTTTTGCTGTTTGGTACTACATTTTTTCCCCCACTCAAATATTTTACATTGTAGAACCAGTATTAGTCGGATGATAAGTGTGTCACAAAGCTAATGAGATTTAATTTTATCTAAACAGTAGATGACTTTGACCTGTTCTTGAGTTTTGTTTTCCATATTTGAAGATTCATACCTTCCATACATGGTTGATCACTGACCTTCCCTTTCACTACCATCATGTGGAAATCTCAGGAAAAAAAAAAATCACTTCCTGATCTGCACATGACTTGACCATTGGTATATCCACATCTGTGGTTACAGAAACAGACACAAGCTCCTCTATGCAGCATCCAGATCTAGTATGAAAGTTTAGTCACCAGCATGACCAACCACCACTGGCACAGCACAACTCTAACCCAGCTGCATGTCTTCTGCAGGAGCTGGATGATGTCCAGCTGTCTCAAGCAAGCACAAAATGAGATGCTCTCCATATGCAACCAAGCTACCAAGTTATCTCATCCTCCAGGAATCAGTCCCTGATACATTTGCTGATAGGTAGTAATAGCATTTAGCTTCATGGTCTCACCTGCACAGATACTTTTGGTGTGAGAGGGGAAGGAGGTCCTTTCAGAACTACCAGCACTGATTAACAGACTTTTAAAGTGTGGATATCATAAGGCCTGAGCAGATGCTTTGCTTCTAATACCAGAACCTTATTCCTATATAGCCATTTAAATATTTTTACTACAAAATAAAATAGAATATATATTTATAATTTTATAGATTATAATATATATTTGTTATATGTAAATAAAATATAATTATTAGTAATCCATCATTACAACAAAACATGAAAATAGATACTGGTGATTTCTTCTAATGGCTTATGTGGTCTGGCAAGTGACTAAACATTGCGATTTAGCATACCCAAATTCTGCTTAAGATTTTACTGTTCATCCTAACTATGTGTAATTGTTGTGCCTCTCTTTCCTCATCTCTGAAAATGGAAAACCAGTAATGAACTCTTGACATCTCTGTAAGAGTCACTCTGTCTGTCCAAACAGAATTTTCTATATAATCTATCCATCCACGCTTCTGTTAATATTTAGACATATATTAGCACATTTTGTTTCAAGCACTGGATTTTAGTCTTAAAAAATGAAATGCTGTAGAACAACCATAAGTAGACACATAGATTTTAATAAGAACAATATTTGGTTGGGAGCATTGGGAGTAAGAACAAATTCCCATTTACTGGATCTGTGTTAAAGCAGCTGAGGCTTTCGTCCAAAACATGCCTCTTAAACCTATGAATTAAACTTTACGGGTTTGAACATTTTATTCCTTTCACATTATTTCTTTGTCAAATACCAGGGAAGACAAACCTACCAAAGCCAAGTAGAGAAAGCAGACTGGCTTTCTGCCCCCTCCAACTGTAACATTCTCTGCGCTCATATCCTGTTTCTTTGACCTTTATTAAACAATTTGTGAGCGCAACCCAGTCCCACTGCCGTCAGCGTTAAAACGTCTACCACAGGCAGCACAGCCAGGATTTTCACCCAAGCGCTTCCCTCTGCATTAGGATGGAAAATGCTCTCCACCGGCTTGAAGGCCGAAAGGTCTACGGGCACCCAGCTGCCGTTTGCTGCTCACGCGTGAGGCAGCACACACGGGCCTGCAGTGAGGTTTTTTCTTCTCATCTTGGTGGATTACACAACCTTATTGAAGTCAGTAAGTGTCAAGTTTTGAGCTATGGGCTAGACAACGTTGCCCAATAACCACAATGATAGTTTCCAAAACCTGTTGTTCCTCATTTGTAAATCGCAGTGATTCCTGTTAAGTGACACCACGTGTGCCTGCACAAGCCGGCGGAGAACCTCCTCTGGGCACTGTGTCTGGGACAGCCTGTCTTTTTGTGGCCTTTGGAGAACAGGTGATCCTAATTCACTGAGAGAATGAATCCCTACCCATTGGACACGTGCTTTTATAGCAGGTTTTGGGGTTGGGTTCTTGAAAAGACTCGCCTGACACGGGCACTCCTTCAAAACTTGAAGGGAACAGAGTGGAAGAGTAGAGCCTGCTCGCACAGCACTTGCAAGCTGAAGCCAGATACGTGCCTCCCAGGACTCGTGAGGTGAGGCTGGTGATTTTTCCTTCGACATGCATGGTTGGGTGGGTGCAGTTCACCAGCCAGGGTGAGGTGGGGCGTCAGCATGACCCACAGGAAGGCTGGACGGTGACAGACACAAATAGAGCCAGCCTGGGGAAGAATCCTAAGGCTCCCACCCACCCTATCCACCCAGACCACATTTGTGTCCCAGCACAATCCTGTGCTCCCAACCCCTCCGGCAGCAGCTGCAGTCCCTGCGCTCTGCTGAGGCTGGCAAAGTGAGCAGGCCGCGTGACGACACCCGCGTTGCTCTGCGGCTGGCTGCCGGGAGACACCCTGCCACCGGAGGTGGAGAGCACCCTGTCCCCAAGGCCTCAGCATCTCACCGCAAGCCAGGCAGGCCCCAGCAGTGTGGGAATTGCACATTTCCAAAAATAAAACAGAAAGATCTAAGAAATAGCATATTAAAGCAGCATTCCAGGCCCAGATACTTGTGCGTCCGGCTCCACAGCATCGTACGGAGAGAAGGGTGTGGAGTTGCTCTGACCACCTGTCCCTGGCGAAGATCAAGACATACGATGATGGCTTATGCCAGCTGCTGTTTTCCCTCTTCACTGCCAGTGGAATATCCCCGCGTCTGGACTTTGCTAACCTCAGACTGCCGCCGTTGTGTTACTGCCCTTGTTTCTCACCCTTCACAAGCTCACCAAAAAAAAAACCAAGGCTCTTATTAGGCGCCGAATTCCTCCAAGTATTACATCTCTGACATAAATATTTCTCCTTCACTCCCCTGCTCCTTTTACTTTGAGCCTTTGCAGACATAAAAGGCTGGCAATAGAAAGGCAGCGAGGTGGAGGTGGGGGAGTGAAGGAGAATAAAGAGAGGATTGCATCGTCTTTCTGTTTCTTATCCCTCACTTTATACTTTCTGAAACATGTCACATCTGAAAAGCATTTTGCTTAACTCCTGTGACTGCTAGAGCATTACATTCCTGCCATACACCCCTCACTATGGGTCTCTTTTTTTTTTTTTTTTTTGTATATCACAACAAAATTCTTACAAATATTGAGGGAAAGGGAAGCTGGAAATGAACTTGCAGTCAGAAGTTGTTTAAAACATAGCAGCTGCTCTCACTGCTGGTGTTCTCAAGCCCAAGCCCAAGCTTTCAATAAGCTCTTTGATACTGCACCGACGTAATCCAACCACTTTGATGCAGCATTATGGTGATCAGGCTCTTAGATACCGTTATTAAAATAATCTGAGCTTTTTCAACGCTTCACAGAGCGGTGGCCAGAGCCCCACGCTCAGCACCAGCTTACTCCAGGTGCCTGGATACTACAGTGAAGCAATTTGAGCAGTACAGCTTCTCCTGTAGCGCACTGAAATAATCTATTTTCTTCCCCCTTAAAGTGCTTTGGCAGGGAATTGATCCAGTGCAAATTATTTAACCCTTCTCCAACACAGTGATGCAAATGTCCTATCACCAAGCTCTCTGATACCTAGTCGCAAAGGTCTAGGATTTTTGTAATCGCCTGCGGACAGGCAAAGACTTGAAAGCATTTGTTATTTTGCATGCTTGACAAATATATTCTCATAATACACGACAGATGCCAATACTCTGCAGTACTATTTTTAAAGGACTGATTAAAAATTGCTTTCATTTAAAAACATGTTGAACATAAAAACTGTCCATCTAAAATAAGACTCAGCAGTCATCATCCTACTGATTGTGCCTAAGTTTACAAATAACATCAGCCAGATAGCTGAAGCAGGAGAAAAGCCTGGGGCTTGCTACATAGCTCTGCTGTAGCACGGGAGCCAAAGTGGGCTCCAGATTCCTTTTTATTTTTTTTTCTAGAGCAGATTGAAAACTGTGTCCATTGCTATGCAGTTTTATGCTTTTCTCTCCATTTCAAAATGTGATTATAGCCTAAGTAATGATTTCCCAATGTGCCACGCTGGGATGCTGGGCTCTCCCTGTGATTTGCGTGACAGACGTAACCAGTTTACAAGGAAAGCACTTGGATCAGCTCTTTGGCTAGTGCGAATAGGTGATGCGGTGCTTCCCTGACTGGCACCGCTTTCTCACCAGATGCCCAAGATCAAAAAACACAGCCAAGTACAATCCAATTGTTTTTCATGTGTACTGAAATCAAAGTTCAGGTTGCTAAATTTCAGGCATACTGTATATGGGTTTCAAAATAGAGGGAGAAGGTTTCAAAATAGGGGGAGGTAGACTTAGATTAGATACTAGAAAAAAAAATTTTACACTGAGTGGAACACTGGCCCAGGTTGCCCAGAGAGGTGGTGGATGCCCCATCCCTGGAAACATTCAAGGCCAGGTTGGATGAGGCTCTGAGCAACCTGATTTGGTTGGAGATGTCCCTGCTCCTTGCAGGGGGGTTGGACTGGATAATCTTTGAAGGTCCCTTCCAACTCTAACCATTCTATGATTCTATGATGCTATGAGATCATGCCTCATTCACATGCAGGGCTCTGGCAATTACACATACTGCGGATTAGTGTCTCTTCATTCAACTGGCTCCTGCAATTCAAGTCAAAAACTGAATCATCATTGCCTTCATTGGACCCTGTGTCTTCAAGGTAAATGCTTTGTAAAGAACACTTTGTGTATAAAATGCCCTGTGGAAGATGAGACTGGATTTCAGACGGCTCATTCCAGCTTTTTAGGACACACCTCATACTGTGATTGTTTATAGGTTAGTCACAGAAATAAATCTTGTCTTAATTCTGTCCATTCTCTAGAAATACAGCTGTTTACTCTTTTTTTTTTTTTCATTTTCACACGATCCTTTCATATTTAGAAACTCTTTTAAAGGGCCTTGAAGTTGTGAGCTGCGGAGTTGCATTGTTGTAGACACCATCACCCTGCAAAGACAAGAGGCTGTTCTTACTCCTCAACGACTCTTATTATGGAGAAAAGGGGAAAGACCAGCAAACATGCTCCGACTCATTTCCTGACAAGCCTCAATGATAATCAGAATTATCTAGTTTTCTGCACGAAAGGAAGGAAGAGACCCCTTGGCACCCTCCTTCGTGGAAGCAGTATCTTGGTTTTCTTCTTTCCAGACAGCACACGCCTGCCTTGACTGAGACCCGGCTCTTTCCACATTCCCTGACTTATCGGTGTTAACATTTTCAGTCTATCCTAATATCAAAGGCATTTTTCTGCTTCCAATTTCAGCATTAGCTTCCCCTGTACTACCTTGGTCTCTGCTGCTCAGCTGCTGTAGGCTATGGCTGTTTTTCTCAGTAGTTCTCATTAATTCCTCTTAGACTTAGCAAAACTATTTTAAAAAACCACCAGCCTTGTGATAAATTTTAAATCCATGACTGCCCAGCACCAACTGCGATATTAACCAGTTAGAAAAACACAAATGAACACAACACCACTCATGGATAGAAAGAACCTGATTTACAGAACTTCTGGAAGAAAAACCAATATTTTAGCAAATCAGTTTTTAAATTACATTTCTTTAGTCTGGATTTTCCCTTATAATCTCTTAACACTCAGAAAGAGTATTCGGAAACAGAAACAGCAGTTAGCAGGACTGGTGTCAGGAAGAAAAATGCTTGGGATGTACAACTTCAAATTTGCATGTGCAAACTTAGATTTTGTGGAAGAATGTGTATTTTTCAAAGAGCACCCGCTTTGGCGATGATATGGATAAGAGAATAGAGGCTGTCAGCTTTTCTATTTGATTTTGAACTTGTTTTAACTTCTGTGATAATAGGCATGATCAGCTAGCTCCAAGCACCTAGGAATTTATTTAAATGAGCAGAAATGCTCTACTCCTTTCGCTTTTTGCCAAAGAAATTGCAAAGCAGTGGAATTGTAGGTGGCTTTACTATCTTTATACATTTCTAGAGTACAGAAACACACACCGATATATACCCTAACAAGTCACACATTTCTTCCATCCGTCTATAATCCTGTTATTCTATCAATCAACCATTTCTGCTTTTTTTCCCCCTGTCCCTCCATTTAAGAAAGTGATTATATTGTAGCTGGAAAAACAGGGAACTTTGAAAGTTTGTAAGAAACTAGAATAAACTGCGTTTGAAAATCTGGGAAAGTCAGGAGAACGTGCAACATATTTTCCCTTGATAAAATTGTGAAAAGCACAAAAGTACTCTTGAGACATATGTGTTTCCTTCTGCTGAGTGACAGCCTTAAGGACAGTACATGTGAGAGAGAAGTTTTAGAGGTAAAAATATTTTTTTCTTTTAACTGAGTAGCAGAGAATCAGGGGTGTTTGAAGCGCATGTAAATTGGCAGTACGGTCTTTGTCTTTCTGTATTATTTTTCTCCTTTCTATCTCCTGCACGCGAGTGGATTTTGCCATTTGTCTGATTGTCTGTTCAGAGCCCTGAACCACCCTCAGAGTAGAATTAGTGGTATAAGGCACAGGATTTTGAGAAATCGTAATAAAGGCTAAAACCTGTGTGAAAGAATCTTCCAGAGATCTGAAAATATTTTATATCTGTTAATTTTCCCTGTACAGGTGCTCTCAAAACACACATTTAACATTAATCGCTGCCACGAGCAGCACTGTGTAGATGAGGATTGCATGCTTGCTGATCTGGACTTTCATCGCAGTGATGCGTTTTTCAAGGCTAATTAATAATTCCAACGGTTTGGTTGCATGTGATTTAAGTGGAAAGGAAGAATAAGGCTTATTAGGAGAATTCATTGGAGATGGTGGAGGTAACTTCCTCTGTAACCCCACAGATTTCAGTAAGTGGCCGTGCTATGGAAGGAAGGGAGCACCGGCGCAATGGGACAGGCAACGACATGGAAAAAAAAGATCTACCAAAGGTTATTTTGACTGAGTAAGAAAGAGTAATGAAACCTAAAGGAAACCTAAAGGTGTTGAAAGCTGCTGGTGGTTTGAGGGAAAGCAGAGCTTGAGCTGGTGGGACTGACAGAAACCTTTTTGAGAGTAGTTGTAGAGGATAAGTGATAGATTTTGTAGGAATCCTGAAAGGAAGTTGAGTTTAAAATTAATGTTTCTATTTATTTAGATATTTTGTACTTGTCACAATTAAATGAAAGGAGGAAAGGGATATTAAACATGGAAGTAGTGGCTCAAGTTCTTGAAAAATATCAGAGCAAATGTTCCTTGGCAAGAGAATAATTCAGGTTAAAGCTATAGAAAAGGAAGAAATAAGAGGAAGAGGGGATGGGGTGCTGAAGACTGAGGTGCCGGTTTTATGAGTGCAAACAGATTTCCAAAAGGGTAACGTGGCTGAACTGAGAGTAATGGGAGCTGGAGGTAGAAGATGGTGGATTCAAGAAAGTCTTTTGAATAAGCAGGCAGGGAGTTGCGACACACACATAAAAGCCTTCAACCAAAGTTGGATATATAGAATTAAGGGATCTATTTCTATACAATTCTTCTTGGCAATAATTATCTGAAATTTATTTATTAGAACTTTGTCAAACTGAAAATTGGCATTCTGGATCAGCTGTGATATAGTAGCAGAGCAGATGTCATGAACAGAATTTCATTTTTGAGTGCAAATAACCACTTTATAATAAACATTTCCAAATCTGAGTGCAGCACTGTGGAATTCAAAAACTGTAATTGGAATAATTTGTGCAGAAATTATCTTTAAATGATTCTAAAGTCCTTTGAAAATTAACCTCCTGCCCTTTTGTCAGTGTGCCTGGAACTCTAAAGCACTTTCTGTTTTTACCTGTTCAACTCACCTCTGCTTAAAGAGAAATGTGACCACTTTGTACCATCTAGAGACAACAAATTAAATTCTTACACAAATTTAAACAAAATTACAGAATGGCATTTTTTTTTAGCAATTCTAGAAATTACATTTACAATTTTGAAAACGTTTTTAGGAATTTTAGTTGGCCATTTTACACCCTCTACCCTCAAAGCAAAAAGATTAAAGCAAATGGTTCAGAAACAAATAGCAAAGGTTTTGAGGTAGTAACCAAAACCAGGCTACAAAAGGTCTCAGAGCAACTTTATCTGCTGGTGGGTACTTGCTCAGTTCAGTAGTCACATGATTCACACATTAGTTCATGTTTTTTTTCCAGAAATAGAATCAATAGAGAACAGACAAACCCACAGTTGCCAGTTTGTACAGTCTTGTGGTTTTTCTTGAGGGCTCCAGGCTTGCACAGGTCTACCAGATAATGAAGACAAACTATTTCAGTTCCTGCATGTCCATATGCTGTTCTGCTGGGTTCTAGTTATCAAATAAAAGCACAGAAAAATAACTGGTGGTTGAAACTGTCTGGCTAAAGTTTACATCAAGGAAAAAAAATATTATTTAAAAGCCACCTTTACATTTTCGGCAATAGTGTATTTGCCATATATTTCATTAATCACTTGTAATTTATGTTAAAAGCCTTTTAACAGAAAGTCAATATCTTCAAGCCTTGATGAAAGCATACCATAGCATTAGGTATATAGTAAGAAAATATTATATACCAAGTCCTTTGCAGTATGGACAGGAATCTGTACCTTTCCTGACTGCAGGCTCTGCCAAGACAATGCTTGAGCCTTTCAGCAGTTTTCTCAAACTTACTTTGACAACTGATCTCCTAAATCTGTGTAGCACTTCCACTAAATGAAATAGCATATCTATGTAAGCAGCAGGCAGAAAAGTTAACATATGGATGCTTGGAGATGAGAGAATTTTTTTCTTTAGACAGTGAAAGTAAAATGGACATCAGAGTTAAAAAAAAAATAAAAATTTCCCAAAAGCAATGAGAGCTGATAAGATTCCAGATACAGAGAAAGTAATGATTTTGTGCTTCTAAATCCTGACTTCTGCAACTGTGTTTAGGAACCTGGATATGCCTTGTTTTAAAGCTCTTTGAAATATGCCGGAAAAAATATCAGTGTCATTCAAAGGCAGGAAAATGTTTCCTCATATTTTGTAAGATAGCTTTTCTGTGAGTTTAATGGACTTTTAGCACTGAGGAAGGACAAGGCATAGAGGACACAGAAAATCACGTTGCTTCTAGAGGGCTGGTTCGTAACGAGCAGAAAGCCTTCAGTGATTGTTGAGTGACTCTGCCTAGGGCTCTGCATCAGACCAAAATGTACTTTTGCCTTCCTATATTTCCAGCATTCCAGCTGCATGATCGTAGTCATTTGTGAGCAGATACTGAAGGAGCAGCATGGAAAACATCCCATTTCCAGCACATGCTGTGAATGGCCTCACACCGCCAACTCCTGACCCTCTGCAAATCTTACATGTATTTTAACAAGCAGGCTGATCCAGCACAGTATAAAAACCAGGAAAAAGGATGCTGTTATGATTAAGTATGAATTGTAAAGAGCCTGCACAAAATATTTCCTGTGATCTGGCATTACAGAAACAGTCATCCGGTGAGCTGTATGTTCCTTCCTTTCCAGAGCCCAATTCTGCGCGTTGCTGAGCAGTAAAGTTCCCATTCACTTCCATAAAAGCTGAAAGACTCCTCGTTAGCTCCCAGCATTGGGCTTAAGGACTGAGTTCAGCACTCGTACAGGATCCCTGCTAAAAAGTTATTCGAGGAAGTTTCAAATCCCAGAGTACAATTAGGTAGGTATCTCCTGGTTAATTCAACTGAATAAGAGGAAGACTCCAGGCCTCAGTGGGTTAACTGCTGCAACCTTAAGTTATATTTGCATGGGACAATGCTCTGACGTTTGAAGATGAGGACTCCTGAAATAAGAACTTGTCAGATATTTTTTTTTTTTTGGGATGCTGTGTGTCTCTTCTCCGTGTCCCTGCAGCCTGGGCTGGAGCAGCCTAAGGCATTCAGGACAGCTTAACACATTGTCTGCTCACGATATTTCCAGATTAGACGGAAAAATAAAATAACAGAGGTCTTTCTCAAGGACTGAAAGTCTCTATTCACTCCCACTCCAGAGGTCTGGATGGGCTTTGGCAAGCAGCAAGGCTTTTGAGTTGTTACCCAAAGTGACAGTCAGACCTTCTCCCATTTCAGGGAAAATTCCACTTTGCCTCTGCAGAGCTTGGGTGGAAAATGCCCAAAAGCAAGGTGATGCTCTGACCAAGTCCTACAGCTTGCAGAGGAGAGCAAGGAGAGGGTGAAGACATGCAGGGAACCTGTGCCCTGGCCGGGAGCGGGTGGCGGATGATGCTGCTCAGGGCACACTCAGTACCTGCAGCACAGATGAGCCCCTGACGATCTTCCTCCTGCAAGACTTCGGCAGCCCCCTTCCTTCCCCCACTGCTGGGGTCGAGGCTTGATTGCCCCCTCAGCCCTTGGTCTCCACTGGGGACCTTGCCACCTCCCTGCCCCACAGCATGCAAGAGCCAGAACTTTTTACATAAACACTTATACAGGTTTGGGGGGTTAGTTTATGTTTTTTTATTTATTTTCTTTTTTTTTTTAAGCTTGGGCAAAACCACACATCTTCTCCTAATTGTTAATTGAGGAATGGTCTTCAGCAGACACAGCTATGGGTTCAGACTGCCTGGTTAGAAGGAAATTTCAACTTTATATTACATAAAGTACCTTTACAGAGATGTGTAGGTGACAACATCAAAGAGCTTGGGCAATGCTAAAGTAACATTTTCCGTTTTCTGACAGGTCTGTTGTGATTTATTGTTCTATTGGAATGTCAAACTCTGGATTTTCATTTCAATTCACAATTGTAAAGTTAAGGTTTCCAAAATGTTCCATGCAGCAGAAATGTACTTCAATAAACACAATTGCAAAATACCATTCTATCCCAGTTTGTGAAAAAAAAAAAAGTATATCTCTAAAACATACTGACCCATCACATCAGTTAAAATGCAGTGATATATTTTAATGCACAGTTATTGAGATAACTCTGTTGATCAGCCAACTCTATTTGCACCTTTCTTGTGTTCCTCTTTGTATACAATTGATTTCTGATCACTGAAAGCAAGATCAGAGCTTGCTAATATGTACTGTAGCTCACAGGTTCACTGGGAAGTATTTATTTCTTAATCATGTATCTCTTAGATTAATTGTTTGGGATGATCAAAGGCTCAGCGGGTGGTGGGGATGATTTAGAAACCACAAAATTGGTGTTATCTTTCTGATTGACATCCTATTAGTGCAGCATATATTTCCTGTTTGTCAGGAATGTAAAGCCTGAACATTCAGTAATAATATCTAGTAATATTTTGGAAAGGGAAACCATTGGCTGGCTGCATTTTTAACAAGATGAAAAAATCTTTTGATTTCCTTCTGTCAGGTTTGAAACAGAAGCCGAGCACATGTAGCCCAACCTTTCCCAAGAAAAAGAAAAACTAGTAACGCGGCACCTGCTGCTGCTTTTTCTGCTCGCCCTGAGCCACAATCACTCTCTTAGCATTGCCCCTTAAAAATTACCAAACCTGCAAGGTTTTAGAAAAATGCAAAATAATCATCAAAATAAAATATAACTAGAGAACAGCTGTTTTAAGAGAGGTTTGTGGCATGTATAAATAAAGCCCATCCTGAGAGCTTCTTCCTCTCACCTACCTCAAGCTGCAGTTCTCCACTTTGGTCAGGTTTTTCCAAGATCGCATCCCTTCTCCTGGTAAGAGTAATTCCAGCCTGGGGAGAAAACTCAGGACACAGACACTTAAGCTCCTCTCTGAAGCACTAGAAATGCTGGCATTTTTCTTCCTTTGTTTCCCAAAACCTCAGCTAGCTCAGGACATGCTTTACTTTTTTTTTTTTTTTAAGTTATTTTTTTCTTTTTTTTTTTTTTTTAGGATAAAACCTTAGCTCATAGCTGTTTCATCCCAAGCTCAGTCTGAGAAAATATATACCTTTTTTTTTTAATTTTTGCTATAAGGAAGTGTGAGATACATTTGTGGTATAAAAATGGGAATGAAAAGAGAAACAAAGAGAATAAAATAAAGTAGCTGAATAGTCTGAGTGAAGGCACAGAGAAAGCAAAACTAGAAACTCAATGAACCCGCCATTTCTCAGCCTCTTGTTTTCGATCAGCTCCCTCTCTGGGGAGAGGCCTTACTGTAATAACAGTTTTGACCTCTTTCTCTTAGTAAACAATTTGCCTTAAACTTAGAAATACACATTCTTGCTGTCAAAAGCAGAACAAGACACCCTGGGGTGTTTACGGGTCTGCCATAGCTACAAACATCTGAAAAGGAAAAAAAAAAAACCCAAATTTCCAGGGGACATGCTAAATCTTCTCCCATGGCATGGGAGGATGAACAAAAGGAGCCCAAGGAGCCCACTCCAAGCCATGCGGGAGCCGGTCACAGGGCAGCACCTGGTTCTGCATCTTCTGCAGCAGGGTTTTGCAAACAGCCTTCCTCACCTCCATAGCCTTCCGCACCTCATCTTCATCCTGCCACACCACAGCAATGTGCTTCGTCTGCCACCAGCTCCCTTCCCTGGGTAAAAATGGTAGCTCTCCAAACGTGGTCCCCTAACGGACATTGCACCCATCCGGTGCAAAAGAAGTCTCAGGGACACCAGGAGAGAGTTGAGGGATGCACTTTGAGGAACGAGGTCCCCCACGGATTAGCTGTTCCTAAGCAGAGCTGTTGAAAAGTGACACTAACATTGAAAAATTGCACTGGTGCCTTTTGGACAAAAACCTGCAGCCCTCCAAATGACACTTTTTGCTTCATGTTTCAAAACCATAGCAGAAATAACACTATCTCCCTTACAGATAATTAAAGCCGCTAACCAGCGTCCCAAATTAACTCAAGAGTAGATGCTGTTTTGCTTTTATCTGAGTTTAACAAAAAGATGCTAGGAAAAAACACCACCCAAATCTTCTGCACTGATTATTTTAGATGCACTTTAATTAGAATTTTGTTTTTCAAGACTTGTAATATTCCTCCCTACGCTTTCCTAATAAAATGTGCGTGGCAATACTTGTATTTACAATATCAACTGCAAAAAGCTTCACAGTAGCTGCTCGACAGTATTTCAGCCTTCACATAAAAAAAAAAGCAATAACAAACAAATAACAATCCCCTCCAACAAGATCTGCTGTATGCTAATGCGAGGGTTAGAAACCATCTATTTGTGGGTTTGAGTGCTACCTCGTTCAGCAGGCTACGAATTAATTTGTTGCTTACAGAAAATTGGGTATAAATGCACAAAAGCGAGGCCAGTTACCACACTCGTTCATCTCTATGTGTTGTATGCATGCGTGTTCAGGTTTGCAGGGTGCTGTGCCCCAAAAATGGCTCCTGATAGCTTTTCCAGGTGCACAGGGGACACTATTTCCAGTCAACTCCAGATAATACTCCCAAAGCTGCTTACAGTCACCCCTTACCCATTAGGTAAGGCCATTCCTTACCATTTCTGTTGGCTCCTTAGAAAACTTCTTATTGAGGAAAACCGGAGAGAAGGAAGAAGATAATTCAATCAGCACCTGATATCGTATCTTTATGCTTATGTAATAGGCCAACAAAAAAACCAAACAAACCGAACCCTGCCTAGTCATCTGGACATCCTGAAAGACAGTCACACTTGCTGATTTATTTTAATGTTTATGAGGTGGGTATTTAGTGGAAAGTTAAGCTTCAGACCAAGAAGCCATTCCTGCTTCTGGGACCTTTCCAAAGACTTATGGCTCTAGTAGAAACAACTCAACTCACCAGAAAGGTTTTGAAGCCTATCAAGGAACTTAATAATGCTATAGCTTCAGTGCCTTCCTTTGTGCAAATATTACATTTAGGCTCCAGCATGAATTATTAAACCTTCTAATAATGGTTGTGATTAATCTTCTACCAGCTAATCACTTTTAAGCCATACCTTCTCACTGCACGTACAATTTTAAGAATGACTCCTCTTTGCATCCTGTCCCATCACTAAAATCTATGTGCCCAATAACCTCACAACTTCAGGAGCTTTGTGTAAACGTTAGGCTGTTTTCCTAACAAAAACGGCTTTTTTTTTTTCCTCTGCAATCTAAGCCATCGTTCAGCAATATCGGCTTACGGCTCTTGGTACAAAAAGGAGTACTGAAACCAGCCATGTAAAGGACGTGCTCGTTGGTGGCAGCGGCTGCGAGGGCAGTGCGGTAACTGCGTCAAGGGCTTCAAACAGAGGATGCTAAACCATTTGATGAACTTTTACCCTCAAAGTGTAAGGTTGACTGAACTTCTCTTTTGTTCCCTGCTGCGTTTAATCCCCATTTTGCTTTGCCCAGTGCTAAGCAGAAAGAATGAGTTATCTCACCGCTCCCTCATCACACTATATTTCTGCGCAGACGTCTCGTGACTCTTCTCCAACATCTAGCAAAGCTTTCCCTCTCATTATGATCCCAGTCTAATTTTGCAGAGGAGACAGCTCACTCATCAAAAGTCTAGAAAACTAAAGATTTCTATGCCCTGTGGGGATGCTCAGAGCCTTGCATCGGTGGCTATGAGAGCCTGTAGCTGCTGCGCCATCCTCTTAGCCCCAAGCACTGGTGAGAGTTGAACACGCTACACCTGATACAATCTTCCCACAGCAGAGACAGAGCCGTCACCCAGGAGGGTCCCAGCCAGCATTTTGCTCCATGGAAATATTTCCAATTACTTCAGCGAGAGTTAAGTTCAGCCCTCAACTCCCAGCTTCTGTACATTTATCTCTTTGATGGGTTTAGGACTTAAATGTGGCCAACACATGGATTTTTGTTCTTTTTGTTTTAAGTGGGTGGTTTCCATTAAAATATTTTTGTCGGTTTCTTATATAATGTTTTTATTGTACGGCAAGCCACCGTGTCTCAATGGGGAAGCATTTTATATGTTCAGGATTATTAGCAATACTTATTATTATTTCAAAAGGTTGGATTGGCTCATTTGTAAGCTAAAGACACAAAGTTATTATGTGCTCTGTTTTCCCTAAACTTTAGATTAGGAGAACAGAAGATGAATAGCGAACAGGATCCTGAAAAGCCAGCGTCAGAATTATTATGCATAAACAGCAGTATTTATGCCAAAAAAAATAGTATAATTATGTATAAATAAATAAAATCTGCCCTGAAATGAATGCATTCAATAGCACCATAACAGGGAGAATGTTTGAAACCAGGGCCCTGTTGTGCAAATGGAAGATGTAGCCCTTGCTCCTGAAAGGGTTTCAGGAGTAAAGAGAGACAAAGGGAGAGACGCTGGTTCCAGGTCTCCCAGGTTTCTTTGATACAGGACCTGGCACAGCCCTGCTTCATGAATTTGGGCTGTGTTTGAGACTTATTTGTGGCAAGGCATGTTGAGTTCTGGGGAGGAGGAAAGGAGAACTTCTCCTGATCTGGTGCACTAGGAGTCCTCACAAATGTAGTTTCTACACTCAAAAGAGGAAAGACATTTTCTTCCATCTCAGGTGTGATTATTACCACAAAGGGTCAAAGAAGATCTCAGGAACTGAATGTGACTTTTCGTACTATAAAATTTTTAGCCTTTCACCAACTACTATTTAAATGGTTTGAACAACATTTTTTGTCCCTTATTTTCCTTTTCCTTTTAGGACAAGTAGCCAGTCATGGAAAGACAGAGCCTTCCGGAAGCAAGAGGATTAATGTTGTTTGCCTACAACTCCTGAAGGATCGCTTTTGTTGCAAACCATAATGACGAGAGCACTTAACGTGACTACTCTTAAGAGAAGTCCCAGACTCTTTCAGCCTTCCCTTTTGTGCTGCAGGTGCACAACATCAGAAATAACTCAAAGTTAGAGATGATAAACTAACAATTAGGGCAGATAATTGGGGAAACTGGGTATGATAAAGATAAATTTGATCTTTATATCTTTCAAAAATGTTTCATGTAACAGACTTGTAAATCTTTTTATCTAAATTTTTAATATTATTTTAATACTATTTTTATATTTTTAATACAGCTTTGAAGGTTTTTTTTTTTTTGCTTTGTTTTGCTTTGTGAAAAGCCAAGCCAAGACCTAAACATGGAAACCCAATCCTGAGTGAACTCAATAGAAGAAAGTGCCAGATATTCAGATTTTTTTCAGTTCTTTTTCATTAAGAACCAAATCCTCAAGTGTCTCTGCAGGCAAAAATGATTAGTGTTCTATTCTTAGGATGAATGGAGTCTGACTGACAAAGAATTAGGCTTTCACAAAGTTTGACAGCAGCTTTTTTGTTGACCTATACATAAAGTACATTCTTAAAAGAAGAAATTAGTTTCTAAGTTCTGCCTAAAACAAATGATTAGGCAAAATTATATTATACCAGTTTAATTCATAAAAAAATGTATGTTGTGGGGGATTTCTAGAGACACTTGTACTGGCATGGTGAGAGTTAAGCTTAACTGTAAAGCAGCTGTCATACTTGTCCCATCACACCATGATATGGTTGCCATTTTATGCTAGAAGAGGTAAAGAGATATCAGTAAAACTATTGCACTGTAATCCAAAATACCAAAGTGACAAATGGATCTCCCTGTAAATTTTCCTATTATTAATTTATCAGCATGATATAAAGATGTGACTGAAATGCATACATTTTGTTTTACTTAAATTTGCCGTCTTTCAATTCTGGAATGGAAATTCTGGTGTATAAACTCTGTTCAGATATTCTGCTCAAATTCAAGAAAGCAGTAACTTCGAGCAATCTCAGTGAGTTGCTTTTCCAAAGGTAGGCTGAACACATCATGTGAATAACATTTTTGCCATTTTATCAATGTTATGAGATCATTCTCTGCCATCTTACTATGATGCTTTGGACCCTTTCTGAGACACAGAAATGAAGGCATGGGGAAAAAAAACATGGACAAAATATTTTGAACTTGAATGTTTCATCCTGAGTTTATGTAAAGGTTTACTTCAGCTTTTAATTTATCTTTTACTGATCCATGCTATATAGATTAAGAGTATCCATGCATTGAAGCTGCTGCATCAACGTGTCTATATTAAATTGAATTAGAAGAAAGTACAGAATAAGTAGATGCTACACAGACTGCCACCAAGTTGTAAGAAAAATGGTCTAGGAAGAAGATTTAACAGTAAATAGTAAGAAAGGGATAAAACAGGCCATCAAAAATAAATGAGACTAGCAGCATGCACTGATGGCAGTTACTGAGACATTCCAGTGGATGTCCTTTGGGATAAATTTCTTGTAACTGAGGACTCCTGAGCAAAAAAAGATCTGCCTTGGGGCTAAGTCTGAGTGAACGCAAGGACAGCAAACACGTTAGCCACAGCTGACCAGAACTGCTGCCTGAAGTTCAAAAGAGTTATAAAATTAAAACTTTCAGAGCCCTTGGCTAGAAAGATCTTCCAGCTTAATATTTGGCCTTGGCATTCAAAAACTTCTGTGCCTTTATTTTCTGCTTCCAAGGGATGCCCCTTGTTGAGCTTGAAGACTTTGCTCCCCCCAAAATCAATGGCAAAATTCTTACTGGATTTAATGGGAGTGGGATCAACATGGCAAATCTTCTGTCTCTGGCACGCAATTCAGATCCTGTTCCTCTTCTGTAAAATAGTATCTCCATTCATTGATAATGATACTTAAGTATCATTAAGCAGAGAAAAGTATCTGTTTTCTGAGGGTGGCAGAATTGATTCAAAATCAATCTTTTAATTTCATAAATGCTTTTGTCTTTTTTCCCCTTCTATAAGGATTTGACAGCATGAATCCATATTCCAGTTGGCAGGAGAAGGCAAGCCTTCATTTACGATCACAGAATCACAGGATGGTTTGGGTTGGAAGGGACCATTAAAGTTCATCCAGTCCAACCCCCCTGCCAGGAGCAGGGACATCTCCAACCAGATCAGGTTGCTTAGAGCCCCGGCCAACCTGGCCTTGAACGTTTCCAGGGATGGGGCATCCACCACCTCTCTGGGCAACCTGGGACAGTGCTCCACCACCTTCATCATAATACTTTTTCCGTTATGTCTAACCTGAATCTACCTCCTTCTATTTTAAAACCATTACCTTTCATCCTATCACAACAGGCCGTACTGAAGGGTTTCTCCCCATCTTTCCTATCAGCCCCCTTGAGGTATTGAAAGGCCACTATAAGGTCTCCCTGGAGTCTTCTCTTCTCCAGGCTGAACAGCCCCAACTCTCTCAGCCTGTTCTCATAGGAGAGGTGCTCCAGCCCTCTGATCATCTTGGCCCTCTTCTGGACTTGATCCATCCTTCTGATGTTGGGGGCTCCAGCGCTGGACGCAGTGCTTCAGGGGTGGAGGGTCTCATCAGAGTGGAGTAGAAGGGAAGAATCCCCTCCCTCAACCTGTTGGCCATGGTCCTTCTGATGCAGCCCAGGCTGCAGTTGGCTTTCTCAGCCGCAAGGGCACATTGCCGGCTCATGTTGAGTGTCTCAACCACCAGCACTCCCAAGTCCTTCTCCTCAGAGCTGCTCTTGATCCATTCTCCACCCAGCCTGGATTTGTGCCTGGGATTGCCACGACTCAGGTGCAGGACCTTGCACTTGGCCTGGTGGAACTTCATGAGGTTTGCAAGGGCCTATGCCTCCAGCCTGTCAAGGTCCCTCTGGATGGCATCCCTCCCCTCCAGAGTGTCAACCACACCACACAGCTTGGTGTCATCGGCGAACTTGCTGAGGGTGCACTCTATCCCACTGTCCATGTCGTCAACAAAGATGTTAAACATTTCTCTCCATTTGCCCTTCTGCCCCTGCATTTCTCTTTTCCTGAAACCCTTTCAGATTCCTACCCACTCAGTTAAGCCTAGCTGTATGAATCACATCATTACTATGCCTTATTCTTCTTTTAAAGGCTAGTGGTTTTTATAAAGACTCTGCTGAGTTTTCCTGCTGCGTTATCGTGTTGAGTATCCCTGAAGTCACTTAGTCCGTACTCAGATATTTACAACTCTAACTCCACTGTTACTTGAAATCCTACTGAAATCTAATGTGAGTTAGGTACTTGCATGATTTTTCAGATTAGATTCTTAAATTTAAAAGTTAGGCTGTTTCCCAGCATACTTCCTGACATGGTTCATATCAGCTTTTTAAAAAATGCATGTGTCTGAAGGGAATGTCTGTAAGGGATGGCTTAGGATGTTGTCAGCATAGTGCCAGGCAAAGTAGGGTCGCGATCCTTCGGAGAAGAACCAGACAGAAAGAAGAAAACTGTGTATAGTGAGATTTCTTTTCTAGTCAGCAAATAAATCTTTCAGCTAGGAAAAATCTGTCTGATCATTAGGGGCATTCAGAAGTGGGGAAAAAATTAATTCTCAGTGTTATTATTTCCTCACCCCAGGCACCGTGCCTGGGAAGAGATGGGATGGCCAGGTAGGAGCTGAGGGAATGTGGGTACAAACCTCCACTCCCCAGCATGCTCCCCAGCTCCGGGCCAGCCGAAGAAAGACGTGCCTGTTGTATCAGAGCACAGCCTTCCTCCTCTTCCTCACCTGCACACAGGTGGCCCTGATCCTCAATACAGGTTTGCTCTTCAACTTATTGCCTGCTTGAGTTTTGTTTCTTTTGAGTCCCAACTTGCCAGCTCTCTGCTATGCAGTGTTCTGAGGGAATTAAGCCTGAACTCATTAGAGTCAGGGTGTTTTTTAAATTTAGTTTTAAAAAAATTTAGCCAAAATGTTTAGTAAAAATTTGCTTTTATTAAAATTTCATAGATTTTGAGAGACAGTCTCATGATTTTCAGTACTGGCTATAAGGAATCAAGTTGTAAGAGAAAATCTGGAGACCCTTGGTGAACGAAGGACCAATCTACTCCATCTGGGAGCACTGTGAGCCTCCTCTCTGCTCTCAAAAGCTTTGCCTTTGCATGCGGTGATTTTCATAAAAACGTGTATGTCTCCTCTTACTTTTCAGCATAGCCACTTTGCTGTATTTTTTCTCCACAGCTGCGGCTGCTTTCCTGAGCAAGGTGCAACGGCACATGAGCCAGGCTGCCAGAACTGGACCCTCAAGTGAAGAGAGCGAAAGCGAAGGCTGCAGATTCCGTGCCTCAAATTTATCCGGACAAGGAGGCAAAGAGACAGAGCCAGAGTTCAGGTCTTCTGCATTCAGCTCCAGGGTGGCCATGCTACCTGCATGCCATTTCTGAGTGATGGGATTGCATCCGTCTATCCTGCTCCGTATAGTGTCTTCCATCGTTCACTCCATGTACCATTCATAAGAGCATCTGAAGTAGATAAGTGGGAAACCTGGCAATAAACACCCACCCCCAGGGATACTCTGACGTCAGTTGCATTGTTGCTCCTCCAAGGGGCTTATCTCCTGTTCACAAATGTGATGATAGATCCTGGCTTGTTTTCTGCCCACCTTGCTTTTGGAGGATAAAGAGCACACAGCAAGGAGATGCTAACTGGAGAGGGCTGAGATGCACCAGTTGGGAGCAGCCCTGAAGCATCTCAGGAGTCTCCAAACACCCACGAAGCCCAAGGGCTGCAGCTCTGGGGAGATCTTTACACAGAGAGGAGGTTTCGGTTGAATATTAGGAAACACTTCTTTACTGAAAGAGTGATCAGGCACTGGAACAGGCTGCCCGGGGCAGTGGTGGAGTCACCATCCCTGGAGGTGTTCAAAGAATGTGCAGACGTGGCGCTTCAGGACATGGTTTAGTAGGCACGGTGGTGTTAGGTTGTTGGTTGGACTTGATGATCTTGGAGGTCTCTTCTAACCTTAAAGATTCTATTTAAAAAAAAAAAAAAAAAAAAAAAAAAAGAGGGAAAGATGGTTTCGAGCTTCTCCCCAAGTCCTGGCCACCGCAAGGCTGGAAACCAGCCAAGCGGATCTTCCTGAGGAGTTAGGCGGCCGCTCCTGCCACTGCGGTCCTAGGTGGCAATACCCACGTGAGCGAATTAAAAAGTAATAAGTTCAACGAGTTTGACACAATCTACAGATTCAGAAGTAATTAACAAGGATAATTAACTTTAAAAGGGAAACCAGATGATTTGTAGAGGAAAAGTGGAGAAGAGATTCAGCGTTATTTTATCCAGCTGATTCCCTTAAATAGATTAGCTTAAACTTCTGTTTCCAAGATACCGTACCAGCATCAAGTGCATCTGTTTTTCTCCTGTCCCTGTCTGCCTGGTTTTAGATCATGGTTGTGTCTACATGATTTTAGGAAAGCACCTGACCATTTCCCAAAAATCAGTCATTCATTGAACAAATTTTAACTGGCCCCATAGCAGAAGTACCTGGTGTATAGGCTCATCAAGGAAATCATTTAACATTGTGATTGGTGATCCAGTCATTATTTATACTGTTTGTTACCACAGCTGGGAAGATGTTAGCATCTGAAATCCATGTTCAGGCAGAGGAACTGCCTTCTTTTCACATTTAGGCATGTCTCTGCCTCTCCTCCACCCCCTTTTGCCACTATCTGCGGCTGCTGTGGGACCTTTGAAAGTCAACACTAAAACATTACATAAAAAGACTGTTTCCTCCTACTTTCATCTGTACTCCATTTCATTTTTTTTAAGTGTTATTATTTTGGTGAAAAGTAGCTTTTTGGAACATTCTACCTCAGTGTTTTGGGTTTTTTTTCCGTAGCTACCTCTATTTAATCCAGTATGTGAATGCCATGTAGGCTGATTACAGCCTCAGAAATATTCATAATAAATTTTCTTTAAATTAATGGGAATTGTGGAGGAGGCAAAATTTGATTATTTCCTTTTCTTAGGCTATGCTCCTTGGGGTAGTTCACATTTTTTATAGTGTGCAGCCAATGAGGGTGACAATATCAGATGGAAAATGAAGCAATTGCCAGATATTTTCCATCTCGGTTAATAAGCCCCCTGCTCTGTGTCAGACTGAAGCTTATACCAAGGGCAGGCAAGGATTTTATTTCATGCTGGAAATATATTTCTAGCATTCTTAAAGAAAAAAAAAATTATGAGCAATTCAATCTTCATTTTTTTAATCCTTAAGTTCTTTCAAAGGCTACCAGTGGTTCACGGCCAAATGTTGAGGGATTGCTTAATACAAAAACACATCCAGCCTGGAATTAGCCCAGCAGAGCAAAACTGTTTGGCTTTGGACCTTCTGTCACTTCTTGGTAGAGTGACACTGAGTGAGATTTAAGGGACTGAAAGATGACCAGTGCGGTAATTCAAGATTTGAATAAGCACGTTACTTGTTAGGTGAAACTGTGGGTATTTCATGGTGCTTTACAAGACTGTTTTACATACAAAATAATGATATATATGCAAAACCTAAATCCCATGACAAAGTTTCTGACTCACTGAGTTTTATACTGTTTCCTGTTAAGAAATGCTTCCTTTGTGCATGTCAACAGTCCTTTCAGTTATTATGTTCAGTTTGCTTTTACAGACTTCAAAAATAGCTTCCCTTTTTTTTTTCTTTCCCTTCTCTTTCCCCATACTTTTTCTTAATTTATTGATATGGTAGTTATCTATTTTTGGAAACAACGTGTAATAATATACATTATATTTTTAATTTGTCAGAGGTATCAGACATATTCTTTATTGTTGATTTGTCCAAGATGACACTCATCATATGGTGCATTAATAAAAATCATATTTCACAGGCTGATGTAAGTGCCCTTTCTTCTTGCTTGTTATGGACATTAGAGGGAAAAGCACTGCAAGGCTCAGATAAAAATTTCAAGAAGCCTTTGCTTCTCTAAAGCCTTCTCTTCATTACTGTTGACTTTTTCGGTTTGGGTTATTTTTTTTTCTTTCTTTCAGCATTTTTTGTGCATTTACTACTTGTGGGGAGTGCTGGATTAAGAGCTCTGCTGTGTCTGTCTACTACTGTTCTCAGCGTCTCTGCAGGAAAATACGGGAATCCGACTTTGGATGTGCTGAAGCCCCATATAAGCCCTTTTTCTCCACTGCTTTTTTCCCAATGACAACAGTGAGCGGGTCCCTGTCTAGTTCTTGACAAGACTACAGCTGCTTATAGGTAGTTTTTAGCAAATCAATCTTTTGGTGTAGACTGGCCCAGATTTGCTCAAGACAGTTGCATCATTCACATTTTTGGCTTGGCTGAGAGAGAAAATTTACAGAGAAAGAGTATGTTTCATTACAGCCCATAGGTTGTGAGGAATCACACAAATGCACCTGGCCACCTCCAAATACAGAGTGCATTTCTACAGAGTAGAGACAATTTTGGTGAAAAACCCATTTGATCCATTAAGGCAAACAAGTTCCTTTGTTCTTCCCAGATCCCTGGGTCTGAACCTCTAACATGTAGACTTTTGGTGCTTGTGGTGTTGGTTTTTTTTTTTTACTTCATGCCAGTATGAAGTGCAAGAAGGACAGTACTTGAATATCCTTAGTTACAGCAGGAAATATTAGAGCTTTTCATTAACGCAAGTCCCCAGACATGAAATACTTCATCTCTGTGTGTGTTTGTAAAGGCTCGATGTCTGAGCCTATCCAGAATTTTGTGCAAGGGGTACAAAGGCCAGCCACTAAAAACAGATACAGGTAGGTTAATATTCAGTTTAAGCTAATTTGTAGTCCACAACAGAGGGCAAAAAGTTTGAAAACATCATTGTGCAGATTGATGTTTTAATTCTTGTACAAAGTACTTAATAAAGATGAGACCTATGAATACGTGGAAAGTTAATATTATTACAGAAGTAACAGAACACAAGCTAAACAAACACAGCTTGTTGTCCTTACAGCTGAGCACACAGGTCTCCCAGTACTCAAACAACTTTGAGATTGCAGCTAAAAGTATAATACAAGGTATTTTCTCTGCCTGCTTGCCAAAGTTCACATTACTTAGTAGTCTGGCTTAGCCTGCGGCATTGTAATAGCTGATGATGGTATGGATGAATGAATTTGTTAAATTCTCCATTGCCTTTCTGAGTAAGTTTGCCTACAAGGCTTTAATGTGGATTCATCAAATACATATTACAAAAGCAGCATGGGACTTGAATGCTCAGTTGTAGCTGATCTGATATAGATGAATCTTATACAGGAGGAAACCTTTGTGCTCTTTCATTTTTCATACATTAACTCTAAAGTAAGCAGTAGGAAAATGTCAAAGAAAATAAAGCAGGCAAAATAAGGTACTTAAGGCTTAAGAAGTTAGCTTTTTTCAAAGTGATGCATGGGTGGTACCATATAAATTCCTGTTTGTGAATAAGACTTGTGTATGCCTCCCATGTACCATTTTGAAAAGATACTCTCGGTCTTAGAACATTTGTATTTGTCATTCATTAAGAAAACGTAGCGCAGTGAGTCACCTATTGAAAAGAGGGCTACAGAACTGCTACTGTCAAAGCCCAGGTTTGTTGAAAAGAGGGACGGTGTGTGTGAAATATCACAATTGCAAGCTGTGGAAAAATGCCTCTTGCTTCTTCTCTCAACTGAAAATACAGATATCTGTGCTTAGACTCTTATCCCATTATTGATATTATTATTATCGGTCTTATTATTATCATTTATTTATTTGTACCGCTCCGCAGCTTGCCAGGTACTTTACCTGTGGGTGAAATGCACATTATCTGCCCTAGATAACATGCCACTTATCTTCTCTGTCATTATTCTTCAAATCATTCCACGAATCACAGTCTGTAGTTACTGTATGCCATTAGCTAAAATTCCAAACATCATAAACATGGAATTAAGATTTCAGTCAGGATGGAGAAAAAGACGAGGTACAGTTGAGTCAGAAGCTGTTTGTCTCTTTGCAGATAAACACCTTAATAATTAGCATTTAGAGGAAAGAACAAAGAGCTCAGAACTGGACTGTAATGTTTAATCACTTGCTATACACAAAATGCATTGTTTAAGCTCAATTTTAAAAAGTGTTGATGTTTAAGGGTGAGGTGGACACTTGTTCAACTCAGCTGGGTAAAAAAGCAAGCTTAGCTACGGGCGCTGGTCCTAAAGGTAAAAAAAAAAAAAAAAAGAATCGGTAAAGGGAAGTGAGAAGAGAGTGAAGCATTGATTCTGCTGCCCGACGCACCGCTAAGAAACCTGACTTGTTGCAGGACGACACGTAGCGCGTGGACTGCGGCAATTCTCCTCCCATCAATCCCAAATGTCACCTGCCAGCTGAATTACGTCTTGCTGATTGCAAACTGGCTCCTGCTGTGATTTTCAGCAGCAGGACCAGGTAGAGACCCTTACCTGAGACCCATCGCACAGACACTGTTCGGTCCATTGAGGGAAACTCAACCCACCAAATTATTTTTACCTCCTTGAGAAAGTACAAAAGCACGGGTGTGTGCCCCCTCATCAGTCTCGCTGTTGGGACCTATTTGTTAGGATCTATAGAATCTACCTTATCAGTTCTGATTTTTTTTTTTTTTGCTTTGTTTTGTTCTGTTTTGGTTTGGATTTTTTTCTGTGCTTCATCAACATAGTTTGTGACACTTAAGTCATAATCAGTTACTCTCGTACAACATATTTTAAAGATACCTGTCACATCACAGTGCTATCACTACTTTTCTTTTCTTCTTGCCTGCAGAAAGAGACGGCCTCACAGGCACGAAAAAAAGCCAAACTCTTATCTTCTGGATCTCAAATGCAGTTTTCTGGCTGATAGTTTAAATTACCACCATTTTACTTCTCATCTACGTATACCTTTTAGCTATATGCACTCAATATTGGAATCTATATGCAAAGAATGTTACTATTGTAAAAATGTTGCTATTAACTATTATGCTAAGTTGGAATTTAAATTGCACTAGAAAAAATATATAACAAGCCTAAATCAATATCATCTTAGGAAACAAAAAAAAACCCCAACTTTTATGGCAGGTGATGTCTGGGAAGACAAAAAGCTGTACTAAAATGACACCACAATAACTTATTTTCTAATCTAAGACTTTTAGGAGAGTTTTCAGAGCTGCAGCCCAGCTCCATCACTTCCAGGGGATGATAAGAGCATTGCATCTTATTATTTTTGGTATAATGATCTCACCTCTCAGCACAGTTCCCATGAAGACCTGCCCCATGGTTGGGCAGTGAGGAGATGCCTGTGTAACCCTTGCACCTGCTGAGCCCCCCAACCCTATTTTACTTGAGACTGGCTTCAAACTGCAGCCACACAGGTCCCACCCCAAAAGCTGAAGAGATGCACAGCTCTGTAATCCCTGCTAGAGACAACTCCCATCTCCCCGCTTCACTGTAGCTGTGTGGGGCTACTTGGGGACAGAAGATACGTAACAAAGGTACACAAATGATACCTCACTGCTCAGGATCCTCTACACAAGGATGGGGATGCTACAGGCCAATACAGGCAGACATTTTCAGTCTTTTCCCTAAGGAAAAGTTGCACAAAAAACAGTGGGAAATAACAGCAGGTGTTTGGCAAGAGTAATCCCTTGGAACGTCTCATTACGGTATGGCAAAACAGATGCAAATCTCGTATATTTATTAAGTATGGAGCTTTGCTGTACCCTAGAATATTTCTTTGTGGTGGCTAGAAATAAAATATTTGCCTATTGTACTGGAAGATTTGCATGGGTGGACTTGAGAAGTCAATGGAAAGACCCTGTGGGGCCTAACTTAGATCCAGCGCATGGATGTCCACCATCTCAGTGGTCTCAGTCGGTCCTTTCAGCAGTACAAGATAATACTCATATACAGAAACAGTATTTAAAAATAAGTAAATATAGTCCATAATAAAGCCCAAATTATGACATAAAATTAAGCTGAGGCAATAAAATATTAGTTTGTCCCGACATACTCACCAAAAGAACAGTAATGTATTCTATTTAAATCATGAGATATGGAATAAATATTGTCAAATATTTATGTCAAATGTTTAAAGAAGGAAAACCTCTTCTAATACTTTTTAATTTATATGTTTTCTTTTCACTAGTCCTTTAAAAATAGTAACCACAGATTTTGTAGTCTGTCTGGACGCAGAAGATTTATTAGTACTTATAAATGTGAAGAGGTTTCTATTACTGTACTCGCTATTCCATTTAGTTTTTGTAAGTCGGCTATTCTACAGGTCAGGTTTCAGAAAAAGGCAAATATCTTTGCCCACAGTTTCTCTGTTTTCAGTAGCCACTGCAGTTTTTGTAAGGTGGGGAAACGGCAACCGCACAAGACCTTCCCCACGGCTCAGTAGGTAGTTTCCCACGCGCAGTCTCATAGTTCAGAGCAGCTTTTTTGGTCTGCCTGTGAAGTCTACTTCTAGTTGTTGGTCTTGAAGGATAGTGGAAGACATGCTAAAGAGACACTTTTCTTATAGGAAATACAGTAGTTCACCATAGGTTGGCATAATATAGCTTAGCCAAAATGTCTTCACTATATACTTTCCTTGTAAGTTATGTCCTTCCAACCAATAAATACGTACAGATACTACACTACCTGGTCTTCAGTTACATGTAGTAGTATTTCTAAAAATTGTGTCAGTAGAGGCCTGTTCTGTTAGCAGTCATCTATACCATGAGGAAAGAAACCATAAACCCTTTTATTGACTCCTACAGGGACTGGGTTCAAATTGGTGGTGTAGTTGCAGCTCAGTTGCTCTGATAGGATAGAAATATTCTGTCAGAAGACTTTGAAATTGCTGTGTTCACACAGATGTCAAAGCTATAATAAGGCAAGTCCCTTAGAAATAGCTTTTTATCCAGGCGACTGTGTCATCTATTCTCCAAAAGTCTAATTTGTTTCAGAAAAAAGTTATTTCTAAAAGTTTTATTGGCATAATAAAGGCAGTTTATCACATAATTCTGTAATTCATCATATGCACAGCACTGTTTGATGAATATATATTTTCTTGCCAAATACTTGTACACTTGCCAAAGTTTTACAGTTAATTAGATATTTGGCTTTATTCATTGGCTTCAATAAAGTTAGCCCAAAGATGAAATTGGCCCAATGTTTACGAAATGCTAAATAAGAGCTAAGTAAAACGTATCTTAATTAGGTGGGGGGGGAGCCTTGTGGGCTAAGTTCTACTATTAATTAGACAGAAAATATCAAACTCACTTTTATATTATGAACCTGACTCAGATTAGAACCAGGGTTTGAGAAACATTCCTTGATTTTCTGTGAGCTGTATTTATTTTATTTCCACTTTCCAAAGCAGAACATATCACTTTTTAATTATATTTATTTTTTTCTCCTAATTCTCCATTTTTTGAGATCTAATTTAGAACTCCATTTAAAAAGTAAAGTGTTTGGGAAAATTTAGAGGCAAGAAGTTGAAATGGAATGACTTCAACTGGGTCTTTTGAAAAAAAAAAAAGCTGAATTAGAAAAGCAGATTCTGTTTCTGGCATGGATTGGGCATAATGTTATATGAGTAGAGCTTTGGAAAAAGGAAATAAAATGGCAAAGGGCAGGAGAAGAAAAATTAAAAGTCTTTGTATAACAAGCATTGTTTACTTTAAATGCAAAGGATATTCGTTTGAACTGAATATTGTGCTAAGTGTTAAGCCAAAACCAAAATTATATGAATGGAAAGAAAGTAAAGACTTTGACTCCCTGATGAATTTTTTAAATTCCTGTGGAAATTCTGATGGCCTGTCTTTCTCCTTATAAATAAACTATAGCGGTTTTAAGACATGTGTTGAGTCTTGGTTTATTTAATTCAGAATAGCCAGAAAAAAAGGGACACAGTAGGTACTACACAATATATTGACAGTTAAAGTAAACTGTGGCCAGCATAATACAGCTAGCTGCTTATGCTGGTGCGATAGAGGTGTTTATGTATTTCTACAAAGGAAGCTTGTGTGTATATGGCATTTTTTCAGCAACTCAGGTGGGGCCGTGCCGTATGTAGCCTCAAGCTTCTACATCGCAATGCTCGTTCCCAGCGAGGAAAGACGCTCACAGTAGATCAAGTCCTCTGCTTCGTGTGATTGTTGTTTGTTGTTTTTTTTCCCCTTGTGCCTCAGTGCCTTTTCTCTTTAAATCATAAGGGTCTTGAAGTAAAGGCAAAAATTTTCTTCAACATGGTCAAATTGCCATGTTGGTGTCACCAGCTTTGTGGTCAGCACAGAGTGAGCTTTGTGTTTTGTAACAGAGACATTACTTCAGAAATACAGATTCTCTATTTCTTCTGTTCTTTTAGTAGTTAAATCGTAGAATCAGTCATAGAATGGTCAGGGTTGTAAGGGACCTTCAAAGGTCAACTAGTCCAACTCCCCTGCAAGGAGCAGGATAAATGATATTTACCTACCCAGTATTCTACCACTATTGCTATTTTTGTTCTTTATTTGCTAAAAAGTCTCCTTGCTTTTTGGCTTTCCTATGTCTTTCCTGGCTGGTTGAAAGTATTCTGTGATGCCTTTAGTGGCCTGCAGCTTGGGGATTTGGGGGAGTGTGTCAGAAAACAAACCCTGAAGGAAGGACTGTACATATCTCCTGTGGATGGACAGGTGGGAGTGAGGACTATGGGGTGAAGAAGGAGAGCTTTGACTGCATCTCCTGCAGTTCCCAGTGAAACATCTTCTAGCAATGCCACTCAACCCAGTTCAAGTTGTTCTACCCCCAGCCTTTGTGGCTCCACATGTGCCCACCCAACGCCCACCGTTCTGCTGCCACGCAGCTCTGTGCAGCCGCGCAGTCATGCAGCTGAACCAGTTCCTCAATACAGCTCTCCCCGCAGCTGCGTGAGCAGCTGCACGGACACGGGGGAGGCAGCAGCATGGGTCAGCGTGGGATGGTGGCTGGGACTGCCAGCAGAAATGCACATCCTTGCTTGGTGGGGTAGGGTGGTTGGTGCAACATGTGACTGCAGGTGAAGCAGGTAGGGCAAAACAGTGTCAAACTGTCAAACCTAATGTCCCTATTGTGGACAGAGTTTGTCAGCAAATTCTTGTTCTGGGGAACTTCACACGTAACTTTGCTGAGGCTGTACATTTAATCCTAATTAAGCTCCTTACCAGCTTCCTCCTAACACACCTTGGCACCTTTGGTGTTGCTCCTTAAGCACAGTTACCGCTGACCAAAATATTTTCTCCATCATGCGCTTTCTTGGAGAAGAGGATGGAATAATGTTGGAAATGCAGCGTGGAAACAGTAGTCTTTTCTGTCAAGTGGTAACAAGAGTTTGGAACTTGAGGGTTGCCCTCACTAGCAGAAGAAAAGCAGTGACAGAGAGATCCTAGACATTCATTTTTGTCTGTTTAATTCACAGTATGTCTATAAACTTCACCTTCATTGGAATATTTCTTTGGAGGGACAGCTCTGCTTTGGTTACCCAGTGTGTGCGGACTCTCCTCCTTTCATTTTCCCACGGGATTTGTTGCGCGTGGCATGACATTAGCTGCTTGTCCCACAAACTGTGGTCTACTTCACAGTTTTGCCAAAGACAATGCACTTTTTCAATGAGGCAGTGGCCTTACAAAGTCTTGGATTATGCAAAGTATATATTCCCCCACACATACCAAGACAGTGATCCTCCCTTGTTCACCACCAAAGGCTGCTTCATGGAGAGGGCTCTTTTCCCAACATCTTGACAGGGAAAAATACCGTTAAGGTTCATGGGATTTGGTTTGTCTTTCTACAGAGGGACAATATGACTTATACCACGTGGATGGTCCGTAGAAGTGACCACAACTCCAGGGCCACAGTAGTGGCCTCAGAGTGTCTTTGGAGGAAGATTGCTCTCCTTCTCCGTTCCCTGCAGAGCAGACAGAGGAGCAAAGAGCCTGCGCTGCTGGATTTGTCCCTAAAAGCATCTAGCTCCTCTGTGATTGACAGTGATAGCACACGTACTTTGAAAGCTCTAATGTTGATGATTAAGCCTTAATAAAAGCAAATAAGGTGGTGTCTGTGTGTACCCTAGTCAGCCAAGCAGATATCTACCTGGCATCTTGTAAATTAATCTGGGTGTTTATGCTGTAGATCATGATGAACATGTTGCTATAGCAACCTACATTTCTTCCATTTTTTTCCTGCTAATTATCCTAACATCACCACTAGCTACTAAATCTTTGAATTCCTAATGAACGCGTGTGGAAGGCAGTTGCTTGATATATCTCTCCTACTATATCAGCAGGATGAGATAATTAAAGATTAATGGATATTGATTATTTAGGGTTTATTGGAGCCTGTCATTCTAATACACATGTGCTTGTGCCCCCAGAGCATCTGCCTGATTGTGCTTGGCTTGTTCTGCCAATCTGCTCCAATTGTTGGCGAAATCGTGCTAGGAGAGTGCACTTTCTGTCAGATGCTCGATGTACCGCTCCCACAGACTTCAAGCATTTGCCAGCTCGGGTCCCTGAATTCAGCTCTCCTCACTGGCAGCACTGTCACACCTATGATCACAACCTGTTTTTCTGTTGGTTTTTTTTTAGCTTGGTTGGGTTTGGTTTGTTTTGGGCTTTTTTTGGAGGAGGAGGGGTGCTATTGATTTTTGAGGGTTTTGTTTTGGTTTGTTTCTTTTCTTTAACTACCATAGAGGAGCAAAATGTTGTTACCATCCTGGAAGAGTGAGTGTTCTCGGCCACTTGTTGAGATGCTGGATGTTGTTAAGGTTGTGAATGTTGGAGAAGACACTGGGCAATAGGCCTCTCCCAGAGGCTATTGCTTCAAGCCATTGGCAGACTTGGTGATGTTACCACCGGAGCTTCAAGCTTTCTTCATAAGGTAGTATGACCAGATATTCCTTGTTTCTGTACAGCTATAATTTTTTTTCAGTGTGGTAATATCAAGACAAAGCTTCTCAGGATGAGACTTTTTGGTACGAGATTCTTCATCTGACCCTAATGAAATCCTCTGTCCTCTGGAAATCCAGTGTTGCTCAGTGGGTTGTCATCTGTGCCTAACATTGCCCAGATATTTCAGAGTTGCAAAAATCATTTAGGGAAGAAAGGAAACATTAACTGAGACTGGAAAATGCACATAGAAACATGCCAAGTTTGATTTTGTCCCAAGAACATAGTAAAGAAAGACTTTTTTTTTTCCTTTGATTCTGAATTTTAATACTGGTTATTCTCTAATTTTTACTTATTTTTGTACTTAAAAGCAAATTGAGATAAAGCTACGAGAAGTACTCCTTGAAGGTTTTTGTATATAAGAATCTAACTGATTGGGAGAATAAGAAGAGCTAAAAAAATTATGGCAACCAGGAAGCTATAAATTCATCAGTCTCTGGATTTAGGGGTTTTTCCTGTGTTTACATTGTAATTAAAGCTATACTATGTGTTATTTTTATTCCCCAGTTAACCTCTGTGTTTGGCTTCTGTGCATACACATGAGGTCCTGGATTTTGATTGTCACTGAATTTTGCATTGGTGCAAAATGAGAGTGATTCCACTGAGAGCATTGAGATTTACATTAGGATCCAGAGTAGTAACTCTATATATTAAAAAGCTTCAAAATTTCTATAAAGTAGTGGTAAAGGAAAAATACTGTTGAAAAAAAAAACATTGAGGAGAATTACTTCCCAGCTGAGATCTTGAAGACCAGTTTCAGCAAAGAGCAAGGTTTGGATGTTGCATTATATGCTGCTGTAAATGGAATTTTAATATACAAATGCTAGCAGTCCCTTAATTAGTGTTCGTAGTGGTGCAAATTGGAGTACACTGGTGTTGAGGATATATATTATGCCCATCTAATATAATGACTTCTCATATATTCTTATATTGCAGAGAGCAATAAAACAATTAGGCAGCTTTTCAAATTTATCAAGGTAGCAGTAGTAGAGAAACCTTTTGTTCCATTTTTACTCTGTGGATCCTAAAGCCTGGCAGCACAGCAGCGATTCATGCCACAATCATGGCGTAAAAATCCTTTTTGCACAATGAGTCAAGGAAACTTGGTGTTCCTTCTGGATTTTCTGCATATGGAGATTAAGTACGTTGTGGAGCAGAGGTCAGAACAAATGAAAAATTCCAGTTCCTCAAAGTGAACAAAACAAGTAAGAGCCAATAGACATTTACAATAGACATGGTTTTTTTTCTCCATGTACAAGAAAATTCTCTCACATATCTATTGTTTTGCTTGACAGCCATATTAGAGAAACATTGCAAAGCTATGCAAGTGAATTTTAGCCTTATATGGATGTTACTAGGTCATCAACCGAGTGCCCTCAGCTTAAAAAAAAAATCAGGAAAATCAAATTAGGTTCACTGAAAAGCTATATTGAACCTGAGTGCTAAGTTTTGATCTAAGCTAAATTTATTTCAAACCTGGAACAAGTTAGTTTTGAGTGGAAATGATGTCTGTCTCTGTTTTTGCATACCTTCCACCATAAACCAAGAAAAGAGTGTTCCAGCTGAGTTTTGCTTTGAGTTTCTTAGTTCATATGAAACTCAAAATGAAACTCCTGATTGTGTGAACCGAAACTGGAAAAAAATGCACACAGCTTTAGACAGCATGTTGCTTGCAGAACGACTGTGTCATCACAAACGCTAAGGGCAATGCTTCAATTTTCCTTGCATGCGCATAACAAAGAAAAGGGGAAAATATTCTGATCTCCTTATATTTTTTGTGATCTCCCATGCAAAAATTAGGTAGGATTCCATTCACCTCCCAGGTGTAAACTTTGGACACCTCATAAATACATCTGGGGGATTTATGCATAAGAGAAACCCTGCCATGCTGTGAAGCTAACGGTTTCACAAGCGTAGAAGTGATATGCTGCTTAAAAGTGCAAGCCTATTTTCCTGACACACACTTCCAAGCACATGTAGAAGCAACTTATCTAATATATTTTTAGTGGACATGTGAAAATCATGAGAGAGGGTGAATGTTTGTAATAATAATTCCTCTCGCCACTCCGTCCACCTCCGTATACCTCCCTAATTTCTCTCACTGGTTAAGGCAGGATTTATTCCTACTCCTCCCACTGATTTCCTGTTTCTTGATCAATCGCATCATAATGGCACTAAGAAGCCCATAAGGGTTTGCATTTGGCTAAATCTTACATCAACTGAAAACCTTTCTGCCTTTAATATTGGTGAGGCAAAAGGTGAGGGGTGGGCTGAACAGATGGGAAGGTCACTGCCCAAGGCTCTCAAAGGCAGAGGATAACGGAGTTCCTCACGTTATGATCTCTGGTGGTATATACCTGCTACATAAACTATGTAGGAGATGTCATTTTCACTATGGGAGTGATGCTTGCTAAAAACCGTCTGCCTCCCCAACCCGTTGCAGAGCCAAGATGTCTCCAGTATGTCAACCCTCTACAACATCCCAAATGCTCATCTTCTCTCGAGCCTGGTGCTGGGCATCAAGTATTTGTATTTGCCAGAAAACATGCTAAATAAAGCAGATCCACTACTGGAAAAAAAAAAAGAAAGGAAAAAAAAAGAGGGGGAAAAAAGGAAAAGAAAAGAAAAGCCCATCCTAATAATGTTATTTATAGGTTCAAGACTTTGCGCTAACTTTAATTGAAGAAACATTTTAAACATTTATCCAGGCTTTTCAAAAGCACTTATTAGTCATTGACTTATATATTCTTCTACATGTGCTCAATATTTAGGCAATTTACTATTTTTATCTTAATTAAGACAGATCTTCTCAGCCAGCAACAAGCTAAGTCATCTGTACTGTCATAGCAGTCAAGCCGCCGAGGCGCTGAATTTTGAAACGTGTCTGCCTCAGTGGGAGGGTTCCTAGAAGAAACATTCACTTCTGTGCCACTGTCATTTAGAAACAAACATACATAAACCCCCTCTCAATGAAAGGCTGAAGAATCTTGGTCTACCCAGCTTGACAAACAGAAGGTTAAGGAGCAAAGTCCATTAAAACAAAAAAAAAATGTTAGGAAGGGCTTTTCTATCTAAGCAAAGACTTGACAAGACCCCTGTCACTAAAAGATGTTCAAGGTAGAAGATGCATTTTTTTCCCAAATCTTTAACAATATGTACAACGAATGAAACATTCACTATCATATGATGTTTCTGAGTCAAAATTTTGACTCAGAATATATTCTCAGGTATATTTTGAAAGATATTCATCAAGTCTTCTGTATGCTTTGGGAATGGATTCTGTGGTGAAACTCCATCACCTCTAGGCAGGTCAGGTGGTCATGGTGGTCTCCTCTAGCTGAAATCTCTATACAGACATGTCTATTTGCAGTATCAGATGTTGTGTCTATTTAATATACAAATATCCTGATATCTAAAGAAGTGGTCTGTGCTCCACCTGAAACATTTTCATATTTCATGTATAATCTGGATAATATAATATGGAGAAACAAATCTGACAGCTCATCTTTCAAGATCATTTTTGAGTCTCTAATGATTAAACAGGCAAGTTAAATTATGCATATTCATATATTACTGGTTCACGGTAGCAGCCTAACAAAAGTTATATATTTTCTCCTGTTTTTTGAAGTTTATGGTAACATCTCTATAGACTTTCACAGCAGAGCATAAACTAGTGTTAAGTCTAAAACTGCTTACCTGGCTCTGGCAAGCAAGTTTCACAAGTTTTAGAAATCCCATTTCCTCAGACAAATGCTTTGGGATTATCAGAACTGGTGGAGATTGACAGGAATTCCAATGTAATTTATAACATTTCTGAGCTGGTGCAGATCACACCATTATAAAAATACCAATTTGGGATACTTTGCGAGCTCTCCTCCTGTTTCTTACAGAAACAAATAAATATGGAAAGAAAAGAGTGGAAAGAAATGGAGAAAGCAAGCTTTTCCTGAATATCAAAAGAAACACTGGGGGGAAAATTATTTATTGGGAAATACTAAAGAAACAATTTTTTATTTTATTCAGAGTAATTCTATTACTCTGTTCCCGTATTCATTACTGGTACAGAGTCTGCTCTGAAAAAATTCACTGAGATAAACCACATAAGTGCATATTTCCCCTTTAGTTCTTCTTCCCTCATGCAAGACAGAGAAGGCCACAATGTCCTGTGGCTAACGGCATCTGAGGAAGTATGGGAGGCACTTCCAGGATGGGACCTTTTGCGTTTCTAGTCCGCTCTCCGTGCTTCTATCTGCAGTCCTGAAGCATGTGGCAAACACAAAGCCTGGATGGAGTCTTGCACAACTGCTATCTCCCCTTTTTAAAACTCCGATCACCCTGTTATATCTGTGGCTTCCTTCAGCCTTGATTTGCACCCAACATTTACTCACAATCCCTGCCATCCAAAAGGAAGATGATGCACACAGCCAGATACAATATATGTATAATTATGTGTGTATATATATACACACACACACATGCACATACGCACACATACATATATATACATCTATATATATATCATTTATCCGCAGTGATAAGAAGTATAGCAGTTTTTATTTTTCCCTAATGTTGCTCACAAAGAAGACTACAGGGAAAAAAAACAGCCCTGAAATTGCCAGAACAGAAGTTAAACAACGCTATGTTTTGTTATAAAAATACAAATTGTTTACAGCAATTTATAATATGCAGATATGTTTTAAATGGGCAAATCCTAACATTGCCTACTTGAATTCTAGCAGCTAAGTATAATTCAGTACTACTTTAATTTTCTATTATGTTCATGGTAAGTGATTTTCATGCACATCAGATTCAGTATGCAGCCTGAAGTAGCAGTGGATAGAGAAAACTAAAATCCTTCTAGCTGGTACTGAGAGATAAAGAAACTGAGTTGTTTTTAATATTAGAAGTAGATTTACGGTAGAATTAATTGACGGGCTAATCCCTAGACGCTATCCACACTCCCTTCATAGAAAGAGCTCTTTTCTCCACACTCCTTGCATATGTTCATTCAAAGCATTGTCTGCTCAACTTATCAGTCTCTGTCTAAGCAAAACTTGACCAAGTGCAGGAAATATCATGAATTGACTATTGACAGGGAACACCCAAACATCTGTATGACATAGATTTGACTATATCCAGGCCCAATTTTGTGGTCAGATTATAGCAGATGTTACCATTGGAGTATGTAAAGCAATTATTGAGCTCTCCATGAAAACTAAGGAGGCCCTATTGTTCTGGACATTGCATGACAAAAAGTGTTGAATGAAGTCACAATAGGGAAAAGCACGAATATAAGGGCTCTGCAGTTCTGCTGTTGGAATAAAGGATCCCTGATGGTAAATGTCTCATCTCACTGAAATCAGAGAAGGGAACCTTTTACCCCATAAGGACATTTCAGCAGCATTAAAAAAAGACCACATCTGCCTATCAATGAGTTGATCTTGTCTGTATAAAGAGCTTCACTATCATTGTTACTAAAATTACTCAGTAATATTATTTCTGAGGAGATTCTAGGCTTTCATCAGTGGGTGGGTACTGAAAAAAAACCACATCACAAAAGGTGATGAGACGCTGACACAGGTTGCCCAGAGAAGCTGTGGATGCCCCATGCCTGGAAGTGTTCAAGGCCAGGTTGGATGGGGCTTTGAGCAACCTGATCTGGTGGAAGACATCCCTGCCCATGGCAGGGGGGGTGGAACTGTATGATCTTTAAGGTCCCTTCCAACCCAAACCATTCCATGATTCTACAATTTTTGTCGCCAGAGTGCCTTACCAATCAACAAAATTAGATGAGGCTGCCCTGGGAGGAACATTCAGTCATACACTGATGGCTTTCAAAAGCATTTTTACTTTTGCCTTTCTTAGGGCCCCAGCCTAGGAGATCAAGGACAGGTTCATTTTCAGTGTGGTCCGTGGGAATACCGACACCAACACATGATGCCACATAGCTCACAGAGATAGCACCAATAACACGTGTTATTGTGATGGCAAAGACATTGAAATTTTCTGTTGACTCCAACATGAGTGCAGAGAAGGTATATTGCCACATTGTTCTGATCAAAAGAGTCTTGAACTTCTCAGCTATGATAAAATCAAAGCTGTTGCATGCACAGAAATGACAACTTTTTAATGTATGAACCTAACTGAAAAAACATTTTTCCAGAGAGGCTAGACTATCATTTTCTGAACTTTTATTACAGGAGTTCTGTACCTATCATTTTCATATGCTTCCTTAACCAGCAAATGATGTGGTAAAATTGTGGGTAGTGGCAGCATGAAGAACAGAATCATTTTAATTTGTCCCATCTGGCATATTAACATTAATAAAAGATGTTTAAAAAGAAATGCCTTGAAAGGCTTTCACCTACTGATTTAACAAGATAATAAGGAAAGCTTGCAATCTGCCACTAAATATAACTGATAAGAATAAGAGTGAGTTTAAAACGATGATAACAGACATTAACCTCCGAAACACTGATATAAAAAGGAAAAAAAAACCCTGCTGATTGCAACATATGAACATTAAAGCTAGCAACCAAACTGTCTATTATTTTTGGCTAATAGGATATATCCAAGTACAGACTATCGCCAACTTAACAAACATTGCGAACTACCGAGGGACTTTACACCAATCAGGTCAACGCAGAGACGGAGCATTCCTAACCCTATAATTGCCCACCAAGGGTACCCCATGCTGGGGAATTAACTGCTCTCTGATTGTTCCATTAAAATTTAACCAATGAATCGTCCTATTTTCAGGCTGCTCTAAGGGAGAAAGCAACATTTTTAATTTGTCTAAAATAATTATACTGTTACTTATTTTGGTTGTTTGTACTCCAGTATTTAAACGCCCTGAGTGGTTTCTCAGAGATGGAGCAGGTTGGCTGCGGAGACCGGTACTGATAATTTCCCCCACTGCCCTGCTTAGACCCAGATTTTAATCATTTCTGCCCAAATTTAAATTCAGTGAAATAAACGGCGTATTCAGAATTTTCACATGTGTAATGGCAAATTTTGTGGCAAACCCCTTGGCAATCTATTCCAACACTGAAAATGGGCTCACTCTTCTCTCTGTCCATTGTCTGCCTTGGAGTCACCTTTTCATCCTTGCCTTGGTCTGTTCCTCAGAGCAAAGCAATATTTTTTTTCCTTTCATTGTTCACAAAAAGATTCATATTTAAGTCTGTGAGAAGGTGCACACTCAATTTTCATTCCCAGAAAAACAACAGTTGGTATACGGTATGTCTGATACTGCAAAAGCAAGATTCACCTTCTGTGTTCCCAGCTGGGATGAAAGAAGCTGGTGGCATCCAAGTGTGACTTCTAGAGTCATAGAGGTGCGCAATAAACCAGTATTAAGCATTATTGGCCAAGCTTATATACCACACTCACCTCTTATAGATCACTTAAAAGCATTCATAACACAGGCAAACAACTATTTTAATTCACACAGAAGTGAGACAGCACAGCCAGCAAAGTGACAGCCCGCCCTCCATGCTGTCCTTGTTGCTCCAGACCTCGTCCTCTCTTCAGGACGTCTCACCAAGCAGCT
This sequence comes from Chlamydotis macqueenii, assembly GCF_036417535.1. Lineage (NCBI taxonomy): Eukaryota > Metazoa > Chordata > Aves > Otidiformes > Otididae > Chlamydotis > Chlamydotis macqueenii. Next base: position 78,969,944 of record NC_141593.1, on the reverse strand, counting down.
CAGGACGGTTTTGACATGCAGAAATGGGCATACGGATATGAACAATCTGCACGTCTTGCCAAACCCCACGACGCCCCATCAGAAAACTATGGATCAAGATGGAGGAGAAAATCATGTGAAAAATACCTGAAACTGATGTAAATGTCAAAATATTTTAAAATATAATAATTTCCATTAGCTATATAAATAGAACAGCAAGAAAAAATGACAATGGCTGTAACATAGCTGTGACAAAGAGACAGTGAGAAGTAATAGCATGTATCACTGTTTACAGAAATAATGGGTTTTATTTAGCATATCTATTTTCAACCGGTTAGACAGAGTATGTATTCCAGTGTACTCATGTCTCCAAATCGGGGATCAGTTTACAGAATATGACAGATGATGAATTAGGGAGAGGGGACAACAACAAGACAAAAGTTTATTAAAAGGTTAAGAGCTCTTAAAACCAGACTCAGTCTAGACAAATTATGCCGATGAACGCGTGAGGAAGCTGCAGGAAAACTGCTGAAAATACCAGAGAGTTTAAGAGATGTTTTTAATCCTTACTCAATGTAGGAAAAGACTATCTGGGCTATAAAATGGCTGACATTTCTGGTTATTTAAGGAGAGCCTGGAAGACAAGAATTTCGTGAACTTTTTCCTTCTGTTTTATCTCTGATGGTAAATACCAAGCTTTGATGCAGATGGGTTGGAAATACAACAAGTGGTTCATATGAAAGGAGAATTCCTAAAATTAAGAAACATCCTTAATTGCTGCGGTGGCTCAGGCACTTTTAAAGACACCTTACAGGTGGAGAAATAATGTTATAACTGTGTTTCTTTGGGAAATATTTCAGAACATTATTCCTTTCGTCATTTTCTGGGATATTTCCTTTTTTGCAGGGCTCCTTTCGCCTGAGCATTCAGAGGTTTCAATGTGGGCCTTGGATGCCTTTTCCCTCACCACGCCAAATGTCTTAGTTCATCACTACCGGTGGTAACATCACCAAGTGTTTTACTTTACAGCAGATGTTACTATCTTCCTGTATTTTTAGCACTCGGGTGTCTAAACTTGTCTAAGCCTGGTTAAACTACATGACAGCAGAACTTAAGCAGCCACCAGCGTTTTGATCGCAATAATGTTCCCACCACTGCTACCACCAGAGTAGATTTACTGAAGTTAATTTGTTTGACAAGTCCAATGAATTAGAGAAGCGATTTGTCATAGAGTGTCATATTCCTTTGCGTATTTGTACCTTGCATAACAAAACGGGAACGTGGTCCAGTTCTAGGGCTCCATCACCCACCCCCTCCTCCTCCTCAGCGTCGCCAGCACTACCCAACACCGTCATTCAAAAAGGTAAACACATTTTATTTCATAACATATTCCAATATGTTCAAAATGTATTTTGACATGTTCTTCTTCCCTAGCTATGCCTATTTTCTAAACACCCTGGCACATTGTCAACACTGCTGATTCACTGTGGTCTTTCTTTGATTGCTGTGATATCAATTAAAATTGGAAAGATGTCACAAAGAACTGTTGGGGAGGGGAGGAAATTGCATTTATGTCCTACAATACAAATGTATGTGCACATCTGATTATTCGCAGGATTACAAATTCATAACGTAAATTTAACCAAGGCTTACATACTGACAGTTGTGTAACTGACAATCGAACCCTTAAAAACGCTGCAGATTTCACTAGTTACATAAATGAGCATAGGTGAATAATCAAATGCTGACATACTGATCTGCCAATTTCTTTTTTTCTTTCACATGAGCCTTTTTGTTAAAGAAATGAGAAATATATGCCTAGAACACACATGTTGCAATTTTCACCAATAAAATAAAATAAACGCTCAATTAAAGCACATGTTAGAGACCTCTCCCTTTACTCTTTAAATGGAGATGGGCTTCACATGGAAATTAGGGTGGACAAAGAACTTGGGACTCCCCTCTCTTAACAGAATATGGAGGGTTTTTTGAGACATCTTCTGCGTTTTCTGTTCATCCAAACTTCTCTCGATCCAATGAGGCTGAAGGAGTCACACGTATTACAAGCAGCTTACGCTGTAGCCCGCAGTGTTTGTGTCTCTCATAGAAATGTTTTGCCACATTAGTCTGGTAATAGCAGTGCAGCATGAAATTTTCCATCTTACATCAGGATCACTGATGGAGTGGGCATTATCTGAGAGTCCACATGTAGATGAAAAATGGGACTTCAAAGGCCAAAGCTTGTAAACCTATTGCCAATATACACAGGCTTTCCTTTTTTTTCCTCGGAAACTTCATTCATTGCAAACACTGTTCATGTTTAGTAAATCATATGTGGTCCTACGGAAGTGCAGAGAGTCCATCTTGGTGGATTTGAAGTTGTAGATTTGGAGTAGACAAACCTTCAACAAAGGCAATTAACAACGTCTACATGGAAGACACAGACTGAACACAAACTGGGCTTGGGGTATTTATTCAGACCTTGGAGGCTACTGGTTTTCTGCCTGTGCTTAGCAATATTGATACTATCACATGGCATTTGATGAGTGCATGTTCACAGCTTGCACAAAAAAAAAAGAACATAGAACATAAGCTTAGAGGAAGCCTTTGTAATGCAGTTATCCTCAGAGCATGCTGGGACCTAAGCGTGCCTAAACAGCTTGAGGAACTGGACCTGATGCCCATAAAGCCCATAAACCTTTATAGTGGTCCAAGCTCACAACAATTAAAATGAATAGCTGTCATTTATGGGCTGAGACAAGGTCCATGCATCCAGTTACTTGGCTACATTAGTAGCCAACAAAGGCTACTAGTAGTTCAGCACCATATCCTCTGGCTTACATGAAGGTAAAAGATGTAAAAAAACCCATATATGTATCACTGTCGTTGTTGGCTCTCTGAATATAATACAAAAATAGCTAAATCTTCCATATTCTAAAGTAACATAGTGAAAGTATTAAAAGTTGTGAGTAGCATGAAAATGCTTGAAGGTGGGAGAATTTAGCTCCAATGTAATCTTCAACTTGCTTTGTGAAATCAGCTTGAAAATGGAGGATGGAAAAGAGCTACATAGAGAACAAATCTTATTTCACCAGAATTTTGCAGCATTTTATTTTAGTTTAAGACTCTACAAAACAGTCTTGATCAACTGTTTTTCCCCCCTCCCATAAGGTTCTACTTTAAGACCTCCATATGCTCAGTTTTAATAATTTGCTTCCAAAATCCAGGAATGATTCCAAATGTGAGTTATGGAAATATTATGCTTTTTATTAAAAAAAAAAAAAAAAGAGAAATCCAAATCCCAGGTACCAAATCTCTGAAACGCACGGGATGGAAAAAAAAATATTTTTAATCACATTCGCAGATTCTGTCCCTTTTCCTCTGGAAACAGAAACTGCTCTAATAGCTTTACTGTAAATGCTGTAGGGAAGTTTCCTCTTGTTGCCATGTGGTTTTGTGAGCTACCTCAGTAGCCTGGCCCTTCTAAACATCACTTGCCATGCAGCTGCCACTCAGGTTCCTGCTGGCGAGGCGTCTCCACGAAGGTGAGTTTGGAGATTTTGTGAGGGGAAAAGAGGCAACTGCTTTTGCAAAAGTCATAGTTATGTTAGAGAACCAGGAAGACACTTATGGAAAAAGATGAAATTTCATCCTTTTATCCTTTCATCATTTTTTAGTTTTGTATTAGGATATTATTGGAAAGGCCTGTGGAGGAAGACTCACTGGGATCACCTCTTTAAACAGAAAAAAAAAAAAAGAAAGTCTGTTAACTTTGAGTACACTGCTAAGTGAAATGTTCTGCCTGCTAATTTGTCAGATTATATTGACATCCAGCTTCAGAGCCTAGACACAAAGTATGAACAAAATCCCCTTCCCTGTGTGGGCAGAGGAAGACTACCCACTAAGCACAGCATCATCCTGTATAGCCCAACAAAGGTGCTGAGATCTTGCCGAAGCTCTTGATGTTGACCCCGTAACTGAGGTTTCTAGGACCAGGAGTGAGTGTTTCTTAACAGCCCTCCTCCAGCTGCAGTAACCCTTCACACGGTGTATGACGCCTATATTTTAGCCATCGTCAGTCACTATTAGCAGATTTGAGAGAGTGAGGGCTTTTTGAGCTGTTACTTTGCAGGACCAGATATCTCCTGTAGCAATGCTCCTACTGCGTAGAGGCATGGAGGGAGCCAGAAATTAGGGGACCGCTGCTGCCCAGTGTGCTGTGTTACAGCACACAGCCCGTGGGATCATCTGGACCAGTGGAGAGTCTTCCCCATTTGCATTGCTCAACGTATACAGGAAAGCAGCTAAGTCAAAAATACATGAGGATCTTCAAACAAATGAACCCACTGCCAGTATTTGATACCCTGAGCAAGAAGGTTTGTAAGTTGAAAAGTGCTCTAGTAATCTGATTTTGGGGTCTGGATGAGCTGGAATAGCCATTTCCTGAAGATGTCAATGGGAGTAGTATCAAGCTGCTGCTGGTCATTATAGCAATGATGACAGAAACGACTGGGAGCTGGAAGGCACCATCCAGAGCTTGTTGAAATCAGTGAAAACATTTCTAAATACTTTAATAGGCTTTGGCTCAGTCCTGGAGAGAGCGAATGGGGAAAGGAGAGTTGTTTCCGAGTGGAGTCAGAATAAGGGAGTGTAGCTGGAGTGAACACATATGTTCCTACCATATGGGTGGAGAGCTCTGGGATTTCTGCCATATTGGTCCTGAAGTCAAATACAATTTGTTTTTCTAGTTCAGACAAACTAGATTCTCAAGTGAAGAATATTTAACTTCAAATGAATGCTGAGCCCAGCGTCTTCAGAGATCGATTTGTAAGCCCGTGAGCCCATCTAGACCGTGAGAAAGAGAGCAGATCCTGGGTTGACTGGGCTTGATCCATAGTTATAATGGCAAAGCTAAATAATTCTCTATCCAAAATGCTGTATTTTCTTTGCCTGTATTTATCATTTTTTAAAGATCTGATTTGCTTATTTTCACTTTTCATAGAGGCAGAGGTCACTTTTCAGTTGTTCTCTAGGAATTGTATTCTGTAGACACTTTCAATGAAAAGGAGAGTTTAGCAGGAAGCATTGTGGCATACAGATCACCTATACAGAAAATATTGCAGCTCTACTTCAATGAAGTACTACATTTATTTACTCAAATTTATGTTGAGACTGATGTCCAGGTAACTTAGTTATGTGTGTTTCTCTGCATATCATAAAGTTGGTGTCCTTATAATAATAATTTTTAATTATTTCAACTAATGGTTGAAACTTTAACAGCCAGAAGATGAATTTTGGAAATCCAGAACTTCTGTGCTGAAATGTATCAGACCTTACAGAACATTATTCTGAATGTTCTCCAGTACCCATTTCTCTAATCCCCAACATAAGCTTTTCCTTGTAATTTTAAAACCTTCCTCTGTTTTTTTCAGATGAAGGGTACTATAAGGGTCACCCCCTGTAATGCTAATTTTGTATTTTTTATAGAATCATAGAATGATTTCTGTTGGAAGGGACCTTAAAGATCATCCAGCTCCAACCTCCCTGCCCTGGGCAGGGACACCTTCCACCAGACCAGGTGATTCAGAGCCCCGTCCAACCTGGCCTGGAATGTTTCCAGGGATGAGGCATCCACAGCTTCTCTAGGCAACCGGTGCCAGTGCCTTACCACCCTCACAGTAAAGAACTTTTTCCTTATATATCACCTAAATCTACCCTCTTCCACTTTAAAACCATCACCCCTTGTCCTATCACAACAGGCCCTACTGAAGAGTCTCTCCCCACCTTTCCTGCAGCCCCCTTTAGGCACTGGAAGACCGCTATCAGGTCTCCCCGGAGCCTCCTCTTCTCCAGGCTGAACAGCCCCAGCTCTCTCAGCCTGGCCTCACAGGAGAGGTGCTCCAGCCCTCTGATCATCTTCATGGCCCCCTCTGAACCTTCTCCAACAGGTCCATGTCCTCCTTATGTTGGGGGCTCCAGAGCTGGACACAGTATTGCAGGTGGGGTCTCACCAGGGCAGAATCCCCTCCCTCAACCTGCTGTCCACGCTGCTGGGGGTGCAGCCCAGGATGTGGTTGGCTTTCCGGGCTGCAAGCGCACATTGCCAGCTCTTGTTGAGCTTCTCATCCACCAGCATAGCCAAGTCTTTCTCCTCAGGGCTGCTGTCAATCCAGATATGTACAAAAATACATGAAATTTTAAAAAACAATTTTGGTAAAGAAGTTTTTCAAAGCCAAAAACATTGATATAGCTAGTGAAAAATTTCAAATGATTCTTTAGCTGTCTAAGACAGTTTCTCTGTCTGTGTACAGCGAACACAGGCTACTACTACTTTAGGTTAAAAGAAGAAGACGTACAGATTTGCTTAGATTAATTTAGACATAATTCAGATGGACCAGGGTGTTGTTTGAGAAAGTGATTAGCACGAGATTACTAGCCGCAAATGCGTTTGATTGACATGTGTTTCAGACTGCAATTAATTAACAATATGTTTCTCTTATGTCACCAAGAACTTTTACACATGACAGTGAACATACAACTTTAATTCAAACAGCACCTCTGAGGTGGGATGACCCAAATTTTTTCCACCCAAAGGACTACTGCATTCCTCTTCTGATCTCTGCCAGCCGGTCACGGAGCAGCAGCCACTTACTCCTCACTTGAGGAAGGGTGATAGGGAATAGCTCCTGCATCAAGTGGATGGGGGAGCAAGGAAAAAAAAAACAAATGCATGGGCCATGCAGATAACTCTGGTGGCAGTAATAAGGAGGGCTGATAACACGACACAGAAAAGTATAAGCTAATTTCAGGGAACATTGGCAATTTTTTTTTCTCTAATACTGGTGGTCTAGCATGTTTTCTCTTACTAGGACTGCACAGGTTTAGGTTAAAGATAGAGTTGTCCAAAGCCTAGACAAGCACAAGACATTAATAGGTGGGATTTCATGGTGCTTTCTGGACACAGCACAGCATCAGTTTGTAAATCAGCTCATGAAGAAGCTGACAACTGTGTAGAGAAAGTTGGATTAGAAACTCTAATTTTGAGTCGTTACGATGTGCCGGAAAACGGTCAAAACTGGACAAAACAGCAAAGTCCATAGCTTCCACGGCAATCCCAGCTGACTGCAACAGGCATAGGAGTGGTCAGCAAGGGAGCTGCTCCAGGATGCAACCCTGTCTCAAAAACACGCCTCTTACCAAAAAAAAAAGAAAAAATTTGAGGCATCTACAAAGCAACTCAAAAGAACTGCATCAGCTACCAAATAAATAAAATGTAGTGTTATCCTGTATTTTCACTTCAGTTTCTCCAAGCTGTATGAACATGGGTAATCCATTTGCCTTCTGCAGGAATTTTCAAGACTTTCCATAGGAGTTTTTCATTTGGAGACAGAAGAGTGCTCGATCTGGGACAAGCTCGTGACTAAAGGGCTTGCTATTGAGGCAGTCAGTCCCAGTTCCTGCACTTTGGTTGTTTAATGCTTCCTGTTATGAGAGATACTTGCGAGCTCTGCTGAGAGGTTTGAGAAGTTTTAACACCTCTTTTGGAAACAAGAGTTTGGAGTTTGGCAAGGAGAATGCCTGTGGGCTGGAGAAGAGCCTTTGTCCCAGATATAAATATCTGAGATATAAATATCTGCTGTGGTTTGTCTTCCTCATGAAAATTTGGGCAGCCTGTCAAAAGAATAACTGCACATGAATACGCTCATCGAAGTCCAGACCTCTGCCGCTGCCAGAGCAGTAGCAGCAGCGCTACGTGCTGCAATGGAAAAGCGTAGATATGGCCTGGACACTCCAGCTGGGGTGGGAAAACTAAAGCAAACAGGTCCAGAGCTGCTCGGATCATGCTCTGGAGAGATGAGTATCTTTCAATGGATGTTGTGCTAGAAAACTAGGTTTGGAGAGCAGGCAGAGCTTGTGTGCTCTGTGTAGACACATCCCAAAAACCGATCTGGATTCAGCGCTCACCTCTCTATGCTGTCTCTACACCTCTGGATTTGGGAAGGGGAAAGGAGGGAAACACCCACAGGTAAGTTCCCTGTGGTGAGCAGCTGGAAGAGGGAGAAAGAGACATGTCACGTTCACCATTACCATATGCAACAAAATACAGACTTTGGTTGCACTATAATGTTATATTTTCCCACCAGTGGGTATAAAACAGAATTAGTGTTGCAGGAGGTCCCATCAATCTGATGCTGCTGAGTGCCCAGGGATCCAGAGACACATCTCACTGTCCTCCTGCAAAGGGTTCAGAAGTCCTCAATAGCCAGTTGGTTGGCCATCAGAGCCAAGGGCAGGAGATACCCTCATTCAACATCTTAGCCAAGACAAAGCTCTTCTAACAACGCGGCTCTCCTAGTATTACACTGCAATATTAGCCTTGGCCCTGAGCCCAAGTCCTGATGTGGGATTTAACTCACTCTTCTGGCCCACAGGCGAACAAGTAATCCTGGCAATACACTGCAAATGGGCTAAACAGACATAAATCCTGGAATTATTAACATGCATAGTATCCAAAACTGTCCTAAAAATACAAAGCCTATACCCACCTCGTATTAGCACTAGAAAATATTCATGAAAGTGACAGCCAGCCTATGAAAGCTGCTATTTTATCCATATATATAATCTGCTTTTTTATGCCTCTGCTGTTCAGTTTTGTAAACAGCTGGTAACCAACTGTATTTCAGATTTGAACCTGATAACTTCTCCTCTCTTGCTCATTAGATAAAAATAGCAAAATTGTTGGGCTGTATTTTCTTAAATCAAAGAAAATATTGAAATTCACATATTTCTCCTCTTAACATAACCCCCTGGAAATGCCTTACACAACCATGTAATGAAGATTACAACTGCATTGTCAAAAAAGGAGCCCAGCGCTAAAATTTGTAACAGAGACATTAGGGTAAGTGCTCCCAATTGTGAGCAGGTGGTACAAACATGAACCCTACTGAGATATAATGAGATGTGTATACATGGGAAGTTTAGGAACCTCCTGTGCATCTTTTTGAAAATGACATAAAACAACTTGCAATTAAACTCTATTTGATGCCAGATGAGAAACAAATGTTTGGGGGAAAGTAGTTTTTAATACAATAATAATTCACTTTACATGTGCATGCCAGCAGCTTTGCATGCTACTTCCCCAACCAGCAAGAAGCCTTACAATCATTCAGCAGGGGATGAGATCTTCCATTTCACATATCTTCACAGGGATGTTTCCTCTGAATAGTTGCATTTGCACAACAACTCAATGTGCCAGGTCTGCTTTTACGCTTCTGTAAGACCCCGACCAGAGGAGAACTTCAGCAGATATTTAACTCTAAGGACACCAGCGTTGCTTGTTAAAGCAATGGAAGGAGCTCTGTTGAAGCCAAAGGATGAATGTGCTTTGATGAACTCAAGCTTAAGGTGCATGACAAGCCATTCCCACACTGGTTTTGCGAGTGAGATGCAACGGGAAGTCTCACTGGTGTTTCCTACAGAACTGGTTATATTGCCCTTGAAAAGCACTAAAGCTGCACAACATGTATGTACAAGTGGCATCTGTGATATACAGAAAGGCATCTCATTTTTTTCAAAGTACAGAGGTTTTTTTTCTCTCTGTAAGTGAAATTCTCTGCCCCAGGGGAAGGCACAGTTCCTCCGACCCCATATGAATATACTCGGTGGGGAGCAGCCTGCAAAGGCTGAGTAGAGATGATGCTGTTACCTTTGTATTCATAAGGCATATTTTAGTCCAATGCATACTCTTTCCACTGCTTTCCCGATGTGGAAAAAATGAATCTAAATAACGTATTGGATCTGCTTTTGTAAGTTTCTCTGGAACTAAAAGAAGATAACTGACATAAAATACGTGTATAAGGCCAGTCTCCTGCACTAAGGAATTGCATGACTGCAGTAAACAATACAGTTAGTGGTATTGCAGCCACCACTTGTTTCTGTTAAAACTGTTAGAAATACTAGTTTCTGTACCGGAGTTTGTAACTAGTTGGAAAAAAATGAAAGAAAAGACGAGGCAGTCTGGTAGGTATGTTGACAAAGGATTAAAGATTAATATGTTGCTGAAAAGCATGCTTCAGTAAGCCACATTTTTCCCTTAATTCCCTGTAGATCTTTGTTATATTTTCATGTTTATAGGCACTCCTGAATATCTGGAACTTTTCACAGCAGCATGAAACAGTAAGGAAAAAGAGGGACGAAGCTGGAAGAAGCTTCTGCAATGCATCATTTGACAGGAAGTCAAGTTATCAGAGCGAAGCCGTATAGGTATCAATCTTACATCCATATATGGTGTACGTCCCCGTTACCATACAGATATGAAAGGGCCATTAGGGCCTCTTATCAGCTGTATATTGGTGTAATTAAAGGGTTTGATAGCATTAACCCGAACTGTGAAAGTCTCCAGACAATGCACTCTATCAGTCATCTGACCCTTGAGTTTAAACAGCTACAGCAAGAAGACTTTCTCCTCTGCTTTCCAGAGGACACACTGAGCGGCCGAGTTCCTTTTAAAGGAAAAGCCTTGATTTTTCTCCCTTAAAAGCAAACTTTTCTTTTTAATCTAGCCTTCTACTTCAATGACAGAAGAAAGGGGGAAAAAAAAGCATCTTCTCTTCCCCAATATATTGTTATATTTTGATCAATATCTGATGTAGGGAACTGTAGAATTTATGCTTTTTTTTTTTTCTTCATGTGTCTTAGTAGCTGTACCATGTTTTTCATTTTAGCTCATGTTGTTTTGTGGTCAAATGACACGTGAGAATTTAGTAACAGTATATATTTCTTGGGTCCCTTTTAGGTCTTTGCCAGTTTACCCAAGAAAGACTAATTCTTTCTATCACACACTAAGAAGTTCACATTTGATCTAGTAGCCTAAGCAAGATCTGGAACTAAGGATTTAATTGCCTTTTTGTTCTGTTTCTTTTTTTTTTTTTTGCATGGGGTGCTAAAGAAAGCCTGTTATTTGCTGTCCCAAAGGCCTGCTGCATTTACAGCACAGATGATAGGGGACAACAAAGCCACAAATCATCAGGAAGATTTAATCAACATTTTACTTTGGGGAATTTGGATACACCTTTAGTTCTTAGCAAAGACCAGTCCATGATCTTGTTTAAAAACATAAAGTTATAAATAAATAAATTAATTAAAAGCTTGAAACTGAGACTGCTTGAAATTGCTCTTAAATAGATTTTTAATTTTTAATTATGACTCTTTTTGCATCTAAAATTTTAAACATTTCCAAGAAAAATAGCTCTTTATGACTTTTGTTTCACACATTGTATTTTTAAAAGACTGCCTGAACCAGAAAAAAATAATGCAAAATCATTTCCAGTTTAGTAACTAGGTAGCTGTCTTTGGGCAATTCCCACTGCAGTCTTTTCACTCCTAGTTTCTCATGGTCAAAAGTAACCTCAACCTATCCTACTTCCAGTCAGCCACACCTCTGCAACATCTTCCTATCTAAAGCTCTGAACAGTTCATTAAATTCCTAAGGAATCTTCTAAGTCCTGTAAAATTCCTTTCTTTTTTCTTTTTTAATTTTTTTTTCCTGTTTCTTCTCTCTAGAAGATTGATATTTCATGGGCTTCTGCCCTTTTTTCATTTGTTGCATTATACAGAAAGTCTATTATTTACATTCCACAAAAATACATACACCACCCTCTCCCTCAAAAATCCCCCCAAAGACTGTAGTCCTTGATATATGAAGGAATACAAATTTTAAATTTGCAGAAATCTTTTTCTCCAGATAACTAGATTTCAAATATTATTCACTAAAATCCCTCTGCCTATCTATCCATCCTTCTGTGTATCTACCTATTTCGTATTTATATTAGACACAGTACTGACAGGAAACGTAAAGAAAAAAATCTGGCAGAAGTTGTTATAGCCAGATGTAATGTATGCTTTTTCCATATATAGTAATGCAGTAAAAACGTAATTTGACTTTACATTAAATGAAACATCATGTTTAAATTTTTCTCTAATAGAAACCTTACTCTAAATCGTTACAATGGATCAAGTAGCATGAAAGTTTAAAATAAGAATTTTAATTCAGCTGGAAAGCGATGAAGGAGACTTTGGTAAACATTATTGTTATCTGTGCAATAGGCAACTTGAATGTTTATGAATGAATTGTAAATTAACTACGCTAATAAAACAAACAGCTGTGCATGGTCCTACAAGATTGGGATGGAATCATCATGTTGCCCTCAGCTAAAATATAATATCTGTCCTATAGGGTAACTTTACTCTCATTCTCTAAACAGAGAGAGCTTGCTGTTGCTGTGGTAGAAATCATACAAAAAAAAGAATTTAGCCAAATGAGTATGATTGTAGTTTCGTCTAGCATGGAGGAATGATGTTCTGAACAGTGAATCTGCAGTTAACTAGATGAATTCTAATGATTTTGATGGGTTTTTTATAAGCAGGCCCAAAAGTGTGCTTTGTGTTACAGAGGCACAAGTGAATGACAGCAAATGTCCTCTCAGCATGGATTATTCGTACTGTGAATATGTGCTATATGACAGTCAAACTTATTCCAGGAAGAGGTATGAAAAGTCAAGTGAACATGAGTGCTGAATCTGAGTATCAAAGATGTTTGCAAAAGTTCTTAATAGCAAATGTCTTTAGTCAGAAAAGGACAGAAATCATGCCATGAGACTTATCTGCTGATTACAACTAACCAATATAATTCAAGGAGCTCTGAATATGCATAAAGAACCATTTGCCATTCATCTGTCACATTAAAGAGATAATTAGTGAAGGATGTCACATTAAACCCTTAGCAGAAAGAGAGATGGTGTTCACGAAATATTTCTTGTATTGTGAATTTTTTAATAAACCCCGAACTCTACATACTAAATTTTAGCGTTTACTGGACAGTCTGAATACCATGTAGAAATAGAAATTCTTGCAGAATTATAACAATTACTACTGATAAAAATAGAAAAGAGACACACCAATTCGGTTGAAGTTCTCCCAAATGCCACCACTATGAAGGCAGCAAGAAGGAACGAAGCCCCTTGCTTAGACTGTTGTGGTAACCATTGAAGAGGGAAAGAGGCATTTGCAGTTTTACCATCTCCTATTAAGATTTACTATTTATTTGCTTGCATATTGGTTGTTTGGTTGTTTGGTTGGTTGGCTGGTTGGTTGGCTGGTTGGTTGGTTGCTTAGTGTAGAGGCTACAAAAACTTAGCAAACTTCTTATGTCAGGTCCCAGGAAGTGATGACCAAGGGCCTGAAATATTCCTGGTGTCACAGAAAACTCTCTCTACACTCCAAGCAGCACTGGAGTACATCTACAACAACACAAATCCTGCAGCAATGGGTTGGGTATCATTCCTTACCACTGTAAAATAATACCCACACCTCCTTCTAAAGGCATTGGGAAGTTTGGGATATACGAAGGACTTCAATGAAAGCCTCTAAGAATAAGTTACGTGTCATTAAAAAAAATTTAAATAACAAGACTAAAAATATTTGTATTGTACAGGGATTTTTTTTTTATACCTTAAAAATTACATATCACCTCACCATGCTACCAGAGTTAGTGTTATCTTTGTCAGCCTCAATGAAGAACGCAAGGAATAAGTGAGGATAGACATTTTTTTCAGCTTATACTTTTTCTAGAAAAGAAGTAGGAGCAGAAGCTGTAGAGATTTGTCTGAGGCCAGCTTAAACCCCTGTATTTCCATTGATCTGACGCTGACCTCACTGTTTGAGGTAGTCATTGTGCACTAAAATGTAGGCAAGAGATACAAGACATTTAAAAGGTATCATTTTTTTAAATAACAATACATTAAAATAACATCCACTCTAATTTTTAAGTAAAAAAAAATACAGCATGAATGCTGTAGCAAATACTCTAAATATTTTCGGTCTGACCCAGAATCATTTTAAATCTGGAAATTAGTAGTCTTAGGAAAAAAAAAAAAAAAGAGGAATTATGGAAAATAATCACATATAAAGAGTATTATTAGAATCATTTAATATTCTAGTTACTAAAGAGTGCTTAATTTTTAAAATCTCCTTGCTGTTTATCACAGCTAATAGAGAGACATATGAGAGCAAAAATGAGGGTGTCAATCTATTACACCCACTTTGTTATCAAGAGTAATCACCGTGTGAAATCCGGGATTGAAGAAATAATGCTAATTTGGGGCCCGCAGAGAAAGTAGCAATGCAACCTGTGGCTCCCATTGGCCACAGGCTTGTTCAGGATGGGCTGGGACAGAAAAAAAAAAAGGTACTGTGCTTCAGCATCTCAAGTCAGGGGACTAACCAGGGTAACCAGAGTCAGAGCAGCACTCAGGTTGCTCCAAATGTATTATTTTTCTAGAAATTTATTCTGAGATTTGTTCTTATTCTAGGACTTCTATTTTTTCTTTTATTTGTCTGTCCCTTTTTTTTTCTGCTGCTGATGCACAAAATGCCATTCCAACACATCTGGGAAGGCAATACATCATTTTTTGCTTCAGTAAAAGAAGTCATGATTGGTTTTTAATTATATGTTCCTTGGTTTGATCTTTATATTTCAAGGTAATTACAGATAAAAGTATCACAAGAACCTTCACATAGCTTCCTGCTTCGTGCGGTTCTCACCTTCTCCAGAACAGGCTACAAAGTGAAATACAACAATGAAAACACATCTAACTTCTTAATTTCACTAGTAAGCTGGGAACATCAGAAATTTTAGTCAGATGCACATCTTTTAAGAATACACGTCATTTTGCATTCAGCCCTCCGTACATATAACCTAATCGTATTATCTGATGCGCAGATAATCTGATCTGCAACCAAAGAAGTGAACTTTGAGACCTACAGTCTTTTATACTGTTTGGTTGAAACTGCCTGGTTGGTGTCTGAGAATTATTTTAGAATTTTCGATGCAAAACATAATATATTGCACTACTATTAAAGCAGCTACTTCTACTACTAGTAATAGACTGCAAGAAAAAAAAAAATCCTCAGACAATTTCTGGTTAATCATTAAGCAACGAATTATATCTCAAAATGTTTTCAGAGTCTACAGGCATTTCTGATATTGAATTATTTGCTTCTGACTGGAGATGAGACCAAATCTGAACACCAAATTCAAGCCCTTGAAATCCGTCTTTGCTGCTGACACCTCCTTATCAGTTGCCTGATAGGACTAGGGGTTCCTATGAGAAAGATGCATCCTTGATGCAGTTTAATCAAAACCTAAAGCATGTACATTGATGAGTGTCATAGTTTCCATAAGTTCACTTCAGAGCTAAAAAAAAAAAAAAATCCAAATAATTTTTTTCATAACACCTAGAAACAGTGCTCAGTCCACTCCATGTCTGAATAAGAAAGTGTCTAAGAAATAAGGAATTGAATTCTGAGCTCATAACAAAGCAATCAGGCATTACGGATAGCGTTAACTGTTAGACAGCAGATCTTTTAGCTATCATTTTCAGAACTGTGAAGTCTAAAATATGTCATCTGAACATTTGGGGGGCTTACTAAACCTACGGAAACAGGAGCAAGATATTTTCCACAATCTTATGCTAACTGCTCGTATCTACAGAAAATGGGTAAACATCGCTCAGTTGGATAGTGATCTCCTTTCTTGACTTTGCATTTCCTGAGACAGCCTTCGTCACTAGCTACTGGATGAGGAAGAGTGAATCTGGAGACCTATGACCCCCCAGAGCAGTGTGGCCTCAAGCTGGACAATAACTGACATGTACTTTGAATTTATACTTGTCTGTCTGACTGATACTAGCCCATGGATATCTTTGAGGTGTATAATTTTAAAGCCAGGAATGGACTATTATGATTATATATTATTATTATCTTGTTTGACCATAACACATGTGAGAGAGCCTTATCCAGTAATTCCTGCATAAATCCCAAATAATTAATTGAAATCTCATTATATTTTAGGCTTGTTCATAAACTGTTCACGGTAAAGCAAACCTCTGGCACTATGATTTTTATTTCCTTGCAGAAGGATTTTTAGTGATAAGAAATTTCCTGTTTCTGTTCTCACAGAGCTTGCCACTGTGGAATCTGTGCAAAAAAAAAAAAAAAAATGGAGGAATTATTTCGCTTTTGGAAAAGTCTTGAAACCAGAACATGGTCTGAAAGCCAAGGTGTCCCTAGGTTGGATGGCAATGTAATTCAGTCTAGTAAAATAGCATCCCGGGCTAGTTACAGCATGGTTTGAGATTATCATTGCTTAGGTAATGATCTAGCACCTCGACCTTTTCCAAGGGGCGTCACTTCAAGAGGGACTTCAGTTCTCACATGCACAAGATGGACAGCAGCTGGAATAGCAAAGGAATGCCATTTGCTATCACAGTTTGAGGTCCTCCTGATACAGAGATGTCTTCTTCCGTACCATGATAGGGCCTGGGAACTTCTCACTTGAGTTGGAGCTGACAGTTTGCAGACCAGAGACCCAGGTTATGTTTTCAGCACTCACAAAGCTCTGCTCTCTTTGATGAGAAATACGAATCCCAGCATTTTCCGACTGTCGGCTCTAATTGTTTCTAGGGAAAGCATGGATAGCGGGCTGCGGTAACACCGTGCTTTCAGCTTGTCATTGAAAAGGTTTCTACACAATACTAAATGGATTCCAGATTTACAGTTCTCACAAGAGAAAACCAGCAACAAAATACACGTGTGCTTCACTCAGGAACGGGTCTCATTCTGCCTCCTCTGTTTCTATGACCTAAGAATTGGAGTATCTTAACATTGCACTCCTGACCGCTCTAGCGGGTTGTGTATGTCTAACGGCCTCTCGGGTAGCTTCTCAGGTACTGACCGTGGTGTACTGGGTGGCAACACGAAGCTCAGCTTCAGAGGCTGCCTGAGATGCTGGGTAAATCCTCAGATGGCAAATTTAAGGAGAGATCCATGTTGCCATGGCTACGCTGCTGTTAACTCAAGAGGCAAGTTGGGGATGATCTGCAGTGGCATTCCCTCTTCTTGTGGATGTACTTTTGAATCCCTCCCTGTGCCAAAGAGCATCAGAGCGTCTCCAGTTGGAAGACGGCTCAGGTTGGAGCTGTGGAGATGGTGGTGGTGAAGTGAACAGCAGAAGCCTAAGCAGATACTCAAATGCCCCATCCTTACAGCACAGCACTGCTATAAATTATACTGGGGCCTGTCTGGACATTAGCTTTTGAAGGACTGCGCTATTCAGATTTGATAAAAGCAGTTTTTCATCCTTTTCTTTTGGAGAGTCAGCTCGGTTAAAAGACTTTAGCTATGTGCATTCACGAAAATAAACAACGTTAATTTCCCCACATTCACTGCTTACAACTTTCTCTCTTCTTGTTTGTCTAGAGCCAAAAATGCAGTTCCTACCTAGAACAGAGCAAACTGGGAGTCCAGTTGCCTTTAGGACATGGGAATTAAAAAGAATCTTCTAAACTATTAGACTATCTTGGATGCTCAGTACTCTCAGTGTGTTTTTGCCCGACCAACACCTCAAAAGCCATTAAGAGGACTCTGAAAATGAGCAAGAAATATAAGCTACAGAAAAATTACAAGTAGCACATAAAAACCTGTTCTCTTGTTTTAAGTGCTTGGGAATTTTGCCTGAACTGAAGGGTAATACAGCCACCAGCAAAGAAGCCAGGAGAATAGGAAATCTGCATTCGAAATCAGAGTCCAAATTAAAGACACAAGTGAGCAAATAGGAGGAAAATCTTATTTTTTGTTGCTTAAGAAAATAAACTGTTTAACAATAAGCAGTCTTCTGAGGCTGCAGGAGCATCAGTATTCTGGGCCACCCTATTTTCAGTCTGACATACACAGAAGAGGTGATACAACAGGCCGTGATGGGAAGATAGGTTTGGCCCACCATGAACAAATGTGCATGGTCGACAGGTGGATCATTGTTCAGTGCATGAAACAGTTGGCTGAAAATATTTCACTGGAAAAAAGTGTGGAAAAGGTCTGGGACAAGCAGACACATAAGGGAGCTGATTGCAAGGCGTTGGTACTCTGTGCCGTTTTGCTGCTCACACCTCGTAGGGGTCAGGGAGTCTTGTAAGGCACCTTTTCCTACCAAAGCAGAAGGTGAAGGTTAAAGGCTGGCCACTGGGAAGGGTTCCTCAATCTCACAGAGGTATTCTCACAATCTGTAATTGGATTGCTTAGTTAGAGCCTAGAAACCATAGCGCAGTGTGAGGATCACACCTAGGATTTCCAATTCAGCTTTTATTTCCCCTTAAGTACCCCATTCAATCTCCACTTAAGGTAATGGGAGCTTTTCTCTTCAGCTTCATTGACTTTTGGTCAGGCTGTAGTATATCCTACTTAAGAAGCCACAATCTTATATCATCTTTAAAACTGGTTAGGCACTGTTTAATGGATCAGTAATGGCCAAGGGCAGAATAATTAAAGCAGTATCTCAGTGGACTTAAGGAATTAGAAGAAAATGGAGATTTATGGAAAAAAATTCATTGTAAGAATGAAAACAATTTTCCTGCAATTGATCTGATATGCAGATGAGTGCACCTTTACTCAGATTCATCTCTCTCCTCTCTTATTTAACAGATGACTTGACCCCAAATCCATTAAAACAGGGGAAATACAAATGTAGGTATATCCATATTAATTCACAACCTTCTAATTCCACATTCAGCTTTCCTCATTTTCTCATCTTCATCAAATACTTTTGGTGAATAACAGTAATGCCCAAAAGTGTGCACCTTTGAAGTGCTGTTCAAATATCAGATCCTTCCATCCTACTTGCACTAAACCACCGTGTTTCAGCAGCATGCTGTTTAACCTGGACCCCCATCAGCATTTAGGTCTTGCAAACTGGTGGAGACAGTAAAAATAGGTAAAAAATCTGTGAATCTATAAGCACAGCATCCACACTGCTATGGCATTGTTATCCCTGATTACACGAGGCTCAAAGACATGGCAATACAGCAAAGAGTGTTACAGAAGGTTTTGGAGATCTGCTGTATACTAACTTACAGTCTGCAACTTAATTAATTGTGGATGAAAGGGATACCACAGAAATATTCACATATTCAAATAATGTCACGAAGCTGACATGAGAAGTATGGTGCCCGCTCAGTAACCAGCAGTCAGGTGTACAAAAGCAAGCTGAACGCACACATGAAATGAGCACACATGAGATGTGCACACATGAAATGTGCACACGTGAAATGCTCGTGTACACCCATATTGCACACCCTGTTGTGGAGAGCTTCTGAATACAACTGACATCTCAACTTCAAACCGTTGATGGGAACTGGAGGGTTTACCAGCCAAGGATAATTAGAACACTGGCCCAGGTTGCCCAGAGAGGTGGTGGATGCCCCATCCCTGAAAACATCCAAGGCCAGGTTGGACCGGGCTCTGAGCAACCTGATCTGGTTGGAGATGTCCCTGCTCCTGGCAGGGGGGTTGGACTGGGTGGGCTTTAACGGTCCCTTCCAACCCAAACCATCCTGTGATTTTGTGATTCTACAATAATTCCCCCGCATAGAGGCTGTGATGTGGGTAGTCGCTGAATGACATATAACAGTACCATGTCATTCAGGACTTAGAAGATGGTGTGGTCTGCTGCAAACTTAAGTCAATACAGCTTTCAAAGCACAGCAGAAAAATGCAATCACCCACAAACAGATGGCTTTCTTCCAGGGCTACAGTATTTCTGACTGCTGGATCAACCACCTAAACCAATTTGGACCAGCCTGGAGGAAGCATAATACATTGTCATACATCGCATCTGAACCAGGCTTTCGCACTCTTTAATCCATTTGGCCTCTCTAATCTACTCCACTAAAGCTGGGAGTTTCTGAAGAAAATAGTTTTCATTTCAAAGGCTGGAAAGAAGAACATACTTTATGCTGCCAGTCACGCCAGCCATTATTGATTGATTTGTGCAGTTAAGAAAGCTTAAAGTTGTTAATTGCTGTTTTCTGCTTGTGTGTATTTTTATGGTGTGAGCTAACGGCAGGAAGAAATGAGGATGGTTCTGCTGAAGGCCGAGAACAGTGCGGACTGCTAAGCAGTAGCATGTGTGAGCAGAAATGAATGACTGAGAAAAGAAGATCTAGCGAGATGTAATTAGCTTTGAACTACAGCTTCCTCTTCATTTTCAGTCAAATGTGTTCAGAGGAGTATGTGTCTTTTGTTGGGAAAGTGCCAAGTAAAGACGGGTGGTAGCATTTGCATGGCAGTGGAGAATGAAGCTGAGCAACATTTCTAGGTTTCGTTCCAAGATATTTGGACAAACACGAAAAACATTTTGAAAGTACTTATGGGCAGAGATTTTTTTTTCCCATGTTAAAGTTTTGCTCATTCTTAGGAAATTTTTATTCCGTTCTAAAAGACAGACCACTTCTTTCCTCAAAAACAAACAAAAAAAAATCTGGAAAACTCTAAAATAATCATTTTTCTTTTTTAATTTTTAAAATTCCAGTGTCTTTACATGAAGGTCAACAGAGAAATATGCAGATGGTCATTCTGATTGTTTTCTCAAGCAATCCAGAGAACAGAGCATTCAATGGCTATTTAGGACTGCAGCATTTCCTTCCTTGGCTTCTCCATATCCGAATCCCCTCCACACTGATTCTATTGTACTTAATATCTCCCATTGTTCCTCCTTATTAGGCAGTTTTATTTCTGCTCATTGAGGAAAATGACCTAATAAAAGGAAATTTTGAATAATATAAGCTTTTTTTTTCCATAGGAAATTATTTTCCATTTCTTGGACCTAGGTTTTATTTTGCTCCATTAATCAGAACATCCTGTCCAATCACCGATGAAAATTAAATCTTAAACAGAATTCAGCTGATACTGTAGCATTTTTCCAGCTATGCGCTCTCTCCATGTCCTCACCAAGATGCCTTTCTCCCAGATGCCAGTGGATTTCTCGTTAGAGAGAGTCTATCAGGAATGGAAAGCTGTTGACTTCTCTTCACTCCATCCCTGACATTTTCAGCTGGGGAAAAGAGAAGAAAAAGACCTTTCTCCAAGTTTTTTAGGATCTCCTAGTTAACAAGTCTTCCCAAACACAAGAGATGTCCATACTGATGTTATGAGTTGAAATAAATGTTCCAGAATCCCTCTGTCCATGAAGATTTACAAGTAAAGTTAAGCCAGTTGCATGAGTGCGTGAGTGCCCATTACACTCTTAAGAGCAAGTGGTAGCAAAGAAAAACTTCTGTTCAATTCCCTTTTGACAGCAAATGCATTACTGTGATGCACCACAATGTTCACACAGCCTCTGATGAGTGGTTTTACCATTCCTGTTGTGATAGGACGAGGGGTAATGGTTTTAAAATAGAGGGAGGTAGATTTAGATTGGATATTAGGAAAAATTTTTTTACAATGTGAGTTGTAGAACACTGGAACAGGTTGCCCAGAGAGGTGGTGGATGCCCCATCCCTGGAAATGTTCAAGGCCAGGCTGGATGGGGCTCTGAGCAACCTGATCTGGTTGGAGATGTCCCTGCTCCTTGCAGGGGTGTTGGACTAGGTGACCTTTGAAGGTCCCTTCCAACTCTAACTATTCTATGATTCTATGATTCCAAACTGTTTAAAACACTCACATTCATAAAATATTAAACAACTTTGCCTTCTCCTGCAGGAAAGCAGAGGGAATCTTCCTAATTCATTTACAAAGGTCTGACTCAACTGCTACATTCATTGCATTACTTAATCAATTCCCATACATATAAAAACTTATTTCCCGCCAAATGTGTCCAAATTAATTTTACACTTTGGTATAAAGTTCATAAAGTCTGTTGTATGGCATGTGTATTCTGATACTAAATGTATTTTCAAAGTATTTTTAATCGTTTCCAAGAAATTATATGTGGATTTTGAACTTTTTCAAAGAAGCCAAGTTCTTTAACCAAGAACTTTATATAACCTTGTTAAACAAAGTTTTAAAAAATTATACCATCTAACTACAAGCAGAGTTTGCCTCTTAGAATAAACTCAACGTATTATATGCTGGCAGTAAGTGAGCTCTCTTATTGCATGAGTTAACTGGGTCTAACTTACCAAGGCACATGACATTATGAGTCAGCTCTACAAATCTGATATAGTTAGGAAATTCTCCATAAAAACTGGAGTGGAAAAGCATATTCCCTGTCTACATATAGGAATTCATATACCTAATTCAGATTTCTGTTCTACTTTATATTTTATGCTTGTGTGTTGGCTCCCAGGCCATTTTCTGCAAAGGCTCATTGGCATCTGGATGCCTTATTCCAAGACGCAGCAGAACTGGAGTCTTTTTCCCATTGACTTCTGTGAACCAGCCAAAGTCAGAGTTGGGCTCCATCTCAGACTGGAAGACTCCCCAAGCAGTCATCAGATTGTGTGCTTCCTCTTTGGTTCACAGCGATGTGATGGCTTATGGAGGATTTGATCAGTTTTTCATCAAAGTGTTGTACCTGGCATTCACATGTGCATTAGCCATGTATGGCAATTTTACCTTCATATTTTCATTTACTGTACTGTGAAAGTAAGGCTCATTTTACCTCCACCTCATGATTTCTCTACATGACATAAGGTCTTCTCCCATTATTCAATAGAAATAATCTTTCTTAGTATGATTGTTACTCTTTAGAGTATTAAATTAACCACTCTAATCCCATGTTGTTAGCAAATGTCAGGAAATTCTCTCAATCTTTCTTCCTTTCAGAATAAGGGGGAGATTAGGGTAGACATCAAAGATTTCAACATTTGGCACATTGGTTTAATTCAAGTTCTCTGCATTCACTTGAAGGAAAACAAGAAAGTAAGTCTCTAAAATTTACACCTTTGTTATGTGTTCATAACTAGAAAAAAAAAAAGTACTTAAAAGCATCAGCTGGTTTAGTACTAAACCTAAATTAACTACTAGCAGTAACTGAGAAGTGTGACCAATCTGTGTGTGTCTATAAGGCAGTAGATCCCAACAGCAGCTCTGGAGATGCCCACCAGCTCCATGCCTCTGCTTGAGGCCCGTTAGCAGTTAACCATTTCTCTGCTTAAATACGCTCTGACTGCTGGATGTCCTTCTCCATCACCTCTCTTACACCACGTCTATCCATCCTGCGAGGAAAAGAGGCCCTGCTGTTCCTGAGGATGCTACAAGACTACACACTTGTAGTCCTTCTGTAGAAACTATTTTGCTTATGTAGCAGTCAGCCTAAATCATTTATAATATTGCAGAAAATGACAAACATAGGGCCTGTTTTCACTGAAAAACCTCCAGCAGGTCTGTAATGTTAAAAAAAAAATTACTCTTGCAAGCTTATAGTCAAAAGCTCCTCTTTTGACTATACCTGAGTGCTCAGCACAGAGGTCCTATGTGAGTTACTAGGACTCTACACAAAAGTAAGTATTATTTTTAAAATAGATTCAAATTAAATGTAATCCTTTTAGCTTTGCCACTTTTCAAGAGCAAATGTGTAGACACTTTACAATTAGCTGCCATTTCTTCTCTATAATATTAAAGGAACTCACAGATCTTCAGTTGCCATTGAAATGTCTCTGTAAACTGTGCAACCTTTCACACAAAAGATAATTACGAAAGCGCTAACATTCATTTGACCACAACCAATAAATAATTTATGAACTGGCTGTTTGAAATTATGCAAATATTATAAATACTTTTTGTTGCCTGTACATCTGAGTAAGTATGATTCAGAAGAAAGTGTGTTACGGATTAATAGATTCAACATTCAGCAGATTTGCATTTTTACAGTGTTCTTTTCTTTGCTGTTTCCTACTATCTTTAGTATCATAGCTCGGAAAACAACTCCTGACAATACTGTCTCTAAGCGTATTTGAATATCCTGGCATCCCTATTCATCAGTCTCTTTGATGCTTAAAATATTTTTGCCTTCCTTCCAGAGCTTTTTATAAAGGGAGTGCTAGTATCAAACTCGCCACAAGCCTTTTGCCCCCTCTACTTCTTGTATTTTTTTTTTTTAATTTGTGTAGTATCTTGTGGTAAAACTACTGCTGTCAATCCAACCCTTGCATTTGGCAGTTTGGCTATTGTCATGCTTATTGTCTAAGTACTACAAGTACTACAAGAAAATTGATTAATATATTTTAAAACCAGGATAGACCATTACGGTCAACTGGTCTGACCTTTGGCATGATGCAGGTTGTGGTGTTCTCCCCAGTAATTCCTGCAACAAGCCCAGTCATATATGACTAATAAACTGTGGTTGCACTAATGACAATTTTTGGCCACCATCCTCTGACCCATGGTCATGCAGAACAAAAGCTCAGGCAAATTACGTCTGCACAGAAGAATATTAGAGTTGAGTGCTTAAGTAAGTTTAGCAAATTCATCCCTGCGATGTGGCCTATCGCAAAGGTCAGAGAGCATTTTTTTATGCGCTCGCAGCATTATGGATAATTATTGTTTGATCTTCTGGCCTTCGGTCACACTGACACAGTGGAGTTCTGCATTCTGGTTTTCAAACACAGGAAATAAAAAAAAAAAAGTGCATTTGTAGTGCAGTTTGCAAAGAAATCTGACTGAGCTCATAAGTATTCTTACTTTCTTTCTTCCAGAGGATTTGTAATTTGCCTCAGCAAAATGACCTTCCAGTTCCAAGCAAATGCTTAGAAACACACACAAAGGCTACATACATTCATCATCCCGTGTGATGCATTTGCTGCCAAACCCCAAATCACAGGAAACACATGTAGTTTCATCTTCTGTTACAGGAATGAGGAGTGAAGCTGTGAGAACCACTAAGGCTTTGTAAACTCTTCAAGCGAGCCTGCACTCTGTTTCACGCGACCACAGGTCTACTGGTTGTCTTTTGACAAATCCGCAAGAAATTCATGCCACCATTTGATTGGGTTCGCATTCCCAGTCCAGCTGGATCCAAGATTCAGTCTGGAAATCGATACGAATGCAAAATGGACTGGCATTGAGGAAATCCAGGACACTCCAGTTTGTGAGATCTGCCCCAAAAAAAACTGGGTAACGTGAGTGTAGTAACTCTGCTTTACATAAACTTTCCTGTTACACTCCTCCTCCAGTGAAAGGAGAGTGCAATGATATTTTATGAAGAAAATGCTCCAGCAAATAGAAAAATTGATCCATGGAAATACAAAATTCCCCTGCAATGAGAGCTTCATTTTTTTTTTTTTTTTCCAAAGCCTCTTGCTGACTTCTATAGGAATCACCGAGCTCCCCACACACAGAAGGTTTGGTCTTTAACTTAGCAAAGGTCACCACTCTGTATGGAGAAAAGCATGAAGGACAGAGGCGGTCCCAACGAGTATAAATAGTGTTCTGCACACATTGGGCAACTATTTGTAGAACAAAAATAGTCTGTGTGCGAGGCTGTGGGGGTGGGTGAGGGTAGCACAAGTGCCAATTCAAAGCCAGAGACTGCCTGACCTAGATGGGCTTTCTGACCTTTTTCCATCCTGAAAGCCTCCCCGTTCCTTGCTGGACTGGAAGTCGTCTGGCTGTAATTAAGGGTGGTTGCTGCTTTCTCTGGCTTCCTCCTTCGGCGCGTTAGTTGTGTTTGGCGTGAAGCAGCAATGTTTGAAGAGTGCTCGTGCTACCCCTCCCGCCCCCCACCACCTCCAGCATTTGGTTAAGCCAATCAGTGGAAAAAATGACAATTCTGTTTGGCATGGAATACAGGTGTTAAAATACCTTTATTAAAATAGAGGAAGTAACACCTATTAGGAAGTAACCCTGAACTCACACATTTTATTATGGGTGGGAGAAGGCATTTTCCTTTCAACATACTGTAAATGCTCCTGTTTCTTTCATGGTATTTAACAGCATGAATGGGTGCAATCTATTTTTATTGCATACAATCTTGTTGTAGACTCACGGAGCGCTGAGCAATGACTTAGCAGGTTCGGGTTTTTTTGGTGGAAATTTAGCCAAATCATAAAAATGAACTTTAAAAAAAAAAAAAAAACTCTGCTGGCGACTTTCCAGCAACAGTGTGTGAGGTTGTTCCTGTAGAGCTATAAAGAAGAGGGAGAAGAAAAATCACCAGCCAGACAAATCCAAGCTTGACGACCTTCTTCAGAGTGTCTTCTGAGAAACGACATTCTTCTCGATCGAGCAGGAACGAAGGCGCTCAGGAGGAGGGAGCAAAACCTCACTCATGCTCTTCGGAAACGTGTCCTTGCTGCTGACTGCGTGAACGCCGAGCTGTGGGTGCAATCATGCATATCAAGCACCCACAACCATAAAAAACCGCTTCAAAAGCGTAGTCAGTGCCCGCTCCTCCATCTCCAAATGAAAAGCACACTGGGTGATTCAAGATGTGTGTTTCTGCTTTGGGCTTGAACAAGAGAGCATTATTTCAGAACGATCCCAAAAATATGTTCCTAATATATGGAGATGAAAGAGTATTTCACATACAAGAGGAAACATTAAAACGTCCATCCATTTCACTCCACGTTGTTAAACACGCAGGCTCTGATTCAGGAAAGCATTTCAGCACGTACCTAAGTGCTAACACCTGAACTGGAAGAATTAGACTGTCCAGGAAAAGAAGATACAACTTGCAAACACCAGTTAGTGTCTGTGCATGTGTGTGTAAGTGTGTGCGTCTGTGTACACTATTCACCAAGAAAGTAAAATGCAGAAATCAGTGATACTGAAAACATCAGGAGACGAGGAAAATACCGAATAAGGCATCATTTTTGCAATATATTTTTAATCAGAAAAGGAAGCGTAATTTTTGGCTGAATGTGAGATACTAAAGAAAAATAAAGTAATTCTGCTCTGAGCTCAACCCTGTAGGATGTCTCTGTTGAAAGAGGAATAGCGTTCAGTGCTGTGAAACCCACCACTAGAAAACACAGATGAATTCAGTAGCGTTCACGGACCAGAAAAATTGGCCGTGGCTCTGGGGGTAAATTTTTTACTGAAGAGGGGCACATGAAGAGCTTTGTGATTGGCTTCTCTATCGATTACAGCGGAGCAGTGAGGTTTAGCACAATTCTCCCCCTGCGACTGGCACCTTTGCGAGGGCCAGATGCAGCTCCGCGCGTGTTGGGCACGCAACGTCATGGCCATGCGCAACCCCAGATACACAGACATCTATGAGGTAAGAAAAATAATTAGGTGATTAGGAGATGGGGAGAGGGAATAGCTCACAGTTACCTTGCAAACTAAGAAATGGAATGTGTTAAGAGACCTGTTGCGTGACTGGGGGAGACAGGAGAAAGAGCAATGGAAGGGGGTGATACCAGACGAACAAGAGGTAAGGGCTACGATGGACTGTTGAGGGCCTGCATCCAAGTTATTTTTGCATGGGTAAGCACAGCTAAGGTCAACCTGGCCCTGAGAGTCAGGGAGGGACAACCAGGGCTCAGGACAACAGTGCCACAACTAAAGGGCTCCGAGCTTTTCAGGATGTGCACATTAAAAAATTTGTACTTGAGAGAATTTTCACCCTATTGTTTCTGTAAATGGAAAAATTAAATTATCATTCTTTCTTTTTTTCCCCTGTTACATTACTACTGCATTCAGCACTTTTTTTTTGCACAAGCAGTTGCTTCAAAGGTGATTTTTTTAGGTTTGTTTTCTGTTTTGGTAGGAACCATGAATCCGCTCTGGAACATTAGAAAGGGGCTAGGAGCAATGGTGAGCAGACAGGGCAGGGCTGAGACTGGAGTGGTGGGAACTGGATGTATTAACAAGTATTAGTGTCTCTAACACCTACGGGTCTGAGACTTCAGGTTTTCTGGGGCTGCAGATGGATTTCTTTTGGGGGCCTGATGCTTAGAAATACCCTTTCCTCTACAAACCTCTGAGTGACCCTTTCTTGACAGTCCCTGTTACTCTGGCATGATTATCGTTATTCTCTAGTTTCATTTTTAGAGTTTATCTGTGGGCATGTACTAGAGAAAAGATGGTCAAAATTCAGATATCCAGTGGTGTACCCATATTTTAAATTCAGCATTTCCCATTTTTGTTCCTTTAACTGATTTCCTTAAGCTGGCATCTCCCTCCAAATTGCAGTGAATCCACTTCTTCAAAATGTAGTACATGAGCAGAAAATCTTTATGCTGAAATTTCCAGTCTTTCCTCAGCTAACCTAGCTGTACAATGATAAAACACCATATTCAGTATAAAATACCACCAAATGACCTCACTTCTTCATTTAGTCAAAATGATAGAAAACTTATTTACGTATTTTTAAACATCAGAGACTGATAATATACCCTTATTTCTTTCATAAAGAAAACTCAAGAAGATATGATGCAGCATCAAATTTACAGTAAAGTACAATGTATAGTCTGCAAAGGAAAAAGTAACTTTTGGGAAGATGAGTTTTTCCAATGAGACAAAATAGTTTCCTGAAAAATTGACTAGCACGTTTTGGCTGTGAGCACCAGAAAAAAATATCACAAATGAAATATTTGCATAGCTTATAAAACACTCAAGTTGGATATTAAAAGCACTTGTTTTCAAGGAATATACTGTAATTAAAAGGACTGGAAGTGAATCAGAAGTTCAGATTCCCCAAACATGAAGTATGTCATAAACAAGTCAATTGATTGGTTCAATATACAAAGTAATAGATGGACTGCTGCATTACAAGGAAATAATTCTCTCCCGGGGTGCTGTGCTTCACATAAACCACATCACTAAAGCAGAAATGGTTCACTGGCTTAGCTTACCCTCCAAGATTGCATTAAGCTAGATTACTACTGTAGCATGATATGGAGGATTACTCTGTCTTTCTCTATGTGGATTTGTGTGTGAGTATGTATGGGTTCTGAAGCTTCACATATTTCAGTCCTGAAGAGAAGTAAATATAGGAGACAAAGATCTACTGTTGTTACTTGCCAACAGCATGGAAGATAATATGGTATCTGGGATAGCAGGGGAAAAAAAAAAAGAAAAAGAAGAAAAAAGGCAAAAAATTATCATTACCATACCATGAAGGAACTGGATGGGTACTTTGGGTTGTGCCCTGAAGCCTGTTCTATGAAGAAGCTCCAAAAACCATTGAAAACCATCCTTTGAAATTTTTCTTCCAGCTCTGAGACCAACAACATTTGAGGCCTTCATTAGAAGCAGAATTGGCAAATGATAATGGCAATACAAAGTGTTTTATCATTACAATTACCTGCAGATCTTCTCTGGATACCCAATGTCTAACATAGGCTTCTGTCGGGTATGTTTTCTGGAAGGAAAATGGCAGCCTTTTTAATTTCACTTGCATCTCATTCAAAGAGGGAGTCATGCTTTTCTGGGAAATCTCCCCCGTTATGAAGAAACTGCAGTTTTGGAAGCAGTTTGGGGCTTTGTAAAGATTTTAGAATACGCTTTGAAAGGACAAAGCCTGAACAACACACACAAAACCAAACATCGTTTTGAGTATGCGTCATTTTCTCGTGCGCAAATTCAGTGGGTAAACGTGCCGTCTGTGAGTTACCTAGACACTTCAGAGCCCATCTTCTTCCACTTTAAGCTTTTCTCCTCATTCAGCTTTAAGATCTCTTTGTACTGGTACTTGCAAGTATACCTGAAGGACAAAAAAGAAAGTGATTACACAAAAGCAAGGTACGTTCCATTTAGGTTAATCTAAACACGTGTTGGCAGGCCTCTCAAAATACCAACCTCACCTGAATCCTGGGGATCCCTCAATCTGGGCAGAAACATCCCCTTTATAATCATACTGCGACACATACGGGCTGCCTTGCAAAACTATTGCAAATCATCAATTCATTTCAAAGGGATTTGCCCTCAATTTGTTCATCACAGCAATCTGAGCATTCACACAGCGAGAACACGGCGTTGCTGCTTGTGTACAAACTGTGAAATATAATGGGAAAAGAGTCAGCTTTTGCAATGGCCATGTTCCTAGACCTAGTTCTGGCAGCAGCCATTTTAGCAGAGCAGTGGAAAAGCAACCATTTCGCAGAAAACTGTTTTCTGAGGCAACAGAGAAATAGAGGAAAATTTCACTCTTACTTTGATTTGGAGTTAAAGAAACAAAGGGATTTTGTTAAAGGATTAGGGCAGCTAAAGTTAAAGGATTCAGGCAGTGCAAATGCAGATGCTCTTCCCTTTTTGGTAAATTTTGGAAAGAGTCGTCAGATGTTCGTGTGCAAAGAGAGCAGCTAATTCTAAAATCTCTTTAAATTGTTAAACTTATATTAAACTTGAAGGGATTCAGCTCTGCACTGAACTCATCCTGCCAGTATCACAGTTTTTATACTCCATTTCTAAACGGTTGTTACCAGCTGTGAGATTATAATGAGTCCATAGTGATTATAGAGCCTGATCCAACTTCTCATTGAACTTAGTGGCAATCTTCTTGTTGACTTCAAAGGCAGTTGGACCAAGTCCTAAGTTAGGACTTCAAAATGTCAAGTCCTGTGAAAACTCCATTGTACAAGCCAATGATAAATGCAAATGCAGATAATGCACCAAAGAAATATTGAAGTTGAAGACTTAAACCGCCCAAAAGCAAGAGAACTGTAAATTAATCCTATCATAGCAAATTATCCCAGCCCTCCTGGGTGGCCCTTGTAGGCTATATTGCAGGCACTTGCTTTTTCTTTATTGAAATTTTAATTGTATTTCTTTTTTTCCCTATTTTCACTGATATTAAACAATATATTAATTGGCTGCTGAGCAGATCTTTTGATCTTACTGACCTTTGGAGCATACCGATGTGTAATGATAGCAGACCTCCACAGCCCAAGCGAGATCCGCCTGTAATTCTAATGATGACTTTGAGCTCCCTCTGCCTGAGCTTCTTTGAGGGCGTTAGCTTGACTGCCAACGGGAACAAAGCCTTTTTCATTACACACTATTCCCTGCAGGAGCAGTGGAGAAAAAGATCATTCTTGAGACGGGAGCCTAATTTGATGAGCAAGTATTTACTCCAGAAATTACTTTGAAGAATAGATGACTACTGCAAATGTGCTGAGACAGCTAAGGGTTGGTTCAGAGTCAGCAGATGTCCTGCAGTAAAACTGGTACTTTATATTAAATACATGGGACTATATTTTATGGAGAAAGGCTATGACATAGTACGGTCACTGATTTGACACCTGCCCTTCCAGGCACGCAAGCACACTCTACCATCTACCGTCACCTACACACCACCCACAAACACTTCCTGCACCTCAATTCTCCATCCATAAAATGCAAGAACAGCATGGCGCTACTTCTCAGGAGGCTTGTGAGATTAATGACTTTGAACCTCATACGTACCCTGGTACTGTGTTTAATAGAGCCGCATGAGTACCTAAGATAGATTTGAGGCTTCTTCCTGGAGCTTCTGGAGAAGAGAGCACAGTATCCCAGTCTGTCTTCATGCACTAGAGGAAGGGAAAGGGTCTTGTCCTAATGTTCGTTCTTAGCGAAAAATCTGTTCGTGTGGTATATATTAGCACAGTATGTGCCATTGATAAATAATTTTTATTGGCAGCGAACCAAAATGTTCAAACTTTTCAGGTCTCTCCATATGATGTAAGTATTTCAACAGGCTAGAAAGACATGCTGTTAGAAGGGCATGCATGACAGGACATATTAGCAATTCATCTGCAAATTATTTGATTTCATCTGAACCCTGTTCTGATTAACCAGGGAGAAAAGCATTGCATTAGACAGAACATTGCTCGACACTGAGCGAAGGATTGTATTAGATAAAATCCTCTCATGCCTTTGCTTTTTTGTTCCTTACTAGCTCTTTCTAAAGAATATTAGCAACTACGCCAGTATATTATGTTCTTCTAACTCTTTTTGTACTTAACAATGTGCTAAACAGTGTTAGGAATAAATCAAAGGCTAACAGATTTCTACCTTTTAACAATAACAAGTTACACTTGTCTTCTCTTCTACTGCTTTCTGAAATCTAGATCAATTGACATCATCTTTTTGTAAGTACAAAAGGCATTCTGTCCTCCTTCTCTGTTTGATATCCTTAAGCTATTATTATTTGTTTGTATTACAGCAGCTGTCAAGCCCCACTCAAAATCAAGACCCACCATAATATGCACTGAGCACAGCACAATATCAAACACTCCTTTTTTCTAAAAGTTTATATTATAGCAACCAGCAGAAATGTTATAAAATAATCTGGATTTTAAAAGCAGGCTACAAAAAGTGTAGGTTTTTCAGGTATTTAATTCATTTTGCACAGGGAAGCTGTGTTTAATGCTGGGGTCCGCAGGCTTCCATTTCTGATCCACGGGTTGTGCCTACACGGCGAAGAGACAACGCCACGTAGATGCTGGGTACTGCTTGAAAGTGTTTCAGATACAGTGATTAATATGTATACTGCAGCCTGGTAATTTCTGATTTAATTCAATCCTTTGCTCTGTTTTGAACAATGACACACTCTGAAAAGCTTTTTTTTTCCCCTTCTGTCTGAAAAGCGGCTGGATTTCAGTAAGTTTTCACGTACCTTCGAGAAGATGGGCTGCAATGTTTCAACACTTCACAGAAAGTCTGCAGCTAGAGTGGAAATGAACCTTGATCACTCACCCTGGTGACAGGAGCATCTTCTTAAATATTTTCCTGATAAACCTCCCGTATTTAACTGACTCAAGGTAATTCTTCATAGAAGATCAGATTCTGCCTGTTGTGGATGACTGAAAACTGTCACTCAAGCATCCAGAAACCTGCATGTCTCCTTCATCTTGGAAGTATGTTATTTTATTACTGCGTTTGCTCAGGAATCCCAGTTGCTGCTGGGCATTTGTGCCGTTCAGCTGTTACGGAGTTCGGGTAGAAGACAGAGAAGCACACAAGAGCCAAGGTTTAGGGGCATGGGGAGCAAGAACAGGGGTGTAAGGTTATGGAATAACAATGTCAGCCATGTGACAACTAGAAAGCACACAAAGTACCTTTCTGCTCAGGACAGCCACTGTGACACGGGAACAGATGTCGCCTGTACGTGCCATGCTGAACTGGGTGGCCAATTGCTATCGCTAAAGGGCAAGCATTGCATGAGGACTTGCTAGCTACACTTGCGCGTCAGAATTTTTAATTTCCTCTAGCACCGCCTTTGATTAATTGCTGTTCACTTCACAGAATCTGAATGTGATTTGGATGGACAGAACCAAGTTTCTCAAATCTCATATACGAAGCTCACGTGATAAATTTTCCTCCAGCTCTGTCTGACAGGAGCTTCAAGTCTAATGAGACCTTTCTGAGATTTCTTTGGCAGCCACTTAAACTCAGAAGGCAAGGGAAAAGAAGTGGTGAAGGCAGGCTAATGTGGAAACTTGATAGAGACATTTCAGAACTGTAGTGGTGTATCACTCTCCATCCTTAACATTTCCCACAGCAGAGATGAAAGAAACTTGTGCGAATGCCTGTCAGGCAGAAGAAGTTGATATGGTGTATATCATAACCCTGCCCTGCCAAGCACGGCCGTGCAGAAGGCACCTGACCACACAGACGCAAGTTTTTGAAGAGAAATGAGCAGGCAGGAGTGAGCTGTGTCCACAGTCCCTTCCTTCCAGATTGACCTTGGAAATGTGAAGCAGGGAACGAATGTGCCCTTACCCTTTGTACCATCTTGTTGTGTCACAGTGCAAGGGGAGCTGAGGAGGAGCGTAGAGCATCCTGGCTGCCATACAGCACCCTTGGCCCCAGCTGAAAACACTTCAGGATGATTGCTGGGGCATCCATGTGCGCAGGCTGTGCTGGGTCTGCAGGTTTTCAAGTGACCTGTGAGCAGTGCACTTGTCCCTTAGACTTAATAAAGTGAACAATTATCTCTTTTTTTTTGTTTTGTTCTGTGGCACAAAACTCACTATTTAATTGTCTAAGCAAGCATATGATAATATTTTAATATTGTCAATATAATATGCAGTATTGTATGAGTATAAGCAAGCTGGTCCCTTACCGTGTAACCACTTGAGACCATTGCTGCCACACTTCAGGTTCTTCCTTTACCATCAGCAGCAACCTTTGCCTAAAAAATTTGGTTTATATAAAAGAATAATGCAGGAAAAAGAAATAGAGAATTAGATACATCCAAAACTAAGATTAAATACCAATGCCTTGTAGATTAGATGTATACCTGTCGTCTTGGTGGTTGGTCTTCAGCTTCTGCAACCTCCCTGGAGGTCTCAAGAAAGTCTAGATTGTTATATAATTTTATCCCTTTTTGTGAAATTACAATAATGTCCTCCTCATCTTTCATTTTGGCTATTTCAGCTGTGAACCCTTTGGACCCAATGCCTCTTAACTCATGCTGGTACAGTAGGACTCCAATGTTCATTGATGTTTCTTTGAACTTCTATAGCTTTACTATTTTCTAAGTTTTACCATAGATTCTTATTCAACATGAACATCAGCTTATACATAAACTCCTGTCATTCTTTCAGTACTTCGTAAAGATACTGAACACCACTTTTAACACTTTTTAAGACTCTATGAATTTTGAACTAGTATTGAATTTTCTGAAGGTCATAAGAGAACCAAACATGGTTTAAAATATCAGCATAAATTGTTCTGGATCTGCATTTTCTTTAACTGTGTGCTTTGAGCAGAGCTAAGTAAGTGTGGTCATTTAATGCTGAGGGCATTTGGTTTTTTCATCACAGTTAGCTTTGCTCATATCTGGGGAGGAAATAATAAGAGACAGGCTACAGCAAGTTAATTTGTGGAAACATAATGATAAATGCTGTTGCACTCTGTGCGATTAAATTTCGTACAATACAACCTGTTGACAATAAAAATCGAGTTGGAAAAAGACTGTTTCTCTTTCAAAGAAAGGACGTCTACTTACAGATACTTTCAGATATTTAAACTGTACTGTCTTCAGCCCCTGACCCACTTTCAAAGAATTTTTTTAAAAACCGTCAGAGGAAACAAAGATGTGTTTTTCATGGAATTTGACATTGTACATCCAGTATGTGGTAAAGGAAAAATGCCTGCTATCTACTTGAACCTTTTTCCTGCCATGTCAGTCTGATGAGAAAAACTGCATCTTGAAGACAAAAAAAAATAGGGGGTTAAGAACAACACAAAAGATTGATTAACCCTGTGTTGTTATCTAGCAAGTGTCAATAACAAAACGCTACTGGGCTCCTGCATTGTTTCCTTCTAAATTTCCAGTCTCACACCTGTCACGTCTCAAGATAACTATCCATCACGGAGTCAAAGTGGCAAACAACTGTGTGGTCCCTTGATAAGGGATAGTGACACAATTTGTGCCCTCCTCCCACAGATTGCAGCTAATGGGCTAACAGCAGGTTACAATAGCTCGAGATGAATCTGAATGGCTGTCAGGGCAGCTGCAGAGCAGCCTGGAGAAATGCTTCAGCTCAGGCAAAAACCAAAGACACATACAAAATTGAAACCTAATCAATCCACTTTAAAAGGATTTAATGATAGTCTTAAAAGTTAATTATTGCACATATTGGAGGGTTATTTATGGCGTGCCTTTCTCTGTTAATGGCAAAGTATTGTAGAAGCCAAGGCACAGCTCCTGCATAGAAAATAATATTCCAGTGGATGCAAACACTGAGAGAGCATTAAAGACTACCAAATGCCCGTCTGAGACCACATGGCATTTTCCAAATGGACTCCATGGCACATCATGTAGAAATGTTGAGTTTGTAACATGAAAATAGGAAATCAAACGTACAAATAACAAAGCAAAGAACTTGAAACAAACTCAGCTCTGATTCAATGAAGCTTCATCAGAGCTCATTTTATTTAAGGTTACGTTAACACCATGAACACCAGCACACCCAGGACCTGGCTCAAGGGAGGATGTGCCCCTCAGCACCTCTGTAAGGGAGAGGAAGGCATTAACTTCGAAGGAGGAAAACATGACCCCCGTTAATAAGGGAACTTGGTGCTGCTGTTGGATCTGCCTCCCATCCTGCAGTTCTGGGTTGCCAGGCTCCCCTTTGCCCCTCTTTCCAGCCTGACTTCAATTTAACACCTTCCACTTCAGACGAGGGCCGTGCTGAACAGAAGCCGGCAACATCTGGATCGCATGATGCCGACATCCATGTCGGAAGGTAGCAGGCTTTAAAAAAAAATCCCCAGGATGGCTTCACACCTGAAAATTATTGTTCTCCGTTTACCAGTCACTCTCTGTCTCCTGCTGATGCCTTTTGTTCTCAAACTACCAAAAACTGCAAATGAAAAGGGTTTCCTCAGGGAGAACAATGTAGTACAGTTCCCAGAAGTATTCTGCTCATGGAGCATGGGCTGAGGATATTACCAGGCTGCGAAGGGCTGTGAGATAAGCAGGTGATCTGCGCAGGAGGCTCCGCTTGGAACCTGGTGTGAAAAAAAAAAAAAAAAAGAGAAAAAAATAACACAACCCTGCTCATTTTAACAATAAATAGTGCAGTAAGCCAGCACTTTTGCAATGCATCATTGCAGAGAAAGAACTGGATGACCTTGAAGAGTGAAGATGGAGAAATGTGACGAAATTTAATCACACAGAGTGCAACAGCATGAACTTGGGGGCTAATAGCAGGAATTCCTGCTATCAGCTGGAGTTCATCAGTTAGAAATAATGCAGCAGGAGAAAGACTTTGGTGCACTAATTACACCCAGCATTGGCCCAAGAGCACATATGTACAAACTGCAATGAGTAAGTGTGCGCTCGCAAGCAGAGGACTATTCCCCACCAGTAGAGAATTCTGCAAACCCTTTCAGGAGTAGAGAAGCCTGCAAACAGAACTCCTTTCCAGACAGATGTTTTTACCCGTTTCCTAAAGTGACTGCATGACCTAACATATAATTAGGTCTAAGGACAGCAGGTCCTAGACATGATGGTCTAGGAAGTACTTTTCCAGGGATAAATCCAGTAACCAGGGAATGGCAGACTGAACCCTTACCCCTTCTGCGATCCCAGATGTGACGTTCACATCTTTACCAAGTTAAATACATACAGATATTAATCTTTTAGTAAAAAAAAAAAAAAAATCTTTTTAGTAAAAAAAAACTCCCAGGAGATTATTTTTTTTCTTTTCCTGAGTCCCACTTACTATATAACTGCCTCAATTCACTTAAGGGTGCTTTATTTAAGATTTCCTTGGTGCTTGCACTCAAAAGTGACAGTGAGATTCAAGCCCTCACCTTCTTCTCTACACTTACTCAAGGCAAGAGAAAAAAGTGACCCTGACAAAACAGGGAAGGAAAAAGTGCCTCTTTGAATTCATTCAATAAAAATGTACAGCACTGAAATAAAACCAACAATCATTTCCCTGTGTGGCCTTTCAACACTATGCAGAATAAAATTCTACCTTGTCTGGGTAACATGATAATATAAGCAGATTCTGTAAAAGCAACCGACCCTTGTTTGGACAAATGAAATAAACTAACTCTCAAAATCAGTACTAATGCTTTGTGTAAGCTGTGATGATATCTTTCTGAGAAATGGAAGAACCATGTGATTAAAGAAATGCATCACGTAATTTTGGGGCTCATCATGCCAATTTGACCACCTGACTTTGTTGGAATTATTTCTAGCATTCCTGATCACAGAGCAACTTCAGTCAGACGGCACTTTTTGATTGCATACAGAAGACATAAACAGCCCTTTTCCCCTTTCAAATGCCCATTTTTCTTCCCCAAAGCTGGTAATAATTATTAACCCATAGTGAAAAACTACCTGTTTTAAAATCTGATTTATCTCAACTTTGCATAGTTAGAAATGGTATTTCACATCGTTGGGGAAAGGAAACACAGTGTCCTCATGTAAATCAGTCTTGATTTACGACTTTTGAGGGACCCAGGGCACAA
The DNA here is from genome assembly GCF_036417535.1 of Chlamydotis macqueenii. Taxonomy (NCBI): domain Eukaryota; kingdom Metazoa; phylum Chordata; class Aves; order Otidiformes; family Otididae; genus Chlamydotis; species Chlamydotis macqueenii. The sequence continues at coordinate 78,932,276 of NC_141593.1, read as the reverse complement.
GATCTTAAAATTATATTTTCTGTTCTATGTGAGCTATTTTGCTGGAGTTTCTTAGGGCAGCAAAGACACTAAGGTGCTGTTTCCAAGGCAGAAACCCCTGTCAAAGAGGAGCGTTCCTGTTTTCTTCTGTGTCCCAGACTCTCAGCTGAGACAGGAGGGTTATAAAAATACGAGGCCTGTACAGAATATGTAGCATGGAAGTGTAACGATAACTTGCGTACGTCAATTATACCTTTGCTACATGTGACTAATGTGGTGATCTATCATACCTTTCTCCTGACAAACCTTCGCGATGCACCCACTCTCTTTTTCTTTCCCTTCCTTTCGGATATTTATGCCCGTAGCGATAGCCAGGGGAAAAGAACAGGATGACGATTACCAATACATGAGTTATGTTTTGCACTTTTTTAGATCAACTACCTGTTTTATAGACAGGATTAGAAAATTTATATTACAGTCTTAGGATCCCATTTTATGTTCCACTTTTCTGGACAGATGTTGAAAAACCATAAAAAGGGGATTTTTTTAAGTGTTATTACCAGTAAGCTAGTGCAGTGTTAACATCATCTGTATTGTAACAATGGAAACTCCAGGAAATCATCTCTTTCTTTCTCTTTCTCTCCTTAAATTTTATTTATAGCCTTGCTAAATACTTGCATTCACATAACCCGCCCTTGCCGACTTGCCAGAAAATTAATGATATGGCGGTGTTCCTGAGAACAGAAATCTGCCTACCACCTTGGTGAATAATCTCTCCTTTCGCACGTTAAAAGTGAGACGGGAACCGCGCTGGGGAGAGAGGACGGCGCACCCCGCAGACGCACGCAGCTGTCCCCCCACCGCTAATTGCGACGCATTGGTCCCATGATGTCAATCGGCACTTCCACTCTTGCTGGCTCATTGTTTGGGACAGAGGATGCTAAACAAATACCATGCGTTGCACAGGAGAGGCTGAACTGGCCAGGTAAGGCACCAAAGTGACAATCACCCCAAAAATGTTTGGTGCTAGCAGCACGCCCACCAAGCAAAATCTGAGAGAACGTCCCAGAGCAATTTTTTTTTTCTCTCTGGGGGTCATATTGTCTAATCCCTTCATACAACTTGCCTGCCTGCAATAATATACCTGAAAAGTGCATTTTAAATTGATTTTTTTTTTTTTAATCCCTTGTAGCCTGTACAATAGCTTGGTTGATGGGGGCTTTAGCTTTTTCTTGTCTGGGAGCGGAGAATATTCTTGTCCCTTTTTCATGTTCTTGTCCCTTTTCCATGTTAATAGTCCCTGCTTTTGGCTTGTGAATGGTTTAATTTAAAGAAAAAAAACTTTTTTTCTCTTCTTTGTTGTGAACCTGGTTCCAGTTTCTGCCTATCTGTCTCTCTCACTTCCTTTGACCTTTTCCTCTCGGTTTCTCTCTCTCTTCTTTGTCCACGTCGGCAATAGCCTTTAGCTTATGCTCTTTTATGAACCTTCTGCTTCTTCTCGTTTCAGCTCTCTGGACCTGATTTGCAGCTGCTGTGCTCTTCCTACGGTCGTTTACACATGTGCGACACAGGTGTAAAACACTACCATTTTCATTTGTGCTGCTTGTAAATGCCAGCAGAAGAGAAAGGAGAACCTGTCCTTCCCAGAGTGAATCAGCAGACTTTCGGGAGTGTCAGATACAGATGAGCAAAATCTGTGCAAGTCACCCATCACGCCTAATCCATGCCTGATCCCTCGCAAACCATCTCATGCTATTGCTTAACCCTCCAGCTCTCCATTGTTCCCAAGGGCCCCTTTAATCCTGATTTTTCTTTAAGCAAGAGGATGTTTCACTTTGATTTTGAGGATTATTTTTTTTTTTTTTTTTACAGCTTCCAGACCCGGGGAGAACCAAGCTAAAAATACGCAGATGGAGTCAGGTGTCCACGTGTCGCGTTTATCCTCCCAAACAGCGGGCTGGAGATGGAAAGAGAAACGCCTGTATTTTCCATTTAATGAAAGAAACTACACCTAAAGTGTAGTCTAAAGTTTTTCCAAATTTATCGAAGTGCCTGATGACCTCACAAGATCAGGGGTTTGGGTGAAATTCTGACCACATCTGGGTCAGATGTACCCAGAGAAGTCTTCCCTCTTTTTTAGGCTAAGTTCAGGAGTTGCTTTAAAAAATAAATAAGTAAATAAATGCAGGGAGCGGGAGGTGAACTGTTCAGTGACAAAAGCCCAGCGTCAGATTGCCTGGTCCCAGCCCACTGTTGCCCATGGTGTGCCACAGACACAGCAGGACGGTGAGATATTTGGGAGGGTTCGAGTACCCGGCATCCTGCCCTCTGCTCCAGGTCTCAGCGGTACAGAGCTTGGTAAATAAACCCAACAGCCCACAGGAGAAGATTACCTCCCATACAAGCCCGTGTCATTAGCTCTTTTTGCCACTGTTTCGTTGTCGAGCTACAGCATCCCCTTAGATATTCAGCTGTTGCACGTTTTACCGCAGGCTGCTTCGCTAAGCTGCTTATTCATATGTGTGCCCCTGTGATAAATTTTATCAGTGCTCAGCTGGACGGTTTCACACGAGGCAGCTGCACAGTGGCTTTTTATCTGTCATGGCACCCCACACCCAAAACACAACAATTTTTTTTAATTTTTTTTTTAACTTAATTTACGTTGTGGCATTTCTGTCCGTAGATGTGGAGTCAGCAGTTCGGGCTCCCAGAGGAAGCTTACGTGGAAATGGGGAGCCTAGCCACAAAGTAAAATACGGCTGGGATAAAAGCAGCCAAAAATCGTGATATAAAAATTGCTAGCAGCCATCTGCTTCTAAACAGCAAAGATTTGATATCTGCTTTCTCCCTTGTCTCACCAGTTCACTCATGGTATATACAGCTGTCAGAAGTGGCAACTGGATCATTTTTTCTACATTTTAATTCACCCATTTTAAGTAAAAACTGCTCTGAGTAACAACTTCACTTAAAAGGACTGATAACCAGAGAAAAGCCGGGGGGGGGGGTGGAATTCAAGACTTAAAGGCATTTTGCCTGTGCCAAGTGATGGCTTAATATCTATCTTTCTGTTCTATATTTGCCATTTTTTTTTACATCTCTATTTGGATTTTATTTTTAATGCTCCTCTAGAAGCTTTCCCATCAATGGCACTTGTCAGAACATTTATTTAGTGTTTATTTCTTTAATCTGTTTTACAGTTCATAAATTAAAATATCTTCCTGCAAAGTTCCATGAGGTTTGCCTGCCAACAGGGGTACTTTAAACTGGGTGAATATCATGTAGTAAGTTTCCAGTGTCCATAATGGAGAATTTTAAAGATCATCTGCAGGATCAATTTCACTTTTTCAAGTGAAACTTCAGTTTTCTTCTAAATGGAAAAGTTGCACTTACAAGTGATTTGTTCTAAGTTTCCTTTCTTAAACTTTATAATCCAAGAAATTACACATCAAGTAAAATTTTGCCAGCCATTCATCTGTCCTCTGGATTTTAAGGCAGTGGCTATGTCATATGCTCATTACAAAGGAAACAGATATTCAAATAATGCCAATTTATTTCTATGGGCATCATCCAAATCAACAACAGTCACTAATGTTATTTTTAGATAAATTCCATCAAATTTATGAAGTCTTATGTCACTGAACTGAGATGAGTTTACCATCCATGTACTGCAACTCTGTAATTTCACAGAAACTTTTTGTTATGATTTGCTCAGTATTGATTTTTAAACTGGATTCCTCCAACTGCCAGATTTGAACACCTAAGAGTTGTTATGGCTCTGAGGTAGTACACCAAAATATATATTCTTCAGGTACCAATATATATGTGTGTGTATACATAAATATATTTAACTCAATAAATATTCCTTTAAAATACCTCAATATTTAGCCTATCCTAGATATGTATTTACCCAGTCTACCTCCCATGTTTACCTAAGTGATTAGAAAAGTCTCTTGGGCAAACAGTGTAGGTTTTATAACCTTCCATGGAAGTTTCTGTAAATTTGCTTTTTGAAGAAAAAGCTCACTTTGGCTTCTTACTCTGTTAATTTCCTTTTTTTTTTTTTTTTTAATATATATAATTATCCTCCTTGTCCTTCAAGGGAAACTGGATAAATAAATGAAAAAGTATTCCCAGTGTCCGGATGGTTTTGGACCAGGATTCAGTGAGGGATTCAGACTTTAAAAACTGGCCCCACTGACTGCACGGGGAATTACCATGTGCTCAGAGGAAGGCTTGTGCTTAAGTTCCTCGCTGAAGCAGGAGATGCAGTGATCCGTTTTGCTAGTGGACAGCAAATAACTTAAGAGCATCCTGGGATGATACTAATAGCAATGTAAAAAAATTAAAAAATAGAAATGTTGATGGAAAATAAAAAAAAAAAAAAGCCTTTATTTAAGATCTCGGTCCCTTTGCTTTAGGATGGATACTTTACGCGCAGAACTTTAGCTGATTCAATTTTTGATGTGCAGCATCCTGAAGCCGTCCTTACTTTCCTATCTAGTGAAAGTAAGGTCATACCTTGTGGGGAAGAACAAAAACCCAGACAAAACAAAATGTCTCTAAACTAGCACCAGATTGAGGAAATAAAACGTGAGGGCTTGCTGTTCAAAACAGGCTTAAGCAGGAATTGTGGGGAAATGTGAACATGTATAGTAATGAACTCACAGCACAAAAGCGGGGCTCACCGCAACCCAGTCTCCAAAAAATAGCATTTTTTGTGGGCTTGATCCTCAGAGCTGCTGGGCACTTTAAACAATTTCCGTTGACTTCTAGGGGAGAAGAAAACAGTCAGTACTTCACAGGACCAAGCCACATGTTCAGAGGGAGCGCACAAGAGCCAGCCAGGAGCTCCAGCCAGAAATGCTGGCTAAGTCTTGCTAGCCGCAGCGAGGGCTTAGATATTAGACCTTGAGTGCCAAGCCCGTTGTGAGTCCAGAGAAGTTACAGCATTTACGGAAATCAGCCTGGAAACCTTCCCTGAGCTCACCTTGAGGGCCTACCAACTTACGTTATACAAGTCCTTTAAGATACTTTGAATAATTATGGACAATTAAGGGATATGAGCCAAATCAGAAACCTTTGCTTATTTCTTTCATCAATAAAATGCTCAACATGGCTCAGATGGAAAACAACAGGGGGGGTGAAATTCACATCTTACAACAACCTTGTTTGTCGGTACCCCTTGGCAATGGATTTTTTTTAATAAGCTTGAGCTTATCAGCCTTTGCAAGTTGTAGCAGAAAAGGATTAGATGTCCCTAAAAACTGACCTTAAAAAAAAATTCTGAAAGACTTTATTTGTAAAGGCTTCAAACTAGGCAGCAAAAACTGGGTTCCTTTTTTTGTACTCAGCATCTGCAAGGTGCAGTATGTATGAGTAGGAAAGGAACATCTCATTCATTCAGGAACCTATGGCCAAATTCTCCCTCAGTTATGCTCTCTCTCTTCTAGAAATCAATAGGAAGTCTGCAGCTCCTGAAATCAGATCATGTTCCCTATGAATAATAATTATAATTATAATTTTTGGGAAGCTAATCCATAATCTTGCTGCTGTTGAGGAAAGACGGCAAGATTTTTCTCTTTTAGTCAACAATGAGATATGTAAAATATGAAAAACACACAGAATTCCAAGGAGAACCTACTACATGAGAGCAGAAAGGTCCACTAGGAGCCCTGTCTGGGTGATAATAAATTTAATTCAGAAAACAGTAGGATAATGTGAATGGTAAAAAAGTTATGAACTCTAGACATAAACATCAGGCACGTATAAGTTGTATTTTCAGAAATGTCTCAAGACTTAACCCACTGATGTTTGTAAAGCATTTGTGTGTGATCCTTGAATATCAGAGATAAAGGAATGCAAAATATTGCAGTTAAATGTCAGATACGGCTGAAATGCAGAGCAAACAAAGCACAGAAGATTTGTCCTATACTTGCCCCTCAATAAGCAGTCATCTATTTGTGGAATATTTATATTATTCTTATTAATATACATGTGGAAGCTTTCTTCTAGAGTGGTTATTTGCAAACCATCTACAGCCTATGATTTCTAATGCTTAGAAAAGCATCAGAGAGCAAAATTGCAATACATTGAATTCATGGCTTTTGATAAAATTTTTCCAGCTATGCAGCACAAGGTCTTCAAGTGCACGCAGTATCTCAGATGCATCCTCTTAAAAAATAGCAGTATATCATAAACAAATGCAGCTGTGTTTGGAGCCCCTTCTGAGCGGCATATGAAGTCTATAAAGCAACCATCTTTCACTTCTTGAAAATTACAATGCTAATTAAAAACTGCCTGGTTGATTCCTGGTTATATTAATAAATGAGGAAGACTTTATTCCACTGAAATGGTTTTCTGAAAGATGGCATATATGCTCTTGCACAACGGGATCCAGATAGAAGACTCTGAAGTTATTGTCTGTCTTTCCAATACTTCTTTGTTGTTACATCCAAGATTTTCTTTCCAGTTCAGGACCTTGCAACTTCTAAAACTTTTCAGCAGCATTTTAAAGATAAACAGATTGATTCCAGATTGTCTGCCAGTCATGCTATATCCTGTGTTAAAACCGATGATATATGGATGAGAAGAGATTCAGGTAGGACCCAAAGCACATATGGTCAACATATCTTGTACTCAAAGGAAATAAGAACTCAAAATTCAGTAAAACACTTTTGCCTTTTGGATCTTTTGGCTTAAACTACACACTTTCTCTCCTTGAAGAATAAAAGTCATTTTAAGAAATGGCTGAACATGGGAACCAGTGCTCAATACCATTATTGTTGCAAGTATTTATTAGGTGTCTCATCATTCAGTCCTAACCAGATAGATCCAGTCCTCAGAAAGTTACCTGTAATCATCAGCACTGCCTACTAGATACGAGATGTTACAGTTTTGCCAAATAACCTGACCTTGTGATCTCATTGCTGGAAACCATCGTATGTCATCTCCATTAGCGCTTACCGTTGACCATTCAGAATTTGCAGCATGCTTAGCTCTGTCACGTAAACCTTATAATTGCTTTTCATAAACTGGGGTATATGACTGCTGGTATAAGGTACTTCTGATTTTTTTTTTAAATAATAATGAATAATATTTTTAAAAGCAATATTTAATAATACCGATACATAAGATTAAGGGAGTACGAGGATAAGGCAATCTAACTTTTGCAAACAAAGCAACTGTGGAGTACTGTTTTCCCCTATTACTGTATCAAGACATCTTCAGCCTGATAACTGGGGCCACAATCATACTTTCTGAAGGCAAAAAATCATCCACTGTGACCATCTGAGCTCATCTTTGGGAGTCTAAACCATGACCGCACATGTGTAAACCACCATCAGGCTGACGGTGAAGGTAACAAATATTATGACTATAATGTCTGCAATAATTGATATTTAGGGAGGGATAAAGAAAAACTTTGTTTCTAAGAAAGAGTTCACAAAGTTCACTCCAGAAAATGCGTGTAACACCAAACCGCTTCATCACGTGGAGAAGGTTCGCTCACATTTTGCACATATGTTTGCATTTGTTAAAACAAATGATGATGTCATTCACCTACAGCAAGATGAAGCTCTGCTGTATGACAAACAGCTGCTTTTGTATTCAATCATCCCAGCCTCTCTGAATTTATTCCTCTCGTTTCAAGGCTGTTCTCTCTTCAGATCCATAGCTGCAGCACTTCATTCACGAATTTAACCTCTACAGTGCAGCAGAAAGGCTGAATTTCACTCTCCTTGCCTTAACTTCTATGACAGGAGTTTATAGCGTTTCAAATAAAAGATGTAAACTTCTACATCCATCGCAGCCACTGAGACGATGGGGCTTGCGCTTAGACCTCGCGGGGTCTTTCCAGTTATCACACATCATGTCTCAGCCCAGGAAAATTTGAGCAATCCCGAAGGAAAAAGCCTCGTCAACATCATAACTGGGCAGGTAACATATCTTGGGATGGCTGGTGGCAACTCACGAAAGAGCTCAGTCTGTCCACTTTAGGAGCACAGATGAGGAAGAGGGAATACTTAGAGTGACATATAGATGACAGCCAGCTAATAGATGATAACGGGAATTTTAAAATTATAATATTTTTCCTACATTTGTAGTAAGCCCACTAAGAATTTTGGTGAACATTTCCTTCTTTCAGTGTTTGCAGAGAGCCAACACCGCTCTCTGTATAGAAATCCTTGGCTGCAAGGATTTTGACAGCAAAGGTTTTGAGTGCCACAGTTCAAAATAGCCACTGTTTTAGATTTTGTCAGTTCATTTCAGCCTGAAGAACACTGTTTTGAGGTTGGGATTTTTTTTCTTTTTCTCTTCATTTTTCAAATGGAGCTAAAGTTAACATGGCCACCTTTGTTTAACTTCTTCTGTTGGCCAAGATAAGATATCTCAGTGCAGCAAATCCCCAGTACTTTCATACCAGAATCTGTGAATACGTCACTAAACTGTGAGAATAGTATTAAAAAAAAACTGGATAATACTTCAAAAACATGGACTTCACTAGCCATGTTTTTATAGCTCTCACAACAACCACATACTTTTATAAATATGTTTGAATAACAATAAAATAGTTGTTGAAGAATATTGGTATTTGGACTATCAGAGACTTCACACAGCATTAATAGAAGCAGACCAAGATTTAGGCCTTCGCACGACTGAGTAATATTTCCAGGATTACCACTACTACTGTGCATTGACTGTGTATCATTGAAATATTCTTTTTCATTTTCCAAGGCTGAAGATTGAACATAGAGTTCTCAAAAGCCAACTTTTTGAACTCTGAACTGTATGACCCAAGCAAAACATCTGAAATACAGAGCCAAGACAACACATTTTTTTTTCCTTCTCTCCTAATTGTCAATCACTCTGTTCACTAGAAATTTCCAAATATAGAATTATTTTGTCTAGTCCCCACCACCTTTTGGCCAACAAGACAAATTCCTCTCCCTGTAGCAACATTAACGAGGAATGCAATCTTGGCATGGTATGTCAAGTCCCTACCTCATTCTTATTCTCTTTTATGTTACCCTCCGTACACACTCTGGTATTCAGCCGAGTCGTTCACAGAGCAATTAAAACCTTTTCAGATAGGCTAAAAGATATGCCATATGGGTGAATGTCTGAAAACACATGCTCTTTGGTGCAGTACCTCTGCCTGATGTTTGCTTTCTGCAAGCACATGTATGAACTGGAGCCAAATTTTTCTACGCTTACTAATCATGTCAAGGGCTCCGGTTTTCAGATGCCCAACTTGAGGCAATTAAAGGTGAGCAATTCCTTATCTAAGAAAGCAGTCCTAGCACCTTGAGCTCAGTTCCCAGACAATGACACCTCTAATATTGTTTCAGTTTCTTGCAACTGCTGAGCCCTTGGCTGTACCTGGTGTGGAATTTTTGGGACTCTTCTACAAAAAAAAAAAAATGAAATAACATCTCTCTCTTTTTAAGAAATGAAAATTTGAGCACAAATCCATTCCCTTTGATGTCACTGTTCTGCCTCTTTGTTTCTGTAAGACGTTGAGGAAATGCTTCTACAAGCTGCATGTCCCTCATGCCAAGAGAGCTTTCCTCTCCATCCAGGCTATGAAGAGTTTGAGGTTCTTCAACAGCATTTTTAACAGAGCTCTTAGGGCCGATTCATTTTAGTTTGTTATTTAATTATATTTGTAGCTGTCCTTTAACAGTGACAACTGTAGTACAATGGAGAGAGAAGAATGACAAATGTTTTGCAGAAGAATAAATGTATCAGAGATGGCAAAAACTATCTTAAGGTGACAACTCACTTCAAAAAGATATGAAATGGTGGAACACTTGGGGAAGAAAAAAAAGGCCTTTTTTCTACAATATGATCCCTTTTGTCAACAAGTTCAGACTCAGAGAGTGGGTATTTCCTCCATCCCCTTTTCCTGCCAGGATTATACCCTAGTAAAATATGATTCTAGTGTACCTCAGTAAAGATGATTCAGTTACTGGTCTTGCTGTGCTCTAAGAGGTTCTCTGAGGCCACTTGAAAAAAAAAAAAAAAACTGGTTTTGTTGTTTGTTTTTTTTTTTAGATCAGATCATTGCACAGATCTGGTTTGGAGCACAGGCACTGGAACAGCCAAATCAGCACAACCTTCTCAAGAAGGGGTGGGTAGAGAGCTCTTAGAGTAGTGGTGGGTTCATGAGAGACTCCTCATCCTCCAGCACACGTCCAACTCAGCATCAGCTTACCACCCAGGTTGCTGCTTCTGTGCTGAAAGGTCAGGAAGTATTTTTAACTCAGAAGTTTACAACAACAATGCATTTTTAATAATGTAACTTAAAAACTGACACAATAAGGGGGAAGGAAACAAAGGAGAAGAGAGGGACCAACATATTGCTAGCAGCAATGGACCACAAATACCTCAGACCAGAAGGTTCAGGTGTTTTGCATAGCCATTTGCATTCTCCACTACAATGGCTAACATGCTATTCCTGAAATTACAAGCTGTTTCAAAAAAACAAACAAACAAACAAAAAACCCAACAAAAAAAAAAAACAATGTTCTTTGAAAGCTTTGAAAGTTAAGTGTTGCTGGCTATTCTTTGTCACTGGAAATAATCCTGGCTGGTAGATGCCTTGACAATTTTTGGCTGCTGCTGTTACAGGTGACTGCTAATGGATTGTGCTGGTGGGATGATCACTTTTCCTCAATATCAGATTTCTTGATCGTGATGCTCTCGGCTAGCTTTAAATGCTACTGGAGAGAAGACATTGGAGCAACTTTGCTTTGTTAACTGCCATGAAAGTTGGCAAGTGCTATAGATTCTAGTACAAGAAAACATAAGAAAATGTTCAAATATGTTCTTTAAAAATAACAAGAAAATCTTAAGGGAGAAAATGACAAATACGTGTCTTGAAAGCTATCCACCAAGTTCAAAACTTTCTCCTTTTTCTAGAAATGTTGTTACTGGACTTTGATACTCAAGAGAAGCCCCAAAGGGCCTTTCTACAAATAAGTTACTTTTGCATTAACGATTTATTGAGTCAAGACCTTTCCATCACAAACAAGTGTCTATTTGCTGTACCTGTTGGAATCCGAAAGAATAATGCAAGTGATGCCTTTGAAACTGAAATGTGCTTATTAACACTGTCTCACAAAGCCAGTGAGCGTTGTTAGTAAGAAATGACAGTGTATGGCTCAACTGCACATACCACACTGCTGTCAAATTACTCAGTATAAATACATCAGGTAAAATGGGCACCCAGCTAAGTGAATTCTTTGCTGATCGGAGTTTCGCTGCCTGTTATTTCTGTATTTTTTGCAACATGATCCAAAGCTCATTAAAATCAGCAGAAATGCACCTCTTGATTTCCATCCAGCCTCAAGAACCAATAAAAATGGAGGGCATCAAGCGCAGATATAGCATCAGGTCCTGACAGCAGTAAAGCAAATTATACTAATTAATCCCTTCAATCACCTACCTAATATGGCAAGAGGCAGGTGATTGATTACTATTTGCTTTTAAGATAAACCTCCGGGGCAAAGGGTGGAAATGGTCAGCATCTTTCTGATTAATCCTTTTCTGAGAAAAAAAAGTACAGTTATGCCTTTTCACCACTGCAATTAGTCAAAAATCTGCAGATTGCTCCAGCCTGGAGGAGAATAATTATGCTTCTTTGCAAACAATGCACATGCTGGATTCCTCCTAGATTAAAGGAAGTGAAACAAGAGACAAGGACCTTACTCAAAATCCTATGCTCCATCTTAAGACAGAAGGTAGCCCAAAAGCTTCCTCTGCACCTGAAATGGTACCATACTACCATAATCAGGCCATGAAATATCTTTTTGGTGTTTTTTATTGTTCCAGTAGTCACTGTTCTCAGGATCGACCAAAGTAGACCATTTTCCCCATCACAGTCAGAGAATTGAATTATAACATCACAAACCTGTCAATTTTGAAACTCAAAAAATGTACTGACTCTGGAAAAAAGAGTCCTTACACTGTATTCTTGGGTCTGTTGGCCATTCTGGAGCTGTGAAGTGTCTTCATCCATTCTCTTTTGTCTCTCATTGAAATTATTTGCTTTGCTTTGATACAAAATAAAAGAAAAAAAAAAGGGGAAAAAAAAAGCCCACACCTGGAAACCTTGACATTTTTGCACAATATAATTCTTATTTTCTTTCATGCCCCTGTTCTCCATCACTCTATACCCAAATCAATGATATCACCATTAAATAAAGGAAACTGCAATAAGGTCTTTTAGAACTACATACTAAATAATATTCTGGCCTTAAAGAACTTTTGCTAAGACTGCATTGGCTACCACCTTGTTAAAGAACAGAGTAGAAAAAGCTTTAAAGAACAATAAAAGAACAATTTGTAAGCACTGTTTTGAAACATGTAAATAGTTCTGTCAGTCGGTGAGGACTTTTTTTTTTTTTCATTTTGTACATTTACATTTTCCAACTGCAGTTTTAGAACATTTCACTGCATGCTACTATCAATCATCCTTAGCCTAGAAATGTACTGTACATTAGTAATGCTTAATTGGCATATTTAAAGTAAATAGCTACTTAGTTTTGCTGTAAAATCTTTGGGAACAATTTTATGATACCACACGGCATTGTTTGTTCCAAAGGCAAATATTCAAGTCTTGAATGTTAACTCTGATAGGAGACAATTAGAAGTATTGAAATACTCAGCTTGCCAGGCTACCGTACAACTAAATATAGGTCATTGGGATATTGCCTGCCAATGAAACAAATGTGTCTCATACTCTGTGCCTGAAAATTATTTGGGAAGTAAGAAGGATAGGTTAGATGTAAAAGAAAAACAGTAATTGATCGATCTTTGACCTGACTAGTAAAAAAAAGAAAAAAAAAAATTTAGAAAAATCAGAAAAAAAAGGGAACAAAAAAAAGGATATGAAAAGAGAGGCAGTGAGATAGCAAGCTGGAGAGCAGGAGGAGAACAATGGCATGAGGCCAGATCCTGCTCTCTGTTACACCCAGGCTTCATCCCTGAGTGGAGCTGAGAGCAGAATGTGCTTCCCTGTCTGACGCTTGTTTATACCCGCTCCCAAGGATCTATTTCCACATCAGGTGTAAACATCATTCCCCCCACATGCAATTTCTGCATTTTCTTCTGCGGAACCATACAGGAGGGAGTTTGCTATAAACAAGCAACATGCAACGGATTTTTAGGAGCATTTAGCCAGTCCACCATCTTTTACGAGACAGATCTTGGCCTAATTCTCCCCTAAGAAGTCTTGTAACCATGCCATGGACTTCCTCTCTCTCTCCCCAACAGATTTCCCTGCCACTCTCACACGCGCTCTCAGATAAAGGCACGAGCCGTGCCGCGCACGCGGCGATGTGCACTGGCAGTCAGACCGCTGCACGACTGGCAAAACGGGGATGGCACTCTCCGAACTAAGTGGTACGTGATGTTTCATTTATATTTGCCAGCTGGCTAATAGTAGCCAAATGTTTGTTGCAAAGAGCGAGTGAGAGAGAAAAATAGCCATATCCTTTGGCACACAGAATAATAATAATCCTCCTCCAGAACAGGCTGGCAGTGCTCGAGCCAGAGCCATCTTTCCGACTCTGAGACACTATTAGATTCTCCACCCTTCTCTTCTAAATTCTGCAGCAGATTGTTTGGGCTGGAGAAAGATGGAGACAAGAGGTCCCATCTGGTACCAGTTCCTTATTTCTTTGTAGCTCTATAATAGCTCCAGGTCTTTTCACAGTTCATTCAGGAGAGGAAGGGAAGAGTTGGGTGAAGGGAGGCGGCAGCCTCCCGTACTCTACAGGCCAATCATCTTTTTATTTTCCTTTTGTATTTCTGTTCTTTGCTTTCCCTACAAATTGACAGGAGTTAACAGGCATCTGCTCTCCGGCGTTCACAGCTCTATAATGCAGACCTGTCAATAGTTTCCACGCTTGCTGAGATTATTTTATGGGTAAGACATTATACAGGGCTAGACAGAGCTAGTGTGAACAATAACTTTTACATTACTTTTTTTCCACCCACCCCACCCCCCATGACTGTGTGCCTTATTTTTTCATATGACCTGGAACAAAATTTGTCATTGTTTTATATTTTTAAGCCTGCCTTTTGCAACAACTTCCCTTCACAGAGGACTAACTGCATGTCTCCAGCACCTTAATTTCAGACCCAGGCCCTGCCCTATGACAGTCAACATCTCCTGCTTTGTTGCACAAGAACAGGTTTTGTTCTGGAGGCCTCTGTTTTAATGTTCAGTATTATCCCAGAGGCAGAGACGAAGGAGTAGTCTTGCGAGATGTCCATGTAAATACTCAGCAGCTTCTTCATCCCTCTGTGCTCAAGCGCTGATATTCATCAGTCCTGGGTGAATCCAGAGTTTCAGTAACTCAATCCTGCCACTGCAATTAGACAAGAAATGTCAGCAAAGGAAAAAAACCTTTCCTGAGAAATGCTCTGGTTAAGACAGGGAGATGTGGGCTTCCAGGCTCTGCTGGAAAGGCAAGAGCCAACCACCACTGCCGTCCTACTCAGATCAGACATGGAGGTGAGGATATGTCCGATTTCCATCTCAGCTTTCGCAGATGAACACATGGACACTGTGAGATGCAGACCAGTTTCTAGCCTCAACACTCTCTTTTTTAATTTCCCCCACTTCAGTGAGCTGAGGTAGCTCTGCTGTCCAGAGGAAGAGGCTAGGCCGAGACAGAGAATTAGCAAAATTAAGTGGCAGGTGACTTGTTGAGACAGAGTTGTTGTTGTCCTGCATGTGATCCCCTCTCTAGACCAGCAATCTCCTTCTTGATTTTTGTTTCTGTTTAAAACAGTCAGGATCTGTTTAATGCAGCAATATTTAATTACAGCAAGGCGTAGTTTCAATATCATTTCTTTGTCAATTTACATTGTGCACTAATTACTCATAAAGGACCTGAGCCATCACTTAGACACATTTAAATTGAAAGATTAAAAGCTGAGAACATATTTTATGAACAGGAAATCGAAAACTTTATCCTTCTCTCATGATTTTATCCTTGAAAAGTAGAGGTTCAATTATTTATAAACTTTATAGCAAATATTTTGGAAGAGCAAACCATTGCTGCAGTAAGAAAGGAAACAGAAGCAAAATAAACACAATTATTTTACAAATCAAGGAACTATTCTGAAAGATGCTGAGTGCATTCTGAGTAAAACTGAATGTCCTAAGGATTTATTGGATTGGACAGGACTTGAAATTGTTTACCACACTGAAAGATCAGACTCCAAAAATATATTAAACTAAAATTTTTTTTTAACCTGAGTTGATGAAAATTTTACATTGAATTCACAACGGTTTCCCTTTAATCAAGTGTTTATCTGCGTGTACAATTGCTTGAAAGGAGGAGTTCAAGGGTGACTCAAAATTCTGATTTTAAATCCATGCTTTACTCTCTTCTTGGCTATTAAAGATGTGGAGAAAAAAATAGGCCCTTTATTGTGGTCTTAATTTGCCACATGCAAGTGACTACGTCTTATCGAAACCTTGGAGGGAGGTGAGAGGAGCAATAAATCTGTTGATAAGATTTAGGACAATGTGTATGCCTTTTTATTCACAGCTAGCTTTGCCCTGTTTAGTGATACGTTAGATAAACCACGAGCATTGATTTGCATGTGGTTTAAGTGCTGGTATTTAATTCTGAACTTAAACGTCAATTAAAAGATCACTGACAATCCACTAGTGATACTTTTATTATTAAGTTGAAATACATTGCGAGTAGTAAGAAACTAGGAACATAAATACATAAAGCAGGTAAGCAAAAGGAATGAATCTACATTTGTCCTCCAAGCCAGTTGCTCTCTGATTTGTAGGCACTTTTCCAATATGCCTAATATTCCATCAAACACATCCAATCTAATAGAGCGGAGGATATTTTTGAAGTGAGAAGGCTAGTTATTGATTATTAAGTCTGCTGTAATGCTGTAACCCGCTGAGACAAAACATTGCTGGGAAACAATAAGAGCTGTAGGGCATCTGGCTTGCGCAGGGAGAGGAGGAGAAACATGCCTTTTGCTGCTATCTGATTTAAATTGACCGCTTAAAAGCAATGTTTTGAATGTGCTTTTTTGGAAAGAAATGGGAAAGAGCTCTGGGGAGAGTAGGGAAGGTGCAAATAAATGTCTCTAATGCTCAACAAGAGTTAATATGTTGTAACTGGTATAGTAAATATAAATAATTTGAAATAACTTCACTATATCTGAAGGACAAGCTTCTATAAATGTCTATTGGACCAGATGAAACTGCACTGATGTATCACGCTCCAAACAAAACTTAATGAGAGGAAGCTTGTTGGAGAAAATACTTCTTGTTTTGATCAACCCAAATTCATATATGCCTCCTTACTACCCCTTCAAACCGGGAAAGAGTAGAAATTATTCTTTCTTTATATGTACTACATTTTATTCTGGAAAGATGTATGTTTGTATAAATTGACATAAAATACTGATACTAAAGCAAATAGTTAAAATTGAGTGTTTTGATGTAGCTTTTAGAAATTTTCAAAACCTATTCAGATCAAAATAAGCATTTGTTCTGCCCCGGAAGTTTGTTACCATGGAGCTGATGTTTTTAATAATATTTAAAATCTACAGTCATTATTTTTTTTCCTAGTCACTGCTCAGTCTGGACTGTACACGTTCGATGCCCTGAAATTTCCACTGATGTGAAGTGTGCTGGAATAGGCTAAATTGCAGAAAAGGACACTCACAGGAGGGGCAGAACACAGGAGCACAATTGTCTAAACTGCTCCTAATTGCTCAGCAGATAGAGCGGAGCCATCTCTCCCTGCACACAAACACATTTTAACTCCGGCACATCTGATCTCTTCTTGCCTCCAGCCTCTGTCAGGGAGGTTTGCTAACTATATCCCATGGGAAGAGTCACATGAGTTTGACTCAACTCCAGCTCTGACAACTGGGATTCCCTGCAGTCGCAATTGCTGTCGCTCAAGTCCGGCGCTCTCTCTGCCCTGAAGAAAAGATTCACGTCTTGCAGGAGAAGGATGAAAATTGCTGACTGATTAAGTCCAAACCCTAAATGGTACCCGGAGAGCCGGCTAGCAATGCAAAGTGAGCAGTAATGCATACATCACATACACATGCATTTACCCTATTATTTCAGATGGACAACTGAAGGCAGAAAAGAAACACAGCTTTCCAACAATAGAGAGCAAAAATAAATCTTAATTATCTTTTCTAGACAACAGTTTATCTTGTTCCTTGTTTACAATCCCTAACAAAACAGTCGCACCGGTGAAACACCATGGAGATCTGTGGGACTAAGCTAAGACTAAAGGTTGCCATTCATTGTGTAGGGATGCATTGACAAATGGAAGTTAACAATGAAAATTAAATGAATAGTTAGTCTTGTACTCTGACTGAAATCTATTTCACCCCTAGGAACGGTCACGAAGTAGGTTTCAGTAAGGTAATCTCTGCCTTTCTACGAATTTATCTCTATTTCTCTGAAATAGAGATAGGGGTAAATAGAGGGAGGTAGATTCAGATTAGATATTAGGAAAAAAATTTTTACACAGAGATGGTGGAATACTGGCCCAGGTTGCCCAGAGAGGTGGTGGATGCCCCATCCCTGGAAACATTCCAGGTCCCAAGGACAGGGCTCTGAGCAACCTGATCTGGTTGGAGATGTCCCTGCTCCTTGCAGGGGGGTTGGACTGGATGGGCTTTAAAGGTCCCTTCCAACCCAAACCGTTCTGTGATTTTGTGATTCTATGAAATATTTTGTTCGGATGAAGCAGTCACCCAGAGCTCTCTAACCAGCAGTTCATAGGCTTAATATTTTCCTGACTTATTTTTTAATACAGCATGTCTTTTAATCCTTCTCAAGTAACCAGGTAACCATATCCATCTTTTCTAGAACCAACAAGCTTATGGTGTGTTGTTGAGGTTTTTTTAAACTGAATAATAGAGGTGTGCTCAGAATTTTGCTACAGCTATAACCAGGCACTTCTATTAACTGTGTGTTTCAAATTCTGATTTGTATAATGTATAGGTTTTCATATCTTTCCAGATTTCAGTTGTGTAACATCAGTCCTTAAGTGACTCTACAGTAGTGTCTGGTGCAGCTGTTAGGATCATAGGGATTTCAAATATCTTTCCGTATTAAAGTAAGGAAAAGATTTAAAGGGAAAAAAACTCTTGGCCTAATTAAGAAGAGTGAACTAGATTTAACGATGAACAATTTATTGGCAGTTAATAGAGCTCATACATGGTAGCCAGGAGCTAGATAATTTATCATTAAAAAGAATCTCCATTACATGTAAAATCCCTTTTCTCTTGATACAGTTAGCAACTGCACTTCACAATTACCATTTTTATAAGCCTGATTCACTGGCAAATGAAGCTGTATTTCACAGAGCAGCAGCAAAACTTGTAGGTGCTGTGAATATTTAAATATGCAGGATTCAAGTTCTTTGTCGAGCGTTTTATGTACTCTTCAGTCAATGCTTCTGTGCAATCGTGACCTTGATTGTCAAGGCTTCACGGTTCAGCCTCCAGTAACTTCTTTATCCATCTGGAAAGCTCCTTAAAATGACTCTGGTTAATGCAATCAATAAAGGACACTGTAGGAAAGCACTGTGTGAACACCCAAGTATGCCCCAGATGTTTCAGCATCCTGTTCTTGCACAAGAAGCAAACTGCTGCTCCCAGGATGGAAGTGGCAACCTCCAGCAAGCCGGTGGGAACTGTGCTCCTGTGACTCAGGGTGGGTTATGGCAAGAATTAATCTGGCTTCTTGTTTTGCCTTTGGGATTCAGAAGTGGAGAAATTTGCACTCTATACATTAGTTGTCAAGATCCATGAACATAGATGTGACGATGTCACCGGGTCCAAACTTCAAAGACTGTTGCCAACCATACAGATCCAGACCTGAGCCTTTCTTTTTGGCAAACCAGAGCTGGGAACGTGACTTCCAAGCACCATAGAGGAGAGAATCATAAAGAATTTTTGATGATTCATCAGATGGCACCTTTCCCAGTGAGTTGCACTCAGCTAATACCCTGGCATGGTGTTTTGACTTGAATTCCAGTTTGAATAATTTTATTCATTTTCATATATCCACAGCCTACCTTTCCTCATGCTTTTCTTCTAGCCCAAAAGTGGAATCTCAGTTGTCAAAAGCTTTGGATGAGTGTCACAAAACATCTTTGGACTTTTCAGTATCAGAGGAATTACGTACATAAGGGCATGGGGGAGATTTCCCACTGAAATATCTGCTCCTGCAAAATTGACACTGTCCTGACTCCCAAAGGAGCAGGACTGGATCCACTGACTGTGGCTGATGGATTTGTTTTCATAACAAGAGCATTTGCAGAACTACATGAAGAAGGCTAATAGAGGATGAGGAGAGAGTCTCATGCAGACAGATACAGCTAGCTAAATCCTACCTGATGGAAAGAGTGAAACACACCTGCCCAGTGCTGGCATTTGACCCCCAACAGGAACAGAGAGGCATGGATGCAGTGAGGTCTTTTGTGGAGATGTCCAGGTTCAGGCCACCTGTACTGCCACCTTTTCTTACACAGTGCAAAATAAGGACAAAAGCAGAAGCTCCCGGGGTCATCTGAGTGCAGAGGGCACCTCACAAAGTGGCAGGTTCTTCATCATTTGTGTGAACTCAGGTTAGCATCTCCATAATGCAACTGTTCAGCTGTCAAAGATCAGGATGACACAATCTCTCTGATGGGACATATCTTTGACCTACAGTCCTGTGACGATTCTCTGAGCGTGGAAAGAGATGTGAACCACTGCTGTTACTTTTACAAAATCCCCTGTAGACTGAATCATAGATTCACTTGATTTACTGTTTGCGAGCTAATGTGGCACTGCACGCTTGACATGCGCCTAATGTACAGTATAAAATGGGGTCCTTCAGGCTGCATGTATGGTCCAGCTCCAGAACTTTTCAGGCTCATAACACCTGTCACAACTGCGGTACAAAAAAAAAAAGACTTCTGGGAGGAGAACTTAGGTGTTCAGACTCCTAAGAATCCAAAATATCACCTTTTTATCAGCTGTTTGGTATTTACAATAAGGTTTGCAAGTTTAAATTATATTTAAATATGTTTTTCATCACAATACTTAACTGAGGAAAAAAATTGTTCTTCAAATTTAAAAAAAAAATACTTTTTTTTTTCATTTAAGTCTTACCTTTAAAAAATTAGTATCTTTCAACAAGTTGCAAAGTTGTTTTCAAAGGGTAACAATTCTAACTTCCTCTGTTATACAATACTGGCAGAATACATATTTTAGAGGTCTAACATAATCAGAGATAATTAATCTCATCAAGGTAACAATGAGACAAACAGCTGCATCAATCTGCGCAGAGATGACTGATGCAACAAATGAGGTGAACACAGGTCAGCCACAAAAACACGCACTGGCAACAGCAATCCATGAAATTTCAGATCTTGAAAGACCATCTGAATCTAAATTTCCAAACCAACTGCATTTTCGCCTTTCCTCTGCATTTAAAGATCTCACTCTTTAATATATAATTTTACAATAATTTATGAAAATGGAAAGCAATGTAGAATGCAATCAATCATTCATACTTCTGAATGAAAACCCAGAAATAGCAATGCTGTTCTGCAACTCTGTCAAGAACTGCTGCTGACATCACGTTCGTCCTGCCATCCTCATGAACTTTTTGCCTCATCAGCAACTAAAATAAGCTTTTACTCCACAAAAGCCTTACATTTAATTGTGGGTTTCAGCCATTTATAGGAAGGGAGGGAGGAAATACGATTTGTAAACATATTACAAGTCTGTGTTAATTCTTTCCTTTGATCCAGCTTAACATTGCCTTCCATGGCAATGGGACAAGGAAAAAAATATAATATTAATAATCATCATTGTCAATTTTTTTAAATGGAAAAATATTCAGAATTCCCTGTGAAAAATAAGAGATTAGAGTTTAAGAAAAAAATCATTTCAGCATTTTCCCAACTGAAAGATATTTATTTTGGAAATGTTTTGTTCTGACACTCCTGAAGTGCAATATGTTTCATTGTGAATTTTTAAAAGGCTAAGGAGAATTATTGCACGTTGACTCATTTAACTTTAGAACAAACAGCTCATGAGGGAATCTCACAAATAAAAATTTTCCAAATTTTAACTGAAAAAAAAAGAAAACCCTTCATTTTGTTTTCACTCCCTTCTTGACTTTTTCCCTAGTTCTGTTACCAGCCAGAAATTACTTATTTACCCAGTTTCATAGTTACTAGAGCAACATAGATGCTTTAATCCTACTAAATTCTGCAGGACAAAGAAGGATGCCATGGTGAAACCCTCCATGAAGCACAGGGCAAGGTATGACCCTACCAATTGTGAGACAGGAACATAATCTGGCCAAAATCAAGTAGATAACCCAACCCAGGGCATTTCCTGATCTGTCAAGCCAGGGAGGGTTATAATTCACTGATAGCCTGAACTAGGGATGCTCTTAAATGTTTTGAAGGAGATTTGTTAAGCAAGAGATACCGTTTATCCCATGTGAATGCATGGACGTAGCGTCAGAACAAAGCAACATTTAAACAATGGTGCTCCCTCCTCTAACATATCCTGTGAGTCCAAAGCTAATAAAGATTTTCCACTGGCAGGGAGGTGTTTTGAATCAGGCCCTGCATGTAAGAGAAAAAAAAGTCAGAGCCTGAGCAGTTCAGGAAAAAGAATTCTGCCTGAAAAGCAGTGCACTCACATATTGAGAAACACTTTAATCCTTTCTCAGTTTGCTTGGATTGACGCCATTTCACTTCACTTAAGAAAATCCACCACTGGATAGATGGTGCTCATATAAACAAAAGTTTTTTTGTTTTGTTTTCCTGCATATTACTATTGATCCTTTTCATTCACAATTTTCAAATCCTTTTAGTGAAGTAAATTGCTTTCAACAGTCTAAATTTTCCTGATATTTTTTTCTACTCTACAGAGATTTGGCAGATCAATTCTTCATAAGATCAGTGTCTTGCCCTAACTTATTTCCAACTCTGTATATTAAGTTAGGGAATGCCAAAAAAAGAAACATTCACAAAACTGCTTTGTTGATGCTCTCAGTTCAGGAGGTTGATGGAATGAAGATGTGATACAAACTTCCAGTCTTACTCTATCAAAGTAAGCAAATGTATCTGCTTTTGATGAACGGTTTGATGATGCAATTGCAAAGTAAATGTCATTATTTTCAGATAATTCTTACACAAATGAAGCCCTACATTCTTGGGAAAGGAGAAAATAGTGTATTCTTATTTTTAAAAAAGCATTAAATATTAGATAACGCTAACTTTAAATACCAACTCTAAGTATATAAATAGAGTTAGCAGAAAATTTTCCATTAAATATATCAACTTCCTTCTAAAATTCTTCATTTTTCAAAGCCTTGGTCAAAAATTCTAAAGTTATCTAAACACATGTGAAGTCAAGGAGAGAGCAAAGAAGTAAGTCATTGTATTTATAGTAGGATCACTGGCAAATTATAGAAAGAAAAAGAAAAAAAATATTTTGCCAGATTTTGACAGGAGTCATTCTATCTTCTTCCATTTTACAAAGGAAAAAACTAGCCTTCTGACCAACTCTAACATACCATGTAGTATCTTCACAGTAAGGACTCTTCATAAGATAGGGCAGAAGGGTGATGATTTGGAGGCAAGAAAGTATATGCAGTCTATTTTTAAAAATAAACCGTAATAGAAAAGAAGTTTTTTCTGCAGAGTAACTGAAGCTGGGGTCTGAGCACTAATTATTCTCCACCACAGTTTCTTGTCTAGCACTATCGTTAGGAATGTGACACACATGTGACATGCTGGCCGTGGAGAAACTAGATTTTACAAAACACCATGATCGCAAAGAAAATCAGACTGCAAGGTGGAAAAAGCTACGAAGTGAATAGCCACGCATGGAGCTTGAATATTCTCCCCGAGAAGAGAGCTGTGTTGGAAGCAAGAAGATACCAAAGCCATCATATCCGAACGAGCATCTGGTCTGCTTCCTCCATCCTCTTTGTGAGAGCCTGGAAATCAAACATGCTGAGACAATAAAACCTCTCCTTCTACCAGCTTCTGTATAGGAAAGCTGAGACCTTTCAGCATGAGCAGATCAAAGGGTGACCTGTTAGGAACGGGATGGAAATACAAGACACATATCACACAGACGAAGCTTCGCTATGTAAACTTTCACTGTACTTCGCTGTCGTGAACTGGCCTGCTGCATACCACGGGTTCCAGGGAAAGCTTTTGATGTGAATCGGTTCTCTGAGAATTGTACACAGGAGCCATCTGCTGAAAAAAAAAAAAAAAAAAAAGGAATTTTATTCGTTTATGCACGTGCATCGAGGATCTGCAAAGCTCAGGCTTGGCAAGAACCTACTGCTGAATTCACTCGAGTGAGCAGATCTGCGGAGAGCCGTGCATTCCCTCTAAACTGTGAATTAATGCTTTCAGCCAACGCCTTTTGGACAGTCTCTTGCACAGCAAACAGCCAGGGATGAAACAGCAATCTGTGCCTGCGGAGGGTCATAATAACGGGGAAAAGTGAGCAACTGTGGTGGTCACACAGTAATTGGGGCATTTACGAGGGATGATGCATCATGTCACCCAGTTTTATTCTCAGACTTCTCCGCAGCAGCTCATGGTCAGTGGTACCAAAGGCTGAATGTAAAAGAACCGTTATGCCTCACTCCGCAGCCAAAAAGAGATTAGCCAGCAGAAACAAGCCCAGTCCCACGCTCCAGCCTGTGCAGAAAATGAACTTGAATATTGCAAAGGACATGTGTCAAAACTTCCTCACTCTTCTTTGGAAAGAACAGCTCAAAATAAGTGGCACCTGGAAGCCCCACGAGATCATTTCTTGTGCAGGCCACTAGCCATCGCTTTCCTGATGGAAGCCATTCTATTCCGACACTGCATGTTCATGTCAGATGCAGGCATTAAAAGTCACTGCCAGTAATGATGCCAGAGTTTGCTCAACGAATGGAACCAGGAGACCACAATTCCCGACTCCACCAGTCTTCCAGGGGGCCACAGGCAACACTGCCTGAGAAACCTGTGCTTGTCACCAGCAGAAATGTCTCGTCTACCCATGGAGGTGCAGCTCCCAACTGTCATTCTCTACGTAGATCAAAAACACAGGGAAAACAACATAATTATACTAGCTTTGTTTATTACCTGTTTGTCTCTCTGTTGCTCTAGCTGGAGGAAACTGATGCAGAAGGAACCTCCTTTCATGAGGGACTAGCAGATACTTTTCATTGCTCCTTGTGGGAGCATCATTGAATTGCATTTCGACTTCATTCAGCTTTCTACCCAAGTCTGCTGCAACAGCTGCAAAAAAAAAAAAAGCTTTTCATGCTTTCCAAATGCTGACGTTGGATTATTGACACTGCTGAGAATTTTCACCAGTTTTCTGTAGATCTTGGGGTTCTTCCACCTTATGTTCTTTCCAACTGTAAATAACAACGATAGAACATCTTGCTTTGGATCCTGTGGATGCTCAAGATGTTCAGGTCACGACTGGATGAGATTATACAGCTTCTTCAGTACAACTCAGTGAGCCATCCAACAGAGACCAGACATAGCCATGACTCTTCAGTGCAGCCTGAGAGCCTTGCAGCTGCATTCTGCTTCTCGTTTTTTGTGCATCAGAAAAATGGAAAAAAAAAAAACAACATGCAGTTAATTCCTGAACTAGCCAATTTCTTGGTTTGCTGTTTGGGCCTCCAATGGTTGGCTCTTTTACTCTTTCTGAAGTTATCTATAAAAACGTGCAAAATAATCCTAACTCTGACACTACCATCCACATCTGCTTCCACTAGAACAAAAACCTCTGTAGGAATCAACGAGGCGCGCGCAGAGGGTCTAATTAAATCCCTATGCCATTTCCTTTGAAACTGTCAAACCGCAGTTCTTATCTCGTGTTCATTCACCCCCAGTGGTGGTGCAGCAATTTTAGCAGGGGTGTATGTAAGCCATAAGACAGGGCAGCGTGACAGTCATTGTGAGACCGTGCCGTAGGCTACATTGTTCAGTCGAGAACTGAGGACCAGGGACACCAGAGGGTCAAGAAGTTCTTGCGGATGTGTAAGGAATACTGGTGTGCCTGAAGGATATTATAAATCAGTGTTCTGGGAAGGAGCTGAAGTCATGGAGAAAAAATTAAATCAAGTAACGTGGGGTTAATGTATTTTATACCAACACAAGAACTTCAGACTACAAGAGTGGCCAGCCCTAGCTCTGAGCAGAGGCACGTCCAGCCTGTTCTCTACTCTCCATCAGCGGCAGGAGACTTCTTTTTTTGAGGAACATCTCTTGTGCTGACTGTGCTCCACGAGGTTACCACTCACATCACCATAACCACATTGCTTTTTTAATGAACTTGATGTTACTGAGACAGATGTATTCACTTTTTTTTTTTTTTCCCTTTTCAGGAGGATTGTTTATCATTTTATCGTGCAATACAAACACTGAGATTGTGTCTTTTGCTGTCTTCCCCCAGCAAGCAGATGTGGACACAGCCAATTTCTGTACTATCAGAAACACATCTGTGGTTATTCTTTTATCTCTTTCTCGTGAATCCAGGTGCCTCTTGAGGACAATCTGCTTCCACTGATTGCCTTCCTTTGGATTACTTGTTTTACAGGTTTTATCAGGAACTTTCGCAGGGATCTGTGAACTGCTATACAACTGTGAACTGCTTTCTTATAACACCAAGAGGTCATGAATGGAAATGTATAAATACCATTCATGAGCTGCTGCCGCTTGTTTTGAATGCTCTTAGGGCACCACATAAAGTAACCAGTAAATTATCTAACCATGTGCATAACTTGTAAAGCAAATACCATACACTAAGGACTCAGAAATTTATTTCTGCGTATTTTACTGTGACACCCCAAAACTAGCAAATCAGTTTTAGACACACAACCTATCCTATAAAATTCCTAGGATTACCAAGCCTGAAATTTCCTATTTTGCAGTGCTTGTTCAAGTAACTTCATAATTTTTGCCTCAGTTTCCTGCTGTGTAAAATGAAGTTATTATTTTTTACCAAACTTGCAAAAATGTTATCTGGGTTCTTTATGGTATGTACAGTGCTTTGAAAGCCTAAGACTATTTAGATTTCATATGGATATGGCTAAATAGATTTTCTTCAGAAAGCATTAGCAGACATCCTTTGAAATTTTGACAGAATAAAGAAAAAGGACGAAAAACTTCCCTACTATCTCAGCTGAGAAAAACACTTTATTTATGTGTACAGGGGCTTTCTAGAAGCACTGGACCACAAGTGTTTAAAGTTTGAGTCTCTCTCTGCTTCCAGTAAAGCCGATGACTGATTCCAATGTGAACATATTGCTGAGGATTTTTAAGTATTCAGCTTTGAAAAATAGAAACTAATTGCAATCCTTATAAGGAGAAAATAATAACCCTGCAATTGTGCAGCCATCTCACATAAGGATCGGTTATTACAGTTCGCAGCATCGTGCGGAATCCTACTGCAAGGAGACATTTGCCAACAGACTCTACTGCACATCGGCTATATCCAAGGTATTTTACATCCATATTCATGGATAACTGTGGAGTCCAACTCACTGCCACCACTTTGCAATAGCCTGACCGTACCCAGCTGAATCTGGCGAACAGAGCATCAGCAACGTCTTAAAAACAAATGAGCCTACTACAATGTAAGCTGGTGAATGATTAAAAATAATTGGTTATGCAATTAGTCTCTGTTTACATGAGATGCATGCAAAATATATGCAGACCTCAAGATAACACCTGAATTACCTAGAGAGAGACAAAATAATGCAAACCTTGTTAAGGGCTCTGTTCTTTTAATAAGAATGCTGTTGAGTACTGAAAATATTCTTGGTGTGTTATTCTACTTCTGGCAGAAAAACACAGTTTCTTGGCTGAATTCCCAAGTATTAAGTTAGAAAACACTTGACATTGTGTGTGACTGGACTCAATTTCAGCACCGTATGAAAGTATTCAAGTACTTATTTTTAGGTTTGCCATATTAATAAAGTAATTACATTTTTCAGCATGGACAGCAAATACCTGTGCCACCTAGAAGGACTTCTGTATCAGTATCTAGACTGCATATTGAAGGTATAGTCTGACAAAATGACAGTTCCAATAAATACATTGAGTAATTATTAATTAATCTATTTTACACAGTTTCAACAGGCCAAATGTTGTCTGAGCTATGAGCTTCGAAGAGCAGAGTTTAATCTTCAGAATGATTGTAAGGATTCCCAATATTCATTCTGTTAAAAATAAATTAAAGAAATACCTTGCAAAAAAAGACAATAAGAGCTCCCAGCAATTACTGTGATAATTTTGTTCTCATTGATGTTTCATTCTTTAAGAGGCCATCCGCTGCCCTCAGACACTGAGTAATTTTACAAAGTAGGGTCAAACCAACAGCTACTCTGGAGATACTGCAAGATGCAAAGCAAAGAGGAGGCAATGTTGGGTCATTTAAAAGCTGTAAGATTAATACTAAGTGAAGAAGCTTACTTTTCTTCTCAACACCCTAATTCTGGTGTCATAAGGGACTGGAAATGGTGTGGCAGCATCCGCTCAGGACCTAGAAGTTAGAGAGGGCTTTGTGACATCCAACATCACCCTTCTGGGACAACCGAAGGACAATATGTTTAGTTGTGTGTGCAAGACCATAAGGGAAGCAGGGTTCGAGTTAGGAAAGGACAGGGAATTTCCCTGTCTCTGCAGGGCTTCATGTCGATGAGCCACAAGGAACTCAGTTCCTAGAGACACTGCTGAAAGCCAAAATTCTTCAGCACCTCCCAGGGATGCTTAACACCGCAGACTCCGTCTTTTCAGGTCAGTTGTAGGTTGTTTCACTGCGCATTGGTTTAAAGTATAAAAACCTATGAGCTCTGACTCCTAATCATGTAAATGAGTCAATGTCCTGTGGAATACAGGCTTCCTTCTTTCCACTTAAGCTGGTTTTTTACTGCCGTACATCTATTATGTGTCTTTAAACGCATATAATGACAACAGGGGCAAAGCATGAAGTATTGAGCCACGGCTACTCAAACAAAAAGTATGTTTTCTCTTCTAGGATAAGAAATATTTACCTCAGCCATTTTATAACACATCTCTCTGTTTTATCCAATCGCTTTGAAATAATTCCTTTCAAACAAAATTGATCTCTAATCTCTGCTGTTCCCTGCTAGCTGGCTCCATGCTGGAGAGGCCTTGGGGTGCTGACATCCAACAGACACTTCTCTGTTTTCACTTCAGATAGTAACAGCTCTTTGAAAGTACTACATACCCTGCTCCTAAAAAAATAAGGCATGTATGTGGCTCTGACAGGTAGAGCATTTATTTTACTTTCACATTTATGTAGCCACACAGAATTCTTCTAATTGTAATGTAATTAATTAAAAAAAAAAAAAGAAAGAAAAAAAATAAAAACCACACACATATTTATTTCAGTGGGAAAAATGTGTGTGTGTGTTTTTCCATCTGGGAAGTGAAGACCATGATGAGCTAGTTACATCTACCCATGTCAGGTACCATTAAAGTCTGAGTCCTACGGCTTCTCACGCTCATGTGCAAGGATTTATGGACATGTCCTATTGTTTTCTTTGCTTCAGAAACACTGTGGAAGCACAACGATGCTGGTTCTCAGATGTTTGGAGGAAACACTGCCCGTACAGCATCCGCACCCCCCAGGGATCTGACGCACGTTCGTTTTAATGTTGCTAGCATGTTCCCCATTATTTCAGACGCTCCACACTGAAAGGAAAAACTTGGTTGGCATCTTTCAGGGAACACATAAATCTTGCATCTCCGCAGAACATCATCAATTTGGAAGATTAATTTGAAGGGAGGAGGAAACAGCAGAAGGAGTAGTATGGTGGAGAAGCAAACATTGCTTGATGGAGGGGGACTCCAGCGGGTCTCCTTCACCCATGGAACTCCCAGGAGACACAAACCCACAGCCTACATCTTTGCAAAGGCAGAAGAAAAAAGCATCCATCTTCCCTTTTTTCTCCTTTAGCAATATCAAAACTTTAATTCTGAATTTTTTGAGGTGTTTATCTACTGGGAATGGAAAACAAAAAAAATAAAAAAAGAAAAAAAAAGAAAAAAAAAGAAAAAAAAATTAAAAGGAAAAAAAACAACAACAACAAAAAAAAAGGAGAACCAGCACAATCTCCACTTCGCTGTTGGCCGTCCTTGGCTGGAGGCCTGGAGCTTCGCCGCGAGCCGGCGCTTGATGTTCTGTGCAGAACACAGCAGCCGCCACTGCGTATAGCAACAGCTGGGCTGTAACATCCGCCTCTCATTGTAGTAACACTTCATTAAAAAACATAGAAAATGCTCAAAATATTTCCATGCCTCACAGCCTGTATCTGGTAAACTGATTAGAAAATTAAATGATCTGTTTTCTTCAGGTTTTTTGGATTAAATATCCATCATAAAGTGTGCAAGAAGCACTTGAGTGACATTCAGATCCCAAATTCGGCGCATGAAGCGTAATTAAGTGTGATCGTTATGAGCAGTGATAGCGCTGCATGTTACAGCCTGCATTTGAACAGACAGGAAATAAAAAGAAAAATGTGGCTCCTGTCTTCATTTTCTGAAGATATGTACAACATCAGATTACACACCAGGCAGCAACGGGAACCATGCGAGGGCACGAAATCCCAATCACGTCTCCACTCCACAGAATAAATTATGCCTCCTAATGAGCTGCACCAGCTGAGACTACATGGTTAAATATCAATACACTGATATTTCATCCTGACTCGAACACTAACCTGGAGTCGGTGGCAAAGTCCTCGCTGGCATTCGTGGAGCTTGCCGTGGATGAGGGGCTTCCGCTCCAATTTGTCCCAAAGGCTGTTTCTTAGAGCCTTTTAAAATATCATCTCTCAGCTCAGCAGGCTGGACTGCCTAAACGAACTCATTCACTTGAAAAATAGTTTAGAAGAACTTTTGGAAATATTTTTATTTGCTGTTTTAGCTAAACGAGATGTAAAAACAAAGTGCATCCTCAACTCGCTGTCAAGGGCTAAAGAAAACAACTGTGATAGGGACAGATCTCTTAAAATGACTAAATCAAAAGTGACTTTAATATGCCGTTCAGCTTGCCAAACAGAGTGAAGCTGATCTTTCCAATTTAAATCAGAAAGTCTTTTCTTGGTTATTGCTGAGATCTGCACATAAAAGATGTGTCGCTTTCTGAGGGAATAGAGACACACGTATCGAAGGCTGAAATAACGTCAGATGTGACAACTAAAATCTCCTGTTTCTAATGGCAGAGTTACAATATTAGCTCGTGATGCCCCCATTACCTGCCCAGTGCCGATCTTCAGGGTTAACAGGAATTCAATGCCTAGGCAACCTCATCCTGGTGCCTTGCATCAAGAGGGGCGAGATAGATCACTGCCAAGTGCCGAGTCCTCTTGCTCACAAAGTAGATATAGAAAGTCACTGCCATTTCTGTATCTCCAAAGACAGCTGTTCCATTGTCCACATTTTGGTCAGTGATATAAATTTGACTTAATATTATACTAGTTGTACAAGTAAGAGCTATATGGATTAAAACAGAGTGCCCAAAACTCTTTTTTTTTTTTTTTTTTTTTTTTGACATCCCTAAATATGTTAAAAGATTTGAGGAAGAAATCAGCGCCAGGAAATTTTGCATCAGATTATCTGGCTCCTGTGTCGGCCTGGCCATGGAGCTCATCTGCCCATTCGCTCTCAAGTGTCACAGAGGCAGCAGAGTCTTGTCCTGCCCCACGTACACCCCAGCAGAGAGGGTGTCATGGGATGGATGGGGACAAAGGGAAATGAGTACAGATCACCCCACACAGGTATGGTGCTTTTGAGGGCAGAGGCATCTCCCAATCGTGGAGTTGTATCTGCCCACTGCACAGCCTGTTCACCCTGAGGATCTGAACCTGATTATTTTGGGGTGCACACCTGACATTTTCCATTCAAGTGTTTTCACATGCAGGGCATTAACATGTGTCTCATTAATTAGAAAATTCCCTGAAAAGACAGAATAATTTTTGGACAGTTGTATTTTTGAGCCTCACGTATTTGTATAGGTAGAGCCCATAACCTATATATTACAATAACAGCTCCTTCCACAGCACCGAAGTGCCTTATATTTAAGCACCATCAACAGACTTTGACCAGAACACACTGGGATAGATTCCAGTCTCCCTCGAAAAAGTCATATGCCACCGAGGTGTCACGGGGTTAAACGAGTGCAGGATGCATCCTATACCCTACATTCTATTTATGATATATCTGTGTTGCATACAAATTGGCACAAGCATGAGGAAATATGAATATCTCAGCATCCTTCAGTGCCAAATACAGACATGATGCAACATAGTCATTTTCTCAATTCAACGTAACATACAATATGCCACTCTCCATTATGCTACAGCAACTGAAATGTGCTGCAGGCCAATGGAAAATATCCCTAAAAATAGCTATGCTGTTTCTGGGCAAAAGGAGAAGTATTCGACATTTCCTCGAAAATGTTCCTACCTGGATTTGCTGGAACAGCAACATGATCACGCAGTGACAGGAAGCTCGCTGGTAAGGAGCTCTCTCCTCAATATCACCCTGCTTTCCCGAAAGCACCGCAAACATGGCTGGTAGCAGTTCTTTAAAATCATGTACGTGAAAGCTGCACTAAACTGTTTAAGTGCTCCATTGTGCAGCGCTGTGTTAGGGGCTTTCTGCTGCTCAAGCAACTTTGGGTTGTAATTTATTATAATAGCCTGCTATTCTCATAGAGATCATTTTACAAATACAACACAAAAGATTGTCACATGAGAATCTTCTAAATCATATCAAGGAAAATAAACACCTACTGCAGAGGGACTTTCTTATTTTGCTAAGGCATTTTGCAGCATATTAGCATAAAAATACTACTTCTGCCTTTCAGGCTCACCCACAGCACTGCTTAAGAGTATTAGATGTATTACAAATACAAATGATTTTGGCAGCATGGTAATTTTTTAATGCATATTTGCAAACTTTATATGTCCCTATTCAGCCCTGACATACAACCTGTGTAAATTACAGAATTTTGCATAATGGAAAGTGGAGGGGAGGGAAGGTCCCATTGGTTCTTCCACTTCACGTACATGATGCTAGCAGCCAGGGTCCAGTCACTAATAGGAAAGCGTGTCCAGCCAGGTCTTGGCCCCTCAGAAGCTGCTGGAGGTCCTGAAGAGGCACATCTAGGAGCTGAGTAGTGTTTCTGGAGGATCTGTGTAGGACTGGAGGGTGGATCATATCTACCCTCCCTGGGAACTCTGTTATCTGGTATGGGATAGGCTTATCCTACACCTCCTTCCTTCCTTTTTTTTTTTTTTTTTTTTTTTGCAAATATCCTTGCTGTTGTTCTCTTTGGGGCTGTTCTCCCCAGTACGTGGTCAACCACCTGCGGCACCAAGTAAAAGATATGCCCAGGGCTTCACCAGAAACCAGCAGTAGGAGAGAAACCACAACCCTGATTGCCCAAATTTTAAACCGTCGCCTTTATCTATTGAGCCATTCTTGCCCTCATCCTCCTTGGTGCTGCTAATCCTCTGTCCTTTCCTTCCATATAGAGCCACCCTGTCATGAAAGCTTCTGCAGGCTTTTTTATAGGTCCTTGGATGGATCAAGGTCTCCTCGCAAAGACCCTTTCATGAACGGGACCCATGGGTACAGCCTGGGTGGATAAGAGGAGCTACAAATAACTGCAAAGATCCTCAATTTTCCAGCCAGAGTCTCTTTCAGGTTCAGATAGCTTCACTACAGAATGTAAAAGCCTTACACGAGATTAACGCCAAAAATTTCCATTTTTATGGTATTTTTAGATTATATTTCATTTTCCAGGCTGCAGTTGGCTTGAACCGAAGCCACAATGCTTGTGACGCTCCAAACACAAAAAGGAATTACAAAATGTGACAATTCTTAAAATGTGTTTCTTGTTGTATAACAAATTCCCAGTGTTGTAGATTAAACTAGAGAAAACAGGAGCCATAACACGGGGATTATACTGAATTTCACTTTGTTCTGTGGCAAAAAAAAAGTTAATGCCTGCCTTGTTCTCATCGTTAAGCAGAGAAGATACTTCACAACGGCACAACACACAGCTTAGCTGATTGGAACCCGCAGGCATACGTATATATAAGATTTTCCTGCACAGTTTAGTGAAAGATACAACCTCCTGTAATTTCACCAACTTCTTCTACTCAGTCTCCCTCCAATCCTAAGAAACCTACCTGCACACCTCACACACACACAATTGAATATCTTGGTTATTAGCACATTTTCTGTGCTGGTCCTCTAAAACCACACCTTGTCCAAGTTCCTACATGTGTCTTATAGTCAAAATTCTGTTAACAAGAAATTGGATCAAGAGCTGGAAATCACACTTTTTCTTATTACAAACCCAGTCATTTCTATTTAGCAGACAAAAGCATAAGTAGGTAGGAAAACTGCAACTGAAGGGAAAGAGACAAGGTACATTTAGCTTTGGGTTTTCGATTTTTTCACTTTAAAGTACAGACTGAAGTTGGGCAATAGCTGAAAAGCTAAAACAAGGGTTCAACCCAAACCTTGCTATGAAGACCTTCAGGCGCCTTCACGCATGCTTACACATGGATGGATTTGTCTGCCCACCAAGATTCTCGCCAGCCGCCCTTGGTTGCCTGTTTAAGACAGTCTTCAGAGCTTAAATTGACTGAATCAAACAATTTATGCTAAAGTTCGTATTAAATTAACATGGGCACATTGTCTGTTGTCTCAGACTGCAGAATCTTTGGGGCTGGGCTGTTCTTTTTTTTTGTTTAACCACCATTTTGGTTCAAACGAGTCTCTAGCTCGTATGTGCATTCATAACAAATACAATACCGCTCACCACCTGCCAAAAGTACCCGGGTCCTCTGTCTTACACCAGTAATAAGAAATAACAAAGAGTTGTTCAACTGGAGGGAGCAAGCCTCAAAAAGTGACCTTTTGGATTCTTATGGCAACTAATGGGCAGGGACTGAACTAGCAGAACCCCACCTGAGCTAATTTATACAGGAAAACAAACTGTGACAAACTTTTTTTTTAAATTATTTTTTCTCCTCAAGTCTAGGAAAACTCAGGCTGATGTGAAATGAGGTGGAAGCCCAACTCCCACTTCCCCATGATTATACAATCAACAGCGTAGGTTTGATTCATCTTTTTTTTTTTTTTTTTTGTAAAGTCTTTCATCAGGTGGCATACGTGCACATTTTCCCTAGGAGACTGACTTCCTGTTCCCTCTGTAAAGGCAATCCCTGTGGAGGAAATTCCATGGGCAGAAATATCTGACTCCTTGGTGAATGCCAGAGGACAGCACGAGCAGCGTTGGAGTTGGTCTGACCTGTGGTTAGGCTGTTGATGGACTGTCTGGGATAAAGCTGGCCACCCATCTAGTTTGGATCCAAGTGCTAGTTTTGTGGGTGCCTTGCTGCCCTTGTGTTTTTGAAGGTTTGTTTGACTTCCGCTGCTCTCCCATCGTGCTGATCTCTGAAGTTAAAAGGCCGCTCCACCTCGCATGTGCAGCGTGTGGTGATAGAAAAGCAAATCAAGTAGTGGGAGGGAAGGCAAATGTGTTTAGCCTTTGAGCTGTCAGCGTAAACTGGCCTACCAGGGAAAAAAAAAAAAGGAATTATACATAGAAGCCTCACTAGGACAGAGAAAACAGAAATCCTCCAAGGTAGGCAGTCGCACTTGGTGGTAATTTGCCCTTTAAGAAGTTGTATTTAAGTGCTTGCTTTTGCAAAAGTCACTCAAGTATTTCTTCCACATGGAGAGTATTTTCCTGTAGGCAGTCTTTGCAGCCTCCACAGAATAAAGAGGCTTTAGTTGCTTTATTCTGTGGCATCATCTCAAAGCTGTATTCTTTAGGTAGAGTCAGTCACTTATTTAACATACAATTTTAACAACATAAACTATGATGCAATTAATTGCATCTCCATAATATTGATAGAGGGTAAGAAGTAGTTGCCATTCCATGGAAATATTTAGGCATTTATTTATGGTTTTGTTATTATTCCTCTTGCAAATCCATCTACTGTCTTATTTTCTAACAAGACCAAAAAACCCCAAAGACCAAGTCCAAAGGCTGGATTTTTAAAAATAGTTAATCAACTTAATTCCAGCTGTTATAAGTTAGTGAGTTACCTCAGATGTGTCTCAACACATTCAAAAGGTGGACGTGTAGGTTTGATGTCTGCCAGCAGCAGTAAGAGCCAGTCTATGGTTGCTGTAGTGAGCCATCCAAGTTTCCTTGCCTCTAATTTCATTCACTATCCCAAAAGCTGAGAACTATGTACGTTTTTCAAGAATTTCTGGATGCTGGGATTTCTGGATGTCTGACATCCCAGTTGAAGCAGAGCTGTAGCAGGATTGCTGGACACTGACACACAGAAATTGCTCTGGCAGGATTACTGGACATGGACAGGCAGAAATTGTACGCAAATGGCTGAAATGCAGCGGCACACAACTTATGTTGTACCTCTGAAGTGAATGCAATCCTCCTGGGAGAGGATTTTCTACACCTGCACACAGACACGACAGAATTAAACTGGTGCTACACGGCTGTAGGATGACACAGATGATGCTACTCCTATGGGCACATTTGAGTGGCTTGTTTTAGAAGTGACCTTTAAGAGTTTCACAGGAAAGTTTCCAAAATGTTCTTCCAAAATACATGTAAAAATGTACAAAACTTGGAACAGAAATTGTTATGCACGTACGCCTATTACACTCAGGTCAAAATACAGGTTACTCCATGTATTGCATAATGAGAGCGTATTTCTTCAGGAGAAGGACAAGATCTTGTTGCATATTATCAGGTTTTCCATTACAGAATGGTTAGACAGCTCCTACATCCAAACAATGTCCTGTACAAATCAAGATTTCTGTACTTCCTCTACATGTAAAAGTATTTTATATCAGAATACATTATTTTGCATAATGTAAAGCATTAATCTAGAACTTGCTGACACCATCTTGTGATTTGTACAGCACTCCCCAGCCTTTAGCTGATTCACAGGGTTCAACCAAGAACAACAAAAAATTACCCTTGCTCAGACAACCAACATACTACGTAAACCAACCACTGTGGCTGCCAAGGCTATGTAAACAACGTGGTTACCGGAGTTGAGTTTATCAAAGCAAAACAATTGAAAACACAATAAAACCAAAGTTAAACACTCTTCCTTGTGTCTTGCCCCTGAAGGCCTTCAAGCATGAGCATCGACAAACTCCAACACAGGAGCTTCGTACTATTTATGGCTGACAGTGTTCCTGGAGAAGTCTGTCCCACAGAACACTCCTGCTGACAATTGTCCTTAACATGTCAATAACGTTGTCACAGGAGCCTTTACAACAGGTTCAACGATTAGCTTCTAAAAACCCAAATCTCTTCACTCAGACATTTGCTGAAGGAGTCTGGAGAACTCTGTGAGAAACATGATGCCATTAATTAGCTACTATTTCTTACATGAAACTGCTGAAAAAGACAAAATTCAGTCCCTTTGCTTTTAATCAGACATGTTAGGCCGTGATCAAGATCTTATTGAAATCAACAGATTACAAGAGCTGCAAAAGTTAAGGATTAATTGAGTTAGATAATGAATCTTGGTGGATGAGCTGTCTCCAGCACAGAACCATTTCACGTCTCACTATGTTTTTCTCCATGAGATCTCCAGTCTGCCAGTCTCTTCTAGGTCTTAGTGTCTGCTTTTGTTCTTCAAAGCAAACAACATGGTGTACAGACATCACAGACTGGTATCAATGGTGACTGCTTGTCCAAATATTTGTGGGACCTGTCTCATTTATCATCTTTATCGGTGTCCTGGAAGTGTTGCTGGAGTGCTCTTCCGCCAAGTTTGCAGATGACACCGAATGGGGGAGACCACTGGGCCCATGGGCCCATCAAGGAGATGGAGATGGGTCCTTCACAACAGTACTTAGTGAAGGACAATAGGAGGGGTTCGGGCTGGATAGAGGTAGACACTTTCTCCCCATGAGGACACCAGGCAGTGGGGTAGGTAGCCCAGGGAGGCTGACTGGTACCCAGTCTCAAAGGTTTTCAAGAGGAAACTGGAAAAAGCCCTGAACACTCCCCTCTGATCTCTGAGCTGGCTGTGTTTTGAGGAGGAGGCGGGACAGAAGACCTCCTGAGGTCCCTTCCAGCATGAACTAGACTGTGGCTGTATGCTCAGTATTTTAAAACTCCTGGACAACTCTGAGAAATCTTCTGCAGACAATTTGATGTGATGTTGTATTTCATATGTCTTTATGAGATATAATTTGGTTTTATTCTACTGCAAAGTATGCAAAGATCTTTGAAGTGTGGAAAATAACAGGGCTGACTGATCTTGACAGTTGTTGGGCCTGTTGTCACCCTCAGTCCTGGTTATGTGCTTGCCACCTCTGAAGTACGTACAGCACATCACTGGGCCCTGAGTGAGTCCTACTCTTCAGTGACAAAACTCATTTTCAGCAGTTTTCCAGTTTTTGAAGATCAAACACAAAAATGTTGCCATTGCCAGTAGCACAGACTGAGGTGAAAATATCACAAAAATAGGGTTCATGTCACACAAGGACCCCACTATTGGAGACAGGTTTTTTATTTCTACATACAAAATGGCCTGAAACCCTTATTCTGTTGAGAAAACAAGACTCTTCAGAGTAGTGAGCTGCCTTGTGAAAATCTTAAGGCTCATACAGCTATCGAAAAACCCTTGTTCTTCACACAGTTATTGCTCATAACCCATCTCCAGGACCCAGCGACCATGCTGGCAAGACAGTGACTTCTGTGTGGTCCCATCATATCTCTCCCGTGGTATCTGGACGTTGCTCAGAGAGACAGCTGTCTGCGATTACAGATCTTCCTCGTGTCATGGGTCACATCACCAGGGAAGTGGGAAGGTTCAAGATGACAAACTGAAAGTAATCAGTCACTGTCAACTCCGTGGGATCAAAGGAAAAACAAACTGTATCTATTTTGGCAAATGGTGAAGGGAAGAGGAAAAGCACAGGCTGTTAGGTTAACGTAGGCAGACAGGACTGACCTCTGCTATCTAGATTTGTTTATTTTGCTGCAGTATTTGCATGCTGAAATCAGTTTTGTCAGGGAACCTCCAAGCACTTTGCAGAAGATGTAATTAAGAGCTGTGACACCTCGGTGAGATAGGATTGCAGTCGTCCCGCAATGGAGTGACCCTCAGAGAGATGCTAAGTCGCTCAGGCGGATACCTGATAAATTACCGAGGTGTTCTGGTTTCAGTAACCACCAGACGTAAGGGTGACAATGGCATGGACAGCATAGCAGTGCTGGTGGAAAGGACCTGAGACCTCGTCTCGAGGGCACAAGTCAGAGCTGAGAAGAAGAAAGTTCAATATTGGTAAAGAAGTCTGAAGGACAATGGTCTTTGTCCAAGGGTGGAAAGGAGCTTCAGTTACAGTGAGGAACTCCTGGCATCAGTTTTCAAGAAACTGACAGACTTTTAAAGTGGTGTTTGTTGTACTCTTAAAATATCGAATTGAAAACCAGAATAAGTGTTTTCTTTTTGCCTCTTCTAACCTGCATGAGTAATACACGAGCTACATCTGCTTCAGCAATCTCGTGCATGCGATCACCGTTGCCCAGAGTTAATCAAGAGCAGTGAATTCAGCTTCCACAATACAATCAGTTCTTGTTCTCAGCTTCTGAGAGCTCGTAATTCAGTCTTACTGTCATTTCTTTCCTCTTCCATGCTCTTTCATGAAAGGTAAATCTGCACAGAAAGAAACTAGAGTCATTAACTGTTGGAAACTTTAATGTGCTACAAAACCAGAATTAGAAGTGATAATGAAATTTCCACTGCTGAAAGCAGACTTTGCTAACTGATGTATGTAGTGAGAAAGGAGGCCATATAACCAATAAAAATAAGAACCGTGTTCGTTTTTAATATGCCTCATTCATCTTTGCTTGAATTGGCAGAACACCAAATTAGAGTTTAAGTTAAGATGTTCGTTTTAATTTCCAGTAATTAAAATAAATATATGTTTAACCGTTTCCATTAGGCTCTATTAAATCCAGTATATTTGACAAAATAACTTTTAGAACAATGTCTACCAAACTGAATAACATTTGTAATGCACTTTGGAGCGCAGAGAATAAATTAGTCCTAAAAATTCAGGTTCAATTCTGCAAAAGCAACTCACTGCTAAATTACTTGTGCTTCCATGGATAGACACTGTTGTTACTAAATGAGATTTTTTTTTCCCATCCCCTAGGAGCTAAGTAACGATGAGCAGGAACAGCTCAAACCGTGAAGGCGGATAAGATAAGCATCCCTGACTCCCTGTCCTATCCCCACTCCATGATCAGCTGAGCTGGGAACCACGCAGCTCCCAACTTCACAGAGCAGCCTCAATTCACAGGCCAGCATCGCAGGTTCTCGCAGCTGTGAACTCTTGCCACTTATAAAATACTTATAAGTCCTGGTATTGAAAATTATTTTCCAAGTCTTACTCCGTGGACCCAACACTGCTCCCATTCAACCAAGGAGAGATCAATAGCTGAATTCAGAGGAAGCAGTAGTCAGCCCAGAAGGACTACTTCCACAGAGGTCTCCAACATAACACTAAGAAGTTGTCTCCTAACTTCTCCACTGTCAAAGCAGCAAATTCTCTGATTTGGACCAAAATTTCTTTCTCAGTTACAAAAACCTTTAACTGAAAATACATGTTTCATTTGCTGATGAAAATAGATGGAGACATACTGTTGCAACTTCCAGTTTTATTAAAAATTCGGGAAGTGTCCTCTAAATCAGTGGCATGACAAGAAGGCAATTTTGATTTTGATGTGGATACTAAAATGCCTAATGAAATCATATGTTGGAATTTTTTATGAAAACACAGAAGTAAATGGCAATAATTGTACCAAGAACAGGATTATTAATAACAGCGAAAGGTAGAAAAAGCTAGGAGAAAAGACCAAAGGTCCAAAAGCTTCTCTTGGAGGAGGACAGATTTCCAAAAAGCAGAGTTAGAAGAAAAGAGTGACAGAGTTACAGGGGAAAAAGAGAAATGGGGAAGGAGACAGACAGAAAAGAGGGAGAAAGGAGCAGAGGTGGGTTGTACAGAGCCTTGTCCTGAGGAATGGACACCGAGGAAACGAGGTAGCCAAACTGAACAGAAAAGAGGGCATTTAATAGTCAAGTAGATGAAGTATCTCAAAAAGGAACTGGCAACCGAGACAAAAGTTAGCAGATAAACATAAATAGTGCTATGAAATCAAAGAAAATGAGGCATACACACACAATACTACGAGAAGAGAGAAAGCCAAACCACAGAGCTCTGCCAAGGGATCAAACCCTGGAAGAGTCATCTCGCCAAGAATTGTGAGGGCTTGTTTTATTTTTGCTTCCTTATTCCTGCCAGAAGATATAAACTATATCTATTTACTTCAGGGGGAAAAAAAAAAAATTGTATTGCAATACAGCCAATTTCTCCTGGGGAAAAAAAAAAAAAAAAGAGGATGCTGTAACAAAAATGCCTGAACAGTTTTTCACAGTATATCCAGGGATGCTGGAAGTGTTTGGTGAAGCTAAAAGTCTACAAGGTCCTTCTACAAGGCCGATAAAAGAGGAAGGGTGGAATCACCACGGGATGTATTCAGATATGCTTGCGAAGGGTGAGTAACCTGGGTCAGACTCAGTCCCACTGAAATCAATGAAACTATTCCAAATCACCAATTTGAATTAGGAAATCAGCACCCTGCCCCAGGAAGAGCTGTAAGACTGATAATTTAGGCCGAACCGCATGCATAGCACAGCTCCTCTCCTGGCTTCAACCCTTCTGCGAGATTTTATCTGATGTTTTCCCTTGCCCATGCCTTCCCTCGCGTCCTCAATGTGCAAGAGGAAGCAGGAGGCCTTGCACCAAATAAATCTCATATGGCCTAAGCAGAATGCTGGCAGGCCACGGGAGCCGCTCATCAGGGCTTGGAGCTCTGCTGAAGTTTTCACAGCCATCTCTTTCTCTTCCCTTTCTGCCCTCCTTTTTCGCTTTTCAAGTCTTGACTGGTGTTTGACTGGCCACAAGACCTCTGAAACCGGCCTGAGGCTTTTGCCTATGCCTCATTTTGACTACCCAAGTTTGTTGAACCCACTTAATCTATGTTTTTCAGAAAATAGCCTCGTTGGCATAACTAAATCCTTCATTTGAGGTAGCTGTAGACTTTCCAAGAGCAAGTGACTCTGCACTTTTTCTGCCTTCTCTTTTGTAACCTACTCTCTTTTCCTACAACGACACAACA
Organism: Chlamydotis macqueenii; assembly: GCF_036417535.1. NCBI lineage: Eukaryota > Metazoa > Chordata > Aves > Otidiformes > Otididae > Chlamydotis > Chlamydotis macqueenii. The sequence goes on along the minus strand of NC_141593.1, from coordinate 78,890,945 downwards.
CGGGTGTGAATTTTAGCTTTGCATCATACCAAACAACATCGCCACAGCACACAAAGGTATTTTCCAGGTAGAACCATGCTCTAATCCAGGTACCTATTAAACTACATCATTACTGTGTTACTGACTGGTCTTGAATAAAGTGATGCTGAAGCACCCAGAAAGACAGGTAAGGGATGCACTGCTTCTAGGCAGAGTCTCCAGCAGAAGTAAAAGCAAATCCAACTGTTCTCTAATTGCCAGAAAGAAATTGTGGCGTTTTAACAAAATACTTTCTTAATAGACTTTAAAGAGATGGAAGGCCAAAGGAGATTGACCACAACAGAACACAGACAGCTGGGAGGAGGAGGGCATTCCTGAGTAAAAGCTGGCACTTAACCTTTGCATGCTGTTCCTTGTCTAGTGGAAGAGCTGTCTTACGGTAAGGACAGGATCAGCTGGGAAGTGAAGTCTGACTAGGAGCAGGACAAGGTACCATACCCCAAACTGTGCCTGTAGTTATCACGTGTACATGCTGCCCGTTGCAGTGCACGAGGAGAGTCGCACAATTTTACAGATCTGGAAAGGCAAAACTCTTTAACACGCTACGGGATTTCCTGAAGACTCAGAGACAAATATTCACATTAAAGCCTTCGCTGCTTTTAGTTTTTTTACCATTCCTACTCCAAAATTTGAAGTGAAAACACGACACTGTAATTGCACAGGCACTTGGACAAAGGGCAGCTCTGAAATTTGGCTGGGTCTCATGGCCATGGATATGATACAGATGCCAGAGCCAACGCACAGGGTACAGGAGGGGTGCGTACTCAGATGTAGAAGTAGAGAACAGCCTGTTACTTTCTCAGACCAGTGAAACCTGCTCCCAAGAGAAATTTAAACTTCGGCAAAGTGAAGCTCTGCCAACATATGTTGGCATACCGGGAATCAAGGGCTGGGAACTGCCTGCGCTGCCGTCACTCTGGGGCAGGGGGAGGGGAGGGAGGGCGAGGAGGTATGCAGTTGTTGTGTGCACAGGGACGGATATCTGAGAGCCCCAGGCTCAATCTTTTTTCCATGACCTAAGCAATGGTTAAAGATTTCCATTCCTGCAGGATTCGAGTCTCACCCTAAGGCTAGCCTTCATGGTGTCAGTGGCTTCGGATACACCTCAGTACTCCTGAAATCCCTGCACTTTTCAAGGAGATGTGTATGAGGGTGTGCATGCAACGTGGGAATGGGAAAGGGCCTTCGTTTATCAAAGCAGGGCTGATTTCCACTGTCGTAGCACATCTCCTCTTTTAAGCCAGCTAATAAAATAAATATATTTACTACTACCTAATAAATTAAGTAGCATTAAACTGTATAACAGCAACTAGTCTTTCTCCTCACAACAGCAAATGACAGGCTTGGAAAGGGAACGGCACAGTATTACATTACACAACACATGTTTCTGCGGAATTCTTACGGGAAAACAGAGCCACATCACCTGCCGGGAGGTCTGCTGGGGGCCAGCAGGCACATGCAGCACCCAAGTCACTCCAGCTGTGTTAACTAAGGGCTGCAGGAATTTCGATTAACGCGTGTTTTCAGCCCATGCAACGTGCATCTTTTTGTTCATGCAAAAAGCAATGGTAATCAGTGAAGAGGCATACATAGTGATTTGTACTGGTCTGTTACGGTAGACTTACTCATTTACTTACTTACTCATTTCATACCCTCATCAGGGAGCGAATGCCTCACGTGCCGAAGGCCGTTTTGGGAGCTCCCATGCCAGGGAGAGACAGGGTTTCTGGAGAAAGAAGCCACTCAGTATCGGCACACAGTCTGCGGCCAAAAGCCATGAAGGCTGAACGGGTCCAGCCGCCAAACACAGGACTATTCTCATCATTGTCCTGCCCAGCCTGCCAGAAACAAGCAAAGCTGGGGCTATCAACCTCTGAGCAGGGGAGGGAGGCTCTAATGCCAAACTTGCAGGAGCACTGCAAATAAGATAAGGAAGATAGATTCAGATTAGATATTAGGAAAAAGTTTTTACACTGAGGGTGGTGGAACTCTGGCCTAGGTTGCCCAGAGAGGTGGTGGATGCCCCATTCCTGGAAACGTTCAAGGCCAGGTTGGCCGGGGCTCTGAGCAACCTGATCTGGTTGGAGATGTCCCTGCTCCTTGCAGGGGGGTTGGACTGGGTGGGCTTTCAAGGTCCTTTCCAACCCAAACCATTCTGTGATTCTGTGATTCTATGATTCTACTTGCAGGGGTGATAAACGAAGCCCTGGATCTTCCAGCCTGCTTAGGGCTAAATTGATTTAGGGATCATGTTACACCAGCACAGCTTTTCAGAACCAGGGTAATATCAACTATGGTGGTTTAGCCCAGTTGTACGTGTGTGATCTGAGATGAAAGCAAGCTTTTGTGTTAAGACATCATTGAGCTGCATTAGTCTCTGAAAGGACAGGGCTTAGTGAATGGGGAGCTTCCCCGAGAGACGAGCAGAGACTAGGAGATGCTCTTTAAAGAGAACAGAGCAGGCAGCACTCCAGGAGCACATCAGTTTGTTTAAAGAACGCACACTGACTCTCTTATTTTTTCTCTAAATTAACCTATAGTGAGTTTTAAGATAAAATCCACATTTTATGTGGTACTGAAGGAATGCTTAGCCAAGACAGGGTATTACACCCTGAGCCTGACCACAATGCGGGAGATTTGCAAAACTCTTTGCCAAGACACTTAACGCCATGCATTCAGGGACAGCAGTGTTCTTTACCCATAGGAAGGTCTGTGGGTTGTGTTTGTCTGGTCAAGCTGATGGTACCTGCTAACGACCTCTGATCTTCCTCTCTGGGGTTCAGTCACCTCGTTAACAATGTAGGAGTAGTGTGAGAGATAAACCTGGCTCCTTCTCTTTAGAGATGTGGAAAATCATAAGAGGGTTTTTCTTCCCTAAGTTGACTGCTTCTGTGCACCCATTCCATAGCCTCTGCTCAGGCTCACGTATCCCTGCCAGTTCCAGAGGCACAAAGCAAGAACTCACAAACAAGAACACAGAATACTTCTTCGTATTTACTCCAAGACTCCCCCAAACTGGGTTGGCACTGCATGAAAGAGGAACCACATCACGCCTCACGATAAAACAATGAGGAAATATGGCTATCCTCTTCAGAAATGCCCGAAGACTCACTTCTCCCAGCATGATGAAATGCAGATGAAACACCGGCAAAAACAGACTGTGCATCAGTGCTAAAGTATTCACACCTCATTGGAGAGCTAAATGGGGACAGTAAGCTAATCGGTGTGACACCGTATAACTCAGCTCATGGGGGAACCCAACAAGAAAAAATAGAAATACAGCACCTGAAGCTTCATTTGCAGCCCATGGAAGGTTCATGTTTGTCTTCAGAATACATATGTTTACAGAGATTTCTTCTTGCATGTGATGTTTGGTATTGCTACAGCTCAACACCTTTATTTAGAAGGGATTTGGTAGATTTTATCCTCTAGCCTTTTATACCAGCCTTGTTCCGTGAGGAGGCATGTGCTGCTCAGTCCCACTGGCTCATCACATAACACTGAAGTCTCTTGCTTCTTCCAGCAGGACACAGTTGACCTTACACAACCATATGTGTTGGTGTGTTCTTCTGTGTGGCTAGCGATTCGTCTTTGGCCAAGCCCACAACGATCACCGAGGAGCAGCAAACGACACATTTTCCACTGCTCCAGGAGGTGAGATCTAGCTCACAACTGGCTTCAGAGTCGGCATCCCAACCAAACCTCTGCCTGTAAATGAGAACATAGTCCATCCACAACGGTGCAAAAAGCCACAAAATGATTGCATGGTTTTAGGCCACTCCAGCCAGCAGTGTCCAATTTCAGAAGAATTCTTCTAAATGTAGATAATAAGAGCCAGCACATAGTTAGAGGTGCTTCAGCCGCAGGTGAAATGTGCTGCCCTCGTTTGATCCTGTCCTGCTTCTACTCCTGCACAAGGTTGCCTGTTCCAAAACCTTTTTGGGATCTGCCATAACCCACTATTGCCACATCATCACATAATGATGGAGCTGCACTCCTTTTTCTATCTTGTAGGCTTGGAGTATGAAGATCACCAATGCTACCTTTTCTTTTCAAGGCTTTTAAAAGCATGGGATGAGTTGTCAAAGTGGCAAATTTCCCTTTTCTTTGGTACTAATGTTTCTAACCAAGAAAATGGCTGGAAATTTTCTTTTTTTTTTTTTCCATCTTGTATGGTTGCCACTCCCTCAAACTCAAATGACTCAAACATTTTCTCTGTCTGCTGAACAATGATGATTTTGTGGTGAAAGTGCTGACATCGTCCTGCCCCTGGTAAGTTTTTACTGCCCAGAAATTACTAATTCCCTGTGTACAATTCTGGAAAATTGCACAGGGTACTTCGTTGTATGTACTGAAGACGTGTCTCAAAATAACATTACTTAACCATTTCTCCGAGCTCACATGAGGTATTACAACACCTTCTTTTGTGTCAAGGACTAAAAATGGAACAAAGTGCAAAGAACCATGACTTTGGGCAATTCTACTTTTTGCTATTGTTTCTTTTTTTCTCATTTTCATGTATTTGTTTCACAGTATTTACTGCAATATACCGTGGCAAAGTTCTGAAGCCTCATTCATTCCTTATTAAAATAACTTGAGTGTTTTCAAATCTCCAGATGAGAGGGACTGCAAAGTGATATCCTGAAAAATCATATCACTGTTGATACGATTTTGCATATCAACATATCACTGTTGCATCATGGCCATCTTGGTCCTGAACTGCTGGTATAACTCTTGCTATGCATTGGGATTTTTGCTTAATTATGGCAGTATCTCACCAGATATAGCTTATATCTTCAAGTGCAGCACAGAAATTTTAAAAATTAATAGCCCTTTCTTTATAGGAGGTTATACAGAGACAACAAGTTACAAGAAGGTTTAAAATTCTGATCTTACTCTTCACTGCTCCAACTAGCAAAAAAGTACTGTTAAAATAAATTTGTGTGTGGCATCTATAATTTCCCTTTAAGGTCTTTTCCTACTTTCTAAATTTTATATACACCCACTTAAAAACCCTTGCAGTCATTTTAAAGGTTTTCTCATCTTTCAGAATCTCTCTCCACCCTTGAAGGGGACAGAGTAACCTGCCTTTTCTAAGTCCCTTCACTTTTTCTTCCTCCTTGCCTCCCCAAAGCACCTTCCTGCTGCTCCTTCATCCCGTCCTCCTTGCACATGCACCTCCGACACGCTCATCTTTACTCAAGTCCCTCCACAAAAGCCAACATTTCCTGCAGTCCTTTAAGAGGATAACCATCTCAACATTATTCTTTAATTCATAAAACAGTGAACTGAAGACAAAATGCACTTCAAACTGATTTTATAATGATTCTCTTTGTTTTATCAGTCTTTCACCTGACTGCAGATTCAGTAGAGCAAGGACTGTTGACTTCGCAAGGGATCAAGCATTTTTCGGGCACAAGCATCCCAAAACACATACAGCACCCTTGGGTTTCGGCACCACGCTGCTAAAAACAGCTAACCCATCTCCAACCCCTGTACCCTGTGCTTCATCTCCCTGGGGTTGGGCTGATACCTGTTTTTTAAGGCATGATGAACACTGGAAATATTTCTTTACGTCATATTTGGGCAAGCCTCAGGAAAGATAACATCTGCTTTGTCAGAAATGTAGAGTGCTTCAGCAGGTGATGCTTAGGCTTGCAAAGTTAACCTGTAAACAATTTTTTGACAAATGTGACCAAGTTTGTGCTCTGTGATGCCTGGGAGCTGGCCCTCGCAGCTCCCCAGCTATCCCGCAGCTCAGGGCCAGAGCGGGCATGTGGATTTCACACGCGGGGATACAAAGGACCTGGTTGTTCTTCCTCTGAAGCCAATTGTACTTCCAGAAACAATTGCACCGGGATTTCAGCAAGCAGGATGCCCACAGCTGGGATGTCGCATCCTCCATGCATCCCAAGCCAGCAGTGCCCCAGCTCCTGCCACCACAGCATAAAGACCTTGACTGAACCGAGTTCATCAAGAAGACCATTCTCATTCTCCCTTCAGCCAAAACAGTGTTAAAAGGCGAAGCAAGGAAGAATTTGGAGAAAGTGAAGCAAGTGACAACTATCCCTTTCCCTGTTTCTGCAGATCTGCCATCAGAAGTGCTGACGCTGCGCCTTGGATATGTGATGCACAGGCAGGCTGAGATGCGTTATTAAGCATCCCCCAGACAAATTCAAGGTTGGCAGGCCTTTTCTGGCCATCATTCTGGACTCGGTATATGTGGCAGGATGGAAGACCTCATCCTAAAGTCACAAACGATGGCGACTCAATGTTTTATTTTCATAAATTAGTTTGGTTTTTTTTTTTCCCCCCAGTACAACCACACTCAGGTGTAGCAGTGCCTGGAGCCAGGGATGCTATCCAGTGTGAACTGTTTCCTAAAGGAAAAGTGCATGTGAGAATTCAGATTATTCTGCCTAGCACAGCTGCTCCTTGTACTGCAAAAGGAGAGCTGCAGTTGATGAGGAGGCGGTACGGAGTGTGACACCCTCCGGGAGCTGGTCTGCGGCACACGATACCTTTCTTAATTGTTGATAGCGTATAATTAGGACAGCCTAAGCCTCGTTTAATGAGCACAGTAAGTTAAACTGATACGCCCGGGCAGACTTTGTTGGTGTTGGAGCAGGGGGCTGCAGAGGGAGGTCACATCAGCCATGCCAAAAATGGGGTCCCTCCTCAGTAGACCGGGGGGCTGGAGCTGCAGTTGGACTTCTGCTTAGCGTGCTGCCTTCATCGTCACAGCCCTTGGGCTTTTTTAAGGGGAAATCTCCTCAACAGAGGCTCGAGGCAAGAGGGAAAATGTGCACCGGCCAGACATGTTCAAACCATAAATGACTGGCAAAGATGTCATCAATGTCTTCATTACTTTGACCTTCTCACAGTCCACTTTGTAAATACCAGTAGCTCAGTAACTCAGATACTTGTGTACCTTAAATACTTGCACAATTCAGAGTGAATTATTTCAGCCCCAGTTTTACAAAACCAAAGGAAGGAAAGAAAAGGTGTTAACATTTCCAACTTGAAAGTATTTGTTTATAGCACAACAAAGAAGAAAAGAGGCAAAAAAAAAAGATTACACAGGGAATAAAGATCTCCCTATTTATTCATCACATACTTTCTAGGGCTTTTTGCTCTTTAAATTTGTTCTAATATTATCAGAATTGATTTTTAGTCTCTCTGATCCCAGAGGAAATGTCTTCAGCAAAGCTCTCGGTGGATAACTGTAATGAAGAATCAGCTTGCAGAGCTGTTACTATGGTGCTCTTAAGTGTAGAGCTTCTAAAAAATTAACTGATAAGAAAATTCCAATGCACTATATTTAGAAGTATTTCATTTCCTAGCTTTTGACATAAAATAATTTAACAATTGAAAGTCTACATGGAAACTGTTTATTTCTTGTTGCAGCATGGTATCTTTTAAAACGTCGTTTTTGTTGGCTTTTAAATAAACCCTGAATTTAGTAAAAAGTTTCCCTATAAAATTCTCCAGAAATAAAATAGGAAGGCAGAATTTCATTTATCTGGGGTTTGTTTTGGTTCGGTTTTGGTGGGTTTTTTTTGTCATTCTGAGTACCAAATCCCTTAGACTCTACTAGAAAATATTTATGTACAAAAAGAGCTCTACTGAATGTTTACCTTTATTTTATACTCTGGAAAGGCATTTTAACAGGGGCACTACTTTCTGACTCTCTTGGAAAAAGCCCAGGTCTATTTTTAGATGCCAGCGTCCTAAATTGTGTACTATATCATACAGGGCAATGCAAGCAAAAATGGCAAATTCAGCTTCATATTATTTTTGAGCACGAGCCAACGTCGGCCCATTTCTGTAGGACAGCCCAGCTTAAAGCCCTCTGCAGTCACCACTGAAACCATTATGAGGAATATGGGATTATTACAGGCACAACTTTATTTCACTGTCGTAGTTCAGCCCCAACGGGGACCAGACTACGCAGTCTCTCTCTCACTCCCCCCACTCTCTAAGAGAATAGGAAGAGATTTGACAAACAAAAGAAAACCAGAAAAAAAAAAAAACAAACACGCGGGTTGAGATTGAACAAAAAGTAAATTTAACAGTAATGACAGAAGAAAACAAGACAGTGATGGAACACAAATACAGTACAATAGCTCACAACAGATCTCCACATCCAGTCTCTTCCAACTAGCAGAGCCTCCCTTCAGCACCCTCCTCACTTATATACTGAGCATGATGTCAGATGGGACGGAATAGCCCTTTGGCTAATTTGGGTAAATTAACCCCAGCTGTTAGCTAATTAGTTAACTATCCCAGCCATAGGGGCTACCAGCTTCAGTTCTCCACCCAGCTCAGGTAAATATTAACTCTATCCTGGCCAGAACCAGGACATTCACATACGCAGTTTATACCACCTGAAGAAGAGTGAGTGCAAAATAACTGAAAATAACACTGAAGCGCACATACACATTTGCAGAAATCTCTGTGCTGTTATTACAAATCAGTTTACACTAACACCTTCATTTGAATCGTTCCTATTCAAAAAAAAAAAAGAAAAAAAAAAAAAAAAACAACCTCCTCCACACAGTTTATAACAAATTGCCTGCCAGCACACAATTAATTTCCTGTAAACCTGCTCGGCGGTGCCCTCCCCACTTCACGGCCGTAAGGGCTGAGGGATTCGTTGCCGTAATGGCTTTCTTGTACCACTTATAAATGAGGCAAAATGCTTGACAATGACACTTTTTCAGTGTTGACCACCTGCACTTGTCCACAACCACTTGAAACTCCACTCACAGCTCCGGCAATTGGATTCCACCCTACTGACGTTTCATAATGCCTTGCACAGCATCACTGGCACGACCTCAACGGAGTGCGAGGAAACAAGTAGGGATGTAGATGCTTTTCATAATTAGACAGATAAAGGTGATTGGAAAGAAAAAATGCCACCGTCCAAATTTCGCTCTTTGCGTCTTTGCAGTATGTCTGGCAACAATTTTATCTTACACAGAAAGAGGAAGGCTGGTCGTAAATGATGGTAAACTGATAGCAATGAGGTTCTGTGCTTCTGCAAAGGCTCTGCATTCTCAAAGTTATGTGGAAATAAAAATTAACTGCATGACTCCGTAGCATCCAAGTGAGGTAAGCACTAGCTCTGAGACAGGAACATCCTGTAAATAACTCCTGAAAAGCATCTAATGATGTGGTCAGGATAATATCACTTTTCTTCTCTGCAGAGACCTAGAAAACAAGTAACGAAAAGTCCTATGTAGATCAATTATCAACTGATTATATTACCACCTTTAGTATTATAACCTTGTTATGAATTATGGATTATTTAATAAAATTTTCCCTTAACTAATTTTTCAATAAGAGAACTGTACTGCCATTTGTAATTATGTAATTGTATTCTGCATTAGTAAAATTCACCTACTCTCCCCACTGCCCACCTGGAAAGAGACGCAGTTGTTGGGGTGCGTCAGGGCAGCGAACCACGGCTGCGTCCCCACGCGCGCCCGCCGCAGAGCCGGCGCGGATCGCTGGGGCCCCTGCGCCAGCCCTCGGCACGCTGTCAGCCCGGATAAAACAGTATTGCTGTGTTACAGGACGTTTCGCGCGGTTGAGAAACAGTGACGCCGTCTGTGTGACCACCCCTCTCTATAGCCCGTGCTGCAAAGATCACACGGCACTTCCCAAGCTCACTCCCCATTTCTGCTTACTAGCCTAAAATGTTGGGCCCTTTGAAAGAACAGCTTTGATTAGCTATATTTTTTTGTTGTTGTTCAGTTTCTACTGCTTTACATAACGAGAAGACATCAAGGACAGTTATTTGAATGTGCAGAATATAATGGAGTTACACAGTGGGGATTACTGTGAGGCTTCAAACTAACACTCTTATGTATATATCTATTTATTTATTTATTTATTTATTTATATATATATATATATATATATGAACACACATGCAGCGATATGCATGTTGGCATGTGCATATTTATTTTCTACGACTTTTTTACTATTTTCTTTAGACATTTCTCTAAATTTAATACCAGAGAAGAGAGAGAGGAGGTTGACAGGGCTGTTTCCAACTTTTGATGAACTTTTTAAACGATTCTCATACTACAAATAATCCCACTTACACAAAACTACTTGCAGTAAATACCATCGAGAGTGTACACTTTTCAAAGGCTGAAGCCCTAGAAGTTACACCACGGGATGCAGAGTCAAGAGTGCTGAAATCTACTGTTGATTTCCTCACTGAACTCCTGAGGAAAGAGTGGTTATGTCATTTCACCTGTTTCCCTGATGTTTCACAGAGATGCTGTAAAAACTGAAGTTTTAATTTTGGAATCTCAGGAGAAAGGGAGCAGCATGAGTTTGTCAAGTAATTTTATGGTTGTCACTGTTGTAACTTGCAAGAAGCCTTAAAAGCCAAATCCTTAACAAGGATGAAAAGATGAACCAAATTTTTTTAGGCCAAGTTTTGCCTCCATTAAATGTAACTTTTGTTCCTGTAGACATAAAGTATTCTGTGTGCCCCATACACACTGTCATTCATTTTTCTGCTAGCCACAGAGAACTGGGACACTGAGAGCAAAAGCTCAGCTTATAATATCCATTTTTATGAAGACTTTTAAAAAATTTATTGATCAAATAATGTTGCCCTGCAACAGGCCTGCAACAGGCCTGAAAGCTCTTACTGGAGAGTGGAAGATGGTTTTCTCCTGCTGCTTTTGAAGAAATAAGAATTTTTTTAAAGCCATTTTTGGATTAATCCTGTTTCCAGCAGCTGAGCAAGAACCATTTTATCTTCTTTGATGTGCACCTCATTTTTTTTACTTCATTTCCCTGAGCAGATCTGAGCCTGCTCATGGGCAACGGAGTATCCCACCAGATCTGCCTCTGCCACGGGAACACAGTGATCCAAGATTCACAATCTACCTTCTCTCAGCAGCCTCTTGGTTTTATGTTAACCCTGAAGACCGCATGGGATCTTGACGGGTTTCGATCAAGCGCAGTTGTATAAACACAAATGCGTAGGCTCTGCTCCACGGGGCCGACTCCTTCGCCAGCGGCGCGCACAGCTCCCGTCACATCCAGCGATAGAACAGACTCCCAAGTGTGTAAGTTCATTGTCTGCTTCCTCCTCTTTGAAATATTACGTTTTTAGAACTCAGTTTTAAACACGCACTATAAATCCGACAAAGTCCCAACTCTAAATAAATAGTTTAAAATAAAAGTTGTATAAATACCCATCTCTGCCAACAATACAGTTTGAAAGGGAGCACTGTAAACACAAAGTAAATTAAATGGGATCCACTTTTGTGGGGTGGATGGCTACTTAAACCGATCATTATAGAGAAGATTTTGTTGTGTGGTGCGACAGCACGTACCCATGCGGCTAACCGAGAGCTGCTTGAAGAAACAAACCCCACCCATACCTAGGAGCAGTGCCACGACCAGACCACAATTCCTGCGAGGCATAAATTTAATTTGCTGAAAATGAAGCACAGGCACTGTCGCAGCTCATTAGCCAGAAACAGACACATTGCAAGAGAAGAAAGTGGAATTTGGTGGATGGTCCAACTTCTACATGTGCTGCGAATAAAACAGAATATTGTTTTTTGATAAAGGAGTATTGTTTTGAATGTGCCGGGTAACTAAGTAAAGCCAGCAGAATTTTTTGGCCAAATATAGTCTCTTGCTCACTGCTAAAAATCCTAGCTTTTAAATTAGGAGCTGAAGTCATTGAAAATAAAGTTTACATTCCTGCAGCTGGCTGCAGCAAAGCCAAACAAATGTTTGGCTTAATATTCCTCTCTTTCATGAACCTTTCTTAAACATCTAAGTCAGAAAATACCATTTCTATTATTTAGTAATTTGACGCTTAAAGCATTGGTTTTCTCCCCTCTTTTTTTCCTCCCTTCTTAATTTTTTTTTTTTTTTAACTTGTTCAGAAAAGAACCCGTAGGGTCACTGCTGTGGTATTAGGCTATGTGAGGCATTTCATAACTTAAAGAAATCACGGTTTCAGCTTCTGGCACAAGCTCCAGTTGTAGGTCACAGTTACTAGCAGGATGGTTTTTGCTGGGTTTTTTGTTTTTGGATTTTTTTTTTTTTTTGTCATATCCCAAACCACTGGAAAAGAGGAAAAGAAGGTGTTGTTTTTCACAGTAGCTAGCTGCAGTTGTGATAGGGGTCTAGAAAACTAACAGGGCTTAGAAGACCTGACTGTAAAAAACAGCAAGAACTGCTGCCTTTCTTCAGGGCAATGCTGTGCGAACGACACGTTGTAAAATTATTACAATGAGTAGAGTAACTGCTGGAAGTCTGAATTGTCTTCCACATCCTTTGATGTATTTGGTGCTCACTGCTTTGAGCCACTCCGGCCAGCCAACATGGTTTTTCGGTTCCAGGATCTGGGACTGAACCAGCCAGAACTGGCAGCATAGCCAGGACTGAGGTGGAGGGGTGCAGCCAATGCCTCCTGCCTCCAGGAGACATCGTTTGGCCCCATGAGATGTTTGGCCCCTGGTCCAGAGCTGCCACAACTGCTGTTCCTCGTTCCTCCCTTCTTCCCATCCACAGGCCAAGGGTATCACCCAGGGAAGTGATGTCCCCAGCAAGCTAGTTTTTGGCCATATTTTTATCCAAGTAAACTCACTATTTAATCTACTTTCTCTATTTTCTGTTTCACATCTCTTTCTCCTTAATAACTATTTCTTCTGCCAGTGTTTCCTCCAGAAGCAAGCTGTGCTGGAAGATTCAAGGTCAACACAACGAGGGTCATCAGTGCAAGAGGGAGGCAAAACCAAGACCATGCTGGGGTCTATCCGTCGGGGTGCTGAGCACAGCTCCCCTAAATTGCCAAAAGCATGAGTGCCATGTGGAGAAAGAGATTAGTGAAAAGGAAGCAAATTTTCTCAATTTCAGGCATCTCGGAAGCTGTGTTGGGACAATATCCATCCAGACCAACATGTTGGGCCTCCCTAATGTAATGGGGTACAGAGCGTATATCTGATCGGTGTCTGAGCTTTGCCTCTTTCTCAGCCATGCTAGGACAGTTTGATCTGGGGTTAATGGGTGTCTCTGAGCGTGGAACAATGGAGTGGAAAGGGAATAGAGAAGGTGGGTGTACATGACCGGGCCCATTGGTAGGGGCCAGTATGGCAGGACACACGGGGATTGCCCTGGAGGATTAACTAAGCCATGGCAGCTGGCCAACTTGTTTTCTAAGAACTAACAGCCCGGTGTAATCAGAGCAGAATTATCTTTTTCCAGCTTTCTCTGGCGTTTTCTGCACAGTGATGCAGCCAAAAACACAACATACCTCAAAAGGGTGGGCTGCAAGCAAAGCCCCTCGGATCCCATTTCACCTCCCCTTGCCCGCTGGGAGAGGGGATAACTTGTCTTCTCATCAATTAATTTGTCTGTGTTACTGATGAAGATGCACAAGTATGACGGACTCTTACAGTGCTCATTATCATGTTAATAACACAAGAATTCATTTGGTTTTTATTTTTCCCACATACTTGCTAGAGGGTGCCTTAGCTAGATGTGCATCATAAGGAGGAAAATCTACTTCAGTGGGGAAATCTACTGCCTGAAGAGTCTAAATTCGGGATATCATTTTATCTACATTAATTTCCAAAAAGCATATCTTTGGCTTACCTTTGTTTCCTTTCCTCCCAGTTTACTTCCCTTTTCAAGAAGCAGGAAGTACGAAAATATGTCTGAAAATACTGTTCAAAATTCCCACACTGTAAGCTTTTAGAGCACCTTTTACTCCAGACTTGGCATGTGTGTTGCAAACCCTCCCTTCTTCATGTGCTGGATGGCCAGCTCTGAGGTCTTGAACGTCTCATATTTTGATGTCCCTCAACATATTAAAGTTTAGGTGGTTTTGACAGAATTACTTTTTAAGATATAAAGACAAGCATCTGCATAAAACATTTCAAAATCACAATTTTTAATAGATATAAGATATATATAATAATAGATATATAAGAGTTACCACACACATAAAGTGGTTTAATTTTACTCTGCTGTAGGTAACACAATTTTGTTTTTCTGCCTGCTTAATTTCCTCTGCAGAAGGCAGGATACATTTTAACACTTGATATTTCCCTCTCTTCGATGCTTGAATGATACAAGAAGATGCTAATCACAACTTTGGCTAGAACCACACCGAGGATAAAAAAAAATTCCTTTCAATCATATACAGCACTAAGCAAAGAAAACAAAATACTTACTTTATTGAATTATTTTAACTGAGTAAATATAATAATAAGCCTTTCCTAATCAGTATTGCCAGCATTTGCTGGTAAAATTTCATCATCAGTCACACAATATCTGGTGGTTTCCATAAAATCCTCACTCTTTTTCTCAGGCAATTAGATTCGGTATTTGTAAGTCTTGGTCTCTTATAACCACTGAAAAAATCATGAGTCTTAACAAGTGAAAAAATAGAAGAGAAATGAAAAAACAATGAATGGATGGAAGGAAACACTGGCATTTCTGTCTTTGACTCGCATGTGATAGGGTTTCTCTCTCTCTTTCTTTCTTTGGTCATTGTTGGGTTTTTTTAAATTTCGAAGCCAATCTCACTTTTGAGGATCTGTTTCATGATTTCTGAAAAACTGGTGATTGCGGTGCTGCTAATTTAATAGCATTTCACTAGGTTCCAGCCTCCTTTTCTTATTTTTTTTCTTTTATTTTGCCCCTTTTTTCCCCTCTCTCCCCCACTCCCCGCCCCATTTCCAAGACCAGCACTGGAGCTTCCCCACTATTCCTGGAATGTCTGCCCAAAGCCCCATCGAAAGGCACCAACGTCTTAAAAGCTCAAAGTCTTCTCAGATTACAAGTAACACCAGGGTAACGCCAAATGCTGGCTGTGCCACCCACGGCCACTGTCATCCGCGTCAAACTTTCACTGACAACAGCTGATCTCTGACACACAATGGAAAATTTGGAGGATTTAAAAAAAAAAAAAAAATCCTAAAAAATCCCAATCCACTGCTAAAAAGAGCAAACAAATTGACAGGGGCATGGATCACTCATGTTGACTTAATAGATTGCCCTACTTCTTCAGCATGGATGACTTTTCGGCCGCTGCTGTCCCAGCACAACTACTGCTGATCATGCTGCTGTGCACTTTAAGAAAAGTAGGACTTCAGAAGGAAGTGTGGTGGAAATTTCCAAAATATAGACGGCCCGTTTGGATAAAGACGGGCTTTTTATACTTAATTGCTAGGCCTGGGAAGCTTGGCTGCCCTGACCACTGGCTCTGTCTGGGTACACGCGGATGGTGGGATCCCCCGTGAATAGGGGTGGTCCCTTCCCCAAGCATCACTTGCTTCTTTCTTCTTGCTGTACGAGGCAGACTATTGAAAGGGGAAAATACTTCCATCAGCTTTGTCCCTAGCACTTCTGGTTTTCCTGCTTCTGGCTAAGGAATGACTTTGCTGTCTTTTGAGGCAGCTGGGACAAAAGAGAATCAGCAAAATCAACATATCTTCCATCATCTAAAAAATAAGCTAGATTAAAAATTTAGGTACTCTTCAAGTGTTGTCCAAAAAAAAATAATTTCTGTGTCATAAACAGGGCTTGTCTTAAGGGTTCTGCAGAGAGAAAGGACCTTCATCCATCAGCAATTAGATACGGCAGCAGACAGACTCCTAAGGCTGCGGCATGTTTGCATGTGAAGAAGGTTTCCAAACTGCTTTAAAATTAATCGTGTCTTTCCAAACATGCCCGAGCTTTTTTATGAAGACACCACAGCAGGCAACACGGTTGCAAGGTTTCAGCGTATAACAGCTCTGGGTTATCTAAAAATAGATGGTCAGACTCTATTTTTAGCAACAGCGATACAAACCTGAAGAAACCTCACTAACTCCAGAGTAGTTTGCCTTGTATTTACATGTGAATTAAAGACGTCAAACCCGTCCCTGTTTTATTGCTAAATGCAAATCTCTGGTTCTGCAAACAAAAGCCGTACTAGTGCACACGACTGGAAATGCCGACATTAATTCTGCGTAACAGCCGCCGAGTGAGAGCTAATGTTCTCAGGTAGAAAAAGGCTGCGAGTGTTTTTTACTACCAATCTGTTTTAATACCAGCTTGTGGGCTGGGACAGCTGAAACAGCAATCGCTCCGAACGTTTTTTAAGCCACGATTTTTTGGTTACCTCACTGATCACCATGTCAGAGTATTTTCTTCAGCAAATTAGAAACTGACTTTTTCCTTATGTACTTTTCAAGTATTCCAAAGATTCATTCACAATGCCAAGCTGCAGTAAAATCCAGCGTGATGTAAATCACTCTCCAATACTGCTTTTCCTTTCTCTTTCTGGATAGAGTTATAAATGCAATGAAAAATAAATGACTTTGAATGGCATCAGTGGAGAAACTGCTACCAGGGATGAAGTTTAAAAGTCAGATCGTCTTGCTAATAGCTAAATAATGCCTTTCCTAAGTTGGATTTTGGCTACACAAGGTTGAATGTTTGAACATTTTTTATTTTAATAAGGAGAGCGTTTTAAAGTGCTGAAACCAGGGATAAGGTAACATTATCCTCTTGGCACATTTAATAATACGTACTAATGCAGCCTGTATTTCCAACCTCTCTTCCCCGTCTAGCATTAATGCTGCAAATTGATGTATTTTTCTGAACAGCAAACCCAAGCAGCAATGTGGTCATGGGAAACGGGAACAAATGACCACTTGCTCTGGAAAGCGGCACACTGCGAGTTTGAAGCCCTTCGTGTTTACATAGCGGCTTGACTCTCAGCAACAGGTCACAGCCGCAGAAACAAGAGCTGCCTGAAATATCGTGCAGGGCCTGTAAACCCAGGAATGCGCCGCGTGCTGCCAGCGGTGCCCTATAGGATCTCAAGCAGCCCGCCGGCCCCAGAGCCGGGAGGATCGCAGGCGTTTCTGACCAGACTCGTTGGGCTAAGGTGACTTTGACAGAAGTCAGCTCGTTAAGCTAACAGCGAAGCTTGTCTTTAAGTCTTTCAACAGCTAAATAGCGCAGTAACTCCAAGACAAAGGTGTTGCTCACAACAGTGAGCGCCGCTAGCAGTGTTTCCAATGTAAGAATTAAATAAAAAATTAATGCATTTTGGTTTTACGTCTTTTTCGGAAAGCAAAAAAAAAAAACCCAAATTTCAACTAAGTTGGTCATTATATAACACAGGATACCAGCCTGTTTCCTCTCCAAATGGAAAGACAAAAATCCACCAAGGTTTATTCAATGAGTTGTAGCATGCTTAAGACCATAGTCTTCTCTTGGCAGCTTACATGATGAGAATGAGTATTTTCATGGGAGTGTTATATGGAGTCTTTGAATTTAAATTCCTCTTTTCTAGACTTCCTCTGTACCTTTCTTCCCTGCTTAGAAGGCAAAAGGATGTCAGGCAATTCAATACTGTCACAGAGAGCGATTCCCTTACAAGTGGACCACCAACACGTCATCACTGCAGGGCTGGTTTACCTGCAGTTTGATCCAACCAGCACACGCATCCCTACGGCTGCTCCCCAAAACCCCCACCAGAAACCTTGCAAATGGCCTCAAAAACACATCTTGGCTGATTTGCAAAGCATCCTTTCCCGTTTCATGATTCCTCCTCAGCATCTCAGTAGATCCATTTTACTTTAGATAGATGCTTCTACCTTCTCAACTCACACATAGCTCCAACTTGTTATGGTTAGCTATCAATTGGCATTTCCAAAAGCACCCATCTCCACCCACCCACCAAGTAGTCCAGGATAGCAGGGTACCTATTACACAAGCCAAACCAGTCAATCTGTTCAAGGGTGTGAAATTCTGAGCTGGCACTGACTAGTAGCAAGGAATTATTCAGAAGCACCACAGTGTACACATTTTAAAATACATTTAACTTCTCAGTTCCTAGGCTGCCTGTAAACTTTTTGAGTTGCAGAGGCTACACTGGGATGTAATTAAATAACAAGGCTGCTGTCTATAATTATAATAACTCTTTTAAAGGTTTTCATTTAAAAGCGTAAATGTGGTGGCCCTAAAACAACCGGCAACAGTGTGCAGGGCTCCATTTCTAATTTCTACACTTACACGAGCAGAGATCAGGAGAGATAAGGAATCTTGCCACTCCTTTCGTGCCAAATGAAGAGTGTCCAATCTCATTTCCATAATAAAATCAAAAAGGCACATTAAGTTGTTTTTCATACTTGGGATTGCAAGAAGAAACTAAATGCCAAGGGCCGGTCCTGAACATGCCTATCATCTTCCGTAACGTAACTGAAGGAAGCAAGGCTCCTGATCCACTGGAACTGTTTTTGCTGGCACGTGTGTTTGAAGACTTGGGCCATCAGGGTTTCGTTCTTGGCTTTCCAAACTCTGCCTGATCCTCTCAGAAAAAAAAAAAAGGCTTTGACAAAGTAATTTCAAGTGGCTGATTCCACTCCAGTTTTCTACCAAACACCTGATTATCTTAAATTAAATTAGAATAGCACTGCCATGTAAAAAAAATGAAGGTTTTGCTGTTGCTACAGAATCCCTTTTTCCCTATCCAGTGCTACCTACCACAGTTCAAATACACTTTTTAGATTTACCAGACAGGCTAAATTGCATTCTCATTCACAAAATGCATTAGCCTGCAGACTAACAAAAACACCTTACTTTGGGCCACCAAAGCATCCATTAAAACTAAAGGATATTTGTGTTGCAGACCCATAAAATACGCTCTTTCCATAGTATTCTTTCAAACCACGGTCTAGTGAAATGCATGGATATACTTCCATTGGCTTTACTGACTTTTATATCAGGTACTAAGACAGTGCATGCATTACATCTTCTTAATGGTGATTTGCAGGGAAGAAAAAAAAACAGATTTATTATAAATGGAGATGTTCTGGAAGGTTTTTTGCCTATGCTTAAAAATTTGTGAGCAGCAAGTAGGTTCAGCATGACATGTAATTCCTTATCTTACCCAAATCAGCAGTGTTAAGTGTGATTATTCATAGTTTTGTCGAAGTTGCCTGATGATTTGAAATCTTAAGTGAGGGCACAAGGTCCTGAATTGCCAACAAAGACAAATTTGTAGCATGGCATTTTTAACAAAGGAAAAAATTATTATCAAACCTCTCAGACAACTGAAATAAAAAATCATTTCCATTTCAGTTAGCACTATTTGTGTTGTCACACCCTTACAAAGGCAAGTCCTTGAAGGCAGATGATGCTAAGTGTCCCTACCAAAACTGGGTGCACTGAGACCCACCACCCCACGTCAAGCTCTGCGTATGGCTAACAATGATGGAATGTAATAGCAGCACTCAGGACAAAGCACATCGTCAGCACACGCTCTGCTCCCCCATCTTCAAAATTAACACAAGAGAGTAAAAGGGTGACAGGGCTTGAAATCTCAGAAAATGTCTGCTCCAACTTGCCACAGCTGGGGAAAGAAAGGCAGTTAAAAATATCCATAATACTCCTTTCTGAGGTCACAGGGAGACGATTAAAGTTTGTTCTTCCACCATAATCCTCCCGGTACTCATTACCCACTCATCTATTAACGCATAAAAACACTCCGTGTTGTTGCCGTTGCTTCAGGCGTTCATAGGGTACATTGCTGTTCGCTGCTAAAGAACAATTTACATAGGTCAGGAAAGCACCGAATAATTTTTTAGGGACGGCAAAACATGTGCTCTGTGATATTGACCCCTGCCAGCTCTGTTGCCCGCAGAGGGGGTCAGTATCAGATGTAGTGACGAGGCAAGAGATTCAGCAAAGGTCAAAAGACTCAGTACTGCATTTTCCTTCCTCTTCCATCAGCTGTAAGTCAGCTAAATGACTTGTCTCTTGTCCTAAAATGGTCTGAATCCTGGCTTGCATGTATTTCCCTGAAACCATGCACCAGAGCCAAGACAGTGTCATTGAAATTATCCTCTACACCATCATTATTAGTACCATTCCTGGAGCCGAAGCTTTTTTTCCTAACAAAGCTGATACAGCAGGGCATAACCGGATAGCTGGTCTGAAAAACAGCCCGAGGCGATGGGGTGGTGGCTGGGCTGGCAAGGCACACAGCAGGCTTTTTGCAACCACCAGCCCCCGGTCTGAGGGGAATCGCAGCATCCATGCCGTCGCCGGTCACAGGTCAGCTGTACCTCTCCCCGCTTCACATCAGCCGGCAAAACTGGGGTACGTGCAGACTTCTTTCCCAAAAAGTCATACGTCACCCCTCCTGCCGTTAAACAGATGGACTTCAACACGCCAGTACAGAGGCTGGAGTTGCCACGGCTCTGATGAACACCAGTGTCACGGGGCATAATTTGGCAGCACCCTGTGCTCTGCAGCTCTACCCGCCAAAACCTCCTCCGAGCATCCCTGTGGGGCTGGAATCACCCCATTCCCCACAAACACAGACCTGCCCTTACCTGAGGAAGAAATCTTCTGAAGATTTTCTTGTGAATAAGCTCCCACTTCAAGAACAATTAGATTTCTGGGCACCAGAAAGACAATTAATTACACAACTATTTAAATAAAGACAGATAAAACAAATATACCAAACACATCCATACAGACACAAAACTCATGTTTTCTCTGCAAAACTCATATTTTTTAATATTTGTTTTCTAATTCATATATTTTTGCTTGATCACAGCCACAGTTCTTCAGGTGGAAGGCAGATACATTCTTCAAGGACTGAAGCACTGCTTTCCATAGTAAATAATTTTCAGATATGGATCACAACTTGTGTTATTTCAAGATTTAAATGAATCAATCAAGAGAAATAAAATCTTGAAACTTTGCCTAAAACTCAGTACTTTCAAGCTTTTAAAGAATTTGGGAAAATGAGCCTTACATCCAGCTTCATCTTAAAAATATAAAGGTATTTTTTTAGCAATTACTTTGTTATTTTCACCACCAGTACATAAACACAAACTCATGCTATTGATCTGCAAAGAGCATTTTCTTATACCCTACCAAACAACCTACTCCTTCATCCTGAAAGCCTACCGCCTCTTCCCTGATCACTTTGGGAAAGATGAGGAGTCCAGGGCTCTCAAAATCCATACAGTAGCAAATCAATATATGACATGTCTGCAAGACATTGATTTAGTGGTCACATTATTCATTGATTTTTGTCACTTAACCCGAATCTATTTTATCATGTTTTAAATATTCCTTGAATGTGTGCAAAACTTTTCTGCAGTGTGCAAAAGAACATCCTCAGATCCTCCTTTTTTTCCACATTGGATAATCCAATTAGCTGCTGCCAAGTTTGAAAAATTCCACCTTTTCTAATAATTTTTTAAAGAATTGTTATTAGGTCTATATCGTTCAAATATATATGTGCAAGGGGTTCGGGTCCACAGGAAGTGCTTATTCTGGCCTTGTTTTTCTTGGGTGGATACCACCAAGTGGTAAGGGTATTTTCTGGAAATAGATTTACAAATAAGTCTTGATGAAATCATGAATATACCTGATGGACAGTCTATATCTGAAAAAAAGATCAGAGGTTGATTCTCCCAGACATTTGCAATTGGTAAGACAGCCATGCTGCAGAAATGTAGGTTGTCTCTAACCCTGCGTTAGCTATGTGTCTGTGTGCGTTCGTTTGTGCGTAGGCCTGGAAGAAGGGGCACACAACTAGCTGAATAATTCCAATTATTTACCATGTGCGCATTGCACAGTCTGTGTGACGAAAATCCTAAAATGTCCTCCAAAATATGTCATGCATTTCTAACTTATGGTTAAGCCTTAAAGTAAGAGTAGCACTGACAGAAAAGTGTACTGGCTGTAGAAATGCACGATAGGCTTAATTACAGAAGTCTTAACAGCACTTGAGCATAGGAAACTGGGGTCATGGAGAGCATCTACATTGCACACCCAGGTAGACACACTCAGCAGCAGCATATTACTCCTGAAGTTCAGCAGCTGTTGCTCCCCAGCTCCTGAAGGCTGAGGACAGAGAATGACCTAAGGCTGCTCACTTAATGAATGTCCCACCCCTGGAAGAGTTCAAGACCAGGTTGGATGAAGCTTTGAGTGATCCAATCTAGTGAAAGATGTCACTGCCCATGGCAGAGGGGTTGGGTTAGATGATCTTCAGAGGTCGACTCCAACCCAAACCATTCTATGAATTGACAGCATAAAGAAATAATCCTGGCTGGTGCTTGGATCCTTCTCATCTGGCTCCTACCTGGTAGCATGTTGTACACTTAAAGACATGAAGGAAGCTATCTAGACTTGCTGGACTGGTGGGCACCAGTAGGGTAAGTTTCATCACTTCCAAACAGGAATTGTGACGAGATGTGTGTCTCTTACCACCCACTAGGAAAGGAACTTAAATGACAAGCTTAGACTCAAAACCTTATCTGGTGAGAAGTATCCTACTTGTTGGGCTCAAAATTCCAGCAGTGGCCCAGCTCCTTTTCCACTGTCTCTGTGGCTTCTGCCAGTGGAAATGAACTGTAGAGGAGGAACATCTACGAAAGCCTTGTGCAGACATCTCTAGGGACTTCTCTCCTTTGGTTTGTATTGCAGGGTACCAGTTCATCCAAAATACATTAAGAGATTTATCCCAAAGCTTGGGAAACCTAGCTTATCCAGTGTACAGAAAGCAGAAAATGAAAGGGAAATTTGACTCAATTATTAGTTATGGACAGAAATTCTTGAATATTTTGCCTTTCACTATTTTCAGGTATGGTCAGAAAAGAATTTTTTTTTTTTCTTTGCACACTTTTTCTCCATTATCCAGTGCTATCAATGTTATGTCCACTAGCCATTTGGCCCTGAGTAATGAGAAATTAAAAGCCCATGGTAATACTGAAATTGAAGAAAAAAAAAGTAAAATTTAGGCTGACTGTGGTCGAGAAGAGATCTGGAAAGGAGCTGTGTCTGGAGAAGGCTGCTGACTGGATCTGGGCCTTATTTATCGTAATGTACGTTTGTATCTACAGCTGCTGGGTGTCAATCTTCAGTCCTCCTCTTCCCGGTGGTATCTAGGCGCAATGTTTTGAGTGAGAACAAAATGAGGTTGTGAGCCAAAGCTCACTCGTATTGCTGGAAAGGGGGCAGTGTCCCAGGTGGACTTCATGTCATGTCACTGGAAGCTATTCTCTTCTTCATCTCATAGAGATAAGAAGGCAAAAAAAAAAAATGTGTAGAATTTCAGTTCTTCAAAATGTTTAATTGACAACTGAAGGGAAACTATATGTTTAAAGGTTATTGTAATTACATCTACTTACATGTTTGTTCCATAAACAACATTTTGTTAACTTTCCAAATTATGCAGTATTGCTTTGACCAATTTTTTCAGATGCCTGAAAGGATAATAAAGAATCTGAAAGGCAGTAATTTTGGCCTTAAACTTTGAACCTTGAATGCATTTATTTTTAGCACATAACGCAAAGGATGCTTAAAGAAGGGGGGAAAAAAGTAAACCTAGATCAGGAACGAAAAAGTCTTGTTTTGGCAAAGGCAGCAAGCTCTTTTGTTTTAGTTTTTTGCTCACCTTTTATTTTTTCAAGCTGTATTATTGCTTTCTCAAACGAATCATTGTGCAGTATCATTTACAGTCTGACCAACAAAAGCTGCTATTAGTGCTAGAATTAGTGGGATTTCACAGTCTCTTTAGATCCCATGAATGCTCTAACTGTAACAATGGAAGTACACACTTGCTAAAGACACTCAATGAACATAAAACAAAATAATTACTTTACAATTCATTTTCAGACCCATCTGGCTTTCTTCTCAAAGCTCATGTCACTGGGCTGAAGATTATCTGGATATTCTTTTGCTAGCCACTCGAGAAATATTTGGGATTCAGGAGACGGCTCCGGAGACAGAAGACATGCTGAAGTTCTTGGAAACTATGTGTCAGCCTCGGTGGCTCCAAATGGAAAAAAGGGCTGGAGAGAAATCCGACCAACACCAAGCAACTGTTCTGAAGAATGTGGCTTCAGGTTTTCAAAGTGGAGTCAGCCTGCTAATGCGCGCAGCTGCAGCGGAGGAACACACAAAAGCAGAGAGCAGGCAGGCAGAGGGAGAAGCACTCCCCTTCCCTCAATTCCGCACGAAAGATTTTCCTCCGTGATGTGTCCAGATTGAAATGTTCTTCACTCTAATTGACCTTAAAGAATAACCACCGATAGAAAGACTTACTAGCTGATAATTACAGCCCTTCAATTATGAGATTTAGGTTTTCAACCGGAGAGTCTGAGAACAAAATACGAGTCAAGCCGCTACTTTCCGAGTCCAGAGTATCGGGGTATGAATCTCCATGTAAGTCTGCGGGAGGGAATAAGTGTATTGTCACCTCCAATTTCACAAGGTGATGTAAAAATGAATGTCTTACTGCAATGTAGCATTTGTTACCGCACCTAATTTTACCCTGATGATGCAAAATGCAAAACTAATATTGGTTTCTGTTAACAGCAAAGCCCTGCATGTTACACTTGCTATAACTTTTATTTTAAACCTGGTAATTATAGGATGCACAGGTGGTGTTGCCCATAGCTAATGCTGTCCATGATTTCCCATAATAAGATTATTTTTAATAAAGATGTTTATGTTATACATCAAGTCTTAAAATACAGGGAAATACCAGAATTAAGGTCAGAAGTGCATCTTCAAATTATGTCCTTCTCCCCTTGTAGGTATTATGTCACGCTTTTTGGGTATCTTGCCATAAACCACTTCTTCTATCAGACTCCTGCCTCATTCAGTGCAGAGACTGGATCTCTTTCTGGGCTTGAATTGGGCTTGTTTAGTGAAGAAGCCTTTATCCAAGATATTTGTTTTGGAATTTGGTTGGGGAACAGAAAACGTGTCACAGGGTTGCAAGAAGAGAGAAGATTCATAATTAAAGACTATTGAATGCTGCCCTTTAGTACCACACTCTGTCACAGCACAAACTCGTCAGAAAAGTCGTTAACAGACAGCTTTAGTTCACAGATTTTTCCCATATCATCTCATAGAGGCATAGACCCATCTATGATGTTCCAAGATCCACGGAGCATTGCACTGACTGTCTGGGGAAACATGCAGCTGGTCATCCTGAGCCAACTCAAAATCCATGCCCTCCTCCCCCTCAGGCTTCTGTCAGAAACCCAAGCTTTTCAAAAGAGTTTTTAGTAGATACAAAGTGGAAATCTGAGTATGTTTAGACTAACAAAGTCTGCACTAATTTATATGAGAAAATCCCCGTGGGTTTGTTATAAGATTATGCTGTTGAAATTGGCTTCTTCCCACTATTTCCACACCCAGGCATGACAACAAATCTGCTGAGTCCCATGGCTTTGACATCTTACATAAAGAATTCAGGGTCAATGGGATGGAAGATATGACTGTGTTAACTCAGGCCCGTTTCCCTTGACAAAGTTTTGGCTAAAGAACTGAGTTTTCCACTCCTTTCATCTAGCTGATAGTGAGAAAAAAAAAAAAAAATTGAAAAGATGACTGATGTTCTAGGTAGGGCACATGCATTGATTTCCACATACAAATATGAAATATCCTCGGAAGAGAAGACAATATAGATTATTTATCCAAATTAAACTCAACATAAGGTGGACATAAATTGCAGGAGTAAGTGGCACTAGAGGAATGGTGATAATTCACTGCTGTGCCACTTTACAGAAGTATATCATGCTTTTGACTGCTGTCTAGACAAATCTCTTCTTACAAAGATACTTCAGTAATCTCTTTGGAAGTGCATCATCCAAACCAAGTAATACCAATGCGAGTTACAAATATGAGCTGCTCTTATCTAGAACTTAAGGTCAGTAGCAGATGTTACAAATTCCTATAGACGCATGCCCAAAGAGAAGGTTTTTTTTTTTTTTTAAATGGCAGAAATCTGCTAGCTATTCTTGCCTTATCTGCAACAGCTGAGCAATCTTTCAGTGCCATGAGGAGATTGAAAACTTGGCTCATATCTAGCATGGACAAGCTTGCCTTAATCACATTGCTCTTTTACATGTGCACAAGGACATCAACATTGACAGTGCTACAGTAAAGCAGCCATTTGCTGAAAACAACTGTCAACATTGTCAAGTTTTTTGGAACCTTTTATAATGTGATTCGTGTGACAAAGCTTGTATAATTCTATTTATCAGCTGCAGTAACAAATTTCCATAAGGGGGATATATGGAGAAACATACCGGAGCTGAATTTTCTATTACCAGCTCCTACCTGACACTCTAAATCAAATTGATTAGAAAACATTACAAGATAAATGAACTGCAACAGCCAGAGCTTCCAGTCCCATTTAAACCAATTCTGAAAGTTTTAACAAAAAGTTGCAAAAACTGAAGCAAAAAGATTTTGTCTTTCATTTTAAAGTCAGGCTTTTTCTAAATTCTTCATGCACTTTTCTTTCTGTACTAATCTTGCCGTTGAACCTGTAAAGACAGGCTTGAAAAAAGAATCATAATTAAACAACGTGTGGTGCTAATTGATACCTGGGATTTTTTAGAAGCCAACAAGAAAGGCTCAGAATAGGTAAATACTACCAAGTACATGGTAAAATACTGCAGAGGCTGGGACAGAAATCTTATTTAGCACTAGATTACTTTACACCCAGGACTGGTGCCTAAAGTGTGCCTATACCAGCTATCGGCAGCATTCAGCTGTTCCAGCACATCTCATGACCAGTCTCTTAGCATCCACCACCCTCCAGGTTACTGGACCACTAACACAGATTTGCCAATGGCTCTTGGCAGACTTGGCACCACGACACTTTCTGCTTATTATATTCCATTCTCAGCCTTTCCTAGGTATAAGCATTTTTCTTTTTAATCATAAAATCCAGCAGTATTAAGCAGTCAGCATTTTGTTAATAACAATCTGAAAGTATATGAAGTTTTCTGCAACCAAATTTCAGGCTTAGTGCTGCTTCTGACTACTTGTAGTTCTAATCCCTCTAGTTTGCCTCACAGAAGTGTTTTTTCTCCTTTTTTTTCCCCTCTCCTGCACTGCCCCCGTGGAACACTAATGAGAGACCAGTGCTCCAAACGACGCCGTTAACAACAAACTTTCTCTCGTTGTCTCAATCGCAATGTCTAAAGATGCATTTTATATACGTATCAGCCGTAGCCCCGTTGGCTCTCTGAGCTGTTCCAATTGATTTTTCTAACACATACTTGCAACGCCTGGGAGACATCTCAGCACAAGCTGTACAATTACTGGTGTTTATCTTGAATTAAAGAGGAGAGGGGGAGAAAAGGAAGGAGGGGAAGGATTGTGGGCACAGTACACATCAGGCCCGGAGAGTTTCATAACTCCCAAGAGAATCCAGTGCACACTGTCAAAGTGAATGGTGTCTCACAGTTAATTTGGTTGGTGGCCAGAGGCTACAAATAATTCTCTTGCCCACAGCTAAAGTTACTCAGCTGTATAATAAGGATGAAAGCCCTGGCTTCCGCAAAGACTCAGAATCATGGACATGGTTTTGCCACGCAGGGGAAGCGTTAAGTTACACTGAATTGTATAGGTGCTGCTCTGAGCTTACAATGTAATGCATTTCTAATTGTTCCTAAAGTTTAGGAAGAATAAAACGGTTAATCTTCATGATGACAAAAGGAAGCCGGAAAATAAAGTGACACACTTGAATGAACTGTGAGGAAATAAAGTGCACAACATGTGATAATGCCATGACTCTGTGTTACTGCGCATTTCTGGGCTGAAAAGATATGGCTTGATGGGTAATTTGTCATGCTGTGCAATAGAGAACAACAGTAAAGAGACTTCAGACAGAAGAAAATTACACAAATAGTAGGGTGGAAAGGTATAATTGAAGATGGCAAAAGACTGAAAGAAAGACATTTAAAATTACTGTACTGACCTACTAAATGCACTTGGGCGTGGAATCCTGGCCCTACAAGAAGCGGCATTAAACGATTGCAGGCTGTGACACTACTACAGGATAATGCCAATCTTATGGAGCTCTTACAGAATAAAAAAAAACATCCAGTGTCAGCTGAAAAAAAAATCAGACCATTGTTTTTCGCATGCACACGCAGCCTGAACACATCGTGAAGTTACAAGGGAAAATTTACCTACGGCCAAGCTGGTACCTGGCATCCGGACCCATGGAACCAATACCTCACCACCTTCCTGTGAACAGCATGAGGACTCCTTCTCCACAGCTGGGACACGTGTTGTGCTGTGTCTGTAGACAGCCATAAAGAGCTAAGTGAGTACTTGCTGCTACTTTAGCTGAGTTGTCCTCTTGCCACTGAAGAGAGAAATTATACCCAGAGATACCAAAAGCTAGCAGAGGCAAGGGCCACCACAAACGTGTCCCCCTCTGCTCAACATGTCCACTGCTGCTCAAACTGTCAGTTGCTTACCAAAAGCTCTTGAGAGGAGTTTGAATCTCTCCCTAGGACATGGAATCTTGTGTTATATAGAGAAAATCAGATGCCTGCCAATAAGACATCTACATATAACCTTCTCTCTTCCTTCTCCCTGTTCTTCCTCCCATACTCTCCTAGCATGTCAGTGAAAGTCCACTAAAGGAAGCAGAAGAAGACCTTATTTTTCCTTTTGATTTATTACTTATTGCTTACTAGTCTCAGAAAGATGTTGTGAGTGCACACAAAAAACAAGAAGGCTACCAAAGGTCTATGACAGACAGCCCCACATCTCCATGCATGTGAAGTGTTCCTATTACTAGCTAAATTCTTACGTTCACTTAAGCATTTTGGTATAACACAAAGAAGAACATCACCAGCACATGAATAGCTTTGTCTTTTCTTCTCTTCAGGAGGCTTTTGAGTTCTACCTTCATCTTCAGAAGAAATCACAGGCTGCATCTCCTTCTCCCCTCAGGGCTACCAGAAACACCAGAAAATCATACTGAAACGAGCTTCCCAAGGTTTCCTCGTTGTGGGTACAGTCTACTGGCACAATAGGGAACACATCGCTGATTTAACAGTTTGCCAGGCTCCTGAAGCACCCACTTTGCGTGAAGCCTGAACTAAAGAAAGCCAGAGCAGCTGCAGAACACGGCACTATCCTGTTGCAGAGAGATGCTAAACTGCTTTGCTACTGTACAAACATTTTGACCATAAAAATAAATGCTCTAAATGGTGAAACTGTAGCTAGCCTGCTGTCAAGTCAAATAAACAATGAAGCAATCCAGAGACTCCAATAGCAATTGTTGTTCCATGACCTACACTTTTCAAAAGGCCACTTCTAGTGCATTTAAGTATTAAACGAAGGGAATACTTTAGTTAAATAAGTTTCTGTGTTTGTTTATCACACAGCATTTGGTAACAGTCAGGGCCCTGTGTGATTCTGTGGCAATTAAATTTGCCAGAGAATCCACCCACTGCTGCAGACGCACACTGCAGGATGCAGACTGTCATTTTTAAAACTAAAACAGGAGGGGTTTTTTTTTTTGCCTTTAGTGGCAAAGAAAATCTTCCAGATGTTAACCGAAAACAAAATCATGCAGAGACCGATGCCCAAGTTTGCAGGCAGCCTAACACAATGGCTCTAACAGGCATGAACTGCCCCTTGATTTTTATTGTTAATTAAACCAGAAAACTTGATAGCCATTATTTTAATGGTCAATGATACTACGTGTTTCAGAGCTGCTTCTCATCCTAATCTCTACTTCCCAGACCATCTTCATATTCTTTCCAAATTTGATAAATTTCATCTTCCCCACATCTACTCCCCAAACCTTCTGTTTATTGTGCCGACAACTCTTGATACCAACATTGCAGCCTGCAGCTGGCTTAAAAAATGAAAAATTAAGTCTGGCGTAAAATCAATAGGATGCAATATAAGATTAAATGCCATACAATACTGAATTCATCATATCATTTTGGTAAAGACTTCCATTTTTTTTTTTTAATTTACTTGCAGCAGTGCCTGAATTCTCAATCTTTTGCAATAGAAAACTGCAGCAGAATTTAGGACAAGCGAGCCGCAGCACAAGATAGGGTCATAAAGAAAGCACATCACAGTATGTCAGCCATAAGTAACCATTCTGATTCAAGTCCTTAAGTAAAATAGTTATGTTCCGCTCATGCATCTTACCCATTTCAAAACCTGCGTGTTTTATTGACATTTCCCAGACTACAGTACATGAATATAAAAGTATCATAAGATCCAGGACCTCAGCTGGTGTAAATTAGTGTCTGTTCAGTGGGAGTGACGCCAGTTGTGTTGGCTGAGGATTGGTGCATGGAAAATGACTGGGAAAATATAGATGGAATCGTGTATAATGTTTCCTATTAGCAATCTTATGTTCAAGCATTCCCAAAGAGACGGGAGGCTGTCTCCTTGTCCTCAGAAAAAGAAAATACAAGAAAAAAAAAAACACCTTTCCTTGAGGTTTACTTCTCAGTCAGCTACAAAAATCACAGTTGACCTGACAGGGGCATTGCCCCATTTTCTGCTCTTAGGACATAAATTATTACTCATCAACCTTGAGAAAGAAGTCAGGAATGAGAGACGGAGTTGATCCTTGCCAGGGTGCAATCCTTCCCTTGGCA
Source organism: Chlamydotis macqueenii (assembly GCF_036417535.1). NCBI lineage: Eukaryota > Metazoa > Chordata > Aves > Otidiformes > Otididae > Chlamydotis > Chlamydotis macqueenii. The sequence continues at coordinate 78,860,442 of NC_141593.1, read as the reverse complement.
AGGTGACTCTCCTGCACCATTCCCCTGGCACAGCTGTGTAAACAGGTATGCTGCTGGCCTGATTTATGTTGCCGTAGCTTTAGGAAGAAGTCAGGGAATGAAACCTTAGACAACTCTCAAAGGAAAAAATACAGCTTAAAAAAAAAATGTTCTTAGCACTTAAGACTGAATACTTTATTCACTGTAAAGTAGTCCTTCGTGCTGGCTTTAACACCGGAAAACAAATTCATATGATTGACAAAAGTGGTAAGAACATATTAATGCTCATAGAACAGCTCTGCTTCCTTGTGGAGATTTTGAATTTTCTGTTATTTGGTGGAGGGGGCAGTGGTTCAGAAGCAAGATAACTTTTACTTGAATAAATTCATCAAGTTACTTTATACATATTTAGCAAAACCTCATTCAAGGCAACCTAGAGAAAATACAGGACTTGGGCTCATTTCAAACTATTTTAACTATACATATGGGCTAAATAGTGGCATTTCACCCTTGCCAGAATGGTGGAATTTTAAAGACTAGCAGTTTTCATTTGATAATGGACAAGAAGTATTCCTAACTAGAGGGCTACAAATTGATCTCAAGGATTTATACCATAAGTAAACTGGCTTAAATTGGCAGAATAACCCAGCAAAATAATTGCATTAACCTGCAAATTCTTCTTCAAACACCAGCATTTACAAAGCACATTCTGTAGCCTGAGGTTTTAGTCTCGGCTTTATTTTCCCAACAGCATTCCAACTCCCTTTCTCAAGGAGCTACACCCATAGCCTTTGCCCAGAACGTTTACAGGAGGAAGTAAAGCTGAAGTTATTTCTTTCCTGAAAAGGATGTCTTATTATATTTCATAACCTGTGACCTCAGGAATAGAGAAGGGCGCCCCGAAGATCTTGTAGTTATGCTTACATGTCTTTGGTAGCTCTAAGTTCGCATCTGCGGGACCAAGTGGGTGAAATCTGTCACTCTATCCTCCCCAACTCACTTGTGACAGAAGTAAGTATGTCCAAGCCATACTTCAGCAGATCTAATTTGTCCTTGATAGCTTTTCTCTCAGCCTACTGCCCTTGTATCAAGTGATCAGCCTGGCTGAGATACACAAATCGTGACTGGTGTGCCACCCAGCACGCCAAGGGGTAAGACAGGCAAAACATGTAACCAGGAGCAGAAGGTCCACTTCAGGCATGGCTGATCTCTACTCTTGTCACAGTGGGCTAGAAATCTCCAGCCAAGCAGCAGACTACATGTTTTATCCAGGTCTCAAAATACCTGGATTTCCATGACGATGGAATTAAACTGCTCTCCACAGGTATAGAAGTTTCCCAGGTGAAAGGTCAATTTTTGGTGCTCTATCCTGGGACGTGGCACCCTCTTTCCACCATTACTGAAGTTAGAAACACACATATACACAGCTTTTCTTCTTCTTCCTTTTTGTCATGCAACCGTTGTTTTATCTATGCTGTAACCAAATAAATTCCCCGAAAACCTAATCCTTTCACCGGGACTCATCTGCTGGGAGATGATGAATTGGCTGGTGCTGGCTGTCCTTTGCATGCTTCCCAGTTTTTCATCCTGACAACACCTTCAACTTGTTTAAAAAAAAACCCTCCCTCCGGCTCAATGGAGCTGCTGCAGCTGCATCACAGAACCACAGAATGGTTTGGGTTGCCAGGGACATTTAAAGCCCATCCAGTCCAAACCCCCTGCAAGCAGCAGGGACATCTCCACCAGACCAGGTCACTCAAAGTCCCATCCAACCTGGCCTTGAACACTTCCAGGGAGAGGGCATCCCCAGCTTCTCTGGGCAACCTGTTCCCATGCCTCACCACAAATCATCAACACATACCTTATTTTCTCCTAACTTGTTGATGAGGGTTGCAGTCATGCTTGAGACAAGATGAACTGAGGACTCTTCATCAAATGTGTGCACTCCTCCCCCCAAAAAAAACCTGAAGACAGGGAATTCTTCCCTAGGGTCTGTATGCATAATCTCTACTACATTTCAATGAACACACCTGCAAGACAAGGACACATTTTCCACACCCATTTGTAATCTCAACCTGAACTCATCCAAAACCCATTGTTCCTTTGGACCATCATGAGGAAAGGTAATCCAGGCAGATGCATTTTGTGAACCCTATGAATGCAAGCATTGATAAGAGAAAGAGAAAGGAAGAAGCTGTCAAAGCTCTGATCACCCTAACAGGCTGTCATGGCCCTGATAAGCCTCCCCCATGCCCATGCCCCCGGATCCTCAGTCCAGGGCTTTAATCAGCCCAAGCTATGTTTTAAGTGTAGCAGTCTCTGGACACTAGACCTTTGCTACGGGTAGCTCTTTCCCTGTTTTGTCGTTGCTTTGTTGCCAGCCCTGTCCTTGGCCCTGTCCCCTGGATGGACTGATTTAGCCTCATCTCTGGCCCTAGTCCTGGCCCATCACCCACTGCTCCTCTCCGGGGGATCCCTGGACCTGACTGATTACTTCACCCTGTAAAGACTAACTGGACTAATTACAGTCTTCAATCTGGACCACACGACATTCCCTTAAAATCTAATTAGAGCAGCTCAACATATACTTACCTCACCAGAAAGCTGGAAGTGTTAATGGCCAAGCAATATTTGCTGAATGTCAAGTAATTAAAAGACCAAGTGAATTGATCGTAGGAAACACCCGAAGTTTCCATTTTGCACGTCTTATCTGACGTATTTAAACTGTTGTAAATACTATTATAATCACTCCAGCTTCATGGCAGCTGATGTGCTATACATGTTTGAGAGGGTGGTATCAATTAACGACGTTATCTACAATGCCATGCCTGCAATTACTACTACTTCACAACTTATCATTAATGCATTTGACAGGGTTTTTCCAAAGTAACATTTATTTAGAGGTTAATCAAAATTCCTAAGACTGCCATTTATTATAATCTGATTTTGGATAATTGTCCAAATCAGTGGCTCTTAGAGGCAGCAGTTTTGTCTCAGTCTCAATGAATATGGTACATTAATGCCAAAAAAAACCCAACAGAGGATTAGAATTACATTTTTGTACATACAAGTGGCTACTGCAAAACTCAGTTCTTCAGAATGTATGAATCCTACCAGGATTTTGTCTGTCTCCTAGTTGGAAGGCTGGACAGTGCTTGCAGCCATACTAAGAGCTGAGAGGGTGGGACGAAGAGAGGAAGCCAAGGTGAGGTCAGTTCCGTGTATCATTCCAAGAAGCAGGAAAAAGGAGTAAAGAGAGAATGAATAACCTAGATAGTCATCCTTTTGAGACCAAGCAGATGAGGAGTGGTCAGTAGCTGACACATCTGCCCCTATACAAGGCAAAACATGCACAGTTTAGCATGCACCTTAGCAAGCCCTCAGATTCTGTTACAATATAATGCCCATTGCTTAAAATATCACAAATATCAGAATCAGTTGCCATGCAGCTCGAAGTTGGCTCTCCGTAGACAGGCATGCCAACAGCTTTTAATCACTTCCTCCCCCTCTTTGGTGCCAGATTCCCAATTGCAGCCTCAGACGAGGACACACGACCTGGTGTTTTCCTGAAGAATTTCTCCTTGGCAGAAATGCCACTTGGGCAGGTGTCAGGTACATTCCTAAGGCTGTCCCTGAAATTCTTCCATTTTTCCAGACTCTGTAGGTGTTAAGAGATTCCCAGTGAAACAACATTACGTGTTCTTTTAACATATGCAATCTAGAATACCTCTCCTCCTGTTCATTTCGAGTAACTGCTGAATCATTCTAGAAAATCCAGGATAATGCACATACCACATACTTTAAAGCTTAACGGCTGAAATTCAGCAACTCACAAACAATGAAAAACCTCAATGACAAATGTTAGGCAACCTTGTATATGGTTCTGGTACCAGATCCACCTAAAATAATAGTTTTCAAACGTATGAAAGGCTTAAAACAAGACAGGGGCCTACTTACTTGTTTATTAGTAAGTACCTTTTGTAGACACCAGGACAAATGCAAAATAAATCTCTTATCTACTGAACAGAACGTATTTATAAAACTGGAGCTTGCAGGAGTTTGGGACACAGCAGCAAAATATGAAAAATGGTTCGCAGGAAGATGAAACTGGGAATGTTTAGCGAAATCCTTTATTCCTCTGATCCTTTCCAATGTTTATTATAAATACTCCTTTTAAAATAATTAATTTGACAATACACCATATTGCTGATTTGCAATAAATGTTTTAGTTCTAAAAGCTTGTAACATTTTGAGGTTTTTGGTTTTGCTTTGATACTCTCTATGAATCACTCCCTATCATATTTATATTTCAATTCTTGGGCAACTATACTGGCAATTAGTATGTAAAACAGTTATATGAAAAAAAGCAGATCAGTCTGTAATAAATCATACTTTGGCAGAGAAGGTCACTATTAATTTATTGCTTTAAAGTAACTTATAATCAGAGTAACTGTTCTGCAGTAAACATTCCTGGGGAAGCACTCCTCTCTTTCCTCCGTTGACAGAATCCTGGAGCGTGTTTAAATTAATGGCATATACGTACCTGAGTTCCCAAGGACTGCAGCTGCTCACACTGCTTTCCCTCCTTCAGTGCAATGCTATCGATCTATTAACGTGCATCCCAGAACCGCTTCTTGGGTTTGGGTTTGTTTTTTTTTTCCTACTCTGACAAAATCTAATAAGAGAGAAGTTTGTTGTGAATTAGGTATTTGTAGTTCCTGGAACAGACCCTCTTATTGAATCAGCCTGTCATCTAACACTGGCATGTGAACCTGACGTGACGGAGGCTCCGCTCTGCGCTAGGCTGCACGGAGGCTGCTCCGCAGGAAACGCCAAGTTGGGGCCCTACCATGTCATCCCATCCCTTCCTGCCTCTATGCTTTAAATATTATATTACACAAGCACACTGGCTACCCAGTATTCTTCCACATGTCATAAGCTGCTTGCTCTGCCTGCACTAGGAACTTCTCCCCACGGTTTCTTTTAAATCTAGGGGCATTTGATGTGCTCATATAGGTGTGTATACAGCTCTCAGGCATGGTCTTTGAGCAAAACCAGTAACTCACTGCAAGGTCAGATTCTTCTCCCTCCTTCACCTGCCTACCCTTCCTCTTCAGTGCTTTTAATTTTCCTTTTTGAAAAGTTGTTTTCATTTTAGGACATAAAAAATTGAAAAGTAGAGAAGCATACTCGAAAGTTTTCTCTTTTCCCTACTCCCAGAGACATGCTTTTTCCAAGAAAGGCTGGACCAGATGATCAAGGTCCCTTCCAACCTGGTATTCTGTGATTCTACAATTATCTTTTTCCCCGCCTTAAGCTGCATTTATGCCAAATCTGACTGTTTCTGCAACACGGCACGCATCTCCCTCTGGCTACAAAGAGCCACTGTCACAAACAGAATTATGCCTACTTAAACACCATCTCTTCCTCCTGACTCCTTCCCTGCCTCCTCTCTCTCTGTATTTACTCCATTCTGCTTCTTAAGTTACAGACCTACTTATTTAGGAACTTCTATTGTGTATCTTGTTTCCCAAATAAAGTTCTGCTGCTTTGAAATGGGGCTTCCCACCACCGCTTAACACCCACATAAAGGGACAGGTATTTCACTTTACTTAACTCTGCCCTACACCCTTACCTCCAAACTCTTCAGAATGCTGCAGCCAAATTCACCTTTTTCAGCTTTTCCACCCCTTTTCAAGCCCATATATGAGCCATCTTTGTTGTGTACCAGTTTCTCAAATGCGGCTGCTTTTTAGTCAGTCAGGTTTCCTTTCAGCTGTGTATGTTTCAAGCACAGAAGGGTCAGAATTTAGGGCCGATTTTCACTCTGATGGCTCCAAAATAACAGGGGGTGCTCCTTGGAGAATTCCTTGTCTCCATTTTAGTCTGCTGATGATCTTTAAAAGCCTTCAAACAACTCAGCTCACTCTTCCTTTCACAGCAATACTGCCTACACCTTTGCTGTATTCTTAAATGTTTTCCCGTTTTTTTCCCTGCTTATTTGTATTTGATCTATAAATTCAAAAAAGCATGCATTGAGCCTTTATGTTTGTGAAGTACATGTAAGTTGACGGTGCTATAAAAGTGATCTGTGAAAAACTAAAATAGTAATAATAAGTTGGGCATATGATGATATAGAGTTGTATAATATGCCCATTATCATACGATCTGTGCAGTTTTGTCATAGCTTTTTAGCACCTGAAAAACTGAATATAGGCCAAATGTTGTATCTCTATTTTACGTGATGGAGAAGGGAGACAGATTTTATCTGCAATATGCTCAGGCTGACTTTCTAGCATTTTGGAAGTGATTTTTTAACAAATGCTAGGGAAAAAAAGACATCTTGGATTAAAAAGCTAAAATCACAAAGCTGAGAACATATTACTTAGATGAAGATTTATGTGCCCAAGTGATACCACTATCAATTTTCCTCATCCCTTTCTTTTCCCCAAGATCTGTGCCTCGAAAGAATCAGATTTTTCCCCATCCCATCGGGGCAACAGGGCAAATCTTTTTTCCCCCATTTACCGTGTGGCAGGGTCAAGCCCAGCCTTCGCTGTATTTTGCAGTGCACCAGAGCAATTCTGCCACTCAGGTACGTAACTGGAATCGTATTTGTTCAGCACGGTGAACAAGGTCAGAGCTTCCTCGTCCACATCAGGCTGAACACTCAGAGGGCTGAGCTGAGACCAGCCTCCCTTTCCACCTCCCCAGTTCGCACCCCAGCAACCTTGACCTTGTAGCAAGGACAGGCACATGATGGACAGGAAACATACAAAATTGTCATGCGTGCTGCATCCTTCCCTGGAGGCTGGAAGTTTCACCTCTCTGATATGCTTAGTTGGCTCGGAGTGAAAGTTCTTGAGAGCAATCACAATCCTGGGTCTCATGTGGCAATGTGCAGGGAGAACGGGCTGGCCCACAGATGCTTTCACAGAGAGTCAGGCAGGTTCAGCTGGCCAGCACCACAATCATACTTCTTAAATGCATATACCTAAATAAAAGAATAACCCTGAAATAGTGAATTGAGCACATGAAAAGGTAACAACTTCCATTAGATAGCAAAGTTTTACAGAGTTTCACCAAAGGCTGTTCCAGCCTAATCAGCAGAGAGACCAATTGTGCCATCTGCACTCAGCAGGGACCAGGTTGTCAAGACAAGGTGGGAAATAAAAACAGCAGTAAATGAAAATAATATGCAGAGATGCAAACTTAGCAAACAAAGACTCTAAACCAGTTGGATTTCAGTGAGAACTACTGGATCTTTCTAGACAGAAATGTGTTTTCCTGATAGCAGTTGTAATTAGCAAGGCATTTCAATGTTACAACCTGGCTCAGGTGGAAAGGTGTTTTCCACCAACAAAATCAAGAAATGATTTTTAAAAAATACATACAGAATGTTAACTAATGGATAGCACTCACTCATTTTCATACTTCATATATCAAACTACATTAAAAGTGTGCATCAGTTGTTCCAGTTAATAGGTGGGCTTCTGAAAGGGTTTTGAATTTAAGCCAAGGCAACATTGAAATAACTACATCTGATCTGCAAACGATCTTCTTCAGAATGATAGTTTTGAAAATAATTGTAGTTCATGCCTAAGCTTCTTTCTCTGCATGGGAACATCGAGACAGAAAATCCCTTATTTCTGCTAGTTCTGTGCTTTGATATTTTAACTAAATAGTGGGGCAGACATGTCTTAATAGGAAAATTATTATTTTGCATTGGACTTATTTCTGTGCTAAAGCACCTCCTTTAGTTTCAGTTTTTGGCTTGGTTTCAAGACAATTGTTAAGCTCTTAACTTCTGTGACCCACTAAGCAGTCATATAGGTGGGTATGACTGTTTCCAAAACAAAATAGTCTCTAACTTCTTAATATTTTTTCCTATTTTTTTTTCAGAAAGACAGAAAAAGAGACTAGTTTAATGCGAGTAGTGCATGAGTCTGATGGTTATATAAATGATGATCGTTGTTTTTCAAACAGTAATGGATCAAGAACTTTCATTCATTAGGACTTTTTTGAACACTGTTTTTAATCTAAGAATGAGAGCTGATAGGAGGCTTGAAATGAAACACACGATTTTATCAAGTACGATGAAAACAGAAGATCTTTATGATGATAAATACAAACCCCAAGAACTAAGCTTCCACAAAGTACCTCCTGTATAATTATTAAATAAAAACACTTACTTATTTGGTATTCAGCTTTTAAACCCTGAATAAGAGAAGTACATATTGAGAGAGAGGTACTTAAAACATTTCCATGGATACAGGATGATGCCAATCAGGTCCATGTTTTTATCTGAAAGGGTGCCCTGCAGAGACATACAGCTTGGTGAGTGGTTGTTTATACAAGTAAGTAAATAGGAACCTTGTTTATTTTACAAAGAGCTCCTGATCCACACTTTTTCTCATCACTTTTTTAGAGGGAACATTTTGCTCCTCTTAAACAGTGTGTTGTAGTAAAATACAGACCCTGGAAATTCTTCCTTAAAGTTTATGACATAGTTTTCAAGCAGAAAATGGAGTATCTAGGTATGCTACTACCAATCCTGGGAAGACTATGTTGGTGACTCTTTTTTTTTAACTCTGCGAGAAGACATACTGATGCAAATTACATCTTTCTATTTCAATCAGCAGAAGCAACTTCCAGGAAGGAAGAAAAAAAAAAAAAAAAAAAAGCATCGGGCAGATATAAATGGTAAATACCCTTACCTTCATCCAATAAGGACGAGCACCAAGTTTTGATTGCTTCTCTCAGAAGAGTCTCCATTTACTTTAGCTCCCATTTTAAAAGTGGCTTGTTCCTAGATTCTCACCGCATAAGTGCTATGAACATGTAATTTTGACATCCAGTCTCTCAACACTGCATGCTTTCTAATTTTGGGAATGAGATTAATACCTCATATTTGAGAGGTTTTAGTCTTCTAATATTTCTTTGCATAAAAAAGCACAATGAGTTAGTGAAAAGAAAGGCAATCAACTTTAATACTTAACACAGTTTAATAACCTGAATTGAAATATGTGTGTGCTGTATTTCCATTTTAAAAAGTTTCCTTCCAGCCACAATTAATAGAACAAAACCCTGTCTTGTTCAGAAATTATTTTTGGAATACTGTAATTTTAACATATACGTGAAGAAGGAAAGTTTTTTGCCACGTGCAAGCAATCTGGCCTTCCTTCTTCTCGAAGAAGTGATTCCTGGATGAGACGACCGATTTGCTATTTTCCATTTGAACTCGCAGCGTACTTTGAAGGAGGACGGCAACGCTGTGTTCATTTGCCAGCGCTGACAAAGGTCTGCTTGTCAGCGATACCTTTTACAGCTAAATTTACTCGGGACTGACACAAGCAGGTGCACCTTGGCCTGCCAGACACTTGCGCGCCCGCATCACGCAGCCTACGGGTCAACATCCGAAGGAGAAAAAGCCCAGGGCTGACGAGGAGAGGGTGAGTGAGGCAAAGACAACCCAAACTGGGGGGTTTCTCTTCAAAGCCAGCTGGTCTGGCTTTATTCTACAGGAATTTTTTTACCTGCCAGTTTGATCAACGAAGCCCTCAGCAGGTGCTGACGGGTACAACTTCCTGGAGAAGCAGACGAAGGGCGCTGGTGAGTTTTAATAGAGAAAACAATTTTTAAATTATTCCTAAGTCTTTGGAGTTGTTCTGCTTGCCGCAGTGCTGGGTGATTCAGCTCCAGGCTCGTGGCTACGCTCACAAAGCTTTCTTCAAGAGAAAGCAGATAAGCTTTGTAGCATGCTTCGCATTTTATTTGATATGGTGCTTGATTTTAGCTTCTGTTGCCAAGAAAAGTTTCTTGAAAGTGAGTGGATATTTATAGCCAGTTTCTTTCAAACTGTTTCTATGAATCTGAATGGAAAGAACAGAGAGGATTACATACAGCAACACCAGCCACCAGAAAGCACTGGGGATGTACTGTGTGCCCCCCCCATCCACCTCCTTTAAAATAAATGAGTTTTCCTGGTAATTTCCAAATAAATAGAAAGGATGTGCTGTTTGTAGACTGCTCCTTGTATTTGGAGCTTTGGCGAACACACCAGAGCCTTACAAACTCCTCAACGTCAACATAAAACTACTTAGTAATAAATAAGGGAGTTAAATTAACAATCTTTAGGATATTTTACAAAACTCAGTAATCAAAGGATTATTAGACAAAACTCGCCTTTCACTAAAGTGAAAAGGTAAATTACAAAACAGAGGCTACATGAGAGCACTGCTTGGCATGATGCTTTTTACAGACATTATGAATTTACACAGTTTCCCTTGTTTTAAAACCACAAATTATGCCCGTGTGTGTATTCTTTAATTTGCGTAAGAGCTGGGAAACTAGATGAAGGGAAAAAAGATTTATTTTTCTAGAACAATAAGATTTCAATTAATGTGAAAATGTAGGAAAATGTGACCACATGTTAAAATAAATATTTTGGAGGGGAGAAAAGCATTTTTATTATGATTTCTATTTCAAGAAGTCATTCTTTTAACTTTGTTTCACAGTATTCATTACAAATTGTTGTGCTAAATTGAAAACATTTATTTAAGCAAGTAAACAGACAGAAAACTTGACCATATGAATCTTTCTGAGTAAACAAATTCCATATTCACAATTCACATGCACACCATAGAAGACCCTAACAGGAGAAAGAAAGGAATCATACGTCAATATACAGTTAGACTACTTCTGTAGTGGATATTCCCCCTATGTCAAAATAAATTATTTATCAGCAAAGGACAGTCTAAGATTAGGCTGAATAATAATACCTGAGGCCCTTTTAAACATCCCTGATCAGTGATTTTTTTCAGCTAGGCTGCTTGGTGTGGGACCAATACAGTTGACAGGGAACTCCAACCTCTAGCAGAGATAGATTAGACCTTAATCCTTGTCCATTTTCTTCACTTTGGGAGACAGGAAAAGCACAGCAGAGACATTTTTTGTTTCTGGAAAGCGCTATATGAAAACAATCACAATTTTGTTTGCTGCCAGGATATCCTACTGTATGTGAGAATAAAAGACCAGCTGAATAAATCATTACTAGTCAAAGTAAACCTCTAAATATGAACGATATTTTCTCAGATGAAGTATGAAATGTAAAACTACACAAAACTCACAAAACTTGAGCTGCCTTTGAACTAAGCAATGCCTGTAAAACATCGCTGTTTCATGCATAACATTTGTAATGTATGGAAACCAAATCCCCTAAACAGTCATTAAAACCAAGCACTGTTAAATCTGAAGACAGTAAATAGTAACGGCATTTCCTACAGTTAACTAGACATTGTACGTGCTACACTAACCAAGGAAAACATTCAGCCTTTGGTTCAGAGCCTTTAATTCTGTATACTAAAAGTTCATCAGCATTTTACTGTATTGATTTTAAAGGCTCAAACCAGTAAATAATGTGACAAACTCCTGGATAATTTAATGAAATTCCTATTAAGTTAGTCTGTATTTCACTGCATTTGGGGAAAAGAGTATTTTTTTAAAATTAAACTTCAGTACAAAATGTTTTACTTTTTCAGAAAAAAGATTGTTCAATGTTGTAAAAGGTGGAGACTACACACTAGATAATTTATACCATTATACTTAAATGAGTGACCTTTATTGGTCTGTTTATTGTTTTTCTCATCATCAGACAAGCACATTAGGTGAAATTCTAAAGTATTTCTACTATAAATGAACTATTGAGAGATTAAGAAATCAAAAAAACTTATTTAATTCACTGAAACTTTACTACTATTTCAGTTCAAAACAGAATCAGCCCTAAAATGCCTGGTACACAAATTTATTTCTGTACCAACTATTCCCAATTTGCTAAGAGCTTTGTTGTCTGTTTTGTAAACTAGGGTAGTTTATTCTGCAACTATCTTTTTATCTCTTTTATTTTGAAAAGCTATAGTCTAGCTCAGCTTTCAACCACATGTTTGTCTTTTCCAATAAATCCAAGTTTTAGTGTAAGGAAGGCATCTATATTAGTTATTCCATAGTGCGTGTAAATATAAAATGGGATTTAACCACAAAGCTTTGGCAAAGACCACAATGTAGTGACTCTATGTTGTGTTCTTCAAAAGTTAACTGAAGACTTTTCATACAGTATTACATGGTATTTTCACAGCACATTGTGCCTTCTTCTCCTTTGACTTATGCTGGTGAAAACCGGACACTTTCCACTAAAGGCAATGAAGTTGCATGTAAAAGTTAAGATAAGATGAACTGCACGAAAAAAAATCGGGGGGGGCGGGGGGAATAGGATGAGTTACCTTAATCATTGCTTCATATATGAGCATTTAAAACATGTAAATTTTCCATTGTATGTTTCTATTATAAAGTGTGTGTATATATATACACCTGTGTATAAAAGTGTGTGTGTACATATATATAAGTATGTATACATACACTTTAATTTTACTGTTATTTTTTCCTTTCATTCAATAATCAAAGTCTTATTCTACACAACATATACAGCTTTCTTCCTGGGCTTTTATTAATTCACTTTTTTTGTTCGAATATTCATTGGTTATTGGTCTAAGACTGTCTCCCCGAAAATGAAGGGAACACACGCACATTAGGGAGCCGTGAAGAATTCTCCTCCTTGCCAGTCTGCTGGCAACATACAGAGCGCCACTGCCTCCCTGGGAGCTTTACCACCCCTGAGCTGCTGCAGCGGCTGCAGACAGACTGCTCTGCGGCCGCTCCCCACCCCTGCACCCCACCGTGGCCCATTCCCTGTGAGACACCCCCAGCATTCCCATACCACTCCCCACGACAGCTCGCAGCTCCTCCCTGCTATCCCATTTCAAAAATTCTGCTGCACTGTACAGCTCACCATAAACACGGTAATGTGGACTGGCCTCGCAGCATATTCCTTGTCATAATGTGCAGACACACAAACTGTTAACTGAGTTGTCTTCTCCAATCAAAGCACTAACAATTCACTGCATGGTCAAATTGAGTTTTGTTCCTTTGAAAGCAACTAGCATTATCAGGCAAGTCATGAAAGCATCACTTAAGAAAATTTTAATAAAGACAAAAGCAACAGTGCACTCTATGCATAACTCTTAAGGCACTGGATACTAAATCAAGTTCAACAAATACAGCTTCCAAAAGAGAAACATACAGATTTAAGTTAGGGTATACTAGTTTGCTGGAAGCATGTAAAATAACTGCACAGAAACAGCAATTACTGCTTCATTCATAAATGCATATATAGTAATGCTAGTTCTCCATATATACTTAAAAGTTGCACTCACAGCATCTGAAGTTCTATCTAACATTAATGTAGCTGCTGCACTGTACCCTAAAAAATGGTAAAAATTTAAAAATTAAAAGCTGAATAGTATGATGCCTAGCTGCTAAGGATTAATTCAGCAAAAACAAACCTTTCTGTATCTGTGTCGTTTGGTTTTTGGTTTGGGTTCTCCCCCAGTAATTTTCATCTCTCTCCTCTTTCTTTTATTACAACACCAGTAATAATATGTAAATGTATAAAATCGATGGTTCCTATAGTTTTTGCTAAGATATCTGCAGTATTCATTATTTTTTCTTCGTCTTCTTAAGTGGTTGCTGGATATGCTCTATCCAATATAACTATATGCAAATAGCTCTTTCCCCAGTATCAATCCATCTCCTGAATTTGAAATTATTGTAGAAGAATGCTTGGTAATAACAAATTAGTATCGTGTGCCATAATTATAAAAATTAATGAAGAGTCTACTAATGTTGAGAAAAACAGAAAAGATTGGGAAATAATCTACTTGTCTATCAGGAGATAGTTCCTACCCTTGGAAAGATACAGCTATCCATTTAATTATGTGTCCTTGCACTGACTTCATTAACCATTCAATCCTGAACCGCTATGCTTTTGATTGCACTTTGGATCCTAAGCACATACAACCTCACCGAAATTAGATTTTGGGTTGTATTCTTCTTCAGAACTACGAGGGAACTGGCTCCCACTTTGGGCAAAGAAGCACTCATTCCTTTGTTCCTGGGAGAAACTATTCTTTAAATAGTTTCAAAACTGCTGGGTTTAATCTGCAAAAAGGATTCAGGAACTCCTTATTAAATAGCACTTTAATCCAGAAATTCTTAACCTGTCTGTCCCCATTAGTGACAGTCCCTCTTAAATTATTTCTGCCCATATGCCTTTTTCCCTATCCTCACCCTACCTGAATATCTAGACCCCAAAAGACCCTTTGGTCTCACTTAAGAGCTAGAAAATCTCGTAACTCCCTTCCAAATATGCACCTGCTCTCCAGCCCTCACTCCTTTAGCTGAGTCACAGCCAAGGGGACAACTTAAGTCACATTCAGAGATACTAGCAGAAAGGGGCTTTACAGCACAGACTCTCAGACTGCTGTAGATGTAAAAGGTAAAGACAAACACTAGTGCTGCCATAACAGTTATTTAAGTGTTACTGAGAGTTTAAAAAAGGAGAGGGTTGTTACACAGTTGTTGGGTCAGTTCAAGAGGGTTCAATGCACATTTGATTGGAGATTAACTAGTTAATAAAAAAAAGAACTCAAGTTGTCTCTGTATGGTCCTTACTTGCCTGACCAAAAAAAAAAACCCACCTAAATTTCAGAAACTTCTGATTGAGTAAACAGCTTTCCTCTCCTTTAACCGTGTCAGTATAGCTATCTGTAAAGTCACTGCTGAAATCAGATCCCCCTGCTGTGATTGGTGCAGGCTTGCAGAACGTAACAGACCAAAAATTGGAACTTAAATCTGCCCGTGTCATACAGCAGCTGCACGAAGATGCTCAAACTAGATCACACAACAGCAACAGTAACTTCAGATTAAACACATCTAACAAAACTACGTATCTAAACATGACCTCTGAGGCTTGGTTTGCTTTTAACCTTGGTAATACCAACTTTTTTAAGTGCTTCCATAGGATGGAATGATATCACAGCTGGAGGCTCATGGAAGTTTTCATACAGACAAACATAAGTGGCACAAGCCATCTAAAAGCTGACCCAACTACTGTGCAATTACATTTTATGGCCACAGAGGTTACAAGTTCTTCTTCACTTACCAACAAGAGCTGTCAACCTTCAAAAGGCCTCTCTAAAACATCTAATAAAAGTTCTACATTAATGATTGTTTTGATAACAGAAATATTCTTATTACAGCAGCACTTAGAAGACATATTTATGGATCAATGCTTGTGTTCGGAGCTGTTCAAATGCGAAACAAAAACATGAGTTTAGTACTGAAAAGTTTACACTTAAAAACTGCATTTTCTCAAAATGTCCACAGAATAACCTCTTTCTTCTTGATATCTGTATGCAAGCATATCTGCATAAAACTGTCTGCCAACAAGATCTTTATCCCTTCACTCCATGTACCAAATCTATTGCTATTGTATTCCAGACTCAATTTCTGCTGCAAGTGTCATACAGCACACACCGTTACAACAGGCAGGATGACTGACCTTTAAAATTTGCCTATCATTTACTCCAACTCTGGTACCAAAAAGTAGTGGTATGCAACTTAAACTAGAGGCAAATTGTCAGGCAAACAGCCAAAAGGCTGGGTGCTTATCTAAAATATATCTCAAAGTCTAGTCTGGAAAACTCCCGAGAACGAGTTTCTCAAAAAAAAAGAAAAAAAAAAAAAGTATCTAAAAAGGCATTTCCTCTTCTAGTTGGGAATACTGCAACAGCAGCCTCTCATGTGGTATCCTGGAATCTGTATCTGTAGCCAGCACAGGGAACCATAGCGGCCTTCACCAACAGGAGGTGAAGTTGACCAACACTTTTCTACCCTTAGAACAGGTTTGATGCAAATTTTGTTTGAACTGTGGCTAAGGATTTATCCAAAACAAACCTCTACTTTGCTTGGCCCTCAAAATTACCATGAATTTCATTGTCTACACAGATGCAGATGCTGATCTAATTTGCAGCAGCTGCAGAATACTTAATTAAGCCTTTTCTGGCCATCTACGGCTGTCTGCTTCTGTATCGTATCATCATGCAGAGCAAGATAGACAAATGCTTCAGTGTCACACAATTAGAAAGGGGGTGCAATTATATTTTTTGTTTTGGGTTGTGCATTTTTTGGCAAAATATCTGAAAGTTAACAATACCTTAGTCAGGCAATTCCATTTCAGGAAACGAGAAGGAATCCACAGCCTAAAAAAAATCCTTCCCCTGCTCCCTGCCCTTTCCCAAAATGAAAGGGGATCACAGGGAGATTCTATTCAGTCAGGGACAATCACATGGACAAACGAATGTGGTAGCAGGAATTAAAAAGGTGGTCCTTACTTAAAATGCTAGTTCTGAAACTTAATTTTCTGGGAGTAATTCCTTCCCTGGAGGGAAGTAGGGAGAACTGTCCTACCAGAAACTTCCTTTTGAAACGACCAGCTAATGGTGAAGAAGTTTAAACCTTCTAAAGTGGCATAACTTGACAACAAAATACAAAGTTATCTTCCTCTGCATCAAGCCTAGAGGTTGTGTGAGATATTAGAAGACAGACCAAGATTTTACAGATAGGGACTCCCAGTTGCAGTTGGCAGGAACCTACCTGATCCCTTCCGTAAATCCAAGCGGCCCCACAGCTGCTCTGATTCAGTCTGTTTGGACACAGGCCTTTCAGAACAAAGAGTCACCAACGTACAAGCATGCTCTTCTGTTATTAGCGACCGAGCCGAACATGCTGTATTTCTGGGGTGAAGGCTGTTTAACAATCTACGTAGACTTGAAACACAGTTGTATTAAACCCCACGATAAATTAGATTTCCACCAAATGCCTTGCTTTAAAAAAAAAAAAAATCTAATGCTTCTGAGGCATATGAAGATGCAGAATAATCAGACTGATGAACAGCAGTTCATGAAAATGACAACATTTCCAAAATTATTCTTCAAATACATTCCTGTACTTAAACCCTATTAAGATGGGGAATCGATTCCAAATTTCCACTCTAAGCTCATATTTGATCTATTTTTATATTTTTGCATAGGAAAAAAAAGCCCATTTACTTGAAATTTCACCTAATTAACTTTATGTCAGAAGAGACTGGGGGAGGCAGGAACTGAAACTAGTTCCTGAGCTTTTGAGTTTGTCTGAGACTGAAGTTTTGCTTGCCGATTTCTGACTAGTACTGAAGAACTTCAAAACCCTGGATACATTTCTTCCATGCAAGTCTAGACTCACATTTTTTGAATCCCTAAATCTCAATGGGGGAAAGGTTAGCAGGTTAAATTCTTCCTGTAAGTGCTTCAGTAAGATCACTGACGACAAGTGTTGTTCCCCTAAAATACATATATGTATATATAAACTATATACATTTGGTGGAACGTCATCATCGTCAGATGATGAGGACATCTGGATGTCTTACAGAGGGACAGTGGCTGGTACAGGAACTGGAGTTACAGCATATTCAAAGATTAATTCCGAGAAAGAAATAGGATCTGGGTGGCCACTGACATGGGGCCAAGATTCCATTTTAAGGTCTCATTTGAAACCTATCAGGTGCATTGGATTTCAACAGACTTCAGGGCACCGTGGATGCAGTGCAAGAGCTCCACAGCATCCCCTGTTCCTCACCAGGCAGAAGATTCAGCATTTCTATAGTTGTTTTCTCCTTCAGATGCAAATTCAGACTCATTTGCAAACAAATGACAGGCCTTAAATATTAGCCCACTTCTAAAAAGTATGGGTGGCAAACAAAAAGAATGGTGATCACTAGGTCCAGATCTGATTCTAATATTAGTCTGTGTTGTCATTCAGAAAGTAATAAGTACTATTTTTAGACTTATAGGACAATTTTAGTCATATCTAATCTTTGAAAGAAAACATATTTGCCTACGAAGAAGTTACCTCCTATCTCTAGTTTTAAAACACTGTTAAAAAAGAAATAAAACAAACATTACAGTCAAAAAAAATCTTAGATAAAAATAACCTTTGGACAACTGTTTATAAGCTATTCAGAGGACAACATCAACTTGCAAACTACAGTTTCAGAAACTGCCTTTTGTAACAACGAAAGACTTCAGATTACCAGAACTGGATCAATTTAGCAAAACAAACAAACCCCGTTTTCATTGTTGACTCAGTGCATTTGGCAGCCTTTTTCCCTCCACAATCAGCCTCTTCCCTGCAAAGGCCCTTGAAAATATCGGCAAGGGAGCAGGGAAAAAAATCTCGCTTTTCTAAAAAAAAAAAAAAAAAGGGGGTGTTGAAAAAACAACTTTCTGAAAGCCTGGAAAGTAACAGATAACGCCACAGATTAGTCTACCTCCACGCTCTCCATCCAGAGCAGAAACACAATTTACGCTATCTTTTCCCGCCGCGGCCTGCGAGACACCCAACAGCCTCCCCACCGTCGGCCATGTCTCGCTTTTAACCTCCCGGGCCTCGGCCCTGCCTTCCTCACCCAACTGGGGCCTCGGCCGCCATGATTTGCACCCCGAAGCCCGCAGGCCTTGGCGGACTGTGCACTTCGGCCTCCCAAACCAGTTAATGCTCTTTTTATTCCAAAGGTCGGAGAGGTGGACGAAGGTGGGGAGAGGCTGCCCAGTGAGAGGACAGGGCTGCGGGGAAACGCGGGGCAAGGTTCGGGCTGCCGCTGGCTTCCAGCCTTCGGCCGGGACTTCCGACCCCTTTGCTATTCCCCTCCTCGCTGAAACAGCCACCTCCTGACGCGGCTTTCGCTGCTCCTCCCCAACGGCACCGCCATCGCGGCCGCTTCCCCCGGGACCGCGCCGTCAGCCGGCGCCCGCCGAACTTACACTCCCGCCCCCCGCTGCCCCCCGCCTCCCAGCCCGCCTCAGCGGCTTCCCGCGGAAACGGCGAGGAGGAGGAGGAGGCGGCAGAGCCGGGATCGGAGTTGGGACCGGGACCGGGACCGGGGCTGGGGCTGGGACGGGGCCCCGCCATCGCCGGGGGCTGAGGTGGTGGGGGTGCCGGGGGGGGGGGGGTGTGCTCCCGGCGACCGTTGGGCCGCGCCGCCCGAGGAGATGGCGGCCGGTGGCGGCCGTGTCGCAGCCCTTGTCCCTCTCAGTGCCCCTGTCCCTGCCCCAGCCACCCCCACCGAGCGGGACACCCCAGCTCCCTACAGATAAATCAGTAAAAAAATTAAGGGGAGCCCCAAACTCGGAGAGGTGGAGGGTGCAGGGGTCGGGGCAGAGGCCCTCTGGCCCCTCCAGCCTGAGTGGTTCCTCAGGGTCTCAGTGAAGATCCTCTAGCCACAGCCACAGGTGCACAGAAAAATGGGCGTTTGGGTTAAAAAAAGGTTCTGCCGGTGTTGCCTTCTTCGAGGCAGGCCCGAGGACATGTGTCTCTGGGTGGTGGCACAGCGTACAGCTGTCCTTAAGGAAGAAATTCATATGCCAAGCCTTAACATTTTAGGGTTTGGCCCAGACTTTTAAATTGACGTTTATTAAACAAGGAGGCAGCTGCGTTTTCTGAAATGCAAGTAAAAACATAAATAATTTTCTAAGTACCGATTGGAGGATGAGTACAGTCCAAGATCAATAGTTTTGTAATTTTATTGATAGTGCAGCATCCCTGAGGTAGGATTCGGATGGAGTTTATTACAGCTTCTGAAAATGTCAAGTTACTTACAAGTTATATTCCTTTTAGGCCTAAGTGCATATCAGTAAAGACTCTTGTTCTTTTTATAGCAATTGTTTCATAAATCTCTTTAAATATATTTAAGTACTATAGGTTTGCATTTTAATAATACACTACTTTTGTGCTTTTAAACATCTAAGGTGCCGAACAAGAATTGTAAACTGTGAAGTAACTACTATGGGAAAGACTAAGTAAAGCATTGGAGGCGGATGATTTTGACAATAAAGAGGGTGTATGTGGTGAGTGTTTAATATTTATTGCATTTAATATTACAAAGTACTATTTATTGTTTTCAGATTTAATGTTAAAAGCAAAGCCTGGAGAGCAAGCTCTGCTGTATTATGTACTTACAGGTACACCTGTGACAAAGGCTTTCTGTAATCGTTCCTTGATGTGTATAACACCGTTTTAGTAATGGCATGCCATTTTATTTAAAGTTCATATGTCAGCTGTGCCTACCTTGCAGATATTTTTTTTTTGCAATTAAATGATTTTGCAGAGAATCATGTACATTTCAGCTCTTTACAGTGGTTTATAAAGCCTTCAAATAGTGCTTCTGGAATATATATCCTATTATCTTCCAAATTATCTGAGTTTACATCTTTTGTTCATTATAAAAGCATATGGATTGAGGGAATATTCTGAATGAATGAAGAACAAATACAGTACTGTTGAATAATCTTGTGGGGTAGATTAATCTATAGCCTCGATTTCTCTCAGGGTGGGTTGCTGTGGCAACCGCCCCAGCTCACTTTAAAATAATTTTGTAAAGCTCACTTCAAGCGCTGCACCCAGCGTGGGCCAAGTTTAAAAGCAGCCAGACATGGGAAGAAGTGTTATACTGTGTTGCTCTTACGAGATAGGGAGGTGGTGGAAGAGAGCGAGGCGTGGAGTGGAGTGGGGTTGAGCAGAACTTTAAACAGAAAATAGAAACCAAGCCACCCCAGGGTTAAGATGCAAAGGAGGTGGATCATTTCATAGTAACCTTACTGCTTTTCAGTTTAAACGCCATGAAAAGATATAAGCTGGCAATCTCATTTCTCCTAAGGGAAAGACACGTTCCGCATCCACAAAAGAACAAAAACGGACTTTGATAATCATCTTCAAAGGCATGTTACCTTGAGATAATCACACTTGTAAGGGAAAGAGATATTTGGATACACACTTCACTCTTTGACAAAACTTTGGAGATCTGATTTTCTAATTACTGCATTTTGACTGATGTCTCATTGTTTAAAACAGTGCGTGCCTCAGGTGGTGGATTAAGAAAAAAAATAATTTTGTCAGCAGACCTACGCATGACCTCTGAACAGCAAAAAAGAGTTGATTTGAGTCTCATGTGAGAAATTTGAAAATGGTGCATTTGTGGAGCATCAGTACAAGTACAGACACCAGAACAAAGGTTTTTCACTGTTTGAAATTATTCCAGATTTTAAAATTAAATGTAGCAAAAGAGATAAAAAAATCCGGAACACTTCAGAAGATACTGCATAAATTCACGCCTGATCGAACCCTGAGATGAGTGAGAAAGCCTGATCCCTCCCCTTACGTCTGTTTGTCCATCTAGCATCTGAACCTCCCTTTAAAAATTGAGGTGTCCTTTACATGGATTTGATGAATCGTCCTCATGACAAAAACTTGGCATGGCTTTGAGGTACTCCAGTGTGTGAAGGTCACAACTATTTAAAGATTAGGCCACAAGTGCCCACACGGAGGTGTAGTAGATGTGCTAAGCTGCCGTATACTTTTATTTTCTGAAATACTTGCCTGCTCTAATAATTACTTTCAAGAAATGACAGTGCTTGTGTTCTGTCTTGCTAGTTGAAGGGCTGCGTTACCAACTAGCCAGAAAGCTGAAAACTTACATATCCTGCGCAAAATAAAGCAGATGACAGTAATTTTCAATTAGAGCACAAAAGTGTGAAGTCTTAACACAGTTTTCTATTTTTGCCTCTAAGAAAACATGAATATTACTGGATAGTTGGGTGCCGTGCTGGGAGACCACAATTGTCTGCAGAAGAGGCGTAGCAAGGGTACAACCCATGTAACTGTTCCATATTTCTTTCCCGCTGCGCTTCATGCCAAAACCTGAGGCTGAGAAAGTATTTCTTCCCCAACGTTACTCGGGCTCCGCTGCTGACACTGCTGAGCATATGTGCCTCTCACCGCCGCGTACAATGTGCTTGGCTCATGTCTGGCTGCCTGGTGGCTCTAGGCACATCGGTATTACAGTTGTTGTTGTTGTCTGGGCCCGTTCAGAGCGTGTAACTCACTCTCTGTCCGTTGAGAGTTGTCCACCCTGCATCTGAACCTCAGCGAGACAGAGTGATGAGACTTGCAGCCACTAAAGGGTGTTCTCTAGGGATCTGAGTTGAGAGCAATTGCAGGGTGCATGGTAGAGCTGCCTTAGCTTGGCTTTGCTCTGACCATGCTTTGAGCATCCATGTTTTAAGAAGTACAGTTGAATTGAAAAGGCGTTTATTCGCTGTCAAATACAGAACTTCGGAAGTAGGTCAGTGGCCCAATGAGATGTTTATAGGGGAAAAGACTGCGAGACAAAGGGCTTGTATTAAATTAAACCAAATATATATTTATCACTGCTGTTTGAATACAGTCGTTTGGTTTAATCACGTGTGCTATTCCTATTCCCAGTACCTTAATCTATCATAAAAATAATAGTCTGTGCCTTCACAAACTCCCCTGCTGCTCTCGAAGGATCGTAAAAGTTGGCTGTTTATGCAGAAATTAAAGGAAGTATCTGCAAAGTCCGGTCTTACTCACAAATTATTGCATGTGCTTAATTTGGATTCAGGCTCGCGTACAGTACAGTCCTTTCAGTCCAGTTTTAAAAGCGAATGAACGTATTAAAAAAAAAAAAAAACACCAAAAGGGACAAAAAAAAAAAAAAAAGAGCCGTGTCTTTTTACACCGCGTGCTGGAGATGCTGCATCTCTGCGGGTAAGCCTGACCGGAGCCCGTCTCGGCAGCCGGCCGTGGCTGGGACGCGGCCCTATTCCTCTGTGGGGCTGCCCCAAACTTTGCTATGGGTAGCACCGGGGCGGGGGGAGGAGAAGCCCCCCGCAGCGGGATGGGGTTGCCGGACGAGTTTGGGAAGTTGGGGCAGCTGCTCAGCGGACGGAGGGCTCCGCAGAAGGAGCCCGGCAAAGGGGCAAGGAAATCCCGGGGGTCGGGGTGGTGGGGAGGGGTACCGATACCCAAGGACCGCAACCAGCCCGGGAGGTGCGGGGAGCAGGGACGTTTCCCACCCCCCGCAGCTCTCCGCACGCTGGCTCCGTCCGTGCCGCCGCTGCGGGGGAACCGGTCGGCCCGACCCCGGCTCCACCGGCTGCGGCCCCGGCGCTGCCCGCCCCTGGGCTGAGCCGGGCTGCGGGTCCCTCCCAGCCCCTTGCAGCCCACCCCACCGCCCTCACGCCGCTGTACCTCGCCGGGAAAGAGGGTGGGGGGGAGGACGGGACACGATACGCGTGTTGTCTTCCCCCGGCATCATAACGGGTTGTCATTAGGTTTGCGTGTGGCATACGCCGTTACTTCCCCCCCCCCCCCACCACCACCCCCCCACCACCACCACCACCACCCCCCCCACCGTAAAACTAAAATTAGCAAAATGTCAGGAATGGAAAGATTGATTCACCCAAGATGCAATTATCATTTAAAATGTGCTTGATTGAGGTGCTGATGTTCAGTGATTTATTCTGCATACCATATACATAATTAAAGTAGCGTAGTGGAGTAATTTATCAATCTAGTTTAGACTAGAGGGGCAAGGAAGGGAGCTGCTGCCGCTGCTGCTGCTCTATGTTTGTTTTATTAAAACGCTTTCGGGATCTGATCCCGCCCCTTTTTTGCAAGAGTGAAACTGATTATTTCTCCAGCTCGGGAGGAGAAGTCATTCGTTCGGGATTGTGGCAGAGAGAGAGAGGGAGAAACAGAGCCGCAGAAGGAGAAGAGGAGGGAGGAAGAGGGAGCGGAGCGGGGAAGGACAGACACCTCCGCCGCCGCGCAGCCCGAGCCCCTTCCTCGCCTCCCCCTTCCCCTGCGCGATGTTACAAAGGCTGTGAGCTGCTCGCCTTTTCCCATTCGCCTGCTGTCACTTCCTTCCTGGACGCTTTCAGGACGAGTCCGGTTACTTTTAATCCGACCAGCAGCTCAGCCACTTTCTCCTCCTCCTCCTCCTCCTCCTCCTTCTTCTCCTCCTCCTCCTCCTCCTCCTCCTCCTCCTCCACGCTGCACACACGCACACGCTGCACACACACACGCACACCCCAGACATCTCCTGGCTGCTTATTGGATTGACTTTGAAGGTTGTGTGTGTGATTCAAGGAGGCTGCATGTTGAACCAGGTGGTGAATATTTAAGGCTGGAAGAAGTAAAGGGATTTTTTCTTTTTCCTGTGAAAGGAAAATATCTCAAGGACTAGGCTGATCATCCAAACAGCTAAATGTTTATAATGTAAGTACATGTGAAATTCAGCATCGGAATAAAATACAGCGGGCACGGTGCAAAAGCCCTACATACGTTTCCTATTGCATTTTAAGAGTATCAGTCATTGTGCGTGGACTGGGATTGAGGTTGCTTGCAGACTTTTTAAGTGTATGATTGCGCTGTCAGTTGCTTAAAAGTAACTTTTTAGACAAGTAACGTAGTTAAATCACTGTATAGTAAATTATTGCTGACTTGTATCTATCAGTGTCTTCAGTGTTTAAACTTTGATGAAGTTAGTTTACATCATTTGTGTGCTTGATATTGTGAAGTGCTCGAAGGTTATTTCATTTGAATAGTTCACCGAATACTGTGACCTTGCAGTGCTTGCACCCTGATTTATCAGACTAAGGAAGCAATCCAGTTGGAGTGAAATGCTCTTAAACTTTATTGTATCATAAGCTCTTCAGTTCTGGAGTTTAGGCAATGCATGCTTGCAAGTGTTTAACTTTGTGCGTCTTTCTCTTGAATACTTATGTATGAGACGGAAAGACCCCTTGCACTGATGTGGGAATTTAAGTCATAGGCTGCAAACCTCTTTTGGAAGAGTATGCTTTGCTCTTCACATAGTACTTTGAGTAATCTTTATATTTTTTTCAACACGAGGGAGTAGAGCTAATCAGCCTTACAAAACTGGCCGGTTTAGTTGCATTACAGTTACTTACAGCCTAAGATAAAGTTTAATGTAAATGAGAGACTTACAAGACTATTGGTGCATTATGTAACTGTAATACTTAACATTTCTCATAAAACTTTGTGTGACCTTCTGTCAGCCTGAAAAACAAAACAAGCATAAGGACAAATTAATAATTCCTTTTCCCCCAGAAAAAGAAAAGAAAAGAAAAGAAAAGAAAAAAGGCAGCACAATGCAAAACAGAACTTAATGAATCATTGTGGGTACCTAAACATTGTCTTTTCTATAAAAGTTCTATATTCTTTTCTGTATATAATTATTATTATTATTGGCAAATACCTGTATCTTGACATTAAAGACTGTAATACACAACTTAAGACTAAAGATTTAAGAGAATTCAGCAGAGAAAGGCACTTTGCCAGTATTTTACTGGTGATCGGAAAAGAATTGTCTTGACACAAAATGCATTTTCTTAGCACATATCTGACGATCAGCTTCATGGCAAATGTCCTAGTTTCATATCTTTACTTTAAAAGAACTACAAGATGGATGATAAACCAATTATATTAGATGCAAATGTGACTGGATTTCTTTTATTGGCACTTTCCCGGGTATTGTGCTTGAAGAATAAAGATGTTTATATGGAGTGTAATAACTCTAATCCCTAGAGGCTTGGCAGGGCATGGAAATATAACCACCTGTGAAACAGTTCTAACCTCTGTATTACATACATGCTGATTTCCAGTTCAAACGCTCAGGCAAATTGCCACTTTGGGGATTTGTTATTTTGTAAACTATTTTTGTTACGTGATTTTAGGTACCTAACATCAAGTCAAAAAACTCGCAAGACCTTTTTACTTTATCAGTTTTATTAAAATGTCTGTTTTATTATTCTTTCTCTATCAATGAATACATTATTCCTACCCAGGCTAATACTGAAGACTCTGCTCACACTTAAGTGCCTTTGTAAGTAACGGACAAATTCTTTGAAGAAAAACTTAAGAAAATGGCCCTTAATTCAGGGGCTGCATGTTCCTTATAATACACATCCTTTTATTTTAAAAGCTTGCTGTTTATATGTATTTTTGCTAATATGCCCTACATGGCTAGTATGACAAGATAATTCTGGGACCTGAACATGAAAACCTTCTTTCATGCAAACTACTTACACAACTAGTCCCACTGACAACACCAAGACTACTTGTGTGAAAATAAACAAGTTACAGGAATAACGATTTACAGGATCGGGTCCCTAGGAGAGCTAAACCTCTTGCCTGTCCCATCGCTCTCTTAGGACAGAGATATAAAGAATGTCACTTTCAATGTCCTCTAAATGAATGCAGGAATCAGATATGTCTGTATCCTCTTAAGATGACTTGACTAAGAAAAAGGAAACTTAGGCTTAAGAGCCTTATAGACATTGGTACTAAACAATGAATAGTGTGTGAGATTAAGTCTTTTAGAGTTATGGTCCTGAGCTGCTGGTTTTGGAGCGTCGTAAGAAAATTCATACAAATACTTTCTTACTGTGAATTTTCTTTCCATATAGGATCAGGAATTTTTTTCTGATTTTTTTAATAAACACTCTCAATCTGTGTACCTGCAATGTGCATATTCAAAAACTGAGAGAGGCCTCTCTTAAGTGGTTCAGATTTTTAAAACATCAAAAATGTTACAGACAAAGAGAAATTAAGCTTTCTGAAGCTTTTTCCAAAAGTTTACCGCTGAAAGATTTTGATAGCTCACTATTCAGTAGATAAATGTAACTACATAGAAACTGATTAAACATAGGAACTGAGCAGGACTTGTGATGAGAATACTTTTGCCAATTTAATTTCTTTTAATTTTACTTTTCTCCGTAACAGGTTAATTTATTGTTCACCAGAATAGTTCAGTCCATCTTCAGAGACAGCTAAGGATATTTCTATGTCTCATTGAGCAAGAAGTCATTAACTGCTATTAGGTGCTTGAAAGAATAAGCATTTGGGTTTTGATACATAGACTCGATTTTTACCTGTTGGGCATCATTATTGTAAATTACACGATAATTTATCAAAAAACCAAGTAAGGTGTAGTGGGATTCTTTTGAAAACGCTGATTATGAAGATGAAGATAAATAAGGTGCTATATCATTTCAAGAAGTTTATAGTCTCTGCTTCAGCATTTTGAAGAATAACTAATGCAGTTATATTTGTGATGTATTTTAAGATTTTAAAATTTTGCTATATGATGTCAGCAGAGAGATTTTGCTGTGTCCTCATTTACGCTCAATAGCGACTTAGGTATAAAATAGAAAAAAATTATATATGTAGTTTTGAACAGCTAGAAAACTTCAAGCTTAAGAGTAGTGTTAATATTCTGGTATTTGAAAAGGTTGAAAATACACTTTTGCATCTTATTTCAGAAATGAAATGGGCTTAGAAGAACCCTGGTCAGCAAATACAACAGATGGTGCAAGAGAAAAATTGAAAAATTTGATTTCTTAATTTTCTGTTTCTAAATATAGGAATTCTTTAGGTCCTCTGACCAGCTTTAAGATAATTTTCTCAGAACTGGTGGTCAATGTTACATGTGGACAGGTGATTAAAAGCTGGTATCTTCAGTCCCCCTCTTTAATCTCACTGTCTCATTGACTGCAGTGCAGTAGAGCTTGTCTATTCACTAAGATCTGTCATCTTTAGGAAATCAGACCAGCTTATAGAGGCGATTCACAAAACCAACAGTGACAACAAAGTCTTATGTGCCTCACAAAAGAAGGATTAGGTAGTTCACATGTCATTTTGATTGGGCAGAGATAAAAGCTGATTGCTGCAGCATGGCAAGGCACACTTCAATTTCAATTGATTATTTTATAAGACAACTGTAACTCTGTTGCTTAGTCATTGTTAAATGCAATTTGAAGGAAGAAAAACTCTTTTTTGACATTACTGATTTTGTATGTCTTTATAGTAAAAGCTAGACCCACTTGTAGCATTGTTATAGAAATTTTTGAAAATGCTGTTTAATTCACCGCTTTTGGGAAATATATTTAAAATGTACTAGATTATTGTCCTGGGATTTTTTAAAAACATTTTTACCTGGATGATATCCTGTCATAGCAATAAAAAGTTCTCAAAAGTGCCTAGGACTATACTAAATTCACTGCATTTACATTATTAAGAGCTTATGTGCAGAGGAGAGTGCATAAAACGTGTCAGGGCTTTGCAGATTTATCAAAATTATAATATTGAGGAACAAATAAGTCATCTTAGTTTACCTCTACTCTGTTATTTTTTAAAATGTAATGTAATGTAAAACTATACTTTGTGCTGCGGACGTGAACATAGTGCTCTGGTGGGAAATAGGAAATTAAATGTTGTCCCTATATTATTAAATATGTCATTTATCAGTGAAAATAGAGAGTTTCAGCTATTTGCATAATTTACTTATAACATACAGACTTTAACGTTTGGAATTATGAAACTTTCAAGCTGATAACTTCTATGCTAATTTCTTACCATTTTTCAAAAGAAGAACTCGTTTTTTTTTTTCACCCAACTGATGCCTCCTAGTGTTTCACATAATAAAACACTAATGAGTCAACCATAAATGTAAACATTGTTTTTTTAATTGTCTTCATCTTATGTGATACATAAAATTAATATTTATGTATTTAATTTTGTGTGTGTTATTATAATCAGACAGGAAACTCCTGTAAATTTTGATGTTTCATCCTAATGGACACTGAAAGCATATTTTGATTTTCTTTCATTCTAGCTTTGCCTCGCTGTATTTTGAGAAGTTTAAGTTCTATGTAAAGAACATTTTCTTTTTCTTCTTTTGTTTCCGATGTGCTTTACACTAACTTCTCTACAATGTGTTACGAGGCTCAAGTGGGAATTTAAAAAATTTTGGTAGGATAATGTTTGGAAAAGTAAGCCCTTGGAAACAGGTGATAAATGCAGTTCTAGAAATGTTTGAAATATCCTGAAGTACCTCACGGCCAAATAAGATGAAAAATACTAGTCTGAGACACGCTCGCTCATTACAGTCCTTAAAGAACAGTTAAGTTATTACGTTTTGTAATTGTTCCTGGTTTATTTACTGCTGTGTAATCAAGGAAACTGTATTAGGACAGTCTTCAAATGTGCAAAACGTGCGCCTTACACTTTTGATTGTAGATGTGGATGATCAGTACTTTTGAAGAGGAATTTGTGTGCATAAAATACTGAAGCAGAACTTGGAGTGGAAAAGACAGAAATATAATGTCTTTTTCTTTCAAGTTCAGTCTGACCATATAGCTCATGAATGCTTGAAAATACATTCTGTTATATTAGATTCATGTCATGCAACAGTAGAATATTTTATTTTTTGGATGGGAGAGTGTAATTTTCAAAAAGTTACCTAGCATCAGTGTAACAAAATACAACTTCTGGGCCCCAGCTGTGTATTTGAACTGTCAGGTACAGTCTCATAATGATAAAAAACCAGCAAAGCTGAGTGCACTTTTGCACATTTTAGTGTCACACTTTATGTAAAGTATGAGATCAATTTAAAGATGACATTGGAAATATAGCCTGTTATTCTAAGACTTTCGAGAAAAGCAGTGGAATTCCTACATACTTGTTCGACTAAGGAAGTTTGAAAGATCAATAAAATTATTTAGCAATTAAAAAATCATAAGTCTACCAGTTAATATGGGTAATTAAAATTTGTTTCTTCTTTTCAATGCACCTATGGTAAATTTAGGTCCCTGCTTACTGATAAAATAATTGCTTCCCACTGAATACAGAGAGTTAAATCTATACATGCAGATCTCAATCATGGGAATTAGTGTTTGGTTTTAGAATATATGAAAAATGCAGGTCTGAGTGTTGCGTTCTGCCATCAGCCCTGTTAATATCACATTTTTCTACCATTAGGTTTAAACTGCACAGATACCTTTCCGAGATCTGTCATTTATTTAAGCCGGTAAACACCGAATAGTATCCTAGCCTTAAACTTCCTTGCATCTTGAAAGTATTTCAAAGTACGCAAATGGCACCCGCTATTCAGCCAGGAGAGCTAACATGCAAAAGTGATAGAATTTTCTCATATAGTCACATTGCTTCTTCTCTTGCAAAGAGAAAGTAAATTTGCAAGGGAAACAGAGGGAAGCATAGAGAAAAATAATCTTTAAGGCAGTTCAAAGGTAGGACTGTTATTCTGAAATACAGCTAAAGAGAACTCCACTAAGCATTTTTCCTTTTTTCTTCCCTCCCTTCCCCCCCACCCCAAAACAACTATTTAGATACAGGTCTGGATAAATTCTTTGAAAATTATTTTAAAATTGTACGGAATAAGCTCTCATGCAAGATGGATTCGGTAATCACGCCGGTGAGGTCTGTAGCCTGGGCTCCTTTCGTAATTCTTTGAACAGGTGCCTGAGCAGTCACCTGCTTCAGCAGGGCAGATGTACTTATCTCTGCCTCCTGCCACCTTCCCTGACATTGGAGGGCTGCAAAAGAGTTAGCGCCGAGAGAGCTTCAGACATCCTGGCCAATACAGCAGGTCCTGGAAAGGCAGTAGCTGCTGCCTTCATTTAAGTTAAGCATAAGGCAGCCCACAGATTAGGGACGGAGTGGAACAGATGGCATAAAGCTCCTCTGCCTCCTTTTCCCAGGTTCTAAAGCTGATAGAAAACTTAGAATCCAACCTAACAGGTCTTCTCTGACTCTTATTTCATCAATTGTATAACTGATTAAGTGACGTTTATCATGAAAATTTGTATTAACCAAATGCCAGTGCAGGAATTCACCTTAGACATTACTGTCTTTTCTCTCTCATCCTAGAATCACAAGATGTCCAGTTAAGTAAACCAATTAGAAATAACATTTATGTTTGCTTTTATAGATACAGGACGCATGCCATTTGTGGAACCCATGCTCAGTTAAATTTCACTATTTGCTTTTAAGTAGTCAATCAATAGCCATTAGCAAAGTATGTACAAAGGACAAGGAGGGAGGATTGTGAAATTGTTTATAAAACACATCTGCAAAAGTAAACATAATGCAGAACATTGTCCACGTGCAACATTACTTTTAGTGATATAACAAGTAATGTCACTATAAATCAATAGCATGTGCTATTTATTTGATTTCTAATAAATTCTTTCCCCTACTGACAAATATATTGTGATGTGACATCATATTTGAAATAACCATGCATTATTTTAATCCAAATAATTTAGTTAATGTCAGATCATTACAGAAATTAAAACGTTACAGAACATATCCACCAGTGTAAGAAGCTAGACTACAGCACTTTTAATTTTAAAATTCCATATAGACTTCGCAGCAGAGATTGTTTTAAACCATTTCGAGGGAGCTGGGTGGAAAACCTGTCCCTACAGATGGGGGGGTGTTGCAGAGAAACGACAGGACACTGAGATTCTCTGACCGTCCCGTCACACTGGCCCACGCGTCCCCTTCAGCCTGGCATTCTAGCTGCAGACATGTGCTGACAGGAATTCCCCAGGGTTGCCATAACCCTTGGGAATGCCGGGGCAGTTTGTAGAAAAAGTTAGCACAATTTGAGGATATTCTGTGAAACCAGCAGGAGACAGTATGTTCTCTACACAGTGCCCTCAGGCCAGCTTTATCTCTGTCCATCTGTGTCCCAAGGGTTGCTTCTGCCTATACTCAATACGAGAAGTGGCAGAAATAGCAAAAAAAAAAGGAGGAAGGCTTTTAGGAAGGTTACACAGAATGTGGCTACACTTGGTAAGATGGTATGCAAATGGAGGAGAGTGGACAGTACATGGTAGATGAGCTTAAAACCGTGATCTTGCAGAGTGTTTTCAAACAAATTTCCTGTTGAAGTATATAGCATTTGGCTTGCTATGAATAATCCTTTCTTTTGCAGACATAGGGCAACGGTCTTAAGAAAATAATAACAATGAGTGATTAAATGTGTTCTGTACCTATGAGGAGCTGATCTTTGAAGCGGTATTTGATGAGAACCTGTTTTGCCCGCAGAATCCTGGAGAAGTGGTCAGTTTTTTCCTTTATCTTGCTTATGTGTATAAGATACAGGCAAGGAATTGATAGAGCAGCAGGATGAGGAAAAGTCCAGCTTATTACCCCACTGCACTATATGAAATAAGTGTGAAACTGCACACTTAGCAAACTTCTACATGGCACATTTTTTATGTCAGAATACGGAGCCAGGGAATGCATCCTTGCCGTAGCGTACAACATGTACAGCTTTATCCAAAACACACATACATAAATTTTAGAGATCAGAAATATGACCATAAATGTTCATGAGAGCCTATGGACTAGTACACTCATTTAAAACAAAATAGGATGAAGCAGAATTTCATTAATGTTCTTGGGAGCACACGTTAAAAAAAATATAACCCAGGCTTATTGTATTACTAGTACTCTTATTTATGTGACATGTTGTTAGCAATTGGAAATAATTTAAAATTACATTTTTTTTAATGTATATTAATTGGAAAGTAATATTCCAGATTTTTCTTAAAAGGAAACATGATGGAATGATTGGCAAGGTACCTAATTAAAGCAGAACTGCCCATAATTACATGTACAGAAGTGGGGAATGCCTATCTATACCCTTGGTAGGAAAAAAATCTGCGTATCTTCACTGGAATAACAAAACGATCTGGCATTTCTGTTTTATTGTCGATACTGCAATAAAAAAAAAAAAAGATTATGCATAGGACAGAAACAGAAGAATATTCTTCTACATTTCCTATCATATTCTTGGCATACAAGCTGAAAATTGGACTAATATTTTCATGGTTTTTCCAGAATTTGATACTGACAGAACAAAATGAGAATCTACCTTCAGTACAAGTTCCAGTACTTAAATCCCCATCCAGAACATTACATTTAGTTCAGTTATGCTTCCAGTAGATATTGTCTCAAGCTCAGTCATACATTCTGTGGTGTTCAACAGAATAGTAATCTTGAAGGCATTCTTAGCGAGTGCTATCTTCTCTGCAGTTTCATGTTTTTAAAAAAAATTATCGTGGATAAGGTATGGTGGTGATGGGCATAATGCAAATCCTTATGACAGATACAGAGAAAGCAGTAAAAAAGTGATATTTTTGCATGGCATTTTAATGCTATTAGGAGTTTTTCCCCCACCCGTTGCTTCTAATCCTGTAGAAAAATACTTAATTGAGAGCACCAGGACTTCTCAATGGAAGCAGAGTGTGTTCTTTAGTTAACTTTTTTTTTTTCTTTTTTTTGGTCACTTAATAACAACATGAAGCAATATCTGATGCAGCGAAGAGGTATGGCATAAAAGAAAGATACTATTGTCTGTTTTGAAGAACAGTGCTTGTCATGTATCTGGACAAGCAGTGATTTGCTGGTGCTGCCTTCTGTTATAGGTTGCTAAATGTCGTCTGTAAAGCAGTAGCACGATGTTGTACCACATTTTTCTGTATAAGATTAAAGGCAAACCTATCCTGAGACCGTCACTACTTTGGGTACCCCAAACAGGGCATGGAGTAGCACTTCTGCAGATTTCTGATTAAAGTAATTTTGAGGATGGTCAGGAAGAAAGTATTTGTTCTGTCCTTTCGCTCTACTGTTTTCCAGATGTGATCGGAGAGAGGAAGCTGTTCCACTAATGGATCAGAAGATTGCTCTGTGATTTAAACATCATCCTAAAATATAGCTTCCATGTTTGATAGACTTAAGTTCAAAGTACAATGTAGATATATCAAAAAGGCCTCTTTAAAATCACAAGGAATCTATAGACATATAGTTTTGTGATTCTCCTGCTGATACTTGTGGAAAAAAAAGGGATCATCAGCATTCTATTTTCATATGTTGGTCTAAATGCAAGTCTTAAAATCAGAACAGTTAAATAAATACCTATTATCGTGCCTGTTCACACAGCACATTTTGAATATATTGCGATCTCAACTAGATATCTAAGATTAAAATACAGGTTTTCTATTAAAAATTGAACATACAACACATTCAGTTCCAAAGTGTGGTCCAAATTTTGAAAAAGTTTATTAATAGTCTCCAGCACCACATGCAACCCATCGGTGACAATTTCCAAGAAGATCAGGGAGCAGAATCTTTCAATATGAATTCCAAAAATTAGAAAAAAAGGGGAGATTTTAAAAATGTATAAATATATTGTACATCTTTAACATAAAATTCATTAATAATCATCCCTAAAAAGACAGATGTACTTTATCTGAGGCAACAGATGCAAGGTAAAAACAGTCTGCAAATTAAGTGCAGAGACTGTACAACAGTCCGATGCATACAATATAAGAAAGGGACTCAGAACTCCTAAATGTAATTTTAAATGCAGCTGCAAACTTTCTTTGTGCAAGTCTGTTATGCAGTGGCTCAGTTCTCCAAAGGCAAAACACAGATGAAAACTGGCAACTTTACTGAGATGCTGTAAAAGCTGAAATCTATTCAGCATGCCAGGACGTATCCACGTAATTAGAAGGGACTTAGGGCAACACAAAAAAGGGGAATTTAGGTTTTACTTTGCTGTGTCCTGTTGTCTACTGGAATCCACATCCCCAGGTTAAGCCTGTAAATTCTTTATAAGCACTGGTTTAACTTTTATAACAGAAATTCAAGATTTGAGAAACCTGATTTGAAGTACTTCCTACCCTTAATTTAGACCAGTTCACAGAAAAGACAATTCCCTCTTTCTAGAAAGGTCCTTAATCAGTTGGCTGTAGAATATTCTGGGAGAAAGCTACTCTCAGTTTCCAAATGTGAGGCCATCCCATTTTTTTATAGATAATTAAATATTCATCAAATGAGGGGTTGTAATTGAGTCATGTTTCACTGGAATGCCATAGTTCCTTAGCTGTTGAGTTGGTCTCTTGTGCTCTTTTATCTCTCTTCTTCAAAAATACAAGCCTTTCTGTGTTTCTACTCTGTAATATAGCTTAAAACTAGTTTAAACAACCAGTTCCATACCATCTTTCCTATTGCATTGTCTGAAAAGTTTTATTTTACTTTATAAAATACAACATATAAGAATAAAGTGCCTTTTGTTTTAAGTCTACATTTACAAGTGTATTCACCTAACTATGTGAAACTAGATCTTTTCTAAATATCTCTGTGTCAGTCTTTCATAATTTTTAGTGGCCTCATTCTTTCATTTGAGTTTCTTTCTTGAACTGAGACATACCGTGCCTAGCAAAGCTCTGAAATGTAGGATAGGAGTTAGAAACATGAAGAAGTGTTTGAATACGAGGACAACGAGCATGCTGTAAATGAGTAATGGATTGATTATAGGTTGGTTGAGACAGGAAGTACAGCTTCGGGGTACATTAAATTGCTCAGGCTACCTAAGAGTCTTTAATAAACCTTTATGGGAACAAATAGTTCAAAAATAGCCATTATGTGCATGTTCTCCGTCGTCTTCAGCAGAGCTTGGGTGGTCCTTTAGGAAAGACCTTGTGGCCTAGCACGCACGCCTCTTCAGCCAGTTTCTTGTACAGTTAATGTGCCTGTTGAATATGTGGGTGTGAATCCAAACCTGACTTCCTGACCACATTATTATGCTTGAATTAATGAAGAAGAATAACAACTCTGGTTAAAAAGTTGTGCTGATATTCAGTCTTGGCTAGTATTTATCCAAGAGCTTGAAAGAGCTTCTAAGTTGTAAAAATGTGCTGCTTTTTTCTTTTGTTTTGTCTATATTTGGGAAATTCCAATTTCACAAAGAGAAATTATATCCACAGATACTCGTATGTTTATTTAACAGTATTTCATATGTAACTGAATATATAAAAGTGTGCTTTGCTCATGAATTCCAGCAAAACTCCACTGACTTGATAACCTACTAAAAACTGCTTTATGTACAGAATTAATATTCATGCTGTTAATTAACATCCACCTCTTTTTCTCAGTTCCGCTCTGACTCTTTCTCCAGACTCATTAGAAACAAAGGTACCATTTGAATAGAACATTTCAAAAGAAGATCTCCTTATCTTCTCTTCTGGACCACACTGGGAAGGATATGTAGAGACCTGCCACTTCTTTGGCCAAGAACATTATAAGCAGACTTAAGCAGTTTTCAAAGGCCCTCTTGGGGGTTAAAGTCTGTACATGTGCGACTGCCATTCACACATCCTGAAGTGAAATGGAACACGAAGGTGCATTATACGCTGCTCTAGAGCTTTTCTCAGACTAGGCGAGTATATGTCAGCTTCTGACTGCTGGATGTTAATTGTACTGTGTAATGATACGTATGAGTTTTATAAATACCAAATCATTCCGTTTTACTAATGTGATTCTGAAGTACCATCAGAATATTAGATAGTCACTGCATATGGAATACATAACAGGCTGAGACCGCTGGCCTCATGAGGCTTCCAGATGCTCCAAATAGTTGACTTGAGCTGCTCGGACCGTTAGGTGCTATAATAATCTTTACTCAGCTGGCAGTCACATCTTATTCCTGATATATAAGGTAAAACAGTATGTAAAACATCAGTGCAAAATTCAGAAGAGTTTGTCTGTCCTTGTAATTGGAACACTGTTTTCTTTTTTTTTTTTTTAAAAAAAAAAAAAATGCGCTTCCATGTCTATTTGGTCTATCTTCAAGTGGTTAACCAAAAGGGAAACAGTGTAAGTCACTTTACACCTGAAATAAAAGACTTATTTTAGAGACTCGGCAGAATTCCTGAATTCATTCCTGAGCATAAGCATGCAGTTCTGCTGCCATGGTGAGTCAGTATCTGGGAGTGCTTTTTAACTATTAGTAAAGATCAGGTTCTCCTTTTATATGGGTATACACAGCTACCACTATTTGTGGCAGCAGTTCTGTCCTGAAGACTGTAACTCATTGATACTTTTTAGAGCCATCTTGGGTTCTCAATCCATGTATTCAACAGCAAAACTTGACAGGATACAAGCAGCAACCATTTGTGCTAATTTAACTTGTCAGGCTTACTGGTCCTGTAATGCTGGAGTACTCACAGGCTGTTTGTTTAATGTCAATTTTAGGTATAGCAGTATTTTTGTCAGAAAGCAGAGCTAAGCACAGGAAGGATATTCTAGTGTTTAGGATGGCAGCCTGGATTTGGGCAGTGTGGATTTAACTCTTTCGTCCAGAACCTGGTTTAGATAACTGTGAGGATTTCACTTTGTTAGTGCATCAATCCCCTGTCTGTCGAACGAGGATGGTATTTCCCTGAGGCGAATTCTGTGGGACTCAGACACTGTGGGAATGCTGGCCATATGAGTACCACAGGGCGTAAAAAAAGACAGTGTAGAGTATAAATATGTAGTTGCTTTTGGAAAGTTACCGTCTAAAGCAAAGCATACAGTCTGCAACAGACTCTTAGATAACTTCACTTTTGTTAGAGAGTCATTTTAATTAAAGTTTAGAACTTTCTGCTTCTTTCTGTCCATTTTTCTTCTACTTCTTTAGTTGTTGTGCCAAGGTATCCATGTGTGTTTCTTCCACTGTCATCTGGCTCATTCCCAGCAGATGCACACAATCTGTTTTGCTGTCACTGACAGGGCTCAGTTTATGGAAAGAATGTGACAGAACATGCTGCTGTAGTCACTTGCACAGGATTCTCTTTTCTAAAAAGTAGCTGAGAATAAATTCGCTCTTTTTATTTTTTCAATATATTCTTCAGTCATAGAGGTTTATCCATGCTACTGGGCATCAGGTTACATAGGGTACTTGTTTAATATCTTAGCTTTCTTTTTATTTCTTAGTCTGTAAAATACGGATTTGCCAGTAATGTATATAGGAAATCATCACAATACGTTGACAGACCTCAGTTTCAAGTGGTGGCCGTTATCCTGGCCATTCTGGAATAAATGTAATATTCTCACCTCTTATTTAGAAAATATTATGATATTTCTTTTAGATTTTATACTCTAATGCTGATCATCCAAAATTGTGGGGTCTTCAGCATCCTGCGCATATATGAAGTATTCATAAGGACGTTGTGTAAGGGGGCTGCTTTCCTTCCAGTGCAAACAGCTCGTCCAGTAAGAGGCTGAGTAGATAGGAATAGCAAAGTGGAATTTGACTATCTGGGACTTTGTTGCCTGCAGAATAAAAACCTTTAAACACAGTTAACGTTGCCAAATACTCTTGTGTTGTGGTAACAGCTCCAGGTCCTAAGAGAGATTAGGGTCTGTAGTGCATGGTGCTGTGCAAATACACGTGGGCAGCCTTTGTCTTGAGGCATTGACAGTATGGACAAACCAGCTAAACAAAGAAGGTAGAAGGAAAAGAAATGCGGATAGTTTTACTATTAAGAACGCCTTGCAGTTCTTCTCAGTGTTCAGCACGAAGAGATGGCATGTTAATTAATTGTTATGGGAAGTGTCTTAACCAGCATAATACTGTTTATGAGGTGATGGGGTGTTCCCATTATGTCTTTGCAAGAGGAAAATTAATCAACAATTCAAATTTGGGATACATAACTTTGACTTATTGCTTTGCTGCTTTCTGCCTCTGTCTCAGTGAGGGCAGGGATGACAATAGCAAATTCCATGCTAGACTACTAAGGTTACAGCCTAAGCTGTTAAAAAACTGTTAACATTAAATATGTATGGGCACACTAGATGTTTATTAAAGGATAGAATTTGTTTTACAAGCTGATGTTGCCTGTAATCCTATTATTTTCATCCTTAATGATCTAACTTCTGTCTTTGAGTTGTGCTTTGTTCAAAGGGGTTGATGTCTCTGGGTTCTTGTTTACCTGTAGCTAAAAAAAAAAAACCAAACTGTCAACAGTGGCAATCTCCATTAATTCCCCAAAAACTAATGTAATGAGCTTAGTGACTTGGCTGCATTTGAAATAGCTGCATATTTACATTAACATAAATTAAATATATTTAAAGAAATTTTATCTGTATTTTTTAGGACGTAGTTTTAAACACTATTTCATTTTTAGGAGTGCCTTTATATATTTAAAACTCTGAATTCATATTTTTGAGCCTCACGTAATTGCAGATTTTATGTTATTGATAGGGTACATATGTTAAAAAGGCTATCTAGAAATATGCTACAGTGGTAGACTGCCATGTTAGCTAGGCTTGTGGTTTTTCTGTAAAATCACTTCCTATGATCATGTACATATATTTATACATATGTACATATATATATATCTGTGTGCTTTATATACAAATATATATGGTTTTCAAACTATGCATGCGTGCCTCTGGGTATGCCTTACGCTGTAAATAAAACTGTCAAAATGTCTCTTCACAGTTAGACCTCATAAAAATAATCAGTCCATAAACACGTGGTGCTCTTTATTCACATATATGCAGTTACTATTAAAAATGAAAGTCTTTCTGCTGTTGTTCTAGATTTACAGTCCTTCTATATTATAAGTTAGAAATATAGTATTTTTTAGTGGTTTTTTGTATGTAGTTTTGTATTTGTATGTGTATGCGGGAATGGGAAAGATACATATAAGCATCCCAAACATAACTTTTTCTTGGTTTTGTAGACAGGTTGGATTAGAAGATGACTGTAACCCCTAGTTCCATTACTATATTTTTAATATTATTTTTTGTTAGAGGCTAGATCTTTCTAGGGCTTCTGCAAATAATCCTGACTTTTAAAATTAGTCCCAAAATTATTTCTGGATGCGAATCATTAATATGTATATTTCTAAGAGACAAATATTTTCAGTATATCAGTTGTCACACATAATGTAAAAAGAAGAATAAGAATAAACAGGGTCCTCAAATGATTTATTTTGCTAGGTCTCAGCATAACTGCTAGGCTCAGTTCAACCCTAGAAATAGTTCCACTTAGCTATTACGCTTTTTAGACCAAGATTACAACGGGACCAGCACACCCATTATTAAGGCAGGCGGAGAGAAGTGAATGGGATAATTTAATACATTTATAAAAGGGTAGATTTTGTATCCTGATCTATCTCACGAGAATTGATACTTCTACAAAGTGTCAGGAAAGAGGCCAAAGACCAAAAAAAAAGGACTATGGAATGTAACACTCTTTCATTATGTCAACCTGTATTTATCTTAATTTTTTTAATTACTTTTTTCTTTTAGAATTAAGCATATTAATTACACTTTCTTTGTTAAAAAACAGCCTACAAACTGAACTGCAGTTCAGCATAGCAATATATTTCTTTTAGATCCAAATGCTAAGCACAAGAATCTCAAATCCTTTTGCCTGGTAGTTCGTGAGCCTACTTGGAACTTGACATGGTAAATAAGATGCAATTTATACACATCCAGATTGGACAAGTCAGATGATAAATTCCAAAGCTGAAGACTTATTCTATAGAACTCTATTCTGTAAGTGTACCAGTTCCAGACATCACTGCTGATCTTAGCTGTAGGTGTATCGCAAGTGAGAAGATGTAAAGTCAAGATTGGATTTTTTTCTCATTTTATATAGAGCTGATAACCTCCATCTTAAAAAAAAAAAAATCCATAAGGAAAACTGATCAAGTGATTAGCAGAAAAACAATAGGCTGGAAGCTGCTTTTCCAGAGATGCTGCTGTTTTTAGTTTATATAGAGTAGGGCACTTCGCTTTATATTCCCCTTACTTCCATCTCTGTTGAATAGGGACTAGCTTTTTCAGCCTCCTCGTAGTGTTTCAGGAATAAATATTGATAGTTACTTAAGTGACAGTATGAAAATATCTGTTTATATATACAGAACAGGTATATATGTGTATTTATAGAGAACAGGTCAGTAAGTCCTGTATATGTTTGCATTTTATGCTTTCTAACACTGTTAAAAGTAACTTAAAAAACTGGAAAATACCGTGAAAGGGGTTAGCTTGATGTATGATAATACACTGGAAAATTAAGGTGAAATCAATACTAAAAAAAATTACATTTTCTTGCTGTTCACAAGGTGGAACAGCACAGGCTTTTTTTCACTTAAAAATACTTCACAGTGCCTTGCCAATAGCCTGTTTCTGATGGGGAGATCACCCGCCGTAGTGGTATGAAGCAGATTTTTTCCCTCTATCAGCCTGGATGTGGACCTTTCATGAGCAGAGACAACCTATTTTTGAGATGTGAGCTGGCTCCAAAAATGTGTTATTCATGGAGCAGGGCTCATCACCAGTAATGATAGCTTGCATTTCTTGAGCTAGTACTGCCCCTAGTGAAAGCACAGTTTATTTGGGGAACTTTTGCTTTTTAAAAATACTCTTATCCTTTTTTATCTGTTTGCCCCAGGATGCGGGACCAACATATTACGCAAGAAGAAATTATACTTCTCCACAATCTAGGAGAGAAGGGGACTGCCTGGTTGGAGTCACAGTTGACCACTGACTCTTAAACAGCGCACAGATTTGACTGTGGTACGCAGTCATGCTCCACCTGCATAAATCTCATAAGTTGAGTGCATTTATACGGTGCAGGAGATACCTTACAAATTATTCATTTTGAATCCAATCACTATATTCAACAAACAAAAATGTCAGTAATCAATTGTCTGGTCAATTCTGTTATGGCTTTCCATTTCTGTTGCAATTTGTCCTTGGCAAAAATACAAATAGTGCTTTAATTATGAATTTATTATTTTGAAGACAAAATATTGTATTTTTGAATGTGTTTTTAATAGTATTCAGAAAAATTAACCATGTTAACAGCTGAGGAGGAAGCTGCCTTTTCGTAGTAGCAATTCTAAGTTATCTTGAAAAGAGCTCAACTGACAAAGCTATCTAATACCATATTAACATTTTTTTTAATTGGCAGTGTTATTAAGCTTTCAAATACACTATCGCAATAACTGTTCCAATTTTTTATTTCTGTTAGCTGGAAAAAGTGAAAATAAGAACAGACAGATAGCTTTGTTGTTTCCAAAGTCTTATAATTCTGTTTTAGTTTGTTTGAAAACTCAACTGTTAAAATATGAAATGTAAGCAGCTGAAAATATAATGTGCATTATAGCTCTCTGGTTGTGCAGATTCCTACCATATAGAAAACATCCATTTTACGGAATAAAATGAAAGCTCTCTCTTCGGTATATTAGAAGTAGCAATATAAATTGCAATCTGTCATATGAATCTACTTTCTTTATATTTCTATGACAAGGCATTGGCAGGAGATAGAACTTGAATTCTGAAAAAAAAAAAAATAAGCAAAAGAAAGCTCTTACTCAAATGGTCAGTTAAATAATTTGCATCCCAATTAAAGTCCTGCTCAGACCAAGCCCATTGGGCAACTCAAGCCCTGAAGGATCTTGCCGTTATGTTGAACAAGAAGAGCCAGGGTATTTCTGGAGCTGAGAAGAGAAACATTTTATTACAAGAAGGTAAAGCAAATGTTTAAGAAACCTTTCAGCTTATCTCTTGGCAACAAGTTCACCTTAAAATCTTCAATGTTTGCCCAATTTTTATGGCGTATATCCATATAGGGCATACAAGGTAAAGAGTTTTTCTTCTCTTGTGCGTAGAGCAGACTTCCTATGAACAGAAGCTGGCTCGTGGACAGAAAGATTATATAGTTATATTTCTAAAAAAAAAATGCAAAGCAGCAAGCTGATATTTCAGTCTGTATCATCAAAAAGATTTTGTCCACTCCTGCGTTCCATCAGAAGTGCTGCACTCGGTAGCTTCTCAGTAAATCAGGAAACCAGCTACGTGGGTAGCTATTTCAGCATTGCATTAAGCTAATGTTTTCCGTCCCTAAATACCCACTGTTACATAATACCACTGAAAAATCTTTCAGAAAGCTGAAAAATACTCAAATTGTTTTAAAAAAAAAAAAAAAAACAACTTATCCAAGAAATCCCTTCCTTCAGGCAGTAAGGCCTGGTGACAGTGGAAGGTCTTTATCTGAGTGTCTAGAGTTTGCCGAGTTTTGGTTTCTTCGCCTACCTTGTTTTATAGAAAAATATGTAAGCAGATTTGTACAGTTTCTATTCTGAATTGCTGGAGTGCGGGAAGACAGACATTCTGTGAAAGCCATTTCTGCTCCTCAACTGGACTGGTGGTCCAGGCAGTTGCACTGTCATCAAGAAAACTTGTGTTACTGCCTCCTTCAGCTTCTCTCCCCTTTTCCTGAAGTCTTGTTAGCTCAAGAGAAACTCTATTCCACATCAGAATAGTCACCAAACGTGTTCAATTTCCTGACATCCTAAAGTGCCAAATTTTCACAATGAAGCAGAGACCATTACAGAAAATGTTCCCATACAAAAACTTCAGAACAGAAAGTTTCTTCCTGTTTGTATGAAGCCAAGATAAAGATGCATGTTACGAAACGGTAATTTTCTAGCTTTTATTTACAAAGCTACTCTGGATGAGGTTGTGGGGATGCAGTAATCTGGGTGAATTGTGTCGTTTTGTTAAAGACCAAATCTTTAGCAGAGGACTTGAATACTTTTCTGAACTGCTTCTCTAGACCAGCTCAAAAAAAAAGCCCATTTGAAAATTCCTCCTTTTGCTGTAAAACTTCACAAGTTACTGTAAGTCAGAA
This sequence comes from Chlamydotis macqueenii, assembly GCF_036417535.1. Lineage (NCBI taxonomy): Eukaryota > Metazoa > Chordata > Aves > Otidiformes > Otididae > Chlamydotis > Chlamydotis macqueenii. Next base: position 78,817,301 of record NC_141593.1, on the reverse strand, counting down.
GTGAAAAGCGGAGAGGGAAAACTTTATTTTATTATATACGTTATTTTATAATCAGTATACTATTTTCAGAAGCTTCTGAAAAAAATAACACTTGTCATTTGAGAGCTGCAGCTGTTAGTCTGTTGAGACATAAAGGGGATGGGGCATATATTGAATTATTCATGAAGGCTACTGCTACACTTGACAGAAGTTCATCAGCTAATTCCTCCACTCCATTCTGAACTTTCAAACTCAGTCAGGCTGTAGGGGTACAAGCTGTTACTTTTAATAATCATGCTACTAGAAGTTTCCTGTACCGTATACATTGGCATAAGCTTTCTCTTTTAAGAAAGTTATCGTTCATTTGGTGCTTAAGTGCTTAATTTTGAATACTTTAATTCACAGATAATGTGAATAATTTGACATACTTTCAAGATGTAACTATTATATAGATGTATTAGAAAATGTATGTAATGATGCTTTATTAATTATCTTAATTCAATTTGATGAACCAAAACCCCCCGACATTTAAATTGTCTATATAGTTAATATTTTCATTATTTAAGCACACAAGGAGGTTTTGTGTGCTATCACTTACAATACAGTTTTCGGTTTATAGGCCAACTCAACATGCACAAATGCAAGGAAATCTTAGTTTGCGCAAGGGTGGGGAAATCAAGTACTTCATATACCAAATGCTAAGCCTCGTGCCTGCGCTAGCCGACTATTTTGTTGTGCAGAATATCAGATTAACGGTAAAAATATTTGACGATTCTTCAGAGCAGTGCTGAAGTTCAAGCTTAGTTTGGCAGACTAAGCCTGAATCATTTCACAAAGTGTGTGTGCTGGCGGTGGGTACTGTAGGAATGCTGAATATCAAAGACGTCGCCCCGGTTTGAGCGATAAGGAGCTGTGTGCCTCTCACTCCAGGGATTCCACAAGTGTAGCTCTGTTTTCACACAGGCGGGATTGCCAGCTACCTCTGCCTCAGCCGCAGCGAAAGCACAAATCTTATTTGTGTATTTTTTATCTTTAGGAGACTGCTCTCTCTTTTTACAGACTGATTTGGGGGATTTGAGTGCAGTACGAAATTGCAGTAAAAATTTTGATGCGCCTCTCCTCTGTGGAGATTTCTGCAGCGAATGAGATTGAAAAATGTCTTTTTAGTGGTGTGCTTGATGCAGACAGTGCCCTTATTTATCCTGTGGTGACCTCATAGCAGCAGCACATGCCCTCTTGATGGAGAGGATTATTGTAATTCCCTCCTAGAAAGGCTTCCAGCAGCTCAGCTCTGTCACTTGCAGCCTGTTCAGAATGCGGTGACACACTCCCGTCCCTGTCTTGAGCAAATTTGATCATCCCTCTTGTACCTTAACTCATTTACTTTGTCTGCTATGAAGTAGCTGCTTGATTTTTAAAGTTTGCTCTCTTAGTTTTGAAATCCTTAATGGTTTAGATCCTGGCTATTTTCAAGAACTCCTCCACAAATATCATCTTGACAGATGTCACCACCCCCATAGCACATTTTAGGAATCTCAGCATCACATCTTAGGTTGGCAAGTTATGTCCTTTGCTGTGATAGGCCTTCAGTTAAGGAACTCCCCCAGGAAATCTGTCTTGAATCATATATACTTATCAGAAAACATGAAAATTAAATTTAAATTTTCGGCTACTTATTTTTTTCTTCCCTATTATTTTTCAGCGTAATTCCTATTAAGACCATATTTATTATGGTTGCTGTCAGTAATTCTTGTTGGAGTGGTTGTTTCAAATTTTCTTGTTTACTTATTTGTAGAGTAACCTAAGCATGTTAGTGGTGTAGTTATTGATAGTGACTTCTTAATGATGAGTTTCCTGTTGCATGTCCGTGATAACATACACAGTATGTCGATATAATTGCTTACTGTGTGGGACACATGGGCCATTATTACATTTAATATAAAACCAAACTTGTGTTCGAATCTTTATTCCTCTTCCCTACAAGGAATTATTCCTTTCTTGTTCCCATTGTGCGGTCTGTACAGGTTTCAGCTGTACAAAGCTTCAGATGGAGAGGAATCCTCTTCTTTCTTTGCTCGTCTGTTTGTCTTGCTACTTCTGTTACAGTCCCTGTGATTATGGTGAGATGTCTACAGCTATGTTTATATAGAACCATAAAAAGGTTGCACGATTTTCTCCATTGATGATAATGTAAGCCTGTGTCTGAAGAAGCTTAAAACAGATGCCAAATGTTGATGGCTCTAGCGAGGTCAGATGGATCCTACACTTGTGGGCATTCGTAAAGTACTTTGTGCAATACATACGGCTGTTTTCTTGACGTCTGCCTTTTCAGTCTAATAATTAATTGTGGTTTTCACACCTGAATTCCCTTCTGGAATCATCTGGGACACTTTTTGCCAAATTGCTCTAGTGTTCCGTGCACTGATAGTACCACTACAGTGCCTGCATTTAGATGCATGCCCCTTGGACCCACCAAAGGTTTATGAACGGCACCAAGGATTTGCTTTTGCATCTCTAACGTGCTTATTGATTTCAGATTCTCATTGGGATACAGTAACAACATCTGCGATTTCATTCATATTAACCGTTACATATGTACTTAATTTTAGGTACATGAACAGTTCTGCAGCCTTCAGTGAACTATTCAAGTGTTTTAAATTAGGCGTATACATTCATGCTTGTGGGTTTGGCGCTACAAGCCGTAGTACTGCAAAGACTTACACATTTGTTCAAGTTTACTATTTTTGGACGTTTTACCGATGTCACAATTATTTTTGTCAAGTAAAATGCCCCCTCATTGAGCCTTCACTGGATTGGTTGGTGTGATGATGTGCTTATAAATTATTCTAAATCCTTTGAATTTTAAAGTGTGTTCCGTGTATGCAAGTTACTTAAATAGTCTGATTAAAATGATCAGAATTCAGAACATTTTCTAGACTGTATGTATTACTACAAAGTACAAAGTCAAAGCTAGTCTTAATGGGAAAAAAAAAAAAAGGTTGCTGTTTGGGTTTTTTTCCTTAAATAAAATTTTACAAATTAGTTATTTCCGGAAAAAAATACGGAAATAGAGGAAGTTGACATGCATACCTGAAGTTAACCTCATTATATTTAGAACTTTCTAAATTTAACTTCAGTGCAAACTATTTGTTCTGCTAGGTCAGCTAAACACATGATTTTTTAACATGTTTTTTTATCTTGTTATTTTTAGTAGTCTTCTGATGGATTACAGTAAGTGAGAATACCAAGGAACTTTTTAGCCCAAATAATTATTGAAACGATCCAGAAGTATTGCGTGTTTTTAAGCTGGGAATATACAAATCCTCATTATGGGATAGTCTTTAAGGTAACTTACTGTTAATCATTAGGCCTTGAACCACAATCCCAGCAGAATGTGATGTTTTTAATAGCGCTGCTTCTTAGGAGCAAATTTTATTGTGGCATCATGGAATACCATGCATTCTTCTGCTTTATGATTTATTCTCCCTAGATACAAAACTGTAAAAGAGATGTGTTAATCTATTTTTATTCAAAGTACAGAAATAGCTCCCTTACAGTTCAGGGATTGAATAACCAATATGAACATACTACTCGTTCTTAGTTATGCTATACCTGGTGCTCACAGCAAGAATATTGATGGATTACAGGTACGGATATGCGGTATGTTTCACAGGTCATTCTTCTGTTTCAGTCTGTTTTTCCAAAACACTGTTGTAAATCAAAAGCATCACTTTGCTACATTAAGTAACAGATAATGTGCTTCAATACTGGTTGCAAATATGTACTAGAAAAATAGAGTGAGCTGACTCAGAATTATCCTTAAAGAATGATAATATTTTATATGCTTTTTCCCTCTTGATTGGATACTTAGGACACTGTTCTTCAGGGATTTGTGCCCTACATATGTCTGGATTTATACAACTGAAAAAGAAGTGTGTCAGAATGCAATGTGTATCTCTAAATTGAGGGAAACTGTTATTCAGGTACCTGTTTCTCAGCACACAATTAGAAATCGTTAGAGAGCGCAGAAAGGAGAACCAAGGCAGCTCAGCCTGCTCGCCTGGCACTCACCGGCCCATGGCTGATAACCCAGGCTGACCCTGACCTTGGCAGCCTTGCACAAGTCATCTTTCCGCAAGGATGAACTGTTCTTGGACAATTTCTCTAATATATTAGACACACAAAAAAAAGCTTTCCCTTTAACAACGGAATGCGTATTTTCTTTTCCTTTCTTATCTCAAACAAATGTATTTAAACAAAGTGTAGTTAAACAGGACCTTCAATTCTCTGTTTCTCGTTTGATCTCCGTCCTTTTTGTAGTACCCTGGGAATTGATGGAGTGCAGAATTGAAGGCTACTTCTGGTGTTTTTTTCTAATTACTAATTTTGACAAGTTCAGATGGTGTTGTTTAGTGACCTAACGCTGGAATATTACATGAGAATGAACAAGGTGACAGCCGGAACATAGTTTTAGTCGATTGACATAAGAAAAACTAAAATTATGAACTTTCCCCCATCATCAAAGGAGATGCAGTACTGCAAACAGACAAGGTAGAGGTAAAAGGAATGATGCCATGGGCATTACTGTGAGTTCAGATACTGAGATGGAGAACACTAGGTAAGTGAACAATCAAAACTCTTCTGTTACCTAAATTTCTGTGTATTTGCTTCTAATGGAAGTTTCACCTCTTCACGATACTGGATAGAATATGCATTTACACTGCAGTTACCCTTAAAAATATATGCAAAAGTTGGAACATTATTACACATTTTCAAAGTATTTTCCTCTTGTCTTTCCATTTTATCTAACTAATGCATTTATCTTTTATGGATGGCAAAAGGGAAATAAGGCACGTGTACAGATGCAAAAAGTCAGAACAGAGACTTCAGGCTATAATACAGTCAAGAGAACCTGCTTCATAATTTCAGATCGAATCACTGAGAAACAGCAAGAGCAAAATGTTATACTACAGTATTACCAAATTTTCCATTATAGGGAAAAATTCCTAAAATGAAAAGTAGGAATTTTTTCATTATTGTCTAGCTGGCAGAAGAGAGGAAGAACGTTGACCTAAATTACTTACCGTACCTGATCATTATTCTGTGAACAGGGAAGAATTAAAAGGAGTCACAGCACAGGTGCGGGGCATTGCTGAGATGAGCCACCATTTCCACGTAATGCACATATTTACCCTTCACACTTCTTGGTTTCATAACGTGCATCCTACCACGCAGATAACAAAGCCCACAGCCACGACAGTGGGCCCGTATTCTGCAGTAAAACGTAAAAAGTCATGCAGTTAGTAAAAAACAATGTGACTGTTTTTGTTAATATTAATTCTGTAGTTTAAAAAGTCTTCAAGTTTATAATGCTTATCAGTCTCAGAATAGATATTGATTAAAATATGTGTAATTACTTGGTAATGATCTTCATGTACTGGGTATATTGTATCATATTTTTCACAAGGTGGTTTTCTTTCAGTGACACTAGGCCCAAATTATACCCTGTTTACACCTAATTTTAGGTCTTACTATATTCCACAATTATTTTCACCCTGTCGAGTGGAAAACCCCATGCATTTCCATTTAAATGTGGCCAAAATTTACAGGAAAAAAAAACTCTATAAAACTATAAGTAAATGTATCACTGTATTCCTCCATGCAGATTTAATCGCAAACTGGAATCTAAAATGTCCTTCCTAAATTTAATGATAAATGATTTTATATGAGTGAATATTGCAGTCTGTACCTTGGAAAATGAAAGATTAATTTGTTTAATTACAGGCTATAATTTCAGGCTTAAGAGGTATCTTACTGCCAGTAGCAGACATTAAACAATTCACTCCAAGTCAGTGTTGGCAAAAGTGGACTGAGACTCAGCCTTGGAAAGAGGATTTGACCTTGGAACTTCTGCAAACAGAAGGCTAAGAAATTCAGGCTTGCGGTGCAGCACCACCTTTATCTTGTTTAACTAATTTTTTAAAAGGATGCATTTGAAAGACAGTTGAATTCGATCAGCCAGAGAAAAGCAATGCACTCAAGTACAGTCTGCTTTAAAATTTGAAAGTTTTTGTCTTTTTTTTTTATATGGTTAAATAGCAACTAAATTGGTGCATATACTTTTTTTTTCCCCCCACAGATTAGTCTCAACTAATCTCAACGTCCGTACCTATTGAAAGTTACTATTTCTGCCTGGTGTGTCAGTCCCAGAACTGACGAGTAACACTTCTAACCTGTGGCATCTTTTAGGTCCTTCTACCCTTTCAGTCCAATTCCAGGCAGAATTTTACCACATCCAAAGCTGCTGGTGTCGTCTGCTTTTCGTGGCAGACATTTAAGCAGCAAGTGTCTGACATCTTGTCAGATTTGTTCAGAGTTGTTTCGTACATTGCAGAGCCTGCCTTCTAAATCCTGACTTCAGGCTAAAGCATTGCCTATCCAGAATTTAAGGAAGTGTTTAGAGTTACTAATGGCTAGCGTTCTATCTTATCTAAATTTAGTTTCTGATGTTTTCTGTCTATTCCTGTGTCAGTGTGTTCCCTCGTGTATGTTGCCTTAATCTGAGACACAAGAAGGAACAAATATTTATTTTGTGGGTTTGGATTTTTCTTTATATGTTAGTATTCAGATCAACAAGGCTAAAAGCCATTATTCCATACATTATTCCAGGAAAGCAGGCAAGCAAATTTAATACCCATAGAAGCTTACCTAACTTCAGTAAGAAGCTATGCATGTGTAGAAGAAAATGCCTTGTATCATTTTCAAGTGATAGAATTTGTAGGCAATTAAAATTTCAGAAATAGGAATTTCTCAATGTATTTAATCAAATGGACAATACCTAAACCACCTCATCCCCCATCACTGGCAAGAGAATAAAATCTCTACACCAAGAATAGCTGTACCGTATGTGACAGAGTAGTGTTAGGAAACACTGTCTATTAGTATCAATAATAAAAGTGCCTCCATCTCAGTCATATTATAGCACATGGTAGTACATCTGTCTCCTGGTAGTTAGCAACATTTCTGTGGATCAAGCTTTTCTAAATTATCAGAATGTGAAAACTTCTGTTCTAAAAAGTCCTTGTAGGAAAAATTGATAATAGAGGTCGTTTCTTCCTTGGCAGACATTTTTGGTCTCTCTATCTCAAAAGAGTATAGAAAATTTGGGTTTCACCTATAAAACCTAGTAACTGGCTAGTATAAAAAAAAATCATATACAATATATAAAACTGGGGTTTACTGGGTTAAACTGTAAACATATCTTAGGAGAAAAAGTCTTGTTCCTCTCTTCCTATATAGCATTTTTTGTGTGGAGAACTTTCTGTTCTGTTTTTGCATGATGCCCAGCCAGCAGTGTAGAGTGGACTTTCATGTCCCCTGTGTGTGCTTTGTGTTAATACATTCTTGTATTACTGACACTCTTTTCATGGAGACTGTCACTCCCTGTTTCTGAGGAGTAGCTCTAATATTCTGCTCAAAAATTGTATTTCTTTGTAAATTTTGGTGATCCAATTTACTAATCACACAATCTAGCCACCTCCCCTCACTCTTCTGCCACTGGAAGTTGGCCATTCTAACCATTTTCTACCAAATACTCAGATTTGACGTCTGCAGGTTAATATGAAATTGGGACATCGATTTGTTAACTAATAAGCGGTATGTTTGCCATGAAATGTAATCACTGCCATAAGCCTACTAAAAAGTAGATTAAAAAACAGGCTACTGCACAAAAAGTCTATCGGATTTCCCACAAATTTGGTTGAAAATACCACCACTAAACAATTGTTCTTAAGATACATGTTTTCTGTGACAACTTTAAAACAGAAATGGGTAATTGAAAACGGTGATTAATAAAACCAGTTTCCAAAAAGGAAGAACTTCCAAAAAGGAAAACCTTATTTAAAAATAATAATAATTAAAAAAAAAAAAAATTGAAGAGGCATCTCCTCACCCCAGGGACTATGTCATGATTTCCCCCTTGGCCTGTTTAAGACTGAATTATGCCCACCAGTTTGATCTGTATCACTCTGTATGCAAACTAACGCAGGGAAAAGTACAGGGTGTTACAAGTTTTTACAGGAATGCGTGTTTCTGCTGTTGTGATGAGAAGAGCTGCCCTGAGTGACATGAAGCTGTTATTTCTCTGATCTATTAGTTGTGTCCACATAAACCGTATGATTGCTACAAAAATATTATCAGCTAGGTTTGGTTTATTCAGACAGCACTCGAGAATTAAGTATTACCATTCCTTCAGGTTCAGTCCATTGTTTTCTTTCATGGCAGCATTATAGTCATCCATAAGATATTATTTCCAAAAACTCCATGTTGCAATAAATTATATCTGAGAAGAGGAAACGTACATATTAATTTAATTGGGCGGTTTTGGATGCAAAATGTTCATGTCTTCATTAATCTTCATTCATTTGAAAGGAGGTTCCTAAAAGTATTTTTCTTCTTTCTGTGTTACTTTTCTGGACTTTGCTCACTTCAGACATCATAAAATTACTACTAATAAAAATGCTTTCTAATTGTATAATATGAAATAGGCCTTGATACAACCATTGAAGGCAAAATATAAGCAAGGAATGTGATTAGTTCACCCGACTCCAAAAACAAATGTTCCAGTTATGACTGAAGGCCCGTTATTTTACCTGTTATTGTTTTGTACCATAGAAGCTTATGGGAAAAGACTATCCCTGTCCTAAAGAATTTGCAGTGCATAAATCTGGCCTAGCTTGACCCTGATTATCTTCTGAGAATCAACAGGATCACAGCACGTGCTGGTTTGACTGCAGCGACCCAGGGAAGCGTCTCTTTCCTTAACCAGGGTGACCATATGCCATACAGGTTGAGAGTGGTTGACAACTCCTTTAATGAGGGTGACAAGTCTTTAAAAAGATGAACATCTAATCTCACCCTCTTATACGGCAGGATGGCATGGCACTGGCTTATGGGCTGAGGAAATGGGCAAATATTGCTACTCTCCTCTATGCATATCTGTCTTGATACGGAATATGCTTTGTCTGTGGCAGGTGCAAAGCCTGCTTAATTTTGAAGGAGCCCTTAGAGCCTACTCTCTCCTTTTGCTTTTCATCACACAAGCCAGGTTAAGCAGAGTGGCCTGTGGTCCTAACATGCTGCATTTGAAATCCTTCTAACACCTGCCTGCCATGATGCTGAATGTCACAGTCAGCATCATTTTTGACTGGTGAAGGGAAACAAGCGATGCAGTGGCTGAACCGAAATAGCAGAAGAATGCAGGATGTCATGTTTCCATGGTTTTTTAACAGAGAAGGTATCGTACTGTAAGACTGACAGCAGTCAGCAGTCTGTACGCACCTGAATCCAGACCACAGACAGTTTTTTGCATGCTGCTTCTCAGTGGTTATTTCTACAGAACCATGCAGCAGTGGGGTTTCCAGAAACAGGCTCATGTCGATTTGCTAGAGCCTCTGTTTTTCCATGCAAGAGGTTTCAGCAGGACCCACAGACTTACTAACGCATGGCTGTCATCTGAAGAAACTGCTCTGGGAACTGGAACAAATTATTTGGGAATCTAATATCAAAGGATCAACAGACAACAAAATAAATATAAAAATAAAGATTTTGGCCTAAAAAACAGCGCCAAAACCACACGAAGCTTAAAACCCAGCAAGAGAGTTGCTTCCATCTACTGGAGCCAAGAAAAAAAAATGACAACTGAGCAGCAAGCTCCCCTAACGTGGGCTGTAAATCAGTTTGTTCTTGTCTCAGGCTGCTGGTGTTGAAAAGTAAATCCATGAGCTGGTATGGGAAAATATTGAATGATTAAAATGACTTGAAAGGATCCCTTTAAGTTTTCAGTAACTTAGAAACTTTAACAGCGAAAGCTGTAGTTGTAATTAAAGTTCTTAATTCATACTTGAACACATTCAGCGTATTCTGTAGTTGCTTCATGCAAAATTGCAAAATGGAGCCTTTGATTCCTCAGTGGTCGTCTCTGGGTAACATACAGGACTAACACCTTTCTATTAACATGGCTGGTACAGAGTCGTCATTACTTTTATTATTATTACTATTGTTCTCTACTTTGCAAGTTTTATGCTTTATTTTTATGGTGCTTTGTTACTGTATAGCACTGCTGTAACCTGTGAGGATTTAGAGGCTTCCACATCACGGTAACTCATCTCTCCTCTCCAGAACCACCCAGTGGACTCACCAGAGGGACTGAGAAGCATCAGCATATTTTTCCTTTATTTAAACAGCATAATGCCATAAAGATGTGTGGGTAAGACCATATAGAATCTGCAGCCTTGATACTACAGTGGTCTTGAACATTTAATGCAACTTTTTTTCCAAAGACTCAGTGCTACTATTGCTAAAGTAAACAGAAAAATTGCTGCTAACTTTCATATGCACAGAAGCAAGAAAGTGGGATAGTGCTTTCAGGAAGCACTGTTTCCAAGCTCCACAATCAGATTTTTAAAATAATTGTAAAAAAAAACCCGTAACATCTTGAATTAGGTTATGACATGCTATCGACATTTTCATTTAGTAGAAGCCATTACTGACGCAGATGGTTTTCACTTCTGCAGAACATGGATAGATAGGAGGATGAATGTTTTAAAAGTATTTAATCAGCATAATTTGTTAAATCTGAAGTAAAGAAAAAGAATGCTTGAGATTTTTTACCTAGAGGTATTGTGATAAGTAAACAGGAGATCAATTTGATAATTATCATTGGAAAATAGGTTGCTTAATAGCAGTGGACTGATACTTACTTGTAATTTATGCATGATCTAATTTTAAAATTGTCTGATTTTACCTGTGCAAAGAGGAGATTTAGGTGTACAGAATAGGATATTATTCTGACAAAATATTTTCTTATGATTAAGAACTTGCTGTTAATTATTTTGCTGTTACTGTTAGCAGCAGTTTTTTAAAGCAAATTTATGACCAGGACTAAAGTCCTATCCAAAACATGTAGTTTTATTCTAAAAAAAAAAAAGTATGAGAAAAAAATATTGTTCTCATCTGACTCTTGTTTATTGTATCATTGGTTAAGTACTACTTGTTTTGCACTTTTAATTTTATTATTCCCATCTCAAACTGTCTCTAGAGCCAGAAGTGTATTTTCTGTAGTAAACATAGCAATGTAGTTGATACAGAATGGATTTTGTCCAGTCTTTTTGTCTATTCATTGCAAAATGGGAATTAATCTCTTTAGCTTGAGGCTGCATAGTTTACTGTCATTAGATGGGGACAGTCAAAGACATGTGAAGTTTCAATAGTAGAGAAGCGTTGGGATTTTCAGCTATTTCTGAGATCTTAATCAAAAATGTTACTGATTGCTTGGGAATCAATGAACACACTCCTGAGGAAAAAAAAAAAAAAAGGCAGCATAACCTTAACATTATTCACAGTGTTTTCTTAAAAGAGACAGTGATTCGTAATGATTTTTACCTTGTATTAAAGAACATTAGGAATTTTTGCTCTGTGTAAATGAGTCAGAAAGGTTCAGTACTTTTGATCTTTTTAAGACAGTCTTACACACATGAGTAGCTTAAAACACTTAAGAGTTTTCCTTTCAACCTCTCGACATATTAAGTTTTAGCATATTCAAAATTCTCTGCCTATTCCAGGCTTTTGAAACTGTAGCTTTAAAGTCGACGGATCCTTCAGTACCGATATAATAAATGCTGTTTTACAAAAGTTAACTTTGTGTTGACAACACAAACTACAGCCTGTAGTATTAATGGAAACAGCATTTCTGACTGACTGAAGGAGTTTGAAGGGGGGAAAAGACCCTTAAAGATCATCACATCCCACTTCTCGTGAATGCTATCTCCGTTCCGTTATTCTCTGTTAGCACTGATTAAAATTTGTCCCTACTTTTATCCAGCAACATAAAATTACATTTGACTGAATAGGAGTTAAAGTGTTTTTAAAAATACATTGACTGATGTCCAGTCAGACTACTGAAGTTTCAAAACTTTTGTTTTTCTTGGGTCTCTTTCAAAGAGAAAAAGAGGAAGCACTTCCTTTTACAACACGATGTCAAGACAAGGACACACAGGCTCACAAATGCACACAAGTACAAACAAGGTACTATTCAAACAGCTTCAGCCTTTACTGACTGACACACAGGATCCTAAATAAGGGCAGGAAAAAAATGCATAAAGCTTAATTGCACAGTGCTTCAGTAATTAAAATATTGCTGTGCAGAATATAAGGAATAAAGATTGTTGTTCAGAATGAGCATCAGAGTTAACAAAGCAACAGGCTTCATTTTCCGTGCATGTATACGTGAAAACTCTTTTTAATCAATGTATTTATTTGAAAGACAGTTGAGGGCTACATGCAGATTTCATTTTCACCAGTGTAAATGTGCAATAATGGAACCAGCTGCAGTGCAGTTTTCCTCGTGTAATTCCGTGCATCGGAATAGCTCGGATCACAGCGCTGGCCCTGGGGCGGTCGCACACAGTTTTACAGTACTGTATTTTTTTGGTAGCAGTAAGGACATGCTGTGTTTTCAGAGGAATGTCTTGACAACAAAGTGCATCAATGAAGGCCACCTCTCTCACAATGAAGGTCTGTCTTTTAAAATAGCACTAAAACAAAATAACTGTTGTGTTTTGGCAGGGGTCTTAGCTATTTACAGCACAACAGTCAGAACAGTAAATAGTCCTTTAGTACCCGGATCTCCCTAAGCTGTAACTCCAAACCTGGAGGAAATACTATAATTAGGGGCTCTTTTTTGCCCTGTAGTTTTTTAAAATGTAGTATCCATTATCGATGTAAACATTCAGAAACCCAGACTGATATTTCTTTTTAAAATGCAGAATTTTGATTTGTGACAGCTGCATTGGATCTTTAATCATATATTATCTTTATGGGAGCCTTTTTCTAACATATGTTAATTGGCTGTTTTCTGTGACAAATTATGAGCTCTTACTTTGATGAGGTTCAATTGCAATCATGTTGGAGTTGAGTATGTAGAGTTTCCAGCCCCCGCTGGCTCCTTAAACCACTACAAACATCTGCACGTCACTGCAGTGCTGAGTAATGGCAGGATTTGGGTTGATCTGATTTCTGTACAGATTTTTTTTTTTTCCACAGGATATTTTCAGCTCTTTGCCCTAAATCTGGTACAGGGTTTGCTGTTTTTAGCAAAAGAATGATCTAAAATTAACCTCTTGTATGGGATTATTAGAATACAATGAGAAATAATTTGCAGCACAGTATACAGAAATCTTTTTTAGTCTTCAGAAATTTCGGTGTGCTATTGGAAATTCTCTGTCAACTGTTATTGCATATTAAAGTCCAAATTTACAGAGTCATATAGCATTTCTCAGAGTAAAATTGTTGCCTGCCTTTTGAAGTAAATATTTTTTAAATTCCTAAATGTGACATTTGCAAATTCTTTAAAAATAAATTTATTTTACTTTTTGAGAAGTGGTTGGCATCACCTTAATTTTTTTAAATTTTTACAAAGAAACGTATGTTTTCCAGCTAGACAGGAAATGTGTCTAATTGTGTCTTACATAAACATGCACATCTTACTGCTAGTAAAGAAAAAATTTCACTGAAAGTTAGTGTCTTTCTATGTTTTTTGTGTTTAAGGAATCCTGTGCTTACATTTGTTCAGTACGTAAATCAAAGAAATACAGAAAATATTCACCACAATGGAAGTAATATTGCTTTGAGCTTCGTTTACTTGTTACTTACTCTTTTTAAGATAATTGTGCACATAATCTTATCTTGTACAGCAATTCCTTAGAAATATTGAGATAGAAAATGTGTGCTGTATTTTAATATGTTATTGCTCAAAGCTGTATTTAGGGTGAATGTGCAGAAATGTGAAATCTTACATGTTTTAATACAGAAAAAGCAAGTCTGGTCATAAAATGGATGGAGCATCATCTTTTCAAAAACTGTGTCAGACAATATCAATTACATTGCAATTAATTTAGCAGAACATCACACGGCTCAGCTTTGACCTAAACCAAATGGCAGTAGATAAATCTGTCCTATTTGTTCTTCAGAGAAAAGATGGGGGTTAAATTTCCAGGCAGGTGTTAGAGTTTAGAATAAGAAAAGCCAGATGTGTATGGAAGCTACTTTGGTCTCGTGAGGCTGGTTTTAATTCAGCTATTTCCCTGGAGTACCGCACAATCGATGAGTTCCAAATCCTGGGGCTACCTGCTTTCACGTGAAATCATGGGAACGTTTCTTTGCAGCCTACTGCTGAACATGTGTGGAAAAATTAGAGCAGAAATTAAAGGTAAAAAAGGTTAACCTCAGAAGTTACACGAGCGTCAAATTACTTTTAATTTCTGGAATGAAGAGATGATAACCAAGTCGAAACGCTTGAAGAAGAGACGCATTACTGTAAGGAAAATTGTAAGCAGTGCAAAAAAAACTTGTACCGTGGATATTTAATGTATTTCTCTAGTCACTGCTCGTTGTAGGCAGCGTTTTAAAAGCATATGTAGGTCATGTGCAGCACAGTGAAAGGCATTAAAGCTAGGTGACTTGAGTTGGGGAGGGGTTTGAAAAGGATGATTTTTAGCACGTTGTCCCTACTTCAGTATGTCTGTAAAAGTAAATTGATGCATTGTATCCTGAATTAGTCTACACAACGGCATTCAGTTCCACTTAATAAGATGAGCTTAATTGGCTTTAAGAAAATAAAGCAAGGTAGAGGAAGATGTACAAGTGAAAGAGAGGGCTTGGCACTTTATTGGATTTTGAGGCCTGTGAGCCATGTGTCTTAATTGGGGCCAGTTGGGATCATTTAATAATTGCTGTCAGAAGATCAAATTTAATTCTCTTTATAAAAAGACCACAGTGGGACAGAGTTAAACAAATTGTCATCTGAGGTTTCAAATGAACGAAGCTTTAATTAGGTTGATTAGGATGCTGTAAGAGAGAGAGGGTAAGAAACAGGAAATTGATGAATCTGCTGTGTACCATGTTGGGCCTTATATGACAGTACTGTCAAATATCTTTATTTCAAGAAGATATACATTAGCATAAAGGGCTATAGTGCTAGAACAACATGTGTATATAAATGCTTTAGATATACAAGATAATTATAACTTTCTGAAATCGGTGATTTTAAACACAGATATTAATATTTTATGATCATAATCCTGCCCTTCACATCACTTTCATACATCTTTTTCTCTAAATGATCTTCTCTATTTGTTTACATACTCACTGACCACGCCAGATGAGAATTATAGTGTATTTACTGAAAGCCCTCAGAATTTCTCTATTGTGTAATAAATATTCACTGTACTTAGTTCTCAGAACATTTGCCTGAACAGACCCCCAGGTTTCTTATCCCCAGGTTTCCAACAGAGAACTGAGTAAGAAATTAAGGTGGCATGAAATATTTTTGGCAGAAAAGGGAACAGATCTCAGCCTTGTTTGAATCCCAACCTTAGATTCAATTCTTTACACTGATCTGCCTGCTACTTTCGCTGCAGCTCTCTGTTTCTAAGAATATTTTTTGTCAGAAATCACCTTGCACTATCAATAGAGCTGAAAAGTGCCATTTCTGAGAAAACATAATGTACATTCAAGGCCACAAAAAGATTTAGCTAATGTATCTGTGTATCGATTATGTTTTGTTTTTTCAGCATGCTTCTAGGACAATAATAAATTGAGTAATGCTGGTAATGATCCATTTAGAAAAAAAAAGAAATATGCTCATTCAAGATAGAAAGGAGACTATCAAACAAATTGCACTGTATTTCCCTTTTTATGTGTCTGTTTTCTTCTGATATTTGTTAAGGATGTTGACTTTTTGCATTGGCTACTGCCAAATGCAATGTGTTTTGTATCTGAAATGAAATAAATAAATCCAGCTGCACGTGCTAATGGAGTGGTTACAGCTGACGTTCAGTAGGCAGGGTGCAATGCTCGCTTGTGGCTTTTGTTGTTGTAGACCGTGGTGGGTGTACCTCTGTGGTAAACACCTCCCGTGTCAGTACCAAATTGGCTTTTACGGGTCTTGAGGTGAGAGCCATTAGATTCTGATTCTGTGAAAAATTAGAAGAACAAATCCTTATGTGGAAAGTACAAATTAGTTACCTGATACAGTTTTCAAAAACTGGATGTGAACTCCGATGTGATTGAACAGCACAGTAAATTAGATGGGGTTATTTGTGTCTTTGTAACTGATTCAGGATGGATCCTTAGTATCTAAAGTGCAGCTCTGTTAGCTCTTTATCATATCAAAGCATAACTCCTTTGTGTGCTGTATATCTCACATTTCTCCATTCTCTCCCTTTCTCTTTTTCCACATGAACATTGTTACCACAAATATATCTATTGCTTGCCCCTTTGTCCACCACCTAGGACAAAAAAAAATATGTAGGATATTCCACCAAGCCAGAACAACAAAACATTCCTTCCTCAACAGACAACGTAAGTCAGTTGTTTTGGGCATCTTGCCCATTTCTTCTCCCACAAGGCATCTTTTTCTGTTTTTTCCTTCATAGTGAATTCCATGTTATCTTTCCTTTCTATAGCCATGTCTGTTTACGCATTTTTCCTAGTTCCAAACCAGTAAGAATCCAGTTTGGATCTTCCAGTGTAGAGAGATGCCTCTTGTCAAGATACAGACAGGAGGCAGAAAGCAAGTAGCTTCTGCAGATGAGTGATGCTGTGCTAGAACTAGCAGATATGGCCATGTACTTTGTTTCTTGGTAGTCAGAACCTTCCATTTTTCTAACAGATGCCTCATCCTGAACATGCAAAATTCCCGATACGAGGCACCAGACAATATACATGCAAGGTTTATTTCCCATCATGTGGCTTATAAGAGGTATCAGGTCTTTGTAATCACAATATATGTGCTTCTTTGCTATACTGCCACTGTACTGTTCTTTTTTTCCTTTTTTTTTGGAACAGCTGTATTCTGAGTTCATGTGTTTCTACTTAAATTGTATGCATTTTGTATATTTAAAAGCAGCAACCTGTCCTAATTTATGAGCTTTGCCATTAGAAAAAGACATATATTTCACAGACAGAGGCAGTTCCTCACCCCTATTCAGTGAAATGCAGGTGTTTTCATTTTTTTTATTAGCCTTATTATGTACCTGACATACATTTCATCTCCTTTTGTCCTTGGAAAAAAAAAAAAAGTCTGAGTAGGATTGGAAGCATTAATGTAGACTTTTCAGCTGTCATGGTCATTGTGAAGATTGATATATTTCCCTTGCCTCCCCCCCCACCCCCCCACTTCTTCCTCCTCATTTGAAGCCTGCAGCTGTCTCTGGGCAAGCAGTTGAGTTCAGGGAATGTCATTGTTTTTATACTCATATTTATCATATTAACATCTACACAGAAGGAATGAATAGTGAGCAGCTCAGCAGCTCTCCACCATCTTGTGGGGTCTACTTTACATTTCAGAGGAACTATATTTAATTCTTGACATTTCTGGGAAGGTCAGGAATTAAAGGGGAAAGGGTGTGTTTCTAGGACTGGGTATACAAAAGAGAGAAGCAGAACATCTCCATATCTCATCATTCCTCTCTAAGAAATGAATCGCCAGATGAAGGATTTACTGATCTGAGGTTGCTTTAGAAAACTCATAAAGGTACTTCAAAGTAAAAGTTATGTGTTTAGATCTATGTTGTAGGAAAACCAGCTTTCTGTTTCTGTGGTAGTATAGCTGTACCTCAGGTGGTCTAACACCACAAATGGGAGATAGTTTCTAGGCAGAGGTAGTGTATTTCATTAGACCAGCTTCTACAGCCGGATAAAAAGGATGAGTTTTGGGTACACTGAGGATCCAAAGAAGGACTTGTACACCATAAAGGCAATTTATTTTATCCAACTTGGTTAATCTGTTTAGACACTAACTCTAGTTATAAAGTTTGCCTAACTTCTTTTTCAGTACTACTAATGGATCTGCTCTTATGCTTGCATTAGTATAAAGGAGTAGCTACACAGAAATCAGCTGCATTCTCTGGATTTAAAATCATATTTGCTTAAGACTCAGTCCACGTTTGACAAGTCAGTGATTGCTTTGGGTGACTGACTGTATCATACAAGATATATTGGTGAAAAATAAATAAATAGATAAATAAATAAATTTCTAAGGCATTAGTCAATCCATACAGGACCAAATTTTTCAAGCCTGAATAGAATAACAGCAAACTATATAGCTTGAGACACTGGCACATGCAGCTTCCATGGATCTCTCAAGATTTAGTCAGATTTTGAGGAATTTCTGTGGCTCAGGGACACCTGCCTGAAGTCTTTCATGTTTGATTGCTTCAGTTCTCTCTCAGGAAGCTGAACCACCCTAGGGCATATGGTTAAGAGACATTGCCGCCTTTTGGCTTGAGTAGCAGGCCAAATTCAGGGTATTACAGGTCGTTTGCATTAGGGCAGGGAAACTGGCAAGTGACTCAAATATTCTTTGTTACTGTTTGTTTATAAAGATCTCTTGTCTCTCAGTGTAGCAAGACCCAAGAATTCATGTCCATTACCAAGTATTAATGTCTGAGTTCCCTTTCCTATTAGCAGTAACTCTGAAGCCATTTCTGTGTCAGTTTTACTTGAGGATTCTACTCCTTGTGTTTTGTATAACTGACTTCTCTACCAGTGTCTCTCAATTTTTAGCTTCTCTCCATTGCCACAAATCACAAACCTTCACAAAATAACACCTAACAAAATTCTTTGCTGTCTTTTATTCAAGCATCCAGGTCTATAGGATCACAGAAGTTACTCTTACCATGAGCAACATTTGACAGCCAGAAAATGTGTTATATCACCTTAACGTATTTCTACAGTTTTCCTGTCAAGATATTTCCCATCACTAACCCAAAACAGTTTTGCTTTCATTCAAGCTTTACCTTCGCAATTTTCATCACTCACGTTGGTCATGTTGGAAAGGATTCATTTTTGCTAACCCGTTTGCAATATTGCTGTAGAATCCATTGTCTGGCAGAGGTACACATTTTCTTTTAATGGGGAAATTATTCATATCTCAGGTTTTTTATCTTAATTTCTACACTGAGTTCCCAGTTTTATGACACTTTTATCCTCAATTTTGTCCCTGTTCTACCTCCGTAGATGATCCTTCCTAATTTTCAGCTTAGTCTTCGAACCAAACATAGTGCTCACTCATTTATCTACTCAGTACTTTAAAGAGACTTTCGGTTCTTATTATGTTTTGTCCTGTTTATTCATGCCACAAAATTCCTGTTCCTAAAAGCTTTCTCTTTTCTCTGAAAATTTCCTGGAAAGTTTCATTTGCAAATGTGTAAGAGATCCCTTTTCAAAATGCGATTATTATGTTTCTACTATCCAGATGTCTGTTCCTTCTCACAGAGATGAAGTGGTGGTGCAGCACAAACCTAGAACAGCAGAAGTCAGCTCCTGTTGTTAAACATAGATTGGCATGATTACAGTGCCTTTTGAATGAGAAAAGGGAGGATCCAGGGTCAGAGTGCAGAAAATTCCTCTGAAGTTTCTTGGATGAAGATCAAGGAGACCAGGTCTGTGTAGATGCGAACAAGTCCACCTGTTTTACCCAAAACTTAATTATCTTCTCCATCTACTCTGTCTGTTGCTTCAAGATTGATCATTGACCATAGCTCAGATGCTGCTGTCTCCAGCTCTCTTGTCTAAGTGCATGTACCAGGTTTCCTTGCATTTCTGCAATTCAGTAAATTATAAGTAGAAAGCAATAAAAAATCTTTTCTGGTAACAAAAAAAAAATCCTTTTGAGAATCAGTCCTTACTTTCTTCAATAGAGGACAATCTGAAATTGTCTGCCACTGATATTGGTATTACTAAGCACTTGTGCCCAGGTTCAGGCTGTGATTTGATATTGTAGTACATTGCTTTTTCCAATAATACCTGGAATTGTCCTTTGATTCTTAAAAGCCGTTGTGGGGATTTATG
The DNA here is from genome assembly GCF_036417535.1 of Chlamydotis macqueenii. Classification (NCBI taxonomy): domain Eukaryota; kingdom Metazoa; phylum Chordata; class Aves; order Otidiformes; family Otididae; genus Chlamydotis; species Chlamydotis macqueenii. The sequence goes on along the minus strand of NC_141593.1, from coordinate 78,797,411 downwards.
TTCCTCACCACAGACTTCCTCACATACAAGCACTAATAACAAATCTGTAAATCTAGATCTAACCACAACAGAGACTGCTTTCAGGTGATGCAATGACTTAACTCTAGAGATCTTTGAATTTTCTTGTAATAAGCCAACACTCTCCAAAGTCCTTTCTGTTTTTGTGGGAGACTGCTCCCAAACTCTAAGCACTAGTATCTGACTCGGTATGAAAGATGTCTTTAAAAATAGGTAAATCAAGGCCAGAGTAGTTCCAAGACACCTTTTCAACACACAAGGTGCTAAATCATTCACCACTGAAATGCTCCTCCTCTCCTCCAGCTCCTTAAATGACAGACTGAATTTGTAAAACACCTTTCCTAGTATTTGTTGCACATCTATTACCTATAATGCAATCCAGTCAAATTATTATCTCAAAACGATCGAAATTCCTAGCTGAAATTGCAGCAGTCCAATTTCCCTGCTCCACTTTCAGACAGGTTCCCATTCCTAGTCACTGTCTCTGTTTCAGACCAATTAGGTGATTCAGTTTTCAGTCCTTTATTTTTTCCATTGTATTATTAGCTTGTCTGATTCAATAAACTGTTATGTTTGAGCCCGTCTCCCAAGCACTTCAAGGATCCTATTCCGTATTTATTGGTCAGGCTCCCATTATGTCTGTCTAACTGCCAAAAGTACATCATGAACCTTCTCATGAACTTGTAACCTTTTTCTTCAGACTATTTGCTTTCCTTTTTTTTCAACTGGGTGACGGGTAGACAGTGAGTATCACCTGGTAGTCACTGTAGATTTAAAATCAACTTTTCACAAGTATGTTTTTTAGTATACTAGTATTTCACTTGGTTGCTTTCCTTAAAATACGCATTAGTGTCTACATTCTTCACTTTACAAATCAAATATTCATCTGTTCTTCAATAATGTTGTAAATTAGCCAAGTCTTCCTTTTTTCATCAAGCGTAGCAGGCACGTATCTCTTTGTACTGGGCTGCAGGCAATCAGTTTTCATCTAGATTGCTAGTGGTTGCTTCCTCTTTTTGGTGCACTGCTGCAAGGAATGACTCACCCTCTGTGGCAAATTCCACAATGACTTGGAAGGCCTTTGGCCTCTTATCATGGATCTTTGTCAGCACACCCTTGTGTTTGGTTTAACATGTATGTACTGTTCAGAAAACCCCCCTTTACTGTGCCTGACGGACGACTCTCAGCACATCCTCTGGAACGTAAGCTGAAGTCATTCCTTTCCTTTTCATGTGGGCATGGATCAGCTGAATTTGGTAGGTGGCTACAGACAAGGTCTTCAACATCTAGATAACTCAGTCTTCCAAAAGCGGGGTCTGTGTCATAATGAAGTAGGATTACTATTAGGAAGTACCATCTTCTCCACTATTTTGGCAATGATGCTTAGTTTGCCCAAAAAAAACCCAACTTGTCAGGGGAACTTTGCAAAACAATAACAAGTGAAACTCTTCCACCCACATTGCGTAAGTTCTTTCTCTGTGAGATCACTTGGTGCCATCGTGGAGTTGTAAGCTACAGTGACCACAGCTGTCTGATTCAGGGGAGATGAAGTATTCTTACAACTAGTTTTCAGAAGTGTTTAACTCCAAATTCAAAAAAAAAATTCACAATGCTAGATATTCTCCTGTCTCCTCCTCCTAGGCATACAAATAATGATATCGATTATAAGAGAGTAACATGCCTGAAAGAGAGGAGTTTTCTGCAATTCATTCCCACATTGTCAGCGTAATAAGAATATGTTCAAATATAAATGTGAAAAGCAAATAAGGCATATTTCCTAAAGCTCAGACTTAAAAATAAATAGATTCTGCTATCCTTTACAGATAAATAAATAAATGGAGTATCAGTTGGACTACAGAATCTTACAAATTCAGCAGATGCTTTCAAAATCAGTAGTAAGATCAGTGAAATGTGACCTCAGATCAAATGATTCAAGTTTTCTCTAGACATTTTAATTAACAACTTCAATACAGGGAGGATTTTGCAGTTTGCAAGTTTATTAACATTTTACTCCTGCATTGATGCAGAAATTCATTGCCCTAGAATTGTCCTCCATTATAAATTAAACTCATGCCATAAATCAGGAACCTGGTTAGATAAATTAAAAGATGAATAAGGTTTGGTAGGTATGCTTTCTTTATGTAGAGACTTTTCCTGTTTGATGTACTCTCTCTGTAGCAGTCCGTAGTATTTCATCATGTCATTTCATTATATCCATTCTGGCTTAAAAGTTTGTTTTATTCTTCCTGTAGCTCTTGAGAGTTAAATTTAGTAGATTAAAATGAACTCCCTTCCAGTCTTTTCATGTGGCAGCCTGGCCGTAAGATCAAAACACATAAATTTAGGGTATGTTTAATTTCTAAATCAGGGTGTTGTGGACAGATGTTTGAAACCTTAAGATGACTCAGATTCGTTTGCTGCGTGGCTTTCTGCCTGGATAGCCATACTGCTATGCCATTTCTGCTTTACTGATGTCTTGCCCTGGTGATGACATACATAATTTTATCGTAACTTTTCTGTTAGTGGCCCAAACTGTGTCTTCTGTAATGACCATGCAACCGAACCACACTGAATGTGAAGGGCCACTTCTGTCTTTAACGTCAGCTGATCTCAGTCAGATAACATGAAAGGTGATCGTTACTGTCACCCTTTTCTCTGTTTCTTTCAACTTTATCCAGATCAAGGTGACGGACCCAAAATGATCGGTGTTGTTATTCAGTGCAGTTTCTTCACTGTGTGACTGTGTACGGAACATAGCCAGCTACAGCTTTTACAGAAAACATTTCAGTGACCATTTGATTTGAATATGTGTTCCCCGCTGTGGATTTTCATGGTTATGTCGCAGCTTGTGCAGCTCATTTTTCATCAGAAAACTAGCTGGTGTATTCTTACTCACTACATTTAGATTCTTGCTTAGAATCTGATGCAAAACTCTTTTGAGTAAACAGAAAGGCTTGCATAAATATTTCGTAGATCTTTGAAGTTACTTTTATTTATCAAGATAAGAATGGTAAGAGAACAGGGACAGCATTTTTTTGTTTGCTTCCTTACATTAGGATAATTTTTAAAAATCAGTTTAATTCTTTAATTTTAACCTAATTAATCCACTCAGAATGCAAGCTGCTTAATGGAACAGGGACATCTTTATGGCAGGTTTGTTTCTTTTGTCAAGCAACCATGAAAATGCTAAACCCCAGCACATTTTAACTTAGTTTTTTCCTCTGGCTGCCTTCTTGTTTATAAATTAAATATTTTGACTCTCCTGTTTTGATACTCCTTATTGCCCCTGGTGCGACTGTTCAAAGAAGTCTCTGTCTGGGGTGTTGCAGCAGAGCAGATTCAGACAGTTCTGCTCGGAGAAGGAAGTGGAGAGTTTTGGTTCCCATTTTGCACTTCTGGAACAGTTTAGGGAAGGAAGCACCTTTACACCTTTTATTGTTCGCGGTTGCTGACATCATATCCTTCCCTGACCGCTCTGTGCGTGTTTCCTGCCATTCTATCGAGATTCTTCTGTGGTGCAGAGGAGGAATAGTGGGTGTGCATGTGTGTGTGCGTGTGTGTGTGCACACGCGTGTGTATGTCCGTGTCCGTGTGTACGGCAGAGACAGGAGCCATCAAAGTGATCATTAGCTCCTTTCCCTTCTCAAGGCTCAGATCAATCTTCTGTCAGCTGACTCTGCCTCTGCCAAATCATATAGCGAACAGAAGCCCGCCAAAAATGAAGTTCCTCTTTTTGTAAGCAGTCTGATTTGGTTTTGGGGTGTTTTTTTTGTTTTGTTGTGGTTTTTTTGTGTGTGTGTGTGTGTGTGTGTATTTGGGTTTGCAAAGAGAAAAAATGCTGAAGACTGTAACACCATAGCTTGTAACTATGTGTTTCTTTAAGTGCAATTTGTTTGCATGTAACCATGTCATTAAGCTGGAAGGTTTCTTTTATGTGGAAAGTTACTTCAACAAAGCTTCTGGAATTATTTTAGATTCTCTTGGATAATGAAAGCCTGCAGTGCTGTTTGAGTTTTGCAGTACCTACAACTTTTCTGGCTAGTGTGCTTTATTAGTGCTAGGGAAATACAATTCATCAGTTAACGTGAACTTTAAATACTTAATACGTCATCCTTAATCCTGCAAGAACTTTCAAAAAGTATCGAGAACACTGGTGAAGTCCAAAAGCAGCCATGGGGATTTGTTGGTTTCCAGGGCTCTTGACGTTGTTTGACTCGGAAGTCACCAGCCCTTGAATCAGATGTCTTGATTTACTCATCTGAATCTAATTGATTTGGAATCGATCCAGCTGTATGCTGCATATTCGTACATGTGCAAATGTATAGGCTAACGAAATGGAGAGAACTACAGGGCAATCACACAGGGAGGATAGCACATGAAGCACTATGTGTGGGTATGTGTGTCTGTGTAAAAGAGCACGACAGACAGAGAATACCACAGCATTCCCAATTTGTTTCTAGTGGCAGTAAAAAACAGCAGAAATTATTTTTTTTAAAAGGAAATAAATTTGCTAGAAAAGCTGGAAAGCTTTTATTTGAAATTAGACTAGTAAGCCAAAAGCAAACAGGAGACAGGTTTTTTTTGGTCAGTGCAAGAAAACTTAATCTGCTGCCTGTTGAAGAAAAATTAATGTTTCTTTGCAAATTGCATGTTGGATACATATGGCCTAACACATTCTGTCTTCTCCTTCAAGTTCTCTCAGATTGTATGATAATATTTAATAACCAAATCATCCTTGCTCCCCTTCAACTTTATTTTCTTGCAGACCTATGTTTCCTCTTAAAATAAAACTAGTGTACTTAGTGGGTTACTGCAGCTAATGAAGAACAAAATCTTGCTCATCGAGCGTTGCATGAATTACTTGAAGATAATTTTGTGTAGATCATGGGAGTTTTAAGTGTTCTGGCTTTAAACTGTCTATAAAAGCTTTTGTTTTTTGAAGACTGGTCTTAAATGTGGAACTGATAAGTGTGTGGGAGGGACTCAACATATTGCTCCTCCACTAAGGTTTCTGTCCTTCCTGGTAGATTTTCTCAGTATTCAGTGATTTTTTTTTCTGAACTCAGTGCCAGCATCTCGATCCACAGAGCAGCTCTCATCCTTGCTACCCTGTCACCGCTGCTCTCATCTGCCTACCCTGACCTTCCACCTTGCAGCGGACAGGAGCTTGGGCAGGCGCGGTGCCCTGAGCCGATAGCGGCCACTGGCTTCGGCTGGATGAAAGGAAAGGAAATTGTTCCATATGCATTCGCTGTGGATTAGCATTCTGGCTTGCTGTTGCAGAGAAAGCCCGTTAGACTCCTTTGGGTCCTGCATGTGCATGGGAAACACCATTCTAACTTGCTCTTTGTATCGGAGGTAAGACTGTAGGAAAAACAGGAAAGAAACCCAGTCCGAGGAAATTTAAGACTTTCTAAATATAGACTGGGTTTGTTTGTCAACACTGAATATCAGATAAGACTGTCTCCTAGCTTCATTTGGAAAAAAAAAAGTTTTATAAATACATTTACTCAACTTATTTCAAAGTTTTGGACTTGTATTTTTTTGTTGTAAATATGCTCAAGCGCCTTTGTGCCCTTTTGAGCATTGAAAACTTGGAACTGTTTCCAAATAAGTAAAAAGCAGCAAAAAAGTTTTGCAGCCTTTACACTTTATTATATTGACAACACAAATTGTTACATGTTCTGCATTGTGGTAATGATTTAGGGATTATGCCTAGCAAATAATATAAAAAGGCCTTAATGTACAGAAAGATAAGTGTTCTATTTGAAAATTTGTTTTGCCCAGCAGATTGATTGTGTCACAGTGGCTAGTTAGAAAACTCAGACTGACTGCTTATTTGTTAACTTTTTTTTTCCTTTGAGCAATAAAACTCTTGAGCAGCTTGAAGTTTAATGTATGCAAAGAAAATCAGGAGAGAACTGAAGATCAGAATGAGTGAGGTCTAGCTTTTCTACCTCAATAGCTTTGAATCGGAGCCAAATAATGGATTAAATGGCCAGGACATCGGCTTAGTGTTACGTAACATATTGTGAGAATTTTATCAGGTTGACTGTGAGACTACCAGCTTAAAATAAAAAGGAAACACCAGCCTCTGTTTTAAAATTACTAATTTTTTATTAACAATGCAATATTTTTAATACACTATAGATCTAACAGGAAAACTTGTAAAAATCATTTTATATGAATCTTGTTCAGATTTTTTTTTCTCTCCTCTCTTGAGAAGAACTCTGTGCTGTTCTGTTCAAAATATGTAAATATAAAAAAATGGTAAATGAAGGCTAAAAAGGAAAAAAATTGCATCTTTTACTTTAGTACTAGACTGAACATAATTTCTGTATATTCTTATATTTCTGTCAAGTTTTTTATTGCTAAAAATACTTTGCATATGATGGGAATTAATTTTGTGATTTATGACATTTTTGTGAAATATGGGATGTGTACTGCATTATGTATTTTTATATCTGGCATCTAACTGTTCTTAGTTTTGCGACAGAACGAGTATTGTAAGGTTCAGGAAGCTAGTATCGGTGCATTACTAAAACGGTGAAAATATTTTTCAAAACATTCTTAAATTATCATCTGTCCCCTATATAGCTTGGGTTTTGGTGCAAGGATTTTTATAAGGAAAGATGTATGTGTTTGCCAGTTATAAATAATTTGTCAGAATATTTTAGAATTTACATTGAAATGAAATGAGGGAAAATGCACTACTATTTACTTCAAGTACCGTGAGTAATACTTGCAGTAATCTATATTCTTAAAGAATAAGGTTAAAATTTTTGGATTTAAAGTAGTTCACATCTCTCGTATATCAAATAACACTTTAATAAAGGTCCATCCTATTTGCATAATGAGGGACATTATCACCTCTGCTGTCAAAACACAAGATTGTTTTCCCTTCAGAAATGAATTAGCTGTCCTACTTAGCATACATAGGTACAGAAAGGTTCATTAACTCTCTGATTTAGGTAATTTTTCATTTTAGAGCCGTGAATGATATTTAAAACTAGAGACGCCTAATTCCATTAAAGTTTTGGCAATGTGTATTTCAGTCCTTTTCTTAATTTCTTGATATATTGGCAGATTTGTTCACAAAAAGAAGCCTTTGAGTTAAATTATTATTTCTGTATGCATTACTTATTTTATAGATGCAAATGTAAATTTTTATTATAATTTACTTGTACACAAAATTATAATTAGGATGCTTGGTCAGCTCCATATTATAACCTTCATCTAGTTATCAATTTTGTAATAACTGTTGATTTCCTTTCTGTGTTTAGCAGGAACGGATGCAGGGGACTGTGAACTGAGTAGTGCAAGTGCTGAAGAAGGAGGTTTGTTTTGAGGAAACAGGAAAGAGGAAGAAAAGAGAAGGGAAAAATACGTAATTTTAAGGAAGAAGGAGAGAAAAAAAAACGGGGACTATGGGGAGAAAAAAGATCCAGATTACAAGGATTATGGATGAACGTAACAGACAGGTGAGTGGGAAAAATATTGTATTTGAACATCATATTATATTTCTAAAATGACTTCTTCTCATAAGTGATTAAAAAGTCAATACCTTTGTGTACATACACATATACCTACTTATACACAATGTATGGAAGATTATCAAAGAAAAAGTACTTTTGGAAAGAAATAGAAACTTCACACATAGTTTTTTCAAGTTTAATAACATGCATAGTTAGGAATTTATTACTTGAGGCCTTGATTCTACAAAGACTGATGTGTGTGCTGTGCTTTGAGCTCCCTCTGCACTCACTTTGACTTCGGTGTGTAATACACATGGTTAAGCACATCTGCAAGTTGTTACAGGATACGGGCTTTTAGTACTGTATTTAGTGAACTGTCATAGTAGGAGTTTATTTGCAGAAGGAATTGCATTCATTCATAGATCCAAATAATTTTTGTTTCTACATGTTTGCGGTGTTTTTATTTTTACCTCCTTCATGGAAAAATTACACTACTTCATAAAAAATCTCACCTTTTCCTGAATTTTAAAAGAATTTGAGTAGCCCAACACATTCTAAAACCCACATACAATAAGACTGGCATGTTGTAGTTGTGAAACAAAGTCTCCGTGACTGATGCTATGGCTAAATAGGTCCAGCAGGACTGGCTAATTATTTATTACCACTGTTTGAAATAAAATGGCTGAGCAGCTGTCACATATTATCAACAATATCTCTGCTAGCTAAAATATGGTCATAAATTAGAAAACCTGCTTTCCTGGTTTCCGAAAAATAAAATTCAACAATTGGCAGTGAAAAGCTGCTACTGTTTACATTTTATGTAAACGGGTGGATATTTCCTTGGCACTGGAGATTCACAAGTTTGAGAAACTCTCCATAAAATTATTTAACACTATGATTAGTGCTCTTCATACATGTGACAGCAGTTTAGGAGTAATCTTCAGTACCTGTTTTTAAAGAACTTGATACTGAGTTACTATTAATATATTAGTTCTATTCATCTGATCTCTGTATTTCTTCATATATTAAGGGGTTTTTTTTTAATTTATGTTTTTAGTCTTCAAGGATTTTATAAAGCCATAAAAAACTCAGCCTAGACATAACAACGAATTATAATCTTTAAATATACTTTCCAATAATTTTTGAATTTTGTAGTTTTAGTAGTCACTTGTGTTCTCTATGGCAGAAAATGATGTATAAAAGCAAAATTATATTTACGATGGATACATTTTGTGTTTTCCCTGAAGGTTGCCTATTGCTGTGGGCCAACCCAAAAAGCAATAGTTCTATCAATATAAAGCCATCGCCATATTTATTTTGATTGGTTTATAGCTTGGAATTTAAATTGGATTTGAAATATTGAATTGGATTTATCATTAAGTATTACAACACTAGTTGTTTGGAATTCTCCCATACTGCCGTGTTTTCTTTTTGAAGTGAACCTGAATTATTTTGTAAATGATACGACAGAATTTTGCAATTAATAACATTAATTCATACAATAGCTTCAGTGTCAACTTGTTTGCTCAAATTTAGGATTTATGGAGAACTTTAGCCCCAGTTTTGTCAGATACCTTTCAAGGGGCTAAATTTAAAAAATGAAGACAGCTGGTCTTTCAAGTCATTCACAGTGGAGTTTCAGGGCTTCTAGCAGGAGCTTTCAGAACTAATAATTATCAATAAAACTGTAATATTACAATACTGGCAACTGTAGTGTTAGTGCAGAAAGCGTTTATCTTGCAAGCTTTTGATAATGTCCATCATGGTTATTAGTCACTGTGAGGACAAAGGTATAGATTTATATTACTTTACACTCCACACAGTAAAATTGGCTTGATTCTGCTTCTCATTTCTGCTAATATATTGAAACACAATTTAGAAAGTGTTTCTACTGATTTTATCCTCTTTGCATTTAGTGCCCTGACTTAAAGTTCAGTGAAGGCAATGAAAAGATTTCCATTGATTCATTTGAACTGTGGGATTAGGCTTTTTGGTTGTAGCGATATATATGAGATTAAATACAAGTTTATTTTCACTGATAGCCGATTGATCCTTTAACCATTTCTATGAGATTTACTTTTTCACAAGCCTTACTGTTTCTTAAAATGTATTCCATGAGCTATTGCTGCTTCAGTGAAGCTGCATCAGTTTATCTGTTTTCTAACTTACACACTTCCAGTAACCTTAAAATAGTAACTGGTTTATATTCCTATATTATTTTTTTATTTGATGACATAAATATCTTTGAATGCACAGAAAAGATTAAAAGGCTGCACCGGAAAGAAAAAAAAAAATTGAAAGATTTTATTAATAAAATTAAGATACCAGCAGAAGCTTTTTTGGAGCTCCGTTTACCATGATATGGATGGAGACTGTTTTCTTTCTTACTACCTCACCAAAAGATGTTTGCAAGAACAGCAGCAAATCTATTGACTTAAAACTGCCTTATTGTTGCTTACATTCAAACTCAGTGTGGTTTCACAATACAAGCCATGTTAGACGGGAACATGATATACACGGGTGGTGCATCTTCAGCTGTTTCCAAGCACATAAATTCTCTGCAGAACAGCACATGCGGGGAAAAAATAGGGGATCTAGCAATATTAATTCTTCTGCCCTTTCCTAGTGCAAGGGTGAATCTGTTTGGGTAACAAGAGTTTTTGCAAAATGATTTAAGTTCTCACGAGGCCTGTGGAAGGTAATTTCTGTCCTTGCTTTTCCGCTCATTTTCCCACTGTCCTGACTCACTATTTACATTAACCATTGAATGGAGTACTTGTTCTGTCAGTATAACAGCTGTTTTCTTCCACACCACTGTCTGCTGGGGTAGGAGACTCCACTACTGTTCAACGTGCTCCTGTGAGTGGACTGGGAAGGACAAAAATAGTCCTGACCTCTCTTCCAGAGTATTTCTTCTGAGCAAGTTGGATTTCTGTCCTTTAGTAACCATACCGGTAATAAATGTAAGTTGAAACTATCCCGAGTCAGATATCTGGCTGCCATCTCATAGAAATGTGCAATATGGGGAGATGATCTGCCCTTTTCCAAAAACTATTTGAAACTTTGGCATTCTGGGATAAGTTAGAGGAAAACTACTGCAACCTAGACATTAGAGTCCCAGTCCTTTCACCCTGGACTGTGTAAGAGCTCTGTCATTGACTTCAGTGAGTGCAGAATTCAGGCTTTTAACTAGGAGGAGACGTTAATTTCATGTTGTTTCATGTGGGCTGCCAGTTGGCTATATTTTCCTGGCCCTCATAATTACCATGTGGTGGCAAAGGTGGCAAGGAGGTCTGAATCTTCCCTGAGTGATCACAAATTGTCTTCAGCTGCAAGAGTTTCAGAAAACCTCATCTGAAAAATTCCCTTTTGCTTTGCTTTTAGCCACAGGGAGAAGGAGTATGAATAACTGCCAGGGCTAGACTAAATGTGTATTTATTTGCGTAGTTTAGTTACCTTCATGATATTAAATGGAAATGAAAACTCTCAAGAGAATCCTATTGTGAGCAGCCAGTGTGACCAGAGATTTTCTTTTTTATTATTGTAACACTGGATAATATAGTCTTCATAAATGTGGAATGAGTCTCTGCTAGTGTTGCTGAGACTCATAAGACTGCGGTAGCCTTGTCAACAGCCCATTCAAGTAGACTGCATACATGGTATTAGTTGCACCACCGATAGAACCGATAGCCAGAAATATTAGCACTGACATCTGATGTTGAAACCTCCTGACTGCTGCAAGCTCTTTGTGCAGAAATTGCGACCAGGCAGATTGGAGAATATCCACAATGAAGACTTCTGGGTCATTTGGGGGAAAAAAAAAAAAAAAAAAAAGAGGAAGAGCATTTGCAGTAATATGGGTGAACTTTATTTTCATGTGTCAACTGAACAAATAATTCAGCTAGCTATGTTACAGTCAACACATGAAGGAAAAATTGCATTCATCTGCTTCAGAATGCTCCTTGTAGTTTTCCTATTTGGCTTTCATCAGTTTGAGAGATTTTGTTAGTTTTAATGAGGACCTTTTGTGGCCTGCTGTAGGCTGGGATCATCTGAAACTGCCTTTGCAGCAGTCCAGGCAGGGCTGCCCAGGCCTGAAACAAATAGGTGTAATGACGTAAATGATATTATATTACTATTATACAAGGTCACTTAGAAAATATCTCATTAAATCCATAGTCTGTAAGCTAAATCCAGAGACACATTGACCAGGAAAGAGGGAATATTGACCCAATGACTGCAACACCCTCTTGCTTTTAATCCACTGTTGTCTAGTTAGTATTAAGAAACATCAGATCTTATATGGCAATCCACCATTTTTTATCCATCTGATCAACTTGCTCATTAGTTCTGCTTTTTTTTTCTCCTGCTTGTGAAGCATGCTGTCGTCATATTCACAGTTAAAACTGAGTTGAGCTTAGCTAATGATTCTGCATACTGTTTAAAACATCTCTTTCAATTTGTAATGAGGTACTGGGAGCTTAAGTGTTATTAAATACTATAGGAAGTGTATACTTCAATATTAAGAAGCTTAAATAGTAAGACACCCTTTTTAAAGTATCATGTCTGTGCAATTCTGTGGGGTACAACAGTAGCAAACTTTTTCAGGCGTAGACTTCTTACCATTCTTTGATTCCAGCAAATCTGTAAAGCTAAAAACCAAGACGTACTGCAGTTATCAGCTCAATAGAGAACAAATTAAAGCAGATAAGTAAAGTGAGGTTATGGGGCAGGGGACTGATATCCTGGAGGGAAATGACCATTTGCAGGAAGACCTAGATTTGTTCTACTGACTTCGATACCTAACGCTGCTGGTTTCAAAACTAATTTCAGCCTGGGGTATCTATTTTTATCTGTATTTCATCTCTATTTAAAAGGAAAGACTAAGAGACTATCAGCTGAATCAGAAACTCCCTTGTTGAAAGAAAGGAGCCTTGCATATTAGTCCTAACATGAGCACAAGTTAGCTAGAAAACTTTTATCCACCGATTTCCTGGTATTTTCAGTCTTCCCTCATGGGATATCTTCATTTTAGCCAAGATCTGAGAAAATTTTTTTTATCCCCCACAGGGAAAGATTTTTGTATAAAAACATAAATGCTTAACTCTGCAACTAAGCGTCATTCTGTTCCATGAACCTTTATCTTAAACATCATACTTTTTATCTTCCAGATATTTGAATTTCTTCTCTTGCCTAAGTTGCACACAGTAAGACATATGCTTGGAATACAGCATTACAGTGAGGCCTTGGTCCTGTTTTTTTTTTCAGAGGTAAAGTTAGGTTTCTGTATGCACAGAATACACCCCGAGTTTTCATGACTCCTAAATTCTGGTAATCTGTACAACTTTGGCAGCACTTTTCACTTTACGCCAGACTATGCGAGAAGTGAAGTTTTAAGAGCTGCTGAGCTGAACCGTGAATTTCTAGAATGTATTATATTTAAGGTTAAGTGTGGTTGTATTACAAATGTATGTTCTGGGCATAATTTAGAGTGAATTAGCATAAGGTAAATATTTAGGTCAAATTACTTTTAATTTGAAGTGTGAGCAAGAAGCCTAAGAAAAGAGAGTGCAGTAGTGCAGGAGGCATCTGCCAGCACAGTGGAGCTGAAAACCAGTGCGGACACCGGCACAGCCTCGCTGTCTTACAAGGAATGGTTTGGAAAGCCCTGGGGGAGAAAGAGCTGGAGGTGGGAAGCAGAACTGAAGCCATTGTGGAGAGGAAGAAGTTACACTCTTCCTGTTATGACAGGAAATGCAGACAAATGTGCTTCCTGACCATTTGCTCAGCAGGGAATGAAATATTCTTGACCTTTACCTTACGAACATTTTAGCAGCACAGAACTAGTAAACATGTTTTTTTACCCTAAACATCTATTTGTACCTGCCAGAACTGGCGATAGCATGCTGAAAAAAAATAAGTTGGCTTTCTTACATGCTGTATTAGCTACTGTGGTTTTGAGAGAGATGATATTTTTTTCCTAAAATACATATGTATCTGTTCATCTATATATAATGGACTTACTTTTATCTCTCCGATTCAAAAAAAGGAAATGAAGTATCAGAGATTAACCATTATTACGCTTGCACCCCTGCCTGGTTTTAGATCTTAATTTGTAAGTTGAAGTGGGAAGCACATTGATACTGCCTAACCTGCTAATTTCTGCATTGCTGTATCATCTGTTAATTAACACATCTTCCAATTATTCCTTCTTTATTTACTGGGAATGAAAAAATTCGTATGAGAGATCCACCATTATGTGTTGGATTAGGCAGACTGAATAGCATCACTATTTTAAGTATTTGATCTGTTATTTATGTACTAATATACTAAAAATAGGGTGTAACACACAAGTACAAAGCCTTCTTTTTTATATGGATTAATCGTGAACATTTTATTTGTTGTAGCTGTAATTTTAGGGCGTCTTGCTTAGGAGTCCTCTTTATCTGGACTGTTCAGCAAGTAGTAGCTCAATACGCTTGAGGCTTTCGGGGACAATAGCTCTTTTAGCAGCATAAATCACTGCTGTCTCATCCCTGTGAGTTACGCTGGAGGGTTGTAAGAAGATGGAAGCAGGCTGCTGACGGTCCTTCACCACTCTTTAAAGGGTCTTTCATTTAATAAGGCATGCCCAGCTATTGCATAAAGGAAGGTTTGTCTGGAGTGAATCCTGCACTGATGCTCCTTCCCAGTCCCGCAGAGGCTTACTGTAGAGATTGTGGTAGCCAGGCCTCTTCATATGACAAACAGATCTCAACAAAAATCAGATAGGAGGAAGGGAAAGAGAGATTATGACAAGAGCTGTTGCCTCTCGAGTAGTTGAGGTTTCAGCGTATGATAGAATTAGGTACCTGGCAGTGAAATTTTAGTCAAGAGCCCCTTGGTTTACCCATGGCCAACGTGGCTTCATTATGTTTGAAGTTAGGTAGATTGCTCATGTAGAACCTCCTGTTCGTTACATACATCATGCCTACCAGGCTTGCTCTAGTCCTTGTGTCAGAAATTTAGACATTCCAGATGAAATAAGAACAAAGAGAACAATATTTCTTCTTGACCAGTGCCTATATCAGATACTTCTGTGCATCAGCAGTCCCTGATTTTCACCAGTCACCCATACATGTTTAATGGCAGGAAATGTATATGGGAAGGATTATGTGCAAATTCCCCGTTTCTCTCATTTTCCTGTGTCAGCAGCTATATATCTTTATAATCAGGATAGGAAGAAGTAAGGGGAACACTGATATTCTGCCACTGGCTGGGCTGAATTGCTTGAAAGATCACAGGGCTGCTACTTTGAAAACATAAAATGATAGCACATGTGCTGTGACTGCTAGTTACAAATACGGAGTGCTGTTATGGCTCAGCCTCTCCAAGTGTTTGAGATTTCAGGAACGGTACTAGAAGGACCCGAATTTAAAAAAAGAATGAAATAAAATAAAATAAAATAAAATAAAATAAAATAAAATAAAATAAAATAAAATAAAATAAAATAAAATAAAACAAAATAATTGCAAACCAATGCCCACCAAAAAAATACAAAGACTACACTGTGACTAAGATAAATAATGTATCCTGAAGGCTGTATTAATTAAATTAGTGTATATATGATTGCTTTGGTTCCTCCACTGATGTATTAACATCTATAAGAAGCATAGAATTGTTGTTACGAATTTAGCTAAATAAAGACTATTACCAGTAGCCACTATTACCATTTACATACAGGCTTAAATGTAAATTGCAGCACATGAAAGAATTTACGCTCACAAGCAACGTCAGCTTCTGGTTTATTTAGTTTAACTTTTACCTGCTAGCAACTAAACAAGAAAGTCTGCTTTGGGCCGAATTACCCTCTAAGTGGAGCACATCGCAGTGTGTGACGTGCACACTTGAATTCATCCTGCCTACAGCCCCACTTACAGACAATGCAACAACGAGTCCAGGAACCATCTCTCAGAAGAACCTTGCAGCTTTGTGCATGAAGAGCTAGTTGAGAGGTGTTTCCATGGCATTGAAGGAGTGCTAGGGTTGAAGTGGGAAAACGTCCTTTTAACAATCCTTTTTTTGGCAATGTCTTTCCTTTAGCACGTACAGTGTGTTTCACCTTTTGTCAGATTTTCATCCAAAATGCGTAAAAAAATCACCTTGATTTATATCAAGGAAATTGGAAGCTGGCTACTTCACTGTTGGCTTTTTTTTTTAAGTTTTCCCAATACTTGAAAGCAGCATGTGATTTGCTCACAGCAAATGAAGTCATCAGCATTTATGCTGCTTCATATCCAAAAACGCTGCAGGCTTTAGTAACCTACCTTTCCAGTACCACCATTCCTGTTTTGAGAGCAATTTGACTCTTAAATTTTTAAAAAATAACCTTTAAATAAGTAAAATAATCATAGTGCTCAGACAAATAATAATAGACTAGTGGGTTTTCAGCTAATATGAAGGGATGAAATTAGGTTATTTTTTAATATGTTTCAGAGGAAAATGTGGTACTCTGCACACCGATCTTTTTTCAATACATGTAAAACTACACATAAAAGCACCTCATAACAGTATTTAGGAACTGTTGGTGTTTCAAACCTTGCGTTTTATAGACACACACTTAAAAAGATTTTAAAGACAGTTGAATGCTGGCCTCTTATCTGTTCCACTTCCTCCCTCCACTCCGCTTTCGTTCTCCCCAGTTCTCACACTGTCATTATAAAATATTGTATCCCAAAAAGAGAAGGACTTCCTAAATTACCTACCATTCTCCTAAAAAGGAGAAAAATTGTGAACTGGAAAACACCTACAAATTAGCAGTGGTGTAGACAACTGAGATAATTAATCATCTATTGACTGATATCACCAGGAAAGAAAATGTAGTGATTTCATTCTTGCCACTGAAAAAGTTAAATATTAAACAGAAATTTAAATGCATACACTTATTTGGGTGTCCTTTTTAAAATATATTGATAGATTGTCTCACTGTTTATTTTATTTCGGTCTCACTAGTATTCTTTATGTCAAATGACAAAATGGCATTGTCCGTTGTTATATGATGTTATCACGACTGAGGACTTTGAATGCAGTATATGACAAGAAGACTATGTGACCACCTGGATTTTTTGGTACTGTAGCTACAGCTACTCAAAAGCTCATGTTCATGTGGATTGTGTGTGTCTTGTTCATTCTCAACACTGAGTCAGTTGAAGTGTAGGCAAAAATTCTTAAGTGTAGATTGCACACTGCCTTCCACCTAGACAAAAGAGATGAAGTGTTTTATATAAATTATGCTAGTTTTTACCACTCAGCAAAATTTCTGCAATACTAGAATATTATCTGTTACCTTAGACAATATTTAATAGGTACTTTTAGTTTGAGTGAGTATGGTTAACATAACAAATTATTAACAAATTGAGACTCAAAAAAAGTTAAGAAATAGAGATGCTGTCTACTTGTACTGCTCATAAAAATATTTTAGCCTATGGAAGAGAAGTATATTCATCTTCCTTATGTAGACACCTAGAAGAAAGTATGAAAAGGTCATTATTTTTAAATGACTTAAAAGCTTTCTCAGTCTTTCCTGAAGTTACTGATCTTTCACTATACATTTGAAAATAAGAGTTCAACCATAGTATAAGCTGTTGTAAAAGTATGATAAATTTAAATATATATATATATATATAATATTTATGTAAAGATAAGCCACAATGAATGGTATATTTGAAAAGAAAAGTAATATTCCAGATCACCATAGAAACAGTAGTAAATACAATTTTTTAAATGTATTTATCAGCAGTGGCAGAAAACATCATCTGATATATTTAAAAAATGTTAGAAAGATCAAGGAGTTAAAAACAAATCAAATTCAGAGCAATTAAGATTATATTTTAAAGAAAGAAAAAAAAAACCTAGCTGATATGTTCCTTTTTTTCACTTTCCACAAAAAGGAACTCTAACTAGTATCATTCTGGTGATAAGTATTATGAAATAAGTATGTGCTGTGCAGCACAGCTGTGTGGTTTTTCTAAATGTTCGGGAGCACCTAACAGTAAACACAAACAGTGGCTTTAAGGATATTTCTGTACTGGGGTGTACTTTGATGGTAAGAAGCTGTAACTTGCTAAATTCTGAGGTTTCTGTGCAACAGAAACCATACTGTACAGGGACACTCCACCTACAGCACTGTGGTCAAAAAGTTGATTGAAAGGCATTTTAGATGCAGAAAAATATGTTGAGTTAGTACATTTTATTTTCTGTATGTTTAGCTTTTTCTGAAACATGCTTATGTATACAAATGTTTCAACAAATGCATTGCAATTTTCTGTAATCAAAGAAAACATTAAAGGAGTATTTGAAAGAGTAGGGTTTTTTTCAGAATTTGAATGAAGTTTTGTTACCTGTCTCATTATTCATTCCAAATATCAAAAACCATTGAGACAGACAAATTTAGAAAGAAATTACTATCAATTATGCATACTTGAGACTGGTGCTGCAGGCAGTGTGTTTTTAAAATGCTTGAATAATTGCATTTAATGGCAAACCATCTTTTCTTAATCTTTCAAGTTTGTTAACAGAGGCTAAAGAGATTGAAATGACAATATTCAGTATACATTTGGGAGAATAAATGTTCACAATATGCGCACAGAGCCTCGTCTTTCCGAGATGGACTAGCAAATAGGGATTAGCAATACTTAAAGGTCACGTTTTCCATGGTCTGACATGCTGGGATTTTAAGGTAGTCTGGGGTCGCAGTTAGCATTAGCTTGCATTAGGAGCATGACAAGATAAAACAGCAGCCATATGAACCTGTACGGATGAATCTCCTTGCCTCCGCATTAAAGTGCAGAGGTGCTACCGCTCATAGGTATTAAGGAATGCTAGCAACAAGTGCAGGATTAGGCAGACCTGTAAACCTGCTTGTGTGCCTGCCCTTGACATATCAAGTACCTTGAATACATGTCAAGTTTGATTAATAGGCTTAGCAAAACTGTATTTTCTTCTTAAAATTTCTTGTCACTGAAATTTATTACAGGAAAACATATATGTAAGAAAAAAATCACAGTCATTGTATACATTTAATGGAAATTGCATATATGAGGAAACAGAAGAAGGAGAAAAATTCAACCATACGCTTAGCTTAAACCACTCATGGTCGTTTCTCATTCTGAGTCACATCTCTTACTGGAAGTTGTAAGCTAGTGCAGAAAACAAGAGAAAAAAAAGAAAATTATTTGTTGTGTAGGTCTTTCGTTGTCGAAACAGTCCCTGTGGAAAATTATGGTTTTGTACAGAGTAACAATATTTTTCAGACTGCCAAGGTTTTGCATGATGTCAGGGTATTAGCTGGCCTACTGAGAACTCAAAAGCACGTCCCTATTTTTTCATGCATAATATGACCCAAAGTCCTTTTTACTAAAAAATGCCATTTTGTATTTCTAAGCATCTAATTTGAAATGAAATGAAGTATGCTGCATCTGTATTTAGAAAAGACCTTATTTCAAAAGTGATATTTGTGCTGGTCAAGTATTATATGCTTTTCTTTGGTGTTTTATATTTCTCATTTCTCACATGAATTTTTAACACTAGATATTTCTTCAAAGCCATTGGGAATGTGTTTATACGAGCAATGTATCTGTTTCACACATCTTAAATTCTGTATGAAATAATGTCTTCCACTAAAAATCTAGCAGGCGTTGGGAGGCATGGAATCAAAGTCAGTCACGGTCAAAAATAAGAATTGACTCCACATGTCCGAACTATTTACAGCTGTAAATCTGAGTTGCAATTTTAATACATTGATGGGAAAGATGTATGCAGTATAAAGAATATATGAACTTAAAAATTGTGGAGAAAGATGCAGTACAAACGCTTCATAGAGCTTCCTAATTAGTGTCCCATGCTCTTTGTACCTCGGGTTTTGTGCACTGAGAATTAGGTATATTTCCTCACTATGTACACACAAACATATATTCTGGTTTGCAACTGTATTTATATTTATGCATTTGTCTTCTGAATGTGTTCAATTCAGCCGTCACACATTATATTTCTGAAAAAAAATGAGGGACTACACAGAGCAGCTTGGGGATTTTTGATGGACCTTTTTTTCTTTTTCTCCAGGTGACATTTACAAAGAGGAAATTTGGGTTAATGAAGAAGGCTTATGAGCTGAGTGTTCTGTGTGACTGCGAGATTGCTCTGATCATCTTCAACAGCACCAACAAACTGTTCCAGTATGCCAGCACTGATATGGACAAAGTGTTGCTGAAATATACCGAGTACAACGAGCCGCATGAGAGTCGAACGAATTCGGATATTGTTGAGGTATGATTTTGTGTTCTGTGAGGATTCTTTTTTTTGCTTTGTTCTCAGGCGGAGGTGTTCAAAGTGAGAGGCCTGACTGTCTTTCTTGCGGGTCACAGAATGTACCCTGGAGGTGACATAGCAGCAGAAGAGCAGAACAGGGACAACCTGCTATTAGTTTGGGGTTTGGAGATGGGGCAGCAGAGACTGGAGGGAATCCACATTTTTTGTGAAATACAAGTCCTGCTGAGTCTCAGACGCTCAGCAGAAACTCTTGCAATGGGATCTCTGGCTCCCTGTCATCCACGTTTCTGTGTTGCTTTGTCCCTTTGTCTTGTTAGTCCTCTCCATGCCTTGACCATTACCTCCCCCTTAAATCTCCCCCTTGTCTCCTGGTCACTCCCAGTGACATGCTGTCCAAAAAACATTGGGTGCCTTGTCTCCTCATTCCAAAAGTTATAATGTCCTCCGCTCAGGAGGAACTGAGAAGTACATTGTAAAAGGTGTGGAAAAAAAAGACTTAAAATCACTGCTTTAAGGCATTGAACTGACTTGCTTAGCTTTTTGATTACTTACAGAGGAAGAAGCTTTAATGAAATGCAAGAAAAGTTTACTCACAAGCTGCACAATAACAAATGTTTCAGCTAATTCACACAGAATGCTGTTATCGTGGTATGATAATAACAGTATCAAAACAATACTTTCAGAATGCTAGAGACACCTTGTAATTATTTAAAAATAAAATTATATAGGGCAAATTGTATTTACAATCACTGAAAATTACTAATTAGAATTTAAGATTTTCAATTTTAAGCTTCTAATATTTGCAGAAAAGTCAGTTTACTTTATAATCACATTAGGATTCAAGTCATGCAAAATAAATGAAGCTTTAAATTATTTTGTTGTAATAGCAAAACATTCAGAGTGATATCTAAAAAATTGCTTATGTGATTTATGCAACTCCTGTTTTCAAAGCACATAAGTGACTGGGCATCTAACAGTATAATTTTTTAAAGTATTGGAAGGATGAGGTCCTGTCTTAAAGATCAGTGAAAATTTACTCATAAGTGCTCTTGAATACCTTGGCCTATACACGTACATAACTTCATATCTTTCTAAAGGTGTTAGTTTCAGTTTTTTAAATAATCTGTGTGTTGTCTAATATGAGACTTTGGTGCTTTAGAATTTTCACCTGGGTTAGTCACGTATGTGAGACTAGCAATAGCAGAAAGTAAATGTGTGAATCACATATAAAATAATGGTCTTGACGGAGAAGAAAATGCTGTATAATGGACATGGTTGCACTGGGTACAGGGTGTCACAGTCACTGCACCATAGATTGGCAAAGGCTGCGACCCAGAAATATATATCACTTTTGTGTCTGTCCTTATGTCAACATACAGAATGATACCGGTTTGCTTCCATCATGATCTCCCAGCAGATTTTCTCCCCCGTTAGCAGAGGGTGAGGTTCTGACAGCAGAACAAAAATTTATGTGAGTTAAGACTAAGAGGAAAGTACATAATTTCTTCCTCCTCTCCGTCAGCTCTTTTCCTCTCTTATTTCAAATCTCCTGTGTAGACATGAAGCCTTTCCTGTCACCTAGATCTGGTAAGCCTGTGTCCTGTCCAGCAGAATTAAAATTCTGTCCCCAAAATAATGCCCTGTCGTCTTTTAGTGGCAAAAAGCCAGCATATTCTTAGCAGGAAAAGTTTCCTGTAATATCTTTACTTCTTCCTGCAGGCTTTCTTGTGGGAATAGGGGAGTAAGCCAGTCGTTAGGGATTTATTACTTGCTTCACAATGAATTAATACTTTTGATGATGAGGACTATGATTTTTCAAGAAACTTGAGGGAAAATGTGAAATTTAAAATAATGTCCATTTTGTTGTGACTTTAAGATTTTCAGAAAGAGCACACTCTGCGCCAACAAAGTCAATTTCCTGCAAAAATAGTAGGCCAGTTTGGATAGACTGATAGGCAGTTTTGCATGCAGACATGTAATTTTCTGGCTGTACCCAGAATTTGGTGGGCATCCCATTTCTCTCCTCTAAAAGGAGACGAATAAAAGCAGGCAATTGAAATAAACATTATTTAAACTTCATAATCTAACAATAGGAAAAAAAGGCCAAATGAAGTGCGTGTTTATAGGTTTTCCACGTGTTCTGTCAGCCCTGAATTCAGTCATTTGATCATTTCTCTGTTATGTTTTTCAATATTCTGCCTGTAATGCAAAATACTTAAGCCACGCCAATGCCAGTAGTGTTTCAGGATCAAAGGAGTACTTGTGCAGGGAGTAGGTTTTGAACAAGGATTTCCTATTATCGTGCCTTTACTTGATAATTGGCATGACAGTTATGAGTACAATAGAGGAACAGAGCCCGTGAAAGCATGCAATCTGAGAAATGGCCTGACTCTTGGTGTAGTTTGGATATATTTTTAGGTACAGGATATAAATCTGCCACACATTTAAATATTTAAATTGATCAGTTAAACTGACTACATTACACATATTTTCCTTGTAAGAAGTCCATTTTTTTTCGCTTTCAGACAGCTAGATTTCACACTTACAAGTTTTTAATCATTTTCTTCCAGAGCAATCAACAGCAGCTGAGAATCAGACAGTATTATTAAATCTGATAATTTTCAACTAAATGACTGTTCAATAACTATATTTCAGCAGAAGAAAAGGGCATGGCTGTGCTCACAGATTTCTGCACAGTATTAGAGAAACAAAACTTTTTTAGGTAGACTTATGAAAATTTGAAATATAACTGTCAACCGTATAAAGGTCTTTAATTTAGAATCCAATTTCTGTTCACACTCAGCATAATATTAACTATTTAGTTACTTTTCTGTTGTGGAAGCACCGTGTTATCAGTCATTTGAATGTCGTATAACTTCTTTGAACAATCTATATTCAAAGAAAATCAAAAGAGTAGGTCTCTAATATCTAGTTAACTACTTTTAAGTTAAACCACTGCTATTCAAATGGAAAAACCACATGAATTTTCATGTAGGTCTGACTAAAGCTGTTAATTTTATTAAGCAAATGTTTTTGGTTTAATTACTGGGATTAACTGTATTTAGCATTTCTGAAGTAATTAGTCTTCAGGCCATAATTTGTTATTTTGAAGCATCAGAAGACACCAAGTGTCATATATCTAACAAACATTACACTATTTTCAAGGGAAAAAATATTTGACATTTATTTTAGTACCTGTATTACTGCAAATCAAGCAACTTGATCCTAAACAACTTATAAAGGATATGACCTGATTACATCTGTCATTATGACTGGCTAATATTAAGAGAATTGTAAAGGTCGGTTATTATTCTTTGAGCTCTTTTGGTTTAGTGATTTAAACAAATAGCTTATACTTTCTTTACACATGTAGTAATTTTATTTACATGTAATAAATATAACTGAGATGGCCTTTTCCAGTGGCCACATTCAAAATGGAGTTGATTAACATACAGTTTGGTATATTTGAGTTCTTCAAATCACAGAAATTTATATTTGAGTTCTTCAAATCACAGAAATTATCTACCAGGTAAATGTGTTTCAGTTATTACCCAATAAATATACTTACAACATCCACAGGTAACTAAAAGTCAATATGTACTCATGAAGGAGAAAATATTTGCATTCAGCACTCAAGTTTATCCATTTTAAGCAACAGTGACAATTATTGTGAGTCTTACCAAAATCTGTGTGGAGGTTTTATATGTATTACTTCTGCAAAAAGTGTATTCATTCTGAGACTTCTGTTTAGAGTTAATCGGACTCTTAAAACTGAAGCCCTTGTGTCCTCACCCACCAAACCGCTCACACCACAGTCATTCATTCAATTCTGCTGCAGTTAAAAAGTGCGTGGTGGTTGCTCGGTATAGTAACTTGTTTTACGGAATAGCACAACCTGTGCAGGGTTCCTTTGACACTGAGGAAAAAAAAAAAGATTAATTTCATCTTTGTGCTAACTTCCAAGTGCTGTATGTAAACACCAACAATCAGCAGCTGTCATTTTAAGTCCTGTGATATAATTACTAGAAGATTTGTAATTCTTTACTTTAAAATGGGATTACATTTTCCCTCATTACAAAATCCTGTGGCATTTAGTACACAGTCTTTTGTACAGAAGTACAAGCTTTTACAACTAAAGTTCCAATCTGTCCTTAGAATTTTGACAATACATCCAGTTCCTATCTGCTCTGTCAAAAAAAAAAAGACTTACCTCATGAGTTTATTCTTTAACGTTATTAGCACAGTTGTGTAGGACTACACAATAATTTTCATATGGCGATGAGGAAATGGAGAAGAGAAAACATCAGAGTTTTACAGCAGATAAGTAATAGTAATACATTAATAGTAATATTAGTAGAAATAATAATGAATTATGCATTTTTGCATTTATTTAAAATGCAATCCTTGTTTCTGTAAAGCAGAATTGGATGTAACACCACGTATTTCAGTGATATTGCACTGCCACACCGCTGTGAGTGACGGGAGCCCAGTGCCAAAGCACTGTAAACCCACCGCTTAGGCACACAGAAAGGACATCACCCTTAGATTGAAGGGAACGCATTTCAGAGTAGGAATACAGGGAAGTGTTTTGCATCTTGGCAAATGTAATTACAACCCTAAACATATTACAGAAATCTGTGGTTCTTCAGCTAAGCCGTCAAGCCTTTGCTGATTTAAGGTGAAACGTCCTGCCTGGTTTTTCTCTCCCTGTCTCTTCTTCCTTGTCACTTCTTTCATGTCAAAGCACCAGCTACCCTCTCAGCTTTAGCAGACCTCTGGTGAGTTTTTGCCAAGTCCTGGTTTTGATTCTGTTTCTTACATGCCAAGTCTGATACGCTGATCCTTGCTCTGTGTGCACATAAATTGTTCCTCCACAAATCACTAACCACTTCATCTTTCAGCTCTTTTGAGGCCCCCAGTCCATCAATTTCTTTGACACTTCTGCTCTTACTGTCCCTCTTTCTCCAACTGGCTTCTATTCCTCTTCTAATTCAGTGATCACTGCCTTTAACTCAAGTTCTCCTACTAGGTCAGCCCTGTCAAATTCATCCTGTTAAACACGTCTTCCATTTTCTGACCAACATACATCCACCTCTTCAGTTCCCCTCTGCCGTACCACTAATCACTGGCAGAGAAAAAAGAGAGGAACAACACAAACTTCCTCCGTTTTTCTCTTTTCTGACTGAGGTTCTATGTTATCAATGCTGATCACCCACCAAATCTTATATAAATTTTTTAAAGAAGTTCGCTACTTAAAACTGCTACTTTGCATGCATGCACACACATCTGTCTGATCTTTGCAGCTGTCTTTTGTCTTACAAGAAACTCTTCCATGACCTGTGTCTTTTCCTTTTCTGAATTATCTCTCCTGCTGTCTGCCTTTGACTCTATCTTTTACTGGCATCTGGCTTCAACTACTCCCTTTTTTTTTTCTCTTTATTCTCCTTTTTTTACAGTTAGGGGGAGTTCAAGGTCCTCGACATAGACTTTTACATATAGGAAGATATCAGCACCTGAATATTTATCAAGCATACTATGCCTTTTCATCCACCACTCCACTCGCTCTTGTAATTTTGTTGTAATCTGATGCCCTCGTACCAAGTACCATCTTTTGGCCATTTCTCCTCATCTTCAACTCATCCTCAGTTTCCTCCTTCTTAATTTCTTGCCAATTGCACTCCAGTACATACTTATTTTTCTGTCTTTCTGTCCCTGACAGTGTCATTAAGTTGTGCTCTCCTTTGTCTCTTGTCTTATCAGCTGCTCGTTCAGTATTTCTGTTAAGGATCACTTTTCCATTTCATTGATGCCCCTCCATCATCTTTTCCTTCTCCTTTCTCACTGAAATTGGGTCAGTCTGGAGAAACTCACATTGGGTGAAGTCTTGCTTTTAGTGATACTGAAGACTTCATCAAGAATTAGCCTGAGCTTCTCTAGGAGACTTTAATTAGCCTAGGCATTGTAATGGGTTGCTGGTTGGCCATGGGGGAAAAAAAAAAAAAAAAAGTAGTTCTAATTCAAATAACATGTCAGATTTTTTTTTTAAATTATAGATTCTCTTTCATAGATAATCAGCATCTAGCATTGTGTTTTTAACTTGTTTTGTGTAGGGTCATGTTTCTTCATTACTCTAGTAACTGCTGGCGAATTGACATTTTTTCAGAGTATTTTCCTTTCCCCCTTCTCCTGTATTTGGTGAGGGAGAATGAACCGAACAGAGCAAGAGAGACGAGTGCCATTTGCAGCAGCATTTTTCCCCAAGGGGAAGAAGTCAGCTTGTGGACATGTGAAATTCTCCCTGCAGATTGCACATCCTTTGTGTTTTACAACACAGAGGAGGGCCCTCTTTACAGACCTTAATGTCAAGATGATAGGAAACAAAGTAATACCAAGCCCCTCAGGGTGGTGGAATTCAGAATTTTGCTTTTGCATGTGTGTGTTAGTGCTAGTTAAAAAAAAAAAAGCATTTTGCTCTAAAAAACGCATAGAATGAAAACGTGCAACTGATGATAGGTAACAATGAATACTTCCGCAGGTTTGTAGAAGAACTAGCTTGAATTGAAAACCTGATCACTTTTAGTGTGACCAGCAACTGAGTGTTAGTAGGCGTGAAGTAACACTTAATCTCCTACAGGCCTGAGGGACTTGAGAGTTAAAAGTTAGTACAGCTTTGGCACACTGGAAGGTTGGAGTGGATGAGGATGGCAGCAAAAGGTGCACGCGTGTGATGTGCTTCATGGGCAGCATATTGTGCCCGAGAGGAATGCCTCAGTCCTGTTTAGCTGATGGACTTCCTGCACGTTATCCCGTCACTTCTTACAGGTGTGCTGTGGGTCCTAGGGCACATGTAGGATTAGTCGCTTGGTGTGGAAGTTCTGAATAAGATGAAGAGGAAAAAGAATTCCTTCTGTCAATTATTTGTAAAGGTCACAGAGCTAATGACTAGCTTGGAGGTTAATTAGATTCTGAAAGCCTCTTCATATCAATTAAGACTCTTATCTGTATATTTGTAGTAAATAAGCTCATGTAACTCTCCAAATGTGTTCTTTTTAGGAAAAGTAAGGCAACTGTTGTAGCTTGTTTAATAAGCGTATTTCCTTTTCATGTCATTGTAACACAATACTGTAGATAAACAAGCTATGAAATACACATCAAGTCAACTCTTCGGCTGTGGAAATCAGAGGAATTATTTCAGCTACCATGGGCTGAAGATCTGGGACAGTATAGAAAGTAAGCCTGTATGTGAGAAAGGTTATTCAGGGTGATCTAAAGACAGTACAGTCTATTGGATACTGCCCTGGACTAGGGCTCCTGAGACTTGGGTTTTATTAATAGCTTTGCCAAATACTGTTGTGTGACCTTGGACAAGTCACATTTCCTTTCAGTGCTTCAGTTTCCCTATCTGTAAAATGGGGATAGCGTTATTGATTTCCTCTGTAAATTGGTTGAAGACAAGCTTGTTATAAAAACAGCTACTCTTACCAGTTTCCACAGGCCAGGAGATGATTGGACAGGGTCAACAGGCCAAAGAATTTCCTTTGGATGATGATTTAGGCTTTTTAAGTGCTTACTTCTTGTTTCATTTTTAGTAAATATGAGCCAAACCATTATTGCTAACCTCATATATGACAAAATCATGGGATTAGCTTCAAGATCTTCAACATTTTTGTAACATTCCTTTGGTCTTTCTTTGTTTGCCTTCTGAGTTTTGAGCCTTTGGAAAGTGTGTTTGTAACCTAATATCCTCATGTGAGTTTTTTCTGTGTTTTTCCTAACTATGCTTAGTACAAAAAGGTCTTGCGGGGGGGGGGGGGGGGGGAATATCCTGTTTTAAAAAATACTAAAAAACTCTCCACTTTATCAATCTTTATTTCATTTTCTCAAGCAATTAATTTAGAAATATATCTGTTTTAAACAAAAGCTGATATTCTTGCCTAATCTTACTATTCCATCAATTTGACCTTTATGTAAATATTGGCTATTACAAGACCACAAGAAAAACTTCAAAGCTGAAAAACTGTGGAAGGCAAGTCTGTTCTGTCCAAAGTAGTCCCTCAATGGGACTGGTGTTCCAGTCAGTGGGACTGTCCAAAGTAGTCCCACTGCTACGTTCAATAGATAGCAATTTATTCCCTTCCTCCCACTTATCCACATGAGATTTTTGACTCTTGTCTTTCCAGCATCCTGTTGCTGCACATCTAACAAGTAATAGATGCTTTGCAGCCTAGAACAAGAAAGGTAGAGGGTCAGGTGCTGACACTATTATTTTTTTTTGTCTAATATACTTCAAATTAATCCATTACATGAAAAATGCAGCTAAGGGAAAGTTGCATAATAAGTTGTTTTGTTTTGCTTTCTCTCTCAAAAAAAAAAAAAAAAAAAAGAAAAATTTTCCATGATGATTTGTTTGCAACAAGGATTTGGTTAACGTGAAACATAGTTTGTAATCCTGATGTATCTCAAATACAGTGAAGTAGCTCACCTGATAGCTTATTTTTCCATGCCTGGAAAAAAAGAGAATAGGGACAGAAAAAAAAGTAAAATGGATGCAAAGTTAGTTACTGTGAAGCACGTGGCAGAGCAAAAGCTGCTTTTGAGTGTACTTTGAGGGAGCTTGGACCTCCTGAATTTTACTTACTGAGGGTCAGTTCTTGCTATTGCTCATGTCCCCACGTTATTTTTCTTTTATTCTTTTGTTCTTAGTAATGATTTTTAAAATATTTTAATAACTTAGGAAGTGTTTTGGATGGATTGTTGTAAAAATGCTAGGACAAAGGGGAAAAATATGTGCAGAATACAAGTGTGTTTCAAACTCGGTTCATAGCTCCTTTCTTTGTCAAACTGGGAGCTTTAATCTGTATTTCTCCGAGCAAGGTCTATTTCACAGATCACTGTTTTTTTTCTCCAAAACATGATATATCTGGCTGAGAAGCTGGAAAAATCTTAAATGTCTGTGTAACATTCTTATAACTTAATAGCTCCAAAGTTTTATCCCAATCTAGTCATTGGAGAATGTTCTTTGTTTTTGTAGTCACTGTTTCACATAGTAACAGCTTGTTGTATTTTGGTCTGATTGCCAGAGGGTAGGTTTATTTTTAAATCCCTGAACTCTGAATTTTCTTTATTTTTCCAAGATTGGAAGCAGCTGAAACGCCTGGAGTTACAGGTTGAAGGGCTTGCTTCACAATATGAGATGGGAAGCCTCATTCCCTCCCCCTTTTGTGTTTTTCTTTTTTTAAATTTCTCCTAACAAATGTCTCCTAACTGATATTTGTCTAAAAATAGAAAACTGCTGAACTAAAAATAGCTTGGCTCTCTGTCTTGCCAAGGAAAATGGAGAGGAATAGGCGTGGAATAGAAGGCTGAGTAATCCAGCTCTATTCATTCACAGATCCCTTTGAGAATGCAGGCGATGATAAAGTGCCCTCAAAAAACCACAGGCCTGACTTGCTTTCTTCAGACTTCTAGGTGCCAATAAACATTTTAGCCCAAGGATATTTTTTTTTTTTTCTCATAGATTGTAAACACTTTCTGAAAGACAAGGCTTTGTTTCACAGAAGCTAACTTACTGTCAAAAATAGCTAGCTTTCCTAAGGTCCTTTTTTTTTTTTTTTTTTTTTTACTTTCCACATGTTTTTTAATTTATTTCCAGATGAGCAACGACTGCAATGTTCTGTCAGGAATTACCATGAAATGTCACATATCTAGTGTGAATGAATGAAAAAAATAGGTGCTTTTCATTGATTTCATACTTAAAATTGTGCCCTGAAAACTTCACATATCAGTAAGAAAGAAAAATTTATTACTCTAATTCTGAGCAGTAGAAGTGAATGAGTAGATAGCTGATTTATTTCAGTGAGAAATCAAGCTCCAGCTGCAGAGCACTTCTACATATATACACAAGTGAAGATTTTTATTTGTAGTTCTTCATTTGTCTAAAACTCAAATTTCACCGAAAGCGCAGACGAGGTGGGAACGGCAAGGGGCCGGATCTAATTAACTTAAAAATAAACCTGTTGAGAACCCCACAAAGCAGAAACTTTTCATTTGAAAAGCTGTCGTATTAGAGAAAGTCGATCTTGTTTTTTGCTACAGAGGTTTTTACATCACATCACCATCGCGGTATTGCCGCGCGAGGTATCTGCTAGACGGCAGAAAAGACACCAGGAAGGGTTGAGCATGTTATTTAAAACAGGAATCTTTGTTGTTGTTCTGTATGGAGTTTTTGGTTGGGTTTGTTTTTTTTTTTTCCTTTTTTTACATCTGAGTAACCTGGTCAAACACAGCAACAGGGTGTGGAAATGTCAGCACAGTTCACAGGGTTATTTGAGCCTGAGTATTGTTTTGTTCAGTTCCTGTAATGCTGCTTGTGATAAGACTCTGGAGACAAAGGACGATAATTGATGGAAAGGGACTTAAATCACTCCAAAAAAGAATCAAGGTCCTTGTATTTGGGTACGTTGACTCTTCTGGTCTCCTTCCTCCTTGTAAAGCATTTTGTCTTCTTGCGTGTTGGCCCCCCACTGCTCTTTGTAATGGAGGCAGACCACAAGCGATTACTTTATGCAGTACACAGGGTGTAATTGTGTCTGTGTGATGTATTAGTAATTGCCAAGGCTGAATTCCCGTATTGTATCTTCACTGCAAGCATGGAAAAATAGGACACACTACCCTGCATTACCATTTTCAACCTAGATAGTGAGCTACTTATAGCTACGTTCCAGACACAAAGGCTTTTGTGAGCAAACCCATTTTTCATTTCCATCGTTGAGACATCCCTGCTTTGTAAGGTAGATACAGAATGTGGTTATTTACCTGGATTTTTACACAGCATTGAAAACCACAAGTGTAGAAATACCACATCTTCTCTTACCTCACAACTGTCTTTAATGCAAACTACTGACCTTGCCCTCTTTTCCCCCAAAACTTTTTGTTTTATTGGGGTCCCATAAGCTGACAACTGTTCTTTGCCAAACCAGTGTTGAAGTTTATGCAGCGCTGAGTTTCTAGCAAAACTGTGCAAGTGATGCACAGTTCTTCATATGCTTACACATGAGCAAAGTTTTGTTTAGTGTGTAAGTGTTTCCAGATGTGGGCCCTTAGCCACTGCTCGTAGTTGTATTAGGTAAACGGAGCCTAGATTAGGTAAAAAAAAAAGTCCACCATTCAGGTTTAGTTACATCACTGATTTAAAGACTAGTGTCGTTGATGTGAGCCTTCTGCCTAACTTCAAAACTCTCTGGTTACAGTTCCTAGCACAGACACTGATTTTGATTGATTTCATCACCTTTTGTAGTAAGCAACAATAGAATAGGCCTTATTTTTACAAGGATTCATAGAAGTCCTGTTTCAGACAGTGAAAGGATTTGCAAGAAGAAAGTTGCACGCTCCTGCAAATATCTGCAGAATCCCGACTTCATTTCTGAAGCAATTGCAGTATGGGTGGCAGAATGGGGACCCAAATAGTTCACACCATCAACAGCATTTATGTATCTGTACTGAAAAGTAAAAACGTCCAACGCCACAGGGAGTTGGCAGTTACAAAGGCAAGAGGACCCTTCTCTGAGTAACACAGGCAAGAGGACCTTCATCACCAGAGAGGATGGTGATAACAAAAAGTCAGTCTAATCCTGGCTTTTTGCCTGCTTCGTTCCACCTGCTAGGGAGCTGGTGTTTTAAATGTTCTGCTCAGGCCAGGATACCTTACCCTCCTGTTTTGCATGAAGCGAAATATCTCCATACCTCTCCTTCCATGGACTGCCCGCCGATAACGCTGTCTGTTCTTGAGATGCCTTTCCACGGTTTACATACTTCTGGCAGAAGTTCTGTTAAACTTCAGAATATGCTGACTTTTCTTCCTTCTTACAGTAAGAAGGTATAAATTAATTATTTAGTTGTGTACTATAAAATTTGCATCCACCCTTTATGTATTATGTAGTTCATATTGATTAGACTCCATTTGCACTGAATTCAGGGAGGCCTCTATGTGTTTGTTTATATAAAAGATGATTTAAATTAATGTAAGTTACCAAATTTGCAGGGCTATAAAACCTCAAACACATATGCTTTATTGTTCTACATTTTTAATAATCACAAGTTTAGCAGTAAGCTGTGAATTAATGTCCACAGTCCAGAACTGTTGAGTGTAGATAAATCAAAAATAGCCATTGTTTTTTGAATTAAAAAAGAGCATTTTAAACAGAGTTTCAATCAATGTTTTCTTTACAAATAATTTATAAATCCACAACTTCAGGTTGTTGCATTTTCCTTACTTAAATTTTGCTATGGGTGTCTTTATATATGGTTACCAGTTAATGGAGGAGTAAAGACTTCTGTTAAAGGATGTTGCATCGTCTGTGTTCTAAAGAGTTCATTAATGCTTTTGCATGATAGACAGTGCTGTTAAAGGGAAAAATCTGTGATATATTGGATAGGCTTCCATTAAAAAAATCTCAGACCCATTTATTTATATCATCCTGTGTGATCTATAGACAACTATAATTACATTTTATAGTGCAGAGTTATAAAAGTGTGCATGCACTTCACTTTGGGTTGTTAAAGTATACGTTTATTTCTTTGATCAAATCTTACAGCACGCAGGCTGTTGAAAGAAGGCAAATTATAAAAGAGTCAATAAGAGTACTTTAAACAACACACAGCTGCTATAGATTGATTGAAAAGAGATCCAAATCTTGACAAAGAAGCAATTCTTAATGGAGCATGTGGTGTTTAAAGTATATTTAGTTTACTACAATAGATTCATGCCTATAACACAAAAAAAAAAAACCATAAAACCACATAATTTTTCCTTTCATTGTTGTAATCCAAGGCTTGGTTATAACATACTCCTAGCATGTTCAAACGTAGATGAGTAAAATGGAAGCTTTACACATTTTTCTCCAGCAGTTACGAGTATGTGCCTTAGCATTTAATCTGTATTTTTGTAACCTATGTGAAAAGAAGCTTGCCTTCTCAGAAGTGAATTTTTGCACAACCCACATATATTGTTTAACTCATGAATAAAAATTCATAATTATCCTCAGTACTTTCCATCCTGTATCTGAAGTTGTTTCACCGAAGTGACTAAACATAGACT
This sequence comes from Chlamydotis macqueenii, assembly GCF_036417535.1. Classification (NCBI taxonomy): domain Eukaryota; kingdom Metazoa; phylum Chordata; class Aves; order Otidiformes; family Otididae; genus Chlamydotis; species Chlamydotis macqueenii. The sequence goes on along the minus strand of NC_141593.1, from coordinate 78,764,516 downwards.
TTAAAAAATGGCAACTAAGGTCAGTTATCCAGAAGCCTGATCTCGAGTCACATGAACTTTGTGACTTATTATTTGATCTTGAAGATTCCTAGGGGCCTGATCTGTCCTTAAGAAGTATTAACCCAATCTTGGCCAAAATGGAGAGTTCTCTCCCAGTTTAAGCCCCAAAAGAACTCTCTGTCCTCCATGAACGAAGTATCTCTGGCAAGCAATTCCTAATGCAATGCACAAATACAGGATCAAGCTTTTCACAAGAAAAAAAATCAGAAAATACTGCTGGTGATTGTGTGCTATCAAAGGGACAGAGGCTTCAGTTTAATTCCTTTCTTACAGGATTCTTTCTGCTTTTTATTGAGAGCCTATTAAACGTAAAATGCAGACACCAGCTCCAGAGCAGAAATTGAATTTCAACAGACTCTTCACTGAAAGAAAAATGCTGTAACAAGCCACAGAGCTCTGTACCCTGTTGAGTTCTGTTTCCCTCACCCAACAAATGTTGCGTTTGTTAATGCACAAAACCAAAATATTACGGGGAAGTGCAGAGGTTTAACCTATCTAGAACTGCATAGAACATGGGAAGTTCAGTAAATCCTATATCCCTATCCTACGGATATAGGAGACAACAGATTTGACCTCATTCAGGTAAAAAAAGAAACAGAACTTGTGTTTCCAGTTTTTTAGCAGGTTTCTAACCACTAATTGTTGTACAGAAAATCTGCCACAGCAGCCTTTTCTTAAAAGGGAAGAGTGACTCTTCCTCAGCTCTTTGGAGATCAGCTGCCGGAGGGGACGGTATGCGTGGGGCAATGCCTGGTAGGGCATGGTGGATGGTGTTTCTGCAGCCCTGGGCAGGCGGTGTAACTTCTGATGAGGGGTAGGATTTCCAAAACCCCGTTGGCTTGGTCTGGGGCACTCACAACCTGTTTACGTGCTGCTAGGTTTGGATCCCGTTCTGTAGCACCAAACCCTTCCAGTGCCCTGCACAGGAAGCCTCAGATCCTAATTCCTCAGTGGGAATTCCACTCTAGAGGTCAGGTGCCTAAATAGTAAGTATTGCCGAATCGAGCTTTCTGTGTCCCTAAATCCTCTTTTGGACCTGTTCCATAGCCCCTTCCTGTCACAAGGCCCTTCTTCGCAGCAAGGGAATTGCAGCAGGGTGTGGACCGCTCTTTATGGTTTCAGTGTAAGCTCAAAGCAATGTGGCTAAGAGGGAACACTCCTTGTTGACCATGTTCCTACCCTATCACTTTAAAAAATGCTTCTGTTGCAAAGGATGCTTAGAAAGGTGTGCTTTTGTGTCTCTGTCCTGGAGATGTCTTCATTTGTAGCTTTCAGATGCTCACAGGTATAGAAGGTTCTGCCTAATTAGCTTCTTTAGCAGAACCCTTGAGCTGTTAGGACCCCCATAGATAACTTTATTTTGACAATTCTGACTTGACTTGCATCAATAGTAAGGAGTTTGTTTGGTAGGACTAAACTCACCTGACACTAATGCCTATGAGGGCTTCACAGCTGTAGCCTGTAAGATGCTCCTGGGCTTGGACATGAGGTGAAACACTGGATCCCCAGGGGTTATAAAAATCTCTCGTGTCTCTCCCACAGACTACATTTTTCATTCCTGTCCCATTAAGGAGTCTGAGAAATCCTCCTACTCCTTCTGTACAGTCTTTTTCATGGGAGAAATGTTCTTAATTCCACCTCCTCCTTCACAGAGAGTGATGGAGCAAAAGAGCTGACTAAACATTCTGCCATTAAGTCTGCTTCCTACTGATCTCCATGACCAATTCAGCGGCAGGAATAAAAGAAGTTCTCATCCATTCCTGCTACCGCTATTTTATTCTGGAGTCTTGTGATCTGCCATAACCCTGGCAGAAACAGGAATCCTGCCAATCTTCAGAATCAATGCAAGTAAGCTTTGCTGCAGTTTATTTGAAAGTTTCACGTTGTTGAGAAGCTCCAGGCAAACCTCAGGACTGCAAACCTCTCTGCAAATACTAGGAACAAAATTGTGCACTTCTGAACTGGAGAAATTCTTATATGCCCATTGGCCTCTTTGTGGAAAGGATCTTGTAGCATTACTGATTTTCGCTGAAATTTGGGTTATTTCGGACATTTCTGGTCCCTTTTGCTACTGTAAGTACTGTGTGAAAGCCTGGGCCTGTTGAAATCAGTCGAGATCTCTTTTCCAGATCTTTTATTTTAATATACGAATAGTAAGAGGCAAAGCCACAAGGTAATCTCGTCTTCAGCCTTACCACAGTCTCTGGTTTCTTTGTCACAGTCAGCTTCTGATTGATTTTAAAATTGAATTTTCATACTCAAACATAAAATAAATGTTAAAGAACCTGAAGTATTCCCATATCATTCCATGTAATACTCTTTACATTTCCTCTTGATTGTCTTATTTCGTTGTAAATGCTCTGCAGAGCTTAGGAAGGAGCTCTTGCTACTGTGGCAGCAGGCTGATGGCTGCAGATGGCTTAGAAGATACCCAAGATAATGGAGTAAGTAAATAAGCTCGATTTTCTTGCCAGAAGAATGTCGATAGGAAATACTGTTGTTCCATCTCTCAGGTATTGTTCCATCTCTGTTTCTCAGGTTCAGTGTGTAGTTGGTCCAAGTAGCTTCAGCACGGCTAGATTTTGGGACTGAGAGTGCACCTGTGGATTTCAGTTCCTCATTAGGTAGGGATCCAGTATGGTTTTTCCTTGTACGCAAGCTGAGCTCATTAGAAGAATAGTCAGAATGTTACTGACTTCTGAACGTTTTTCTCAGATGGCCAGATTTTTCTCTTTCTCAGGAACACAGTTCCAAAACTACCTGTGTCCGTGTTGCAAAACATTGTGAAGTGATAAATCACAAAGGAGGTCAGTCCTGTAAAACAAGTACAACCCTTTGGGCTGCTCTGGGTTTTGGATTCCCAGTTAGAAAAGCTCCCTTTCTGGTATATAACGTGGCTCTGTGAGACTGTCTGAGAAAACAGCTGCGGTATCTGGAGATGTGAGCACCCCCAAGCTATTTATTGCCGTTCCTCCGTTGGAGGTTACCACCTTCGCAGCAGAGTCAGAGGAAGGGAATGCATGCCCACCCCTCAGCCCCTCCACCTCTGCGGCTTTGGTGTGGGGTGAGTAATCTGTGATGGCAGGGCAGAGCAGACAGCCCTGCGTGATGGTTTATACTGCAGTGGCCAGAGCCACCAAAGCTGGTCAGAGCCCATAAAGTCTTCACCAAGTGAGACAGTCACACACATGGTCACAGCATCCTTCATGCCCACTTCTACCAGGTCGTGGAAGAAGTTAAATCAGCTGAAACCTGGCTCCATTTGTCCAGCTCTCATGCAGAAGGAGAGTTTCTACCCAAGTAGAAACTTCTTTTGTAGCCCACAGAATTTTCTGTATGGGAGTACCATATGATTAAAGGTTTGAAGATCTCAGACAGTAAGGCTTTGGCAGGCCAGTATATCAATTCTTCTTTACAAAACTATAATTTTGTTCAAAAAAAAAAAAGAAATCCAGTTTTACAATGAAAAACCCTAACATTTAAAGTTTGGTTTAGCTGCTTCTGGAAGAAGCTGAAATTTTCAAAAAGGACTCTTAGTTTCTGAATCAAGATTTTTTTTTTTTCCCTTTTCTTTTCTTTTCTATTCTACCTTCTCAGCCATGATTTTTCTAGTATCTCTGTAAACTCTGTGCTCAGTTCTGGTCAAAATTTCTGACTAGACCTTGAGTCTGCCTCTGCCAGTTCTGCTTTCTCAAGCAGTGATAAGAACTCGAGGTTGCTCTGTTTCTCAAGTTTTCTTCCTTCCCAAACAGAGCGCTGGAACTGACCATTATGTTGTTAGTTTAGCTTAGCCTCTACTCAACAAGGCTGCAGAGCCAGCTTTTGCAGATGCATGTGTGGGTCTGTCTATATTAAATTTAGACTCCTTACTGAGTACATTACAGTTTGCTTGGGTTTTCCCTTCTTATAGCACCCTGATTGCAATGGTAGTTGCTATCATCCAACTTTCTATAGAGGGAGAACTATAGAAAAGTGAATTAACAAAGCACATCCTGAAAGTTGTAACAGGAATGGGAGTTAAACTGCAGCTTCTTGGGGTGTGCAGTAGCAGCTTAACCCTTGGATAATCTTATATATGTTAATCTTTTGCCTCCATGATGGCACAATTTGCAGTAATGGAAACTGAGAATTCCCTGGAAAGCTTCCTAAATTCTCAAGCATCTTTTCAAAATCTGACCACTTTTTGCTAATTCTGTCATTTCTGGTTCTTTCCTTCGGTGAGAAGTGCTCACTCCTCTCAAGGGAGGAGTGGAGTGCTAGGAGCAGAATGACGTTTGAAGAAGTTACGCTTCAGAAAAACAGAGTTGCCTGAATTGACGGGCTTTCTAGGATAATCATGCTGTTCTGGAGTTTCATCCAGCTCCTCCGTACAACTCGTGACTGCACTTTTTTTTTTTTTTTTTTTTTTTTTTTGGCTAGTGTTTAATCGCATTCTCGGCAAGTTTCAGCTTGCAAAGTTTCTGCTGGATCTTGCCACTCTTCTAGGATTCTCCATGGGAAAACAAAACCCAGTTCTCTGTTTCTAGCAGATGACACTTTGGTAAGCAGACAAATGCATGTCATAGTCTAGAGATTTTAGCAGCTGTTTAAAGATAGAATACAATTTGCACAAATGTTTCTGGTAAATAACAGAACTTATATAAATTGTTGGTCTCACAGAAAAAAAAAAAACAAAGCCATCTTAAACCAAGTATGAAAGTCTGCATCGTTTGAGTCATCTGTTTTCACAGTTAAAATCATGGGCCAATTTTTCTGCTCAAATAGTGCTTGCTCACCCTAAACGTAGTGGATGGACTTCTTTCTCTTTCTCCTTGGTGAAAACTTGGCTCTATCAGCAGAACAGTGAGTTGATGGTTATTGCTTTGTTGCTATTTAAGGCCTCTGTCCTGCAAAGAAACAGGAGGCTAGAGTTTCAGAGGTCTAACCTCTATTATAATTCACCATTTTTAAAAAATATATTGATTTGGGCATTTTTACTGATGGATAAAACAATTATGGTACTGTAAAAATAAAAGGAAATGTTCTTTTTCCTTTAAAAATAACTGCTATTCAGCAACATTTGGTCATTGTCATATTGGAACCATTTTTTTTAATACCTTGTAATTTGATCTGCTGTAAAATAAATGTTTAAATTCGGGGGCGGGGGGGGGGGGGGGGCTGTTCAGAGCATTGATACATTCAAGATTTTTATGGGAGACCTCCAAAGAAAATCCAGGTGCTGAAGGAAGTGGTGTTCGTGTCTCAGTGGGTGGCATTTTCACTGCTGAGTCAGTGCTGCACCAGTTCAGCGCTGCTGGAGGTGCTCCGTTGCCGACGAAACGGAAAAGCAAAATGTTGTGGTCATCAAAGACTCCCAGGCCCCGTAGTTAAGGGCGAAGTTGGTTGCCCCATGGTGTAGGAAAAATTCCGTCCCAAGTAACTTACCTCCTATGTCATGGTTTTATTTGTCTGAGGTACCTATCACTTCTGCTCTGAAAACGTCGTTGGCTAGTGCAGCTACACAAGCTGACAGTGTATTCACCACAGGATGGCTGCATTTCAGTTAAGCGTGAAGCAGTCCTTAAATACGTAATTTCAGCATCTCTTTAGGAGCTTTTAGAACATAGATAATGCTCAAAAATACAAGCAAAGTATAATTCCTATCAGCCATTCTTTCTGTAAGAAGTTTTTGTGGCAAAAGATTCTCTGAAATATACGTGTTGCTCTCTGTATCACATTTCTCAAGTATTTTGAACATGCCATTTAGTACTAAAGGTTCCCATTTATACCGTGGAAAAACGCCAGCTGCCTTCGAAATAGTTAATTGTTTCTGCAGTCATTTATATTAAGACCTGCATATTTCAAATACTGTATGTTTGAAGAGATAGTAACACTGATGTAGCGGGCTTGGTAACGCCACTGTACATCTAGAATAACCCAACCGGTGTCTTTACAGCTGTTCCAAATCCAGCCACAGATTTACACTAGTGTAAATGAGATCTGACTTCAGCCCTGTATTTGTGTATACGTCTGACTAAATTAGACACAAATGAAAATGTTGGGGGCAGTGCTCCATCTGGAAGGGCTGGAGTCAGTGGAGAAGGATTATAGATAGACAAGCATAAAAAGAAGCAGGGAAATAACAACCTGTTGATGATTACAGTGTTTATTTTTAAGTGGCCTCATATTCCCTAAAGAAGCTGAGATGATTCTGCTGAACTACTGTAAAGTTTGTTTTTCCATTCGTATGCTTTCTGTGTCTGGCAGTACAAATCAGACACTGTGTCTCACCAGTGTCGTCTTCTATTTTAAATATGCTCGATAAAGAAAGAGAAAACCTGGCCTTTTAATACTTCATAGACTTTAACTGGTTTGAAAAATCAGTAACAGGTATAATGGACCAGTATCAATCCACAGATACTGAGCATTGAGAAATGATGGAAGTCTATTTTCTGTAAATCCACCTTCGAAGACAGAGGGTGGAAAACGAGGTATTTGTCATCAGGCTGCGGTGCTAACCTTCATTCTGAAGGAGGAGGCACATGTTTTGGGCAGGGTAGCACGCATAAAGAGTGATGCTGAGAGCAAGCTGAAGTTTTCTGCCCTTATCTGCATCTTCTGTATTTCCCTTACCTGAAAACAATGCTTGTGCCAGGCCTTTGGACCCTTGGTAAGAGGTTATCATCACCGAGATGCTCAAGAAGGAGTGATCACTATTCCCTCCCTAAAACACAAATATCCTGAGAATATCTCCAGTCCAAGTAAATAATCTGCTGGTTTTGTGCGTGAAGCACTGACAGCCAGTCTCTCGAACGCTGTCAGGTTTTTCTAACACAACAGAGCAGAATTTAACTGTCTTTTCTAAGTGCAGGTTTGAAAAACAGCTGCACAGAAGTTTCATTTTAACACACTCTTTTGCTATAAAGGGTGCGTTTGAAAGTAAATTTCTGCTAATGTTTAAAAGGAATTTTGTTTCTCCAAGGCAGACTTTTTGGGTTTTTTTTTAAATCTTACATATCTGTCGAGGTGATTTTGTCAGAAGCTGTAATCACAATTAGGTCAGCATTGCATTTATGTCACTAATCTTATCACCTCCAATTAATCTCTCACATGAATTCATTATTTCAGAAACGCCAATTTTGTCTGGAAAAGTACCTCTCTTTTTTTACCTTCACTAATCCAACACACCGGCAATATTAAGCTGGTATTGTACAGCATCACAGCAAATGGAGGCTGGTCATGCTTATCAGTGAAGACTTGTGAAAAATCCTTCTGGATTTGAACAAAAAGGTGCTCAGAAGTGATTTCATAGAGGGTGTGTATGCGTATATATAAATAGATGTATAGATCTATATATGCATGAATTTATGTATATATATATCTGTAAAGTGCAAATGCTGCGTTCCTGTCGGCTGTGACCAGAGAAGAGCCGAGAAGTACAGCAGCAGCATGAGTGAAGAAAGGAAAAAAAAAAAAAAACAACCCCCAAAAAAACCCTAACCCCAAGCTGTCGTCCGCCGGGAGCAGGGCGTCCCCAATCAGCGCCGTGGTCCTGGGGACAGCCATCTATGGCCATGGGGCAGCAGGTGCCGGCGCTGACAGGTGCGGATGGCAGGGATGCATGGCATTGCTGCTGCCGGGCTGGGGACCCGCTCCCCTCCGGGATGCAGTCCCATCGCCCCAGCCAACGTCGCCAGTCACTTGATGCTCTGCTCCCCCCTCCCCATGGATTCCCGGGCGGCTGGGCTCGGCGGGTGCTGCCACCCGTCTCCTCTGTCAAGGCCAGGGAAACGCGATCCTCTCCGTTAAGGGTTGGCGTAGGAATCCTACGTCAGCTGCCCAGGGGGATTTGTGGGGTTTTCAGACCTTTTGCGCCACGATAACAGATGGGAAAATCCTGAAGGATGAGGAAATAGCCTTACTTAGAAGCTCGGGAATTATTCAGATCTGAATTTTTTTTTAAAAAAAAAAAGCAGTTTACAAGTGCAGCCATTGACAGAAGTCCTTTGCATGTCCCATGAAATGACTGTGAACACAGGAGGGTGTAAGCTTAGTTGCATACATTGGCAGAAATTTTAATACAAAGCTTTAATGTTGGAGTCTTCGTGCGATTTGCTTTGGTTTCTTCTGAGAAAATCCAGAGAGATACATGGTTTAGATTAGCTGCTATGAGATCTCTGAATCTGAGATATCCTTCTTCTGTTTATCCTTATAAAGCCAAAGTTGCCCTGTGTGATTTAAGTCAACGCTAAATAGAAAAGCCCTGGCAAGTGGTTAAGATTGAATGTTAAAGAAGGGGATTGTGCTTGGTTTCTTTTAGAGAGCAAACCTCTGCCGTCTCCCGGTCTCCAGTCCTCTCTCCGGAGGGATGACATGACCCGGGATGGCACAGCGGCCAGATGGCAAGGTGTCCTTTCTCACACGGGCACAGAGGATGTGCTGCGAGGAGGCAGCGGGAGAGGCGGTGAGACTGGCTGGTCCGATACGGGCTGCAAGATCAGAGCGAACCGGCTGCATCCCCAGACGGCCGTGCATCACCCCAACTCGGGGCTACGCTGCCTTACAACAGCTACATCGCACAGCTATGGGGAGGAAAGAAACAAAAACCTCACTGTCCCACTGCCTCTTCAGAAAAAAAAAAAACAAACCATGGATTTATTTGGTTTTATATAGGTATTACAAAATATTGTAGACACGCCTTGGCACACATCAAGAGCGTGAGTGGAAGAGGAGACTGACCTCTGTAAGCAGATAGAAACCGGGTGTCCCGACAAGCCTGCAGCACGCACATCTCGACATTCACAATGCACTGGTCCATCATTTGTAAGCAAGGAGAAGCAGATGTTACTGGCAAAGGGTGCCGGCATTGTTTGATTTCACAAGAGGTGTGATTAGAGAAGGTACTTGAAGGGAGGAGAGAATAATCACTTGGCATGCAAAAACGAGAGGCAAATGCAAGCGGAGGGTTTGGCGTATTGTGGTGAAAAGCACACTTATGTGTATTCGTTTGAAGAAGGCAGACGTATGGGACCAGACAATGGAAATTTTTTTTTTTCTTTGAAACTTCGGTGAAAATAAAATAGTGACAAAAAGGTTAACATGTGGTTATAGAAGTTCAGCTATTATATAAGCCCTGTAGCTTGTTTCAAAAAGAGTGTAAACCACAAAAGCATTTTATGATTTATACAAAAGAAGTAAGAAATGTTCCATTTTTCTCTGTTACTGGTACACATTTTTTTTTGTCTGGAGCTTGTAAGATAACAGTAAGTGTAATAATGTTTTATCTGATTCTTCTAAACATGCAATTAAAGTACATTAGTACCAGCATACTAGTTTATGTTCATTATTAAATGTAAAAATCTAAGAACTGTACATTAATGGAACATAAAATTTGAGATTTTAGTTACACAGAAGTCAGGGAATTCAGATGGACGGTTCCCATAGCAACCTATCTCTTCCTCTTTGTGTTTTTCATCTCACTAGAATCTTTCATTACTTGATTGCACCATACATTGTATCGTGCAATTTCATCATAAAATTTCATCATTATATACGTGTGCAAGAGAAGAGCGAAGGCTATCTTCACTCAACACTTTCTAACTTTAGTGTTTCTGTTGCACAGAGAGCAAAGTGATGCTTAAATGAATGGGGCCCATGATTTAAATATTTTCAGCTTTTTTTGGGGGGGGCCTCCATAAATTTGGCTGGGTTCCTTGGAATGGCTATAAATAATGAAGCAGTTGAACACAATAGCATATCATTCCTTTGTAATTGTCTATTGTCTGCCTTGCCACACAGATATGTGGCTCCAGTGAGCAAAAAAAGAGGCCAAACCATTTTTTCATTTGCGGCTAAAAGATTTAGCCCATCCAGATACAGGAAAGAAAGTGATAGTGGAAAATGGAGGGCACTTGTGGGTTTTGTCTTCTGACAGTGGAATATAATTTACCAAATTACAACTCTGTGGGTTGTCATGGTCGCTAGCAGGGTTATCAGTTAGAGATCATTATGGTGGCTTCTAGACAACATAACAGATGGGAAAATGTGTAGAAGTAGACTTTTAATTCTGAATTTTTTCCATACTGTAAATTTTGATTACAGATGAAGAGCCAGTGAGATCGCACTTTTCGTTACACAAATGAAGACGGTGATTAACCTTGCAATAGTTAGGTCTTTGTTGCAGAGGATAGCGAAATGGAACAGACAAAGTGGGCTGGTCTGAACCTTTTGGGGAACTTACCAACCAACCTGGCCTTTTTGTTTCAGGAGCTATACTGTGAGCATTTCCAAGCCCAAAGATCTGTGGCTTCTCCGTTCTTAGTGGGGAGCAGCTCCACAGCAGATGAACCTGCTAAGAAGAAAGGAGATACCTCTCTACAAACATAAGCAAACTAAAGGATAGGATTAAAAAATATATATATATTTCTAACCTTCTCCACTCTTCCTGTTAAAGCAATACTAAAAGAAGATAATAATACTGCAGAAACAGATACAAGATTATGAAAATTGAAGGCTTCTCCTCTTCAGAAGCCTTCAAATTGCGATAATTTTCATTGCCTTGATAAAATCTGACCTGGCTGGTAGTGCCATATTTTCTTTTGTCTGGATGCTTTTGTAGTGATGATAAATTTTGCATGAAATGAAAGTAAATAGTTGTTTATACTTCATTTAACAGCAGCCAGTATGTCACTAAGTCAGCACTTCTCCTCTGAGATTTATAGAGCAGGATTTAGGCTAAATTGCAGGCATATGAGATTTCAGCCAGAGGTTGTTTCCCTTTAACCATTTTGTTTTTCAAATGCCTTGGCTGATTTTAGGTTATTGGTGTCCAATATAATTACTTGCTTAATTGCTTGGAAAAAGTAGGGCTTCCGTAGTTCAAAAATGGCTTATTTTCTTTAAAAATAACTGAAATCTGGCTTGGAGTTCTCTAGAATGCAATGCAGTATACAATTGTGTAATTTTATCCTCTTAAAAATTCCCTGAATAGTCATTAAATCTTTGGAAACTAGCTAATCTCTAGGAGGATGCGATAGGTCTGGCCATTTTCCAAGGTTTGCAAGAGGCTGTGACAGATTAACGTGGTAAGAAAAATGGATTCTAAATCACTGCAAGACTGGGTCAGAGACTCTCGCCTGCTGAAAACCAGTGGTGTTCCTAAGGACTCCATTCTTCTCCAATGTCCAGAATAAGCCTCTGCTTTCCAGAGGTGACACGGAGCAGAGGAGAAGAGGGGAAGAACGGACATGGAGTCCAGAAGACGTTGTGAATAAAGATGGATCAGTTAGATATCGGTCAGTGCCACTTTAAGTTGTGCTGTTCCAACAGGTACTGGATGTGTCAAAGCACCACAATGAAGGACCCTTGTGAGAGGTACAACGTGGTAGCTAATGACGTGGAGGAGAGTAGAATAACAAGCAACGCAAAAAGAACAGGGAAAACTGTTCCAGAACAGAACAGAACAGCTTGAACTCTGAGAAGCCAAAGATAATGCTAAGATGTTCAGGATCATTATATTTGTCCTGAATACCAGGCAGAGGATAAGTGTGCCACTTTCAGCCTGCTCGCCTCTCCAGAGAAGAGTGTCAGTGTGTGCGATCACGTGCCCGTGCCGTCTATCAGTCTGCTCTGCTGACTTTTCCCTTACAACTTCTTCATTTTTTATTCACTGCCAACCAAATCTGGTGCAAAGGCAGGGGTCTCACAGACAATGAAATTCCAGCAAGTTTCATGAAAATTATATGTTCTTGTGCTGAAAAAGAACCAGAAATTATTCCCAGAAAGACTCCCAGCTGAAGGCAGCATTGCAACATCAGTCCTTGTACACAGAAGTGAGAAAGAATCGGTGGAAGGATGGGTAGGGAGGAAGGGAAGCCCCGAGAGACCCAGCCACAGGGAAACTCCTCTGGATACTGCACTTTACCCCAAAATGCCATTCGTAGGGAACCAGGCATTAGCTCCAGCACTCACAAAGCTAGGAGCTGTGCCTCTGACTGCAGCACACTTGTGGAAATTTCTGTTGCCTGACCTTACCCCAACTCACTGAAGCATGTTCTTTCGTTAGGTTGTTTGGGTTTGGTTTTTTTTTTTTTGCTGGAGGGTGGGCAGGGAAGAAGTGCACTGCATCAGTGAGCTTGACTAGCCATGTCAGCCGAGGTGCTAGCCAAACGCACTGGATTGATGGGTTTTGCAAGGAAAAGGTTTGCCTCTACTCTTTAGAGCTCAAGTTAATTTTGAGTAGAATACCAACATGATTTTACTGAATTTGGTCTTTGGTTTTTCTGGTGAAAATAGAGATAATTTCTTCTCTACCTGGTGTGGCAGCAACCTGCTTTCTAAGGTTATGAAAATAAAAATTAATACATATGAAAATAAAAACATTAGTATGTTGGGATGAAATCCTGTCTCTTTTTGGAGACTGCTGCAAGACATTCATTGGGTTACATTGCCTTTCCTCCTCTGAACATCAAAAGATGGCAGTGCATTCCTGAACCACAGAAGTGGCTGCTTCATGTGAGTGCTAAGGAGACAGTCACAGAGCTTTAGGGCACTGGGAGTGTGCTGAGGACAAGGTGCATCTTCCTTCACCCAGGCACGGTCTTGTGAATGCAGCAGACAAGGATCTGGGAAGGATGGGAGAGGAAAAGATTCAAAAAGGCTGCAAAACATTTCCCCTCTGGTCTTTTCATATTACTTTTCATCTGGGTTGTCTGGTAGGATAACGATTGTGCAGCTCCCTTCTATCACCTATGCCCATTCAGCTGCAGCTGTCTTGGCCTCTGGGAAAAAAAAAGGTCATTGCCATTTGTAAATAGAGGAGCTGGACTGTCATCCCAAAGCTTGGCATTGAGGATGCCATCCAGTCCCATTCACATCAGCGCCGTTCCTCAGAGACTCCATGTGAATCAGCAGGACTCCATCAGGGACTCAGACGAGCTCAGGAAAAGGTCCCAAGGGTCCTGATCTGTCCATGTCTGGACAGCTTGATCCAATGGATCTTGGAAACGGAATATTTTAACTATTCAAAGGGCAACTGTTTTGTACTTTTGTGAAGAGAAGAACGTTCGTTGAGATCAGTTATTCATTTGTAAAAGAGAAATTTTGCTTCTAGTATATCATATTGTATCTATTAAATCTATCAAGCAACAGCTGATTGCAAAACCTTCTTTATAATTGGCTTGTTTCAAGCTAGGAGAAATAGAAATCATACATTACTATCTCTCTTCTGCTATTTAACATTTTAAAGATAAAAGAGAGAGAAGAGGGAGTGAAGAAGAAATGTAGGGAATCATTCAGGTGGTTTGAGCTTCTTAAGGTTTGATTCCAATCGATTAATAATTTTGTCTGTGTGTCAGTAGCAGCTCGTGGGGTTAGATGTGAAGTCTTTATAGATAAGAATTTTGAAAATAAAGATCTACACTGAGCCAGCCTTCCACAGCTGCCTAAATCTCTTTCAGAGGTGCACAACATGAGTTTGGAAGGCTCAGCTCTATCAGGGTGGATCACCATCACTTTGCTGACTTGGTGAAAATGTGAGGTTTAGGGGTTGGGTATCCACAGGGAGAACAACTGTATAGCTTCTTGAGTCTAAGGTAAAATGCAGAAAATGAGGTCTAATTTTTGATCAATATATAGAATGGTACAGAAAATGGTAGGACATTATAATTCTTGAGGGCTTTAACGATGGTGAACTGACCATGGCCGTAAAGAAAATAATGAGGAAATGTACTTTTCCAGAAGAAGCAAAAAGGTCAGATGAGAGGCAGCCATTCTGAGCAGGCAAAAAGAAATCAGAGCATCCCACACTAGCACACAGCACAAGCAGAGCCGGTTACTAACACAAGAGTGCTATATGATCTACACGTTGTAACTGATATTGTTTAGCCAGGTTTCAACTCAGAAGTACAAGCTGTCTAATAAAGTTTGTAGACACCCAAAGGACTCTTTGAAGAGTTTTTGACTGAGACATTCCTGAAGCTAAATTTGAGAAACCTTACAAATACTGACTTTGTGTACTATTGCTTGTACTTGGACAGTCCGCAAAGGCTTGCTTCTCTCATTCTTTTACCTTAACAAAGCCCATGACTGTTCTTTGGTGACCTGTCGAGGTAGATCAGTTAAAACCTATTTGAGGCCAGGCAAAAATTCTGGATTATTAGCTACTGATTTCACTCTGTTTTTAAGCTTTTTCATCTCCGTTATTGATCTTGGTAATAATGATCATGGTTGTGAGGGTTGACTTGAGCTGCTGAACCTGAAATTCATCTATTTTGACTTTTCACTAAGCATCTGTTTTAGCAGTGCTTTTCCCTGTACATTAAGCTTCAGCGCTGTGCATTTGTAGCACTGTAACCAGAGTCGATAAAAAGTAAACACCATGTCTAGAAGCTCTTAAGCGGTAGTTCACAGCCACATTAGCAAGTGTGTCCTCCCCCTTGTCCCATCAAAATCACACTTAGGAATGGCAGGGCATTGTTCATGTCATCCCTTATGTCCAATTCAAAGGAAGAATTCAATTTAGCTACTCTTCTTCTGTGAAGAACATGAATTCCTAAATTTGTTGCAGGTTTTTTTTTTTTCATTTCTTCCTCCTGAATCTTTCTGTAAAGAAAAGGAAAACACTAGGATGTTCCACTGTAGACTGTATGCATCCTTTGCTTTTAACGCTCATTCATTTCAGATGGATAAATATGTTAAAATAAATTGTGTTCTGCATGGGTATCTTAACCCCTTAATGCTGTGGGATATGGTGGGAGGGGGAGCACAGGCACTTTGCCGGATTGCCAGCCTTATTCTTTATTAACTGGTTCCATTTCAGAAGAAAGAGGTCTGTATGGTCCTCTCTTGCCACTCGTAATTGGAGAGCCAGAGCATTGGCGTGGTGGATCTCTAGTCACGTTCTTTCCTTAAAGCATAATGTAAAACCTTCCAGTGCCGGGCAGTTTGTGTAACTGTAACACTGCTGAGTCTTTCTTGCAGCCTGTGTCAAGGATTGAACTTTCCAAATTATGTATTTCAGACGTTGAGAAAGAAAGGACTTAATGGCTGTGACAGTCCAGACCCCGATGCAGACGATTCAGTAGGTCACAGCCCTGAGTCTGAGGACAAGTACAGAAAAATTAATGAAGATATTGATCTAATGATCAGCAGGCAAAGATTATGTGTAAGTACTCTGAGCTCCCTTTCATTTTTTTTACTTTTTGATATTTCTCTGAACCTGGCAGGCATTGAACAAGAAAGAAAACAAAGGTTGTGAAAGCCCCGATCCTGACTCCTCTTACGCTCTCACCCCACGCACTGAAGAAAAATACAAAAAAATTAATGAAGAATTTGATAATATGATCAAGAGCCATAAAATACCTGTAAGTACCAAAGGTTCGATGGCTGTCTGCTGATAACTGCTGCAGTAACAAACCATAACCCTTTCAGTTCTGGCTTATTAAGGAAAGTATTTCAGCTGGAAACGGGCTTTAATAGCCCGATATATAATTAAACACTGTGGTCAGAAAATTTCACACGATGTATTTTTCTTCCAAGTCTCTACCTCTGAGACACAGACAAAGCCTACTATAGGTGAAACCTACAGAAGGAAGTGAAATATACATATATACATTATATTCAGTTGATTTACAGAACTGTTTCACCACACCACTCGCCCAAATTATTTCTAAAAAATAACAATGGAAATCTTTCTTTGTGGACAGGCTAGCAAACCCACAGAACACTTTCTGTGGTGATATAGAAAAAACGATGTAGAACTGAAATTCCTTTATATATAGTAATTTGTGCGTTCTGTGCGTGTCACTTCAGTTCTCAAGCGCCTCTGCTAAACTCGGTTGCAGCACTGAAGGGTTACAGCTATTTGCTCGCTGCAGAGAAACAGACTGCATGAGAGCCTAATGGTAGGATTCAGACATGTTTGTGTGTTGGGGTGATTTTACAGCTTTATCAGAGAATTTGCTTTGACTTCATCAGCATTTCTTTAATGCTTTAACATAAGCTAAATTTTGTTTTAACCAAGTCGAAATTTCTAACCATCAGTCATATGCCTTGCCAGATATCTAAGAGAAATAACTCTGCATGTGCTATTTTGTTTGCACAAGACATACAAGGGGAGAATACTTGGTCATTACGTTTAATATTGCATTTATAAAGCCGACAAAAAGAACATGGAGGTTTGGAGGTTATATTTATCCCTTCTTCGAAATGTCTATGGGAGAGAAAGTAGCAAACCAGAGATTTGCCCCGGTCTGAAGAAGCATCTGAATTTGCATAGGCAACTGCTTGCTCCTAAAAGACATCATTTGGATGTGTTCATTCCTCATTCCCATGTGTAGGCTGTATGGTTAGCTGCCAAAAATGATGTCTATATACCCAGAATAAGCAACGTATCTTCTGTAATGCTAGCCAATTGTGTGTACAAAATCTGATACCTGAGGTGAGGATACCTCTTAAGGATGCTCAGATTCTGTCTCATGCAATGCAAGTGTTCTTTCCATTAATTCTCAGCAGAAAGATTTTCACACGAGTTAATTAAAATTTGAAGAAGTGCTCACATCATGGAAAACTTATTTTTGCCAGAAAATTCAAATAATAAAGATTTTTCCCTGAGACCAGAATGGCACCAAATTTGATAAATTAGTATTTGGAATGGCTGGTTAAGAATACCCAACATGTATATAAAATATCAGAGAGAAATACATATATATTCCATCTTTTGTTACCTCCCTTTTTATTTGCTTCCTTTGCATAGTTGTTTTTCTCAGGAAAAAAAAAAAAAGCTCTAAGCTGTCACCATGAATTTTGGTTCTCAGGATAGAACTCAGTTTGGTAAACGATGGCTGCAACATTTAGGGTGACTGTTATAAAGTGGAACGCTTGACTAGTGCTTTTTCACATCAAAATCACACCAATTGCCATTCCTTTCCTCTTTCAAGGATGATTTTTGGCTTGTTCAAATCAAAGGGATGGAATTTTCAATCAGAGAGTATTTAACCAAGCTACTTTTCCACCTTAAAAATTGTGTTTGGGATGGTCCTTCAGATCTTCTGTTTCTCTTGTGCTACCTGTCTTTGTTCCAACAAAGCAGCCCACGTTCTAACCATATGAAATCTTAAAACATGAAAAAAAAAAAAACTTGGAAAAAACTCATTCCTGTGGTCATGAGTTCTATCAATTTCTTTACCTCAACAAGCATTTGGGAAAAATCATCTTTTCTATAAAACTAGGAAAGTTCTAGGAATTAGAAACAATACCGGTAATTCACACATGGCACATCACTTTTGTCCTCCCCAAAATTAATGGACTTTCTTTCTGGTTGCTTTCATTAAATTTAAGCATTTGATGTCAAATATAGTCCTACTTCAGCTATTACCCTAGTGATTAACTTGGTTTCCTGAGCGGTATTTTGGGTATAATGTAACTTCCTACCTTGCAGGGATGTTACAAGGTGCAGTGTATTATCATCTTCAGAGATGCTTCAGAGATACAGAACTACAAAACATTAATGTTTCTGTTCATGTGAGACAGGATATCCCTTCTTTGAATAATTCGCACACAGAGTTTAAGGTCTGTGTGCTCCACAAAGCTGCTTACCACAAAGAAAGAATCAATAGATGTTCTCCCGTAATGCAACAAGAGCTCCTTCTCTTGGTGTAAGCCAAGATGTAATGGGCAAAATTGAGCTCAAAACTAGTCCATAATGGAAATTTGTAAATATCATACATATTTTTTCATTTACAGATATCATATCATATAAAATAATATCCTTAATTGTGCAAATCAGTATAACTTCAGGGAACTTATATTCATTTACTTGTGTTCATCAAAGGTAGCCAAGAATGTTGGGAGGAAGAAAGCAAATGGAACAAATAGTCACCAAGTCAAGTCATTAAATCATTACTTACAAAATATATTAAACAATGCAATGCCTATGCCTGGTCTGGTAATAGAATAAAGCTGCTGCCAAAAGAAAACAAAATTAGCTTTTGCTCCTAACAGCTAAGGCCAATAATGTTTCCTCAGATAATTTTCTGGGGATAAGTATTTATATTGTTCTGAAACATCTGATAATAATTAGACATTTATTTGTAGTTCTTATAAGAGTCATGAAAGCAGAGGAGACAGAAAGGAGCTCTAAGTATCTCTGTCTCTTAATAAATGAAGGCCTGGTCGAACATGGGAAGAATAAAAATAATTTTTACCAGAGAATGCTTGGTCCATTAATTTCCAAGAGTTTTGAGGCCCCAACACTTTTCTTTGCACAACATACCACAGGTTGTGGAGCGCACACCTAGCACAGCGTGTGCTGTGCACTGGCGGTATCTTCTGAGGTGAGCCATCTGCCCTCTTTGGCGATGGTGTCCAAAGGAGAAAAAACAGGAAAAAAAAGCAAAAAAAAAAAAGCAAAATGTGACAAGCTGTGTACACGTTAGAGTAAGGCTGCATCTAAGCTAGTAAATCAGCAAATGGCAAAGAACGTACCGCGGCTGCAGGAGATGCTTATCTCGGCTCTGAACAGTTTGATCAGTCCCTGGCATGCTTTTGGCGCCAGCCAAATAACGCTCGCCTAGACGATTTCTTAGCTCAGTTTGGTTGTTAGCCCAGGCCAGGAACAATTCCCAATTGTCAGTTTATGTGTAGTCATGATGTTTTTAAGGTCGAGAAAGCTTAATAGTATGGACATGGGCTGCTCTGTGGCCTCAGATGACCTCAGTTCCTGGCCAAGTTTAATTTACTAATATAGATATTACACAAGTACATCATAAACTTTAAAGTCGATCAGGCCAAGCCGGAATAGATACGCCCCGTGACTTACCGCCGAGAATGACTGGGGAATCTGCAGTAGGTTGCAGTTCTTGGTGAAGGACATGTGAGATGGTAACAGAATTTGGGCAACCAGAGCAAAACCATAGCTAGAGACTTACTGTTTAATCCTGACACTTATCCTGCCAAACTTCTCTCTCTAACCTTTGACTACTGAGGAGAAGAAATAAAAACTGCTGTATTCCAGACATAGCTTGTGCTAGGCTGCAAAGCAGAGAGTAAACTGATTTTGCCCTGATAAAACTGGCTATGAAATACTCTGTAAATAAGTGTAAATATATCCAGCCAGTAGGTAAAATGCTGAAAATGAAACCATTACTACAGAAATTAAGAAAATAATGTGCTTAACTAATTTTTAAAAATTTCTTTAAAATTATAAAGTGGAAGCTAAGTAACTGAGCAAGGTTGGTATGTTTCCATGATGAGTGTGAGACTGGCAGCTGCAAGAGCAACCAAGACTGGGGCTCTTTTGTGCTGTGCTAACATAGAAAAAGAAGATTCCAGATCTTGAAGGGTTTGGTTTGTATGTGGAAGGAAAACAGAGCATAATGATGAAAGCAGACAAGCCTGTTGAGGACTGACAAGACCTTCAGACTTGCATTTGTAGTTTAGATAACTCAACAGAGATTGGATTTAGGAAAATAGAGGCAATATTGGTGTCTACCCAGGCTCAGTGGGCAGATTTCACAGATCTCATGACAGAGGTGAAGAAGACATTTGTGCAAAGTGCTTCCCAGCAGGTGACAATCAGTCTCCTTTTTCCACTTATGAGACACAAATATCAGTATGTTTCAGGTTGCCTACACAGACCTAGCAGCACGCGTGGTTTTGCTCCTCACGCGCTGAACACAAAGATTCCCAAGACACCTCTCCTCTCCTTCCCACCTGTACTTAAACCAATCAGCTCTACAGAAAATACAGCCCTTGGGGTGCACTTCAGCTTCGTGGTGAAGCAAAGCGAGTCACCACATGCATCCCTCTGGCTGGGAAGCAATGCTGGCAGGTCCATCCCTTCGAGTGCCCTGCCTGATCTCAGCCATTACGCTATGGCCAACCTCTCGCCAAAAAAAAAACAGGCCACAGGCTATGTAGAGGGTTTCAGAGCTAAATTAACGCCTTGAAATAAGTCCTGAAGCATTTGTGTAATGTATCCTTCACATCATACCCTGAACTAAAATCTTACTGTGTGTTTCAGTGGTTAAGGAAAATGATTCCTCTATATTTAGAGCAAAATTATGTCTGCCCCTAGAAAGACGAGAAGTCAAAAAAAAAAAAACAAAAAAACCCTTAAGGGATAACTGTAATTTGATGGCCAGCACTGTAATACGCAGGGCACAGGCAGCAGCTCCGGCCAGCCCAAGAAGAAACGTGTGGGTGGCACAAGGTCAGGGTGCCTCTGCTGCCTGACACGGCAGATTATGTGTCCCACTCTCACCATACTCCTAAGTTCTTGAAGGCTTACCAAAACTATCAGCTGCCAACAGCAAAATTAAAATCTGTGATTTCCTCCCTCTGAAAATGTTACAAGGCTAGTTAAAAGAATTTTTTTATTAGTTTAGGCTCTTGAAGCTTATAAGGTTTTTAAATGGCAAATTAAGGGGTGCTTCATTTGCATTCAGATATTTGAATATTTAAAAAGCTGTCAGGTAATTCTGAAAAAGTTTTCCTTCCATTCTCAAAGGCAAGAAATTAATTATTTTAAAAACAAGTAATTAAATATAGAGTTCTAATGTATTTGAATGCCACCAGAGTCATAAATTTTAGAGAAACTCAGGCAATTGCCACCCAAGAAAACCCCAACCTACAGACCCACCAACCAACCAAGAAAACCTGTGTTGGGCTTTCTAAGAGCATAAAGAGAATCAGGTACTGCATCTCCTCACACCCTCTGTCAGAGTGGTCCATAACTTGGTTCTTTTTTGGAAGGGATTCTTGCAAAGGATCCTGACTCAGGAGAGGACCCTGCCTTAAAGGATGAAAACGGTATATTGAAAAGCCATCAGCAAAGACCACCACCCCCCTAAAAAAACATAATAATAATCCCCAAAACCACACAGAACCCAGACTGGTGTGTATCTAAAGTTCTTGTATTTGCTACCTGTCCCTGAGTAGAACTTTGTTTCTTTTAAGCCCTCCAAACTAAGATAGAAACTTTAAAAAAAAAAAGTTATTTACTGTGTTGGTGCCTTTAACATGGTTTGAGATCATTCTGGTTGCTAAAGCAACATAAGCTGAAATTAAAGCTTTCCCTTTTGCATTCCACCCCTTCTAATTTTTCTCTATGTGATGAAGTCATCATAATCACGTACCTTTGATCTCGCAGTCATCTGTGACACTAGATTAAGATATCACAGGTGAGCAATTATGACTTTGCAGAACAAAAGAAAAAGAAAATTAAGCTTCATAAAGTAAGGTTTTGTTCAAAAAAAAAAAAAAAAACCAAGAAAAAATCTTTCCAGTTCTTACAAAGTAAATGCACAAGCTGCATTAAAGGAAGATGGATCATGGTTTGAAAAATCATATTTAAAAGCCTTGGTAACTCTTTTGAAACTCTTCCCTTGACTCTTGGGGAAGGGAGGGCGAGCGTAAATATTTTAACGACAAACTACAAAATATTTGAACTAAATATAGAGTAACTGTACTTGAAGGCTGTTGTGCTTCTGTACTATTCTCGTCTTTGTTTCCTTTTTTTGCTTGTACAGGCTGTTCCACCACCAAACTTTGAGATGCCAGTTTCTATCCCAGTGTCCAACCACAACAGTTTGGTGTACAGTAACCCAGTCAGCTCACTGGGAAACCCCAACCTTCTGCCGCTGGCTCATCCTTCTTTGCAAAGAAACAGCATGTCTCCTGGCGTGACACATCGGCCTCCGAGTGCAGGTAACACAGGTAGGCTCTGTTCAGTCCCATCCCTTTAAATGCTCTTATATCAGCTGCTTTTGTGCCTTAGGTCACTTTAAACTGTGCGCTGAGAAACAAGAACTCTGCTTTTACCCGTCATAACAATTTGTCCAGAATTGTTGTGTTGAAAAAATCAAAAGAAGAGAAAAAAAAAAAAAAAAAAACAGTTCTAGAAAAAGCTGAATTAAGATTAAAGGAAATCAATAAAGGATGAAAGGGCAGACAATTTGCTGTTTCATAAAAAGGCAGCTTGTCTTCTTAATTCATGCAAGAACTCACTATACCATGAAACTTCAGGGGCGGGGGAGAAAATGTAGCCAACGCAAACAACTTGAAGCAAGTGAAATAGGACACTCGTTACCTAAACCATCAGTCCAGAGGCTAAATGCAGAATTTATTATTATTTATGCATTCATAAGTTCCTTGATGGGTAAATGTTAGTTAAGCTGTGTACCTGAGTGCATTGTGTAGCAGGACGCTGTGCTTTGCTCTGGTGACGATGAGGGCTCACCTCTGAACAGGATAAATGGGGATTAAGTTCACTCAATCTGTCTGGCTGAAGCAACGTCAAGATCCTTAAGTACACCGGGTTCAAAGAACCATCTGAGGTCCTCAAATGCAGAGAGAAGTTTTAAAAATCCTTAGAGTGAGTGTCTATGAAAGGCTGAGGAAATTAAAATGAAAAGCTGTGTAAATATATATTATACCTTCCGAGTTACGTTCTCGGCCAGGAACTTTCAGTCTCTTCCTCCCAATCCTGTGTGGAAGCCGTTGCTTTTCTGACTCATACAGAACTAAATATAGTTTTAAAATGAAGGACTACTATACATAACTTTCAAATATAATTGATTTTTCATATGCTGTGGAAGTATGAAAATAATGAAATGTTGTGCACGACGTATTTTGTTTGTCCTTGAAAGGCAAACATCTCATATAGTTAACATGAAACATTACGATTTTATGGCTATGGGTCTGACCCGATGCCTGTTGAAGTCAGAGGAAAACGGTGGTGGGTACTGGTGCAGGCTGTTTGAAGTCAGAAAAAAAAAATGTTTTGAATGTTTGCCTGTTATAATTTACTGTGCTCATTTGTAGTATTTCATTTCAACCTCCTAGGTGGCCTGATGGGTGGGGACCTCACAACCGGTGCAGGCACCAGTGCAGGTAAAGAGAAAAGAATTTGTATTTATTTTTCTAAGTGAACAAGGGACTTCCTTCAAAGGTTGAGTCCTAAAATAGCTCCACATTGGAGGTGGGACATCAGAAAGTGGTCGGCATCAGTTTATTTCCCCCAGCTGGGGGGTTGGGAGTTTATATTTGTGCTTCTCTTATTAGTAGGAAGAGGCTTGTTTTTAGCAATGTCAAAAATCTTGCACCTTACCGAATTCCACAGATACAAATGTCTGTTTTCATTCACATTAGCCTCTCCGTAAAAATATTTGGGTCCATTGCATAGCCCCGTTCAGGGAAAACTCCTACTGAAGACAGTGTCAGAAACCCTGATCCTTTTTAAAACATAGGGAGTTTTTCCATCGACTTTAGTGGAATTGGGGTTCAATTTTATGAATTTAAGCTTGAGTAAAGATTTCAATATTGAGTTGCTCGTTAGACTTCAATCTACTGAGCACAGATTTGATTTCAAGCCTCTGCTCTAAGACCATTGCTAGTCAGCAAAATCTGTTAGCATTTACTTAAATAATCAGTAATTAACTTAAGCTTAGTTTTATGTATTTGCTTAAGTGCTTTGGTACACAACAGGGAAAGGATTTTCAAAATACCCGTGCAGAGAAAAAAGATTAGCCCCTTTAGTCCTGCTCCCATGGAACTAACGAGAGCTGTGCTTGCTGAGGTCCGTGTTATCAAAACGATGTTGTCAGAGTCGTCCCCTTTGCTCAGCAAACTCGGTGGTTTGTTAGCAGTGTTGCGTTATTACAAATAGGGATTACAAAAGACAATGGCAAGATTACTGTTTCAGTTGGAGAAGTAAACACATATGTTTGAAGAAAATAAGCTGAGTGGTAAAACATGGAGCACATCCAATTCTGCTGGGTTAACTGCTCTCAGAAGGAACTGTATGGAAAAATAGTTGGAAGATCCATTTTCTGCACTATAAACTGAGGCTGATATATATGCCAATTCTGACATTGTCTCAAAAAAACTACTTATAAAGAAGTTCTGGATATAGTGATCTTTTATTTCTTGGCTCTTCTCAGCCTGCGTTAGACCACCGCCCCCCCTCCTTTTATCTTCACACATAGATGAGTCACAGATGTTTGTGTGATGCATTTGTGGTAAAATTGAAATGGCATTCTATCAGGAGGGCGCTTTAATGCATGCTGAAGCTCTGAGGGGTCATTTTGTATTAATTTAGGAGTAGGAAAGGCAGACCATGGGAACTTAGCTGTTCGTCTCCTTTGTTCTCAAAAAAAAAAGAAAGCATGATAAAAAAGTAGAGTTTGGGTAATTATCTTCTGTTAGCCAGCGAAACACAGCTAAAGAAAGATTCGTTCTGGCGATGTTTGCATTTCATCTCACTTTAACCTCATGCGTAGCAGAAACTTCAGGAATGGCAGCGGAGGGACTCGGGTGGGAAATTGGTTGGAAACTGATTGCCCTATTAACGGGCTCCCTCTACTGGCTTATTAAGAAATATCATTGCCTCCTTACTGGTTTCCCTCTTCCTTTAAAAAGAGGCTGGGAAGCAAGTTGTAAAGAAGGCAATGTTTTATTTCAAAAGCGGCACGTATGAAAATAAAACTTCGTCTGCACACACATTTGGCTTAATAATCCTTGAGCTTAATAAAATCTGTATATCAATATGCCAGTTGAAAATTTATATTCTTTGTAAATATATTTTTTTTCCTTGGAAATATATTAAAAGCATATATAAGCATAGGAAGAGGGATAGCTTGATTATTTACTCACAAATTAAGAATTTGTATTTCCTGCACGCAGTGTGATGCATTAAGCTCTCAAGCAACGTAAATTTGGAGTAGGCAATTGATTTGAGGGGCGTCTGTATGAGGGGCACTGCTAGGAATGCATCATAAATATTTAATCGTATGAATAGTCTTTGTTCTTTATCTGGCAATAAGAGCTTTAAACACCATTAAAGAAGTGTTTTCTAAATCTCTTAAATGCAGAGCAGTAGGAAGAATTCGATACAGGGCTGAAGGAAGAAGAAAAGGTCACTATAAGGTTGAATCCTCTGTCTTAGTTGCATCATTCTACAATGGCACTATTTTGGACAGTCTTCTTTCTTTAGGGTGCAGAAGAATAAACATCAAAAGTTCTCTTTGTTCATCATTCTTCACAAGAAACAGAGACCTCTGTGTTTTCTTCTATTTGGCATCTCAGAAGCCGGTAGCATGATCATGTGGTTTAATCTGTTAAGGTTCATCTTTCTGGCCAAATTAGAACATTATGAATTTGCATTTTTTCAGCCGTGTCCAAAAATAGCATATATTCAAAATAACATACTCCAAGAAGAAGAGTCTAAAGAGTTTCATTTCTGCCATTATATAATGAAACTACTTTACTAACACCAGGCCTCGGGTTTCTGCACTACTTCAGCAAATTGCATTATAACAAATTGCATTATAACTGCAATATCAGAAATGGAAAAAGATTAGTTAAGTCTGTGTTTTGAGAAGTATGTTATTTTGTTGGGTTGGATTATTTCAAGTAATAACCCTGAAGTCATCCACAATTTACCTTGGGAGTCAACCCAAGACATAAATAGAACTTTTAAAAGCTGACTGCTTCTTTATTATTCTACACAACTAAATACCATCCGTGGCATTTTTAAGTTAAACCAAGGTTATCTCAGATTCGTTAAAGTAAATTTGTTCTTAGCCAAACACTGATTGAATAGTTTCTATCATGTGACAGTAGCAACTACCAACAAATTTGGAGTGAACTTCACGTTTAGTATAGCTGCTAAATTATAAATACAGCAATGTCTTTGGCACTGTTCTCACGAACCAGAGGCTTTTGATGGAAAGAGAGAACAAGAACTTTTCGGACCAAAATTGGTACGCTCTAAAACCATCCTAGCTTACCTCAGAACTAATATGAAGACTAAGTGACATGTTACCTGTTTACATGATAGACTGTTTGAAGTTCTTTTAGATTTTATGTAGCATAGTCATTAACAAAAGGACTAAACAGTAACTTGACCAGAAATAAACAACGTCTACAAAGTTTTAGTACTGTAAATTGTCTGAACTCAAGTTTTATTCAGTGGCTGGATATTTATGTTGAAAGCCTGATAAAAGATTAAAACTTTAAAAATATCTAAATTGTTTTCAAATCAAAATACCACACTATTGTGGCATGTCTTTCTTTGTGGCTGTACGTTAAACTTCTGATTCTCAAACCGAATTATATTTTTAGATTGAGTTATATTTTTCATTTTTATATGGTTATCAGATTAGGACATTTTGTATTTTATAATTAAGTTTTCTTTTGAATGGAAGAAGCCTTTTTAAATCAACAGAATTTCTTTACATTTTAAACCACTTTAAATAATAATGTAGAAAGAAAAACTCAATCTCAAGTTTTAAATCCAAGATGAGTATAATAAAAAAAATATACTTAAATTGTTTATTCACTTGCTGTAATTTGTTTGTTTCACCATTTGATTTCTGTACTGCCCCCATCTTGAGATTGATGTTGAACTGAAGGAGCATGTTATTCAAAAGTACTCGGGACTGTACAGAAGCTGTCAGAGGGACTAAGTGCGCTTGTTCTCTTTAAATCAAGCATCCTCAAACTACCTGTTATTTAAAATCGTTAGAAACTGAAAATATCAGTAGTGCATTTTGAAAAATTCTTGCCATGCCTTTTTAATAACTGAATCCCCTATTTACCTATAAATCAGCAGCTAGTCATTTCCTTCTGGAAATTAACCATGAGTTAACAGTTGCCTTCTCATTTTCTGAGGGCTGAGGTCCTGGATCTGCCAGCCAATGTAATAATTTGCTAGTGCTTTCCTATCCCTTTTCTTTTCTTGGCCATGTACTGGCTGTGGGTGAATGCATTATATATTCTACTAGTATTTCAAACCACATGGTAATATATGTAATAGTAGGGGTTTTTAATTTGTAAGCCTTCAGGGTAGAGGCAATCTGGATTGTAGCTTCTAAAAAAACAAAGAGTGATTTACCAAAAAGAAGCAATCTGCCCAAATAAGCCTACAAGCAGTACCAAAAATAAGCAAGGATTTCAAAGACACGTAGTTGCATTAGTGTTTTTTGAAACTACAAATATAAATAAGCAAACCAATACTAAAAATTAAAAAAAAATAAAATAAAAGGTTGCACAAATATTCTCCACTGTGCCCTGAAATCATGCTTGTCATAGTCAGAAGAAGGTCATTCTCAGGCTACAAGTGTGGAATATGTTAAATAAACAAGTAAGCGTAGGACAATGATCCCAAACCACAGTTTATGGGCAACATGTTAGGACCGGGTTTGTCAGGGAGAGCGCAAGTCACTGCCCTTCCCTTACTACTCGATCAGTGCAGTTGCCCTGCCGTGGATCGGACCGCTGATCCAAAGGTTGAGCAAGATGTGGTACAAAAGTATAGTAAACAATAATTCCTGTCCAAGGAAGTTTACAGTCCGAAAGAAAGAACATGCAGTCATTCATAACAGAGCTCGTGACGCAATAGTGCCAAATCCAAACAATAAGGATTCACAAATTGGCAGATTGGCTTAAAGCCACGGAGAGGGATGAGAAATGAAAAACATAACAGCTTTCCTTTTCTCTTCCCTTTTTCCACTCACATGATGCCATTAAGTGTTCTTTTTCCAAGCTTTATATATAAGGAGGATATATACTTTTTTTTTTCAGTGTTTTATATATAAGAGTACCTGAATTCTATATCTGCATAGGCAGTCAACACAGGCCTTTCCAAAATTAAGTCCTATTTCTGCCCTAAAAGTGACTGATCTGATTTATACAGCTTGTTTAGATTCCTTTCCTACAGGTAAAAATCACAGCAGTGAAACTTTGAGAATAAATTTGAAAGGACAGATGGTACTGTCCATGTAAAAACTAAAAAAAAAAAAAAATCTTTGCATATGTAAAGGTTGGATGCGTGTATTTTCAGCTAAGTTATATGACCTTTTACTGATGAAGAAATCCACATAAGCTCATTCTGAGCAGACCACAATGAAAATCTGTGAAAATGTGGCCTTTATTGGGTTTCTATGAATTGTGTAAGTGTTGACTTAGTAAATTTATTTAGCTATTCTGCCTCATCATCTCTCTAATCAACAGTGTCTCAATATTTGTGTTTATAAAAAGACAACTTGAAAGGATTGAAACAGAGAAAGCCTTAAGTTCACATGTAATGAACAATTAAGTGAGTCATACAAACTGTGGTTCTTTGTAAGTGGGATTTCAAAGACAGGCGTGATTGACTTCCTTTATGACAAGCAATTTCAAATGTTCCTCAAGAATAATTTGGATTTTTTAGATAAAATCCTTTACCTAGTGAAATCTGGGAGAATTTTATGCTTTACTTCAGTGAGACAGGGATTTCACAGGTTTTTTTTGTCTGTGCATTCTTGCTCATTAAGACACCACTCTGTCTTCTGTTATGCACTGCAATCCATATTCTTGTTCAGATTCTGAAAATATAAGAAGGCACTGCAAATTAGCAAACGTCTGGATTTCATGCCTTTCCTGAGTCCTGAAAGAGCCAGTTGATGCCTCCTGGAGCTGGAATGCAGCAATGACTTTGCTCTGAAAAAGAAAGCAAGAAGTGCTTTTAACCTCTTGAAACTGGGACTGCAGCCACACGCGGAAGCTCCTGGCAGTATTAAGTTAATATAACTCCTGCCCTTTAACTTTTAACATGATTCCCCAATTAAGATATTCAATCCATAAATTCCATTTCTTTTCCAAATCTCTTGCAAGCTGATTTTCCTTTTGATAACACTTGGAACAGTCTCCCAGAAATAGAAGCCAGAGGAGACAGGGATGGGTTAGTTACTGATCTTTTCTTTGCATCTGCTTAAATTTCAAAACAGATCTAAGTAGTATAACGTATTTGCAAAACACTTTCCTTTTGTGTGCACATCTGTTCTAATAACATTGGTAAGTTTAAATATACGTGTTTACCATTTGTGTTTAATATATGTAGTCCTGAAATTTTCCTGACATTGCATTCTAAATTATGCATTCTTCATTTTTCAGTAATTGTACATTTAGCAAAAATCAACAATTTAACTTTAGCTATATGTTTATGAAAAAAAAACATTAACAGTTATTTCTAAAATTCATTTAGGGGAGCAAAAAAAAGTACATTTTAAAATAATGTGTTCAGTATAAAACTAGAATTATTTCTTGTCTTGAAATATTTTTCCTTAAAAAAGCATTTTTTTGCAAAAAATATAATTGATTTCAAATACCCAAAAGAGGAAATTATTTGTTATCAGCAAATAATTCGTTAAAAGCAGATGATTTGCCAAAGGCTCTCACTCAAGCAGTCAGGAGGAGAGATAAGTCCTCTGCTTTTCCCAGGCTCATATCTTTCTCCTACATATCTTCAGAAAAGATTGTATTTTTCATTAATATAGTTTTCTCTCTGACACAAGTGAGGTTTTCTTCCTTTCTTCCTACACTAGCGCAGGTGTCAGAAGAAATACTGTTTGTTTTTTACCTAAACAGGACTAGAATGGAGCACCTTTTCAGCCAGCATACAAGATGAAGGAGGAGTCATGCTCCTAATATGCATTATTTAATTGCTTTACTGGAATAACAATTAACTTACACTCATAAGAGGCCAGATAAGTCCTGAAAACACATTTTGGAGATGCAGATGTTAAGAGATCAGGCCTATGCCAGTTACTGCAAGATTTTTGGAAAAGCTGTTATGCAAGGTAAATGAGCACCATTGAAAACCACTCTTGATTTTTGATGTTGCTCATTGTGCAATTGCCCACCTCTTTGAACTGCAGACTAATATATATAAAGCAGAAAACTGAAGACCACTGTGTAATTTCCTTTCGTGATTCTTCTCAATAATTGCAACTTAGTTACTGTGCTCATTAGGTGAAGCTTCGAGCAAAACAAGATAATTTGAAATATGTGGGTTCTGAGATGAGCATAGCTATTGATAAACAACCATATTAGAACAACATAGTATTGTGGAAGTGGAAATAAATGAATCAATACAATCTGAAGTAAAGATACAGGAAATATAGGGTTTCTGCATTAAAACTATATGCTATGAGATTCATAAAATGAGGTGCCATTAAAGAACTATGAAAGCAAATACTAAGATGCTATGATCAGACAGTATAAGAATATAAGGATGCTGATCATAGTAATTGTACTGAAAAATGTAAAAAACACAAACAGGACCTGGAGTTGGATCATCTGTTGCTCTGTTTCTTTGCTGAGCAGAAAAAGGAGGAATAAGGATGATCATCCTTGACGAAGGAAGAGCAGTATCCCTCCTCTCCGTGTATAATTTGCAGCAGACCCTCACTGCCTGTGTGATTTCCCCCTGTTCCAAAGGCTACAAGCAGGGAGTCCAGAGATGTGCTGAAACACCCGCCTGCAGCTCAGAAACCTAATTGCAATGAGAAACGTTTTGAAGGGTTCCTCACAGTCGCTTATGTGGGTAGCCACAGGCTAATTCCGTAGACAGTCAGGTGCCACATTTACATTTATTTTATTAAGGTGTGAACTCCTGAACTAGAGTGGGAGAATACTTAGTGCAAGAACTACTTTAAAGGCATTCAAATACAGATCTTATTATAGCAACACAACATAAGTGCAGTGGTGGTGATCGGGTTGGTTTGCCGTGTACTTAGTTATGCACTTGACTCAGCAGTAAAGTATTTGCATGAAGTGTAATGGTCTGTGATACACAGGTCAGGTTTCTGTTCTCATGGTCTTTCCTTCTACATCTAAAGAAACTCATCTATTTCTCCATTTGGCTGAAAAAGCATCTCAGATTTCTAGCCTCCTAGATTCATGGCATGTCCTTAGATTTCCTGAAATGTGTTTTGCAATGTGTTCCACATTGTCAACTGGCCAGGGAGCCACATCTTTACTTTCAGCTCCTGCCTGAGAAGCATCGTCTCTATCCTGAAGGAAATCTGAGCCCAGCTGGTGCAGAATGGCATACATGTGCCCCTTCTCAGCAATAGTTGTGTGCACCTGCAAATACTCCATGTAGAGTAGACTGTAAGGATGTTCCAAATTTTATATGGCACTAGCCTAATGGTTAGAAAGAATTTTGACTACTTCATCCATGTGAACAGTTCATTAAGGTAGCTGGCAGTACTCAGCATGGAGATTTGAAGAGGAAGAGTTGGTTTTTCATTCATTCACGATGAGGAACATGCCACAAGGACACCCTGGGGGCTAGGGGCTGCTGGGGACTGGGAGCAGTGGAGGTTTTTCGGGGTGGCAGGGCAGGGCTTTGCAGCCAGGACCCATTCCACTGCCTTAGTCATAGAGCAGAGCCGGCGAGGAGGCAGCCAGGGACATACCCAGCCCCGAGGTTCAGGCATTTCCATGGGGATGGGGATGGGCCAGGATGTCAGCCCATGGGCAGGATCTGGATCAGGACCAGTGAGGGGAACAATAAGACTAGTTAGAGGACTGTTAATGACCCTAAGCACAAGATTTAGCAGTAAGACCGCTACCCCAGTATGTAGGATCTGAGCCTAAGTACTTCAGCCAGCCCAGGGACATAGCAAAACTGAAAAACACGAGCCACAGAACAGAGAAGTCACTCTCTTCATCATATGCTAGAAATATAAGCAAATCATATGCACAGTTTCCCTTGGGAAATTTGATGAGAACACTTACCTCTGCTGCAGTGGAAGCAGTGGAGATTTGCCTATTTCCAAAATGAGATCTCACTAACACCCAGAATCATCAAATGGGATGCAGAGTATAACCTTCAGCTTTGTGCAGTCCCACTGCAGATAGCCCTCCATGTACACCTAAACTACATACAGTATTAGCAGTATTTTAGTGATTCCTAGATATTGTCTTTTTTGCCGGCACAGGAGATCTGTAGTGCCATTAGAGCCCTTTACATAGCTTTAGACTTAAAGACTTAAAAGAAACTCTTTCATTGCCTTCTAATTACTACTAGGAACAATTAACATTCCTCCAGAAAGTGGGAAAATTAACTGAGTGAAGAGTACAAAACTGCATGTCAATTTAGCCAAATTTCTATTACTGCATAGATTCTTTCACATATAAATATATTTTGAAGTGGATGTAGATTGTAGCACAGTCGGCTCGCATGTTTATATAGATTCAGTCTAAATTTAACATTCTTTTCAAGAGGGTTGGTGGTCGGTCATAATGTCATAGACATGGGATGTACACTTAACATCACCCAGTAAGAAACACGAAATGGAATGTACGTATTCTTCATGGAAGGATTATGATTATTTCCACAAGTAAGATCATACACTTGTTGGAAACTTGAAATGACCATTAATATTTATTGAAAATCCTTCAAGAATTTGAAAGCTCTTTTCCTATTAAAATTTGTGGGAGGTAGACATCCCAGGTTCCTAAAGATTCCTAAATTCTCAACCCATATGGTCAGTGAAAAGCATTACAGTAAATGAAAGAGAGATCAAAAAAGGGTATATAAAATGTGTGTCGTGTTCTTCGTTCTTCTAGGACTATCATAGAGGATTTTTGCTTCAGTATATTTTTATATCTTTGAAATCACAAATTAAAAAGAAAGAAGTCAGTACCTGACAGATTTAAAACTTCAAGAAATCAAAATACAAAAATTTTCCCATTTTTCAAGACTTAAAGACTTTGAATCATGACAATGCTGTTCAAGAATGTTGAGAGATATGGAAATAAGTTATTCTCTCCTCATTTGTGTTACCAACTCATAGAAAGTTTCCTGGCTTAAATGCTCCATACAGAATTATTGCCCTAAGTCTATAAATTTCAAGAACTGTAGCCACTTTGCAACCACTATCACACCAACGACCAAAACTACATGTAAGGTGCAGATGTTACTAATGGGGGATGAAAGAAGATACGTAAACTTTGCTCTCTGTCTTATCCTGAATAAACTTGTGCCCTACCTATACCCTTAAATTTTAAAACATGGAAGTGACCTTTTAAGATAATAGTATGTGGATGTGTTACATAGTTCAAATCATAGTTTTCCATGAGTAAACAATTTTTTTAAAATAATTCTTCTTGACTGACTGACTAATGGTCCACAAAAAAAAAATTTAAAAAAACTTTTCTGGATGTTTTTAAAAAGTGATATTCATGCAGTCAGTACTTGGACAGAATTCCTTCTAAAGTCAGTGGCACTTGTGCCTAAATGAAGAATGTGGGAGCATGCCCAAGAAGAGCATTCTATGCTCAGAAAGCATTTCTCTCTATATCCTGCCATTCGTCCAAATACAAAGTCTGGCACTGCATCCCTTGACACGTGCTGCTCCACTAGCTCTGTCTAGAAACAAGCTCTTTTCTGTGTAAAATATTTGTACTTTTTCAAGTCAGTATAACAAACAGCATGAGGAAAAATAATTTTCTCTGAAAACTTCTTGAATTGAAAATGCTGTAAATTTACGAATTCTGACATACACCCTTTAAAACTTGTGCATCTA
The DNA here is from genome assembly GCF_036417535.1 of Chlamydotis macqueenii. NCBI lineage: Eukaryota > Metazoa > Chordata > Aves > Otidiformes > Otididae > Chlamydotis > Chlamydotis macqueenii. The sequence goes on along the minus strand of NC_141593.1, from coordinate 78,731,121 downwards.
CTGTTTTTATTTTCATTATACATTACAAGTTATATCCGTAATGTTTTAAAATGTTCTATTCCAGCAAAAATATGGCTTTTAACCAAATGAAAATGTAAAGCCAACTTGCTCTAAAATCCATCTGTTTTTCATTTTCTTATAATCTATAATCAGGAAATCCATTCATACACGACATATAATTTTTGCGCTTTCAAGTGGGTAGTGGAATGCGATGTTCTGCGTACAGTCACATCTAAATTGATAATTGTCCAGGCAGAGTGTAATTTTAAAGTATAGGATGAAGGAAGGTTTAATTTGTATATTAGAAGTCTTATACATTTTTTTGCTTCTGAATGTAAATGAGGCCATTCTCTTCAGTGGATTTATCTGAAGGTGGGACAGCTGCCTCAGAGCAGGCCGCAGCTTTCTGAGTAAAGAGGATACGGTTTAAAGAGCTGGTTTAAATGCAGACTCTTCTTAACGGTAAACCGCATGCATGCATTCATCATTGATTTTCAAATGATGGGTTTCGGTATCATTGGTTTAAGGTCCACAGTCTTACATTCCTGAATCCACAATATAGCAAAGAATAACAATTTGGTGGCTGGAAAGAGGAATGGTTATTATATGGCTCCAAAATGCTAGCTGGCATAATATGCCATGAACAGCAGAAATATGCTGGTAAAGAGAAGATAGCAGCAGTTCTTGAAAATAATTTGGTGGTCTAAAAATATAAATGTAAGAAATGTTATCACTGTTGAAGATATTTTACTTCAGTAGGTAAATAATATAAAGGTCAGATGAAAGTTTCTGAAGAGTAAAGTTTGATACAAGTGCATTCTTTCTCTTAATTTTTAATAGAAATTTATATTAAGTAAATCTTCTGTAGAAAATTAGCGTTCCTTCCTGTAAGGGTTTCTGTTTTCTGAAAATCACAACCATAGAAAAAACATACAAATTACAGTGCATGCAGTTTTGTTAAATATCTTCGGTTTTACATTGTGAAGCCAAAATAGAAATGCACTGCTTCTTCAAACAGCTTCATTTTCTGAGCAAACACTTGTCATACAACAGATTTCACAAGGCAGTTTTACTTCCTGTTGGTAAAATAGCCCCTGAATGAAACCAGCACCAGAGAAACTCTACTTTTGCCTCAGTTTATTTGGTTGATCGCTTCTCCACGTCATTACTGCTTTTCCGTGCAGAGTTTGTCAAAGTTCAACTGTTAAAAGGCGCTGTAGTTTGTAGAAGAAAATACTGTATATTCAAAATGCTCCTTCTAATTTCGCTGCCACTAGTAACACATAGCATTAATAAGAGCATAATATGTAGAAAATACACATTGAGAACAATTGTTCACTTAAAAAAAAAAGCCTACTGACAGAAAATGGTAAATTCTTGACAGTGTTCTGCTATTTTAGCTTGATATGTGTAAAATACACTTTTTTTCATTAACTCATTTTATCTCACTGTGTGCAAGATATTATTAAGGAAATAAACAACAAGATTAACTATGAAATATATTTTAATACAAAATCTCTGAAGTGATCTGAGTGCTTCTAACTTTTCATCCTAATTCCTTTTTGCAAAAGCTTGGGAGATCATAATAATAAAAAGCATGAGAATAAACAAGCCAGATCAGACTTATGACTGAAGGTACCTCAGAATGTGGAAGTCAATCACTTTGTGATGCTTTTCCTGTGTCCTAAGCCTAGTGTCCACAGCTCAGGGTCTTCCAGAGCTTGAAGGGTTGTTTTTGTATTTAATAGCCTTTGAAATTTTTTTTTTTTTTGCCTATGGATTTGCTGATCTGGTAAATACAGTTAGCTGATGTGCTTGTGGATTAAAAACACGACATAATGTTAGTCACGCTTGGACACACTTCATTATCCTAAGTAGAAGACAGATTCACTCTCATGTACTGTCATTTTATGCCCACCTCATGGACTTTATCAAATTTATTTATCCATGTATGTCCTTTAGGGCTGTAAACTCCATTCCCCCTGTGAAAAGAAAAGGTGAGATGCTGAGTTCTTCACTGACTGTGGGATTACAAAGGGAGTTTGCAGGTCCAGGACATCGAACATTCACCAGCTCATCTTCCCACACTATTTCTAGGTTGTGTGTCACAATGTGTACAAACAATGAACCCAGAACAGAAAGTCTCCCCTAGCATTTGTTTTCTTAGTATTTATCTGTGAAAATTTTCTCTTTCTGCACTAGTTTTCATACTATTCCCTCTCTATTACTGAGCAGTGTCTGTACCTCTCTCAAGACCGTGCAGACAGAATTTCAAGGCTACACTAAAAACTCCTCTTTTTCCTTGGACTTTGTGAGGATAGAGGAGAAATCAGGTGGATGAAATAGGAAGGTCTCGTTTTTATTGGAATGGGAGGTCAGCAACGTTACGGATATACAGCTGTCATTACTACGTAGTGGTAGCAAGGGAACCCGTTTCTGAAAAAGGAGCACTTGCCTGTCAGAATTGTCCTGGGGCCTGCAGAGAGATGAAGATGAAAGATACGGTGGTATTTCCCAAATAAGGTCATGCTCTTGCTCCCATTGACTTTCGTGTTGACAGAATCAGGTCCAAAAAGCGTGGTGAAAGAGAGCCAAAAACATTTAAGAGTCTTCCTAGTCCTCCCCCTGCCTTTTCTGGAAATTATAGCCTTGCTATACTCATCCTTTGTTTAAAAACAAAACAAAATCCTGACCTGGAAAGGGCTGAGTCAGGCAAGGCAGAATTCTCTGTAGTTGTTGAGAAAACACAGCATAGCTTTGACTTTTTTTTTTTTTTTAAGCTGTAAGATTGTCTAACTTTTCCTGATTCTCGTGAAAGGCAAATGTTAGATCTTGGCTGCTTTGACCGCGCAGTATATTGTGCTATATACCATATATACCATCCCAGTATATACCATACTGCTGTGAACAGAATCCTATAATCAGGTTAATTTCAGTACAGCACAGAGATGTCCGCTGCCAGGAGAGAAAGCATTTTAAGACCAATTCTTCCAAATAAGATATGTGTTGTATTTTCATTATGTGGCACAGGTATTTACCTTGAATTTTTTCATCTGACACTTTTAGCGTTCAGTCTTAAGAAATACATTGGAGTATATAATTATTCTCTCTCTTTTTGCTTTTCCTTTTGTTTCTTTTTTTTTTTTAACCTAAACAGGAAATGGATATGGCAATCCCCGCAACTCACCAGGTCTGCTGGTCTCACCTGGCAACTTGAACAAGAATATGCAAGCAAAATCTCCGCCTCCGATGAATTTGGGAATGAACAACCGTAAACCAGATCTCCGTGTGCTTATTCCACCTGGCAGCAAGAATACAATGCCATCAGTGGTAATGCATTTTCAAAGCTTTTTTTTTTATCTTTCAGATAAGAGATATTTAGGAATTTCAAGGCCTCCTCATGCAACTAAAATCAGCTAAATGACATTCCACGTTCTTGCTTGTTCGGTCTGTCTAACCTTAAAGCTCAGCATCGAGCTGAGGATATAGGCAGAGCCTGTTCGCTTGTTTTTATGAAGTCATATTTACTTCCTCCTTTTTTTCTATGGAGTTGCAAAATAGAAACTGTGTCCTGCAGGGTCTAAACTTCTGCACTCTCTTTCCTAGTAGCTGGAAGAGCCTTTCCTGAATTTTTTATAAAGGCTGAATTTAACCCTGAGTATTCCTAACCTACTATGTTTTTCTTAAATATTTAGCCACACAGACTCTCAGCAGATGGCAGATTAACTACAAATAAATTAATTTGAACTCTATCACTCTGGGCTCCAAATTTTAAAATGATAAGAGGTAGTAAATAGGCAGAGCAGATAAAAAGGAGCATGAAATTGCTATATCTCCTGCCAGGATTAATGACATTTAGGCAGGCTATTATCTTAGAAGGTTGAATCGTGAAGGTGTCGTGTGTGGATCTTGTAGTTCCCTTCCCGCAGTCAGTTAGCGTTTGCAAGTAAATCTTGTATGAGTGTTTTAAAAGTGAGCTTAATTTAAAAAGGATCTTGATGGTAAATTTAAGTGACACTATAAACACATTTTTCCATTATGTAACAGAGACTATTAAAACAACTTCCAAGTTGGCTACTTTAGCTTGACACATGATAAATTAACTTTGAACACCAAACTAAACCCCCCCATAAATGTGATGCTGCCTTCTGAGAGGATAAGTAACAAATAGTCTCCTAGAGAGCAGTGCTCAAAGTTGACCAAGGCAGTGACAAGCTGTCTGCATCAAATAATTTATTCCAAGGTCCTTAAAACTGATACTTTCCAAGGGATTCTGTGAATGGTCAGGTCTCCTGAAACCAGGAATAGCAACACAGTCTGCAGCCACTGGGGCTGTGGAGGAAATAATGAATTCTTAGAGAAAGTCTGGTTCTGAAAACTGGATAGATTGTCCTCACAGTTGAAACAAACATCCCATAAGAAGGACAAAGAGGAGACCTATGAAATGTTATTTTTCCAAGCTATGCTTAGAATAGTGTTTAATGTGCTGCCTCTGTCAGGTGAAGCTATTCCCTAGACAAGAAATCTGCATCCTGGTAAATATTTATATTCACTAATTTTTAATGCTCCTTTCCTATGCACTCAGTCTGAGGATGTTGATCTGCTTCTGGTAAGTGGTAGTGACGTTCATCTTAATAATGAGGAAAAGAAAATCCTTTCTTTTGTATGATTGATATTTGTGTAGGTGAAGTGTTGGTTGAAATAAAATGGAAAACCTTACCATAACTATTTTGAGAACAAAAAGGTCATCATAATTTTTGAAATCTAGCAACATGGAAGGCCAAGTGCAGTTGCACATATTCAAATTGTGCATGCTAGAATAAAGCTTTTTTTTGTTGCTGGTGCTTTGAGAGCCTGTAAACTTATGCTGTTGAAGATGGTGCAGCCTTATGACTTTTTTTTTTTTGGTGGCTCTCTGGTCATTTTATCCTGCCACTCGCAGGATTAGAGTTCTCTAGTGCAATTTTTACAGTGCAACATCTTAGTGCCCTGGAGTTAAAAGATAAACGCGTAACTGCTGTGCTACCTAATGCTCTTGAAGTTTGGTTTATTGCACAAAAATGAAGTAGTCAGAGCACCATCTGCTGGTAAGAGCTCACTGTTCAGCAATCTCGGGGTGCCCCTCACTTTCAAGGCATAAAATCCAGCAGGATTGGGTTTGGGATGTTTTCTTTTGCTGTGGTTTTTTTCTTTGTTTCTTTCTTTCTTTTTTCATTTGAGTGAAAAGGAAAACAGTGGGAATAGAGTTTACATATTTCATTAGTTTTTCACACGATCTGTTCTTCTATCTATTGCAATAAAAGCAATCTTACTTGTTACTAGTTCAGTTACCTAGGAGATACTGATGTAATGGGTTACTATGGTGACAACTGGTCTCTTGAAGGCTTGTAAATGATAGGGTTGGCAGAGTTCATAAAAGCCACATGTTAAATGATTAATTTCTAGAAATTTGTGCCAAGCCTGTGTTTCTCATACACAAAACATACCCAGAAAGCTAATACACTCAACTGACTTAAAACTAGTCAATAATATGTTTATTTTACTTACTTTAAAAGAATCAGAGGATAAATAACTCCCAGTCTGCTCAGTCATTGGCTACTCCAGTGGTTTCCGTAGCAACTCCTACTCTACCAGGGCAAGGGATGGGAGGATACCCATCAGCCATCTCAACAACATATGGTACTGGTAAGTATGGGTGCAAGATGTAAAGGGTGGGGGAGGGAGCAAGATGCTGACGAATGTCTGTCTCAGTACTAATGAATTAGCTAATATTCACTGGGAGAAAGTGAAAAATTTATAGCTGATATGCTTTTGCAACTGCATTTACTTATCCCGTATCTGTCATTAACTTGAGACGTACCTATTTAAAAGTTAGCTATTTCGTTCAAACGGAAAACCACTTTGTTAGCTTTCATTCATTTAATAAAAAATGTAACTTTAAGACATTTCTTAGGTCTCTTAATACCACAGGTAATTTCACGTAGTTGAGTGCACCCTCCTAAAGTCATGTGGGTAGTGGGAGCAAGCAGCTCCACTAGCTTCAAAGTGGAGTTCAAAAACTTTGTGGGATATCACATAGTTCCCTGGGAAACACTAGAAATGAAGCTTCAAGAGGTCCTGCCCACTTCCCATTGCACGTTGCTGCTGTATAGAGCACGCCGGCGCACAGACCCAATGCTCTCAGAGAAGACATGCAATGGGCAGAGGCAGGCTGCCTGCTGAGTTCCGTGAGGAAGACTGTGACGGAAATATTATTATGTTCTTCAAGTCTTCGACCCTGTGAGAATGCACCTGTAGTTATAGTGGATATAGAGGCTAAGAAACCTTTGGATCTTCCAGATCCAGAAATGCCCTGCTAAATTACAGAATAATTATTAGTGCATTATTTGCTTGCAAGTTAATGAGTTGAGGGAAGAGGAAGGCCTACCTTTTCTGCTGCAGCTTAATGTGATTGGTCTAATTAAAATTAAAAGGCTTATAAAGCGACATGAAAATTATGATGCTAGTTATTGTTTAATTGCTTCCTCTTTAATTCTCTTTTAATTATTGTCTTTTCTGTTTTCCAACCTAGAATATTCTCTGAGTAGTGCAGATATATCATCTCTCTCTGGGTTTAATACAGCCAGTGCTCTCCATCTTGGTTCTGTGACTGGCTGGCAACAGCAACACCTACATAACATGCCACCGTCTGCCCTCAGTCAATTGGGGTAAGCAGCGTTTCCTTTACTTTATTGTTCTACAGTGACTTCCATCTCCCCAGTAATTTCAAATCTGAAATATATCAAGACAACGTATCAGCTCATACTTGCTATGTGTATGATCTCCATTTCCCAAAACTGGAACTGTGTATTTCATTAAAAGTTTGCTAGGTAGCTAAAATGAAATATTCTGTGTCTATGGTATTTTCTTGGTAGTGCAGTAAAGACTACTGTTCATTTTCTATTCTTAATTTCTTTAAATGCAATTTTATTTCACGACTAAAGAGCAGATGAAACACTTATATTGTGCTGTTGCTGTATTTTGTCATTTATGCTTTTTATTTCCAGTTACTATAGTACAAACGTGTACAATAAACTTGAAAATTTTCTCAATATTTTTAATCAAGAGTGACATAATGAGATTTGACCTGAGATAACGCCTTAACCCTATATAACAATCCCATACTCCCGTCTGCTCAGCTCTGGCATTCAAGTTTGGTTTGTTTGGAAAAAAAAAAGACATTTTCTACAAGCAAATAACATAATTAGGCCTAAGAACCATAAGCCCACAAAACTCTTTGTGATTTGCCTGTGTTGAGGAGGATTTCTTGCCCTCTAGTGGCTAATTTCAATACATTTATTCAAGGCTAGTGAGGCACACTGCTCAGTCATTTCAGGATTTTTAAAAGTGCAGAAATTCACACAGGAAAGTCACCTAATTCATTATTGAAAAAGCAACCTATTGACTCACTGAAGTGAACTTTAAGGGTATGATTTTCAAAAATACTAGTATCTGCCATTTCTATTGAGTAAGGCCATAGGCACTCACTGCACACCACGTAGAGCCTAAGGTATGACTAGACATCTTTGTATTTTAAAAGTTTTCCTTATAAAAATAGAAGTGAAAGGAATTTGAGTGTATTTATGAGGAGAAATTTAATTGACATGTATTTGAAAAGTAAACTCATTTTTTCCAGAAAGAGGTGTTGCACATATGCACTAATTTTTTTGCAAGGTGGTTACCATAATGTGAAACTATTTAATGCTATAAATGCTTCAAAATTCTCCTTCTAATTTATCTGACCACATTTTGTAACTTACTGTAATTTCTTTACCGTGTACGGACAGTTTGGGTTTTTAAGGGACAGCTATACAAGTGTTCCAGAGGAAACAAACTTTTTAAACCTCATTTCTCTATAAATAAGCATATATAGATACTAACTACCCAAAAACATACAACTGAAATAGTTACTGTGCTAGTAAAAATAATCTTAATACCTTTCCTTTACATCTCTTCTATTTTCTTTTTGAGTTTGCACTGTTTCTGGGGCAACATTCAGGCTAATTGTACAACTAAAGACATAAAGTCTCAAATAAATTGAAAACTCACATGTTACATATCAATGTATAGCTTTACAATAAGCTGATTGTTTTCAGTGGTGTACCAAAGAATGTAATAAGGCTATTTGGTTAACCAAAAAAAAGAATAAATTAAATCCTAAACTAACTACATGCCTTTTCAGATATGTCACACATCGTCATCTGTTTCTAATTCATGTCACAGAATGTCGAACTGTAATGGCTATGACTAGTGGAATACATTCTGAGTTGCTACTTTTATTATTATTCTTTCAGTGATTTGTACATGAATTCAGCTATGAAAGCTACTTCTTTGATAGTTCTGGAGAAGTCTTCTATCTGTGCAGAAAATCATAAGCATTTATTTTGTTTTAGTCACTGAATTCTACATGCAAAAGCACCTGTGCTAACTTTTGGGTTATTTTAAAAACTTGAAATTATACAGAACATATTCAGTCTGTGTCAATCTGAGGTAGACTTTACAGGAAGATTAAAACAATCACACAAAGTTATAGTTGTCCCCAGGCATTTGACAAAATACATCTAGAAAGCGTTTGACAATCCAATTTCCTGTACTGAGCGAGGTTGTATAGCACAAAGGTTTGGGAGCTGTGAGGTGTTTCTTGGTAACAGTAGGCTGTAAAGACCTGTGAGAAAACAGAGTTACTGGAAGAGATGTCCTAGTTCTCCAGCAGGTTTTGTTTTTCACGGAAGCCTGAAAGTGAAAACCAGCTCTGCTTCCTCAATGCACGGCAGAAAAATATGGTTAGTAATAGAATAGGCTATGATTGGACATATTAGCTTGCTCCATAAGTCCCCAACAATTTCAGGAGTGCTGTCAGAACCATCTTTAAGGTAATTGGAGGAGATCTGTACACCTTACTCTAACTCTTCATGTTCACTCTGCAACCATACGAGTTCCAGTGGGCTTGAGGGCAGATACCTCAGGACGCGGGAGTAATTCGTTTTCCCTGTCTGCACAGCTTTTGGCCTTTTGCTAAGCCTAGTGAATAGGAAAACAATGTAGAGCCTGTTTTGATATGATAGGGACATTAAAACAAGTCAGGCTTTTTAATTTTCTAAGTTAAAAAGCAAAATAGTACTTTCACAATCTTTTAACTAGCTCTACATCTGGAAAAAATACACACAAATTCTATCAACAATCAGTTCCTCCCCAAACTTTGTGATTTTGTCTGAATATTGCTGCAATGTCTGTTACAGAGCAGGTGACTGCTGATTTAATATGGACCAAAGAGTCTACCAGAAGTTAACTGCTGCTAACCAGAAGGGAAGTCAATTCCAAACTTTGAAATAAATTATCTAAATTTTTTAGACTCAAGTCCATTATATGGAAAATGTTCTCTTTCATGCATATTTCCCAGCCTAAAAGAGAATCTTTTCTTCCTTAAGTGTCATCCACAGGTGAAATTTTGGCTTTCCTAAAAGATAAATGCAAGCAGAGAAATGTAGTCAGGATATTTCATCTGAAGAATCTTCAGTATAGATAACTACTTATGTAAAATAAGTTTCTCCAAACTTCTACCCACTCAAACAAAAAAAATGGTCCAAATCCATACATACTGTTGACTTGTTCTGTGACTCTTTCACAGCAAGCTTATTACTTAGCAATGATTAATTTTGGTTAGGTAATAGCCATAGCTAGATATGGGCAAATATTCTCCATTGAATCATTTTTACTGAAAAACGTAGATGCAGGGGCATCATGTTTTGTGACTTTGTCTCAGTTCTGCCAGCTTCCTTGTTTTGAGTAAAAGCCTCATATATTTAGGACTGAGTCTTTTTTCTTATGCTATCATTGCAAATAAGATGTTCCAGTGATTCAGTTTCATATTATTATTTGTTTAGAAACTTATTTTTAAAGTGTAGACTTTAACGTATGAGAGCTAATCAAAATATCTTGAGACAGAAATTCTTATTCTGCTTTTACATTGATCAAAAAATACAAAAATACAACTTTGCTTTTTATCTGAAAGAAAAATAGAGAGGAGGGAGGAAGGTGGCATTGCCAGCAAGTCAGAAATATCCTCTATTCTCCTAGTTACAGACTAGCACATAACTACAGTTACATAACTAAATTTTGCAGTTAATTTTCACTGCTTCCTTATATGTATTTATAGGGGAAAATTATATTAAGTGAGGAAATAAACTAATTTAGAGAAGCAAGTGTGGGCATAAAATAAAAGTTTATAAATAAATATAAATAAAAGGCTCTTTCTTCCTTTACCAGACCACTTTCTCCCTGTGTAAAAACCTAACTATCTATCTGGTGCATGTTCCTGTCCTCACTCATCACCTACTCAGACCTGCACGTCTGTCTGTGCGTGATGAGCTTCCAGACCACCTGGAGGTTCAAGTAGACGGAGACACGTACAAAACCTGTGTCACTGGCATCAGCAAGGACTAAGCTTGCACTTGCAAGCTCCTTGCACCCTGACTTGCTTCCCATCTTTTACACGGCAACGCTGTGTAGTTGCTCGGTGTTGAACCCAGACAGGAACCAGCATTTCTCCCATGTGGCTGTTGTATTCTGAATGAACCACATTTTCTCTATACTAGTGCCAATAGGAGCTGTTGTGTAAAATATTAATTTTCTTCATTGTCCCCAGAAAATGAAATATTTTCATATAATATATGGAAAAAGGTGATTACGTCAACATGAGTGGACTGCATGGCACTTACTGAGTGCTTATAGTTATACACAAGCCTTTGAAGTAACTTGCTCTATTTTCTCTGTGGATTTTACATATTCAGAACCTGTTTGTTTTTCAGTGAACTTAGTATAGGTTTCAAATTATGAAAATAGAGCATACCTGGACCAAAATTACATAATTCTGTGAAGCAACAGTGTAAAATATACATTGATACATATACAAACAGCTGTTTCTACACTCATATGCACGCATACACAAAGATAAATTATTTTGTAGGAGACAGAATTCTCATTTTTTATAATACAGCTTCTATTCTAAATAGAGATCAATCCTCTGTTTAGAATACAGGTGTCTAAAGACTGCACCTAAGTATGTACTATTTCACCATTCACATCTGTGTCTAACAGTAAGTTTCCCTTGTAATTGACCATTTTAGCTTACAAGGGACTCTTCTAAAAATGTTTCAGAAAATGTTAATGAAGTAATGATGTAAATTATAGTCATCAAAAACATATTAAAATTCAGAAATAGTTTTAGCAGAAAAAGGCTATATTTAAAAAGAAAAAAAATGATGACAGAAAATAATTACCTTAATTTATTTATATTATTTTAAACCACACAAATTTAGTCCTGAGCAGACAAAATGACTTGTGAACCTTTTTTCAGTTTACAAAAATATCCAAAATGCAGATCAACCTGTAGCATTTTTAAAACTGCCACAAATTTGTATGGCAGGTATTTACATAACCCTGCTGAAGAATGACAAGGATTCTAAAGAAGAGTTTATAGAGATGCGTTCTCATACTCGCTTCTGAAACACTGTTAAAAAAAAAGCAGCTTTCAGTGTAGTGATACTAGCTCTGTTTTGTAGAAAATGCAGCTCGCCCCTCTAGATTGGTTCCTTTGGGGGCTGTCACACAATAAAATGCAAGTATGCTCCATGTGAACAAATTTGACTGAATATTGTTGTTTTTAACTGGCATGGGTTTTTAGCTGTCCTCAGCTTTGCAAAGTCACCTGTCATCTGCTCATATCAAACACTTCTAAATCAAATCCCCAGGCTCTACCATCCTCTATTACAGGACTTTCAGGTTTAGCTATAAGCTTGGGATCTAAAATCATATGTAATCTTATCATACATGCTAAAGTGACAGCCTGTTTTCCCAGGTGAAGTCCTAGCATCTCCTAAGCAACTGAAAAATAAAGTCACTGGAAATGAAAAGCAAAAAAAAAAAAAAAAAAAAAACCAAAACACAAACCCAGGAATATATATTTTTTATTCTTGTTGGATTCTTTTCAACAAGTTCTCAGGAAAAGAGTGGAATATTTCACTAAATTGGAATGACAAAGTCTGATATTTACAGTTTCTTATACGTGCTAATTTAATAGTTACAGAAGCAAAGAAGATGTCCTCTTTGCAAAAAAAAAATTCCCTACATTTGCTAGTGTGAAGCCTATTACTCACTAACTCTGTGACTGATGAAAGGGATTGCTGCAAATGTTGCTACACTCATCTCAATAGGAATGAAGGATAGATAAAAGCAATTTGAGGTAGAACATCCTGTTTTCTGGTTTCTAACAAGATCCATCCATTATTAAAGACCGCAATAATTCCTGATAAAAGCAGCTGATATCATTCAATATTGAAGCCATATAGTTCCACTGTAAATCTGTCAGAAGCAAAGAAAACAGCATTTTGCCTTTCATCAGAGTTACAGTAAATGTTGTTTAAGTAAAGCTCAAGTCCCAGTTAATGAGACATCAAGGAAAGTGTAATGTTTCGATAAATGAATAGACCACATCTAAACTTAATTGTTTCTTCTACACCTTTAAAAATTACTTGCAAATCTCAATATTTCTTCTGCTTGCAGTAAAAATGCCTGCACATCCCTTTGGGTTTAAAACTTTCCGAGGCCAAGTGGTCTGTTGGCCCTACAGCCTTCAGTCTCCCCTTGCTAGAAACCTTGAAACTGTGTCTCTGGGGTTAGAGACCAACTTCAGCCCAGCAAACACTCCCTGAAGTGGAACATAATGTGAACTGCACGTTCAGAACTCTATTTTAATAGTGAAGAGAAAAGTCAGGTTTTACCAGGAGGTGGTGCTTTTGTACAAAACATCCTGCAGATGCAAGTGATCTCATTTTTCCCATAGAAATAAAGCGCATTCTCAGTATTCGCTCTCCTCCCTGCCTGTTTCAGCTTCTCGTTGCCACTACCTGCCAACAAAAAAGGCACAGAAGAAAAAAATGAACTTAGAGTAGTGATCTAGCTTGCCTTTGAAAAAGTTTTAGCATAGCAGTTTCTCTTGATGCTTGGAGCATCCTCTGAGCTGAGCTCTCCTACGGGCAAACAGTACAATCCTCTGACATCTTCCACTACTCTTCAGCTTCTCTTTGCTAGTTTATTCAAAAACATCTGGGATTGAGTTATGAATTCATAGATTTAAACCATAAAATCATATCTAAATCCTGCCCTGCCGGTGGTATTTTGTTAATGTCAATCCTAGGACCAGTAATTTCAACTCTATTCTGAAAGGTATAAAAAAGGCCCAAATTTTTGTTTCTGTTTTGTGCCTGAAGTCACTTGCCAGAATGAGCAGCAGTAAAAATACTTGGCTGCATTCGAACTAATTGGATTAATCCCAGCAGAAAGCCCGTGCCTCCCCTGTCTCAGCCGGTGCATACACACACACAAGCTTTAGTGATAAAGAAACCTGCAGGTGGTTCCAACAGTGCAAAGGCTCGCCTTCCAAAATTTGTTATGACATTTGAGTCAAAAAGAGGAGAGAGAGACGGAAAGTGAGACCTCCTTTTAAACCGAGGGGGCATCCCGCTTAAGCCCGCCACATTTGTTGCCATGCTTTCGTCTCTCCGAATTTGTGAATTCTGCCCAGAAAACAGCCCTTGTGCTCTCTGCACGCCCTGGTCCCGCGCGAGCCTTTACACTGGTGTTTTGTGTGAGTGTTTGTGCATATCTGGGGGCTCCATGCCTCCTCCGTCTGTAACTGGGTTTCCTTTCCTCCTACAGAGCTTGCACTAGCACTCATTTATCTCAGAGTACAAATCTCTCCCTGCCTTCTACTCAAAGCCTCAACATCAAGTCAGAACCTGTTTCTCCTCCTAGAGATCGTACCACCACACCCTCGAGATACCCACAGCACACGCGCCATGAGGCGGGGAGATCTCCCGTTGACAGTTTGAGCAGCTGTAGCAGTTCCTACGATGGAAGTGACCGAGAAGACCACCGGAACGAATTCCACTCCCCCATTGGACTCACCAGACCTTCGCCGGACGAAAGGGAAAGCCCCTCTGTCAAGCGCATGCGGCTGTCTGAAGGATGGGCAACATGATAACATTATTACCTATTAGTTTTTTGTTTTTTTTTTTTTTCTTGCAGTGTGTGTGTGCTATACCTTAATGGGGGAGGGGGGGTCGATATGCATTATATGTGCCGTGTGTGGAAAAAAAAAAAAAGTCAGGTACTCTGTTTTGTAAAAGTACTTTTAAATTGCCTCAGTGATACAGTATAAGGATAAACAGAAATGCTGAGATAAGCTTAGCACTTGAGTTGTACAACAGAACACTTGTACAAAATAGATTTTAAGGCTAACTTCTTTTCACTGTTGTGCTCCCTTGCAAAATGTATGTTACAATAGATAGTGTCATGTTGCAGGTTCAACGTTATTTACATGTAAATAGACAAAAGGAAAACATTTGCCAGAAATGGCAGATCTTTACTGAGAGAGAAAGCAGCTGTTATGCAACATATAGAAAATGTACAGATGTTTTGACAGACCCAGCGGTTGGGTGGCCGTGAATTGATGCTAGAAGGAGATTGGGTCACCTAACGGACCGAAAATGCTCAGAAACATGCAGGCATATCATTAGAGTATGGCACTCAGTTAAAAAGGATCAAAACGTTTAAAGAGGACCATACTTGGAAAAATGTTGAGTTCGACTGCTAACATATTTAATTTTAAAAATTCTGGGTCTGCATCACTTATTAAATAAAAAAAAAATATAAAAAATATGTACATTACATTTTGCTTATTTTCATATTAAAAAGTAAGACAGAGTTTGCAAAGCATTTGTGGCTTTTGTAGTTTCCTTAAGCCAAAATGTGTTCTTTTTTCCTTGATAGCTTCGCTGATCTTTTAAACAGTCCTGAAGAAACAAACAAAAAGGACTTTTTGTATAGAAAGCACTACCCTAAGCCATGAAGAACTCCATGCTTTGCTAACCAAGATAACTGTTTTCTCTTTGCAGAAGTTTTGTTTTTGAAATGTGTATTTCTAATTATATAAAATATTAAGAATCTTTAAAAAAAAAAAATCTGTGAAATTAACATGCTTGTGTATAGCTTTCTAATATATATAATAATTATGGTAATAGCAAAAGTTTTTGTTATCTTAATAGTGGGGAATTATATTTGTGCAGTTGCACATTTAACTATTTTCTTTCAGTTTTCTTTTACTGGGTATACGTTTTACAGATCGAAGTCAGCTGTTGAGAGACTGATCTGTAAAAAGTTAGAATTTACCCATGGTGTAACAACTTAAATCATTTTAATACAGCATTTTACAATCAGTTGGGTGAACTGCGATCCATTGTATATACTGATTAGTTCTTTCATGCTGTTTTGTGCATTGTAACAAGTTAAGGGCCCTTCTATTACTTAACGTCCTGCGTATCTTGTTGTTTTCCATGGATTAAATGACGAAGTGGCATAACTCGGCCCTTTCTCATTAATGAAGCTGGTATTCTGGCTGTCGGGATGGGATGTACAGCTCTAACGGCTGTCAGTTGCGTGAGTGCAGGTGAATATTTGCAGACACAGTAGGGAGAGTTAAAGGGAGGGATCGGCACGAACATGCCTGTTGTGAAGATTACTCCCCTCTCTCACAGATTTAAAACTCTTAGAGATGTCATCAGTTTAAGGGCCATTCAAAAGTCGATTGATCTTACCCAGCCAATGTTGGCCACCAGGTCCCTGGTCCTCACGGACCTCAGCGGTCACGTCATCTCACAGTGGGCACGTTGTTGAACAACGCTCCCTGTGCATTTGCACCCTAGAAAGATTTGCTTCAGCATACGGCATCCACATTTTTCTCCTGCCTCATATTGTTCCTTTGGCTAAACTAGCTTGACCAGAGGGAATGTATCATTTCTGTAAGTCCCTCTTCGTCCCTCATGTTTATTAGAAGAAAATGGTATATTGAAATGTTTCAGTTTAACCTTTCTGTTGAATAGAAAAAAGTGTTTAAGCAAAATGTTAGTGCCATAGTAAAACTGTAATATTTCTCCTTTTTCCAAGAGTCCTTCCAGCTCTCACCTACATACACTGACACTATGATGAAGGATATAGCTGCGACAGCTAAGTATCGACGCAGAGTATTTTGTTAAGGGAAATCCACACTCAATTTCCCACCTATACATGCAGTTGCTGTGCACTGCTCAAGGATCAAGTGTACCTCGCTGTAGTAGAGAATGATGAACAGACTACAGTGTGCATTAGGACATACGCTTTTCACTTATAATGACTTTATAGAAGCCTGCCTTACAGGCACTCTCAGCTGTGCAGGGGCTAGTGCATAATCTGGAAGCTCTTTAAGCAGAATACTGTGCTACTAATGCGTCCATCTTATTCGTGCAGCAATCTGCAGGGTAAAGAAAAAGATACGCATGTTTAAAAAAAAAAAACCCAAAAAAAACTAAAAACAAAGCAAAACAAACAAAAAAAAAAAGATAAAATGGGGCCCATAATTAATTTTAAAACACACAAAAAAAAAACCTGTTTTTGAAACCACTTTCTTCACCTTCAGACGAACCTATACTCATATTCTCTTCTGAGAATTTTAAACTTTGGTGTGTCAAAAATATGCAAATAGATCACAAATGTACCTTGTAATTTCAAGAAAAAAATACAATTTTATCAGTATTGTAGTAGAAACTTGTCAGTGGGGAAGGGGATTTGGTCTATTGATATATGAAGAATAGCCATATTAATAGTTTACCTTGCGATTTGCCTCAGCAACGCATGAAAAAGGAAAGATACCGTATTTAACGAAGATGCAGTGTAATATATTACTGCAACTAACTAAGCAGAAAGTAGCGTGAAAAGTATTGCCTGGGCAATTTATATTAACTCTGACAGTGATTTTTGTATAAACACAAGTAGAACAGAATCACGTGAAAATAAATGCCAGTCGTCCCTCTTGTTCCTGCTGCAGAGGGCAACAAACTGATACTGGCAAAATTGTGGGGGATAATGCATATTTGCAAACTGATCTAATGATAAGAAGCACAACTTTGATTGTGAAGTCACTTTCTGTAAACTATAACTGTCTACCTTTCTTGTTCCTTTATCTGTACCTTACCATTTATTGTATTTGCAAAGCTAATTTGGGTTTATTGTGTGATTCCTTTGTATTTAAGGAGTTTGGGGCAGAGCCCTGAAAGAGTATTAACATTTACTTTACCTTAACTCATGCTATATAATGTTTTAGGCAACATTCTTAATTGTAAGTTCAAACACCTGAAGTGGCATTCTAGACATCTGCAAGTATCGTTATAGCTAAGCTAACCTCTATTAAAAGGTGTTGTCAGTTAGTGTTTAATTGCTGGTGACAATTATATGATATACCCTACCTGCACAACCTGTATATTGTACGCATTGAGCCATTCGCAGTAAAGCTTCTGTCATTTCAGTGTTTTTCAAAAGTTGTGTTTTATAACAAAATGGCTTATATTTTTCCCAGAAGAGGAATTTAGCAGTTTTTAATGAATAATATAAAAATATCTGTTGTCCTCAGATCTTTTTCAGGTAAAGCTAGCGTAAGAATAAAAGAACTCATAGACTGTTTTCAAGGATGTCAACCCTTTTGTATTGTATGTGTTATCCTATATAACCTCTTTTATCTATAGTCCTAACAGAGCTGTTTTGTTTTCCTTCTTCCTTCGCCTTGAAGGTAAATGCTTTGTAATTTTTTAAAAGCCACTTGAAACCTCAATAAAGGCTGTTGCCTAAACATGGCATACTTCATCTGTTCCTGTTTGTGCCATCTGCTGTGATGTCGTCAGTTATATGGCATTAATTTCCTGCCACTACAGGTCTCTTGAAGGACTGATGGAACATTGGTGTCTGTTAGAATGCTTCAGACTGTAGATGTAATAAAAGGCTTTTGTTAATATATTTTAACCAAAGATGTGGAGCAATCCAAGCTTTGAGCCACAGACCTTCTGCATCTAAAGTATCTGTTCGATTAGTTTCATAATCAGGTGTTGCATTTCTACCTTCCCTGCTCATACCTCAGACTGATCCGTACCTCAGTTTGATTCAAAAAAAGGTCAGTTAAGTAACTCATTTAAAAAAAAAATAAAAAAAATTTAAAAATGCAGTACCAGAGTCTTTTGTGGAGTAACTAATATCAGACCTGGGTTACCGCAGGCATTACACTTGGATTGCTTCAGATGGTTTGTTGTATCCTTTTTTTTTTTTTTTTTTTTTTTCTTCTCTTTCATGGGGATTTGCTTCCATAAAACAATGGTGATAACAAAATAGCTTGTAAATGGGAGCATACAAGCATTTGCAACAAATATTAAAGTAAAGGCTCACAGCGGCATAAGCTGGACTTTGTCGCCACTAGATGACAAGATGTTATAACTAAGTTAAACCACATCTGTGTATCTCAAGGGACTTAATTCAGCTGTCTGTAGTGAACAAAAATGGGAAAATTTCAAAAGATTCTCCTGCTGGAAATAAGGTATAATTTGTATTTTGCAGACAAATCAGTAAAGTTACTGGCTTTCTTAGTGATATGGTGTCTGTGGTGCATTTTTTTAAATTAATTTAAATAATGTTCCATTTTCACTGTTTTGCACTGTAACACATGAAAGAATCAGCACTTTAACAACCAGCAGTCGCCTCAAGGTCCCTCTGCCTGTCGCTTGTGCTTGCTTAGAAAGTTAAGTACCTTTTTGTGGTGCCTTGAGCATCTCTGTGCCTCCCAAATGTTAGCGTCCCACCGCACATCATCCCACCAAGTTAGAGAAACTGCATTTCTGCTCTGGAAGTTAGTGCCATTTTGAACGAGGCTGTCTGAATCTGGCCCTGATGTCTGAGCAGAGGAACTAGGTGAGATAATGCCCGGCTTTTAGGTGCTTAGTCCCTGACAGAGAATCCAGGATCCTGTATATACAAGTCCTGCAATTTCTCCCTGTGCAGAGAACCATGCAAAAACCCTACCAAAAAAAAAAGCATGTTCTGTATCAAAATCATGTATCGTTGTGTCTGTGTTTTATATATATTCTTTAACATGATAACTTCATAGGGACTGCGTCAGAATTAATCTATTCCCTTTTTGTGTACTTTTGTTGTTGTTGTTTAATTTTTTTCCCTGCTAACATTTATAGGTTTGGAGTCCAAGAACACAAGGATCACTTTAATTCAACGAGATGTTTTTTTCATGCCAGAGGCAGACAAGCTATTAATAACTTAAGGTGCTTGGTGAACATGGCAATTTCAAAAATAGCATTACAAGGCCTAGTTTCTAAATCTGTTTATGAAAGAAAACAGCTGCTCTGTTATTTACCTGTTGCTTTTAATGACAGTGTTGGACACAGTATAATAACTAGATGCTAAAATGAAGATTAAATGTCATTGGTTTTATTACATAATATGTTTTTCTCAAGTAAATATTTTTTTGTCATCATTGGCAAGGATAATGAAAATATTTCTGGAAGTGGAGTCAAAGTGTCATACTCTCAGAAATCTTGGGGAGTTTGTATCTGGGAGTACTTGCTCCTGCAATCAGTCATCTCTATGATTAATATTGATAATGCTACACCTGCACGGGAAAATGAATTCCTTAGCAAATTGAGCCTGTTATATACTCTGTTTTCTTATTTATTATTCCAGGGAAAAAAAGCCATACACATACTGATTACTTTGCTTTAGAATCTGTGACCTGTATTCTTAATTAGTTGTTAAAATCGTGTGTTGCGATAGAAGTGGGGAGGTCTGCAGTTTCTCAGTTTCAGTAATTTTTCTCACTTCAGGCTCACATATGTTATTCTGAAGAGTAATGGTAAAGTGTGTGGTCTAAGATAACTAAGTAAGTCATCTACTTTGTCCATCCAAAGTGTTTACTATCCCTCCAAAGATTTTCCTTTTTTTCTGGAGCAAAAATCATCATGGCAGCTTTTTAGAACTGAAAAACTATGCTGAGACAGCTGTTGTGTATGTCTAACCAAAGAGAGCCCAGACTGCTGGTTCTGTTTATACCTTTGCTTGTTGTCAGTGTGACCTGTTCACACCTAACCCTTCCTCAAATGCAACGCCTATGTTTCCACAGGGAAATACTGGTGGTGAGAGGGTCCAGAAGGAGGAATGATTTTAAAATTATGAGACCTAGTGACAAACATAGCCTGTTCCTTATTAATTCAGTGGAAATTTACCACTGCAGACCAATGCAGTAAAGCTTTACCTGCTCCATGAATGTTCCCACCTACAGTTTTCTGGAGTCCCTGATTTTGGGAAGCTCAAACTGTTTAGCTGTAGCAAACTCAGACTATGTTTATTTTGTATTCATACACTGCACTTGACATTTTACACTGAGTATTCATAGCATTCAGTAGGTAAATCTATGCTGCGTTCTCCACAGTTCATGTAAACATGTCCAAGACAATTTCAGCTGTTGTTAGCAGGCATTAAGGCTAACAGTTGTGTGGTATTTCTTCCTCCTCTTACAGCAGATTTCGAATCATGCTTTGGTTCCATGCTGCCTCACCTTAATTGCTAGAGATAATTCGAAGCTAACACAAGGATGCTTGTGCGAATGATCAGTTTGAAACGAGTACATTGCTTCCAAAAGCTGCGAAGTGTGCCGTTCTAATTGTCCTTTCTACCCTGTTCTGTCTTTGTGCTTCTATTTGTGATTCCTTCGTAGCCTGCCTAGAGTTTTCGGTTTCAATTATCTGTTTGTACTTCTCTGGACAATGACACAGACGTTGTTTTAGGCTAGAAAACATATTGCCTCATTCCGGGGGGCCGTGGTTGATCACCTTTAGCTGTGAAGGTTTCATTTCTTTGAAGACAAGAAGTAATGTAAGAGAACATTTCACTGTGTGGGAAAAACTTAAAGGTACTATATTTGCATGATAAACATAATTGGTGTAAATCATAATTTTGTTATGACAATACATTGCATAGGTAATTATTTTCTGTATTTACAAGAGTTGTTGAGGATACATTGTGCAGTCTTACAGTGAAAACACAGCATACTGTGAGAAAAGTGGGTTGTATCACCAAAACTCAAAAGGAGGAATCAAGGAAAAGCACCTGGAGTCTGACTACAAAGAGTTGACAAGCCAAGGTACAGCACGCAGACCACCAAAATTAACAGTTAGAAATGCAGTATCTGTTGCATTTTTTACCAAGTTGCATTGAAACCATCACAAAAACAAGGAATTTCATAATAAAAAAAAAAAGAAAACAAGTAAAAGTTCTACCTTTCTATGCCTACATATCTGACTATATCTCAAAAGAATGGTGCTTGAAATGCAACCCTTTGACATTTATCAGGAAAAACATCACTTCCTCTAATTATGATTGATTGTATTATGTGTTTGTTGACTTGGAAAAGCTGAAAAGAGGTTCCTGGGCTGAGTATGCCTAGTTCATAGTCAGTAGCCAAGGACAAGTAGCCTGGTTTACAGCAGTGGTCTCAGACTATGGATACTGAACTTCCACTTAGCAAAGCTGAAGACATAAACTGGGAGGAGATTGCACTGCGGCTGTTGCCTCACAGCAACACTCTACACCTTCAAAGCTAAGCTTGTGAAAATATAATACATATGGCACTTAGTCATCTGAAGTAAATTTATCTCTCCTTGGCAGAGCCCCAAGTCACTTTTTTGCAACTTTTTACACTACGTTAGAATTGTTTTGGAAGAGAACTGAGAGCTAGAAAATATCATTATGCCATCCTTTGCAGATGTGTTCTTACAGTGGGAAACCCTGATCTAATACACATTGCTCCGCCTCAAAAAAGAATATAGGATAAGATGAGCTGGGGTCAAAGCTGCTTGAAAGGAGAAATTACAGAAAATATGAGTTTTCAACTTGGAAAAAAGTGAATGAAAGAGTATATCTTTATGTGGATGGTACGGAGACAGCAGATCTACAGGAAACTACTTTGTGCTTTCTCTCAAAAATCGAGGAAGTGACAGATGTCCAAAGAAACCATCAGACAGCGGGTTCACAAGGACATATGATGACCACATTACATGTTATAAAGTAGCAGGACTTACAGGCATAAAATGTCGTAGAAGCTGAAAGCCTGGGTAACTTCATAAGGGGTTAGATAAGTTAACAGGACATTGCTCCATTTCTCCTGTTAAGCATAATAATACACTTACAGTTCCCAGCTAGAGTAAGGGAAGATTTTACACAGTTTATTTCTGGAAAATGAGAGGTACTCTAGGGGAGAATTCATATATGCCTTTTTTTTATGTTCTTCCCATTGAAAATCCCCTACAGAACACTATTAGGGAGAAGATAATGAGATATAAATGGACTTTTGATCTGTTCCCATATGGCACCTCTTGTGTCTAGATATCATATAATATAACCATCCTTCTTTTCTCCTGTTGATTTTGTTTAGTGAGGGGGGGCCTAAGGTGGCAGCTTCTGTAGGAAACTGCTGGAAGTCGCTCCCCTTTATTCAGTGGACTCGGCCGGGCCTAGGGCAGGCCCGCTGCTGGCCAAGGGCAAACCAATTGGTAGCAGAACGTTCCCTGATAACGCCTCTGCAATAATGCATTGAAGAAGGAGGAAAAAAAAAAAGTAAAGAAGATGTGAAGCAGCTGAGCGGGGCCAAAGGGGGAGGCATGAGCCTTGCGGGCCTTGCAGGCCTCACCCTCTGGCCTCTCACCAGGCAGATGACTGGGCCCGACTCGGCCCGGCCCAGCTGCAAGAAGTGGAGAGGAGATGAGATGGA
Organism: Chlamydotis macqueenii; assembly: GCF_036417535.1. Taxonomy (NCBI): domain Eukaryota; kingdom Metazoa; phylum Chordata; class Aves; order Otidiformes; family Otididae; genus Chlamydotis; species Chlamydotis macqueenii. The sequence continues at coordinate 78,708,395 of NC_141593.1, read as the reverse complement.
TGATGTGAGGAGATTCTGAGAGGCATCTGGCAGTTTGTTGCGAAGAATTTTTCCTGTTGCGAGGAACGGCTGCAGACGCCAAGGTCAGTGAAGAAGAAGAGGAAGCAGTAACGCGGCTCCTGGCCAAGATTCCCCTGCAGCCCACAGTGACGGCCATGGCGGAACAGGTTGTCCCCCTGCAGCCCATGGAGGACCCCACGCCGGAGCAGGTGGAGGCCTGAAGGAGGCTGTGGCCCGTGGAGGCCCCGCTGGGACAGCTGTTCTGGAGGGACTGCACCCCGTGGAAGAGATGACCCACGCCGGAGCAGTTTCACGAAGGACTGTGGCCCGTGGGAGGGACTGCAGGCTGGAGCAGGGGAGGAATGTGAGGAGTTCTTCCCCCGAGGAGGAAGCAGTGGCATGAAACAACGCGTGATGAACTGACCGCAACCCCATTCCCTCTTCCCCACTGTGCCGCTTGGGGAGGGAAGGAGGTAGAGATAATTGAAATGAATTTAGACTTAGGAAGAGGGAGGGGTGTGGAGAAGTTATTTTATTCTCTTCCACATTATACTGCTTTGGTTTTACTAATATTAAGAAAATGAAGTTTTCCCCAAGCTGAGTCTGGTTTGCCCCTAACAGTAACTTCAATCATCTCTCCCTGTCCTTATCTCAAACCTCGAGCCTTTTTGTTTTATCTCTCCCAGTTCCCTCAGAGGGTTGGGGGAGTGAGTGAGAGGCTGCATAGCTTGGTCTCAAGCAGGGCTAAACAACAACATGCCTGCAAACCCTTTTTTTTCAGACTATATGTATTGATTTTAGAGTATTAGAAATTAATACAGTACGAATTAACCAGTCAGCATGCATGATAGGCTAAGAACCAAAACTGTCAGGCCTTTCCACTTAGGATGGCTTTGCTTTTTCAATATTGTGAGGCACACCCAGTTGACTTAAGTGTAAACATGCACCTGTTTATTTATTCCACAACAGCCAGGGAAAATGAATAACTGCATAAATTACAGACACACGAGTACAGTCAAGGATGCATGATTGATGGAGTTAATGTGCACGTACAGGAATGAGATGGTATCAGTGTGTAAGTATGGGGGCGGGAAATGAAAACAGAGAGGTGACACAAATACAGACCTGAGCCTGTAATTTCACATACCTGCTGTTCAACGAAGCACCAGAACTTTGCTCAAAAGATGGGTTCGTAGTTGTCTGCAAAGTGCCAGCTAATGCACTGGGACTGCTCCCACCATGAAAAAAAAAAATGCTTGCATAGGTAAATATGCCAGTATTAGGCATCAAACTTTCATTAAGAAAACACATAGACACACAGGATAAATAGTGAAATCTTTGTTCACTGTCGGAGTACCCAGCTGCACAGGAAATTCCACAGAACAGCATTATCAGGAACTGTATTCCATTTGCTCATGTTGGGACTTAAGATTGTTTTTGCAAGCAGTCCATGGGACCAGTGTGCAAATGGGTATACTGGATAAGCCATCGCTGGGCACACTTTGTGTTCTATAATCTAGTACAAACAGAATAGTTTGGGTTGTAAGGGATCTTTTAAGGCCATCCAGTCCAACCCCCCTGCAAGGAGCAGGGACATCTCCAACCAGATCAGGTTGCTCAGAGCCCCATCCAGCTTGGCCTTGAATGTTTCCAGGGGTGGGACATCCACCACCTCTCTGGGCAATCTGGGACAGTGTCTCACCACTGTCATCCTAAAAAAAAATTTCCTTTTATCCAGTCTGAATCTATCTTCCTCTATTTTAAAACTATTACCCCCATCCTATGGCAACTCTCTCAGCCTGTCCTCATAGGAGAGGTGCTTCAGCCTTCCAGTCATCTTCATGGTCTCCTCTGGACTCGCTCCAACAGATCCACGTCCTTCTGATGGTGGGGGCTCCGGAACTGGACTTAGTGCTGCACTTGGGGTCTCACCAGAGCAGACTAGAGGGGAGAATCACCTCCCTCGACCTGCTGGCCACACTCCTTTTGATGCAGCCCAGGATGTCGTTGGCTTTCTGGGCTGCAAGCACACATTCCCAGCTCATGTTGAGCTTCTCATCAACCAACACCCCTGAGTGCTTCTCCTCAGGGCTGCTCTCAATCCATTCTCCACCCAGCCTGGATTTGTGCCTGGGATTGCCCCAACCTACATGCCGGACCTTGCAGTTGGCCTGGTTGAACTTCATGAGGTTCTCAGAAGCCCACCTCTCCAGCCTGTCAAGGTCCCTCTGGATGGCATCCCTTCCTTCCAGTGTGTTGACTGCACCACACAGCTCGCTGTTTTCAGTGAACTTGCTGAGGGTGCACTCTATCCCACTGCCCATGTCTCCGACAAAGATGTTAAACAGGGCCAGGCCCAACACAGACTCCTGAGGAACACCACTCATGACCAGTCTCCACTTGGACATCGAGTTGTTGACCACCACTCTCTGAGTGTGGTCATCCAGCCAACTCCTTATCCACCGAGTGGTCCCTCTGTCAAATCCATGTCTCTCCGATTTAGAGACAAGGATGTCATGCATGACAGTGTCAAAAGCTTTGCACAAGTCCAGGTAGATGACATCAGTTGCTCAACCCTTGTCAACTGATGCTGTAACCCCGTCACAGAAGGCCACCAAATTTGTCAGGTGCAATTTGCCCTTAGTGAAGCCGTGTTGGCTGTCACCGATCAACTCCTTATTTTCCACGTCCCTTAGCACAGTTTCCAGGAGAATCTGCTCCGTGACCTTGCCAGGCACAGAGGTGAGACTGACTGGCCTGTAGTTCCCTGGGTCTTCCTTATTTTCCTTTTTAAAAATGGAGGTTATGTTTCCCCTTTTCCAGTCAGTGGGAACCTCACTGGGCTGCTGAGACTTCTCAAATATGATGGATAATGGCTTGGCAACTTCATCCACAAGTACAGAAACTCCTGAGCAAAAATCCACAGGTACGTTACACAGATCAAACTCACGGGCTGTCAGATGGTGGTTTGTACTGCCTCTAATACCTTTGAATGTAGACTGAGGTATTTTAGGAGTTTCTGAAAATGTTTTTATATCTCTGAGACTCTGAAGTAGTCAAGTTTATTAATAGTCTAACCATGAAATAATTCAGTGAGAGTAATTTAGCAGCTCATGAGAAATGCTTATGACAGATGCAGTGTAAATATAACAATCATTTTTTAAAATCTATCTTGTATTACCCTAGCATGTAGAGGCAGAGGCTGAGCCCTTATCAAACACAGCCTCCTGCAATCACTTATTATCTATTTATACCCTTTGAATATTCGCTGAACAATTCAGTGTATCAAGTAATTTGATTCTTGCAGAAAAAACAGACTTTGTCTCAAGATAGAAGATAGATAGAAGAAGGCAGTTGGACAAATGAAAAATCATATGAGAAGAGTAAACAGTCTGCAAACATCATTTCAGTGCCATCTTTTCGAAGTCTGTTTAAAATCTCAGCTGCTCTAAATTCGAACAGTTAAAAAATAGAAGTTACATTTAAATAGTTGTAAGGCTAATGCTGGCCTAGCTTTTCACATGGCTGTGTCAGCGTCGCTCACAAGTGTAAATAGCAATTCGTTGGGAGTTTGCAGAGCTGGAGTCAACCTGCAGATCAGGCAGTGGGAGTTACCCGTGCGATGACTTCTAATCCCCTTTTAAAGGTAAAGGAAAAGAGAAAGAGCAGCATGGCTTTAGTCCAGGTTTTCAGAAGGACAAAGATGGCTGATCAGCAAACACAGCACTATGATACAGGCGAGAACTTCTGAGGCACTAGGCTACCATTTTCTTAACTTTTGAGTTTAGCAGAGGAAATGCACTGCCTGCCTCCTAAAAACACAGGAGAGGTTTTCCCAAGTAAGCGTTTGTGCCTGATTCACTCTATTCCTGCAGAATGAAATGTATATTACAGTTTGGTACAATCTGGGGGTCTTTTCTTCTTCCAACATGCAACAGATACGTATCAATCACCTCGTGAGTTTTTCATTGACATTTCTTCCCTCTGCTGGCCTTTCTGAGCCTCTCACCTGTTAAATACCAGCTACATAAATTCCCGAGTCAGTCTATTAAATACCTAGCATTTCCTCTCTCTAGTTCTTATTATTCTAACATGTCTAACATGACACACACAGAATTCCATCATTGTGTTGGTGTGGCTCAGAGAAAACAGAATTCTTTCTGCTTCAGAAAACTGTGAGATGAACAGCAGCTTTGAAACACAGTGCCGACTGAACTGCTGTTTTACAGAAAGGTAAAAAAAAAAAGGGAAAGCCCCAGAAAACAGGTGCTCCAGCAACTTGCATAGTCAGTGAAGGCAACGCCACAACAAACATTCAGCTGTGCCTCTCTCCCCTTGCTGATGGATAACAGGAAAAGGAGGAAAATCTCTTTTCTTCCCTCATCCTGTTTCTGCTGTACTGCCTTAGATGTGCTCTGGCTAGAAGGAAGACTCTGAAGCACATTTATTTTACGCTGGACCTCAGGGGTTGCTTATCTCCTTCTGACATATTTTAAGGTGCAGGACAGAAAAGAGAGATGATTTAATGTAATAGCATATCTGTATGGTTTTATTTTTCAGAAGATTGCCTTATGCAAAGTCATATCTCAAGTTTCTCCTGACTTGTCGTGATTTCTTCTTTTTTTTTTTATAACATCCCACATATACAAGGTGTCAATATGTTCCTTTTTAATATTTCTGGTGATATTTCTATATGACTTAGCAGAATTTAGGGCAGAATTCTATGGTGGTAGAAGGAGAGCTAATCCTGTGTTTCTAGTGAGATAAATAGTTTTAATCAGAAAATTTAAGCTGAGGATTGGTGGTCAGTCTACACATTGCTGTTTAAATTTGTGTCTACACATGCAAGAAGACTTCATGGTGAATAAATGGTTTGTGAAAATACGCACTGGCTTGAGGACATCTTTGCATAAGTGAGAGCTTTGCTGCTCCTCTATGAGGCTGCTCAGGAGCACTTGGATCACACTTTTTACTTTGGGTTCAGCACTTTTGGCCTGTCCATTCCTGAGTGATTAATAGTAATTAGAACCACTAATCCGCTCCGTCCCTCGTGTTCATGCAGGGGGGTATGAATCAGGCCGGCACAGCCGCCCCTCCTCAGATCAGATCAAGACTCCCGCTTCCAGCCAGGATAACGAGGGAGGTGTTCACCTCCTCAGGGACAACAATTCGTCTGATTTTACTTACACACTGTGTAAGCAGACCCTAATTGGAAATCACAGGCTGAATAACAGCTGAATGAGGGTCTTGAACAAAGAAACACAGAAACTGTAATCAACTGCTTATCATTCTGAGACTTCTGCAAGTTTTTTATACAGTTAAGTCATTTTCTTGAATAAGATGATTTCCTTGGCTGGGCTCTCTCTTCTGCTGCTGTGTCTATATCCTACAGGAGATACACCTTGTGAAGGGGGTGTTTTATCTCTTTGCAGTTTACTGTGTGGTGCAGTATGCTTTGTTTGAAAGGCTGTGTCTGGGAAGGCAACCAGTTTGCTTTACCACAGCTCTTGCTATTTTAGGCAGGCAAAGCCCTCTGGAAAAACACAGTGACAGAGCCTTCCCTGGGAAAAAAAAAATGAGCAGGGAGTTTCTGGAGTGATGTATAATCACAGGCTGAGCAGGAGTAGGGTACTAATCATGGCAAGAAATCTCCTCCCCCAGGAAAGACTAAAGAGAGAGAGGGAAGGAACATTTCCTAGGAGGCTGAGGGGAATCTTCTGAAGATTGTACAGTGCAAGAGGCCATCAAAGGCTGCTGAGGTGGAGCACAAGACCAGTAATGAAGACCACAAGGTACAGGGAGAGCAGTGAGTTAATTCCTCTACTCTTGCTTAGTATCTCCTCCTGCACAGCTGATAGTCTGCTACTTAAAGTTTTCTTGTGTTTTGGAATTAACATTTTGAGAAAACCTTGCTTGAGAGATAACACTGGTGAGGATGCTCACAGTAAGAAAAAGTCAGACAGCGTCACCTGAAGGCTCAGCTCAGCCAAGGCTCTCACACTTCTTTGAGGATATCAGGACTCAGCTTCTAGGCCACTGTGGCTGCACAGAACAAGCATCAATTAGGCTTCTGTACCGGAAGTTTTGTTCAGTGTTAAGTTATAAAATCCCCCTCTGGTTCCTTACTAACTGAGAAATTACTTTTCCCTAGTCAGAAGCTGGAAGAAAGAACACAATAATACATGTATCCTATGGAGAATCAGTTTGCATCATAATTATTTGGCCTGTTTGCCACACACGGAAAGATAATGCTATATAAAAGACAGTAAAGCTTCCTCAAACTAGGGCTAACCCTCTAGATCTTTTTTAACCAATATAGTCTCTTACCATAGAAGTTTTTGTAGCTGTGGGAGTGTGAGCTGCCCACTTGCACTGATTTCCTCCAACAAAGCTAAACAGACTGACTGCTGTTTCTGAGAAACTTTGAAGTTCAGCTGCCAGATGGGGTCAGGCCACATAGCTAAGCCTGGATAGTTTTTCTGCTAACGCTAACATCAGTCTCCTTCAAACAATCTATGAATAGCTGCTGAAGAGACAGCATTAACCAGACCTTTTCTCTTCCCACCTTCTGAATGGCAGCAGATTTCTCCAGCCTACTAGATTAAACGGAAGCTAATTTTGCCAATAGAGAGAAGTACCAGTCTCTCCTACACAGTTTTTCTGCCCTATTTTTTGGACATGCGGAGTATTAGACTTAGGGAGGCTTCAGAAAGACCCTTCCTTTCCATCTCCTAGGTTTTTGGATTTCCTTTGATCTTGCTCTTTGTCAGCCAGTAACTCCAAGCAGTTACTCCAGCTCCTTATCAGAAAAGCCAATTCTGCTCATTGGGCTGGATCCAGGTAGTTTAAAGAAACCTCATACTTCACCTCCCTGAATTTCCTCTGATTTTTTTGGAACAGATGCAACCACGCTCTCCATCAGCAAGTGGTCCCACTCCTCTGTTTCACTTGCTGTGCCAAGTTTAACAGCCCTTTAGCCGGTGAATGCAAGAGAGAAGGGGATGAATGTCAGACAGAAAGGGATGCACAGGCCACATCACATTTGCACAGCAGCACCTTGGCTCAGCCTCACTCCTGGGAGACTTTATTTCCCTGAGATTTTTTGTCCCTGAATACAGGCTAAGCAGGATTGGATGTAATTCACAGTGTAAAACTGCTCTCTGAGGCTACAACGTGGAAAAATCTCATCCTGTCCTCACAGTGCCCAGAGCAAAAGAAAGCAGCTCACCCTGCTCTGGAGGGCACTCACGTGATGGAGACGCACGTGGCCTTCATCACGTAGTGTTCCTGGAGAACAGCTCGTACACGAAGTGGTGACAGCATTAAATCACACGGCTCAGTCTTCGTAGCTAGAAATAAGAGCTGTGCAGTGACACCGAGGGTCAGGCAGCCGATGACGGGGTGAGCATCCACAGAGACCTCTGCTGAAAGGCAGGCGCAGTAGAAGTGACCGAGAACAGGTCAAGCAGAGGAGATCTGTCAGAGATTATCCAGATCTCACATAGATCCCCTATGTAAGTGCTGTGAGACTTAGACTTTACACCAGGACTTACCATCCAGATCTCCCTACTGTGCCAGTGCTCTGTCAGCGGATAGGCCATCTCCAAAGTGTCTGTATGACAGTCTACAAAGTCTTTGGATCTCGGTTTTGCAGCATCTACCTGCCTCTGTGGTACAGAAGACAAAAACTGTCTACCAAACTTCTGAATTTTGCCTTTTTAGTAAAAAAAAAAAAAAAAAATTCCTGTCCCTAAAAAGGTTCAAAAGAGCTTTGCAATGCTTTTAAAGACAATTTTTTTTTTTGCTACTCCTTTTGATACCCTGTCTCCCTTTAATTCCAAAGTATTTTTTATGAATGCTAGGAGATTAGAATTTTTACTATAATAACACAGTTAGTGAATAGACAGACAACAGGACAGAAATGCTTTTTAAAGTCTTCGTTAAAAACCTGGGAGTTTACAAAGGCACACCAAGCCGGGGCATACAGGTGTTATGTTAACAGTTAAGGTTGCACAGATCATCTAAACCTCCTCTCTGTTGTGTAATCTGTATGATTTAGGGCTGTCGCTCTTCTGGGCATGCTGCAGAAGACATCTGCTCAGTAAGGTTTTTTTGAAGAGCAATGGGAATATTCTTCCTGGAGTGATGTGGGACTGCAACAAAGCTTTTGTAACTGGCTGGCTCAGACACTGCTTCAAATCATTATTTTCGCTGCTGGGACTTTATGTTGTTATTAACTATGTGTTAGATGTCTAGAGCCTTGTCTAGGCAATTTTTTCACCTTAATTACTATTTAAATTTAAAATAATAAATATTCCACAATTCCTCCCAGCCATTCTGTCTGTGTCTCGGTGTTCTCCTGTGTCAGACTCCTGATCCATTCAGGACCTTTTCAACTGGAAATCCCCAAGTAAGCAACAAGACAAGTGTAAACATACACACCATGTTCATGGTGAGGGAGGATGTCATATTCACCATGGCTTGCACACTGGGATGGAGAAACCTCTCCGCTGGTGGAATTGGCTTCTTCCACCTCTGCAAAGGGGCAGAAAGACTTGGTGGCTTGTCATCACTTGCGTGACTATCAGTCCAGCTTCACAGACGAAGAAATACGGAATGAGATTCTGATCAAAGTGTTTTGTCAAGGCACCCCTGCACAGCTGTACAACCAATTTGCTCGAACTGGCCAGGCAGATCCACAGCACATGTCTCAAGCTGGAGCTGACTGAAGGTGTTGGAAGGGCACCAGCTGCTTTTCACAGGCTTTGGAACAGGACCTGTCTGCCCAAAGGCGCTTCCCTAACCCTCAGCGGGGTCCTGGCCATTGCTGCAGGCAGGTAAAAACGCGCTCTGCTTAGCAGCACCCAGGCATCTCCCTTGGGGTCTGCCGGCTTTGCTGCGTTAGCTTAAGCCGTGCCAGCAAAGCGGGATCTGCCCCTTCCTCTGCCCATCCCTGCTCCTTTTCTTCGTCAGGAGACTTGTGACAGTGGATGTTGGAGTTTAGAAAACTTTATGGGCTTAATACAAAAGCTCTATCTTTGCTTAAAATCAGTAGCAGGTAGAAGTTTATGATCAGTAGCAGGTAGAAGTTTATGATCAGCCTCTGCTTTACCTCTATAGTGTTAGTTGAGGGAGTGGTTTTAAGACAACATACCAGGCAATCCGTATCCAAAAAAAAAAACTGGCCAGAGGGAAAATCTATAAGGATGTTCACCTGCTTGTATTATTTTATGCCATGAAATAAAACAATCAACTAACAACCTGAATTACCATCGCTGTAAGCAGAAACTGAGAGCATATGGCTGTGTGTGTTTCCTTGGGGTGATGCTGGGCCACAGCACAACACAGGTTTGTATTACAGGTACTGCAGTGGCATTTTTCTGCTGTCCTCTGATGCGGAGGGAGAGATGACAGGGTCTGACAGGTTTCTATATAAGCAAAAATAAGGTAGTCAAAAAATAAATCCAAATTGGGAAGTCTGAGTCACAGAATCGTAGAATGGTTTGAGTTGGAAAGGACCTTAAAGACCATTCAAGATCCACAGGGCAGCAAGGAAACTACATGGCAAGCTCTCTGCCCTAGACTTCAGGAAGGCGGACTTCGGCCTCTTCAGGGACCTGATGGGCCAAGTGCCATGGGAGGCGGCCCTGGAGGGAAGAGGGGCCCAGGAAAGTTGGTCCATATTCAAGGAGCACCTCCTCCAAGCTCAGCAGAGGTGCATCCCGATGAAAAACAAGTCGGGCAAAAAGGCCAGGAGGCCGGCGTGGATGAGCAAGGAGCTCCTGGACCAACTGAAAGTGAAAAAGGAAGCCTATAGAGGGTGGAAGTGGGGACAGGTAGCCTGGGAGGACTACAAAGAGGCTGCACGAGTGGCCAGGGATAAGGTAAGGAAGGCCAAAGCCCTGGCAGAACTTAATCTGGCCAGGGATATAAAATGTAACAGGAAGAGCTTTTATAGGTACGTAGGGGACAAAAGAAAGTCCAGGGTAAATGTAGGCCCCCTCCAGAAGAGAACTGGTGTCCTGGTTACCCAGGACATGGAGAAGGCTGAGGTTCTCAATGACTTTTGTGCCTCAGTCTTCACCAACAAGAGTTCCTGTCCCACCACCCAAGCTGTAGAAGGTGCAAGCAGGGACTGCGAGAATGAAGAACCACCCACTGCACTCGAAGAGCAGGTTCGGGATCATCTAAGGAACCTGAAGGTGCACAAGTCCATGGGTCCTGATGAGATCCATCCTCGGGTCCTGAGGGAACTGGCGGATGAAATTGCCAAGCCACTGGCTATCGTATTTGAGAAGTCGTGGCGGTCTGGTGAGGTCCCCGATGACTAGAAGAGAGGGAACATAACCCCAATTTTTAAAAAGCGGAATAAGGAAGACCCAGGTAACTCCAGGCCGGTCAGCCTCACCTCTGTGCCTGGCAAGGTCATGGAGCAGATTCTCCTGGAAACCGTGCTAAGGCATGTGGAGAGCAAGGAGGTGGTTGGTGACAGCCAACATGGCTTCACCAAGGGCAGATTGTGCCTGACCAATCTGGTGGCCTTCTATGACGGGGTGACAGCATCGGTGGACAAGGGACGAGCAACAGACATCATCTACCTGGACTTGTGCAAAGCTTTTGACACTGTCCCGCACGACATCCTTCTCTCTAAACTAGAGAGACATGGGTTTGATGGACGGACCACTCGGTGGATAAGGAGTTGGCTGGATGGCCGCACTCAGAGAGTGGTGGTCAACGGCTCAATGTCCATGTGGAGACCGGTCACGAGTGGCGTCCCTCAGGGGTCCGTGCTGGGCCCGGCCCTGTTCAACATCTTTGTCGGCGACATGGACAGTGGGATAGAGTGCACCCTCAGCAAGTTCGCCGACGACACCAAGTTGTGTGGTGCCGTCAACACGCTGGAAGGGAGGGATGCCATCCAGAGGGACCTTGACAGGCTGGAGAGGTGGGCCCGTGCCAACCTCATGAAGTTCAACCAGGCCAAGTGCAAGGTCCTGCACCTGGGTCATGGCAATCCCAGGCACAAATCCAGGCTGGGCGGGGAATGGATTGAGAGCAGCCCTGAGGAGAAGGACTTGGGAGTGCTGGTGGATGAGAAGCTCAACATGAGCAGGCAATGCGCCCTTGCGGCCCAGAAAGCCAACCGCATCCTGGGCTGCATCAAGAGAAGCGTGGCCAGCAGGTCGAGGGAGGTGATTCTCCCCCTCTACTCTGCTCTGGTGAGACCCCACCTGGAGTACTGTGTCCAGTTCTGGAGCCCCCAGCACAAGAAGGACTTGGTTGGAGAAGTTGGAGAAAGTCCAGAGGAGGGCCACGAAGATGATAAAAGGGCTGGAGCACCTCTCCTGTGAGGACAGGCTGAGAGAGCTGGGGCTGTTCAGCCTGGAGAAGAGGAGGCTCCGGGGAGACCTGATAGCGGTCTTCCAGTACCTCAAGGGGGCCTACAAGAAAGATGGGGAAAGGCTGTTTAGTAGGGCCTGTTGCGATAGGACGAGAGGTAATGGTTTTAAAATAGAGGGGGGTAGATTTAGATTAGAAATCAGGAAAAAATTTTTTACGATGTGAGTTATAGAACACTGGAACACGTTGCCCAGAAAGGTGGTGGAGGCCCCATCTCTGGAAACGTTCAAGGCCAGGCTGGATGAGGCTCTGAGCAACCTGACCTAGTCAGGGATGTCCCTGCTCCTTGCAGGGGGGTTGGACTAGATGACCTTTGAAGGTCCCTTCCAACCCTAACCATTCTATGATTTTGTTCCAACCTCCCTGCAAGAAGCAGGGATATCTTCCACCAGACCAGGTCGCTCAAAGCCCTGTCCAGTCTGGCCTTGATTGATCTTGATAAAGATGAAGAAAAGAGAGTGAAGAAAGTCTAAAAGAAGATGACAAGACTGTTCTCTCCAAGTATGTTCAATTTTGGAAAGCAGCAGCATATATTGAAGAGAGATCTTGAGGGAGATGGTCTAGAGGAAATCCAAAGAGGTGATTTCTTTCCAGTCCCACCTTCTTTTAGCCTTTTCATCACCACCTTGTAGACCACTGTTGAACCTGGACCTGAGCAGTGGGTCTCGGATGGAGCAGGATGGGAGCTGGTGTTACTGGGTCACGTATTTACTGGGCAGCTCACCAGCTGTGGTTTAGCTATGGACAGTATTTCCACCAGCTTGTGTCATTGGCACTGGAATGGTCATCAGGCTGCCCGGGGTACTGTGTGGGCTCCATCCCACACTGCGGATTGCAGTTTGGTCATTGTGTTTTGAACACGAATGATTCAGTGAGGAGGAAGGGGGCAACTACTGGAGATCATTATTTCACAGTTGCACAAAGTAAAGGGTGCTTGGAGAGGGAGAAGTGTGTTGTACACCGAAAACACAGGAATTTTTCTCTATAGGTGTACATATGTTTTGATTTTCCTTGCTGTATAGAGGAGCGTGTGGTTTGGCAGCTGGAATTTTTGCTTTTACGGGAACATGACTGTACGTCTTGCTTTTGCATTAAGAAAAGCTGGTTTCTTGCAGCCCACTTCTTCCCCCACTTTGGCTCCTATTTCCTGCAGCAGAGTGCCATCTCTCCCTCCCAAACAACAGAGACAGATGAAACTGAGCTTCGCAGGCCGGCTGTCTGACGCTCCTGTCCCAGAAATGTATGCTGTGGAGCTGGCATCCAAATAACCAGGCACGCCATTCATGTTGTCATCCACCGCTGTTCCGGAGGAGAGTTTAGCCCTTTGATTACGCTGTCTTTATTTGCTTCTGCACAGACACTGCACTGGAAATCCCACCTGCTTCTAGACTCTGCTCTTGGAGACCATTCTGCTTTCTGAGATGCTTGGGACAGCAATTTTGGGGTGTCCTATTCCCCTCCCTGCCTAGGTAAGTGCTGCTCTCCAGGTGTCTCCATCTGACGATGAGCACAAGATGGAGGGGCAACATACAAACACCAGCATCACGCCACCCCTGCCTTAACACCAGCATCAGGAAATTGTTCTCTTTTAGGACACCCTATACAGCTGTAAAAAAAAAGGAAGACTCTTCCTGAAAATAGTTCCTAAATACTCTCACAAAGGACTCTGTCTCCCTCCAGTGACTATTGAGTACCTACAGGGAATAGCCTCCTAAACTAAGTGTTTAAAGTTAGGTAGTTTAAGAATCCACTCAGGCTAGAAAACCAGACCAAACTGAGATCATCTCAGCTGGTAAGTTGGGTCTTGTGGGCTGTAGATTTTCACATGACGCCCTACGCTGAGCTGACTAATGTGCTAAAATACGTCTCTGAGGCAGGACAGCAGGGCTTGGAGAGCTCTTCTCTTCCCTTGTGCAGGTGATGTCCTCTGTCCATTAAAGACACGGCTGCTCTTGACAAACACAGCTTTTCATCTGTGTTGGTTTTCCTTCCCGCAAGGAAGACTTCTTCAGTACCTTTCTCCCTGTAAACCTCACTTATGTCATGTATGCAAGTTTGGTTTTTTTTTTTTTGATTGGCAGGTATATATTTATGTGCCTAACTCAGACCTTTGTTTTCCCCAGCATTCAAATACTTTTTAGGCATGCTCTCCAATTTTCAGCTTCCATTTTAAAAGGTGGACATAAGAATGTGTTAACTGGAGAGAGCATCCAGGTTGTGACTCGCATTCCTGAGCTGTACAAAAGGGCAGAATGGTCTTCTTGTACACGCTAATTCTTTATCACCTTTTTGAGAACAGATTATTCTTTTTTCGGTAGTCTCAAGATGAGAATTACCGTTGATCTGCCTGCAGATTCTGAACCTCTACAAGCTTTTCTAGAGAACCACCACTCTGCAGGTGGCTGCAATTGTTGTCCCATGACGCATGACTTTTTGCATTTGATTGACCCAAATTACCCACAAATCTAGAATACGCTGTATGACTCCCCTATAACTAGCATTATTTGTCTCTTGTTCAAAGCTTTTATCATCTGCAAATATTGCCAGCTCTGATTTTTTGTTTTGTTTCAGATAGTTAATAAAATATTGGAAAGAACAGTCATCAATTGATCAATGGGAATCCTGTCAGGAAGACACTTTTTTGACAGTTTTTTCCACTGACACCAACTTTTTGAGGTCTACTGATTGACCACTTCCTAATTGATAGCCCAATAGTCTTCAGTCAGTTTGTCATGCGTTGCTAAACCAAACATCACTGTGCAGAACTCAGATCAGTTATCTCATAAAAACTGAAGTCACGTTTCTTTGATTAAAACTATTTTCACAAAACTGTGAATTGGCACTAGTTGCATTGCCATCCTTCAAGTTTCTTCTTGATTAATTCAACCATTAGTTTCTTCTTTATGCTGTCTCAGACTGATGTTAAATTCATTATTTAATTTGTCCTGAATAACATGACATTCCAAAAAAAAAAATTCAGGACTATAGAGGAAGATAGAAACGTTATCATGAGGAATTCAGAACTCTTCTTTGTACTTTGTTTAGTGCAAAAAGAGCTGTTACTGGCAGTAAAGTACACTTTTTGAGAAATGAAAGTTAATTGTCATTCACAACAAGTCAAAATCTTTCTGAAAACCAGTCCTGAGTAGCTTCAATCACACACCTGACGTACTTTAAATATATATAATCTAAGCCTCAGAACTATATAAATATATATATCACAGGAACAGTGCTGAGTTTTGCAACAGCCACTCTTCTGCTATTTGCCGTCAGTGTCATCATTGTTCTGAGGCTGAAAAGACCTGAAAGTCTGTGGCTGAAACCACAGACTTTCAAAGCAAAGCATCAATTTTTTCATCCCAGGGAGCATAATGCTGTCCTAGAAAAATAACTCATTTCAAAATGTGTCATGGGTGAGATTTTTTTGGTGTGTCTTTGTTGACACAGTAGGCAATAAATATGGTCCCAAAAGCATAGCAGACAAGCAAAGCTATTCAAAATTGCCCGAGTGTGCTGTTCGATAAATAACTAATGAAATGTGTCAACAGTTTAGATTTTGTGCAAGGCTGGAGAACAAGCAGCACACAGTAGAAAAGAAGGAAAAAATTACTTTTTTTTTCCCCCCTAAGAGCACTTGCACAATAGTACCATCAAAAAAGACTGTCTTCAGCCTACAGAAATCGATGATAAAACAAAGGTGGGTGATAGATGATGTGTTGGCTGAAGTATAAATCTCCAGAGCTGATTTTGCCGGTCACAAAAGCTTGGATTTTGAAGAAATGAGCGTGAGGAGTGAAAGCTTTCCTAAAGAAAGCCTTAGGTACGACATTCACTAACCCTGCCTGTGTTTTGACTCTCTCCTGCAACTTGTGGTCTGAATTTGTTGTTTATCAAACCAACTGGGAGACTTTGTATCTGGGAGTACTGCAATTCCTGAGGGGTGAGACTGCAACATTCATCAATAAATCACTGAAAAGATGACTTGGAACATCGTGTTAAGGGAGCTCCTCATGGCAGGACAAACAGATGGCTCTTTGCATTGCCTGATGCTCGAAAGGTGGTAGTCGTGATGCAGCCTCTGTTTTCCATCAGCTAGAGGACGGATTAGGAAAGTGACGTGTTTTCCCTCGTGCTGCAAAATGCGCAGGTGCATCACCCCAGCTTACCTTCTGCAAGCACATTTTCCTTGAGAAAACGACGATGTCAGTGGACTTCAAGGCACAGCAGTTAGTCCAGGAGCCATATTGAATTTGACGTGTTCCTCAAAATGGCAAATTACGACAGAGAGCCTTCAGTAACCATACTGGAGAGTGGCAATTTTAACACTTCATATGTATGCTTCTCATCCTTCTTTTTTACAAAGAAGCAAGGTCACGGAGAGTGATATCATATGAGGTGGGGTTTGTCTTCTCTCTCCATCTGTGATCTCATGATCAAAAGTCAAGATCTTATTGTTCATTTCATACGGTCAACTAAACTTACTACCTAAATATAAAAGGTAAGCCAGAAAACCAAACCTGACTCAGTACTGTTTCTATTACTCTACTCCACACAAATTTGGTGAGCTTTGTCCTGTTATTGATGTATCACTGAAGAAAATTGCTATTTTTCTTTGTGTGCAACTAATAGGGAACAGTGTTTTTCACTTCATTTGCTGGGAAAAAAAAAAAAAAAGCAAGTTTAGTGGCAGGATAAGTTAAGGATATTACGCACTTTATGCTGCTAAAGATGGTCTTAACATCTTAGCACTAAGAGATCATCAGGTTGAGTGTAGCTGGAAATAAATATTAAATAAGGATCTGCTGAGCAGGAAATGGACAGAAGGTGTAGCATCCTGAGAGACAGGGTTTATAAAGAAGGCAGGATGCAGTATTTAAGACAGAGGCAGATGAGGGAGTGTGTAATAGTGGTCAAGAATTCTCGAGGAGAAACCTGTCAGTGACTGAAGGTAGAGTCAGCAGAGTGGGCAAGACGAACGTAGACTAAATTAATTGGGACGGGTGAAGGTGAGGAGGGAGGGTGTGAGCAGTTCGCTGAAGAAACACAGTTCTTCACGTAAGAGGGCAGAAAGGTGATGATCCAAGGACGGCGATTGTGATTTACTTGGGCCACAACGTCTGCATCACCTCTGCCTCCCAGACAAGCTGTGGGCAACAGGAAGGAAATCCCATGTTGAACACTAAACAAACGCGTTACAATAACCCAGCAGCAGCAAATGTGAGAATCAGTGTTTGGACAATTCAGCGAGGGGTTGTTGGTGCTGTTGAATGGCTACAATATGGTGGGAAGCAGCAAAAAGCTGCCTTTGCCACAAGTGCAATATGCTGAGGGAAGGAAGGTTTTATAGGGGAACGACAACAGTTACTTTTCATCAGAAAACCCGCCCATCAGCAGCATCTGAGAAGAACGGAAAATGTAAAAGGACGTCAGGAGGAAACATGGGTCAACACACCATGTCCCTCTTTTGGCAGCCTGGTGCAGAGGGTTTGCACCCAAACCAAGATCTCACACTGCAACTGTTTTCTTATCACAAACCAGTTGGTAATTGTTAGGTATTAGGAAAAAAAAAAACATGTGCTACATACTTCATTGGAACATTTATTTTTGCTGCTGAAGGGAAGAAATGCCCACAGCTCGCTCGGCCTACTTCTCTGCCAGGCCTGTAAACCCCTGCTGCCTATAACCATAGTGCCTGAATTTCTTACTAGGAAAAAAATACTAACAGTAACATAATGCTTATTTTCTGTCTAGCTCTCTTCCCTTTGTGAGCAAAAACAGCAACTAGAGTTTTACATTTTTGTTGCTCTTTACTTAATTGCATTCTTCTCCTCCAGTTTTAAAGGCTGGGTTGTTCTTCGGGGCAGTGAGGGAGGCAAGCGGTCACTTAGGGGATTGAAAGCATTATCAGTTTGTTGTTTAAAATGTTTTTAAAATAAGAAATCTCTATTTTCTAAGGGCAGGTGCTTGTTTCAGTTAATCTCTTCTGGAAATTCGATCAATATTATTTCACCTGGTGCAGCCAAAAAGGTGATATTTACAGGAATACTCGTCTGATACTCCAGAGAGTGACTAATTGCTCGGTTTTGGCCACAAAAATGTTTGTAAATCTGAACTGTATCAAGTATCAGAGAGTAGAAAAGACAATGTAATTGTAATTTTGTTTAAAATACTTCCTTCTCCGAATGAAGATAATTCTGTCAGCAAAAGTGTTCGCCTCTTCACAGCTGAAATAAGGTGGTGTGAGTCAGTCTGTCCGAGAGACTCTCAGTTTCCCGTCAGGCATCATCCTCAGAGACAAGCTGCTGCTTTCAGCCGCTTTGGAAAATTACGAAATACATGACCTGAATTTTTCAAATGTGTGCTTAATAAATGTTTAAATCTTGTAAATGTTTGCAAAGTGCATGCAGTAATTTTTAAATCCTTACACTTACGGTCCGGTCTGCATTTCTCATCTCTAGTGGGTGTTGTGGATTGCACTTCAAGAACTGTAGATCCGCGCTTGCTTTTGGGAAATTTAGTGGAAATCTTACAATTGCTTATGCCCCAAGCCAAGAGGCCTTGCTGCATTAAGAGAAGCAGCAATCTTACAAGGTCACCTCTGGGTCAAAAATTGAAGCTCTCAGGATGCCAAAATGCCACAAAAAAAAGAATCATGGCGTGGTATCTGTAAGGGGCAGCAAAGCTAAATGCATTCTGGCTCTGCATTTTAATCATAAAATTAAAAAAAAAAACAACATAATCTCAGTATTGCTCAACATTTCTAAAAGATAAACAGCCCAAAACATAAAAGCTTAATTAAATTAATGGAAAGAAAAGGAATCATAAACTTAACTTTGGTATTTCATATTTGTACCCCATAACATTTTAATTTATTTGATTCGTAATTTAATATATACCAAAATCAACAGTAGTGGTATTTTTATGTGTTGCAGTGACTCAGGCAGAGACAGTAAATATATATATTGCAGCCTAACAGCTTAATTTTATTCTAAACATATAGAAAACCTGGAAATCTTCAAAGCTATGTCTAAGAATGGAGAAGAGGGAAGGTAGCTCCAAGCCCTAATAAAGCCTTTCAGCCTCTAGCAGCTGACATTTACCTCTACTGCTCTGGACACAGCGGGGAAAAAAAAAATACTTTGTGTTACTTCCATCTGTTTTGAGCTTCCTCTTTCACGTGTTTTGGGGTGAGTAATCACAAGCAAAGCAGGAGGAGGGCTGCGTGGGAAGCAAGGCCAGGCAGCAGAAACTCCCTGTCCAGGGAGTGAACTTTCCTCTCCAGCGCTCCCCGTTCTAAATGGCATCGCAGGGTATTGGAAGCGTCGCTCGATCCCTCAAATCGGCTTTTTTTTTTTTTTCCCCCCCAAACAAAATTTTCAACAAATTGTGCGCTGACGCTGCATCCCCACGACAGACAGCCCCGTGGAGAGCCTCGAAAAATAAATAAATAGATAAATAGATAAAAGAAGAAAGGGGTGTGGGGGAGGAGGAAACCGTACAGCTTTATTTTTCCCCACTCCGGCTGATTTTTCACACTCATTTCACGTCTTTTTCGGCCGCGTCCCTGCCTCCGCACCCGGACTCCTCTCCTCGGCCTCATGCTGCCGCTCTTCCCAAAGACGTCTGCCCACTCTTCCTCGCCCCCTCGCACCCACCCTGCCTCGCCGTTTCCCGACTTCCGTCCTTTTTTCCCCTTTGGCCCCGGGGCTGCTCCGGCGGGACCGGCCCCCATCCCGCATCCCAGCCGCCCTGACACCTTTGCCGGTGGGTTTTACGAAGTTTCGGGCAACTCTTAAAAAGCAGAAAGTCTTCTTTTCTTTATCTTTTGGCCCATTCTGATTTTTCATTATTTTTCCACGCGCAGGAGGGCCACGGGCAAAGGGTAAGGGTCCGTTTGTCCCCCGCGTGCCTTTTTTATTCCACTATTATTTTTCCTGCTATTTCCCCAAATTTCTCCCTTTGGCAGGTGCGGAAGCCCCGAGGAAGCTGGAAGAGGACGGAAGTGGTGCGAGGTGGGGGCGGCCTTAACCCCGCCGCTGCCTCCGGCTGCGCGCAGCTCCGCGGGTGCGGAGCGGGGCTGTGCCGCTCCGCGCCGCCAGGGGGCAGCAGCGCTCCGCAACACCCCCCCCCCACCCCCACCCTATTCCCGAATCCCCCCCCCGCCCCTCCCACCTTCCCCCCACCCCACCTTTTTCGGGGTTATCGCAGCCGTTAACGGCCGCTCCGCGCACCCAACGGAGGGGGGGGTCTCACCCAGTGGTCCCAACCCCTGAGGCGAAATTGAGGGGGGGTCCCGGTGGGGCCTGACCCTCCCTCCCCTTCTGTCCGTCCGTCCGTGCTGGGGAGAGCAGTCCGCTCCGCAGGTTGGTTTCTTTGTCCTTTCTTTTAATAGTAATGGTGCTGGTTATTAGTGATAATAACAGTAATTATAATAATTACAATGAAATATGCTATTATTGTTGTTATTACGTATTTATCACACGTATCCCTCCGAGGGGCGAGAGGCGCGTACAGGGGTCAGGCACCGTCCCGCTCAGAGCCGCTTGAAACCGGGCAGAAACACCTAAATCGCCATGAAAAACCGATGTTAACACGGCCAGAGGACAGAAAAGTGCTTTTTTTGTTTGTTTGTTTGTTTTTCCTGAAGGCCGGTGGTTTCACTCTCCTGAAGTTTTCTGTGGGCGGCGGGGAGGAGGGGTCCCACCGCTCTGCGCGGGTGTCTGCTCTGGGTCGCGCTGCCAAACCCACCCAAAGCAAAGAGACTTTTCCCCCCAACTCTGGAAGCTGTGCACCTGCTTCCCGTATTTTCCCACTTTCTGAGTTAAAAAAATATAATAATAATAAAAGGTGTTTTGTTTTGGGGTTTTTTTTTTTCTGGAGATAAAAGTGACGTGCCGAGCGGGGAGCTGCCACAGGGGTCACGAAATCTCGGCAGTGCGGTGCGGGTCGTGAACAGAGGAGGGGGCTGCGGAACTGATCCCGACCCTCGGGAGGGTCCGCGGTCACGGCACCCCAGGGGTTAACCGCTCCTTAAGGTGATGGGGGTGGTTATTTCCCCCCTCGAACCCCCTATGGCGTTCAGCTAGTCTAGTTTTTCATTTGAGGAAGTGAAAGAAGAAGCAACAAAAAAACCAACCAAACAAACAAAAAACCCAACAAGCAAACAAATCAAGCCAACAAACAAACAACAACAACAAAAAAACACCAAAGAATCCCCCAAAAACACCAACACACACCTCTTTCCTGGGGGTAAAAAAAAAAAAAGCGCAGGAACATAGCTGACTCCTGAAAATCTCTGCTGTCATTTGGGGAAAATGATCCCCTGAAATCTGTCTGGAAAGCATCGCTGCCTTCCAAAAAAAAAAAAAAATTTTTTTAAAGAGGGATGGAGGCAATTCTTCTAACTCTTAATTTTCCTCCAGGGAGACAGAGCCGCTGGACGCAGATCGGTACCCGCCGGCACAGCCGGGGCGCGTTCTCGTTTCATTACTTAAGCACATTTCTGTAACAACACTCCACTCTGACTTAAAAAAAAAAAAAAAAAAAAAAACAAAGTAATAAAATATTTACTTCCAAAGAACGCAGCGAATTTTCTATCCCCGTTTTTGAGAGTGCACTCAGTTTTTTTCCCAGGGAAAAGTCTCCCCTCGCATGATGGAAGTTTGGCTTGCGCACCAGCTGCGGGGCTGGGATCTGCCCTAACTTGTCCAAATAACAAAAAAAAAAAAAAAAAAAAGAAAAAAGAAAGAAAAGAAAGAAAGAACACCCCACCCCCCCGCCCCGTTTTATACTTTGGAAGTCCCTGAAGCAGTTTAGTCCAGTGAAGAGGAATGTGTCCTGTTTAAATCCGAATTCTCCTCACGGGGTGCCACCCAGCACCCCCGTCCCGGTGCAGACGGACAGACGGCTTCCGGAGTGGCCTGGTTTTTTGCTCAGAGAAACAAGTGTGCCACTCACAAGGAGAGTTTCGGGGAGACAAAATGACAGAGGAAATAGAATTAAAGCCTTTCTCTTCGCCGGAATATTTAGGCAGGATTTAAAATGTTTTATCCTCATTTGAATGTTGTCAACTTCTTGGCAAGACTTTTTCTTCTGATAATTATGCTCCATGAAGCTGCATTACTGCAACAATCTAATAAATTTGAGAATAAACGATTTTAACTTAAGCAGATCCCCCTCCGCCCCACTTAAATTCCTTTGAAAAAGCCGAATACCTTGTATTTACCTGCCATATATATATGTGTAAGTTTACCACGAGATGAGTTTGGGAGCTACAAACAGCCATGTACCCTTGTAACTTGACCACCTGGGCCAAGTTCTGCCCCTTTAAAATCAATTGCACTCATTGCGATGGGTTTAGAACCGATTTGGTGATGGTTCCATGCTTAAAAATCCACTATTTTTTTTTTTCCCCGCTGGAATTCTTAGAGCTCGACAGCAACCGATGCCTAAAGTTGCTGGAGCTGCCCTGCCCAGAAAGAGCTGGGCTGATTTTTGAAGTCAAAAACAATTTTCGAGTGCCCCTATTAAAAAAAAAAAAAAAAGCACTGTGGGGTTGTCAGTGTATCTAGGAAGTGTTCTGAAAAAGAGTAAACTTGGGTATGAGTGCGTTTGGAAAGATGCACACAGCAGAGAACGGATGGTCCATACGAGAAAGTGAGCACATGTATCATCAACAGTGGTTATAGCAAGCCAAAAAAAAAAAAAAAAAAAGGCAATTTCAGGAACTAGGAACTTCCTTTTTCGTTTTTACGTGCTTCAGGTAGTGGCACATTCCAGCAGGAAAATGCAGGCAGTTGCTGTAATGTCAGCAAATCTGATTTGAAAGCAAGTCAGTTCTAACGTGTTTTAATTTCTGTTCTAAAAATAAGTAAATTAAAAGGAAAACGTTTCCGTGCTCGCTAGAATGAACGACGTTATTGGAATAATTTTATTTTAACAATTTAAAAAATAGTACTTTTAGGATTAGTCTGACTTAACTGTTTGTGATTATTATATTAATAATTTCAAATAACATCAAAATCGGTATGAAACTGAAGCATGAATTCCTGAACATAATGTAGAATGCTTACAATACTTTTTCTTTTGTTCATCCTAAAGCATCAATGATTTATTTTTACTTTAGTGCTGTTTTAAAATATAACGTAATTCTTACTATTTTTTTTATTATTATTTCGATATCGATCTCACATTACATTGTTTCGCCTATTAGGATATAGTGTATATAAGGTGTAAAAAGCCCCAAACCCCTTGGCAAATACCGGGTTTTGCTGTTTTTTTTTTTTTTTTCACTCTGTATAAACACGAAACTTGCATAACCCTGCAGACACCGCAGCCTTGCTGATGTGCTGTGCTCCGCCCCAGTCAGCTTTTAGCCAAAAAAAAAAAAAAAAAAAAAGGTGTATTTTGCTGTCATTTGCGCGGCGGAGGGGAGAAGGCTTGGAGTGGTGGCGTGCAAATGGCTGGCAAATCGTGGTGGATGCAGCAATTACAAACATCGGGGGCGGGTGGTCCGCGAGCGCGTTGTGGCTGCGTCACCCCCGACGGGTGTCGATACAGTCGTGGGTTTTTTTTTTTTTAATGAATATTTCGGGGGGGAAATGGCCAAATAAATCCTCAGCCCAGGAACGGGAGGAGCAATCGCTGTGTCTGGAAGTGTCGGGGGAGGGGGTTCAGGGCAACCCCGTCCCACGCTGATATGGGTGGAGGGGGAGGTGAGGGGGTGGGAAACGCCGGGCCGAAGGGGAGGGGGAGGACACGAAGGAGCCCGGCGCGGGGCAGCACCCGTGGCCGCCCCGCTCCCTCCTCCCCCCAGTTCCGCCTCCCCCCCCACCCCGGATTTCTTGAAGTGGGTGGGAAATGTGTACGCGAAGAGAAGCTCCCGGACGAGGGGGCGGCATCACCTGGAGGGGACACGCGTGGGGCACCCTCACCCCGAGGTGGGAGGGGGACAGACCGGGCAACTGCCATGCCCTCCCCCCACCCCTCCCCCGGGGAGAAATCAAAATAAATTGAGGGGAGCGTTGCGATGCTCGGTCGGGGGAAGGGGCTCCGCGTGTCTGCCCTGGGGCTGAGCAGGGGCTGGGGTTGTCCAAAAAGCGCTGCTCCCTGGTACCCAGTAAGGGGCAGGGAATCCCTATATCCCTATTTTTCCACACTCCCCCCCGCCCCCCGCCCCTCCGAGCGAGCACACTGCTGAGCTAACACCAGGCCCTTCAGCAGAGGCAGCTTTGCTAAGAACACCTGGAGCTTATCATGCTTTTTTTCTTTTTTTTGAGGGGGTGGATAATTTAATTAATACTCTGATTTTACAGCCAAGTTTCGTCTGCTCGCCTGGGTCTCCAAAACCTGCGCCGGTGCCACGCGCGCTTTTACAACTGCATACAGCAGCCAGAATATATTGTTATTAATTTTATATCAATATTTGATGATGGTGCGCCCGCAGCCTTTCCTCGCACGTTGTTGGGTTTGATTTTTTTTTTTTTTTTGACAAAATGAAATAGAAGTCCTGCAGGTGCAGAAGAAACGTCCCCCGAAAGAGCCAGGTTGTCCATTTCTCCGACCGTTGAGATGCGGGACAAAATTCCTAGAAAGAAAGCTGGGAAAATCAGTTACCGCAGCACACTGTCTTGGCGGAAGCTCGGCTAATGAACTACCGAAATAACAAAAAAAAAAAAAAAAGAAAAAAGGGGAGGGGGGGAAAGAAGCGGCGGTTAATCCAATCAAACGTATCCTCCAACTTCTGGGAAGCGCATCCCCCTCCTGACAACCCAGCTCCCCGCCATTCCTGCTGGAAAAAAAACCTGCCCTTCGGTAACGTCAAACCTTTCATTTCCGTTCTTCTTCTTAAAAAGAGGAAGGGAGAATCAGGGAAAGGCAAAAGCTTCCTGTGGTCAGGTAGCAAGCGCTTGCGAGGAAGAGAAAAAAAAAAAAAAAAAAAAAAAAGTCTTTCCATGCAGTACCGGTACAAATTAAGTACAGAACGGGGGCCGTTTTGCAGGGAGGAATGTGTGGAAAAGATCCCGTTCCCCGGGAAGTTGCAGCCGCCTTCGTGGTTCGTAAACCCAGTTTTTTATAAACCCACGGAGCGAGATCCGGTTTTAATCCTGGCAATTTCCACGGGAAGCCGGGGGGGGGGGGGAGAGGGTGGGACAGGGTACAACTCCCCCTCTTGTGCGTGGAAGATCCCCTCCCCGGCGAAGTGCTGCCCATCACCCGCGGGATGCTTTTTTAAAAATTATTATTATTTTTTATAGCTTTTGTTGTTGTTGTTGTTTTGGTGGTTCAGAGCCCAGGTTGTGGTGCTGAGGGGTAGGATTTGGGGACAGCGGCCCCGGCTCCCGTCGGAAGGAGCCGTGCGACAGCGGGGCCGGGGTCCCGTCCCCGTCCCTGCCTTCGGCGGCACCGGTAGGTGTCGCTGTCCCCCCGCTGCCACCGAAATTAAAAACAAAAAAAAAAAAAAAGAAGAAAAAAAAAAAAGCTGTGGGTTCGCTCCCGTCCGTGAGGCCGCACTGACGGAAAACAGCGACACAACCGTGCATTTGGAATCTCGCCTTTATTAACGGGTTGTTGCATGCCAGGGGGCAAGCCGATTATGGGGGGAAAAAAAAAAAAAATTGGGGGTCGTTGGAGCTGGAAGCCCAAACCCAGGGTGCTGGGAACCTCGGCTGCGTCCCGCGTACCCACCGAACCCCCTGACAGGGGGCTCGCCGTACGCCCCTCCCCGGAAATCTCAGCGCTGAACGATTTTTTTTTTTTAATTTGTGTGAAAGCACCACAGCTCTCGGCCCGGCTTCCCCCGCCGCTCCTCCGGGTCTTTACCTTCCTGCCTCTGCTCAGGGGAGACGTCGTTGATCAGAGACAAGGGCACGGCTTTGGGGTTTTCTTCATTATATCCAAGGAAGGTGTACCGCGCGGTGTATCCATACTGGAAGCTTCGTGTAAGGAATTTTTTTTTTTAATATGTAGGCAGAAAACTCTAAATTCATCTTTTTTTTTTTCTTATTGAAAAATGAAAAATTATTTTTCTTCTGCCAGATTCCAGTTTCTTCACCTAATAATATATGTTTGCCATTCTAGTTTCAGTTTTTAAATCTTGCAGAAAGAAAAAAAAAAAAAAGAAGAAAAAAAAAAACCACACGTTCCTCTATACCCGCATCTCCACTCCTCTGGAGTAACTTGTAAATAATGCCAAAACGTGTGTGTTCACGTGCAGATGGTATCGGCGCATTTCTGGTGATTTACGGTTGGATAAGAAAGCGAACTGGGAGGGCTGCGGAGACGAGGGAGGAAATCTAAGTGTAAAAAATGCTGAATACTGGGTTCGGAGGAATCTAAGTATTAAAAGCATTCGGGAAAAAAAAAAAAGATAAGAGTGGGGAAAAATAGTGGATCTATTTCATGCATTTATGCCTTTCCAACCCCGCGCCCCACCTCATCTCGGCGGCTGTAGCCCACCCCAAACCGAGCGATGTCAGCGCTTTGATGTGTTCAGTATTTATTTAACGACCATGGGCCGAAATCCGCAAATTTAGCCAACTTCGCTGCCGTGTTGGACACCCCGGCTGAGCCGCAGGCATGCGCAGCGGAATTCCCTGCGCCAGTATTTTTGGCTGTAAAAGGCTGATATTCGGTAACGCGTGCGCGGGAGGCGCGGGCGGTATTTATTGTCCCTACCCCACCGGTCGGGGTCAAGTTCAAGCTGCTCCCCCCACCTCCCCAGCCCTGCCCCTGCTCCGGTTGGGGTAGGGGCTGCGGACCCCCCCAACACCCCACGCCCCATCCCGTCGGAGTGAAGAAGGGAGGGAGGCGGCCGTCGGGGGCGGGGCGGGGGTGGGGGGCGCAGATGGAGCGCGGATGCGGACAGACAGACGGACGGACAGACCCGCCAACAGGCGTAGGCCCCCGCGGTCCCCTCCGCGTACGCTAATGAGGGTCTAGAGGGCTGCACGTGCGCGAATTAAAGGCTGGGGGCTGGGGGGACGATGGGTCGGCGTCCGCGGGCCCGCAGTGGGTAAAAACGTGCGAAAATGGTGCTTTCCTAATGAATCGTTGCTGTATGAGGTGAGGTAAGAGCTAACCTAACGGGTGACGGTGTCGGTTTCCGTTTGGAGCTTGTTTTCTTCTTCTTTTTTTTTTTTTTTTTTTTCCCCTTTTGCCTGTAGCCATCTGACCACTTTTTATTGGGTGACGTATGGGTGCAGGGCTTGCGAAACGGGAGAGAGAGGTAGAGCTGGAAATAACGGCAAGGAAGGGCAAAGAAATAAAGTGTACACATGGAGAAACAGGCACTCGGTACCACAGACCGAGCATGGCATTCTGGTCTTTATTAAAAAAAAAAAAAATCCACAAAAACCCCAAAACAAAGCAAACAAACAACAACAACAACAACAAAAAAAACATGCATGACAGTCTTTGGGGAGGGATAACTTCTACCCTGTGCGTTCATGCAGGTGAGCCATTCGTAGTGTAATTAATCATCTATGCTTGCACTTTGACTTATTTAAAAAAGGAGGAAGATTTTTTTTAAGGAAAAAAAAAAGAATATGTGTGTATATATAGGTGGGTGTTGTTATTTTACAGAACAATGTTGCTCGTTCAAAAACATACCATGCCAGGACTAAAAAAAAAAAAGCACACAACAAACGAATAATCTTCTAATATTAATCAGATTTAAGCTACTCTTCTTCATTGTGAGAATTTCCCCACTCAGGTAAACCGGAATGTGCTAACACCTTTTGTGATATCATTCAAGGCCTGTGGGTTTTCGGATAAAGCAAATGTAACGCTATTGGCAGTGTTTTAAAATCAATAATTTTAAAATGCTTTTTCTGTAAATAAATAGGTAGTGGGTTAAAGCTGCACGGGTCAAAATGAAACGTAACACATGAAATAACGTAGCACTTAGGGCAGAACATACAAAATGTCTTCCTCGGAGGAAGCTCTCCGTACCGGGGTCTGCATATTTTAAGAGAATATTTTGAAATAAAAGCTTCCTGAAATCACGGCAGACGTTAAGTGCGCGTGCAGGCCGTAATAGAGCGACGAAAAAAAAAATTTGAAAATCTTTTGAAACGGTCCCCAAAACACGCATTATCTATACCGCCTTATACCTGAAAACGTTGGGGGGGGGCTGATTTCTTTCTTGTTTGTTTTTTTTTTTTCCTAATATGAAGTTAATTAGGCGATCAAACTCCCAGTTTCGAGCTATCTGTGCGGCAGCTGAGCAGGGCCGTGAGATGCTCCGCTCCTCCTGAGACCCAATAAGCACCTCGTACACCTCGTGAAATTAGCGTTCGGCGTGTTTTGTGTACGAGCAGGAGCATGGAGGAGACGCGAATGTGAAAACATAGACATAGCAGAGCCTCGCCAAAATAAAACCGGGGGAACAGGAAAAAAAGGAAAGGGGGAGGGTAATTAAAAAAAAAAAGAGAGAGAGAGAGAAAAGAGAGAGAGACAAGAGGGATCAAAGGAAAAGCGATAGCCTGTAACTTTCAGTAAATTGAAAAAAAAAAATGCAAATATACCTTTACATATGCATCAGTATTAAAAATATTAGACGCCGCAGCCGGAGGAGGAGAATGGCGATGGAGACCGGATCCCGCCCCGCAGCCCAGCCCGCGCCGCTGTTTTTGGGGGTGCTCGTTCTGAGGATGATGATGATGATGGTTGGAAGGAGATGGGAGGCCTGATTTTTTGTTCCGTTAATCAGGATCTTCCGCGATTACGGGAGGATCGCTTCGGGAATCCGCCGTTTCTTCTCCGAGCAGTGGGATTTGCATATTCCTTTTTTTTTATTATTATTATTATTATTGCCCTAATTTCCCTGATGTATGTAAATACAGCCGGACGCACAGCACGCCCCGAGCTGACGTCATTGGACGTGACCTCACCGCTGAACCGCGTACGTGAAGCGGGGGCGGGGGAGAACGGCGGGGCTGGGGGCTCAGCACAGAATCAGTCCGCGCTCTTCGGCGCTTCTCCGCGCCCCTGTCCGATGAAATGCGCTCTGGTAGCAGCCCCTTGCCCAAAACAAAGCCCACCTCCCCGGAGCGCCGCCGAGCACTCTCCTGCAAATATATATTTTTTTTTTTTTAATGGGATGTTATTTGCTGTTTCTCTTCATCAGGCAGCGAGCAGGAAATAGGAAACTCCGTGCCATTAAAAAAAAAAAAAAATTAAATCCTCCTCTTCTCTCCCCAAAATACTGAATGACACAGGCAGGGGTCAAGCATCCCAGCTTTTTTTTTTTTTATTTTTCCTAATAAAAAATCACTGCTCCTGGCTTTGCGGTGATTTCTCTCCCCTCCCCTCCTCTCCCCATCATCTGGAGGAGAAGCTGTACAAGACGGTACTGGGTGTCTGGCGGCGGAAAGTGACCGGTACAGAGGTGAGGGGAGCGGTTTGGCCTGCCCCCTCTCTCCCTTTGCACACCCGGCGGTGCGTGATGATGCTCGGAGAACTTTTAGCACGGGCTGAAATGTCACCGACGGCCGGGCAGCTGGGGGTGTTCTCTGTCAGGACCCGATCTTCCCTCCTTTTCTCCCGGCGGTGGTGATTTATTTATTTCTCAGCCTGCTGTATGATGCTCCAGAGCATCTCCCCCGAACCTGCAGCAAACCGGCTGCCTCCCCGTTGAAGCATCTTAGCTAAACTTCAGTGGCCACGCCAGAGAGTGGAAACGCGGATGTATTTCTGGCCGGGGTAGCTGCGCAGAATTTTATAAATAATTTCTTTTTTTTTTTTTCTTTTCTTTCCTTCTCTTTCCTTTTCTTTCTTTTTTTTTTTTTTCCCCTCCCTTCTCTCCGGGCTCGCCTTTCGGTCCTCACAGAGCTCTCTTTGTCCGTCGGGTCCCCGGGGGCCGTGCGGGCAGGGGGACGCCCGGGTGCCGGGGGCTGCGGCGGTCTGTCCGCCTGTCTCCCTCTCCCTGCCGAAATCCACGCCCGGGGACGGCTCCGACCGGGACACCCACCAGGCACCATACATACATGTATATATACACACACACACACGTACACATATATGTGCAAAGGTGCAGGATGTGTATATAAATTCATTTTTGAGCGTCGCTCCTCCTCCCGCCCGCCCCTACCTCTCGCCCCCCCACACACCCCCACCCCTCGCAGTACCCACGCTCCTTGACACCTGCCCACGCGGGGCTGGGAAGTCTTGTAAAGCCTCCCCAGAGTGGGCGGCCAGAACGACACCCACACCCTTTACTTTAAAAAAAAAAAAAAAAAATATATATATATATATACACACCGGGCAGGGGCAGAGCAGAGCCATCCTGCCGTCCCCTCGTCGTGTACCACCTCCCTTCATCCCTCCTGCATCCCTCCTGCATCCTCCATCCCTCCTCCCTCCATCCCTGCCCCATCTCTCCATCCCAGCACACCTCCCACTCCGGAGCACACCCAAACTTCTCCCAGCCCACCCTCTACTTCCCCTTCCCGCGCCCTAAAACCCCTCCCGGGGGGGGGGGGGTGTCTTGGAGGCCCGTTTTCAAGCGATTTCCATACCCGGAGCGATGGAGAGAGGGCAGGAGGAACCGGCAGCGCTTTAGGACAGCCTCCTTCCAGCGACTAGAGGTCACGCTACAAGTTTGCATGACAGCAGGGATGGGAAGAGAGCTTTTTTTTTTTTCTCAGCGCTGTGATTTTTTTTTTCTATTTTTTTTTTTTTAATCCCCCGTTGTTGCCCGGCTGGTGGGTTTGGACCAAAGTTGCAGTGCCTCCCCCCCCAAAAAAAAATCAAGACTCTGAAGAAATTGTTCTGCAGAAGTTAGCTGGAGAAAAACACCTCAGGAAACTCGACCCTTTGCTGCAATATTTTTTAAGTTTCCACAGAAACGTGCGCTTTCCTTCTTCTCTAGGAAAAGGTAGCCGTTGCTTTTCTTTAGAGTAGACATTTCTAATTTGTTCCGTCTGTCAGAATGGGACTGTGAGAGGTTTTGGTGCAAATTCATTATCTCTGGCAACGCATAACCTATAGTAGGAACTGAAAAAGACCGTGGCAATGGATGAACAATAGGGCTTCAGTTCATCAGCAACAAAAGCGTTGGGGAAATTGGTTGAATTTCAGAGCACGTCCTCCTCAGCAGAGAGGGCTGGACTAGACCTTGGCCACCCCCCCCCTCCCCAAAAAAAAAAAAAAAAAACTTGCAGAGCCTGGCATACAACACTTCACTTTCTACTCCGGGGCGCTGGAAGCAATATGGAAAAAGGAAAACAAACAAACAAACAAAAAAAGCCAAACCCAAGCCAACTTTCTGCATTTCTCTCTCTCTCTGTTTTGTTTTGTTTTTTTTTTTTTTCCTGGATGGAAGATTTCTCGCTCTTTTAGAGCCATTCGCACAAGAACGATACCGTGGAGCTAAGCGGCACTTTTAAACAGGGATGGCGAGGGGGAAATGTGAATTTCTGGAGACGTGGGAGGCTCCGAGGGGGCTCGTCCGTGGGGATCTTTGTTTGCCACTGGAGTATCGGCTCACCCCCTCGACCTGGGGTGAAACATTTCTCTGAAAAAGACCAGGAAATGTAAGTATCGCCGGGTGTTTGTGTGGTGGGGAGTGTGTGGAATAGACGAACCCTGGATTCCCTACAAAACTGGGGATGCTGAGCCCCAGGCTCCTGGCAGCCGGATCCGGTCGCCTCCGTGGGGGCTCCGGCCACTTCCACTCGCCCCCGGCCAGAGAAATTTGGTTAACAAGGCAGGGGTTAGGGCTTGACACGGCGGCTTAGGCCGGTGAGCCGATTTTGTGTTAAAAAACCTGTTGGTCGTGGAGTGGGGGGGAGCAGTTAGGTGCCAGGACTGTTAATTACACAGCAGGCCGGCAGCGAAAGGAGAGCTGAAGATTTTCGGGGAGGTTTTTCGGCAAGGCCTGGGTGCCCTCGGGAGTGTGCAGGCGCGGGAAGAAACTCATAGGGCTGCGGTATAGGAACCAACTCCTGTAGCCTCTACGTGTTCCAGGTTAAAAAAAAAATAAAGAAAATAAAAGAGATTTTTAAAAGAAGGGGGAAAAGGAAAAGGGGGGAAAAAGAAAAAATAAAAAAGAGAAAAAAATAAATTAAAAAGAAAAAAAGAAGAGGAAAAGGAAGAGAAATTAAAAAGAAAAAGAAATTAAAAGAAAAAAAAAGAAAAAGACAAAGACAATTTTAAAAATTAAAAAAAAAAAAGAAAAAAAAAGAAGTAAGGGAGGAGAAAAGAAAAAAAAATAGAGGGAAAAAGAGAAAAAGAGGTGGGGGGAAGAACCGGCCCTGCCCTGCTCAGGAGAGCACACTTGGGGGAGTCGGAGAAGGGGCGGCCGATCTGGAGCCCCCGGAGGGCCCATGGAACCCGGCCCCGCGTGTCATCGGGGCGGGGGGAGCTCGTCCAGGGATGCCCCACTACATCCTTCCCACCAAAAATCCCCGGCAGCATCCCTCCGCGGCTCCGGTCCAGCGCGGATCCCCGAAACGGGTGCCAACCGCTTCACCCTCAAACAGAACTCGGTCGCTGCCTGGGAAATTAATAACAATATTAACAACAACGCGGGGTTTTCAGCTGAGGCCGGTGTCCCCCATAGGATGCAATGACAACAAGGGGCTCGCCTTGCGTTTGCCGACCCCATCCCCGCTCCCAAGCAGAGCTCGCCTTCCCAGGATCCCGGCACCGGGACAGCGGCCGTCTGGGAGAGCCGGGAAATCCATCGGGGAAACGCCGGGCTAACGAGTTTTGCACGTTTTGAGCTGAAGGCTAGGTGGAGCCTCCATCCTTTATTAAGCAACTGGCAGCTCAGAGTATGCAAATCCTCTACCTGCCTCCCTAGCTCCCGCCGCTTCTGATCAGCAGCCCAAATAACACCCTCATTTTTAAGCATAGCTCTTTAAAAATCACCATGCAGATTTTTTTTTTGTAATAAATTATATTATTCCTATTATTTCCTGTAAATATTGATTACCGCAGTTAACCCTGCAGGGACTGGCGCGCATTACTCATCTCTGTTTTGTGTCACATCAGGTCATCTGCAGGAAATGTGGCTAGTTGCAGTTATTTCCCCGTTTAATCTGGAGCCAAGCGTTTCAATGATTTATCCAATAATCTCAAAAGTTAATGTACTCAGCGCTCTCTGAACACACCTAGGTTTTACCTGTTCGCACGTATTTCATTAACAAGAACCAAACACTGAAAGTGTTTAAATTATTATCCTTTGATTTCCCCCCCACCCCCCGGATATTTTTCAGATGTAGACAACGCAGACAGACCCCAGGGCGCGACAATCACAAGAAACGGTAATTTTAAAATTTTTTGTTTCTTTAATAAAGGCCAGACGGTATGATATGCATTACCTGCTGATACGAATACATGTTATTTAGCAGCACGCAGTGTTTCCACGTGTAATTACTGACTGTTTGACGGTTTAATTCCCCCCCCCACCCCCCCCGGGACTTTGAATTCTCGATAGTCTGGGTTTTTTATTTTTCTTTCGTGGTTCGGACTTGTGCTAGATATCATATCCCTTTGCATACCATACGTTTAACATAGCAGAAGTGTAATCTGCAGTCGCCTGTAAATTGAAATTTTGGCCACAAAAGGGGCGATGAGGTATCTTTATGGGATGGGGAGCCAGCTGAGTGACTTACCTGGCTGGGAGGACAGGGATGCTCTGCGGGAAAAGCTGGCCTGGGCTGTACCAGCGTGCCGCAGTTTACATCTATGTGAATTCTGCTGTAATTTAGTGCAAAAAGGGGATTTGTGTGATGCTACACCCTCCTTAGGTGGCATGTGGAGGGGGGGCCTGCTGTGTGTCTGCTGTCTGGAGGTGGGGATGCTGGCATCAGGACGGGGCTCTGATTGCGATAACTAGGGAACCATAGGCTTTCCTTCCTCTTTAAAGCTGGTGGAGGTTGTTTATTCTTAAGAAATCCATGCAGGATGTTTCTTCTTTACGTCACAGCCATCTGGAGACCTATAAAAAGATTAGAAAACAAGCATGGCAATCACATACTAATCTACAGGCCATTAGTGGAGAATTTATTAGGGAGGCAGGAGGAAAAAGTACACGTTTGGATTACCCGTCTCCCAATACACAGACCATTCCCACAGTGATTTTGGAATAAATAGGTTTTATACAATTATGTAAATGGGAAGAAAGCAGGCAGTGTTAACAGCTGCTTTTGGCAATCTAGACGATGGTTTTGGCAGCAATTTCAGAACTGCGTATTGCTTGAACTTTCCACGTGCCAGACAAGACTGCAGTCTCGGAAACGCATTTTAAAACCTCTGCACGTATTCTTGTGAGAATCAGGATAAGGAAATACTTTTGAGCAAGTCTTACAGGACACTGGTCGGTTTCGCAGCCCTGCTAGATGTCAGAGAGTTAGAAAACATAATTAGCGGTACGGATAATGAGCAGCTAGGTCATGGTCATCATCTTTGCTCTTCTGACTTATTTGGGCTGCAATGGTGAACCCACAAAACGCGACGGGAGCGTGGCAGTGACTTCCCAGGTCAGTGCGTAGGTGAGGTGGTCATGGCTCTGTTTTAGGGATGTATCTTGCATCTTTGAAATGTACCATTTTGCAGCAACACGCCTTGCGTTGAACTGTGAATCCAGAGACATGTTTTACAGGCATGGATTAACGTGTGTACGCATCTGTGTTAACGTTTGTTATATATACACATACCTGTACAAGCACAGATGTACGCACGCATCCCCACAAGGAGCACTTGCAGTTTCGTGCCCCTTACTGAAATAATTCGATGCACCAGCTCACAAGCCTGCCAAGTGCAACACATGCACTGCTGCCTCTAGCTCCTGCCAGAAAAAAAAAAAAAAAAAAGAAAAAGAAAAAGAAAAAAAACCAACCACATCATCTTTCTGTCTATCTGCCAATTCAGAAAAGCTCATTAGAATTTTACATAATGTCACGATGATCGCGTGTCTCTGGATGCATCAGATGTCTGGTTTGGTCGTCCCTGTTGTGCCTGCACAGCCTGGAGGTAATGAAGAAGCTCGGTGACTAATAACGCAGAATTCTAAGAATTCTAACCGGTTTTGTGCCAGGCTGTGTGTTTTCCACAAAGGGCACAGGCACAATTAGCTCCTCCGTCTCTCAGGTACTGAGCACAGGTGGTAAATCGTAGCGTCCCCCTACGCCATGGTATCTGATACCTGTTTACAAAAACAAATGCTTAGTTTCAAAGAGAGAGAGTCTGAAAGCAGGAGCAAGCAGCCTCGTTAGTAATATCGCTGCTGAATTTGAGGTTTGGCAAACAAGCAGTGTATACACGTTACTTCTGAATTTGGGGCCTTGTCTGGCAAATGGGGTTGCTTCCCCATTTTCATGCTTTTGTCATACTAACTTGTGATAAAAATGGACTGGTTGAGACAGCTGTCATTTTACAGTGTGACCACGTACACCTACACAGACATCTGGACACAAACACATACACACGCACCCAGGCTGACACATGTACACACGGTTCCGGATGCACACGCACGCTGTATCACGCAAGCGGGCCGTGTAGCCGATACACAGCAGCAGCAACTTCAGCTTAGCTCCACAGATTTAAACATTCCGTCCCCCCCAAACCCAGCAACATATGCGAACGCAGGTTAACTCACAAACGCGCGTATTTAAATGCAGCGTGGCATGCTGTGGCCACGGGTCACACCGAGCTCGGTGTGTTATGGTTTATTTTTGCCCCTTGCAAGAGCGGCAGCAGCATGAATTTTAAGTCGTCATTCCTTGAGCGCAAGGGCAGTCCACATCCTGCCTGTGCTGAATTTTCCAGCGTGCATCCTACACCGACTGCAGCATGCGGGAGCGCGTTTAGTGATTTCAGCAGCAAATATGGTAGATCTCGGTGAGAAGACCCATCGTACCGCGTATGCTCGGGAGACCTTTCATGTTTGCACTCTGGACTTTGAAAAATTCTATACAAATGATGCTGTTAAATAATTCAAGGTATAATGTTCTTTTTGGGGGGGTGGGAGGGGGGAGGGAGGCAAAGACTGAAATCCTAAAACTGTGCATAAGGCATTCTGGCAGTTTAGAAAGACTTGCCTCCATCGGTTCCTCGAACAACGTCAGCACGCATTTCTCCGC
This sequence comes from Chlamydotis macqueenii, assembly GCF_036417535.1. Lineage (NCBI taxonomy): Eukaryota > Metazoa > Chordata > Aves > Otidiformes > Otididae > Chlamydotis > Chlamydotis macqueenii. The sequence continues at coordinate 78,672,906 of NC_141593.1, read as the reverse complement.
TCTAAGTATGAGGTTAATAAAAATAAACGATAAACCAGCGTTTTTATTAAGGCATTTCGCCAGATGATAGATGGCCTTAGATAAATATTGCTGCATCGTCCACCTGTGTTGCATCCTAACACAGAGGCACAGGCAGGCTGGGAGGGATGGAGGGATGCAAGGATGGAAGGATGGAGGGATGCAGGGATGAAGGGAGAGGGGAGGAGGGGTACAAATGCTGTAACATACACCGAGACTGCTGCTCGCAGCTTTGCCGAAAGAGGGAAAACGCCTTGCAGAGCCATCCCGGTGTAAATACCTGCAAATCTCTGTAGGAGTGACACAGCACCGAGATGCGGAGCCATTTAAGAAAAAAAAAAAAAAAAAAAAAGAGAAAAAGAAAAAAACAAACCACGCACACACATGGACAGCGCAGAGCAAATGGTCACTGTAATTACACATCGACTCACTGCGTAGCGCAGAGCCGGTCCGCGGCCGCGGAAGGCAAGGCCACAGCGAAGCGCCCCGCATCCCTCTGCAGGAGCGGGGGCTGCCGGGGCGCGGGGGGACTGAGGGGGAGGGAGACGAGGGCAGGGGCGCTCCCTGGGTCTGGAAGGGGCTTCTGTCCGTCCTCCGAGCGAGCCTTCATCCCGCCGCTGGGCACCGGGCGGGCGGGTCCCCCCGCCGCCGGCAGCGCAGGAGGAGGAGGAGGAGGAGGAGGAGGAGGAGGAGGAGGATGCGGGGCCAGGCCCCCGCGCGTACCGGTAGCCGCCTGTACTTGAGGTTTCTGGTGATGACATCATCACCCCCTCGGTCTCCCCGCGGTCCAGGACCTCTGACCTTGCCGGGCTGGCCCGCTTTTCGGCAGTGCCAGCCCCTCCAGTGATGGCCCTTTTCTCCTTCTTTCAGACCGGGGGCAGCAGCAAGCCGGCGAGACCGCCTCCGCCTTCTCCTCCCCAGCTCTAGGAGCCCCGAGAAAGCCAGGATCTTCCCTCCCCCCCACCCACCCACAACCCCTCAAAAAAAAAAAAAAAAAAAACCCCTAAAAAATTAAAAACCCCATACACGCACGCAATATTTGCAACCAAGCCGCCACCATTTGGTAAAAACCTCTCCGCCGTGCATAACCGAAAGGGATCAGGAGCCGCGTCCTCGAAGCATCTTGTCACTTTCTACCGAAATGGGAATTTTTTTTTTTTTTTTGCTTCCTTCCTCCTCCTCGCACCGCGCTGGAAATTGCCGATGGCTTTACATCTTTATAGAGGCTAAAGAGCCTTTCGTGAGAAACGAAGCGATTTACAATGCAAATAGAGGCCTGCGAAGGGATGGATGCTTTCTCACCCTCCACGCAGCTTGACGCGCCTTAATAGCTGGTTTTATTTTCGGGTATTAACAGACGAATTGTTGGCCGCCGCTGACGGTGATCACGGGCTGAAAGGGAAAAAAAAAAAAAAAAAGTTCGGAATAAACTTTGAAGGCAACAGATCTCTTTTGGATGTTACTAGCCGCAGATACGCAGAGACACACAAACCGGGGCACGGTTGCATAAAAGGATGAATATTTTACACTCTCGGAGGAAACAACACGCCTGTTTGCTAGAAAGAATCTGGATTTCTAGCAAGGACTGAAAAAATAATAATAATTAAAAAAAAAAAAGCTTTGAGGGAAGCGAGTTGTTATCTTTGGTTATCTAGCTGTATGAGTGTTTTGGTCTTCATAAAGCTAGATAACCGAAAGTAAAAACTCCTTCAAGATCATCGTACAGCGCGTGAAAATGCAAGGCTACCGCCAGAGAGAGTAAAAACCGAGAAAGGTCAGGAACGCCTGCGAAATCTGGCGTTTTTGCAGCCGAAGGTGGGCGTGGAGGAAACCAAATGGCATAGCCGCTCCAAAACACGAAGTTGTCAGATGGCACCGGACGGACAGACAGACAGAGGAGCTGGCAGGGACGGTAAACAATGCATCTGCAACTCTTGCTGTTGGGTAAACAAGTAAAGACAAACCCAGACCAGCCACCTGGGCTGAGAGGATATTGTTTTGAGTTTGTTTTTTTTTTTTTTTTTTCTCTCTTAGAAAGCTATTTGGAAACGCTGAGTTTCATTTTGCAAAGTGACTCCTTGCAATGAAATGGCCTTAAAAATAGGAAGTGGTGGTTGGTGATGCTGAAGATGACGGTGGTGGTGATGAAACACTGTGGACTGAACTGAGGGAAGAAAAAAAAGAAAAAACAAACCACCACAAAAAAAACCCAAAACAACAAGCCAACCCAAAATCTGTCTGTGTGCATCTGAGACAAAGCATCGGGGTTTATTTCAAATAATATGAAAGCGGGCTTTCAGGAAAAGTTTACACTGAAGTGCAGGCAAGCTTAATAATTTATATCTACTGAGAACTCGGCGGAGCTGCACAAAGATGGAAAAAAAAAAAGTGATGGCCGATTTTTATTCTTCTATTCAAAACGCGAGCACAGATGCTTCTCTGTTCCGAGAGGGTTTCCTTGAGGAAGCTACTGAAGCAGAAAGACATGATGGAGACGAGATCGCCTCCCCCCTTGTCAAAGTGTTAAAAAATGTTCTGTGTCTTACTCTGCGCCCAGCATTGGAAATGAAAGTGACATTTACTCCAAAACCCACGTGTGCGACTCCTCTCTTTTTGTTCAAGGATGATCAGATCTATCCGGGAAACAGCTCTGGCATCCCAAACCGAAATAATTAGGACGTATATAGACCTGACAAAAAAAAAAAAAAAAAAAAGAAAGGAGGAGAAGAAGGAGGGGTGTGGGGGTAAGCGGAGGGTCTGTCTTGCCTAATTGATTCCGTTAAACGGCGCGCAGGAGATGTGAACGGCTGGGCGCTCCCATTCCCACGCTCGGGGCAAGTGGCAGCGCCCGTGACAGGCAGACAGACGGACAGACGGACGGACGGACAGCCCGGCGGGGGCTGTCGTGGGGGGGGGAGGGAGGGGAGCCCAGCGATGGCACCACGCCGCCTTCCACACACCCCTCCACCTCGCCAAAGCTCCGGGCGTTTCCCACCCCCGGCTCCTCGGCGGGAGACCGGGGATGGGGACGCTCTCCCGGGCGCAAGTTCCGCGGAGGGGTGCGGAAAAAGGGTAGGGCAGGCGTGGCGGGGGTCGCAAACAGCCCCCCGCCCCACCCCCCAGTTTTAAATAAACACCAGTTCGGGTGCCGCTCGTCTTCACAGTCAGGGCGGCTCAGGCACGTCCTGGGGTGAAACCGAGCGGGATTGGGTCGCCACGAGTAACGTTTTCCTTGGGATTTGACCTAAACGCCCTCCCTGAGGCAGGCTGGCCTGCGATCCTCTGCTGCAAACCTCTCCAAAACAGCATAAAATCAGAGCAGAGATAAGGGAACGGGGCCTCGCCGTCTCCATCAGACCTTCTGCTCGGTGCTTTTTTTTTTTTTTTTTTTTTTAACTTTGTAATAGGACTGCTGATAAAAAACACAGGTTTCGGGGCTTATAGTAGGAATATTCGCCTTCGCACACGGGGAGAGAAAGGGACCAGCGGGCGTGCTGTCAATTAAAAACAAAGTTTGCCCTCAAAATTTGCTGCCGGCGCGGGACGCCGGCCACGCTGGTTTTGAGATTAAAAAAAAAAAAAAAAAAAAAAAAAACCAACAACAAAAACCCAAACAAAATCTACAACTTTTTGGCCGCGCCACGCGTGCCAAAGCTTTCCGGCCGCAGGCAGCGGTGAGTGGGCCCCGTGTTTATCGACACGCGGGGCCGCCCGGGGGTGCCCCGCACCTACAGCCGCTGCCCGCCGCAATTAGCATTTACACGGCAAAACGCGCGGGTTTTCTCCCTCAAAGAGCTTCAATTAAGGCAATAAGCTGTTTTCTGGGAAAGCCCATTGTTTACTCAGGCATTCAGTGGGGTCAATTCACTTAAGCCGTTGCTTGCGCCTTGGTCTTTGATGTAAATTTGTGAAGGAAAACATCCGAGAAAGGCACCAGGGTTATAAACCGCCCGTTGGCCCTTGTCATATTAAACCGTTTTGTAGCTTGCCAATGTTACACGACTATTGATCAATAAAATGCTTTCGGCTATTATAACGAATATACTGTTACTCCTTCACTGCTTCAGCAGCAAAGCGCCCCGTTTCTCCCCACTTTTGTCCTAACTTCTGGCTTTGGGAAAAGGGAGCGTGTGGAAATGTGGCAGCACGCCCTCCGAGTTTAGGCTTTGAGAGGCTCACGCAGCAAGTAACGCTTCCTAGGATTATCTCTCTGACAGGTGCCGTTCCCTCAAAACTTGTGGGGGGAAAAAAAAAAAAAATCAAACCATATACAGCTTTATGCGACAGGGAGGAAAAAAAAAAAAGTGTAAATAGCAGTGGAGCAGATCTTTGGAGGCTAGTTTTAGGGCTGGGAGAGACCATATCGAGTTTATTTAGCATACCAGCGCATTGTAAAACAGTTGGAGTGAAGTTGCGGGTTGCGTGAGTATGCATGTTAACTAGCTGGGAGCCGGGCTCCTTCTTTGTGAAAAGGGAGCAGCAGATTGCTGTGCAAGGCCAATGTTAAAAAGGCAGCTGAATTTAACACCATCTGGAAGAAAAGATCCCTTCACAACTTTCTCACACCGTCAGACAAAACTAGTGTCTCTTGTTCTGAGCCCTTGTCTATGCAACCATACAATACTGAGTCATTATACTTTTGCTGAGAGAAAATTTGAGAACACAATATGGGTAACCAGTGAATGACCAAGTTTCATTGTGCCCGCTTAAGTCGATTGAAATCTACGTCTAGAGCCATGAATGGCAGCATTGTTTTCCTCACCGGGGCTGTACTAAATGTCAGCACAGTGTAAAGAAAAAGTTGAAGTCTGCAAATAACTTACCAGATCTCAATTATAATATTTTCCCACACTAGAACTAATATCATTGCTAGGATCTACAATGCACGAAACACAAAAAGAAGCAGAGGGAAAAAAAAAATGAGTTCATTTACAAGTTATTCTAGCCAGACAAACATTTTAATTTTCTTATGGGAACGGGGGTTCAGCCCATAGAGCTGGCTACTTGTTTCCTGAGAAGTTCAAGTTACCAAACTGCTTCTTATGCAATTAAGAAAATACACTGTGCGAGCAAGCTTGTATTCAGCAACTATTGCAACTCTCCAGCTTGGGACTGACAAAATGTTAGTAAGTGCACTCCATAGTACGCGGGTCGCTTCTTCTGAGTCCGGGGGAAGACGTCTTCTTGCATGTTTAGCAGAAATAAGGCTGAAACTGATAAGCAAAGCAGTGGGAAATGTATTTCTGCAGGTGCTGGAGGACATCCATCAGGGCATCCCAGTGTAGACCCAGGTACTAGAAGGCATGTTTCCAGTTCTTTCAGTTTTTATTATTTTTTTTCCCTTTCCTTGATAATGGTTTCTGTTACGTGTGCTACTCATTTTAGTCCTCTGTTTAGCATTCATGCACAGAGTAAGAAACAGTTCAAAGACGAGGTGAGGGAGCAGTTGTATGTGCTTTATTAGAATGTCTGTGTTTTAAATCTAAGTGACTGCGATTCTCTCTGTGTTTCATAAAGCTCTGCACAGTTCCCGGCACAGAACTGCAAAACGAGTAACGCAGCCCTTTGGCTGCCCCACCTGCTGCCTTTCCCAGCACGACCATCAGGCAGGCAGCACTGGATGCTGGGGATGCCAGCGCGTGGCACGGGCAAACAGTTGGCGCGGTGGCTGGGCAGGCGTTGGTGTCGGAAAAATGATGTTTTCTGACTTTCTGATCCAACCACTTGTGAGTGACGGGCAGCTGGGGCTGTCTGGGCTCGGCGCAGAAGCAGGGCAGCACAGGCAGGTGCGTAAACCCTGCCTGCGGAGGTAGAAAGAGAAGCCAGGCCTTCGCCAGTCCCCTGCCCGCCATACAAACCCAGCAGAAAGGGCTGCCTGTATGAATGGGCATATTCATGAGTGCATCTCCCCGCTTCCCTGAAGTTGCCATTAATATGCATTAGCATAGGGTGGACTCATTATTTCTGTTTCAATTAAAACAGACGTTGCGAAATATCTCATTTTGCGGAGAAGCCAAAGGCGCGCTGTCCGTTAGGGCAGATCCCGCCCTTCCACCGTGAATTGAAAGTTGTGTTCTGATTGCTGTTGGCTAACTCCAGAAGGGGGTGGGGGTGGGGTGGGTGCGTAGCTGTCCCACAGACACACGACAGAAAAAAGACCATTTAGATTTCTAAAACGTACACCACTTACATAGATTGCTCACTCTGGGGTGAGTAGATTAATTACCCCTTACCTCCTCTATTATTTTAAGTTAGAAGAAAGAACACGTTAGACTTTGACAATTAAATTTCCTAACTAAATAGCAAGTGCATGAGGTAAAAATTAGGGAATTTTCTACAGGCCTTTCTGGGAGGGAATGGGAGAGGAGGAGAAAGAAGCCCTTTGGCTTGGCTGTTGTCCCTCAACAGCAATCTGTGTCACACTCCCTGAAGCTCTTGCTTGTGTGTAATTATAAATATTAAGGCACATATGTATGCATATACATTCATACTGTGTGGTGTAAAACTGGTGCAGAGATTACCTGCCAGGGTCAGAGTCTGACGTGGACAAACTTGTGCGGCAGGCTTGGCTGGGAGCAGGACTGAGCCTCACGCCAGGCTGCTGACCTGTAAATTTGAGATCCATATGTGATACAGGGAAAAGGGAATGGGGTGTTCAGTCTGTATCTTTTAAGGTAATGCTAAAAAAAAAAAAAATCTATTTTCCCCCCTAATTCCCTAGAATTAATGCTAAACTATGAATGAGCCAAACCCAGCAGTACTTGTCCTCGTTAAGTTCCACCCAGAGACTGGGTTCATGGCTGCCCACTCGTGCTTCTGTATAATTTCGACTGGAAGCAGAAGAGGTCAATAAATAACTATAATTTGGCTTTGTGAATTTGGCTCTTGTCCCTTATCCAACGGCAATAACAGGAAAAATTTACCATTACAGCCTGGTTTGCTCGGGAAGCGGTGAGGGTTCCCCCCACGTCCTGTGCACAGCGGGCAGAGGGGGAGGCCTCATCCCTGACCCCTGCCCCACGGAAGGAAACGGCCCCTGTCTCGGCCTTGGCCCCGCACCCTCCACTCGTGGGGGGCGAGGGGGGAATCCCTCTGTCAACAAGGAGGCTGCGCCGGGCGTGAGGCCTCCCCCAAGCCGCCCCCTCCACGGCTCCCTCAGCCGAATCTCCGCCGGGCCGGGCCCAGCCCCAGCCGCAGAGGCCCAGGCCGGTTCCCGACACACAGGCCAGCCCCTGGCCGGTACCCCACCAACATGGCGGCCGCCCGCCGCCGCGGGAGCCGACGGGAGCCTGCGGTTGGTCTGTCGCCCGCCAGGCCCCGCCTTCCCTCGGCGCTGATTGGTGTTTCCCGGGAGACCGGAGGCGGCAGCTCCGCCCCCGCGGCCTGGACCCGGCGGGACGGGGGCCGGGCCCTCTCCCCGTCGGTGCAGGGCCTGTGTCCCCCCCCGCCCCCCCCCGGCCCCCGGCTATCCCGTCCCCTCCGGCCCCGGGGCTGCCTGGCTACCGGCAACTGTTAATTGTCGTTACCGGTGGTCGCTAATTAGCTCCGCCCGCCGAACGAGGAGCCGCCTCTCGCAGCACCCACCTCCCCTCCCCTGCCTGCCCAGGTACCCCGTTGCCGAATTATTGGGTTATTATTGAGTTATAATTGAGTTATTATTGAGTTATTATGTTATTACCCGTGATGACCCGGTGTGGTCATGTGCTGGGGGAGGCTCAAAAAAAAAAAAAAGAGGAAAAAAAATAAAGCTGGATCTTAAGTGGTTACTGAAGCCAGTTAATAACATCATGTGTGGACATTTAAACTTGTTGTGAGTTGCAGGGAGGATTAGGGAGAAATCGCGCTGCGAGGGGCTGGTGATGGCATCTCAGCTGCGCAGCGCTGTCTGGTTGAGGTCAGCCCACCTGCCACGGCCGTCGCCCCATGCCCCTCACCATGGCATTGGAAATGCACTTAGGAGGGCCCGGCTGTTGCCAGGGCTTGTGTCCTTTGTTTTTTTCCATTTTCTTTTTTTTTTTTGTCCTCTGTGCTGGACCGTTGTCTGTGTTAACTGATTTCCTGGCAAGATGGGGCAGCACCCCATCGAAAGTGGTCATCCCCATGTCGGCACCATAAGGGTAGGCCTGTTTTTGGACCCCGTTATGAGTTTGAGTGCCTTGCTTATGGATGCTCCCAGCACCTTTTAACTAAAGGAGCAGCATTTCAGAAAGGACCCTGCGGTACCCTAGACATTTGGTACCCATGGATGATACCCATCACAACAGGGATCTGGGTCATTTTTATACCTGTAACCACTTGCCTTTGAAATTTGCGTGCCTGGGCTACACCATAAGGACGTATTGCTGAAGTGTTTTATACTAGGGTGGTAAATACATATTTAGTATAGGAACAATCACAAGATGCATAGAGTTCAGGGTGAAACCGACCTTGCTCCTCCAGATATGGATGCTTTGTTGCCATCTCTTTCAGTTCCTTCAGCTCTTACAGAAATCTGAGGAACGTAAGGTTGGAAAGAAAAGGTGAACGGGTGTTTACGCCTCCGAAGCACTGATGGTTTAAATATCTACGCTGAAGCGCAGGGTGTGATAAGAACATAGGTCTTCTTCATTTCCTTAATGATTTGTAGACTATTACGGCTTTGATGGCACTGAAAGCCATGTGGCATGCAAGTGAGGATCCAGCAGTGAGCAGGATCAGCAGACCCATGTGATAAAGAAAGTCAGGAAACTGCCAACACATGGGAGATTGTAATAAGAAACCACCTTCTGCTTGGCCTTTTGACCTCTACCTTGTACATCGGCATGGAAAAAGTAGAATCTAGGTCAAAATGAACTTCATAAACAAATGACTGTGGGAAATGGCTGGTAATTTGTCTTTTTTAGAGTTCAAGAGGAGTTTGTTGGGGAAAATCAAAGTCCTGTGCTTTGGGTCACAGCTTGGTCAGTCTATCTTCAGGCTCAAATAGAACCAGCATTTTGGTGGGATCATTTTAACTTCAGAATAATCTCTGTGCCAAAGAAAATGGGCATATAATTGTTTTTTTAAATCTGATTTTTTTTTTTCCAAGGAGATGTCTTTTCAAGTAAGTTGCGTTTATTCTGTTAATAATGTCAGTTCCCTGAAAGGGACATTAACATAAAAAATGCTCCGCTCTTATTGTCAAGTAGAATATTATCTTTAGGAAACAAGAGTTTGGGGTGTTATAAAATAATATCATTATCATGAGAATAACGGTAATAGTTTAACGTAGTTGGAATCTAACACACAATAACCTTGTATGAGGAAGCTTGCGTCAGTAACTGAAAACCTGCACAGTGAAGGCAGGATCACACATATGCAATTTATTCTCACCTCTCTAACTCAGCAGCAGTTGTGGTACCTCAGAAAAATGTAAAATTAGCACTCTTTTGTATAAAGTATGGATTATTGTCTTCAGCTGGCACAAAAAAAAAAAAAAATTGCTGTTGTAGCATCTCAGAATTTGCTGTAGGTGCACAGGAAAGTATAACCTGGTGGTGATATGGGCTGAAACGGAGCCAGAGTTAATTCAGCACTTATTTTTCTATATTAAAAAGTTACTTCAAAACAGACCGTTAAAAACTCCTTCTCTGTGGTGGTAATTGGTGTAAGCATATGTTATATGGGTTACTGTTCAGCTGAGTACTGAGGATTTAATGAGGTATCAATATTTTACCAGTGGGCATAAATATATTGTTGGGAAAAAACATGAATTAATTTTATGCCTTCCTCTAAATTCCCATAGTTCTCCCATGGCATAAATTGGGGTTTGTATGGCCTCTTTTTGTTTTAGAAGCATATAAATGGACAGAACTGGCATGTGAACACTTGTGGGTGCCTATGTGTCTCTGCATGTAAGTTTGAGTCTGGAAAACGTATGATCTGAATCTGCACGTGCGTTGTCATGAATTGAGTTCGCTACCCTCTATTGTACCTGTAAACTCTACCTCATTTGCCTCAAAAAGACTTCCTGGGCTGAGGGAAGATCCGTGGTGTGGTACGGTTACCAGGAGTGACTTACTTCTGTCACCAGTCTGTCTACGATACCAAAACAGAAACAATTTTTTTTTTTCCCTGTGCTGCCCTTTACCACTGATGACCTACAGGATCACCTAAAATAACTGCACAAAATCAAGTAACCATTTAACGACATTGTAATAAAATCAATGTTTCCTCTGGTAGCTGAAGAGGAGAGACTCCAAGACTTTACTGCAAATTATATTTAAGTTTTTTTCCGTTCTAGTCGGAACAATACTTTATTTCCTACAGAATGGTCTAATTCTTATCCTGTGTTTAAAATTTATCTCTTCCTTAAAGTAAATCTGAAAAGAGAAAACAATATTTAGCTTTCATCATTTAAAAATGTTAGATATTATAACATCTTGCACATCACTACATTATTAAGTTAATCTAATGCCCAGAGTCATTACGCGCATTCCTGGGTGTCCTTCTGATATCTCTCCAGTCCACTGGATTTTGAAGTGTGATTATGTAAATTTTTCACTGATAAATAAATTACTATAATTGTAGTTGAAATACCACTCAAATTCTTAAGACCATGGCATCTAAATAATATATTATGCATTACTTAATTATTCATCAAGACTAATTCAAAATAACTGTAGGGCAAAGCATACATTTATTTTTAAGTAGCACTTTTTTTTCACCAGGTACAAAAATGCTCCAGATGTCGAAAAGGAGAGACAGAACAAAGTTTCCATCATTCAGTGTAAGATTTTTTGTTTGGATTAATAAAATTGGCAACAGTGATGCCATTCTTACTGTGATTGTGCTATTTATTCAAATATATGTGGGCCAATATATGTAATTTCTATGAGAAGAAAGACAAGAAGGGAACGGTTAATGCGGGTGGAAGGTGAGTGTATGTAACAATAAGAGCATTTTTAACTTGTGCTGAGAAATGGCAAGAGTCTGGTGGCTATAGATTTAGCAGGGAGTCTTAGAGATATATCAAGCACTGCAAAATTAAAATGATGGGCTACGTGGATTTTAAAGGTGGCGCTCAGTGCTAAACGTGGAAAGTCTCAATGAACTGCCTGGTGGCTGTTAGCAGCACTAGGCTGCTTTCAAGGGGACCATTTAGCTGCACTTGCCAAGGAACTTTATTTTCAGTCTCGTGCGAATTCTAATTCTAGACCGGGTTCTAATCATCACGGAGGAATCATCAGCGGCATCATAAGTTCGCAGTGTACACACAGTAGTTTTTTCTTTTCCCTTTTCAGAACGGACCTTTATCTGGCTGCTAATGAAATACAGGAGATTGATTGCAGAAAACCTGTAAGGGCATATTTACTGTACCATATATAGTAAGCCTCATTTGGTGCATTAGCATTTAGCCATTTTATGCAAATTTGGTGAGAAAATGACTCATGTATATGATTTAATATGCATCAGCGATAACTCGTAACATCCTTATAAGAAGAAAGAAATTAAAAATTCATTAGAAAACTAGACTAGTGTCGCTACATGGTTAAAACGTTATTAAAGCGTATTTCAGTGTTTTGCTTACACCAGTGTTCTCATCATGGTGCCACCATTTCATGACAAAGAGCGTAGAGGAGAAAACATTCAACTTAAAATGTCTGCTGGCACACATCGCTGGATTTGTATGTCACTAAACAATGAACGAGCATAGCCTTGAATACCAACTATTTAATTAGCACTTTTGCCAGCCATGCATAGAAAATAGCTCATTTACATGCGTCATGCTTAGCGATTATTCCCATAAAAAGCTACCGATTTCTTGTTTAATGTATGTAGCATTCTAGTATGCCCATGCAGGAAAATCGAAACATAAGTCATTATTTTTAAAACCTTGAAATTCAGAAATTTAATTAAAACATGTAAAGTCTTTATATTTCTCTTGGAGGTATATTTTAATTATTTAATTTAGCCGTAAGTGTGCCGTAAAAGGCTGGATACAACTAATAATTAAGAACTTCAAAGGGCAACAGAATCCCTCTAACAGTCTCCAGTTTAATTAAAGGCTATTATCACAAACCTCTTGAACATACAGTTACATTTAATGACAAGTGGTGACTTGCAAATGCTGCATTTGAAAGATACCACTCCCATTCTAAACACTGGTGACAGATGATGCTGAAACATGTAAATTCTCCCAGTGAAATACTTCATTTTGAAGTATTTGGGATACATTCGTGAAATTAAATATTTCTGTCACTTTGAAAGTACACAATTTTGAAGCATTTGGCTGAGAAATATTAATTAGTCTTGTTTGTACCTCTCAACATCTGCGAAACAAGAAGAATATCACTGAGGGAAAAAAGATGTGCCAGTTAATGTAAATGAAAGTCAGCCATTTGAGCACGTTTTGCTGATAATGTACAGTAGGCAGACACGTCCCTTACTGTACACACAATGAACGTAAGATACTATGTTTAACACCTAAATTGCTTAATTTCTTAATTTAGTTTAAAACCCTCACTTTAGAACAAATAAAAAATCTCCGTGTATTTAGTGACTGTTTCCACAAGCAGCACGTATTCAAGTATCTGTAGGAATGTAGGCCAAAATACCTGCCAAATCAAAATGTTTTTCACAAACTATTAGTCATGTATTGAGCCCAGTCCTGTAAGCTCCCTGTTTTTGTGTAGTCGTTAATTACCTATGGTGTCTTTTAAACGAGCCAGCGCCTATAAATAAGAGCTCCTAAAACAAACCGAGGCTTTAAGTTGGGCGTATCGTACACAAAATTAACATTTCTCATTGCTGGATACAAGCTCCTGTATTTTGAGTTTTAAACTGAATTTTGACCGGTTCTTTCCACGTTTTCATCCCCCATAGTTTTGCTCCCCCAGGTGCAGTCCAATCCTGCTGGTAACTAGCCATCAGTTGCACAGAATGTTAAAGACCACAGGATATTTGAATTCTCAGGTGCAATACGATGAGTTCACCTAAAAATGAAGGAAGGAATATGCAATTTTAATGTTCTAATAATTAAAAAAAACAGCAATTGTTTTCCTCTCAAAAGCTTAAATAATTGCACACACTTTAGTGATTTTAAGGAACTTTATTATCTATTCTATGAATATTGAATTTATAATCTGAATGTACATATTTACTAATAATTTGGGGAATGCAAATGAAACAACTGAAGTTACTGTATCTGGAGATGCTATTAATTCTTGTGGGAAAAGTGAAAGAATAAGGCAGGTTAGCAATACTGCCTGGAAATAAAAATATAAGACTTAACATGGAAAAAAAAAGGTAATGAACACTTGTGAGAAAATCAAATAAATATTCAGTGGAAATAGATACTAAGTAATAGGAAGACATCTAGGAGTGAAAGTGGACAACAAATTAATGACAAGGTTAAAATATGATTAAAAAAAGAATTAGCAGCAATGCCTTTTATGCCATATATTTAAAAGCATAATGTTGGGAAGCCATCATTTCCACAGGACAATATTAGCCTACTTAGAATACAGCACGTTGCTAAAAAACCAAACCTGTAATGACTCAAACTGATGAGAGTCAAAGACAAAAGGGGAAAACTGTTAAACATGACAGAGTGGAGGGATTGATTCAGGAGGAAAGTTTGGGAGAAATGACTGAGCTAACTGATAGCCAGAAGCAAATATGCATGGGTGTTTGGGTGGGGAGTAAGCCCAGCTACCGAAGGCTTGCATGGTGCCAACGAGTCATTCTTTGTACATGTCCACAATTTTCTGTAGTGTTGATCAAAACCTGGCCAATATAACCCAAAACAGAATGTAGTGTTAGAGCAGTGCCGATGTGACGGTCTGTGTTCCTAGAAAAGGTGAAAGAGAGAAAACTGAGCACAAGAGCTCGCTGTCTGGATATCTGGAAAAATTCCTGGTAAGGAGGTGGACGGTGGGATGGATTCAAAGGAAATAATGGTGACTCTGTTGCTGGAGTCATTTAAACTCAGAGTGGAGAATACTCCAGAGAACCCATTGCAGGTTACAATCCTGCGTACTTAAGAGGATTGACTAGATCAGCTCTCAGATCTTTTTTTCATCTTCAATTTTTTATGGTTATATAGTCATTTGATTCCAGGTGATTCTTTTGCCTAGAGTTAAATCTTCAAATAAAATATTTTCTGAAGGTAAATCTGGATAGTTCATTTGCACACTGGTTTTGAGAAGCACACGTGATAGAGACCTATCGTGACAGTGTTTGCTGCTCGGCTACCGTCGTGGGAGTAATAGGAATACAAACACTGGCTTGAAATATAAATTTAAAAATCAGAAATGAAAATGGTTGGTTTAAGATGCACAGCCTTATGCTGAAGATCCCAAAGGTATAATTATATTAGATAGAGGCACATTCCTTCCATTTATTTGACATAGATAGATATGTACTGCCTTTGCCTTTTTCACCGTTTCCCGTAAGACAGTATCTGAATTACTCCTTTCTGTGAACAGGTGAAGAACAAATATTTCATATTACACATCGCTATACTGTGGGCTGTAGCAACACATCATATGTTTATAAATACAGTGGTTAAAACCATGTAATTTTTAATGTCCATGTGCTAGAGAATTTGCATTGTCCTTTAAAGACTCTTGCATCTTTCCGTTGAAGTCAATGAGCGATGCTTGAGCTTGTGCGAGATCAAGATCTCTTTATAAATGTCCGTAGGAAGTCAAAGTGATTGAGGCTCAAATAATTTATAAATTATTGTCTCTAAACAGACGCTGGCAGAATACCAGGCCAAGTTAGTTATAGAGGCATCCGTCCTGATTTAATCCTTAAGTTTTTTTTGAATGTGGCGTGGGCGTTCAGCCACCTTGTTCAATAAGAATATCGTCCAGGCTGCCAAATTCAAGCCATTTTACAGCGTGGCCTGAGAGCTGATTTGATGTTTCTGAGTTGTTTTGGGTGCCTTATTGGCATGCATCATTGCTGTGCACAGTTTGTAGTTACATATGTATGTATACAGAAATATGTATGTATATGTGAACGACATATATTGTATATTATACAGATAAATATATATAGAGAGAGTTTATCCCAGTGTAGAATTTCTTTATGTCTTTGTTTGCTAAAATTAGAGAGAAAAAATGTGAACTTTCAAAACAATTATTAAAATAATAAAAATTAAAAATATGAAAGAAAAGGAAAAAAATATAAACTATCCACCCTAACTCCAATTTACCTTTTTTTTTTCCTTACAATTTTCAATAATGACTAGACTTGACAGAGTCAGTGGATCGTCTCTTCCTGAGAAGACCAATGTTCAAGAATATGCTTTAGCCTTAAATCCATGTTGAGACTAAGTACGTAGAAGAAATAGTTTAGTGCATTACTATATTATTAGTTTATGAAATAAGGACAACTAGAGGAAAAAAAAAGGAAAAATAAGACATGAGACAACAAAACCATGAAAAACATTTGGAGAACAGTTGGGAAGAATTTTTCAAGTCATTGGAAGCTATTGAAGGAACTTTGTTTATTTTTAAAAGCTCAGTTTTCTAGCTCATCTAAGGAGAGGTTAAGGAGAGTGATGGGTGAAGCTGTGCCACTGCTTGGAGAAATAACTGGTAGCTCAGTGGGGCAGAGAGGGAGGGAGGATGAAGGAGTGTGGCTCTTCAATTTAAGGGTGTGGGCATGCACCTGGGAGACCTGGGTCTAACCTCGAGTCTAGGGGCTGTGTCTGTGTTTTCTCACATGGTCTTGTGTGCTCCAATATTGCCGTGCCAAGTTGCATGACCCCAGCTGGATGTTGGCATGGATTAGATGCCACAAAGGGTTGATGCTGCTGTAGATATAGCCTTCATTGAGGATGTGTGACTGAGAGCTCCTCCCCACTCCACTTCTCCTTGTTTCTGTGTTCTTAGACCTTTTCCCATGCTTGCTGTTGGAAGTAAACATGGAGAGCAAACACACAGCTGCTGCACTTAGGATGAGAGCTTTGCTGTCCTTGAGGGTAACTCAGTGTAAGAGAAGAGCAGGCTGCAGTGGGGGCATCAGTGCTAGAACTCAGCCTTTACAAACCAGGTCAAACCTTTTGACTTTGGCTGTTTCCAGCGATGGTTAATAGAATTAATTCGGATTTGCCACAATTTACAAAGAGATCAGAATTGAGCACTTTTTTTTTTCTCCCCAGTTTTATCAGCCCTGTTTTGTCTATTTTTTTCCTTTCATTGCAACAAGAACAGAAGAAGGATTCCTCCTTCATGTGTTTTTGCATTATTTAAGTAAGTGATAAGCTGAGGCTGACAGCTTGAAAAGTTTGTATTGCAGAGCCAACCTAAGAACAAGTATGGCAAGTGATGGTAGAAGGATGATTATCGAAAGATAACTGCATAGCCGATACGTACGTCCTGCTTCTCTGGTTGGTTACCTCTCTGCCAAACATCAGGAATGGATTTGTAGGGTATGTGCCTTAAAGAGAAACAGCTGTGCAGTGATTAAGAAAATGGGAAACTCTTCAGCCAGTCAGAATGTAAAGCATTGCAAAGCTAAGAGTAAACTTTGTGCGCTAATTGAGCATATCTATACAGCAATTACAGTAAGAAATCAAATTTATTACAATTTGGCTATGAAAACTCATTCTGCTATGTATTTATGATATTTATTTTTCATAGATCTAGCCAAAATTCCAGATGAAACTGTATTTAATATATTGTGAGTGTGGCTAGAAATTGATTGTTGCAACAAAGCTTGTAGAGTTCTGAAACTGCTGCTCTAAAATGCTAAGGTCTGAAACTTAATTCTTAAATAAAGAGGTATCTTTTCCCTTTTCTTGAATAAATTTAACCAAATGATATGATTTGTGTTTTTGCCACATTGTCTCCCTTCAAGCTAGGTATAACGTGTGCATAAATTAATAATGAACCTTTCTGTACAATAAGTTTGGGGTGGATTGTAGAAGGATTAGCTATAGTTTAATCAATATTTCACCAAATAAATAATTAAGGTTTTTTTTTTTCACAAAGGCAGAAAACCTATTGAAGGAAATAACATCAATTCTACCTTAACTGGCTGTGATGTGGGAAGAGATTCTGATCTCTTTTTGAATGATTATGATTTAAAACACTCCATACAAAGTAAATTTCAAGTAGTAACTAAATAAAATATATAATTACAGACTATTCTAAAATAGAAAAAAACCAGGAAATATTCCAATCTCTTGATCTTGACTTATAAATCAGGATGAAAATAAAACCATTTTCCTATCTTTATTTCCAAAGACATTCCAGGTAATACAGCATCTGTATCATAGCATGTAGTGTGTGGATGTGTGTATGTGAGTATGTGTATGTGTATATGTTTCTGTATACGATTTACAGTCATAGGTATATGGAGAGAGGGCACTTCACATGTCAAATCCTTCCTAAATGTTTATTCATTCATCTTAAAATAAGGTACATTTTATTGTGAGGCTGACTGCTTGGATTTTTAAATTTTTTTTTTTTAAGCAGGGAAATCTCTCAACTGTGTAAACATTGTCTTTCACAAGAACTTGAGAGCGCACCTTACTTCGCAGAACTATATATGTATTTTAAAATAATTATTTTCTATATTTTAAGAAGGCCTGAGAGAATTGTTGTTCTTTAATTTTATTTTTTTTTTAATTACAAATTCTGTTCTCCATGAAGAATCTAAATACTCATACTTCCACTGGGAAATTTGTCGGTTGCTATCAGCTTGAGTCAGTAACGGGCACAGCTGAGCTGGTACTGCAGGTATCTAACTCTGAGTTTATTTATACAGGGATATTTAAAGAAGAGCTAACGTTCGGTGTTGTTTTTGAATGCAGGTGTTCAATATGCTTTAACCAGTGAACATCCGGTGTGATTATTTTGTGAAAATCAGTCTTCTGTTTAGATGTGACCTTGAAGTATAGATGAACCAAGAGCATACTCAGCACTGCTTAAGAGCCAGTTGGACTTTGCTCTGAAGTGATGTGTTTTATTCTTCCTCATACTGGCAACTGATTTTTTCTTTTTTTTTCATCTTAGCTGCACATTTAGGTGACAACTGGCTTATCTTCAGTGAAAGGGAGTCCTACAACAGCTTGACAGCTAGTAGCATGGTGACATTAGAAGAGTGAAGGAGTTGAAAGCAGGGCAACTGGGAAAGGAAAATAGATTTTAATCAATTGCTCACAAACTTTTTACTTATTTTGAGAAGTCAGCTGATTTCAGTAACTAAGGCACATTTTAAGAAGAGACGTCTTTGACTTTTGAATTAAAAGTTCACATTTGCAGCATTTCAGGAGATTCTGTAACAGAACTATAGAGAGCTAAATATTCATCCTCATGGATGCCATATTTTGGCGTAGGAGAAACAGTTGTCCAACTTCCTGTAAAATGAGGAAGCCGCAGGGTCAGTGTTGTTCAGTCCAAGGGCTGCTGTTAGATTAAGTATGCACAGAAAGAAAAACTCCTGATTTGCCTTGGTGATTGCTAATTAAATAGATCATCTTCAGTAAGTTTCAAATATACTAAAGCTGACAGAAGCCAAACTTGTGTGTCAGTGGCTCAGTTGATCAAAAATATTCTTAAAGCTCCTCAAAGCATCTTATCCTGAAATTCATTCCAGAGCAGCATCTTTTAAGCCTGGAGATCTTCTGAATGACATCAAGAGGTGTTAGATGAATCTTAATTTTGAAGGCAATGCACTGTCCTTTAGTTATTGGTTTAGTTAAAGATAAAATTAAATTCAAATATTTATGTGCAGTAATTCTTGGATAGGCCATTAACTTTTGGAAAGCCCTGATGTCACTTATTTTAGCAAAATATGAAAAATTAAATGAAGTAAATCTGCAGAGGATAATTTTTCTGTTGAATTTCAGGAAATTTAGTGGAGCAGACGGGGAGAACTCTTAACCCAAAGGTGTTGTAGAGCACACCTCACTTCCAGGCAGCTGGGAAAGGGGTTTTGTAGTACTTCAGACTTACAGTGGTGGTTTTCAGGAGTTTCCGTTTAAGCTTATGTGATCATCTTTTCAGTAAGGATCACAACTGAAACTGGATTTCAGGATAAGAGTGACAACGTTTTCAGGAAGTTAAATATCAAAGCAAATAAGTGCTGAATCTTCCTGCCATGGAGTCAAGCACACCGTTCAGCAGACCTTCATACAAAGCCTATATCGGCATAACTCTTATGACAAGTTTATCCAGGAGGTTCATCTTCAAAAACAAGAATCAAGAAAGAAGTTTTCTTAAGGAAAGAGTCAGTCTCGTGCTGCATGAGACTACCTTATTCCTGAGTTTGACAGTTTAATGCTAGTTGCTTTTTGATGTATTTTAGATTTTACATCTTCATAAGCACATTCTTAAATTAAGTAAAAATAAATTCTTTATATATGATTACAAGGGTTCCTTTTTTTTTTTTTTTTTTTTTTTTTAAATCTGTACTGAAGGGAAAAGGACCCAGCCAACATGGTGTACATAGGTTAGGTAGATACTGAATTTTTTTAAACTTTCATGCTTTGGCCAGGTGAGGTTTTTTCCCCCCTCCCCTCAGGACCCTGCAAAGATACAACTCTGCAAAAAGCTAAGTGCCTTCTGTGATATGCTCATTTTAATTTTAATGGAAGCTGAGACTGTTCAACACCTTGTAGTAGACACTCAGCAGCTCAAAGGCCTTCAATTTCCTTCTCAAATGCAGGGGAAAGAACAATAAAGTACAATCTCAAGACAGTCAGTGTGCCCTCAAGGAGATTTCCTTCCTGACCCAAATCTAGCAATCAGTGAAATGTACTGTAGGACATCAGGAATTTCTGACAGAACAAGCTATGTCTGAAACTCTGTTATTCCTTTCTGAGCTTTAATAGTGAGGGAAGTGACAACCAAAAAACTGGTGGAGAAGATTAGGAAAGTAGATGGGTGGGAGATTTGCAGTTGAGTGCCAGCGGAGGAGCTGGGGTAGGCTTCTACTTCCCATCAGAAAATCTCAGTCTTCCGATGGGATCACCTTGAACGGATTTATATGAATATGAACAAATACGAACACGGTGGCCGATCAATCAGCTGTGTTGCTGGATGGCCAAATCTCCCGTCAGCCTGCGAGGGCTTAGCTGGGGTGCTCATCACAGGGGCAGGGAGTGGTGTTGTGGTATGATAGAATCAAGTTTATAATTCCTCTTCCTTTCCAGGTGCTGAACCCTTTATCCTAAACACAGCAGGGAGATAAAAATTATTGCGCAGTAGAGTAAATCCTTGCCAGACTAAGAAGGAAATACTCTTAAGCTTTAATTTACTAGACGTAACATAAAAATACTCAGACAATCCTACTTTGTATTTATGATTGTTATTGTACGCTTGAGTTCTGTATGTAAATAAACTGGTCCTGGACATATTTTAAATGACAAGATTTGTAAGTAATTTGCTTTTTGTAAATATTATCTTTCGGTCGCTTACTAGCGAGCAGTGCAATCCTTTCTCCTCAAACTGAAAGGTGCTGTGTGGACATCTAAACTCTTGCAACACTGATGATAAAGCAACCAAGCACAGAACCTGCATTTTGAGCTGCAGGGTATCAGTACAGATATACTGGGTATTTGCTATGTGTGGTTCTAATCTGCCTCTTACTGAGGATTCTTGTTTTCACTGAGGGCATCTGCTGTGTCTTTGTTAAATGAGGCCAAAAGAGAAGAATATAGGAATGGAAGTGTTTGAGAACAAAGTTGATGGGGGGAAAAAAGCTAATGAAGACTTTCATGTTTTCTGAAATGTTTTTATTTTCTTCTGGAAAAAAAAAAACAACAATAAAATGTTTGGGTCTATTGTTACAGAATTATATCTCTCTGTGTTCTAATATTGCTTTGTGGGTGTGGAAGGCAGGATTCCTTTTCTCATATATGAGTGGTGCAATACCATCTCCTGTCCAGCCAAGTTCTAGACGCGTGATTGGAGTTGCATAGCTGCAAGTGCCTGCACGCTGAAAACAAACCTGGTGCATAAAGGAAGAAAACCCCAACAGAACTACAAGACTTTTAAGGAAGCATAATGCAAGATTTGAATATGGGAATACTTACTGTTGCAATTAGATTTTAAGATGGTGAAATAAGAGATAATGGGAAACTGACTTTTTGTAACAAATTTCTGAATGTAGATTATTTTACAGTTGCATTTGTGTTCTGGAGAACAGAAGCTACTTTCATTTCTCACAGAGAAAAGAATCAGGTGTGGGTTTAAACAAAAGAAAAAAAATCAACAGGAGTTGAAAATTACAGAAATTTAAATAATAACTGAGCATGCTAACTAACATAACTAGCTTACCCTGAGTTATAACTGCTAAACCCAATAAAGCATTATCTTCATCTAGAGAGAACCTACAAAATGTGACTTCAGCCTTAATTTCTTTGTGCAGATGTATTCTTGCCCAGGTTTAGCAAAAAGCTAAGAGCTATTTTGCTACTGTTTTTCATTTCCCCAACTTACATATCCACTTCAAACATCACTTTTATCGGTTTGGACAATAGAAATTAAATCTAGATCAATGACTAGTGTAGGTAAAATGTGTCTGAGTAATGAAGAGCAAGATTCTTTCTACTATGACAATGAGTAATTTAAGCAATCCTCTTGATTCTCCAGCTCAGAAAGTTGGCAGATGCCCAGCCTAGACAAACGAACAACCAAGATCAAGTCTCTGTTTATTTTAAAAAGTGATTTTAGTCACAGTAATCGTCATCAATTTTAGCAATGATTTCTGGGAACACAAGCCTGCATTTCTAAAATCTCACCTATTATTCTATACAGCTAGT
Organism: Chlamydotis macqueenii; assembly: GCF_036417535.1. Classification (NCBI taxonomy): domain Eukaryota; kingdom Metazoa; phylum Chordata; class Aves; order Otidiformes; family Otididae; genus Chlamydotis; species Chlamydotis macqueenii. Next base: position 78,651,146 of record NC_141593.1, on the reverse strand, counting down.
AATGCAGACCTAAATTCCTGCATTAGTTTTGAGTCTGAATGCCTCTGTTGAGAACATTTGGTTTTCCCTGCACTGGACTTTGGCACGAAGAGCAGAGTCCCTAGATTTTATAATTGCAGTTCTGAAATTCCTATTGGAATTGGCTATTAAATATGGCTACTTTTAGTCATTAAAAACTTATGAACTTAAATTACAAAAAAACCGCCCCTCAATTAAAAAAAAAAACCAAAACCCAAATCCTGCTTATCTGCTTGATTGACTAACTTAATAAAGTGAAAAATATTGTCAGAAACATGTTCACCTAAGGCTAAAATGTACTAGCCTAAGTTAAGGATAAGAATTATTTTTCTGTTTGGATCATAACACTTTGTGAATTTTTTCTTCGGTGTCAAGCATAGAGGTAATTTAAAATTATAGATGCTCCAGGTTAGAATTTAAGCATAAATTTTCAAAATATATTGTTTTGGATATGTTTTGTATCAAAGCTGAATTTCCAAATTCATCTTTTTATGCAATGGGTTAGGTATTCTAGCGGTTCTTGCATTGTATTTAATCTAGTAAGGTGGAAAATAAAAAGTTAATAGTTTGATTATTGTGAGTTTTGTAACTTTCAGAAGTATCAACAGTTGTTACAATTTAAAAAGTAATCTTAAAGATGAAACTGGAATATACCAAAATCAACATAGATATCTAGTTTACAAATTCTAAATCAAAACCAAAATAGTACTTCAAACAAGGCAGTATTTTATGGTAGTTAATGGAAAGATACTGCATCATGCAATACAAATATAAATGCCAGTAAATGTGATATTGTCAATGTACTGCTGGTGTAAGAGTTGTATGAAAAGAGAAGTATGTTTTATGAACATTTATAAATGTTAATTATCTCTCTAAAATAATAATAGTAATAATAATAATAATAATAATAATAATAAAAAAAAATAAGGAATACTTATTGATAATTGCATTTTTTACTAAGCAGGAAATGTATGGGATCAAATGTGGCAAAAATCTCTTAATAGATAATTGACATGAGTTGTTTTTTCTGTTTTTCAGTCCACTGAAACTCTGATTCTTTTTCCTTATATAACTGGGAAGTGTTTAGTCAAAAAATGAAGACAATGCATATGCTTTAGTGTTCGACTTTTAGGAGCTCATCTAAAAGATCCCATTTTGCATTAAGTTATCACTCATTTCTTGCTTTTCTCAAAGACTTTATCACTCATTTTGGGTCAGATTGTGCCATGTTTTTTTTAACTAGAATTCTCTAATCGGAGGTTCTGCTGAAAAATCAGTTGTCTGATCAGGATCACTGTGAGATTCCTCTGAAAGAAAGAGCCCGATGCCTCATAAAAATAGAATAAGTGGAAGTACTGATAGTGTGTCAGCGGTATGAAAGCTGGAAAATGAAAGCAGAGTTGATAGCAAATGAGACTCAAAAATAGAATCTGAGTTAAAGGTGATGTTTTGGCTGTTGGGTCTTCTTCAGGCCATAAGCTGAAAACTGACATTTTTCTGTTTCTTCTTCAGCCTGAGGAAGGCCTCAAAGACAGAGCATTGCCTTTAACCTTGTTCTGTGTTCCAACATGTATTTTAAAGACTAGATGAATGTTGTTGGGGCGAAGGTGATAGAGTACCAGCAGATCAGAAGAAAACTGCCGTTAGTTTTCTTAACTAAGCAGACTTTGAGAACTATTCCCCCAGAGTTACTCTAAATTCAGTATTCTGTCCATGGACACTCCTGGTAAATAATTAAGACTGCTGCTGACTTAACTAAGCCTAATTAGGGATCTAAACATTCATCTAAAAATTCACTGTCTCAACATTTCCCTAGTGATGGTGTCTTACAGGGAGGACCTGATTCAGCCATCTTGACTTTAATGGTATGATATTACTTGTGCACGGAGTTTCATTGAGGTTAAAAGGCCGGATTCCAATCTCATCTGTATAAGGGGTACATCTTGAGTAGAGCTAGTAAGGTCAGAGGAGTTACTTTAGATTTATAGCAGTGTAAGTAAAAGCTTGTAGGGTATATTCACATAAGATTTATTTATGCTTGTAAAGGCGACGTGCCTGGGCACTTAGGTTTACTCTTAAAGATACGAATTTCAACATTCATGTCGTGTTCTGTATGCCTACCTAACTTACATATTTCCTATAAGTTATCGGTTTATAATTCATATGTAAATGTAAACTCTTTAAAATAATGTGTCCTTGAATTTGAGGAGGTATTGGGGGAGGGGAGGGATGGATAAAAATATTGACTCTTTTTTTCAGCTCAGGAATGGCAGTTCATTTCTTCTCACAGAGATCTCGTATAGACTCATTCCTGTACTATATATGCTAGCATGCTCTGCTAAAAATGGGTCTGCCGTTGACAGATGTGGCCTTAGGCATGCAGAGGCTGTGACATTCATGGGCATAATGTATGAAAGCCTAAAACACAGAGGATGCATCTTTCTGATTTTCTCAAAATAAAGTGATGGAATCACACTGACTTTGTAGGACTACGTGCAACCTCCACAAGAAACAAAAATAGTATTGTTTAGAGCTATAGGAACAGCTAAAAAAAATACTTAGCGCATTTACAACATGGTGTATTCACAACATTGCACAAGCCTTAACTAATTTATCAATAAGATAAGTGATTTGACATGATGTCTTTTCCACTTAGTATAGCCATGGCTTTAGGTAAAAAATAAATATATATATGTATAGTATATAACAGGGAACAAAATTGTGTCAGAGAACAAAACACAGCAAAGTCTACACAGTCATGAGTGTTTCCATAATGAAAATTTGCAGGGTAAAATGCAGAAGACAGGATATGGACGCAGCAGCAGAGGCAAGTTCTGTTCCTCCCTAAGCCTCATTTGTTTCAGTTAGGTTAACTGGGAATGGTTTTTTGATTGTTGGTTTGTTGTTTTGGTTTTTTTTTTAGTATTTTCCATCTAGTGATGGAATAACAAAGTACCTCTTTAACACCGTGATTATTGTAATCCTAGATACTTTTGAAGCGGCAGCTTTGTAAAGAGAATTCGCTAGCTGCACTGCAGGTCTGCTTATCCACCATCAATCTCTGCTGGGCTCCCAAAGAGCTAAGTTTCATAGTATGGAGCTTCTCAACAAAACCAAATTCTGGTAGGCAACTGTCACCTATGCGACACTTGTCCTGCATGGAAAAATGTTTGTAATTTTTTTCTACAAATTATTATCATGCTGGCTAAGTGTTTTTTTTTTTCTTGGCGTTGATACCTACTAATGAAGACAGTAAATGTTCAGATGTCCGTGGCTGGCTGAGGTGGGCTTCCAAGCATACGAGTAGTGACTGAACTATGGAAATAACCTGGAAGATATTTCAGTGGTGGCATAGATGTTGATAAAAGGCTTATGCCGGAAGATGTCTTTGCTTTAGTAAGATAAGCACAAGTCCTTGCTATGCAGAAAGGAGCCAAATTTTTTAACCAAACACAATGTTTTACAGAAAATAAACAAACAACCAACCCCACCAACAGTCTTGGAAAGTACGAAAGCAACCATTTTGAAGATAGGAGGCAAAATTATTTGATTCTGGAGGAAAAGGAGAAGTGAGATTTAAAATCCTGAATAGAACTGTGCTATAGATTTTGAGATAACAAAAAATGTCCTTCAGAGGAGAGTGTCAGTGGTACGGGCATTAGGCTTACAGTGGTTTTACATCGCAGACGTAAGGAGAGTGCCCAGAAAATGCTCTGGTAAATAAAAATGGCAGCTAACCCAATTGGCAATGAACTGGGATTACAGAATGACGATGTAAACGCAGCTGAGAGTCAGAGATGTTTTCCAAGCACAGCTTTTAGAATTCCATATTTTGGAGTGAATGATTTTGAGCAAAGAAATTGAGGAAAACACAATATATTTATTGAATAAATGTGGGTTCACTGGGGACTGAAATAAGTGGTGCTTACTGAAATGCATATGGCCATCTTAACATTTTTCTGAAACAAGCACCCAAGTCTTTGTTTGTAAAGCTATGAATATGTATTTTGCACTGTTTTTGTATTATTTACATAAATGTTGATCTAAATTTTTTTTATATTGTCGCTTTCAGTCACAGTTTGCAATGCTTCTGATATTAAAGTTTTACCTGTAGATACAGATTAATTGTTTTGGAGTGAACTGCAGTTTGTACTCCCTGTAACTCACTATTTCAGCAGTTACTTTTCTGGCTTCATGATTATATTCCCTTGATTTACATGTAAGAAAATGTCAATTCTGCCTATCCATTAATGTTGTCTTAAGGTAACTTACAGACACACAAACTCCAAAGCAATGCTGATGTATCCCATTTCTCTACTATTGGCGTTTTAACTGCTCTTTTAAATAACCTGTATATGGTTGCAAGAATAAAACAGTATGTCCCATGAAGTTGCAAACAGCAAGTTTCAGGAAGAGATTTCATCGTCTATTTAAATCATAGGACACATCCAGTAACAACTGGCATTTTTTCAAAGTGTGTGTAGTATTTACAGTCTAAACAATAAAACACTAAGCCACAGGCGTTATTTAGTAACTCCTGCTCTAGAAACTAAGGCAATCTACACTTAATTAATGAGATCATGGTCAAAACTGGAAGGAACATTTTAAACCAAAGGAGAGGAAATGGTATGTCTCAGGTTAGGCTACATAACTGATGTGTGAAACTCACTTTCATGGGTGATAACCAGGGCGATATTGCAGCAAAGTATTAGGTATGCTGTGGATATCTTGAGTAGTGACAGTTATGTTATATGAGAGGTTATACGCTGTACAGATAACTAATCTGCAAGTAAAAGAAAAAACTTTTCTTCTGGTCTGGCAACTTCATTATTGTCCGTTCTTGTGTGTAAATTTTTTTTTTTTTCTGTGTAAATAATGTTGTCCAGCCACAGAGTCAGGATCTGATGCAGGGTATCAATTCCCATTCTTTTTTCCATTGGATACATAACTCCCACAAACTAATGGAAATTGCATCTGGGACAGCAATAGTTAAAAATTCATTAGGGTTGTGATTAAAGGGTTTGTGTGAGAAAAAAAAAACAGTACAAAAATTATATTAATGTAAAGTGCATAAACCAATGTGGTCCTTCAGTTGTGAAAATTGAAGATATCTCAAACGTAAGAATTTTATAGGACATCAATAATTTTATAATTTTAGGGCTGCTGTGTTTTAAACCTCAGCAAATGCAACTGAAACGTTTCCGTAGGATATTTTCAAGGCATGTCTCTTTAATGTGACCATTTCATAGATCAAATATTCTGCTGAAATTTTAAAATGAAGCTTTCTTTTTACCTGTAAGAGCACTGCAAAAGCATAGAGCCACTTCTTCTGTAAAATTTCATGTACGCTATGCATCTGTGGTCCTTCTCTGTAAAATTTAACCTGCTCTTTTTTTTGAGGCAGAGGAAGACTCCTGCAAGCCTTTTGCATTTATCTTCTTTTACTGTTTTGAGGATTTTTTGGTCTGATTTTCACATAGCTCTTTCCTTTATGTCTTTCAATACGTATTTTCCTCTCTCCTTGAGACTCAGTGAAGCACTTTTGCCTCTTTCTTCCATGCACCTTTTGACTTTCTTACTCTTCTTATTCAAGTACTGGTGGATGATCTTCCTCTTAAGTTAGCGAAAAGTATCTCAGCCTAAAACGCTTGTGCCATGAGGTTATATCGTTATCTGTCGCACCAGCCAACAACTCCAAATTGGTTTAGCACCTTTAATAAACAGCCTGGCATAAATATGTGAAAATCACACCCTTCTTTATGCGAATAGGAAAACCTGTATGTTGCCGGAATCATTATTTAAAGACTTTTCCAATTGTGACAAGAACCACAAGACCAAAACTACAGTGTGTTTTATGTACGCCTGGCCATCATAGACGCAGTAAAAAGGTGAGACAAATTTACAACCCTGCGTAGTATAAAACATCTCAAGATCACCTCAGCATGTGCATATGCGTTCTGAAGCTACAGAATATGGAGATTTTAAAGGTGGCCTAAATCATTTCAGCTCTTTTGTTATCAAAATAGTGTAATGAATCGGTAGCAATGTCATAAAAGGCTTTTCTTAACATTCTGTTACAGTCCTCTAGAATCTTTAAAAATTCAGTTCCAATAAAAATATATATAAACCTAAGCTTTATTAATCACGTCTGCCTATGCACTCAAATAGGACGTTATTGCCATCCCAACACTAGTTTTAGGATGTTGTTTCTTGCTATTTCTTAATTAGACTTAAATTCCAAAGTCATGTCTCAGAGTTTCAGGGCACTCCTCCTGCCTGACCCTCAAGGCAGAATGATGGGCACTCGCCTGAGGGCAAAGGCTGCAGCTCTGGCTGGGGCATCTGCACCGGCTACCACAGTGGTGGCCGATGCTTCCGTGCAGACGGAGCTGCTGAAGGGAGAGGCTGCGGTGCAGACCTTGGACTGCAGGAAGTGCCTGGACCCTTCTCCTAGGGCAGGGACAGGTGGTGGCCCTGCCTCCAGGTGTGCCCAGGTGGAGGAGCTCCTGAGGTGGACGGTTGAGGTGCAGGAGCTGGTGAGGAGACTGCGGAGCATCAGGGAGGCTGAGAGGGAGTTGGATGCTTGGTCCCAGGTGCAGTCTGCACTGGGCCAACAGCCTACGGCCAAACAGCCAAAAACTCCTCCACCAACACATGCGGAAGGAAGGAGAGCCAACAATGCAGAAGAATGGAAGCTTGCAACAGCAAGGGCCAGCAGAAGGAAGAGACTTCCCCCAAAACCTGAGGTGTCCTTGCAGAACTGCTTCACCACTCTGTAGACCAAGGAGGAAATACCCAGTGCATCAGGAGAGATGCTGGAGCAGCCAAACCCGATCCCTGTATAATGACGAGCGCAACTAAGAAAAGGTGACAGGTGATAGTAGTGGGCAACTCTTCTGGAGGCACCCATTTGATCTCTAGAGAGGTGTGCTGCTTACCAGGGGCTCGTATCAGGGGTGTCACCGAGAGACTACCAAACCTCATACAGCCGATAGACTATTATCCACTGCTGATGTTTCACGCGAGCACCAGTGACACAGCCAGGAACAGCCTTAGGAGTATCATGAAGGACTACAGGGCCCTGGGAACAATGATTGAGGACTCTGGCGTGCAGGTAATCTTTTCATCTATCCTCCCGGTCAAAGGGAAGGGGCCTGAAAGGGCCAGCTGAACCTGGCTAATCACCCAATGGTTACAGGAATGGTGCCACAGCCAGGGGTTTGACTCCTTAGACCATGGGACTCGCTTTGAGAAACCTAGTCTACTGGGGGTTGGTGAGGTCCATCTATCAGAGAAGGGGAAGAGCATTTTTGGCCATAGGCTTGTCAAGCTGGTGAAGAGGGCTTTAAACTAATATTGCCGGGAGAGGAGAACCTCAATCCATTCCACTACTGTCAGTGTGGCACCAGTGCCAGCAACAGATGCCCAGAGCCTGGAGAAGGTTCACAGGTCATCAGGAGACCACCTAAAGAGCAGACCAAAGGAATTCCAGATGATCCAGCCAGCAAGTAGAATTCATCAGGCGCCTAACTTTAATGCCTCTGTGCAAACACACGTAGCATGGGGAATAATAATGAGGCATTAGAGATGTGTGCACGCTGGCAGGGCTATGATTCTTACTATCATCATGGAGACGGGGGATGTGGGATGGCTCCTATGACTGGAGTGTTGGAATGGAGGAACAGAGGCTCTTTAGGAAGGACAGGCAGGGGAGATGAGAAGCGGGTGTCACGCTCTGTGTCAGTGACCAGCTGGCATGCATGGAACTCTACTTGGGGATGGACGAGGAGCTGACTGAGACCTTATGGGTCAGGACCAAAGGGAGGGCAGGGACAGGTGACATTACAGTGGGAGTCTGCTGCAGGCCACCTGACCAGGAAGACCAAGTGGATGAGGCCCTCTGTAGACATGTTCAGAAGCCCTGGTCATCATAGGGGACTTCAACTACCCCGATATCTGTTGGAGGGACAATGCAGCAGCACATAAGCAATCCAGAAGGTTCCTGCAATGCATGGATGATAACTTGCTTTTGCAAGTGACAGAGGAACCAGCGAGGAGAGGTGCTATGCTGGACCTTGTTCTCCCAACAAGGGGGAATGGGAACTTAAGGGCAGCCTTGGCTGCAGTGACAATGAGATGGTAGAGTTCAGGATCCTTGGGGCAGCGAGGAGGGTGTGCAGCAAGCTGTCTGCCCTGGACTTCAGGAGAGTAGACTTTGGCCTCTTCAGAGATCTGCTGTGCAGAATATAATGAGATACAGCCCTGGAGGGAAGAGGGGCCCAAGAAAGCTGGTTGATGTTCAGGGATCACCTCCTGATGCATCCCCAATGAAGAGGAAGTTGAGTAAAAACACCAGGAGGCCTGCATGGATGAAAAAGGAGCTCCTGGACCAACTGAAAAACAAAAAGGAAGCCTACAGAGAGAGGAAGCAAGGACAGGTATCCTGGGAGAAATACAGAGAGATTGTCTGGGCAGCCAGGGATCAGGTAAGGAGCGCTAAAGCCCCGATGGAACTAAATCTGGCCAGGGGCAGCAAGAAAAGCTTCTATAGGTACATCAGGGATAAAAGGAAGACCAGGGAGAATGTGGACCCTCTCTGGAAGGAAACAGGAGAGTTGGTTGCCCAGGACGTGGAGAAGGCTGAGGTACTCAACCACTTTTATGCCTCTGTCTTCACTGGTGCTCTAGCCACATTGCCCAAGTCAGAGAAGGCAAAGGCAGTGACTGGGAGAATGAAGAACTGCCCACTGTAGGAGAAGAGTGGGTTCAAGACCATCTGAGGAACCTGAAGATACACAAGTCCATGGGACTTGATAAGATGCAACCACATGTCCTGAGGGAACTGGCAGAGAAAGTTGCCGAGCCATTATCCGTCATATTTGAGAAGTCTTGGCAGTCCAGTGAAGTTCCCACTGACTGGGAAAGGGGAAACATAGTCCTTGTTTTTAAAAAGGAAAATAAGGAAGACCTGGGGAACTACAGGCCAGTAAGTCTCACCTCTGTGCCTGGAAAGATCATGGAGCAGATCCTCCTGGAAACTGTGCTAAGGAAATAAGGAGGCGATTCGTGACAAACAACATAGCTTGACTAAGGACAAATCATGCCTGACCAAAGTTCTGCTTGGGCTTGGTATTGCATTGATGTTTTGATGGGATGTGAATTTTTTTTTCCTTTTTTTTTCCCCTGTCACGTAACAGAAAAAAAGTGAAGTAAAATATCTTTAACATTCAAAAAAAAATCTGTTAACCCTGTTTTACCTACATTCACTATCCTTTCTTGTCCAAAATAATTAATTTCATTTTGATGTGAATGTTAAGAGTTAGTGTTTGCTCAGCATCAAGAAGTGGAAGGAGAGTTTCAGAAACACGTTTCGCCACAGAGGCTAAGTCACCCTCAGTATAAGCCAAGGACCTTTCAGGTTGTTGTATAATTTTTATTGAATGCAAGATGTTCTTCTGAAGCATTATCACTTATGTGATGAGAGATGGAAGGAGACAACAACAGGTGTTGTACTAGAATATGCTATTTACCTTCTTTCAACCGCTCTGACTCCGTTTCTGGCCTTTAGTTTTGCTATATGCATAGGGATTAAACATTTCTTCTTAGGGAAAAAAACGTACCCTTTAAAAACATAGTATGTATTTTGAAATAAAAATATAAGATTCCGACAATAAGGGAATTCAGAAACTAAAACTGACAGCATGTTTCTGTAATAATTTTGCCCTACAGAGGCTGTTATTATGGGACTGTATTGGGATCATGAATAATACCTTCGATTAAGATAACAGCAATAAGAAAATCTGTGTTAAAAACGTTTAGTCTGGCTGTCTTTTTTAAGTTATTTTTTCCCATGCTTCTATGTCACTATGCAGAATCTAAGCATAAAATCTGTGAGGGGGAAAAATAATGCTTGCCGAATCAAATGCAGCAAATCAAGAGGGCACTGCAATGCTATCTGCAAACCTCTGATTAAAAGAAAGTGTTGAAAATTAAATTCAGTCACTGTGGAAGAGAGCTGGACTTGTCCCATTAAATACAGATTGCTAGCCTCAGTTTTCAGATGCGCTATACACAGCAGTGCCACATGGTGATGGCAGCTGCATCCCCTCACAGGGGAGATCCCTGAAATGTTCTTCAAGGTGCTTTCAGAAAATACCTGTGTAAGCAGTCATACAAAAGGCCAAGGCGGGCTGAATGGCACACACGGTGCCACTGTGGAGGTTTCCAGCTGTAATAGCAATCAGACCCTTGCACGGTTTGTGTGACATTTTTTGTCCTGGCTATTGATCATAACCCTTCCCTGCTCCTACCCTTGTTGTTTCGAGAGCAGGCATGGGACCAAATGAGTTTTACTTCACCTCCCTCACACTATTCTAGGGAAGAGCGTTATCAAAATAAAAATCTAACACTGAAGAACAGGCTGATAATAGTTCTGTGTAGCCACTTCATTGCTGCCTACGAGACCGTAGGTTTTTATTTTTGGAGGGCGGAAGATAGAGTGCAACTTTCCTTTCATAGATCAGGACAGTGACAGTAATGAAATGCAGCTTAGCAGTGCTGCTTTTTACACTTTTCTGTCGGAGGCTTCTGCTTGCAAACCTGCAGATCCAGAAATAACATTATTCAAGTTACTGGGCTTTGCACCAAGACTTCTCTGTTGCTTCATTTTGTATCACATGATTGACTATTTTTATTGATATTAATTAACACAGAAATATTTTTAAATATTTTTTTTCATGGTATTCTGTGAGAAACTAATTTTCAAAATTAAACAAAAAGTACTCAAGACAAAAAAAATGTATTTAGTAATTAGATGGGGTTTTTATTAGGGCTTTTTTCCTCAGGGTCACCCTCAATGTAAAACAGTATTTTGCAGAGAGAAAGTTAATGCAGTGGATTACTGTCAAACATTTGATTGTACTTTTATGCAAATGCCTTATATTCTGATTCAATACTTGGGTTACAGGGTGTGTGGTATTATCTTACTATCTTGTTATGTCACACGTATTATGAGCCATCGTTTCTTATTTCACAGGACTAGGGATTTTCAGAACAGATGTGTCGTTTGTTCTGGACTAGGACATCTGTATGAATGAATATTTGCAAAAGTACCAATATTAGCATTTGTGGTACTTCCACCTCTGCCACGGTAACACAGACTTACCTACCTACATTTTCACAGGTCACACCAACATTAATGGAGTAAAGTTCTTTGCTAACATCGTATTTGTGGCTTCTTACTGCTGCTCTGTTGCTCTGGCTCTATTCAGTTCCACAGAAATCAAGATGGTAAAGACCTGATGGGTCATCTAATACTTTTCTATGCCACTGTGGGATTGTTCCTTAAAGTATATTCTCCAGAGTTTTGTCTTGCAAAGAACAGCAGTCCGCTATTTCCCCTGGGAAAGTTTTCAACGGTCTGATAGAATTCACCATTAGGAACATTTTCCTTTTGTTCAGCTTACATTTTCCTTTTCTTCATTTCATTCAGATACTTTTATTTAACGATAATGATCTGACAATCACACTGTATCAGCTTTCCAGATACATTCACAAACACTTGGAATCTAATTCTGCAGTTGTTAGTAATGCACCATATCCTGCAAGTGACGAAAATTTAGTCCTCAAACACGATTCTGCAAGATGCTGTGCATGTCCCGCAAAGTGTCACACGTCTCCCAAATTCAGCATCTCCTGGTTAAATTCAAGCCTTTTGCCTTTGTGTTCAAACCTCTCCATAACATTGTCCTACCTTGTATGACCTAGACATTTGACCTGCCTCTGCCCTCTCTTTTCTCCTAATGATGTTATCCTTGGTGCCCTGGCTGTCTGCTCCCTTCCCTGTCTGAGTTTTTCTGTCTCCTCCTCTCTTTTTGCATAGAGCATCCTCCGCGAGTGGAGTTATGAAACACCCACCTTCTCCTTAGCAGGATCTCTGGCTAAACTCCAGTTTTTGGCATTAAGATTAAATAAATGTGGGTGATCTGTTTCAATGTTTGGAAGTATATTTATTTTCCAAGTTATAAACATTGAAATAATCCACCCTGAGGTAAACTCACTTTTGCTAAATAACCGCAGTTATTTAATTTTTGCTGTGAGGTTTGCATCTGTCCTCCCGTTTTATCCTGTTTGTGAATTTGAGTTGAGATTGTAGGAAAAGTAAACTTGTCTGGGAAAAGATGATGTTTGCTTGGAAGTACAGTGCCTCATTTAAGAAAGAAATGATGCATTCTTAGTAGAAAAATGGTAGTAGTATTAGGTTTATCCATTTGGTTTATCAATGGGGAAAAAAAATTCTGCAATTTTCAATAGTCTTTGTACTTCAACATCCAGTGTAGCTTGGGCCTCAAATAAATTAATAAATAGAAATTAATTAGGGGAAAACTTCATTTTTGAGTGGAGCTCAAACTGCATTTTGAGTGGAGCAGGAATTCCCCTGTACAAATACTGCTCAGCTGAAAAAAAAATAGGCGCGAAGAATGATTTAGGGTGCTGAAGCCTAGTGATGACTAACCTGTTTGACATGAACTGTAGAAGTATTTGCAGTCGGTCTGGGCTGTATCTGCAAATTAACGGTTATTTGCTCAAGTTTTATGGGTGCCTTTTTATAAGCTGTGTCAGCTGTTTGCTAGATAAGTGTATATATATAAGTATATATATAATCTATCTCTCTCTCTATATATATTGCTCTCTGTTGGAAGTATCCTCAGAGTTTTAGGGCTCGTGTGCATATTGAATCTGAAGGTGATCCTGCTTTGCTGTGAGAGGTTGTTTGATGAAAGTAAGGCGGAAGAAGTATTAATGACGTATCCAGTGGTGCTGGGTTGAATGAGTGAGAAGAGGGGAAGCTCAGACAAGAGCCATTCTCATTTGATTTATCAGAAAAAAAAAAAAAAACTCCACCTATTTTCCATTTTCTTTCTGATCTTGCATGGAAACAAATCTGGGAAGAACATCTCCTGTTTTTAGCCCTAGTTCTGTTGCTATCTTTCATTACTTTCTGCAACTCCTTTGGGAACTGTCTCGGGTTTTTTGGTTTTTTTTTTTATTTGACCTGACATAAGTATCTCTCAATTTTACAAGAAGACATTTATTTGTTTCACTGATATCTAAATTTTCTTCTGTGATTTGCCTCAGGCCTGTGTTGTGTTATCTCTGGACAGAGGCCTATGCACTCTTATGGCTCCCCCACCCTATCAGTAACATCTTTAAATTATCATCACTTAACACTTCAGTGAAAAAGTCCTCTGTTATTACAAGAGAAAACAATTTGTTTTACAGCTATTTGTATAGCAGAATTCCGCTATGTCCTTTGACTATGAAACAAAGGTTAACAAAATATACAATTTTGTACTTTGTTCAGTTAATGAAAAAAATAATAATTGTTTTAACATTTTATTATTTTTAGGATCTTGTGCTTTGATATTTTTGCCAAATCCCCCCAGTTATAAATCAGCCTCCAGCAAAATAATGATTACTTAAGAGTGAATTTGGTAAAATCGTGCACCTTAGCACCTTTGTTACTTATCTTTCTTTGAGCCTATGGAAAATTTATATTATATGGGTTTTATATATATATATATATAATTTCTATTAAAATTTTCATATAAACTTAAAGTGCGATGATATCCTTGTATATAGAACAGAGAAACCTTTCTTGCCATCATTCCTAGCTACCTTACTGCCTTTCTACAAACTCTTAATTGAGGTGAGATTGTATTCCTCCATTTATCTCAAATTTCTCAGGCCTATTTTAAATAGATTGATATTATTTCTTTGAAAAATGAGAAGCGTAGCCACAAAGAGAGAAAATCCCATGCACGCACACACTCTCCGTTGCCAGTTAGATTACATCTTTTTATTTTCTTCGCATCCATTCTTGGTTGTATTTCTTCACGTGCTAGATCCTACTACTCAGCTGTAGGCAATCGCCGCCTTCTTACGGGAATGGGTCTATCCAGCGCTCAGACCCTTCGCGCAGGATTTCATTTTCAGCCAATGAAGAGTTATTCTCCTCCAGCCTGAAGGAGCCTGAAACAGCAGAAAGGGCCATTTTTTTTTTTTCACTTTATCAGATTAAACATTGATTGTTTTTTACCCTCCCCAAAGATGTTTGAGTCTAGTAAGCGGATCAGAATAGGGGCTGGTCTCCCAGCTGTGGGGTCCTGTGAGCAATTGCAAAATCCAAGTCAGAATTTGCAATGGACTCTGTGATGGGAAAATTTGTGTGATGTAAAACGTACTGTCACAAAATAAAAATATGAATTTTAAGCTTATAATTCATGTAAATACTGGATGGATAGGAAAACTCAAATCCATACTGGGTGATGACTTTCATACAATTCATTGTTATGGTTTTTTTAACCAACAGAGTGATGGGACCCGGGTTTTGTTCTCAGCAAAGACATATTTCTGGCAAAGTAGTGCAACTGACTGCTCACTTGAGTGTTTAATTTAATGCTGGCTTATGCAGAAGCATGCCAGCTGCTGATGCAGAAAAACAACCTCTGGTATCACCTCTTATCTCAGCCACTGACATGGCCCAACTTTCCTTAGTTTGTGAAATATGAGCGCTCTGTTTGACTACAGATAAGTACACATCCTTGTATCAATGAACAGCTCTTTTCCTAGCCTACTGCTTACAACTTTTAGTATTTTATTCTGGTTTCCTTGGTGCAGTCTGTGCTTTTGCAGGACCTACTTGCTATTATAAACTTTTCCCATGCGGTAATTCAATTTTAATGTTATTTGCAACTTCGTAATATTTTGCTACTGAAGTTTTGGGCTAGAGAACACACAATTGATGAGATTTTTAGTGTCTTCCATCCTACACAGAAAAGATATCGTACTTCTCAAGCCTGTGATTTGATGACAGTCAGTGGGAAGCCAAAGATAGCACAGCGTTTTGTTTTTTCTTTTTTTTTCCCTCCACCAAATTGCATTGAAAATCTTACTTCAAACTTCTTGTCTGCTATAATCCGTATTTTCAGAAATGATAAGCACTCCTTCTTGCTGCTGAAATAAATGGAACAACACAGAACTTCTAGAAGCCAGATTTTCAAGCATTATAGAATCACAGAATGGTTTGGGTTGGAAGGGACCTTCAAAGGCCATCCAGTCCAACCCCCCTGCAAGGAGCAGGGACATCTCCAACCAGATCAGGTTGCTCAGAGCCTCATCCAGCCTGGCCTTGAACATTTCCAGGATGGGGCTTCCACCACCTTTCTGGGAAATTAATACATTAATGCTTGTTTTTTTTCCTCACAGCAATTATCTATGCTTGTTTTGCTGTTAATATTACTGTAGAAATAATAGTAAAAAAATAAGATCAGTCATGTGACTAGGAGTTGAGACTTTATTTTCAGGGTTTTAAGATCACTTTTCTTGCATTTTCAGAGTTAGCAGACAAGCAAAGTTGCAGAAAGTGGCACGGATGCTTGAAGGGATTATTTGAGTTTTTGCAGTGCCATCTGGAAAATGCATTTTGGAAAGCTGGAATGAAAAGGAGGGGTGTTTTGGCACAGAATCTGGGAGGAAGAACAAAAAATACTTAAAATGAGAGTCAATGTTGATAACTCAACGGAATTGCTGGGAGGGTTTGCGTTGCTAATAAAAGCGGTCCTCATGTGTCACTGCTGGGCCAGGCTGGCATCTAATCACAGCATGCCGTGGTCGTGGTCGGTGGAGCAATTGTCACATCGCCGACACCTGGGAAGGGCCATGTGCAGTTGCATCGTGTACTGCGGGTCGTTACCCAGTGCACGGGAGGGAGCTGGTCGTGCTTACGCAGAGAGGAGCTGTGCAGAGGGAGGGGAAAATCAAGGATGCACCCAGCCAGAAAGTACAAGGGGTACTGTTCGGAGTGGGCACGGCAGAAGAGGATGCGTGGCGCATGACGGCCGGATCTCCTGGGTAACGGGGCTCACCGGGAGCTGGGCTGTTGCAAGGCGATGGAAATGTGGAGACAAGGAGCTCAGCGAGGGCCTGAGGCTGCTGTCAGCGCAAGAACGAGCTGCAAAGGAGGCTCAGTGTCTGCAGCAGCAGCAGCAGGGTGTTGACATACAGGAGGATGCTGAAGGGGCCTGGGGATGGAGATATGAGTCATGTAACTCTCTCCTGAACCTACTGGCGTTGGAGTGCCCCTTGATAAGCAGCCTGGACAGGGCTGTTTTAATGTCTTCATCAAAATGGGAAAGTTTTTTCCTTTGGTACGGAAAATACTCTTTTTTAAAAAAAAAAAAAAAGTCTGTCTTAAAAATTACAAGCTTGCATTTCTAATAGATGCAGTTCCAGATTATTTATCATTTCTGTCTTGCTGGGATGTGTAACATGGCACTTGCAGGTAAAATTGTTAATAAAATAGTCTTTTTGGGTGACCTTAATCAAGTTTTAAGAATTGTTCTCATGTTTAGTCGAGGAGCTTTATAAACACGTAGTTTAAAAAGCCTGGCACTCTGTGGGAAAATATTGATTTTGACTGCACTGTGTTTTCAGAAGTTTGAAGTCATAGTAGGAATTTAACTTTTCAAAAAATAAATTTTCATACTCTAAGGAAAAGTTATTAGAAACTTAATTTTCTTAATTAGGTACATAGCACGGGAATCACCTATGCATGTCATTAAAAGATGAATCTCTTAAGTCCTGCCAGTAAGTGGAATAAGCGGTTTTGTATGTATCATTCTCTCCTTTACACAAGAAAGAAATTCCTGCATTTTGGAATCTGGCATATACCCAGCTAATGTGTACATATGTGAATGTGTATACATAGACCCATTACTCTTATATATATAAATATATAAATGGTCAGCTTTGAAATGTCTTAACCATATGTATCAGCTGATTGACTGAATAGTCCCAATTTCATTTTGTCTCTCTCTCTCTTTTTTTTTTTTAAATTTTGTTTTTGGTAGAGAGAATGAACCCAAATCAGCTCTGTTGTCTTGGTTATACAGTTTAAGTCATTAGACTAAAGACTAGGAATAGCATCACATGAATCAGTGGAAAAAAAAAACCCCAAACAGCTATAAGAGATTGAGACATAAACTCAATTCTGGTCCTTCTTGTGCATCAAAAATATGTCATTTTCTATTTTGCAAATGCTTATGCACGCAAGAGTCCCCTTCAGGGTAGTTAGGTGACTCACATGCATAACATTAAACACAGATATCACAGCACCGAGGTCCTGTTTGTTGAATTCCCCTTACGAAGCCTTTTAGTCACACTGCGCATCACTACAGATAGCCCTTGCACAGGTGTAACCCCATCGCAGCTCAGCCTGAAGATGCGTTTACTCCAATGAGACAATAATTTATTTTCGGAGGGAGGATACTGGAGCAGGTTTGTGAAGCCTGCTGTCAGAAAGTACTCTGTGTAGACTGATTTATTGGTAGGGATTATGTAAGAAAGATAAACATAGCAAAATAGCAGAATACCATCTCTGTGATATAACCTGTATTTCCAAGCTGTTTTCCAAATAGTTAGTTTGGGGTGCTCCTGTTGAATGCCTCATTGTTTTTCAATATAAAATACAGTTGGCTGTTTCCCATTTTGAGTGACAGAGGATAAAGGAAGCAATCTTATTGCTTTGTTATTATTTTAAATGGCAGTACGGGGAAACCAAGTAAAATGGAGAAAATAGATTTTTTGTTCATTTGTTTAATGGATTGTTTTGCAAGCAGAGCTGAAGTGTTTTGCCTTTTAATTGCTTTCGAAGGTGTCTGTCCCGTAAACACTTTGGCTCCAGCAATGGCAGGTTTCTGTGGTCTGGTTCCCCTCAAGTGGGGTTCTGCATGGGTTCAGTTCCCAGCCCCTGTGCTAACATTTTTCTGGCTCAGGGCCTAACCCACGTGCTTACCTTCACGCGCCTTAGCTGTGCCGCTGAACTGAAACAGGGGAGGTGACCCTACGAAACAGCGACGTCAGGAACCTACAATACGTTATTCTTACGGCAGTTCTGCAGATGCAGGCGGCAAACATGTCTTGCATTGCAACCTGAAAGGCAGAGCCAACGGGTAGGAAACTTTAATCTCACAGAGAGACAAATTGATATGGTGAAGGATTAGCGTGAGACAGTTTTTGGATGCGATTGATTTTTTAAGGTAAAAAAAAAAAAAAGCCAGCAATGAGTATGTTTTAAAAATGGTTAGCAAAGCACTTTTAAGGAATGTTTTCTACAAAAATATGCTTTTGTACTTTATATACTTACATACTTTTAAAATGCAAAACAAATTTACTTAACTTCAGAGAATGGCAATATCTCGAGTGGATGTCTTTGCCTATATTGCACTTATCTGTCTTTGAAATTTGAAAAGAGGTATTTTACCTAGCTTCACTGAATGTCTTGAGGTATGAACAGTACTGCCTTGAAGTTATAAATGGTAAATGTTTTTCAATCTCTCTTTTCTTTAGACAACCTGAACTTTGTCACAACTTCAGAGTTGCAACTTGTGCTAACTGCAGCCATGAAATAATTAATCACTGCTTGTATCGGAAGTGTTTTTTCATACAAAGCCTACACTTACTATGTTAAGGCAATATTCAAATGCAATATTAATGCCCTGATAATTTTACCTAATGACTGCTGGAAAAGATGTAGTCTTTCACATCACTTAGATTAACTCAAACTCTGAAAAGGATATTTCTCAACCCTAAATTTTCCTACATATTTACATCTCATTAGTATGTTTTTCTAATGCTCAATGCTGGACCACAATTAATGTAATATTTTTGATTCTGTGTGTGCTGATCCAGTACAGGTGAATGGAGCTAATCTAACTAACTTGAGCAGTTACAAGGAAAGGGGAAAATTAAAAGTACAAGAGGAGAAAGGACACTGTTGCATCTACAAAGCAGGAAAAAACAATCAATCTTACATATATATGTGATTCCATACTTTCATGTGTTAAAAATGCTGCAATGGACCAAAAGCATAAAGTGCTTTCCTGAATAAAGTTGCTACTCACATACAAATCTGTCCTTAGTACACCAAAAGTATAGATATTAACTATTCTTAGCTCTCCTATGTCAGCTTTTCTGTTTGCTTCTTCAACTTCTCTCCAGAGGAAGGTATCATTCTTGCTTTCCAGATGAGGAAATTGAAGTAAGGGATTTTTCTAAATCACAGGAAAACTGAAACTTTGCCTAGGAGTAGAGTGTATCTACCAGACTTTGTGGCCTTTCATCACACCTGAGTATTTTGCACTGAAACAACAAAGCTAGTTTGCAGGCTCAGTTCAGCAGCCTGCTCCCTTCTTTTATTTAGGTGTCGTGCTTTGGAGTATGTCTTGATGTGATCCTGCTTTATGTCTGTGGGGTGGACACAGTCGAATGTGGAAAGGAGTTTTGGTGCCATCAGATGGACACACTACTGGAAGCTGGGTGCCCACATGCCTGATCCAAAGTCTTCAACCCTTTCCCCCAGTTCTGCAGGGGATGTCTGCAAGACTATTGATATTTTAGGTCTAGTGCTAAAGGCAGCCACCATCCTATGTGTGATGCTTTCTGGTGATGGAGCAATGAGACTGCTTCAGACCAAAATCAGGCTGCGAACTGTCCCCTGGGCCATGGAAATGACCAAGGAAGATAGAGCTCAGCCGTGCACTCAAGACACAATGGGACAGTTTCAGTGTAGAATATATAAATTGCTTGTATCCTTGCACTTGAAAAATAATTTATTCTCATCTCTTTGGTTAGATACAGGTAGTTTGGGACTTCAGCTCATAAAATGGTATCAAGATCTATACAAAAAAATCTGAGCTAAACGGATGCTGCTCTCTCCTGCAAAAATATCTTCTAAATTACTCATGTTCTAAGCTAATTTTATGCCCAGCAGATATATTTCTAAAAGAGATTTCTTGCATGAACCTGTGCTAATAGCAATACCTATTGCATAATGCCTTACAACAGTATACCTGCTTTGAGGTAATAAGCTTCACAATCAGTCACTGTGGCAAAGAGTAAATTATCTTTTTATTCCCATTTCACAGGCATAGGGGTATACACAGAGGCAAAGAGTTTACTAGAGGTCAAGTGCAAAATATTACCAGAAATGGGGTTGAAACCAGGGGGGTTCCAGTGCTGTTCGTATACTTAGGGAGCTTGATAGTGCTACTTCATTTGTCCTTTTGCTCCCGTATAAATAAATCTGTCGTGACAAGAATGTTAAAGAGCAAAATACCCAGAACATTATCATGTAATTATGTCTGTGTCATGCTACCTGTAAAATGAATTATTCATCTTCTCTTGGTAGATGAGTGCACATCTGCATCGGTGTATTGCACGTAGAATCAAAGAGAGGAGGTTTTGTCCTTTAAAGTTTTTTTTTTAAGGTAGAAAAATGAGCATGCTTTACAACAAACAACTCTTTCTAATACACTTTAATAATTCTGTGTTTCAGAGCAGTGTATGGCTAGTGACCTGTCTTCCCAAGGAGAATGGCCGAGATGCCTGTTTGGAATTATTCCTGGAATTAGACCAGCATGAGGTCTTCTCTACCAATCTGAGGTAATACCGCTGAAAGGCAAGAAATCCAAAGTGATGTATGTCCAGCTGACTGCGCATTCACAATGTCAACCCTGGCAAAAGTTCCACACGCCTGGAGCCAAAAAAAAAAAAAAAAAAAACCAGGAGAATGGGTAGACCTGAGGACATCATCACTCTATGAGGCGTGATAAACATAAAGTCCTTTCTGAGGGTTATTTAGGTGGTGGAGCCAAAAGCTTCTCTAAGTGATGGGTAGGTTTTATTAACAATAATAGCCCAGACTTCTGCCATGGTGAAGCACCTTCTTGAAGGTTGACTAACTAGTTATTTACCTAACAATACACAGCACAATGGCAAATACAAGAGTGCTGTCATTTTTGGTTAATTTGTAGAGACTTTACAATCTGAGAGATTCCAGCAGAGGAAAATCAGACAATTTAAAATAAGAATGTGGACAGTTAATGTTATATGGCTTGATACTTCTCAGGCCTAAGACTCCTATGAGAAAACACTAAAATTCTGCTTTCCTTTAAGCTGGTGTACACCAGGAGAGGTTTTTTTTTGCAATCATTTTGTATTAGGGGGAGCTTGGCACAAAATGAGGGCAGAATCAGCCCTGTTGGGACGTACACACATGAATAAAGCGAGTATGATTTGCCGAGCAATATGCACGAAAACTAATTTACTTACTGTGGAATGATCTTTTGAAATGTTTTCCTTAAATGGTTGTAGCTAAAAAGGAAATATGCCCAGGTCTGAGGTGTATCCGTCTCATCCTGCTTCCTCGAGGTTACATAAATTATGTATGCCCTCTTCACTTTAGATTACAGTCTGGTCTCGGAAAGATATTAATTATTATGTAATAACTTTCACTAATTGTTTCTCCCTTTAGAGTATTTAAAAAATTGGTTGTGTTGACAACAGTAAAGGATAATGAATGGTTGTTAAGATGTCTGTAGTACAAAATGAAATACTCACTGCTTCTGTTAATAATTTCAGTAAGACAAAGTCGGTATGATTTTAATGATATTATAGGTATATTATGCATCTGCTACCTCTTTAGGTAGGAGGAATAACCTTCAAATGTTTCTGCTGTTTATGCAAGCTGAAAAACCTGCATCAGGGCACTCAGATTATTGTCAGATAACATATTAAAGTATCCCTAAACGCGTTGCAAACAATGCACAAATCCTTCATGTTCAGTAATCCCATTTACTTCAAAGGTTTGACCTGATTTCAGTGGGAGCTTGGTAAACAGGCAGTTGAAAATCTAGTTTCTTAATAATAAAGAAATTCTAACTCCAAAAATGCAGATGACAAAAATCAAACACATTTTAAGAAAAAGCTTGAACAAAGGTATTTTTCACAAGTTTTTCATTTATGTTTTTCAGTTGTCAAAACCCATGTATACAAGTTACTGTAACGTTAACAAGTGTCTTGTGCACTAGAACACAGTTGTGAGATTTATAGTGTCTTAACATCTCTTAAAGACGAATGCTGCCTCATTTCCTAAGAATTGTCTCAGTTGCATACTTGCTGCCAAGTCAAAATATGTCACAGTACTATAGAGGGTTCTCATTAAGAGGCATTACTTACACACATAATTATGTAAGTGTTTCTATACATGTATATGCACATCTCCGTCTAATTTTTAGTGGTCTCTAATTCTGGAAGTAAATAAAATGCTTATGTTGTTTTTAGGTGCTTTCTTAAAGTGTACATTAATTCTGTAACATGAATGACCTGTCAATTTCTTGCTTAATTTAAAATGGCACAAAGTGCTTAATCTCTCCAGCGTTTTTAATTGTAGCACCACTCTGTAAAAGCATTAATGAGATCTCAGGCTGATTCTGATGTTGTTACTCACCTTAGTATATTCTTAAGTATATGCAACTCAGGTCTTTTCTGGTACAAGTTAAAACCAATGGAAACAGTGGCATATCTAGAACATGGTAAAAGACAATTTCCTATAAAAATTTAGCCTCTTGGAAACCAGTAAATACCTTAATTTAAGAGTGTGGTGTACACAGGAGTGCAAATCGCCTTGCAATGCTATGCCACTCTTTTAGCCAGCAAAGCTTTGATGAAGATTCATCTGAAGGCTGATGTGGTCCCATCTTAACTGTTGAGGTTGCAGTGAAAATCACCGAGCTAACCAACAGCATCTAGGTTGCTTTACCCCTGCAAAAGAGTTTGGATAGGGCAAATTTTCTTTTCAGGTGGGCTGACTTGGATCAGTAAGGTGGCTGGAGTTGATGTGGTGTCTGTTCCTCTTTTGAAGAGTAGAGATTTTTTGATGTAATACCAACAGGTATTTTTTTACTTTTAAAAATAATATAAAATACTTACAGGAGCAGCTGATGCTGCTCCTAACTTTTTTTTCTCTCTAGCCTAATGAGTCTGGAATATTGCTTTGCAAGTTGAGCAGGGTTGAGGAGTGAGTGCCCTCACCCATGAACTGCCCATTCCTGGTGCTGGGGCCTAGTTTTGACTTTCTCTGCAGAGGTGAGACCTAGAGGTGGCCAATAATAAGGTCAAGTACAAAGATTTAGGTGGAATTTAGGCTGGCTAGATGCAGGCTAGCTTAATCTGTGTAACTCATTGTTCTGACATCTCTTCTGGCTCTGCCAGATAGGTCAGTTTGGTGGTGAATTTGTGATAGGCACATATAGGGAGATCTGAATGTGTCCCAGATAAGGCTACTTTATTATTATTACCACTATTATTTAAAAGTAAAGATCCTGAGCAAAGCTCTTTTGACATCATCTTCCACTCTTCTGCCACCATCACCACTACAACCTCCCGCTTGCTGCTTTTAATGCTTCTTTATGAAACAAAATGGCCCTGTGATGAAATGGCCTTTCCTGTGCCGAAAGGGGTAGGTTTTAGTAACCAGGATGAAAGCAAATTGTAAAATACATGTCAGCAGTGAACCCAGATCGCTTCTCTATCTATTATTTCACATAATGAACACTCTTCATTTTTAATTAACTGATCAGTACAATGAGTTGTAAATGGTGTAACAGTTCTTTTAGGATCTACACGTTACTTGGACAGGCACTCCTTTTGTCATCATTTTACAGAAAAAAAAAAGTGTCATGCATTGGAGTATATATGGCAAAGATAAAAAGGCAAGCCCTTCTCCTTGCAGGAAGAACTTGGAAAGTTTTAAGTTTGGGAGTTCTGTAGTAAGTCAATGTACCAAAAATTTCACTGGAAGAAAATTGTGCAGTTGAGCTTTTGAAATTTTGGAAGTGTAAGAATTAAAGCTTCATTTGAAGCTGTTCTGGTACTGTCACATACTGTTTTTCTCACTTATTCAATCAGTGGAGTTTGAAGGTAAGATCTTCAAAGCCGTAGCATGGGTTTCTTTCATTTGAGCCAACGGAGTAACCGATAACTGAGGTCAGACGCTTTCCTGTACGCGGGCAGCTCTGGGAGGGAGAGATGAGACGTATGTCGTCACCAAGGCAGAGACAGTGAAATAGAGTAGGGGGCTGCTGGGCTCTGCGTCTGGGGCTGGGGTGGGCTTGGTAGCCCTGGAGCCCTACAAGAATTGTAACCCTATGGGAATTTTATTTGCAAAGTGGCTGTTTGTTGGCTAACTGTGAAGGGAGTATCCTACTGAGAAATACAAGCAATAAAGTGAGCGGAATTCTTCTGAGGGCAGTGGAAAAGAAATCAGAACAGAACTTTTGTTTCCTGAATCACACCTACATGTGCTTTCCTTTCGTAAATCAACTGTTTAAAGCTTTTGTTGGTGTTTGTTTTTTTTTTCTTTAGATGCTATGTATAACTCCCTTTGCCACAGTGGGAGTGCTGTAAAAATATATATATATGTATATATGGAAATAAAACTAGGAGACCACAGAATATGGTACATTTTAAAGCATGGACTGGCAAGAAGACCCTTGGAGAGCTCTGTCTGAAGACTGCAAGATGGGTTCTTATTTCCAGAGATGCTCTTTTCAGTACTAGCATATTCTCTGTACTAAAATCTTTTTATCAAATAGTTAAAAAGTTTGTGTTGCTTATATATCCTGTTCAAGATATGGTGTAAAGCTAAAGCAGTAAGAAAGTCATTGATGGATGTTTACTAATTCCAAATCCATTTAGCATTCTAAGTATTGTGGCACCATGTTTTTTTTGTTGATCACTCAGCCACCATCAATTTGAACTTCCGAAAAATTAGAGTGGAAATGCTGAAGGCTCAGTTTGAATCCAGGCTAATACCAGGCTACCATTTATGCATCGCTATAGGGAAACAGCAACATTTTGTGAATAAAAATGCCTACTTCTGCCTTTAGAAAAATGTTAGCATCTACTTGTACCAAAACAATATAATTTGCTTTTATACAATGTTCTTTTCTAATACGTTGTACAGTGCCAATTTTTTTTTTTTGGCAAATTTCAGAAATTGAGAAAATGCGTTTATTTGCTTATAATAGTAACATGAAAATGTGTGTATCTGGATGAATATTTGTACATATAAAAACACAGATCAGATTTTGACAGCTAAAACTTAAGCATTGCTTCCACCTACTATCAGCAACAACATAAGGTAGGATGAAAGTGACTGCAAGGCTGTGTCTCCAAAAATGGACAAACAGAACAATCCCAGAGCAGGTCAGCCAGTCCAAGTAGAGAATCCTATGAATAAGCCAAAACCAACCCAAACAGATTTATCTCCCTGTTTGCAAGCTGCTGGAAGCTTCAGAGGTGACTTCCACTGCCTACAGCTCTTACCTACCTTCTGTGTTAGAGGCTGGTGAATACCTCGCATCACTGTAAATAAATGCTTTTCATATTTTGAGTGATTCACTGTAATTGGCTCCAGTCTTCTGTCTGTAAACATTCTAAGAAAGTGGTTTGCTGGAGGAAACAGTCACTGTAACAGAAAATTTTAAGCAAATGCTACTAAACACTCATGAAACAAAAACCTTTCATTCATAGTCATGAGTGTTAAAAGCCTCATTCCAAAAGTAGCATCAGCCCAGTCAGAGACAAGAAATATCTTATGTTACTTATGTAGCCAAATAAGGTTATTGATTTAGAAATAATTATTTTAGAAAAAATTATTACAGCTATTTATCGAGTAACTACCTAACTAGTATATCAAAGGTGACCTAAGATAATTTGCAAATATATTTATTTATATTAGATATAATATATATATATATACATTTATTATCTCTTGTTTATACTCTGCTCTACTCAACACCCTTGCACTCTGGGCTGTATGAACTGTACTAACATCTCTAGTCGCCTTCAAATCCCTGCAAGGAAAGATGACACCACCTTGGGCACAACTCTTTACCTCTGTAACTCACTGCTTGTTTTGTAGTGGCGCTACCCAATGTGTTAAGCATTGTAGACATATATAGTATTTCCCAAACAGATGATGCCCCAAGTGGGTGTATTGTTACAGATTTTATATTTTCCTCTGTTTCTATATTCCCAAACCTGACAGTCTTCTAGGAAACTCTTCGTAATTGCATGTCTACTGGAAGGGGCGGTTGCTTTCTGTGTCTCGTAAGTTTGTGATGGGTATGTGTATGAGAAGGCAAGGTATGTAAATGGGTTACTTTTAGGCTTGTTTCCCTCATCTCTGGTTTATTTTAAAAATTTCCAGCCTGGAAGAGTGTGATGACTCATAGCCACATTTTCTTTAAAAATCTTCCTCAACTGACTCATTTCTGTCAGCTTCATAAGTGTCTACGAAGGGAAAGCACCCTGTCGATACCGTTCCCAGGAGCTTGGTCCTCCTAAACTTGCAGATGTGCTGTCCTGAACAGTGCATTTGTGTGAAACAGCACCACTGCGAAAGGCTGCGTAAGTCATACATTTCGCTATGGTCTACGGATTGACCTTTGAAACTCTGGAGGATGTCTCTTTCAAAGTCTAGGAGTTGGACATTCACTGGTGGAAAGCTCATGTGGTAGACTGGCATCCTCAACCACTGAGAACAATACCAAGGCACCTCATTGCTTTGCCGTTTTTTTTTTTGTACCAAGGGTTTTCCATAGGAAGTCTGTTGAGGATAAGGTCCGGGTATCCCTCACTAGATGAAGATGAGCAAGTATCACTATATTTAAGTTATTGTAGGCTGGATTCTTCTCCGCCTACTTACATATTCACTGATCTGCTGACTTTATTTGGTTGGAAACCCACTCCTGCAAGCTCTGGCAGTAACACTTGAGTTTGATTTTATTTCTCCTGCATAGGAAAAATGTCTAGGGTAAGATCTAGAAGAGATTCTTAGGCATCTCAGGCTGAAGTTCTGTAAAAATAGCGTTTTATGGTAGGATGATGAACATGCATAGACTTCCCAGAGAGACATCAAGCGAAGCAGGTCATGTTGAGGGTCACCTCTTGGTTCTTGGTGAGGACTCATATGAGACAGCCAGTAAGAAGGAGCTCTTGTCCTCTGCAGAAGAGGACGGTTTGTTGGCTGCCTGTTCAGTATGATGTTTTCTGTCGACAGCTGCTCCACCAGCCACACATATAGCGAGGCATGGAGGTAGCATAATGACATGCTTGCCAAGACAAAGACTTTAGGCCTAGATTTTCTGAATATAATTCATAACCTCTGTGAAACTGGTGCATGGAGAACATGATTTTTGTTTGGGCAAGACAGCACAAGGGGCATTGGCACAGGTGTGTGTCCACACCTCACTGAGGATTTGGTAGTTTGTGTGATGCTTTGACAACTCTGAGCCTCCACGTGCATGTTCCTAGACTGTATCTTCCAGTTTTTATGGACTGTGCCCCATACAAAAATAAATGCCATAAGAACAGAAACAACTGCCTCTTCCTGCATATGAAAGGTGACCTGGTTAATTGGTGCAAGAAATATTTGGAACAAAGTGAAAGCAACAATTAAAAGCACTACACAGCTCATTCTTTTATTTAAAAGCATGCACTTAATTGAGTAGTTGTGGCAGCTCCTAGGAAGGCACAGACAAATCCTTACAGGTAATGCCAAGGATGTTTCCTCTCTTGAATTATGGAGCTATTTATGCCACATCATATTGATAAGGTGTAACCAATTCTTCTGCTCTGAAACAAGGTGATGAGGACAGCATTGTGTTCTTTAAGACTAGCATGCGAACACCCTCCTTTGAGAAAAAAAAATACCTTTTTGTCTTCTAGTTTCTACCAGGAAGGTGATGATGGTGGCATTACAACAATTTGGTACTACTAGAATCATTCTTGTTTAGAAAGAAGTCTAATGATGTTGTATTTTATTAATTTATTTATTTCCATAGGATCTTAGAAGTTAAACAAATGGTTAATCTCCCAAATAAGAATCTCACAGAAGGGAAAGTACTTGGTATCATGCAAGATAAAGGTGAAGCAGTCAAATTATTCCTTCCTTTTACATCCTAAAATTCTACTGAAGTCAAAGACTTTTTTTTTCCTTTTTCTTTCTTTCTTTTTTTTTTTTTAAATTACTTCCTGCTTCTCTCAAGGTGTGCCCAGTTGTGTTCCTTTTGCAGCCAGTGGGAGTTTACCTCTCCCCTTCAAGGGAACAACGTTAAACCCTCTATCACCTACTTTTGGACAGAAATCAAGGAACTGTTTCTGAAACCTTTCCCCTGGTCAGCAGATCCACTGAAATCAGTGGATAAAGCTGGATGAATCAGCCTCAAATTTCCATAGCATCAAAATACACTTGGTACAGCGTAAGAACAACCAGAAAGTAATAACACACTTAGGGAATCCGGTCTCTTTGTTTTAAGATGCGAGGCAAGAAGGAACTCTTGGAATTGAAGGCTGGTTGTCCATGCTGAGCCTTATCTGCCAAATTCAGTATTTTATAATAAAACCTTATCAAAATCCATATAGTTACATATAGAGCAGATATCTCACTTGTCATAAATAAACCGGTACTTCTTAATTGTTACCTACTGCCAATGCATTTGCTTAAAATGTTATCAACAGAAACCCTGGATGTATTATTAAAGCAAAAGATTTTCGGAGGCAGTTTAGAAGTTGACTTTTCATTTTCTTAGACAATAGTAAATCTGTTAGTGTGTTTTATAAGCGGGAGCGTACATCTGATTTAACGTTGAATTATACTGATAGATCAAATGCTAATATCGGATGGATGGAACAATTTTAAAGAAGAGAAAAGGTTATCTCTGTATGTAGGTTTTGCTTTGTCACTGTGCTGTACTCTATAGCAGAAGAACAAAGGCTATATGCATAATAAGGCCATGCAAATGAGGTGAAATCAGCAAAAGTATGGTGGGGGAGGGGAAGATGTAAAATATGGCCATCAGTATAATGAGCTAGGAGTAGAGAATTTAAATGATTAATGCTTGCGCAGTCCAGTTCATTTTTCTGTCATCTTTTTGAATGTGTAGACTGAGGCTCTTGAAAGACCAGAATGAAAAGATCTCTGTTTTGGACCAAAAGGATTAATAACATTATTTAACAGACTGTCCAGATATACCTTCCTAGCCTACAGCTGCTTACTCTTATTTTTTAAAATAGCAGAAGCATGGCGATAATTACCAGGGATAATGGAGGAGGGGGAGAAACCCCACTATTTGTGTTTTCGGTGAAGATTCTTTTTTTTTTTTCCTTGCCCTGCTGCACTGTCTGGATGCCAGCTCCCCATCTCAGCCATGATGGAAGCTCAGAGTACAATAGAAGCACAGCAACAGTATGAATTACAAATACATGTATATCTTACTGCACGGCTTTTCCCTCCCCCTCCTTTAAATGAATGTAGTCTAAAAATATCCTCCACTCTAAATTGCTTTACTACTGAGGAAACGTCTTGCAAAAACACTACGGTTACTTACAGAAGAAAACAAAACCTCAAACCTCAGGTAGAATAATGTTAATGTGAATTGTTTTGCATCTGACTGCAAATTGACTCTTTAATAACGTGGAGTGCGTGCCCACATTAAGAGCAATAGTCTTTTACTTATGGTGAATTTATGAGGAATATCTCATTGCTTCAGATAAAAAAGGGGGAAAAATAAGTACTACATATAATAAGTACATATTGTGTTATTTTTTATTATTGTAAAAGTAAATTACTGGTAAAAGTAATTTATATCAGCTTTTGGAAAAGTATTAATTGTCAATTATTTCTTCATAAGTGGAGCTCAAGTTAAAAACTAAAAAGGGAAAAATATACCAAAAGAGTAAATGGAATGCAAATTATTATTATTATTATTTTTTATTTTAGAGTCTGATTCAGCAAATTTACTTACAAAAAAAAAACCTACTTGTATGAGTAATCCATTGATATTAAGAGGTTTACTCAGGTAAGTGTAGTTACTTGTTACTGCAAAAACATGCAGAATCAAGCCACTCTTTGTAAATATTTAGAAAATAAATCATTGATGAAATGTACTCTATCCCTCTGTTTACAAGATGGAAATGTCCATTTGGCAGTTGTAAAATGTGCTAATGAAAGGCTTTCTTAAAGGAGTGAAAACTAGCTGAGTATGAATGACTTCCTTTGAACTAGTTAAATCCTTTTTTCTTATCCCTTGCTACCAAAAGAAAAAGTAAAATGAATAACTCTTCCTTCAGCATTTTCACTCTTTTGTGAAAAATCTTAACACTGCCAATGTCAGAGTGTGGGGCTTAATCAGCACAGTTGACAAGTATTTACGAACTTTTCCATTTCAAATGCATTTACATATACACATGCATATATGTGTACATAAATTCATTTTATTACAGCCATTTTACACAAACAGAACCTTAAGTAGTTGAAGTACTAAAAATGCCAATCAAAGTACTCTTCATATATCTGCAAGTCCATAAACCTCTTAAAATTGTCTCTTTAAAAAAAACCCAAACAAACAGCTGAATTATGGAAAAGCAGACTGCGTTACAGAATATTTGCCAGTTATATCTTGATTCTTATTTGAAATTCCCACAAGAATACAGGCATGCCAGTGAGATTAACTGTAGAAACAGGAAAAAAAAAAAAAAAAAGTAGAACACAGGGACTTGTAAATAAATCCATGAATACCAAGAGGCAGGGATGCTAAGATTATGCATTTTACCGGTACGCTCCTTGGCTTGTAAACCATAAGGCCAGACATTTGTGAGATGCAGTATTGCCAGCTCCGCAGAGGGGGGAGCGTGCGTGTGTGTGTTCGTATGTATATGTATGTATGTATGTATGTGTGTGTGAAAGACAGGAGGGAGGGAGAGGTGGCGGGGAGAGGAAGGGAGGTGGGGACAGGCAGACACAATAAAGCATAATAACATTCCTGCATGTCTAATAGCTTAAATATGCTCCGTCTCTCTGTATCCTACTGCTATCAATATCGCAAGCAGAGTCAGAGAAGCGGTTAATATTCCATCAATAGTTTGTCTTTGATTCAAGTACTTTTTAACGGAAAGAAAAAAATAAAAAGGAGGAAAAAAGGTTTGTAGCTCCAAGTACAGAGAAAAATGAAATGTTTACTTTAATATTATTTTCAAGATACAGCAGTGTTTGCACGCCTCACATGTTTAACAGGCTGCTTGTAAATCATAAAATACTAGCCTTAAATTATTTATATCTTAGTTATGTAGCACGCCTTATTAGTAGTAAATTAATATTAATAGTTCCATTTTATCTTTTAACATCAGCATTTTTTTTTTTAAATTACAGATTGAGGGATGTAAGATGTAGCCAAGCCCATAGCTAGCAAAGCACTTCCTCGATATTCCTTGGCTCTGTGGTAGCAGTTTTGTGGAAGGATAGGGTATTTTTTTTTGTTTATTTGACGGATGCTGTGGCTTTAACAAAGAGTGACTGAGTTGTCTTAACAAAGACGAGGAGGGCTGAGCGTGTTGCTTCTGAGAGAATAACCACCTTCCACATCTCTCAGATCCACACTGTATGTAGTGCGGGTCCTGAGTGGCTTTTGTTTTCCATGTCTTTTGTAAGCTTTTAGTTCTTTTTTTTTTTTTTTTTTTTTCCTCCTGCATCAAATGTCAAGTTAATTTACAGGGCGCTATTACGGATATGTTTCCTTGGTCTGTGGTTTTCTGTGAAAGGCAGGCAGCTGAGACCAAGTCTTGGGGCGAGGGGGAGGGTACGGGAGAGCCCGTAAGCACGTACGGTGTGCGCCCGTGCCTGTAAATTGGCTGCCCTGATGACAGCAGGATGGGGGGAACCTCCCACTCTCATTTGCATCCCGAAGAATATCCAGGATTAAACCCGACTGATTTCCATACGGGATTTAGACCTGACATTTGTTATTCGGTTCACAGGCCTCTTGAAGGAAAGTTTGTTTTCCGCTCTTAGATGAAAAACCTTCTAAGACAAATAAAGGCTGGCTTAGTGGCAACAGTAAATAAATATCTTTCCTGTATTTCTTATAAATTCACCTTACGTGATTAGCAGACAGATGCTTGCCACCAAATTATGTTCTGCTCCTCAGCAATTCAAAAGAAAATATCTTTCCCATTCACTGCTTGGCATTTGGAAAATGCGTCCATTTCATTCCAGAAGTTTACTTCCCATAAATAAAATTATAAATCATTATTTTAAAGGCAAATTACATCACTCCTTGAAAAAACTACATAAGAAAGATTTTACACCTTTCTGTCTTCATGCAGGGAGATGCAGTTTTCTACCTGCTGTATGCAACAATTATTATTTTTCAAGCAGCTTGAAAAATGCAAGAAACTGTTACGTGTGAGGATGCATGTAGTGAATTTATGACATAGCACTAGCCCGTTTTCGTCACCTAATTGCTTTGTAAAATACTTTAGTAAAGCTTAGCACTCCAGTCTAGCTGGTAGTGATAAAACCCCCTAACTCAGTATTTTAATACAATTTTAAATAAACCAGGCCTTCACTTGTCACAAGAACTCTGACGCTTTGACTTGTCGCTAATTTAAAGGAATACGTTATGATTTTCTCAAGGTGCTGCTCTCCAGATGTCTCTCCCAGTAACTTGGATGGGAGGTGTCGATGCCTCCTGTGCGCTGCTTCGTGGCTTGCCGGATGAGGGCCTTAGCAGGCCTATCCACTTAAACATGGCTCCCAAATCTCACATCTTGGCTGAAGAGCTTTTGAAACTCGGCTTGGTCTGAATAACAAGAACAGAGGACAAACACAAGCTCAGCCTCAAGGCTGATCCCGCAAGATTCAGGCTTTGCGAACGTTAAAAACACACGCTGAGAGCACATAGGGATGAAGCCCTACAATATGTCGTTCCCTGAGATTGTGATGATTTAGATCAAACAGAAACTACACCCTGATGTTTATTTTGGCCCCTTGTCTGTAAGGCACTGACTGTCCTTGGGGGGGACATCTCTCAGTGGCTGTGTGGGGGTCTCCAGGCCTAGACACTTTGTGAACACGGGGCTGGTGGGGGTAAACCTTCATCGCTTCTCCTCTGGTTGCCAAATGACAAATGCACACTCAACACAAACAGAGAAAACACTTAAGTCTGTGCGTATATACATTAAAAGCATTTCAAGACATTCATTGGATCTTCACGGATGCTCTGAGAGATTATAAATTTCAGCCATTTAAGAAATGCCGTGCTTGGGGGCCACTTCGTTTCATGTAGATGGGATGCATGTGCACCCACGCGCACGTCCAGCCACGTGTGCACACCCGCGCACCTTGGGTGTTTGGGTGCAGCCTTTTGCACTCTTTTCATAGGCAGCAGCATGGGTGTAAGTGATATTTGCAGTGTGTCACTGTCAGGTTTACACTGTATGTATGCATAAACAATCTCTTGAATCAATTAAATATAAAACACTAGATTTGGCACCCTTCCGTTACAAAAAGTGAAGGCTTCCCACACTGTTTCGTTACCTTCTGGCTAATTTCCCCAATTAAATTTGAAATCTCACAAGATAATGAAACACAAGACTTTCAGTGAGCTCCTCTTCCACTGCCTTGTTACACATGGAGGACATGATTGATCTTATGTCCATTAAAAATACCACACAAAATAGCTTAAAAAATTGATGTATAAACAAAAAAATTCCTATTTTACTAAGTGCAAATGCAGTGGTGTTTTTATGTATTTAAGAGACACACTGAAATGTATTCTTAAATTTTATGAAGAGCAAATAGGTTCTAGTAAGAACATATACAATTACAATGGCAGTGCTGTGTTTTCTCTTTAATGTGCCCTGCAACATTTTTTTTTCTGTTATATGTTCTACATAACCATAGAATAATTTCTGTTAAGACTGGAGAATTCATACAATAATGATGCTGCATGTTTTCTGAATATTTTGAGGCATGTAGCAGTGTAAACACCACAGATTTTTTTTTTTTTCAAATTAATTAACTCTATAACAATATCCAGTAATGGTGTATTTTTTGCAATTTTACTATTTTGTTTTTTGTAAAAAAAAAACTAGACTTCTCAATCTTACTGATAAAATATGACTTGTCAGTCTTACTGATTGAGAAGTGATATTTTTGAGGCCTCGCAGTGCATTGCACCTCCATCTACAAGCAACTTTACTGATCTCGAATAAAATCACGTCGTGAACGTGAAGGTCTAGCAGATGTGCTAGCCACTCAACATATGAATAAGAAAAATGGTCATAGTTAGTAATCCTTAGGAATAGGACATTTTTAGACTAGATCCCGATTTTCTTTAATAAACAAGGTATCCAAACATCTAGGAGGTACAACAGACCTGGAACATAATTGAAGTTTGCCATAGTTAACAGCGAATCATTTAATGTCATCGTTTTAAAAGTCTATGCTTGAAATAAAAAAGAGAATAAAAGCTTGCTAAATCGCTCTGTCAGGTGGGTAATCAGATTATTGAAGTAATTAGACAGATCAAACTGATTTTCAGAAAGCAGCCCCATACAAGACACATTTTATTCTCCATTGTTATCTGTAGGTAATGGAATAATAACATGTAAAATATCTACAGAAAGACTTTGGTTCGTATCACGTAAGTAATTGGCACTAGGGCAAGATAATCTTGCATGCATGCACATACACTACACACACATTAAAAACATGAAGCTTTAAAAATTAGCATGCCGGTAAAGTTTTTGATTTTTAAAATATTTTGTTCAAATTCCTACCAGTTCACACTGCTCCCAGGAGAGACCATGGAGATATTAAAAATACTATAGAAATAAAAAGGGTAAGATATTTGTCACTCTCATTTAAATTGATGTATGCTGCTGTCCTATAAACGTCACATTGGATAACCCTGAAAAATTACCATGAATCTCCATAATTACGCATATTCATGACGGTGTTTTGCATAGTGCTAGCAGCAGACTGCATGGGCGGGCTACGAAGGGAGGTGGGTGAGGAAAGACTGGGTGGTTTCACAGGCTAAAATTATCACCAGCATCCTAGAAATAGACTCAGCAACAGTTCCATTTTGCTTGGTTTACAAAAACAAAACAAAGTCCCTGGTGCTGCTCCTGCAATGCTTATGATTCGCTAGTGGTTTTGTGCTGCATGCTTAGCCGCAGAAATTTAGTGAGGATAAACCACTGAGAGATGCCCGCGCTAATTAGAAGGGTCTTTTTTATTACTGATTGTTGTAAAGAAAACCGGGAATGAGAAATCGGAGGAGTGCTTTTTCAAAATCTTCTTTTTTTTGGGGGGAGAAGTGTTGCATTTCCAGCACTGTACTGGGAAATGGTTCCTCATCTGCTCGCCCGATGCCAGTGACCCCGGCGTGGATTTGAGTGCATCTTCACTTTTGCACCCAAGACGACGCCCAGGCAACATTCAAGCAAACTGCTAAAAGACCAGGAGAGACAGAAAGCTTGTCCTGCCCCTGGCTCAATAGCTTTTTGTGCCAAAAGCGGAGAGCAGAGTTAATCAGAGACTCTAGAAGTAATTATCGGCAGGGTTTGGGCGGCGCGGATGCTTGGGTAAACAGCGATTGTTCTTTCCACTAGATCCTGAACAGAAACAACAATACTGGCATTGTCCTCCACTTCTCATTAAGGGGCTTCGGGGAGGGATCCAGGCTCTGGGAGGCGGGTGGGAAACCGACAGTCAGGCCGCGCTCCGGAGGAACCTCTCCTCATCCCGCTGCAGCAGGCTCCGGCTTTCAGCATCGGAGGTGCCAGCTGCATGGGGAGAAGCCAAGCCTGTCATCCCATCTTCTCATCAAACCTTCAGTGCGGGGGCAGAAGCGCCGTTAGAGCCCTAATGAAGAAACAAACACAAAAGGGAAGATTAGGCCTCGTTAACACGTGCATTTGTTTGCCCCCAACGAGATGCTGCCATGGAGGCACTGCTGCATAGGGTGTTTCATTTGTTTGATTTTTTTTAAGGGGCAGAGAGTGAAGTGGGCGTGGTGGTGTTTTCTGTGGGGTTTTTTGGACATCTTGCAATGACCATGTAGTTGTAAGCCAGCAAATTGTGATTGTCAAAAATGGTGTTTGCAGCAGCTCTGTCAACGGCCACCATCCAAACCCACAAACTTGTACTTTGAAAACATTGATATTAACAATATTGCACTGCTCTTGTCCAAAGTCTTCACTTACACACTCTACTAATACAATTGCATGCTTTTGGATGAATAATCGCATGAGTCTTTTTGTGTTGTTAAACAAAACGTATTCTTCAGGACCAATGCCAGCCTGTGGTGGCCCTGAGTTACTCGTAAGACCAGGCTACGAGCTCTCCTCCCCGAACGATGCTCTCCATCAGTAGCTCTGATGATTTCAGCAGCGCTTCTTGTGCTCACCATGAGCACGGGGCTCACAAGCTGGTCCTCCAGTCCCACTTCATCCTTCTGCATTCAAAACAAAGGTGGCCTTAGTCAGGGTTCCAACCCAAAAACCTTTTGCATATCCCATTTCTGCTGGATCCAATGGGAATTTTGTGTTTGCAGTATGAAGAACAAAGGCCCTGATCTACAGTCCTGTAAACTACATTTCCTGCAGGGGAAAGTTAGCATTAAGCAATGGAAATCTGTGTAAAGTAGCTTGCAGGGTTGCATCCTCAGCAAGGACTCAGGATTTGGCCTTGCATTAGGCGTGCTTTAATGTAAAGGTGCATTTAAACCTGTGTGAGCTTGCGTGCTTGAATGTATATCTCCAGAACAATGAATTGGGGGAAAATACACAGAAAATTTTTTGCTAAATTTGTATCAATAGATAATTTGGAGGCTGGAGGTTATTTAAATGTTTGCACTCATAAGGTATATGCATACCTCTATGAAGATATAGGTAGATATCCATGTACATAGAAATATTTCTACTTCAGTGTCAGTGATTTAATGTTTTCCTGCCGAGTATATGTGAAAAGAAGTTGAATGCTGGAGATAGTTCTCAGGTGTTTCTTGTGTAGACACCTGCAAATATTTGCCTGAAAGTGGCCGGGAAGTTTGACAGGCATGATGCTACAATTATTTTAATTGTTGTTAGTAATCAGTCATCTACAGAAGAGTGTGCAGTGCCTAGACCCAACACGAATCTTCTCGTCGTTTATGCCATGTCAACCATAGGGTACTGGTTGAGTATATTTTAAAAGTTAACACTCTAAAGAAAACAAGAAATGCTTAATTGAATAATCTGTTTGTTGAGTTGCAAGGCATGCGTAGAACCCTGTACAAGAGAGATCCATAATAAATGCCTCTCTTTGAAACCTCAGGTGTGTGTTTGATGAAGGTAGCCCATTGCTAGAAGACAATGACACAGAATGATGTACACAGTATTTTGTATGGAGAAGCATCTGATTTTTAAACAGGAATT
Organism: Chlamydotis macqueenii; assembly: GCF_036417535.1. NCBI lineage: Eukaryota > Metazoa > Chordata > Aves > Otidiformes > Otididae > Chlamydotis > Chlamydotis macqueenii. The sequence continues at coordinate 78,613,961 of NC_141593.1, read as the reverse complement.
TTGCAAAAAAAAACCCCCACTTTTTATTTTCTGCTTTGGACAGCCAAATTTTGTGCTAGGATGACTTCACAATTGCTTGCAAAGTTCAGCTTCTTCCCAAGTATGCTCTGCTATAGAAGAAAAATGCGTAAATATTTGAAGTATATAACAATACATAGTTTTATGAAAGCTGGCATGTAACACCAAGTCCCTGACAGGCTAAAATACCAGTTTTATGTTACATTTACCAAAACTTTGCTTTCAGTATATTTATTCCCAAATACTGGCTTACTCCTGCCTAGGTGAGAAGAAGAAAAAGTGCTTATGAGGCATTTGAATTGCAAAAACAAGACCTATTTCACGAGGACTCCACCCCCTGGGATCTCAGTGAATGCACACCTTATTTAGATTTTCCAATTGTTAGTGTCGTTATCGCGCATCATTATTTTTATTTTATTTCACAAAAATTAAAAAGTACCTTTCTACTCTGAGGACTGGCATTATCTTTTCAACACATAATGGCCTAGTGTTTTGTCAGGTTTTTATGATTTAAGACCTAACGAAATGAAATGTCTTTATTTGAGAAATGCTTCTGCAGATTCAGAGAGACTACAGGCAAAAAACCCCACTGCTTGTAGTGATAATCCTAATGATATTTTTTGGCACTGTGTTTACTAGTCAGAAGCCAACTGTTGTGATTTCATGCTATTTTTCTGAAGCTGCTCATTCAGTACCAAAGATATATGATTATGATTTTGTTGTTGTTGTTGTTGTTAAACTAAGCAGCAGACCTTTAGTTATTTTCAAGGAAGGGCAAAACGGTTAAATGATGTCACTAAAAGCCAGTAATGCTGTACAATAGCATAAGGTCAATATTAGCGCAATTTGCAACTATGAGATCATATTTTTCCTTACAAAAACAAGTGAGCTTTGTAATAACAGAATCTAAATTTGTTATCAGTTACCAGACGGTTAAATATATTGTTACAACTATAACTAATGGAATAATGTGTACGTGAGAATTATGCGAAGTACAGATGCCCTATTTCATAGGCGATTATTTGTCTCTTGAAGAGTTTCTGGTTACATATACAATTATAATACCGGTAAAAACAGCACCTGAAAATACTGTTTAGCAGATGCCAGCTATTACAGGTGTATCATGAGATCATAACAGACATTAATATCATATATAAATTAAATATCCTGTGTGGTGCCTGTATATAGTGCTGTCACCTATGTATTTTTTATGTTTAGAAAGTGATTGTTGGTGACAGATCTACAGAAAGAATATTAGGATAGCCACTTTTTGAAAACTGTGTTGCTGGACAGTCAGCAGCACTGCAGCCTTCAAATTCCAGGGGTTATTAGCCCAAATCACTGTATATTTTATGCTTTAAGTAGCATTTGAGAAAAATTACATTGCATATGCGAAATTCTTTGAGGAGATTATTGAAATGTTTTCAAAATAAATATTTGAATACTTTCTCCCTTCTATCTCTGCTTTATTTGAAGGCAAGAAGATCTTTCTGAAAGTGCTTTAAAAATGAGATTTTTTTAAAAAAGAAAGTAAATGTATATACAAACACATATATACATACCTATACACATGCTTACTATACTATGTAGTCATGTACATGTCTATATGTAGAATCCAAGTACATATATAAATATACACACACATATATACATACCTATCTGTCTTACTATATTATGTATAAATATGCATATAAATACATGCAGTATCCTCAACATTTTTGCATCTGTAAGTAACATTTTATGTTTTTCATGTATTACTACACTGCTACTATATAAATTGAATAATGTACAGGAAAGTATCACACATAATATAAAGCAACAGAATCATTCTTACAAAGCTTAAGCAAAAACACCTCCAGCAACAACTTATAAAGTTTGTGTTTTCATTTCTCCTTTACTAGTAAAGATAATAAATAAAGCAGAATGAAAAGCTGCTAAGATAAAATATTACTGTGTTGGTTACAATGGGTCGTTTAATAAGATTTTGAATATGCCATTTTTTACTTATTTCTGTAGTACTCCTGTGAATAGTCTTCACCAGCACTCCTTATTTAGTCCATGACATGAAAGGTGAGTGCATATTGCAGAATTAGAATCTGAAAGGAATATTAAAAATCCTAACAAAATCACTGGAGCAATCCTGCAAGATCCTTGCGGCTAATCTGACGTGAACTCGCGAGCAGGATAAATTTAAAGTACGTTCCCAAAGTTGGAGACACACACAAGTTCAACTGCTTTGCTGAGTGGGAGAGAAAAGGAACAGAACTTTCTTGCCCTGGTTTTTGGTGGGTTTTTGAGCAACATTTTGCTGTAAGTGTTGAGAACGGGTTTTCCAAAATGTGCCATCTTTATTGCAACAAATGATTTTCTCCCAAGTACAGACCATGTAGATTTTTTGCTTCCCTTAGAATAAGAATAAGGAAAATCATTCAACAAAGACGTAGGACCTAGGTTTTGTTCTCAGCCCTGCCAGAGACTTATTTGTGAAGAAGTGTCTGCCTTATGAGGCCAAATTAAATCAGATTAATCAGATTCATGCCCAGTGAAATAAATGTAACATTTATTACCTCACAAGACTATCAGACTGTTTAATTTGTTAACGCCTGTGCGTTATGTTAGAGGTCCTCATGTGAGTAATGACTAAGACACATGGTTGTGCTGTGAGATGGGATAGGATCACCGTACATGTGGGTGTAGAGCTGGTCAACACCAAGGATGCTTGGGAAGATGTCTTGGGAACAGGATAATACTGGTCTTAGCCAGAAGAGGTCTGTTTATCAGCCCAGCCTACTGCACAGGGCAGATGAAGCACCTGATGAAGGAGGGGAAACAGCCCGTGGGCAGATTTGAGTGGCGTCTGTCCACGTCTGATGAGCTTCGCTCAAGCCAACGCAAAGCAGGAGCAGGTGGCAAACTCTAAAAGCATCAGCTATGTATTTTACAGAGCAAAGATTATACTAATTGACATCCAAAGTAGAGAGGTTTAGCAGTCCCTTGAAGAAATTCTGTGTTTCTGCCTGTGGCGGATATTTCAGAAATACCTGCTTTTTGGTGTATTCCTCAGGCAAAACAATCACTCTTTATGAGCTAAGAATAAAAGTCAATCCTGTCAAGGTTGGTTTAGAAATTTACAGAGAGGGACATAAAATACTGGAGGGCACAATATCTTTACTTCCCACTCCCCTTCAAATTTTGCGCTGATGAAGAAGTCTAAATAGCAATGTGGCCTGTATCTAGACCTTCTGTTTTCCAGCAGTGTCTTCAATTTTGTTGTTCAGCTTTCTTGTAAAATTAGCACTAAACACTCAGCTGTGCCACAGACGTGTCTATCCCCACAGCTTCGTGTGTATCATTCAGCTTTTTATTAAGTTTCTATTAATTTTCACAGATGTAATTTATTATTTTCCGTTACTTCGCTTTTTCCTCTTGCTCTCCGTTGCTGGTTTTTTTTTTTGTCAGTCTTGCATACACTTTACCTTCAGAGGTGCTCCCCTCATTCCCTGCCTCTCATTTTCTTCATTTTGCCCCACCTCCCCTCTTCTTTTCCTCCCATTGTATTTTCTCCCGCACCCCTCCTGTTGAAGTTGCTCTCCGTCCTTCGGTCTCTCGTTTTTTTGCGGTCGCCTTCTGGTTTTCCCCGTTCCCTCAGCCATGCCCAGCTGTTCAGCCCCTGATGCTCCCGTCGGGTCCCTGGTATTCACTCTGCAGCCAGCCCTTTCTCACTTGCGCGCTGCCAGGCATCCCTTCATCTGCAGGGGAATACAATGAGGCACTCAGTTGGGTGGTGCAAATCTCGGGACTTTGAAGTCTAATTGGGAGGCACTTTTCTTTCTGGAGAAGTGCCATAGATGCATGTGGCTGCTCTTTTTGGTACGAAAGGGCCAAAGAAAACCCTCTTTATCAGGAGACCCTTGGCCACCCTTCCTTTAGGTAGCCTGAGACCGTGCTGTTGAATCCCAGGCTGCCTCCCAAGAGCATCGTCTTCGTGCATTGTGCACTGCAACTGCGTGAGGGTGGAGAGAAGATACAAGTCCCAGGGAATTTATCTGCTGTCCAATTGTCCAGTCCAGCTTTGCCACAAAGCCCATTTAAAAGTGGATTTAAAATTATGACATGTATGCTTATTTTAAAAATATTTACTGCAAATGTAGTGATACATACATTGTTTAATATTCTGAGCAATGTATGTACTGTAATAATATTTTTTGCTGATTTCAGCTCCTCATCCTCTCTTATACTTGTGATTTATAAAAACACAGTTGTGCAATATCTCTCTGTTAGAAGCATGACATGGCCCAAATCTTGCGCAGACCTACACCACGTGCAATTATTAACTCTGATGCATCACGTTCTGTGAAAGTCCTCCACAAGCATCCCTGTGCTCCTACTGAAAACTGCCTGCCCTCTTGAGTGCACAAAACAGCCGTGAAACAAAGGCTGCTGCCAGGTTGCGTTCTTCACCGTGCTTCTCACGTAAAACCACGGAGCAATGAGAATTAGTTGGGAGGTGTCGTCTGGTTCTCATTGGTATGGATGCTGTGGCCAGAATGCCCCACGTACGGAGTGTGCCCGGGCAGTCGCTCCTAACCTAAAGCTGTTGGTGCAAACCAGATTTATCCTGTGAGTGGATCGGGGTGAGTCTCGTGCTCAGCTGCTTGTGCACCATCACGTACTTTGCCCTGCTAAGTGTTCTGGATCTAGGCGAAATATTTTGCAGCCTTATAAGGTTTTTCTAGGTAACCTGCCATACTAGTGCATGAAAAATGCTTCTTTACTCTTTCGTGAAGGCTGGTATATTTTCAGACATGCCCACATACATTTGCGGTAAATCAAATCTGCTGAGTGCGCCTGTACGTGGGCTAACAAAAATGAATGCTCCAGCTGTAGTCATTGCAGTGACCTATTAGCCTGAATTTCATTCCTAAATCTTCCTGTGTTTAAAATTTAATTTAGCTACCTGCATGCTGTGCCGGTTAATTCTTATTTTATTTGTCTGTTTATTTCCTCAAGTATCTTCCCAATGAAAGATTGCGACACATTTTAATGGAGGAGTCTATTCTTAGTTTTAAGTGTCATGTGAAAGTCCCTCAAGTGGAAATTATTACTCAGAAAGCTCTCTCCTGTAAGGAGGGTGCTCACACATACAAGTTTTGGTAAGGATGGGCCCTCGGACGGCTGTGAGAATCCTTCCATGGATAAAGTTAGTGAGGTAAGTAATTCGCAGGACTAAGCCCTGACACAATAAATGTGAACATGGGAGAAACAGAAGCAGTTTGCAGAGATGTCAGTTCATGATGAATGCCAGTATATTTGGAAAAGGCACTTTACTCTCTGGCATTCATAAAATTTATACCGTCACTGTATATCGTAAGTGTCGATATAAATATAAAAAAATCTTTAGATAATATATTTCTAGGTGAACATAATTCACATAAACCTCAATGGCTCAAAATAAAAAGAGATAGCACCAAGGGCCCGGAATTGCAAACAGCGAAGCACACAAAGCTTTGTTGACTTCCGTGGGACTACTTATGTGATGAAAGTTACCTATATTCCTAAGTGTTCGCTTTATTGTGTTCTAATAATGTAATCTCTCTTTTATGAAAAGTGCTAGTGCCCCTTAAAAAGAATAAAAATCCTGCTAAGGTATTGGTGCAGGAAAAGCCACTGGGTAGCTCACTGAGTTACTCATTTTACAAGGGAACAGACGTGTGCGTTTCTGTTGGCAGAGTCCTCTTCTTTTAGGGCTTGACTGCTTGCACAGCCATCCCTCAGCAGTAAGAACTGTGCATGGATTCATGCCGGACAGACTTCTAGGGAGTCGCTATTTTTTAAATTTGCTCATCTACAGAGAGTAGCAATCTGTAGGCGACATATTCCAGTAGTAAATTACCCCTCGCTCCCTGCATCCCTGTGCCTGCTGGGGAGGTGCAAGGTGATCGTGTGCGGGAGCTGAGAACAGCTCTTACCCATACGTGGTAAACCACAACCAACTTTTATTATTATTTCCCAGACTTTCTGCTAGTAGATAAAGCCAACTGAAATCTTTCTCACTAGATAATAAAATAATTTACAGATTTGGCTTTACTCGCCTCACTTTTGTGCCAACTCTGCACATGAAATTACTATCAGATAAAAGTATACAATGACAGTATTTTCTTCACAAATAGATTTACTTAAGAGAGAGAAAACCTTGAGAGTGCCATAAGGTTCTGCATTTTCTTCTCTAAGGGAACAAACTAGCCTATGCAGAGGGAATGGGATGGATCCAGCAGAACCTTCCAACCTGCGACACGTGAAAACTGCTCTGGCACAGAGTCCTGTGGATGTACAATATAATGAACGGCTTAGAAGTGACGCTGTCAAAGCTTCTCCTGCTGTCGTGATGAGCACCTCCCAAGGCCATTTGGAAAACAGCACAGAAACTGAGGATGGAAGCTAATACTGATAAGTTATCAATTCCTTGAGGAATTCTCTAGAAAGTGTTCTGTGGAGCCTTGTGTGATTTCCTAGCCTTGAGCCTTCCTTATTTCCACTTTGTGGGGGCTGCTGTTATGGATTTTAGGGAATTCTTCTGGTTGTACTTACTGCCATCCTGCTTTCTGGTGTTTATACAAGGGAGAAAATCACCAGGCTGACTGGTTACTTCATGCACATAGAAAAGCAATGGCTCATTAGAATTTGGTTTCATTTTGACTAAGCGTTTGCCCTGATCACCATGTGACAATTTTGCACAATTTGCTTATTCTGCAATATTTGTGAATTCTTTTCCTTGCAGTATAGACTCCAGTTGACCTATTGACAACACCCTCATTTAACAAATCCTCTTTTTCTTAACAGCCGTACTATTGTAGACTTAGCAGGCAAATGGCAAGCCAGCTTGTGTTGCTTATAGTCAGGAAAGATCAGAATTTAAGGTACTTATTTCACCCCATAAATTAAATATTTCTGTCAAATCACAGATATTATATGGTTTATGATAATGTTCTGTTAAAATACATTTTTTCAAGCACTGAAAGTATTTTAAAAATTAGAATTTTTAGAAAAGCATTAATCCATTTTCCCAGAATGTGTCACTGAGAATGAAGACCAACAATGTTTATTAACTGAGTCAGTCTTTTCCATTTTTAATGCAAAGATTGCAGCCAGGGAAAAAAAAACAATTAAACATAAAATGTTTTTTTGATTTTGGCTTTGGTGCTTCACTGAAAAAAATATCCACAGGAATCTAAAGAAAAAAACATACAAAACCTAAAAAGGCTTTTTTTTTTTCAAACAAGTCTGGATTTTTTAGGTAGTATAGTTCCTCATTATTGTTTTTTTTTTCTCTATGCCCAGAGCTAAAGAGGAGATTGGATTACTCTCCATACCAGTCAGCAAAAATTCCCCCATTACTTCTTACTTTATGGAATATCTGGTCCCAGCCAAAAACTGGTCATGACCTGAGATTCATTTTGAGTTGTGTGCTTTTATACCATCTCCTCAAAAACTATCCTCTGTTGCTGTCTGCCATATGTAAAGGCTGAGACCAAAATCAGACAGCGTTGCCACAGTAAACCAAAAACAGACTTGGTTTTAAATTAATACTAAATTATAAGCTTACAGACGTGCTGTGTGACTGCTCAGTGGGCTTGGTGTGATCAGCCAGGTGCTTGAGAAAGGAGAAATGTCTGTGTTCTGCACCATGAAAACTTCTTCCTGATACCCGTTTATTGATAAACTAATATTCAGTTTATCAATATAACTAATATTCAAACAGAAGAGCCCTGCTTGTTGTGTATTAGCCCCTCCTGCCTTACAGTGTAGTTTGCCATGCCATTAGTGTAACCACGTGAGATCAGAATGAGGAGCTGAAGGAGGACTCTGCCTTCCCCAGTACGGGCATTTGTCCTGACATCCCTCCAGGAAGGGATGGGAATGTGGGAGTGGCCAAATCCGATCCGTTGTTGGGGATGCCAGAGTGTTTACCTACAGCAAAGGGACGCCGTTGCTGGTCTATACCAACATGCTTTGCCACAAAAAGCTTTGCAGGTCTCTGCTGTGTACTGTGCACGTCTGTCTGTGTATATCTAACACATACTGTGTAACCCACAAGGCTGATCTTTAGGAAAATTCTGTTGTTTTCCATTAGAATATACTGCATGCCAGATGCTGGTTGTTTCTTCCTCACAGTTTTTTAACCGGTCATGTGCTATTTACCTCAATAAAATACATGGTTTCCAAAATGCCTCACTGAAATAAAGAAGAAAAACGCTTGTTTTGCAATGGAGCATCTCATGCCTCCTTCAGCTGGGGATACTAATAGGCATCATTTGCTCAGCGACGACTAGCTTTGGTTTTGCTTTCTGTTTTCTGTTGTGCAAATGCCAGCCAGGGCCTGATTAGGATGCTGAACATATTGTTAGCAACATTGCTAATAAGTGAACACTCCCCGGCACTTATTAACAGGGTCTGGCCGCATGGTGAAATTGTCATTTCAGTGGAGGGAGACGGGGCAGGGGAAGTGATAGGCAGTGCTGAAGGTCCGTCTGTCCATCCGCGCATGTCTGCGCTGCAGCTGGAGTCACCGGGACGGTGGGACCGGTTGAGGTTCAAGGTCGCCGCTGACATTCATCTGTCACGGCTTCATTGTTCGCATGCCTTCCCTCCATTGACACGTTCAAGGGTACTTTATAGCGGCCACAAAGAGCCAGTCAATTGATACCATTGCACTCACTGCGCACACAAACTGGGCGCTTGTTCGGGACTGTTGATAGAGTCTCACGTTTATTCATTAGCGGGGCCATTGAAATTGCGGCTCGCCCAACGCCGCTTCTAACAACGTGAGCTTGCTTGTTTAGCCCAAACATTTAGCTATGTCTTTTTAAAGTTTTGCACAGTGTTCTGTAATTGCGGTAACGTTTTCTGCATTTTAATGCCAGGCCATCTGTGTCCAATGAAAGATTACCTGAAGAATCCCGCCATTTACCATGCCGGTTTAAATACAGGCGGCTGCAAATAAAAAATATACACAAAAGACGCAAGCGAGGCAAAAAAGGCAGATATTTATTTGTTCAGAAATCCAATTGCTCAGAAATAGAGCCTGTGGTGAAAAAGGGGAAAACATAAGCTTGGGTCAGGGAAGACACAGTGATTAGCTCCATTGTTAGGGGCTCTTTGAGCTTCGTTGGTCCTAAAGAAAAACTCACTAATGAATCCACTGAAGCTTGCCAAACTTTGGAAGACAACTTAAGTTGTGATTCTTAACTGAGATTTGTAAGTAAAGTATGCTGATACAGAAAACACCAATCTGCATCTTTATTAACTGCTTTCCTGCACAAGCCCTACAAAGACCGTTGATGGTTCTTTATTCCAAAAATGTGCTTTACCTGTAAGCACTGTTCTTTAATTTAAAACTTTATTTTGGGAAACCAAAGTGCAGAGGATAAAATACAAAATAAGCGAGGCCTGGCACCATGTGCTAGAGGAAACATTAAAACTCCTTTTACTGCTGTTTTCACAATGATGCTGGAGGAAAGTTTGTTTTCTTTCAACTTGCTTAGGAGATATTTATTTCGGTGTTTGTCTTGAGCTTTACCAAAGACTCAAAATGTGTACAGCCAGACCTCACCACCACAGTAACCTTTGCCCTTGCATTAGTTGCATATAAAAAGCTATTTGTTGCTAAACGCTCTGCTCAAAAACACAAGTTTTTACCATACAAAGCTATTTCATTATATTTCTTTCCTGCCTGCTTTCCCCTGTACTGCTTGAGCTTCTTTGTCACAGGGGCTGGTGCAGCAGAGGCTGCAGCAGAGCACACTTCCCACTGACGTGCCTCGTCTGATGGGGAGGGACTACCTCCAAAGGCTGAGAAGATGCTGAGACGGCTGACTGGGGTGCCAATTAGTGTCAATTGTTGCCATCTTTCTCTGATACAGACACCTGTCCGTTGGGAACCAGCCTGAGACAGCCAAATTAGTTTGACAGAAACCAATGAATAGGCACCAGCTGAAAACCGTCTCCAGTTACATGCCAACTGTCCGAACCGGCCTGATAAGGGCGTGCACTGGGCTGTGCAAGCAGAAGGTTGTGCATCGCTGGTGATGGTGGAGCACTGTATTCGGCCCATGAAAGCACATTTTGTCGTGTAGTTAACAACTGATGTTCAGGTGATGGCGTGAAAGGGCAATGGTTACCTCCAGGAGAGGTTCCACCAACCTGCCTCCACTGAGGGTCCCACCTACCTCTGGCTGGCTTTACACTTTACCTGCTGGATCTTACGTGGGGCTTTTTCATTTAATCTAGATCTCCAGTGGAAAGCTGCAGACTCAACCTGTCCATCGTCACTGGGTCAATTAGCAGCTTTTAACATCGCCAGGTGGGACACCTGGTAACCTGCCTTAGCAGGAGGTCAGGAGAGGTTTTCTGAGAGGTGGCCAGAAAGATCTGGCTGTGGTTGACAAGCTTTTTGCTTCCTTCACAGCCACTGCAGGACACACCTGGTAGCCAGAGGCCTAACTCCTTTGAGTGCTATGGCTCAGAGAGAGATCCAGCTTTACCTTGTCAAAAACCAATGCAGCTGAAAGCTAAAACAGCTGTTCCTTAGAGATACAATATCTGGTAGTAGATGGTTCCTTTGTGGTGCTTATAAATAAAATTGAGGCTATTTCACCCCACTTAGTCTGTGTAATCTTTCCTGTGTATGTTGAAGGCAGCGAAACAGTTCCTGTATTCAGCCATGACCACGCATCCGAAGGTTCTCGAGTTCATTACCATATTCTTACAAGTGCATAAGCCTTGACTTCACGTCACACAGTACACCAGTACAATTGAAAAGGTTTACCTGAGCCTTTTCTCCACTTCCAGTTTTCTTTAAACCAATGTATCTTGGTGTACAGATGAAGCCAAGGATGTCCTGCAGCTTGCAAGAAAGCTGATGTCTGAATTGACTGAATTCCCATTGCTCCAGAAGGAGTTAGTCAACTTCAACAAGTCAGTCTTGCCAGACATTAGGGTTTAACCTGAGTGAGGTGTGTTTCTGGGTAGCTTCCAGTTTTATGGGTTGCAGTATAGCCTGGATCCTTAAAAGTCCAGATATAAATAGCATATTCTTGTGAGGATACTAATACATTGCCAAAGTGATATTTCATGCTTCATCCACCCCCAAACCCACTCTGAAGCAGGCAACAGAAAAAAAAAAACCAACAGTTTCCTGAAGATTTTTATTCATCACAAGGAACCCCACTCTGAGTCCCAAAGAGAAGGAAACACCAGCTGGCTCTGCTTGCAGGAGATGATTTAGGCAGTGCCGTTCTTCTGGTCCAAGGTACTCTGGAGTGAGCAATGGGCTTGGACCCGGATAAATCTGCTCTGACTACTCTTTGTGCTGTGTTTGTTGGGAAAATTAAGAAAAGAGAAAGCAGTGCTAAATCACTGTGAAATAATAGAACAACAGCAGCAGCAGCAGAGAGCACCACTGTAGTACAGCGAGGTTATCTGCATAACAGATTTTCCGCTGCTTTGCATGCGTGTATGTGTAAACACAAATATACTGCCAGCAATACACTGTACTTAACCAGTGTACGTGTGGGTGTTCTTCTAGCATCCGCATCTGTATTTCTGGATGAATTACAAGACCATGCTAGTAAAAACCAAAAACGTAAAAGTAGGCTTCTGAGGCTGATTTTGCCTGTTTTGGGTGGGCTGTAAAACCAGGGATTCCTATTGGCATCAACAGGTGTTGCAATAATTCATTTTTGAATCATCAGATTACTTAGGAGTAAAATTTTCCAAAACCCTTAAACAGGTTTATAGAAGTAAAATCCTTTGTTAACCCAACTGATATGCTGAATAAAAAACAGGGAAGCTTTCAGGTTCACGAACAACTCCTAACATCCCAGCCTCATGAGACATATTTTCTGGTTTTTGATTGACATGACCATGTACATTCTTGCTTATGGCATTCCTGATTTGTAGTGATTGTGTGTTGGGATTAAGCTGGTTTCAAGGCTGTGTTGCTCTTCTGGTTCTTCATGTTTTCTTTTCTTTTTGTGTTCCATTTTGTCCTGCAAAACCTTGTACTTCAATGGCTTTTTTTCCATTTTGTAGACCTAAATCTGCAACTGATAAAATCAGTAAGACCTGCACCAGTGATGTCTGAAGAAGTACGACAAAGTCATATTGTTTGGATAAAATATGTCAAGCAAAGATTCTTCTTGTGATTTTAAAGACTGAATCATGCATCATTTTATTTTACAGTTTAACTTGACTCCTCACTGACACAACTCATTTGCACTCCTCTACTTCTTAAATAAGGAGTAGATACCATAGTATATCACACATTCTTCACACGAGGACATTCAATAAGAAAGGAAGTTTTTAGCTGCAGCAATATTGCAGAAATAGTGTTTGGCCTTTTGTGAATGAATGACAGTGAAAATTTCTGTATGTAACAGTTTAAAAATAGCTCTGGTGGTCTGACACATTGGTATAAATTGTATCACGAACTAAGTATTCCAATTCCCTCTCCTTTTTTTTGGCTAAAGAGTCTACAACTGGCCTTAAATTTGGTACTGATTATTTTAATTTTTATTATAGCCTGCTAATTACACCAAGTCATACTCATATATTGTTGGAGGAAGGTTAATTAGCAGTAGTAAAAATCAACCTTCTGAAACTCAAACTGCAATTAGACCAGATTGCAACATTTTTGCTGTTGTAATAGGTGCATTTTGTGTTGCTCAAAACTAGGCATTTTAATTACATTATCTGCTTCTTTACATAAACCGAAATCATTTTTAAGATATAAAAGACTTGCTGGTATAATTTCATTTTACCTTTCAGTAGCACAGAGCCAAATCAAGCAGCTTGTAAAGAAGGAATGTAGATAATATTTTACTCTTGCAGATTAAAAAAAAAAAAAGAAAAAAAAAGGAACGGGGTAGGTGGGGAGGGAAGAGGCAAAGCGGGTGGGAGCTGATTACTATTCTAATACTGCAGTCTGTCATGGAAGGATCTCTGAAATACTCAGTGAGCTAATTTTTAATCTAGAATGAGAATTATTTGATGGGTTTACCTGGTAATTAGCAAGATCCATAATTGAGACAACTGATTCTTTTCTACTGGGGAATCTGAGAAACTGAGTGCATCTGTTAACAGCCTACAGTCAAGTAGCGTGGAACTGACTTGCTTTGTCATGGCAATGCTAGTAGTGCCTGATAAGAAAAAAAAGAAAGCTATCATTGTGATAATAGCTAAGTTCGTGTAAAAATAAAGTAATATTTATCCTGTAGGTGTAGTAACTGTGTTGTATTATTGAATTTGGCGGCCCACGATGTCATTAGTGATGAACAAGACCAGACATGCTGAGCAGTGCCGGGCATAGACAAGCGATTTGTGGCACTCAAGCTTTGACTCAACACAGAGTCAACATGAAATAATTCTTAATATTTGAGTAATTCGCCATTTGTAAATGATTTTTAGCTCTTTTTGGTATCTTTTTGGTATTCTTGTAGCATACGACCATGTTGGCATCTTGAAGGTTTTGGGGTTGTTTATTGTTTGGCTTGTTGCTGATGGTTAGCAGAAGAGACACTTTCAGGTTCTGTTCGAGGAACCTCAGGGCTCTCTTTTAGGCAGTTCAGCCTAATGGAATTAAGCCTGACATGTTTCAACTCTATTTCTTTATAAAATAAACATAAAACAATGGTTTAGATTTCTAGTGAAGCTCTTGAACCGTGTGAGACTCAAACTTTCCCTGTTTCTTTACACATCTGTAAATAAAGACCATAAAAGAAGAGTACAACAGGATAAATCAACACGAATTTGAAATCCACTGCAGCATATTAAATGGCGCGGTCTCACTGAAAGAAAGGGCGACCCCGCGGCTTCTTGCAGTTTGAAGCTAATTGTTTTCGTCAGGATGGGAACGTCTGGAAGTCCACTGCAGTGTCCCACCAGCAAGGTTTCAGTAACTGAGCTGGCTTGCGGAGAATGAGCCCACTTTGTAGCGACACAGCGGGCTCAGACACCACCTATTCTGCTCTCCAAACTGTCATGCATAACAACTTCATTGTGCTAAATTGAACTTGAAAGCAACCAAAGGCTATGAGAAGGAGAGGCTATGAGAAAAGCGTGCTGTCAGCGCTGGCAAAGGCTGACCTGGAAAGTAGGCTCAGAGACAGGAGAATAAAAGACCAGGGCCCAGGAACACAGCATATTGTTTCATTTTAAAGTATGATTCCCATAACAGCGAAAAGTAGCAAATGCAATGTAAATTTATTTAAATAGATTCTACCGCTTAAAAGTTTGCCAGCCGCTCTTATCCAACTTTCCCAGCTCTCTGATTCGTTACTTACAGTGGGAATATAATGACATATAGTCATCATTGTAACAGCTTCTTTGCAGGGGCACAATGATGATTAATAGCTAGCAGCAAATTTTCACATGGACTCTGAAGCACTATAGCGTTAAGCAGCCAAACTCTCCCAAATCCCCCCTTTCTGTTCCACTGAAAAGTCCTCTCCTTGTACCTTGCAGATATGAACAAAGCCTATCTTAATTCCAATCAGCTTTTCCTCATTGAAAGAAACTTTCTCTTTTTCATAATTGATTCATGTGCATTTTTTTTCAGTCTTTCACTGAGCCTGAGACTTTTTTTTTTGCTGGGGGAGGGAGGAAATAATTTCAGTAATAACTCGTTCTGCTTTGTTTTTCCCTCCAAAATATATTTCAAGACATTTCTCAGCTAGTTGAGCTAATGCACATTACAAAGAAACACAAAACTGGAAAAGAAGCCTCAACAATTTCTCTGAATTGAAAAATTATTAACCGTGAGCATTGAGGGATGAGCTCAGAGAAACAGCTCTAGTAACGCAAGTCAAAGACTGGAGAGCAACAACAATAAGCTGCTTCTATTTATTGTATCAGCTCCCATTCCCATGAGAAACTTGCAGCTGAAACTGGAATAGATTCATTTTTCCATGCAGAATTATTTAAAAAATAAGATAATTTTGAATGGAAATAGTTTATCACAAATATTTAGAAATACTTAAAAATATTTTATTTTTTTCTGTTAATATTTATTCACTGATGTGAATTTATTGGTTTTCCACAAATGCCCTTTCCACACTGATAAAGAAAAAATAGTTTAGAACTGATTCAGTCTTCCTTTAATCAGTTCCAGTATGGTGTAACTACACTTTGAGGGGATTACATCTGATTTACACCAGAATGAACATAGGGCAGATCAGCAGGATTCAGTTTTGATTTTTTATTTGGGAAAACACTTTTAAAGACAAAGAAAAATTTCAAAGCCATATTATACAGCTAAAATTTACAAAGAATATCAGTCTACTTTGCTCCCTCTGTGGAGGAAATTGTTTACAATTCTATAGCTCCACACACGCATCGCATACACGGTTCATGTTTGACTGGTAGACTTTCCATGTTATTGACGTTCCACTCATGAACTGCTGTACATCAGATTTGATCCATACAATCCAGGAAAGTATTTCCTTGACATTTGAATATCAGATACAAAATAGGCAGGAATGGATTTTGAAAGCAGCACAGTATCTAGGAATAAATAGTGTTTTCTGAAGTCATTTCATACAGTATGTGAGATGAGGAAGTAAATACATTCATCATCATCATCAATCTTCTTGTTCATGCACTTTAAGAGAACACTACGGTCAAGTTATCCGTAAACTCACTGAGTTTGTTTTCTAGAATAAGCAAAAATTTTCATCTTCATTTTTCTCCCAATGTATTATTTTGAAAAAATATAAAATAACTGTGAACACTTTCAACTATTTTTCATTTGTGGAAAATTTTCATTCAGTTCATTTTGTTTCAGGGATGAAAGCTTCTAGTGGGACAGACAGCATGGCAGGTTGGGTTTATGATTTTCATCAAAAATTTCTTAAGATTACTTAGGAAATAGCATTGCATATCAAAATCTCTCAAGAGATCAAATTTCTACTCAATTCTGTTTGCAGTAGCGCTTTGCATGCAGTTTTGCTCCTTTTGTATGTTTGAGAGATTTTTACCCTGGTGTAAGTTAGCAGAATTATGTATGATTTAATACATGTTACCCAAGACTTGAATCAGGCTCATAGACTTTTGTCAAGTGTTATTAATGTTCAGTGAGGTAAAGGTTGTATTATGAAGTCAGATTTCTTTTGCTGTATCAGTGTGTGAGACTCCTTCTACTTAATTGGAAGATATACTGCATTCAAGAAAAATCTTGCATTGTTTTCTATAAGTGATTTAACTTTTGATGTTAAATTGAAATGGTTTGATATTTAATTAAGAAAGTTATAAATAATGCAAATTCTGATACATACCAGTGACTTGTATTGAGTAACACTTGTGTTACAATTGTTTACGAGGCACTATCATTGAGAATATTCCTGGAAAAGTGGAAACCTAAACCTGCATATGGATGAGATTGATCCATTCACTGGTTTATGGACCCCAGGTTCCTCGGATGAAGTCACAAATCTACCCAGTGACCCTGTGAGCGATGTTTTGGTTTTAGAACTCTGAATTTGCTGCAAAATATGTAAAATCTCATGTAGTCAGTGAAGTCCCCATTGACTACTCATCTGAGAAGCCTTATCCTTGTTGTTTATTTCAGCAAATATGTAGAATGCACACAGGCTCCTAGTAGCCTCAGACAGCGGTATGCAAATAACCAGCAAGAGGAGCTAAAATCTCAGATGACATACCCTTTTCAGGATGTGTCAGCACGAGCACAGTCAACGTGTCAACACGTTCATGCATCCTAATGTGCCTTTGTAGGACAGCAGAATCCCACCATAGCTAGGTTTTTACAGCTAGGAGGCTCACGAAAGCATATTTGTTCCATTTTCTGGTGCTGGTTTCACTGAGCTGAGCTTTATGTAACTGCAATGTTAGGTGGGAAAACTAGCAGTCTTTGGTGATTTGTTGTGATAGGTCATATTACGTAATTTGCTGAGAACGTTAGACGGATCCGACCCAAGGGCACGGCCAAATATTCTTGATCCTTGCAGAAGTCTAGCTCTGAATCTCAGGCTCGTATCTCCAGCGTACCCTACCCTCTATCTTCTGCTACGTTGTGAGCTTCTAGACCACAGATTTCAGCTAGCTCCCCTTTCTTTGAAGAATGTTCATTCCTCTTCCACCATCAGTCCTGAGATGTTTTCATATGCACCAAATCTTTCCATAGTTTCCCCAGCACAGCCCTATTCACCCCCAAACACATACTGCACAGCAGTTGCAGGTTTGCAGATTGAATCTAGAAAAATATTGATGTACATGTAGTTACTGTTGGTGGAAGAAGAGGTCTAATTTTGCCATCTTTACTCATGCTGAGTGGTAACATAAAATTTCAATGGAAAAGTTGCTGCTGTAAATAACCATTCTTCAGGAAAAGGGGTCACAATTTGCTTCTTCATGGTTTTCGGAGGGAAAAAATGATAATTTTATTTCTTTTCCACTCTTATTAGCACTAAATATATTCCTTCCCTCTTTATACCTTCAGCCTTCTTAAATTTTTCTGCTACCTACCCTTCTCCCTCAGAGCCTGTTCTCTCAGATGATTCTCCTTTTTTTTCTCCATGTTTTTTTTTTTTTTCCTGAAATCCAGAAAAACCCTATTCTTGTCCTCTGTGCAGCCACCTGGAATCCTGCATTACCTTTTTCCACACCCCAGGAAAATTCTCTTCTGCTGAGTTCCAGGCCATCAGTGGTCTCTCTTTTCCTTCAGAGCAGCCTTCCAGTCCATTGCCTCTTTTGGAGTTTGGTGACAGTATGTGGGCTTGTGTATCCTCCATTTTCAGCAGCTTTTAGTCACCTTTTTTAAGGTCACAGTATTAGGTACCAGTGCCACGTTCTCTGCATTGAAGATCTCCGACCTGATGTGCCTACTAAAGCAGTGTAATTCTCCCTGTAAGGGCTCACATTTATAAGGAAGGAGGATGTCTGTATAGTCTTTCAGTTCTTCCTATCTTAAATTAAATTTTCTCATTCCTGATCTACACAGTTGCACATTTCCAAGTTATTCTGTTTTATTATCCAGCTCCAGATCACTACTTGTTTCCTCTGTGGGCTGTCACCCTTGTGATGAACCTAGATTAAATATCTGGATTAAAATTGTGCCAAAGCTGGTGAGCAAATACATTTAATTGTCTTGGGAAACAGCACTGTGAATGTATTGGGATTACGTTTTGTGCTTAGTTTTAGCTGCAACAGCCTCTGTTGAACAAAGAAGCCCAAAAGCTGTGAAGAAAACCTATTTCAGTTCAAAGTCTGCCCAAGTACCCAGAGAACAGCTTTTTACTTCTAAATCTCAGCTCTGAAAATCATGAAAGATAAAAAAAGTCTTGTTGAATATTACCCTAGAATAAGCCCCCATCTGCCATTTTCTGACTTTTATTTTTGCCCTGGTTTCTGCATATTCTTTAGGTCATCGGTAAGAGCAATAAATCATAAGCATCATTAATACCATAGACACAGATACCCTGTGACATCACATTTCTTGAATTATTGTTTTGGTCCCTTGATGACAATTTCTCTTACTTGCTCTGAAGGCAGACAGTGCTTTCTGTCTAGAAGTTGACTATTCCTGTTTTCTCTCACTTTCACCTTTAACCTTTTACTTTCTGACTCTCGTGGATCACCAGCCTTTGTATGCCTATCCAATAAAGGATGTTCTCAGAAAGGAATCTCCTCCCAAGCATAATACATCTTATTCCTCCAAACTCTTAAAGTAAACAGTCCTCTGCAAAGAAAAGGAGGACTCTGTACCCTTTAGGAAATAAGGAAGCCGATGTGTCATCCATTATGGGTGAAGTCAGCACATGTTACCTCTTGCCTGAACATCATCCAAAACAAAGCTCAGTAAAGAATGGGGCAGGATGATGTGAGTAAACACTAAGGGGAACTATTGTGGCAGGAAAACTGCGTGTCTTGTGATGGTGGAGGAGAAAAGACTCTGAAAGGACATGGAGGAGCTATAGATTATCACAGCTGATGACAGGAAGATAAAGCAGATGCCTACTGGAGATGTTGAAAAGCATCAGTAGGATTAACACATAAAGGTGTCCCTCTTTCATCAACTCACAGGAGACAATCTGTTCACATTTTCACATTGCGAAACAATTCTTAAAAGTTTCAAGATGGGCAGTGGAAAATTGGAGCGGGTCCAATCTGGGGACAACAAGGTGACCCGAGCACTGTGGAACTTGACATACGGGGAAAGGTTGAAGGAATTGGGTTTGTTCAGCCTGGGGATGCTAAGGCTCAGGGGATCAAGGTAATCTTGTCTCTAAAAGGTTGTTATAGAGCAGAAGCTGTCCTCGCTTCACAATGATGCATGGTGACAGGACAAGAGGCAAGTGGCACAAGGTGCTGCAGGGGAAACGCTGTCTGAATATAGGGAAAACCTCACTAAGAGCACTCTTAAATACTGGAACAGTTTGCCCAGGGAAGTGGTAGAGTCTACTTTGCTTGAAGTATTCATGTCTTGGCTTGACAAGGCCCTGGATAACCTAATCCAAGGCCTAAAAGGTTGGACTAGACAATCTCTAGAAGCCCTTTCCAACCTAGACTTCTCTATGATTCTGTGACTCATACTAGAACTGACTTTAGCATCGAATTAAAATCCTAGAATAAGACTAATTTTAAAGGCTCTGTTAAAAATTAACATACATTTAAAATATCAAAACAAACCCACATATTTTTAAATTACATTCATTTAACAAGGGTAAGCTCTTTGGCAGTTCTAAAAAAATTGAGGGTTCCAGGCCAATGTGCTTGGTTCTTCAGCCAGCCATTTTCCAATCCCACCCCAAATCTCTCTGTCAACTTTTCTGTCCCAGCTGCCTGTCTGTGAAGTTAGAGTAAGATACTATGAGCTTCATTTAACATAAATAAATTACTTTAATGAAAATGTTTATTGCAAAAGCAATCAGACAATACAATTTTGTAAAAGCTGAATTTTAGTTGTTTTGATTATATTCCACTGTGACTGCTGTCACTACACATCTTTTATTGTATGTCCCCTTTGACTTTAACTGCTCACACCCTCTTTATTTGTATTTCAAGTCCCCCAAGCTCTCCTCCGTTGGTTTTAATCATCAAGTCAGCTGCCTCTCATCTCCTATTCCTTGTCTTATCATTTGTCCTAAAATAGTTCATTGGTTCTCACATCTTACTGCAGTAACGTGCTTTCAACCTCATCTCTACTTGGAACTGATCCTTCTCTGTGATCTTTCACACCAAATCCCTTTTCTCTGTTGACCTCCACCCCAAGGTTGTGCTCTTTCCAAGACTTACAAGTTGGCAGTGTTTCTCATTTCTGCAGTGCATTCTGCTCTTTACTTCTGACAGTGTTACTTCTACTGGGATTCTTGTCTACAGCTTTGTTTTTTTTTTTTTTTCACAAGATAAACTCTTGATCTTTCTTTTTCATCGTTAGTATTTGCCTCCTCTAAGACCACAAACACTACTTTATCTTCCATCTCTGAAGTCTCATGTTCTTATGGTCTTTGGCCATAGAATTAAGAAGACAGGTACTAAGTGATTTCCCTCTTCTGCGTATGTTTTCAAATGTTGTATTTGTTATATTTGTAAAATAACTGTGCTTCTGTTCCCTGATCAAGTGCTGATTTTACAGTCTTTTCTGCAGCTTCGTGTCTCTCTGTTCTTGACTCCACTGGAGGACTCAACAAGTTCTTCTCTCCCCTTCTTTTTCCATCATGCCCACTCCTGTTCTTCCCTATTTCTATGCTCTTATCTCCTTTCCTAGCACCTTTGCTCTATTAAAACCTGATGGTTTTGTGCCCTTGTCCTGCTCTCATCTTCAGGCACACGGTATGCTCTCGATAGAGAAGAGGCTGGGCAGCAGTTGGTGGAGAAGATGAACGGCGCTTCCAGAGGACTGTCTGAGCTGTTGACAGCAACTTCTCCTGCTCCTCTCCTGGACAGGATTCTCACCTTGGTACGGAGCACTTCAATATCTGATCACCTTGACCCTCTTTGGGATTAACTCCTCTGGCAGGCTGGCTGTTTACTCAAGAAAAAATAAAGAAGAAAATAAGAAATAATTAAAAGATATCCAAATGTTGTCTGTCTCTCCCTCTCATGAAGCAGGCTTTATGTCTCCAACCCATTTTCTTTCCTCATTGAGTAGGACTTGTTTACTACCAGGCTAGTGCCTCTTTCAAGGCCATGCTTTTGAATTGCACTTCCTATTTCAGCTTCTCCTCAACTGCAGTTCCGTAACTGCAGCAAATGCAAATTTAGAATAAAAGGTGAGGCAACCTGCAGCGCACCCTCACTTACACACTGTCTGGGGGCTCAAATACCTTTTTATATTACTTAGATTAGCCTGAAGATGGTCTCAATGACCTCTGTGTGTCCCATGGGAACCACTGCACTGCATAAAGATCAGGGCAATAATTACATATTTTTCCCTGCCTTACCTGCCTGGTCATGATCCCTCTCTACCCAACCACCCCTATGAACAAGAAATGGCAAATGGTAGTGTAGAGCTCAGAACCACTGTAGCCAGATTTGTGGGACAAGCCTCTTATATTAATATTTTTGCTCAGTTATGACAACGTTGCCATATTTATAACTAATAAGAACATGATCTCGTTTTTTCTGCATTCCACCAGAGCAAAAACGCACACATAACTTAGGTTTTCTATATGAGTCTCAGCTTTTTCACATCAGCCTGCTCTGGTGGGTGCTGAAGACAGAGGGTACATCTGTCAAAAGGTCTTAGATCCAGTTCAAGAATCACATGGGCATTAGAGCTTCCTCACGCAAGGAAGAGGAGAAAGAACAAAAGGTGCTGGCCTACCGGGCATCTTTCTCTTTGAAAAGGGAAGAAGGAATTGTGAAAAGTGAGGAACGTGTAGGTGAAAAAACTGTTGTATTTATCCAGCCTGCCAAGGATGACAACATCCCTTCAGAGGGCAGGTCGGGCAGGAGCAGCCCTTGACTCACATGGCTTCAGCGATCTGTCTGTGAAATATCACAAGGAGTGCCCTCTGGAAAAGTGGTTAGAGAAACTTAGGTCATGTCAAGTATAAAACATAAACAAATGCATTACTGAAGAAAATAAGGAGTCCTCTAGACCTCTGTACAGCAGAGGCACACCAGCCACATGGATGAGGATAGATTTGCCTCAAGGAGGAATTTGCTTTAGGGACTGGAGATGCATGAAGATGTATTTTTCTACATTTATGTATTTTTTGTTTGCTTTCTTAGAAGTGACAGCATGCTTATTGACCTACAATGCATGAAAAATAATCCTTTCTATTAGCTGGTATCAGTAACAATAAGATTATAGCATACTGATATGGGAAATGACACAAAAATGGGAATAAATTTGGCATGAGGGAAGGTGATTATTTTTGTCTTCTCTTGTGGAAATTGCAGAGTAAGTGCCTTTTTAAGATTGACTAAAATGAAAAGCAGGGAGAGGGTCCAGTTATATTAGAAAATTCAGATGAACTGCAACTTCTCTTTTTCTGAGAAACTGAGGTGAGCTTCTTTGTGAGCCAGCCTGGCTCAAACAGTGAGGGAAATGAGAGCTCTGGTGCAATGGCCACCATGTGACTGACCTTACCATTTGTCTCAGTGAACTAGAAATGAACGTGAAATACACAGAATGGCATGATAGGAGATAAAACAAACCTGTAGAAAAACAGAACAAGCAAAAAGCTTTCAAGGATCACAAACAAAACTTGACTAAATCTATTAAGTGCTTGTTCATGGATGCAATTCAAGATGCACAAGTCTAAATTGAGATGGGATTGGACAAAGGTATATGGAAGGGAACCATTCCCTGTAGAGTTTCTGTACTTATTTTGTAAGCATTTTCTGCCTTTTAACTGAAAAATAAATCTTTAACTCATGCCTGAGCCACCTTAGCTTTTTGGTATGAAAAACTTGTTGTCTGGCAGCTCCAGGAAACAAATTCTGTGAAATACCAGGAATAATATAAAAATGGAGCATTACTGTCAAGCTATGAAAAAGAAATCAAAGTTTCAATATGTAGGTAATAATACTACAATCTACAAAGGTGCTATATTATGTCCAAGATAGTGTGTTATAAACCCACTATTTTTTCCGAACAAAGAATCTTTGAAAAGACAACCTTTCATCAGAAATCTTGGTAAACTTACACCAATGAACTTAATAAAATTGGACCTATTGCTACTCTTAAATCTCATAAAATTGCCTACTTTTTGACATTTCCTGTATTGGTTCATGTTTCCCCATGGAAATATAAGAAAGTCAAAAATAAAAAAAATCTTGAAATCTTTTTCATACTTTTGATAAGATACTTTCTTCAAATAATGTTTAACTTGCAATAACTCTTCAAGCCATGTAGAACAGAGTATTTTTAACTTCTCTTCTTTCTCCGTCCTCCAAGCAGTTGTTAAAATAAAAAGAAAGCAATAGAAGTATCACCTACATGGTAGACAACTCAATTTGTTGTTTTGCTGCAAGGTAATTCATGCAGTCCAGGGCATACGGTGAAGTCTCTGTGCCTCTTATAACAGAATTGCTTCAAGGTGAAGTTTTTAGTTGCAAAATTTAAAGTTTTGTTTCCCTTTTGATGGAATATAGAACTTTTAAAAATAAAGTTAACTGTTAATTTGATATGAATAGCCGCTTCTGTTTCTTCATATAACAGCATTTCTCTATTATGTAAAAAATACAGAAACTACAATTTTCCTTTCTATTCAAAATAGCTTTTTATTGAAGTTCATGTGAATAGGCTAATCTTAGCAGTTCTTATAATCTTTTAAATTCTCAAAGTTTTTCTGCTTGCAATATTTTGCATGAATTGAGAAAGTATTTAGTTTAAAGGTGTTATGAGTGATCATGCCTACCACAAAGCAACTTATTTTCTAATCTTTCTGATCACCTAGCATTTTCAGGTGATTGAGATTGGGTCCATTTCTCTGTCGAACTAAAAAAGAATCTGTATTCTGTCAAAAATAAAAGTGGTGTTTAACAGAGGAAAGATTTATCTTTAACTAGTTAAAAATCTCTCAGGAGGATAACTTTGTTAATTATATGAAACGTATTTCTTTTTGTTGTTGCTTCCTCTCATCCTCCTTAGTTTGTCTACTCTTCTTTATTTTTCCAAATGTTTACTGTTCTTTAGATTTTTATAAAGGGAAGGGGGGAGGAAAGTGATTAGACCATGTCTCTGTTGAGAACTAGCTTCAATACTCTTTATTGTTAAGAATGTAACCAGATGCTTTACTAAAATATTTGATCCTCTGTATTTCAGTCAAAAGCTCCTTTTTAAATAATAGATAAAGCAAGGTCAGAGGAAAGGCATTCCCTTGCTTTATGAACTGAGGAAGTAATCCGGGTGCGTGTTTTGGAGATATCTAACTCCCCACATAGGAATAAAGCTAAGTCTGGAGATAGTTTCATCTTTAATATCTTTCACTGGAAGTTGGACCTTCTGAAATCCAATGCAAGGCAGAACTCACAAATGGAGATTTTGTTTTGTGAGGGTGTAATTGCACTATTCGTTTCAGTCCTAAGCCCTTATGTATCCCCTTACTCTCCTTTACCTTGCTCAGTATTGCTGTAGTCAAGTAGCAGAATTTTATGAAGACCTAAACATTGTTTGCGAAGGCTTACGTGTGTACAAATCGGCTTTATGGCACTTTGTCTGAATACTGTTAGTCAAGATGGAATTAGAGAAATATTTATTTGTTGTATTATGTCAGGAAATGGAAGGTAAATAACACTAACAGTGTAGCAACAGCTTAGTTTACATGCTACTCTAGACATACAATGGTTGTTTTGTTGTGTGTTTGCTTTTGTGCTTAATCTGTGTTACAGGCTGTTAGAAACATGGTGAAATGAATTAAGATGTTTTTGTTACACAATTTTTTTCAAGCAAAATAAGGTTGCTTGTTATTATCATTTTCCTCCCTGATACTGATAAAATTCCAAACTCTACATGCTATATTGTATGAATCTTACATGCTGCAACTATGTTAGGCAATTATATGTGGTAGGCACATATATTGTTCCATCTCCTCTCTGATCTTCCTGAAATCATTTGGCCATCATCCAAATCCCACCAACATCAATGAAAATATTTTCATTGATTTCATTAAGTTTCTGATCTGATCTGTAACAAACCTGTCTAGGACATCATAATCACCATATTTTCCTTCACCAACAGCACATTTAGTTTTTCTGTTTTCTTTTTTTTTTTTTCTTGCTTGGTAGATTCAAGTTTTTGCCGTTCTGCTGGCATAAGCTTCACAGATAGTGCAGGAGGGCAGCAGGATGAATTGTCAGACTCTTTGACCTACACACTGTCAATCTCAATGTTCAGATCAGATCTACCATCAGCATTGGAAAGGAAATATTTGTAAAAGCACTTATCCTTATGCAATACCCAGCCAGAATGTTGCCTGGGGGCAGGAGATACTTCTTTCCTAGAAGTTTGTGTTGCTTCTGGGCATAAAGTCGTAGAATCACAGAAAGGTTTGGGTTGTAAGGGACCTTCAAAGGCCATCTATTCCAACCCCCCTGCGAGGAGCAGGGACATCTCCAACCAGATCAGGTTGCTCAGAGCCTCATCCAACCTGACCTTGAATGTTTCCAGGGATGGGGCATCCTCCACCTCTCTGGGCAACCTAGGCCAGTGTTCCACAACTCTAATTGTAAAATTTTTTTCCTTATGTCCAGTCTGAATCTATATCCCTCCATTTAAAACCCTTGTCCTATCACAACAGGCCCTGCTGAAGAGTCTCTCCCCTTCTTTCCTGTAGGCCCCCTTTAAGCACTGGAAGGCCACTCAAAGGTCTCCCCAGAGCCTCCTCTTCTCCAGGCTGAACAGCCCCAGCTCTCTCAGCCTGTCCTGACAGGAGAGATGCTCCAGCCCTCTGATCATCTTCGTGGCCTCCTCTGGACCCTCTCCAACAGGTCCACGTCCGTCTTATGTTGGGGGTCCAGAGCTCGACACGGTGCTCCAGGTGGGGTCTCACCAGGGCAGAGTAGAGGGGGAAATCCTTTCCCTTGACCTGCTGGCCATACTGCTTTTGATGCAGCCCAGGATGTGGTTGGCTTTCTGGGCTGCAAGTGCACATTGTCAGCTCATGTTGAGTTTCTCATCCACCAGCATCCCCAAGTCCTTCTCCTCAGGGCTGCTGTCAATCTGTTCTCTGCCCAGCCTATATTTGTGTCTGGGATTGCCCCAGCCTAGATGTAGGACCTTGCACTTGGCCTGGTTGAACTTCATGAGGTTCTCGTGGGCCCACCTCTCCAGCCAGTCCAGGTCCCTCTGGATGGCATCCCTTCCCTCCAGCAAGTCGACTGCACCACACAACTTGGTGTTGTCAGCAAACTTGCTGGGGGTGCACTCTATCCCACTGTCCATGTCACCGACAAAGATGTTGAACAGGGCCTGGCCCAATAATGACCCCTGAGGAACACCACTCATCAACGTTCTCCATTTGGATATCGAGCCATTGACCACAGCTCTTGGAGAGTGGCTGTCCAGCCAACTCCTTATCCAGCAAATGGTCCATCCGTCAAAACCATATCTCTCCAGTTTAGAGACAACAATACCATGCAGGACAGTGTCAAATGCTTTGCACAAGTCCAGGTAGGCAACAGTTAGTTGTCCCTTGTCCACTGATGCTGTAACAGGAAAACCTGAAGTTTCAGGTTACCTACCCAAATTTGTCTGGGCACTGCTGCTCTGAAGTTTCCCAAAGTCTTCTGAAGATCTCTGAGAACAACATAGATGTGATCAGCCAGCTCTAATTCCAGGAGAAATGGGGCAGGAGGCTGCTGGAGAAGCAAACAGCAGCCACCCCTGCTTGGTTTGCTTGTGTTCATGTCCTGAAAAGCCAAGATGTCCACTGCTTCTGTGATGAAGAGTCTGGTCATTGAGGACTGTCAGTGCTGGGGCTGAGCAGACCAAAATCACAGTTCCTTTTACCTTCTCTGAAGAGCAATCTCAGCTTTTCAGAGCTCTCTGATGAGCTGTGCAATAACTACACGCTTTCCTTTGATCTGGTGCTGTCACTGAGTGATGAAGTTCAGTTTTGTCCAGGTGACTGTGAAACTTAGACCTAATTTTGTATGTGAAAAAAAGGTGGTCATGGAGACTGCTCATGGTGGGTCCCGGCTAGTTCTCCTCACCTGCAGCACTACCATGGCCAGCCTGCTGCAGGTCTGTGGGTCAGTCCAGGCCACCAGGCACAGGAGGTCTGACCCTACAGGTCTTCACATTTGATTCTTAAGGAAAAGTCAGTACCATCCTGTCCCTGAACACTATAAAGGTGTCTCTGTCTTCTGCTGTTGTATCCACAGCATTGTGTGTATAAAAGTGCTTTAAACCAAGTAAAGCTAGTTTGAAATTATGTTTTTTTTCCCTCCTTTGAGGGGAAAAAGGAGGAAGGTTTCAGACTGGGAGTTTTGGTTGAGGTTTTTTCTTTGTTTATTTGTTTTTTCCCCCTTGGAGATGGGAGGTGACTTAAACCCAGGACACATTTTTAAAACTGAGTCATCTTTCTCCATCAACTGGAGAAGTTTTTCTTGAAATCCACAGCAGAATCTGAAAATCCTCCTGTAGTCTCTGCGAAATTGGAGAGATGAGAAAATATGTCAACAACGTCAATGGACACCTTGAAAACCAGGAAACAACTCCCCCTGAATCTCCTCAGATCTCTTTTTAAAGATTGTTTTGGAATAAAAAATGTAATTTAATTTATTTTCTGTCTGAAGTTCAAGTCATTAGATTGTATCCAGGTCACATTATCCATATTTTCCTTCCAGTCATAAAGAACAGAAAATCTCAATTTTTGAAAACAAAAACAGGGATGTCTTTTTCTGGTGGTTTCCAATTTTTTTTTTCTTTTCACATAATCGCTTGGTTTCCAGGAATGCACTTCTCTTAGTAGTCCCTGAAATATTGTTCAACTCCAGCCCGGTCATGGGAGTTAGGCACATCACAAAACAGGCTCTTAGTCAAAATCTATACGGGTACGATCAATACGGATAGATTACACACTATAACCTTTGCCTACACCGCAGTTCAAGTGCTGCATGGAGATCGCCTTGCGTCCCCTGGCCATGTACAGACCAGAGGATAACTCCTACTCCCATGGGATAATTGCACGTACAGTAGTGTCAGGTTAATGGGGGCTGTAGATATCAGTTGGCCATCGCTGAAGAAAACAATGAGGCCCATTTAGCTCCAGATGCAGCCCAGAAGTTCTGGGGAATGCGTCTCATCCCCAACCACAGCAGGCCCGCGTCTCTCCTCTCACTTCAGGAAGCAGATTTCCCGTTCTCACTGAACTGATGCAGAAAAGTCGTATCACTACACAGGGATGGAAAGAAATCTCTGAAATACAATCCAGCGAGGTGAGCGGTATTTTGGCCAGAGAATAGGGAAAAAAGTGAAGCATGAAACAGAGGAAATTTGGAATAATTATAGATTTTCTTGGAAGGACAAAGTTCTCTCTTTTGTCTCACAAATAAATAAAATATTTTTTTTAGTTCCTTTGTCTGGTACCACCTAAAGGGAGTAGTGCAGGCTCACAAAATGTCAGGGATCATCAGGGCTGATTCTAAGACATTTTCTGGAGAAACACAGGTTTTTTTCAGGGACAGGTCTTTTGTTTGACCTGTGATGACAGGCTTATTTGTCCTAGATACACAAAATAGTAGAGATGGCAAGATAATTTGCTATCTTAATTTGTTATCATACATGTATTACCATCCATATACCACAAGGAAAGGAGTTCAAAGGCAAATAACGTGTAACTGCAGAGAAGTTCAGCACACCAAATCTGACCTGTGCCTGTATGATACAGGCGTATTGCCAGGGTAGACTGAGCAGCTCCATTTCTAGGTTATCTGTGGTAGAAAAACTTGAATTTTTTTCAGAAAGACAGAATCTAGATTGCCTATAGCAAGCACGTGCCCAAGTTTTTAAAGCTGCTGCCAACAGAAGAAAAGAACCACTTAATTTTTCCAGGTAATTCCTTCTGTCAGTTAATCATGACTACTGGGCAGCAAGCAGCAGAACTGAGATTTCCACTGAAAAAGAAGGTTCAATTTCAAAAGGAGTTTTTAAAGGAAAACATGTAATTTTATAAATACACGAAGAACTAAAATGACATGGTTTTCTGACAACGCTTTAAGAGCTGAAGAAATAAGACTGAAAAGATACACACACTCTCTCTGAAACGTCTCTTTTTTTGCTTTTGGTCTTTCCTTCTCACTTGTTTCTCCTGATTCCTTTATCATGGAGGTGCGTAGTAAAAAGAGCGAAAGTGCTGGGAGGCTCCTCTTCATTTTTTCCTGCATGTGACCAGTGTGACTTTCTTGCGCCGTATGTGATAATTCTCTTTCCCAGTGGCTGAAAACTGAGGACAGCAGTGGCGAGACATGTCGTGGAGTTGTTCTGGAGAGGAATTTCTCTACCTACCTTACTGGTCCCTCCACAGTTCCTGCACATTTTGGTTGCAACTCCAGACCTGTTTCATTATATGTCATTATATGGGAACTAAGAAATGCAATTAAATGTAAATAAATTATTTTCCATACAGAATTTGCAATTGAGCTGTATATTCTATAATAAGAAAAGCATACACACTGTACATATGGGAAAAATAAGATCAGATCAAGACAAATACAGCAAAATTACATTATTTTCCCTTCTTTCCTTCCTTCCCCTTCCCCTGCAGCACTCCAGTGTCTGGAAACCATTTGGATAAGAAAATTATAGATAAAATTATATATAAATAAACAATGACCTCCACTTCATAAATATTTTAATACCCACAGATACGGCATCACATCCAGAGATTACATTACACTAACCATTCTTACAACATGGTTTTTTGGAGCTTGTTACACATTGGCTTTGCTCATGAGCATCCAGGCTTTCTGCCAGTAGAGACCAAATTAAGCTATGTAGGATGCTTTAGCTTAGATTAGGCTAGATTTAAACCACCCTCCTGCATCCCCATGTCTTTAACTTGGACATTGGGCTCATGAAGTTTTAGTTCACACTGCAGTTTGATAAAGACTCCACATGCAAACAATGGAAAAAGAGATGTCTATTTTAATGGGTTAGTGGTGTGTAATCCATCCTTCTGCCCTTCCATTGCCATCTATGGACAAGAACATAGGAATGAATCTGTACTTTTTATTAAACAGAATAATAAAATTCAAATATGAATAGAATAGAGGAAATATTGTAAAACTAAGCTCCAGAAAGAAAAGACTTGGGGGGAAAAAAAAAAAGTTTTTATTTTCTTTCTCAAAATTAGTCTTTACAAAGTAAAATTTCATACTGATGTTATGTTGAATAGATTTTTCTACACCAAAATTGTCACAACACCACTCTAAAGGAGTGAGGTTCTACAATAACTTCAATGGAATGCTGACTTGACCACTCAGTTGTGGCCTTTTTCACATCAATAGTATTAATCACACATTGCAGGGTCTGTCTGCTTCCTCCCTGGACGAGATCTGCGGCTATGTGGCACTTAAGTTGGGAATATCATCATTGGTTTTGGCTGGGGCGATAGTTACTTGATGATGTGACAGCATAGATGTGTTTGCCAGAAGCTGTTCATGTTATAAATAGCAAGTATTGAGACATCCTGTACAAAAATGTTCTCTCTATTGAGTAAATACAAATAAACAAGGGCTTCACTGAGGAATGACTTGGCAGATACATCTGCTGTTGTAAGATACATCTTGCATGGCCCCATATTCCATTTATTTGAGGATGATCTCTAACAGTCTTCTTCTAGGACACATGCGTACTCCAACAGCAGTAACAGCTGCTAAGCAAAAGAAGATAAACTTGGAAATCATCAAGGGAGAGGTTGTTTTTCGTTTTGAGAAAAAATAAAGAACCAACCGCATGGAAACACAGGAAAGCACCTTATAAGACCAGTCAGTGAACTAAGTAAGCACCCTCAAAAATATAATCCTATTTCACATATAGTAAAAAAAAAAACACTTAACTTTCCCATACACAAATATGCTACATACACGCTTTTATTAGCTCCTCTCTAGTAACAAGACTGATAATTGATTGAAAAGCAATCTGTCACTGTTTATAGTAAGAGCGGTTGCCAAGCAGGAGCTGATAGTCATCTTCTGTCTTTGCCAAGCTGAACTATCACTATTCCCACAGCAGCAGTGCTAGTGCAAAAATAAAATGAAGCTCTCATTATTTCCCTGTGCTGCTCTCTTCCTTTAGGCCATGTCAGGTCTGCAAGGGGATTTTGAGTCCCAACAAACTGTTTGCTCAACATCATGGTGGGCTATAGCAGTTGCGTACCGCAAGCCCTTCCATTGGTGCCTAGTTTCAGAAGACCAATTTAGATTAAAAAAAAAACCACTGTGGGCTGTGGTAGGGACATGGGATTAGTCCCAAATTGGCCTGAGTATTGAACTCAATTAGAATATTCTAACTGGATCCCATTATTTTTTTTTTTTTTAACATAAACTATTCCTCCCTTCCTACCTCCCCAAAGTTCAACCAATACAATAAAATCAGGAGCCAATCATAACAACTGAGTCACATGTATTCAAATCAAGCAGGACACACATGCACACACAAAGTAATAAGACTCTGAGAGGAATCCAGGTATTGTGAAAAAAAAAACAAAAACAAAACCAAAAAAACGAAAAGGCAGAGGTTCTGGGGCTGATTGTTGGTGGATGCTGGAGAAAATGTTGCATAGGGCATTAGGCTCCAATGTGAATCAACGCATCTCCCATCAGAATGGGAGAACCAAGATGGTCCTGTAGCCAATGGAAAGAGTTAAATGTCTTTGGGGCTGATTTATATCATCTAAATTAAATGCCTAATGTCTAATGTGTGAATACTCCTGAGAAGTAATGGAGGGAAGTGAGTTAAGATTGTTTATATTTTCACTCGGAGACACTGAGCTACTAATTTTGCCAGTAATTTATAAACATTACATGGATGATTTCATATTCCAGTAGTGAAATACTGACAAGGAGAGTTTAGCAAAGGAAAAGGCAATACTAGGAGTCTGGAATCATGAGTCTGGCTCTTTCGTATTCGTCCTTCATGTATACAATACAATTTGTTTTGTTTTGTTTTTTTTTAATTTGAAAGTATGACAAATATCTTAGGTTATGAAATTAAAGGCAAACACAAGTAATCTAAGAGGTCTTAGCTATCGTTAAGGTAGCATCTTTAGATGCTACAGGGCAGTGAGGGAGCTGGCAACAGTGGTCACGTTTCAAGGAGAATGATTTCTCCACAGGAGACCCAGAGGTTCAGTATTTCTCATTTCCCACTCTAACATCCTCTCTTCCATTGCTTCTGTCACACGTGGCATTCACACGATGTCTGAAGTCCACCAAAAACGTGATTTTCATGACGTGTTTGAGTTATAAAATCTGTATACAGCTGAATGAATTTCTAAGGTCATCAACAGCCATATCTGTCTTCCTTTTCTTTTTTCTTTTTTGTATTTTGAATGGGAACTCTTACCTCAAGTCAACTAGCTGTACGTTTCTCATGTTTTGTAATTAACACCCCAAACCTGTGCTTTTTTTTTTTTTTTTTTTTTTTTTTCGTTAAGCAAGAAGAAGAAAGGCCTGATGGCTGCAGTCCATTAACAATCTCTCAGTACACCTTGCTCTCAAATTATTTGCTTTTAATTGAGACCTTACTTATAACGAAACCATTGTTGCTGAGGACAGAGTATTGCTGCATTAATACAGATCACTTTGCCTGTTTTTTATATACGTTAGTAATTTATGGAAGATCAAGTATCTCACAGAGCTGACACGTGGAACTGATCCTGAAACAACCTTGTATTCACTGTTTCAGGTTTAAAGACTGTATATTAAACTATTGCTTTTGAAAGGTGGTGTCAACAGCAAACAAAAATGGTGCTTGATTAAGTGATAAATGAGATTTGAGATAGAGGTTAACTACTATATTTGCAAATAAAGTGCAAACTCAGGCGGCTGACTTGTGTATTAGCAGATAAGGTGCTAATTGCATGAAGTAGGAATTTGAAAGCCCAGCGGAGATCGGAACTCGGGACAAGGTGTAATTGTATTTAAATAGATAACATGAAATTACAAGGGAAAAAAAAATTGACAAAAACTGAAGTTATTAGTTCCATTTTACATAATTAAGTGGAAAAATTGAATTCATAGATGGTGTTATATAACAGCTATCTAGAAGTTTTAAGTAAAATGTAATGCTTTTAAAAGTATTTTTTGCATGTTCTACTTTATTTAATTTTCACCTAACAATTAGAGCTGATTCCTAACCAGTTCCAGAAAACCATTATTATCTATGGCATTTCTATCACTAGCTACTGCTTCTACTGTAACCATTACTGTTAATGCTTACATCTTGATAAAATTAAAATTTTCATCAACAGTTTAAAAATCCATTAATAACTTGACTTGTAAAAGTGACAAATAGAAAAACCGACAGTAAGAAAAATGTAGGTGCCTTATGACTTGCCATGGGCCACACGAAGTAGATGCCTCAACAGCATACTGACAGTTCTGCTAAAAATTAGAGATGATCGTTGCCTGTCTCCACAGATAAAGTGTCTAATAGTAAATAACCCTACTCTAGTTCTCAGTGTGATGGACAAAAGAAAGATTTAATCATTGCAAGTTGGTTGCTGTCCAAGAATCAGTGATTTTGACTTGATTGCATTTAGTGTGAGTAAAAGGAGGAAATGTTCAAGTAGTAACATGGCACATACATCAAGCTTTCAAATCTAAAGTCTCATGGGCAGAGAAAATGTAAGGACAGGTTGGAGAGAAATGTTTAGAATTAAAAGTGTGAATGAACATTAAGGACTCTATAAGATGAATTTTTAAGACAGCCAAAAATTGTGATTACACTAGAAAAATAGACAACACTATTTTTTGGCCACTAAGCAGAGAAGTGAAGGTAGGATACAGAAATAAATAAAAAAAAATTACAAAAATATGCTACAGTGGGGTAACAAAGAATACAATAAGTGCGAAAGAGAATTTTTGTGTAAGTAACCAAAAAGTTTAAGACACCAAAAAGAGATTCATGGTATCTTTACAGAAAATAAAGAAACAGATACAATCATTTGAAAAAGACGGAGACAGGTCTCTAAATTTTTAAAAAAATACACTGGGAACAAAACAGATCCTACAAATATGGGAATTCTATTAACAAATAGTTGTGATAAACCTATTAGTAGACAGACAAACCAGGACAATTATTTCTGTTCTCCATTTCAAAACAATAAGGACATTCTTATTACATAAGAATATCCTTTAATGAGGTTAATAAGTGCTTTCCAGTCAATTAACAGATGTTAAACAACATCTGCCAGTAGGTTTGAATGACTTTTACCCAAGAGTCCTAAAAGACTTGACTGGGGAGAGCACTCATTCACTGACGTTAATTTTTAATAAACCTCAAAATAGCAAGGAAATGCCAGAAGACTGGGAGAACATTGCTGTGCCAATATTCAGAAAGGGCAAGTGGTCCCACCCAAGTAACTTGAGTTAGTGAGAAAAAAAAAAAAATCTGCTTTGGGAATCATTTAACAGGGAGTTAAAGGACAGCTCACTAGTGATTAAGGGAAATTAATTTTGTCAAACAGACTTAACTTCTGAATAACACTACTACGATTACGCCATGTAAAACAAGAACTGTTCTCAACCCCAGCAACCCCAAATGAATGAGTGGTAAATGGGTTTAGAATTGGCTAACGGGTGGTTCTAAAAATAGGAGTGTGAAAATAGGGATTTTCTGCTGGGACAAGATGCACTGCTAGTGCTTGTCAACATTTTAACATGATGATATGGCTGTAACTGTAAATCGCTGGTGACGTAATAAACACTGATGAGGACAATCAAATAAAGTGGTGTGCTTCACTTAATAAGTGGAGTCTGTTCTGACGTTTCAATGCAGATGTATGAAAGTTGCACGTAGAAAGCAAGCTCTGCCTGCAAAGTAATGGGTCTGCACCCTAGTTAGTAGTGACAGGAAAAGACCTCGGTGTCATGCTGAACTCCAGCCTTGCTGTGGCAAGAACAGGGTGATGCTGTCTGTGATGCCGGTGATGCTCAGGAGGCTGGAGTGCTGTGACCTGATGAGTCACGCCAGCCTCAAGCTCTGGGTCAATAGCAGTGATCATAATCATAATAGCAATTGCAATTGCAAACACAATCACAACAGTAATATACTTTCTGAATTTTATGTTGAGCTTGAAATTTAAAAGGCCAAATCCTGATTAAGAGACACAGCCCAGGAAAGTGGAATATCTTATGAGGAAAAGAAGATTTTGGGTCACAAAAATTCTCCCGGTTCCTCCGATGCCCTGAAGAGACATGGCTCCTGCTGCACAACTGGGGTGAGGAGGCAGCTCACCAGATGTGTTTTGGTGACGTAAGACGTCCTGCCATCTTATGGTCTGGTGCTGCCCCCATAATCCCTGAGAGAGGACCACACTGGCACCTGAGCCTCTGTGCTGCTTCCCTCACTTCTCCAAATATGCCATTTCCATGGAGTCTCAGCACCTGCACCCACTGCAGATGGAGCCTTCTGCACCCTCAGAGGGGTGAGCAGAGGGGATTACTCACATATGTGAGTCCATCGCATTCTGTCATTTGTGAAAAACTTAATTGACTATGGCATTTCATCTTAAAAAAAAAAAGAAAAGACAGCTTGTAACACATCTGTTGTCAGGCTTTAGATGGAAATTTCACAAAGATGTACAGTACACTAATTGTAATCTTGTGTACATCTTCTTCTCCTTGACCTGCTCATCGCCTTTTGTCTAATTAGCATCCACTATCTATCAGCTTAAACATTTTGAAGTAAACTTTGATTCCACATTTCCTGAAAGCAACTCTCAGCAGATTAACTTTTTTTAATTGTCATAATTACGAATTTTAGTGTCTGTCTTCTGTAGTCAGGCACTGATAAAAATCTACATCTTATGGGAGATGGTCCCCATTCTTTTTATCCCTACTGTGGTTTTCCTCACTGGATCCCAGTTAGCATCCATCCATCCTAACTGGGATGCAGAAACCCCAAGTTTTCCTCCAACACACTTAGAAGTTCTTTTCGAAGAACTTGCATATTTTCCTGATCATTCTGTAAATATTTTAAAAATAGAAACTCATTGCGCATAGCTGCCACACAACACTGTAGATTTTGGTATTTCCAAATGCGTATTCTTAGTACTTGTAACTGCTATTTAAAGGACTGATCAGCTTTTACTATGCAGATTTATTTGCTTTTGCAAGCATTATTTTTTTTTGGCTGAGGCCTGGAAGAAGTTATCTTATTAAAAAGGAAACAAAATTTTTCTCATGGTTTAGATAAGAATTGTCATGATTAATGTAAATTTCATTATTTTAATTTATTTTTTTTTATACCACACTTGAGGAAAAAGCCTTTGACTGATTTCTATTCTGGGTTGTTTTTTTCTTTTTAATGGAGCAATGTTCATGCTGAATTTTGACATTTTATTCTTTTTTTACATGTTTTTATGTTTTTTTCCTGACTGAAGAAATTAAAATATAAAAGGAAACTTCTAAGAGCAAACTAGATAAAACTATGGTGAAAGCTGGTTTTCACCAGCCTTCAAGGCATTAGGATTTTGATTCTTGTTCTCATATTAGTCTTGAGATGTCAGCGCTCCAAGAATTAGTTGCTGACAGTTCACCCCAATAGGGTTACTTGCATACTTAAAGCCAAGCAAGTGGAGAAGTGTTTGCAGAACTGGGCTCTTTAATAGGCAGCTGTACGCTCGCCTGCGAGCGCATGGGATGAATAATGAGTTATCAGCCCTCCTAGGGCAGCGAGGATCGGCTCTGAGGCCGTTACAGCAGAATGTGGTCGGGCAATAAAATTGCAAATGTCCTTTTCTCTTCAGTTTCCCCCTTATTCTGCTCAGAAAAAGTGGGGCCCTGACATTGTGACATTTCTTTCGTGCTTCAAGCGTCATTTCATACACCTGTAGAAATTCTCAGAGGAGATTAGAGGCAGCCTGGTTAATTCATTTTTCAGTTTGACATCTCGGCGCATCGGCACAATTGCTTTGTAAAAGGAAGTTGCAAGACCCAACTTTTCTCCCAGGCAAGACCTAGAGGACATCAGCAAGACCAGCAGCATTTAGAAAATGCACGGTGTGCACAAGGCATAGCAGGAAAGCTAACACTGAGAATCTACGCTTGTGCAGAGCTGAATGTGCGCGTGGGTGCATCTCTCCAGAAATGTACATTTTTGTCACAGATGCTAACTGGGCGCTGATGTTCTGTGAGGATGATGCTCACTTTGTTACGAAGTGATGCCAGCCAATCAGCAAAGGTTTTCATCCCCATGTCTTGTCACTCTTGTAGTTTTCATGACTGTGGATTTAACTTTTGCTTGAAGTAAGACATGAAACATCTCTCTTCGAGTACCACACTAACCAACTCGTCCCAGAACCCTTAACTTCTCTCACGAAGTAACTGATCCCCAAGGTCAGTGCAACCTTAATTAAGCATATTTAAAATAAGAAAGTTCATGCATTTTATAAATCAAGCTTTACTGCCCCAAGGTCCACCAAACACTTGCTTGTACGTGTTATGTATTTGTAGGATTTCACACTGTTTTGTAATCCAAATAAATAACCCGACACAGAGGTACTCTTTTGGTTAAATATGCATCATAAATGTAGAGGACTACAAGTTATAGACGAGCTGATGCTATGTTGAGGGCCTTACATTTTGCACTGCCTGACTCCTTGTTACCATTTGTCTGCAGTGGCCCGATGGTTCATGAGTTCAGCTGGCATTGATGTTTTACCTTCCACCTCTACAGAGGCAAGGAACAGCCCAAACACGCACAACTCCCAGGTATGGCATTTATTTGTAGATGACCTTGCTCTCCTCCCTGGGCTGGTGCAGAGTGCAGTGACTCAAATGAGAAGACAGGCGGACTTCCGTGGGGTGGCACAGATATCTGCCAGTGGCTAATGAAATCAGTGGCATTTGCCTGGACTTATAGGTTTAACTTTGAATTTCCTTACTTTTATGGATTGACTGTACAACGACATAATTATATAAACGCATTTTCATGTCTGAATTGAGGGCACAGATATAATCCTTGGCTATGTTATGTAAACGCACGCACTTTCAATCAGTAGAAGTGCAAACCGATTTTTATGTTTCTAAAAAAAGTCTTTGCTTAATAGGTGAGTTTATTTTACCTATGCCAAATACTCATTCCATATTTATAAAACATGGACACTGAAAACAGTCCTATTTTATGTCAGGTAGAAAATATAAATGATCTTTCTTAACTACTAGTCTTTTCAGGTTTTGAATAAATGTTGATCTTGTGGCAAAACAAAAAGATGTTGGCTATTATTTTCTTCTGTTCCTAGCTTTATGCTATGTTTAGGGAATCCTTTGCCAGCAGGATTCCTAAATAATGGATTCCATGAATGCCTACCATGGCATATTTGTTAACAAATAAGAGGAAATATCCCAGTCTTCAAATCCACCCTATTGTAAGCTTTAAAAAATTATGAATGCTCTGTGTGGGAAAACACTGTCTGTACCCACAGCAAAACTTTCATTGCTGGTGAAAACTGAGCAAAAATTAACTCACATCATAAAAGTGCAAAGCAATTTAAGGAAATTAAATCATTTGCATCAACTCTGGATATATCTGCTAAATATATTTCAGCCGTTCTATGAAAGAAAAACAGAAGGCAAACTTGCAATGGATAGAAACAATAATGGTCAGTAGCATGTGTTGCACATTATTTGAATGGAAAGTAATTTATCACTTCTGAAATAAAAGCTGTTTATTCCTATGTTTCACAGTCCGTAACATTCCTTACAATTTATCTGTGGAAAAAGTGACAAACTGTACCAGCATTAGCATATGAATGCTTGACACATCAAATTGGCTGTACAATAACAGAAAGACATTTGCTATTGGTGTATGCACACAGACAAAGCAGCCATTTTGGTGGGGGGAGGAAAAAAAAAAAATGAAATGGTGTGGGTGTTTAAACCGCTGTCTGTCTCTCTGGTTTCACACGGAGGTTTTGACGAGGGCAGCTCTGCAGAGTGGCTGGAAATTCCTTAAAAAAAAACCAAAACAAGCACACAGGTTAAATGCTGGAACAAAGATCGTACATGTTAAATTTGTATTCAGAGGGTAGTGGATGAGACGATGCAAGAAATGCAAGAAACTGGTCCAGAATTAGAGGTTTTGTGTGTTTTTCATGTGTGCACTCGGGGTGGGGGGAGTACAGAAACGCGGAGGTTGTACAGAAATGAACCGTCGCCTATGTACAGTTTTATTTCATGGCATCAGCTTCATGGGCCTTGGGTCAGATGTGTGAAACTATTTCTCAGCGAAGCTGCATACATAATTGAGGCCCTATGAAGGGTTCTCAGCTGAAGTTGCCAGGCTACATTCATTTCAAAAGCAGAGCCATTTGTTATCAAATTTAAATTAACTCTTTCGGCACTGGATGCACAGTTTGAAAAGCAGCTTTGCAGAGCATACTTGCTGTCTGAGGAAGGAGGAACAGTGCCTGCTCACCGACAGTGGTGTTATTTTGCAAAAGATGGAAATCTTACCTGTATTTAGGCCTGCAAAGCAGCAATCTAAAAAGAAGATTAATTTCCGAGGGATATCTTTATACTTTACTCTCTCTTAGAAGCCACAGTGGTCTTTTTTTTCTCCGATTCTTTTCTTTCCTTTAAAAAAAACCTCATGACTTCATCTTTAATTTGGGAATAAATTAGTAAATTGACATTTACTGCTGCTTTTCTGCAAGAGCACTCTGGATGCCGTCACCAATTTTTAAAAAAAAAAAGATTGTAAATGGGGCTTCAAGTCTAGAAACATGCAGATTAGGAACTCAAGATATTTGTATTTTTCAGCCCCAAATGGCCTACAACAGCTGGGTGTGATCCCATCGCCTTTACTTGCACCAGCAAACCTTATGGATCTGACTGCAATGGGAGTTCTGTCACATTCAGGAATTACTACTGAAAGAAAAGATTGCACTAATTGTTATAATTTGCTATTTATTTCATTGAGCATCCCAGTGTGCCATGTGCTTTCTGAACAGAGAAGAAATGTTCTTGCCCTAAGGAGCTCGAATGGCTGTTGCAAGCAACACAGGGGGCTTGATGGTGCCATCTTTTAAGTAGCAAAGGGCAACCAATCAAAGCAAACACTCAAAATCACAAATATCCATTCACGACATGAATTTGCTTTTGCTGGGCTCGTGTCCTCCCTGTGCTTGCTTTCAGTAAATATTGTAGCAGTTGAGTGGCAAAGGCAAAATATTTGTGGACAGCAAATTTAATATTCTGGAAAGTAGTCTGTTTGCTAGAAACTCTTGAGTACCCTCTCTTGATGGAGGTGTTGGACACTCCTGACCTTAGCAGGAACATACATGTACTTGAAGGTAAAGTACTTTGGGCCAGACCCTTGATGGTTACTTCCCTAACCCTCAATGAAATCAATCACCTTTGAAGGTAGATGCTTTGTTGGGCAGAGGCCAGAGTGATTACTCAAAACTTAGCTCCAAAAATACAAGAACAAGTACAGAGGTTTATGACTTTTCCGACCAAAGGCAACTGCTTAGTCTAATGCAGGATTTGAATATTGATAATGAAGTTCATAGAGTAGGAAAAAAAACCAACCCCAAACCTATCTTGCAATCTGCACACAGATATGACAAGAGATGAAAGAATGGTTAAGTTTATCAAATAAATTATTCATCATTACTTATTTGTTCTGTCTAGCCTT
The DNA here is from genome assembly GCF_036417535.1 of Chlamydotis macqueenii. Lineage (NCBI taxonomy): Eukaryota > Metazoa > Chordata > Aves > Otidiformes > Otididae > Chlamydotis > Chlamydotis macqueenii. The sequence continues at coordinate 78,573,115 of NC_141593.1, read as the reverse complement.
AAATTAGGTTTACTCAGGCTAATCAGGAAAGATATGCCAATGTCGTAGTTCAGCCCCGATCAGGACCAGACTACGCAGTCTCTCTCTCACTCCCCCCACCCTCCGAGAGAACAGGGGGAGATGATATAAGGAAAAACGGCTCGAGGTTTGAGATAAGGACAGGGAGAAATCCTTAAAGTTACCGTCACGGACAAAACAGACTCGACTTGGGGAAAAATACTCATTCATTTCTAAAACTAGCAGGAGAATGAGACAGGGAACAAGATAACCTCCCCCCACCCCTCCCTCTTCCCAGGCTTAACATTATCTCTACTACCTTCCCCCCGCGAGCGGCACCGGGGGGAGAGGGAACGGGGTCAGTTCATCACGCGTTGTTTTATGCCGCTGCTTCATCGTTGGGGAAAGAACTCCTCACATTCCTCCTCTGCTCCAGTGTGGGGTCCCTCCCACGGGCCACAGTCCTTCGTGAAACTGCTCCGGCGTGGGTCATCTCTTCCACGGGTGCAGTCGCTCCAGAACGGCTGTCCCAGCGGGCCCTCCATGGGCCACAGCCTCCTTCAGGACTCCACCTGCCCCGGTACGGGGTCCTCCACGGGCTGCAGGTGGATCTCTGCCCCTCCATGGGCTCCATGGGCTGCAGGGGGACAACCTGCTCCACCATGGTCGTCACCACAGGCTGCAGGGGAATCTTGGCCAGGAGCCGCGTTACTCCTCCCCCTCCTTCTTCACTGACCTTGGCGTCTGCAGCCGTTCCTCACAACAGGCTGGCAGAGGCCTCTCAGGATCCTTTTTACATCTTGTTCACTTCTCATCCCCTCTCCACTTCTTGCAGCCGGGCCGGGCCGAGTTGGGCCCAGTCAGCTGCCCGGCGGGAGGCCAGAGGGTGAGGCCTGCAAGGCCCACAAGGCTCGCGCCTCCCCCTCTCTGCCCCTACTCAGCTGCTTCACATTTTCTCTCTTTTTTTTTTTCCTGTTTTCCCCTTCTTAAATACATTATCGCAGAGGCGTTATCACGGAACATTCTGCTACCAATTGGCTCAGCCTTGGCCAGCAGCAGGTACAGCCTAGGCCCGGTCCAGTCCACTGAACAAAGGGGGAGCGACTTCCAGCAGTTTCCTACAGAAACAAAACCAGGACAGTCAGCAATTAAACTCAACAGAACATCCCAGTCATACACTTAGCATATGTGTGCCTGAATGTGTCGTCATATAGCGCCGGTGTTTTGAGCAAGAGAAGAAAGCTGTAACTACTTTTTTAAACTCTGTGTAAATGACAATGATGTTATTTTTCAGTAAATTATCTTTCAAAGTATTAACAGTTTGTTGGTTTAGAGTTTTTAGACCTGAATTTTTTATCCAATTTTATTTTACATTTCTATTTTCATTTCCCTGATAAATTGTAGTCCCTAGCTGAGACTTTTACTGTTGTGAAGCTTAATATACTATGATAAATGTAGTATTCTTAACTGTGTGTGCTTTTCCTTCTTGGAACGCAAGCGTAGGACATTTAATCTACCTCCCTTCATCAACATAAGATGCTGATTTGTAAGAATCAAGCCGTGTCTGTTGTAGCTGTTGACAGATGTGCTGATAAGACTGAATTTCATGTTTGTAGTCTCTGGGTTGAGAGAGAGCGCTGTTTTCGTAAAGAAAATGAGAATACCACCAAACACCATGCTGCCACATTAAAATTACTTTTCCCTGTAAAAATGGACAAACTACATTTTATTATTCGTATACATCAAGATGTAACTCATTTGTTTAGGCAGTTGTAGGTGATTGCCCCAAGTTACCTGCCACATTAGAGAATGATCCCTTGTGTAATCTACAAATGTCTTCTGAAAAACAAAAGGCAAAGATAAACTGAATTTAAAAGTGAGGAGAGTAAAGTTACACAGCATAACATTTACACTTTGGTATTTCTAAAGGAAGATGTATCATGTACGCATGCCCTCGCACAGCCCTCTATATTATTCTAAAGCTACAAACCATTTGCTTATTTAAAGCCCTGTGCAGCTAACAATACTACAGAGCTAGTAAATCCTTTTGAGCACTCTTTGAGAATCTTGTTTGTTTACTGGTGGAAGTGATGGACCATACTTGTGTATCCATGACAACATTGCAACGTGCCGGAGCAGGAGTAGGTCTTTTCCTTGCTCCTGCAATAGGAGATTAAAAGTAAGAGGCTAAATCTTATTAAATAGCAGTAGCTTTTCAAAAGATAAAACATAAAGTTTATGGGGGCATATGATAGTTTTTCACGGTAATGTATTTGGGCTATTTCAATGCTTTCTTTAAATAGATTCTATTTGTAAGGAGAATTGAATGGTGAACGTACTAGGAGAGATAAAACTTTGCAGTTCCTCCAGGAGTTCGCAATACAGGAAAGTGATTCAACAGCGTCAAGCCTGAATTGTTAAGAATATCCACTTTAAAGGGTATTAAATTGGATCATTCTGTAATTTTTATCTTTTCTTGAAAGGTGTTACAGGTCCTTTACTATTTTTCATTCTCATGCCAAATATTTTGAACGTTATATGATCCAGTGGATTAGTAATGTAATTGCCTATTTATATTTATAAATCCAAGCATTCTCTCAGTGCATTTGTGTTTGCTGTGCCATTGATATGTTAGATTGATATGACTGAGATGCAAATTATGTGTATGTGGTAGAACTGAGATATAAAATGAAAATTCAATTCTTTATAAGCCCTTGTTTTACTTACTGTTGCTCTTGATTATGTTACCATTTCCTTGACAAAGGTTGTACACTTTAAAGATTTAGAAAAAGCACCTTGAAAAGTTAAAGCAAATTAATTCTGTGCAAGTAAATCTATGCAATAAAGGAAGAGTTTCTTAACTAGCAGTAGGCTCAAGAAAAATATTTATCTTTCTCTAGTCTCCTAATAAATAACGCGGTAGGCTAAATTCTAGTATAGGTTTCTCAGCATTCATAGATTTAAATGACAAAATATTTTGATTTAACACATCAGATGTCCTCCAAGTTTATTGTATTTTCCAGACACATTAGTATTTAAGCTCATGTCTAAAGCATGAGGCTAATATGTTATCTATATTCTGATCATAGGATAAAGAAAGTTTTCTGCTTTAATATTGTGTTACTTGAATCTGTCGCTTGATTCATGAAAATTGGAGGTGATGTCCTGAAACAATCAGTAAGCCTTAGCTGAGACCAGCCCATCACTGTACACCGAAAAATGAGAATTAGGGTGTGGCAGCTCTGAAAATTATATAGAAAACACCCCTTGGACTGCAAGGAGTATCTTCTTACTGGTTTTCAAAATAAAAGCAAAACAAAATAAACTTTAATAAGAAATTTTTTCTATGAGTTTTCTCTCATTTTCTATCCCACTCTCAACACACTAATTGGTTATCTGCGCAAAGAAGAAAACAGCTGCTGGTTAAACAGCTGCTTCTGCAGATGCCTTCAGCTGGAAGAGATATTGGTGCCAAATTCCCACCAAACAATGGTGCAGACACTCCTCTTTACAGTACCTTTCTCCTTTTTCAGGTCAGGCTTTTCAGTCCATCACTGTTCTCCCTTCTTCAAAATATTGATATGATGCTGTTGTGCAGAAATGTCAGAGAAAACTCTTAAAAACAGAGCAAAAATAAAGACCACATCAAAGCAGGGGTCTGTCTTCCCCGTAATACAAGGAGAAAGGAATGGGATCGACTGGCTTTGGACAGTGTTGGTCGCTCTGGTATTAGCACATAAATATTTCATACAATAGCATAAGTTTCACAGACAAGTAGTTTCACTAATCATTCATCTCTGATGACCCATTCTGACTTCTGTAAGAGCAACCTGGTTGCAATATGTCACTCCTTTATGCTGATTGATCGGGATTTAGGCAGACGGAAGAAACCCTGAGTGATTTATTTGATTTTTACTGTTAGAGAGGAACGTGTCTCTTTTGGGAACTGCAGGGAAGAACGCTATACCTGTTGCCACTTAGAGGCAGGCAAGGAATATTACAACCTGCCAGTGATCTAGCCGGAGACAATGATAATTTGTCTTACTCGCTACTTTGGTGAAGTCCCTTACTTGAGTCAGTTCAGAATGTGTAAAATGCAGATTAATCCTCCGAGCATACGTGTCGTTTTGGATTTCCTGTCTCCACATTCAGAAATGGCCAGAAGTAGGTTGGCCAGGGTGATCATCAACCCTTGGAGGATTTGCTTCCAGGTATTTTTCCACCTAATCTAAGAAAATATTTATTTTGGCTAGAGTGGATTTGGGATTCTGATTAAACGAGTGTACAGATCTCATGCTTTTAAGATTACTCTCAGGTTGGAGAGGAGACAGCTGAACAAGGCAGAGGATGTTAACTAAACTGGCAGCAACTTTCCAACAAGTGGCTATGATGATATCTGCTTTCCTAGTTCTGTTTTCACTGTAACAGGCATATGAAGCTTTTTTGTTATTTGATACAAAGTGTGCAGTTCCAACGCATTTGGGGGAATTGTTGTGTTCCTATAGCTGAGCTGGGATATTTTAAAATCTTTTACGGCACAGGTGAATTACCCAGAATTCTTTCGCACACCTTGCAGATATATGTTCTTTTATTTTATTTTGAAAGATTAGGAGGAAATCTTCAGTAGGGCCTGTTGCAATAGGACAAAGGGTATTGGTTTCAAAATAGAGGGAGGCAGATCCAGATTAGATATTAGGAAAAAAAAATTTCCAATCAAGGTGGTGGAACCCTGGCCCAGGTTGCCCAGAGAGGTGGTGGATGCCCCATCCCTGGAAACATCCAAGGCCAGGTTGGCCGGGGCTCTGAGCAACCTGATCTGGTTGGAGATGTCCCTGCTCCTTGCAGGGGGGGTTGGACTACATGACCTTTGAAGGTCCCTTCCAACCCAAACCATTCCATAATTCTATGATTCTATTTTCAGCAAAATTTTTCAAAAAATACTTATTTTTTTAGCAAGTTCAACTGCAAGAAGGGTTGATTTTATAAGCTATATTTATTCATCCTGAAATCAGATATCCTTAGTGTGCTTGCACAATGATAGTACAGTAAGATTGAAATGTAGGTAGGAAACCCATCAAAAAGAAGGCAGTAAATTAAAGGAGGAGTGGAAGAAGTTACAAACTAAAATTTATAACAGACATCTCAAAAATACTTTGAGAAAATGAAACCTATTTTAAGGAAAGATAACACGGTATGGAATTTATATGAACTTTGAGGCCAAATTCCCCAAAACCAGGTCTAAGGATATTCATGGCAAAGCAGTTTTCTCGCGGTTCCTCTGTGCACCTGCTGTTCATGCGAGACCATACAGGCAGCAAAGGACTGTGGACCGCAAAATCCAGTTTCAGAATGCCATTGCAAACATCACAGCCATGAACATCAGATAGATACTAACTCACAGGGAGAGACACATTAGCCCCAGTCTGAATTTCCACGTCTCCCGTTACCTGTCCTTGCTTGACCGGTTATTCTCTGTCTGCAGCATCGTGCTGTCCTTGTGCAGTGCTACAACACTCCAGCAGTGCAGAGCCACGGGCTTCAATGCAGTTTCCATGATCTGCATCGGATGTCCCGCAGCCATTCCATTGCAAACCAATTGTTTTATAATCTGTTAAAAAACCCCTCCAACCTTTATTGAAGTAACATATTGAGGTTACATTAAGAAGTCAAATAAATACCTTGAAGAGTAAGTGAGGTAACTTCCACATAGAAATTCACATTAAGTACGGAGAAGTTTTAGGGATTACAATCCAAATGCAAGAATAGGGGAAAATTTATCTGTTCTGTGCATAAAATAACACAAATATTCTTTGTATTGTCTAGAAGTGAGGTAGGGCAGTGAGAGTGATAAAGATAAAGAAGTGGGTGATAAACTTGTATTTTTTTGTTAGTGTTGTGAACAACGTTCAGAAAAATAATAATTATAGAAAGAACTTGCATGGCCTACAGTTTTCCCCATCAAAATATATTTTTACGGATTGTTTCCTCAGGATGTCAGCCACCAGGATGGCTGAGCAATAACACTTTATAAATAGTGGAATTTCTCACTCTTATCAACTGCATTATAGAATCATAGAATCATAGAATGGTTAAGGTTGGAAGGGACCTTCAACGGTCATCTAGTCCAACCCCCCTGCAAGGAGCAGGGACATCTCCAACCAGATCAGGTTGCTCAGAGCCCCATCCAACCTGGCCTTGAACGTTTCCAGGGATGGGGCACCCACCACCTTTCTGGGCAACCTGTTCCAGTGTTCTATAACTCGCATCGTAAAAAATTTTTCCTAATTTCTAATCTAAATCTACCCCCCTCTATTTTAAAACCATTACCTCTCGTCCTATTGCAACAGGCTCTACTAAACAGCCTTTCCCCATCTTTCCTGTAGTTCCCCTTGAGGTACTGGAAGACCGCTATCAGGTCTCCCCGGAGCCTCCTCTTCTCCAGGCTGAACAGCCCCAGCTCTCTCAGCCTGTCCTCATAAGAGAGGTGCTCCAGCCCTTTTATCATCTTTGTGGCCCTCCTCTGGACCTTCTCCAACTGGTCCATGTCCTTCTTGTGTTGGGGGCTCCAGAACTGGACACAGTACTCCAGGTGGTGTCTCACCAGGGCAGAGTAGAGGGGGAGAATCACCTCCCTCGACCTGCTGGCCACGCTCCTCTTGATGCAGCCCAGGATGCGGTTGGCCTTCTGGGCCGCAAGGGCGCATTGCCTGCTCATGTTAAGCTTCTCATCCACCAGCACTCCCAAGTCCTTCTCCTCAGGGCTGCTCTCAATCCATTCCCCGCCCAGCCTGGATTTGTGCCTGGGATTGCCATGACCCAGGTGCAGGACCTTGCACTTGGCCTGGTTGAACTTCAGGAGGTTGGCACGGGCCCACCTCTCCAGCCTGTCAAGGTCCCTCTGGATGGCTTCCCTCCCTTCCAGCGTGTCGACGGCACCACACAACTTGGTGTCATCGGCGAACTTGCTGAGGGTGCACTCTATCCCACTGCCCATGTCGCTGACAAAGATGTTGAACAGGGCCGGGCCCAGTATCAACCCCTGAGGGACGCCACTCGTGACCAGTCTCCACATGGACATTGAGCCGTTGACCACCACTCTCTGAGTGTGGCCATCCAGCCAACTCCTTATCCACCGAGTGGTCCGTCCATCAAACCCATGTCTCTCTAGTTTAGAGAGAAGGATGTCGTGCGGGACAGTGTCAAAAGCTTTGCACAATTCCAGGTAGATGATGTCAGTTGCTCGTCCCTTGTCCACCGATGCCGTCACCCCGTCACAGAAGGCCACCAAATTGGTCAGGCACGATCTGCCCTTGGTGAAGCCACGTTGGCTGTCACCAACCACCTCCTTGCTCTCCATGTGCCTTAGCATGGTTTCCAGGAGAATCTGCTCCATGACCTTGCCAGGCACAGAGGTGAGGCTGACCGGCCTGTAGTTACCTGGGTCTTCCTTATTCCCCTTTTTAAAAATGCTCATTGTAAAAACTTTTTTCCTAATATCCAATCTAAATCTACCCCCCTCTATTTTAAAACCATTACTGCTTGTCCATTAGAGTGACTTATGAAAGTTTTACTCAAATACATCCTATTGACAAGGTTCTGTGTGAGCATTTGTTATTTACTGTGAATTATAGTCAATAAACAGAAAATATGGTAAATGGTGCATATTATTTTGTTTGATGACATCGCATTAGATAAATTGTTTTACAAGTCCTCAGATAGTATTATGTGTTCAAAAGGCAAAAGAACAAAATAAATTTATTTTCCAGAGGTCAGATGTTAATTTAGCTGTTGTTTGTATGCACATCTGTAGAATTTGTGTGCCAAGAAAACATAAAAAAATTATAAAACTTGGCTTATTAGTTGCAATTATGCAGTTGCAGTTTTAGAACAACTGTGTAATCGCAGTATAAAACTGAATCAAATATCATATTAAGAAGGAAATATGTAAAACAGATTTTCAGCTTACATTTTGTTTGTGGGATGATATTACTGAATCTGCTAGACAGAGTCAGTGATCTCATTTCAAAACTGGGAGCAGTCTAAAGAGGATTTTGTTGAACAGGGCTCTGCTGTTGACATTGTTGATTAGAAACATAAGTCATAAGACAGTACTATAAATTAAATTGTCGATATTAGCTCTGGGCACAAACTGGACTGCTAGAAATAGGTACATTGTAAAAAAGATTTCTAGATTCTATTTAATTCAGATAAGCATCCAAAAGCATTTAAAGTAGATATTGGAATGGAAACGTGAAGAGGACAACGTGTTTCAGCTGATGCACAGGGGTCAGAGTGTTTCCAGGGTGTCTAAAAACTACCAGAGATTGACCAAAGTGTTTTTTTTTTTTCACTATTAAAGTTTCCAGTGTGCTTGGCCAAAGTATTTCCTCAACGTAAGGGTACTCAAAAAGCAGTGTCATTGTATGAATTTTGCACCGTGCTAATCTGATAGCTACATGGTTGGCTGCTGGAGAGGATACTCATAGACAAACCTGGAAAACAATGAATTGGGGCTGTTCCCATTAACGACGTATGTCTTAGAGAAGGAAGAGATAACCACGGCTGCAGTGCTACTCAAAACAGATTGGGACAGGACATCTGCTTCAGAAATACGTTTGTTTGGTTGTCAGGTCTTTTTTTTTTTTTTGCTTTAATGGTCAAATTGTGAAAGACATTGCAAAGCCTTCACTACTTCTAAAGTTCATATGAGGTGAAATCTTATGTTCTTACATCTGGTGGCATTATACCTTTAACATTTTGCCAAAATCTCTCTGTATTTATGTAAAAGTTGAAGATTTTTGTTTAGAAGATGTAGCACATTTTGAATATCTTGTAATGGTCTTAGAGACACAAAACATGCACAGTCAACATCAGTTTCACTGTATAGTGCAAATAAGACCCTAAAAAAAATTGACTAAACAGGATATCAAAGTAACGTTCATATGAAAAAACCCCAAAAGCCAGTTTCAACCTTTCAAGAAGTTTCATGAAGACTTACTATATCTGTATTTAAGTTCACATTGTTGCTAGTAAAATGGTTCTTTTTCCATTTTCAAATGCTTAAATGAGAGTTATGTGCAATTTTTGTTTACTTTAAAAATTTACATATTTTTCAAAATTTTTCACTGTGCCCATGTTCTCTTTTTTGTTTCAGTAAGAAAAGCAATTTGAAATACCTAAGAATTCTTTTTCTTTTTTTCAACACATAGTTTTATTATACTAAAGTTACATTTTGTAGAGACAAAATTAGGAAAAATTTCTAAAAGTGCTTAGTTATATTTTTAATTTGGCTGATGGTACTTGGAGAAGAATTCATTGCAAAAAAAACCAAGGATGTGACTCATTCAGTTAGGATATAGGAAATTTTAGTTAATTTGCACATACTAATTGTATCACTTAAAAGTGATAGGACAAAGTATTTCAATTTTGTTGCCTAAAATTAGGCAGCTAAAACCATCTCAGATTATTTATAACCAGTCTAATTTTAAAATCAGCAAATTCACCTCATTTCCACTGGACTTTTAGAATGTATTAATCAATTAGTATTGATGTTGTTTAACTGTATGCCCCATTTACTGCACCCTCATAAGGAAAATTTAGTCCTGACCTGGCCCTGCATGTGTTCTTTATTAGTTTAATTAACATGGACACTGTCACCAATAAGCCACTTCTAAAGTGGCTAATTGCTTTATCTGCATGTGTTCTGAGTGTGTTCTGAATACTAGCCCAAGTTGTAATGTTTTACAATAGTAAGTCTAAAATATAGTTAATTATAAAGCTTGCAGAATATATTTAACCCACTGATTAACTTCTAAAGAATCAATACATCACCTGGGGACTGCAAGACCCAACATCTCCCCTGGAAGGTCAGTGAAGTAATCAATGATATTGGTATATATAAACAAGCACGCACACTCCTGCTCTTACAGCTGTGACTCTATCTAAGTTCAGTTGAGTTATTCTTATTTATCACCTTCCAACACAAGGCTTCATAGTTACATGACACGCAGGTGTTATTTGCATTAGTCTGAAAATAAATATTAGGCTAAGCCAATGTACAAAAATTTGTGTCTCAGACTCACAGCCTGCAGGGTACTGAGCTCCCTGGGCTGTCTTCATGTCCCACGTTGGGCATGTTGTCTTCTGCAGCATCAGGTTCAAAATTCTTCACTGTAAGCCATTGCATGCTTTGTAATCCACATGCTCTTTTCCAGCTGTATGAAAGCTATGCATATACATGGTCTATTCAAGCAGCTCACATTATATGTCTATTTAAAATTGTTGTTTTGCTCTGTACCTGCCCATAGGAGTAAATTACAGGTACTTTTTTTTTTTTTTCCATACAGTGCTCTTAAAATATAATTATCTCTCTTCATTTTTTGCAGGAGAAATGGAGTTTAGAACTGACTCTTGACACTTGATGTGCATCTGGCAGGAGGCCAAGGCGAATCAGAATAAACATCCAGAAGAAAATGCTAAATACAAGAAAATAAGAGCAACTTAATATGATTTAATACCAATAAAGTGGTTAAGGTTACTGGAAACTATCCTTGATCTTTTCTTCTTCTAATAAATTAAAAATTATTTTATAATACATTAGAGCTGGTGTAGCTTCTTCAAACTAGGGCTATCCATCACAGCCTGTGTGGAAACACAGCTTTTTCTCCATGTCATGGCTGCCAAACTGCTGAGGAAGGGTCATGGCAGAGAACAGAGGGTAATCACAGAATCATAGAATCTTTAAGATTGGAAAAGACCTCTAAGATCAAGTCCAACCAACAACCTAACACCACCATACCTACTAAACCACATCCTGAAGCGCCCCGTCTACACGTTCTTTGAACACCTCCAGGGGTGGTGACTCCACCACTTCCTTGGGCAGCCTGTTCCAGTGCCTGACCACTCTTTCAGTAAAGAAGTGTTTCCTAATATCCAGCCTAAACCTCCCCTGCTGCAACTTGAGGCCTTTTCCTCTTGGCCTAATGAAGAGCTACAATCTCTCTTCAAGAGCCCATTCCTGCCATTTTCTAGTTTCATTTGTGTTCTTTTACTGAAGAAAGACGTACCAGCTCTTGCTCTAGCTGTGATGCAGCCGTCCTATTAATCCATACCTCCAAAGCAGTTTTGGGTCCCAGGATGCAAAGCTTGACCTTCAGCTATGCCTAGCAGAACTGGGGATGCTGAGCAATGCAAATCATCTTCCTACACCATGTATGGAGAGACCTCTGTGGCACCCTGCCTCTTCCCTCCTCTCTTCTCATCACTGTTGGGTGTTTCATATCAAGGAGTCACAGCAGCTGAGGTCTGCCCTCAGGTCTGCCCTCAGGTCTGCCCTTCATTGCCTGAGCCCTTCCCTCTTCCTCATCCAGTGCCTGAACAGCTGCCGTGTCCTTCCCAGCCCCGCGAGTCGGAACGGTTTTATGCAGAATACAGCAGTTCGGATGAAGTGGATGGAAAGACTGTCCTGCCCTAGGGCATCGGGTAGTTAGGCCATGTCCTGAGAGGCTGCAGGAAGGGATAAAGCTCAGTAAGGTGAAGGTGGGACACAGGCACGCGGTTCCTGTACTCCTGTTGGGTTACCCAATAAAACACAACAAATAACAGGTGGCAGGTACCACTGACTCCACCACTGTTTTTTTGTCATGTTCAGCCCAACAGATGTTTTCCTGAATATCTTGTGAGATGGGTGAAGCTTGACGAAGCCCAAGAGAGTGCAGATGTGAGGACGACCCTTGGCTGTACTGCAGTAGACTCTGTTGAGAACAGGCATGTTGAGTACATACAGGATTTGATGAGAGGCACCAAATTTTAAACTGTTCTGTTGCTCATGCATTTTAACACACATCTTACCTAATGCATTCTCAATTAGTTGCCTCTGAAGTAATGATGTCAGTGCTGCTGACTATAATTTACTGTTATCTTCAAATGGAGAATACAATTTAAAGAATTATTTATATCGACTTAACAAAACGATCCCAAAAAGATACTTAAGCTTCCATTTAACTCATTTGATGTTTAAAATAAGGCGGCAGGCATTTATGTTCACACATCTGCTGCTCAATCTTATCACCATCATCATCACCATCATTGTCTCACATGAACATAATTACTCTTTAGGTAATGTATACATTTAAATACAAATTGTAATGGCATTTTAACAATTTCTGGGAAGTAAATGCTTGTTTTCCATAGCCTGGTTTAAATGATGTTAGCAAGTCAGTATACACTGCATAAGGATGGGAACTGTTATTTTACAGAGACAAGTGTTAGAAAGTGAAAAAGCAAGGAAAATTGTGGTCAGTTTGCCATAGAATTAATATCAAAACCAATCAGACTTTGGCTGGTTTTATGTTCTGCAATGAGCAAGGAGGCTAGGCTGCACTCACTGATATTTGCAGATAGCCAGCTTCACTGATTTCTTGTTTGAGATAAAAATCACACAAAGCTTGTGACTCCTGGCATCAAGATAAACTTAAAAATTTTGGCTCAGTTCTGTTGTCAAGCTTTTTCATTGAAAGTTGTAAAAATTCAAAAATGATAAATTGTGTGTCAGAAACATGAATAAATCAAGAACAGTTTTGCAGACTTATGCTTCCAAAAGCTCTGCTGCAAATGAGGCTGATAAATATCTGGATCAATGCAGTGTATGAAATGAGAGCATTTCAGATGGAGCTTCCATAGGCAGATGTTTGCAATCACAAATTAATAAAACTAACCGGTAGTTTTAATGAGACAAGTAAAAGATAGCTCTCTAACATACTTAACTATTAATTCCTGTTGTTTAAAGTGTTGGGTTTTTTTTTCTGAAAAAAAAAGCATCACTGTGTAAAACAGTGCCTCAGGTGCCTCACGCCATTTGGAGCAGTGCAGCCTTCCCATACTCCTATGCTACCGAGAACCAGGGACCGGACATTTTCCGGTGGGACAAGTTATAAGGAAGAAATACATACCACCCTCTAAACGAGACTGTCTGGCTGATACTAAGACACAACCCACGCCATCTACCTGCAGTCTACCCTTCAATGGAGCTGTGCAACGCTGTTGAGAAATCCATCCAGTTTTGGGGCTGTGCATTTTATTCTCTCTCCTTGACAAAGCCATGTATCGCCAGATGCTTAGGATGGGCAAACCCGCGTCACAGCTGTGTAAGGTGGGAAGGAAGAACGTTGTCCATTAAAATCCTGCTAGTAGAGAAGTGGAACTCTTTGCTTCCAGATCTTAGAGGGAAGTTAGAAAAAGTAAATTATGGGACTATCAACCTGGCAAGAAATTATGGAAGATCAAAAGAGAACAGGTCCTGATTTCACTTTAACTTATCTGGATTACAGGAACGTTCCTCTTTACCTGCGGGATTGGTGGGTGTGATGTACAACGCTGGGCAGCCAGGAAAGATCAGTCATTAGGAATTCAGAATAGTCTCAATGCAGTTCTCAGAAGAACGCAATTTTACCCAAACTTGAAGGGGACCACTACTTTTCTCTTGAACCTTCAGTGGGCAGTACCAGATATATCATTAAGAAGGCTCCATTAATACTGAGGTATCCCTCCTCCACGGAGCAGTCTCCAGACAAAAACATCCTCTTAAGGCTACGAGGTGCCTGCACTCCTGGCCACTGGCTGCCTCCTGCTAAAGAAGGGCTAAGAAAACTCATATGGGTGTAGTTGATCTGTGCTAAAAATTGCATCGTGTTCCACCATTGCTCTGAAAGAGGCCATTAGTTCTGCAAAAGCTACTATATCATTTCACGGAGACATTTCCCATTGCTAAAATATATTTGAATTAAATTAATTTCTGAATTAAAAAAAAAATAACTGGAGAATTTAATCAATAGCACCACGGTCAAAGTTTGTAATTCTGAATTCTCTTATTTTGGCTTTTTTTTTTTAAATGAATTAAAACACAGTGCACTTCCACCCTCTTTTGTGTATCTTTTTCTTAAGTATTTATACAAATGACTACCTACTAAAATGTTGATGTGACTGCCACCACCATCAGAAAATGTTTTCCTCATCTTAGAAACAATTCTTTTTTGTTCGCTTCTCTTAATATCTGAAGTGGAAAGTGAGTGCAGTAAGATAACACCCTAGCCATGGATCATTTTGTTTGACCTCTATGGAGTAAAGCAGTTTACTTTGTCGTATTCATCTTGTAATAAAGAGTTAATGCTAACTTTGTTTTGCTTTGTTTCGTTTTGCAGATTAGCTGTCTTAGCTGCATTCCATAAAAGCACTTAAGACGAATTACTGGGAAATACATCTACAGTACTGAACGTTTTGGAAAGAAAATATGTTAGCAGCAGAAAAAAAAAAAACCTTGGTCTTTACATGGATCATGGAATATTTTGAAGGCAGTATTTATTGATAAATTTTATAGTGAGATGTGCAGTTTGCACTGCTTTGGGGGCAGGGACAGTTCTGCTTTTGGACAGCACATGGCATAAAGAAAATCCTTCCAAGAAGGCACTACCAGAATGTAAAATAAGTAAAAACCTGACTCTCAGTTTATTTCTAATTTTTCTTCAAAGATTCACCAACCATCCCTAGCTTTTGAACAAATCCAGTAAGGCAGGTTTAGCACATGCACTGTTCCTGGTATCCTCAAAAAATGTAAGGTGCGTGTTTCTTCACGCTGGAGTACAGCCCTTGAGTCCTGAAGTCAGAGCTGTGCAGGGAGAACATGGAGAGTGCTCAAAGACTGCTAATTTAAGTGCATCCGCGGGAATATGCGTTAACACGTGCATTAATCTGTGCAGGTCTGAGTGCTTGACCGCGTTCTTTGAGTAGGAGCAAGTCTATTGAGCTGATACGGAGTTAAACTAAATGGAAGATTAAAAAGGTTCAAAATACCCTTGAGATGCATGTACAACCGCTGCATTAAAAATATTTATTTGTTTGTTTGTTTACTGACTTATTTCTTTATTTCAGGTGGGACTTAACAGTAACTTTTACTTGCACTCTTTCATTATTTACCTCTAGCACCATGGAAATGCAGGTTTTCTATTAAATTCCTATTTACTTACTTTCTTGCTTCATTGCTTTCAGCACCATGGGCTCTAATGGTCAAATGAGTTAGTGACATTGTTGCATTCTAAACACATATAGACTTCAGAAAAAGGCTGATTTACAGTCAGGCATAATTCTGAAATGGAGGTGAACCAGGAAACGCTATAATCAGTACCTAATCCCTGATTTTCCTATTTTCTAATACTTAGAAATTATATCTTAAAATTAAAAAGTTTGTTTCTATGAAACGTGTTTATGTGTATTTCATTCTTTAGAAGTTTCTTAGAGAACTCTCTATCTTCATCTTCTCTATGAAATTACTGGTTTTTTTTCAAAACTTCTTGCTTTATCCTTGTGTTTCTTATGCTCAGAAATAACATTATAGCTTTATATTAAACAAAAGGCAAAATTAAACGAGAAAAGCCTTAAAAGTTTCAACTCACTTGTAATTTTCATTGCTATTTTACATTAATTTTATAAGTATAGCATTTAGCTTTTTAGAAATGCTGTAGATCCTTTGTGGATAAAATATTTGTTGAAATTGCACCAGACAAACGTTATAAAACTGAGCTTAGCTCTGTATGTGGGTGTGTTTGTGTAACACAGCCCCTGGTCATTTTTCATGCTGTGTCCTGCTGGCTACTCAGAACACTTTTTCCACTAATACAATTTAACTTTTGATGTAATTAATGTATATGTCCTTCACAATTTTCCAATAAAATAAACAGTTCATATTGCTTAAACACATCTCTTTATTTGGACTCCTAATTAAAATTTTAAAATTCTTTTAAATTCCCATTTCTAGGCCTTTCAGGAGGTTGAGCTGATTAAAAGGCTCCTCTTTTTGATCTTGATCTCTTTTAATCTGAGTATTATGGTGACTGGATAAAGTCTAAAGTTCTGTGCAGCGCCATCCTGTAGCGACAGAATTAAAAATAGCACAGCACTACTCAATTTTAAATAAAGGTTTTTTTAACACTTGGGACCACACAATATATGACCACAATATGTTCATCACTGTTTATAGTACAAATGGTTCTGAGATCTGCAAATTTATTTCTATGTATCACAACTTTTGGAAAGAGCAGTGTTCAAACCCGCGTGGTAGCAGCGGTGGAATACGAGGTGCCTTTGGTATCACTTCTTCACGGCCAGGGCGGAGCTAAACTCTGCTCAGTGCTCATTTCAGAGAAAAGCAGAGCAGCGTAGCCTTTCAGCGGATATCAGTCTTGACAGCCTTGCTTTCTTACCCTTGAATTAACGAGTGGAATTAGTGGCTGGTGCACTGAACCAGGTCCAGCTACGTTTCCATGGAAGGAACTGCTGAGGAAATCAGACAAATTGCAGGTCACAGTCGGGAAAAAAAGGAAAATCTGCCCATGGACAACCACCCTACTCCTCATTAACTCCAAGTCTTTTCCCTGACTTCAAAACACTCAAGCTGATGCCAACATAGCGCTGAGCAAGGAATAATTCATGGGATAAGTGAATCTGTCTCCAGATTTGTAATGGATATCGCTCAAAAGAAAGCAAAAAGGCAAAAAGCACATTTGGACCTTAAGTGTATGCATACAGTAAGAGTGTTTGAGGGCAAAATTAGTCTTGGTTTATTCCACAGAAAGCCAGAAGATCAATGTGTATGGATCTACAACCCTACTCATTAGCCTGCTAGGAGGATGAAGGCAATACCACCAATCTCAAGCAATGTGCAATCACTCAGCCGTAGAACTTACTTCATGCCACTCCACCGTATGAGTTAGCCCCAAACCACTCCTTTTTCTTTTTGCCTTTCTACTGTTATTTTGACCTCTGTGCCAGTGGATTCAAGAGTTAATAAAATTTCACTGCTACAAAAGGTCATTTTGTGACTAAATGGAGCAATTTGAAGTGGGAAATGGAATGAACGCCAAGGAGAGGTTTAATGAGGTGGCGTTCTGTGTGTACTCTTTGAAGAACATTTGCAGAATTGTTTGATTGCTTTACAACATGCAGGAAACAATAAAACCAACACAGCACTAGTGTTGACTCTCACAGTTGCATTAGGCTCAAATGTCCCCATTCCACTTGGAATTACAAATAAATCTGATTCAGAATTACCTAATATCATGGAAATGTTCCTGTGCACTTTGCATAGCAAAATGCTTAGGAAAACGGCGCTTCCTTCAGCCTAAACATTAAGGAGGTAAGACTTGAATCTGCTTGTTCATATTAAAACAATTGCAGGCTTCATCAGTCTTCAGACTGGTGAACAAGATGTGTTTAAACAGTACAGAACTGCAGTTTAACTACATCTCACACCAGTTAGATCTTTACGTTTTTGTCTTCTGACAGCAACTGTAGAAGAGTATACTCGGAAACTCAATATATTGATCTACTTAAAAGAAAGCAGGCTGGTCTAACTAGCTTTGCAAGTCAATATGTGGACTCCAGTGCCCACCACTCAAGGACAATGCTCATCTCAGTTTCTAAACCGCAGCATGCAACATACAGAATTCAAACTTTGCCCTGATTATTCTTGGAAGAGCAAGAAATCACAGATATCCAACCACATTGGAATTGACTGTGCTGCTGGAAGGAGTGTGGTTTTGTGTCAATCTTTTCACCATCATGGATTACCAATCAAATCAGAGATCTTAAATAGTAGAGGGAAGAAAAAAAAAGCAGAGGATAGTTCTTTCCTTTTTTATTGAATATCTTCAATTAATATAACTCTTTAATTATTTCTTAGCATTCTTCTTCATTTTCCACTGCAGTAATTAAAAAAAAAAAACCACAAGCTCTCAAGCTCTCTCTTTAATACACCCCTCAAGGAGCTGCAGGGGTGGTCTACCTTGAACTCAAAATACAAATCCTGCAGGATGAGTGGTGAAGGAAGGCAAATTCACTAGAGGGAAGAAAGCAGAAACATTAATAAACTTTTAAAAGGACTATTAAAAAGGTAGCTTATGTGATTCCTTACCCTACTGTGTTTCTGCCTCTGTGCAACTAATTTTTGTCTCCTGCTTGATCCTGCACTGAAACCACAGCCTCTGTGGTACTTTGATGGTTTTTCTAGAGAAATGGTGAATGTTGATATTTGAACTGCATAGGAGTCACCAATCTTCATTCTTCTTGCCTTCTCCAAGATCTCAGATAAATTGTTTCAACCAGCTGTCTAGTATCTCAAGGTGAATTTCACCAACTTTGTGCCTTAAGGACAGGAAAACAGCTTCTACCGAGTCTTATCCAAGGTCCATCTGGCCTTCTATCCTGTCTCCAATTAAGGCCAATAGCAGGTATGTAGGAAATAGGATAAGAACTGGACAATTTGTATTAACATTTTATCAGCACCTTGTGGTTGAGGAACAACCTGACCAAGAGGTTGCATCCTCGCATATGTAATTATAATTTTTTTCACTCAATGACTTTTCCCCTTGATTTAAATGTATTTTTAGCACACCCAATACTCCTCAGTATGAAGTTCCTTAGCAAAACCGTGCACCATCAAAAATAATATCCATCAATCTGTGTTGAACCTACCACCATGAACCTATTCAATGTATTCTTACTGTTTTAATAGTTTTCTCTTCCTGGTCCTTAATTCTCTAATGTTTTGTCAATTTGCACTTCTTTGGGATGCCAGCTCTTCTGCTCTTTATGCTTCTCTGTAGCTGAGTTAACCCAGCTGAAGCTCCGTTGGGAATACTGACACCGTTAGACTCCATGTGCTCTCTTGTGAAAAGGTTTGGGTCTGATGAGGCAGCATCTTCCAACTCTCCATCTTCCAAAACCCTGAG
This sequence comes from Chlamydotis macqueenii, assembly GCF_036417535.1. NCBI lineage: Eukaryota > Metazoa > Chordata > Aves > Otidiformes > Otididae > Chlamydotis > Chlamydotis macqueenii. Next base: position 78,554,339 of record NC_141593.1, on the reverse strand, counting down.
TGAAAAAGCTGGAAAAATTAAGTGAAAATGCTGGGAAATTTAACAGCATTTATCATTTTAATTCAGCACTGCAACAACAACCTTGATTTCCTTTTGACAGTTACCTCCATGTAGAGTAGATGTCACCTGTTTGCAGTCCAAATCAGAGGGTTTTGCAGTCAACTTGCATTTTGTAAATCACTGGTGAAGCCACAAGACAAGAGAGCACTACCTCATGCCAGTGAGGGCAGTGGGTTCAGAACAGTGGTACCTTGAATAAACTTAAAGATGCCAGCTCAGGGTTTGACACCAATGAGCTCAACACAGATTAATATACCCAACAAATAAAGAAATTATTCTGTATATTCCACTCAGCTGTGGCCATCGGCCTGAGCACAGGACTTTTGTAGGACGTTTATAGATGGACACAGATGTTTCCAAGTCTTAGGTCTTCCTTAAACTTTTATTATTCATTCCAGATAAGTGGACTGCTTACCTGGCCACATAAACATCATTTGCATGCACAGTTTTGCAGACACAGTTGATGGAGTCCAGACCCTTAGGCTAGAATTAATCTCTACTAATTTGTGTTGCTTAAGAGTTAGGCAGTCTCAGTTGGAGAGAGGCACCTCCAGAGGTCAGAGTCCAAAGAGGTGGGTGGAATCGTTTCATCTGAATAATACACGAGCAGCTCAACAGCTTGCTTAAATTGGATGTCTCACCTCAAGGCAGGTAAAGTCAGAGGAAACAAATCTTTTTGCCAGCTACCTGATTGCTGTTAGACAGCTCAGGAAGATCACCTGAGTATGCAAATAATTGGATGGGAAAAAAAAAAAAGAGAAAGCAGGGTAATATCACTTGTGTTCTGGCAAAAATGTACTAGAGAACTGAAGAATCCAGGCACAGCTGGATTTCCAGCACCCCATAACATACATGTGTTGCAAAGTTGCACACAATACGTGTTTTCAAAATCTACACGCAATATGAGCTTTCCTCTACATGCATCTATTGCCACGACCATATGTAAAAGAAAAGAGGTTTGCAGGTAAAAATGCCGCTGTTAATTTTAATGGGCGTAAACACCAAAATACTAACCAGCACAAATGACTGGAATCATTAAAATGTACTTGTTTGGCATCTTCGACTGCCAGTGTTTATGGAGGAACTAGCAGAAATCTATTTTCCTCCACCAAGAACTACTTTATTAACTAAATATTCAAATATTCTTATTTTTAAAAAATCATATTTCTGATACTCCTTAACATATTAAAAGCACACATTAGATGGAGAAATAATTAAAATGTGCATCTCAAAGAAAAAAAACATCCCTCTCAATGCTCTGTTGATTCAATTTTAATGGTGTCAAAAAATACTTGATCTTTTATCTGATGCTTTGACACTCTTTGAGATGCTTAAATGAAGAGAACATCACAAGTCTTCCTTCCCAAATGGTGGGAAAGCAGATGTTAACCTGCTGTGAGAAAAACTAGTCCTGCACATCAACAGGATGACCCTTTGTTACATTCACCGAGAAAGCTTCCATTCCAAAGCTGTTGATCCAGCTCTTTATAAACACTCCACATACAACACAGAACAAAAACAGCCAGGCCACTACCTCAATCATCAATGATCTTTTAAGAGAGAGGTTATTTAAAGTATCTCACCCATGGAAGAGAATTCTGTGTTTACGATAATGTATATTGCTACATAGACATTAACAAAAGATTTCTCCTTTATCTAGGTATTTAGACTGTGCTCATCAGCGTGGGATTACCCTTAATGACTTCAGGAACACAAACAGGAGGGAAGAATGGAATTTTGTCTGGTTTGCTCACAGCCATTTCTGAAAGTTAAGGAGCGAAACAATATGCAAATCTGATTTGTGCAAAACAGCAGAATTACAGTTTTGTTCATCTTTGGAAATGAGTGCCTGGGCGATGCTACACATGTCCTTATAACTGAGGATGCGTTCCATGGCCTTTGCAAAACTATAAGATAAAAGACAGCAGGAAATAAAAATGCTCATTTCACATGAAGCTGTGTATATAACTATCTTCAATCTTTATGAGAAAACACAATGTTATTTGCAGGGTTTGTCTTGAAAAGCATCATCTGGGGCTTTTTTTTTTTTTCCCCCCTGCTGGAAACAAACAAACGGGCAATGTTTTAGCTGTACATGCTGTATCTCCCACTCCATGGTGGAGGGCGGTTGGAGGAATCGTGAACACGTAAAACAGCTGTGCCCTATTAGCAATCTGTCAGATGGTTCCAAGCAATATATTACCAGCCACTTTGAAAAAGTGCCCATACCCTTGATTCTTCACAGCAGAGTCTTGCACGCCCATTTTATGAGCAGATGTGTTATTGTAATCACACACAATGCAGCCATTCAAGAAAAAAAAAAAGAAAAGAAAAGAAAACCAAGCCCAGAAAGATCATATTTTCAGTTGGAGTGGAAATCCACTTCCATAATGCAATGAAAATATTTTATGTTTTATGTTTTATGGATCTACGGAAGCATTTGAGGAGGGATGTCTTTCCAAGCCAACTTGCCCAGGCACAGTGGCTGGAGAAACACTTCATTTTGGAGATTGCAAATTGCAGTCTGGAGATCCCAGTTTCCTCCCGTTTACTGCGGCAGCCTCCCTTCTGGATTTTAGCTGGAGCTTAGAAACATGAGTCCCTCTTTGGATGCTAGAGAGTCAGGTACAGTTGGTCACCCAAGACAAGCTCCTTGGCAGTGCCAGACATCTGTGGCGAGGGAGGAGCCGGTCACCCCAGGCTGCCTTCGTCGTTAACAGGCACTTTCTAAGCGTGATTCATATGGCCTATTTTGGATGCCTGCCTTTGCATGAGAAGAATTATTGCAGCGAACTATGCCTATGTTTGGTCAAATGATCCCCACCCCTGATGTCCCGTTGGCCAAGCTGGCATCTGACGGGTTGCAAATTTAAAAGCCATCTATAAAGTCCTGTATTTTCCAATATGATTGAATGTTTTATATTTTAAGGATTGAATGTTTTATATTTTAAGGATCAAACCCCCACCTTTCCTCTCTTAAAGCAGTTCAGTGCTTGAATGCCTTTAAAACGGCTAGAGAGAGCAACTTCCACAACAGCATCAGTCAAAGGCTCTTGTGGCATTTGTGATGGAGAATGGGACTATCTTTGCTACTAACACACATTAAAAATTATATGTACACTTGTAACCATGAGTACATGAAGGACAATTTAATGTTATCTATTTTGCTTTTACGCTAAACTATAATATTTCATAAGAGGAGAGGAAAAAGGGTGGGGATTACCTGTTCATTCTCAAGTACTCACACACTGCCACATCAGTGTCACAACAACCATTAAAAACAACTAAGCATTCAAAACTGGACAATTAATTAATTAACTGACTGCAAATTTTGTTTTGCTGATGTTTGCAGGCTTTTGTTTTGCTAGTGGGACTCCTTTCTCTGGCCCACTTATCTGTCACCTGAGAGACTTATTTTCCCCTGTTCTCTGACAACACAGAAAATATATCTATAGAAATAAAAAAAGAGCTGGTTCAGTCGTTGGCATTTCGAACAAGGAAGCAGAGATTGTACTTTGGAGGTGTATATAAACATAATCTGAAGAGGTAACAATGAACTAAACCATATTTACACAAGAGTGTGTAGTAACAGCTCACAAGCTGCATAGAGTGTTTTATTCCTATCAGCTCAATTGCACAGTTGGTTTGTCACTTGGTATCTCACCCAACCTATAAATCTTCCTGCTAGATGGGAAATCTAGCCCGTTCTGCCATCATCCTTCACATTAAGCACACGTCTCCTGCTGCTGTACTATGGAGGAAGTGAAATCTAAGGATTCTTTAAAATACTTCATTATTTTTTACTTCTACACTATGGCACATTAAAATTAAAATGAAAAGCCTGCACCTTATATTACTTGATGAGCTTTACAGAAATTGTCATAATTGTGGGGGGGCGGGTTTTAATGATTCTTTCTTGTAAAATACCTTTGGTAGTGCAAGATCAAAGCCAAGCAGAGATGTCTGCTACAAGATGATAATTCAAGTAAACACACTCAATGGTAAAAATGCAAATGATGAAATGTGATTGACTTCGCTTTTATTTAATGTTTATTTTCCCTGCCAAAGCAATGACAAGTTCAAACTAATTCCAGACCTGCTGTAAAAATAAATCGAAACTACTACAAGGCAACTTGTTTCCATTTTTTCTAACTTAACCTAGATCTCACATGGTAAAACACCGCTCAACGGTTTCATCTCATCAGCTTTCTATTGTGCTCCAGGAACGTGATAAAGAGCTCAAAAGAAATTAGCCCAGCTATAAATATTCTCAAAGTAATTCTGTCATCAGTTGAAATCGTAGGAGAACATACCATCTCTGTTCCATACATGACAGCAGCTCTGACTTCTGTGCCTATTGCTCATCCCATAATCATGATCCATCCTCATAATTTTTAAATCAGTAAAACCGTCTGTCTGGGAATTCTAAATTTGTGAGTTAAAAAAAAAAAAAACAACAAACCTACATGTTTGGACAGAATCCTGCATTTAGGGAGGTCTTGCTGTATCAGGCATCGTACTTGGAGGGTGTTGGAAGGAGGGGGGACTCCTGCACAAAGTGGTGGGGTCTCTGCCTCTGCAGGCTTCACAGGGGAATTTAAAGCAGCATTTGCCACAGGAGACGATATCACCTAGAAAAACGCAGTGGAAGGAGCACAGCTAACACAAAACCTTGCAGCACCATTTGCCAGTTTCACACCATCCTTTTTTTTTTTTTCCTACCACGCATATAGTGCTACTGCGGACCATCTCCCTTCAGGACAATTCTGGAGTTATCTCAAAGGTCCTGTTTTATTCCTAAGGAGACACAGATTTCCTGGATGTGTGTGCATAAGGGCCAGTGCTGTAAATCCCAAATAAGCCCACCGTAACCTGCAAGCACCTTGGATGGGTGCAACGCCTTCAGGTGGCATCTTCCACAGAGCCTACAGGAAGGCAAAAAATAAAGCAATAACAGTCCTACAATTAATTACCATTAATCATGGCAATTCTGTTCGTTCAGACATCAGGGATGACTAGTGTAATCGCCAGATTAAAGCTTCTCCTGAAGAAAGCTGCTTGCTATTTAGTGTGTTTTCCTGTCACCCCTGCTCTGTTCTCCTATTTCACAGAAATATTAATATTTCCTCCAAAACGGGATTCTCTCTGGATGAGAGCACGTTAGCATGAGGAAATGTCAAATAGCCTAATTCAAGCGCTTTTAGAAAACAGACATAAAATTGAGACTGTAATAGTGTAAATAGAGAGGTGAAATTATACTCCAGCAGCGAAAGAGAGAAATTGAGAGACGTAGAGACAGTTGTAGACAGCTCGACTTCCATTACACGTCTGTACTGAAACACACTTATTCATGACAGGAAACCCACCCCTACGCACAGCGTTGCACCAAACATTACACAAATTTTCATTCACAGGAACCGCAGCACCGGCAGACACCGTCATCCTCACTATTCCATCCAGCGCAAACCCCTCTCAGAGAGGACAGGGAGTTTCTGGGTGACTTTTCAGCAGACTTCTTCCTTTTTTTTTTTCCTGCATTTTCAGCAAACTTCTTGCTAGTGAGGTTTTTTGAGGTGGAGGGGGCTGCCGTGGGATCACGCCAGTCCCATGCGTGGCATGATGCCCCGTACGCCCTGCCCACATGCGCCTTCGGCAAGAGCCCTCCCAGCAAGAGTAAAGACAACAGAACTGATGCGGCTGGTGTTCTCTACCTCAACCACAAACTTTATTTTATTTTTTTTTTAAATTGTCCCATTTGTTAAGGTAGTGGAGAAATGCAACAAGGAAATTTGAGGAAGAGAAGGAAATGAAGGTGCATTTTATCTATAGAATCCCCCCAACACTTCTGGCCTCTCTGGAGACTGGGAGAGGAGGGACTGAGTGAGGAGGAACAGCTTGGAGATTAAAAAAAAATAATAATTTTCTGGGTTTATTTTTTATTTTAGCAGATTTTAACTCAAAAAAAAAATCCACTTTAAAGTCAAAGTTAAAGAAAACTTAAAAAAACCAAGCACTTGTTTCTGTGTGTGTTTATTTGAGTCGTCTCACTGAGCTGGTGCCTTCTGTAACCCTGTGGACAACTGGTTGAGGGCAACCAGGAGGATGGCGAGCTGTGAGATGAAACTTTGTGAGCTAGTTTGGCTGACAGAGAGGAGATGATGGAACACTACTGAGGGCTGAAGTGATGTCCAGGACTACAAAACAGCAAGCAGAGGGAAGAGGATGCTCAGGGAAGATTTGTACACTAACTTTTCCGCTGGGCCATCAGATGGCTTGCAGAGAGGAAGAGTAGCAGCTGGCAGTGCCAGACATTGAGCATATTTTTTTGAGCATGTTTTCTCTCCATTACAGTCAAGTCCAGTTTCAAGCAGCCATTTGCTTGAATAGTTGCTGAATTATGACCCTGACGCAATGGAGTGTTTTTTTGGTAAGCAAATCACATGGGGTTTTTTTTTTGGAAAAAGGTGGATTACAATGTGCAGGATCCATATAATCATACACTTGAAATTACAGTTTGTCTAAGTACGGAGATAAACCTAAAAATGAAAATAATGAAAAAGGTTAGGCTGTGATACAGCTCCCTGGGGAGACACTCCAGCTAGGTGCAAATTACTGAACTCCAAAGTGGTCATTCTCAGCATGGAAGGATGCTGTCCACTCCCTAAGTGGAGTTAAAACACTTCTGGTTTAACGTACGCAATGTAACCCAGTAAAGCTGGAAAATCACAGTGGTTTCTCGTGGCCTCAACTTTTGCATCAAACTTCATGCACCTTTTTTTTTTCAATCAAACCCAAGACACGTACAGTGGTCTTTCTTACAATTATTTGCTCTCACATAATTTTGCTGTTCTTGCCGAGACTGGAATTTTAAATTTCTGCTTTATCTGAGGCTCTGAACTGAAATTTTCTTTAAGATGTGATCTCACGGCTTTGGAAAGCTGTACGGAGATGCAAGTCGCCAGAGCTCCTTTGTCCTTCGCGCTGGACCTGCGGGTTGCATGCTAAGGGCTGTGAAGGGGAAGGAAGAAGCAAAACAAAAATAAGAATAGAATAAAGAAATAAAAACCCCCATTTCGTGCAGAAAGGCAAACAGATCTGAAAGGAGAAATCAAGAGGATCGCGCAAGACGCAGAGTGAAAACTGGCTGTAGAAAGCCAAAGGACAAGAAGGAGTATCTCCTCTTTAATACTTACTAGAGAAAATGTTGGATAAAATAAGTGACAGAAGGACCCTGGATATTCTCTGAAATACACAGTATACATGATGCAGCCCCAAATACAGATTTTATCCATGTAAAAGTGGGTGGTCACATTACACACAACTGACTCCGCTGTGATAAGGCAGCTCCCTGCAGATGAGCATTGGGGAAAGGTTTACATCGTCCCTCTGCATCCTGCATCCTGGATAGGCACAATGCACTCACAAAAAAAAAAAAAAAAACCAACCTATTTTCAGAGTGTCTAAGACAGTGCTAAAATATTTCATATATTTCATATATTTATATATATATATATAAATTATATATATATATTCATAGAGCCTCTGCCTCTAGAGTCAAGTTCCCTAAATAATTATCAGTCAAAACACAGCAGGTGTAGAAAGAGCGATGAAGCCCTCAAAAAGTACAAGCCTAACTTTTCTGGATTCAAATATATGCTGCCTGGAGAGTCTTACCATGTGCTTCTTAAAGGCTAGGAGCACATGATGAATCCCTTTAGGAAAATCTCTTTTATACAGACATAAAACTCCTACTTTCATCCTCAGTTAAGGAGGCAGATACTAAAATCATTATATCTTTGGATATGTGGAAAATCTGCAAGCCACAGAAGAAATTCCTTTGCTATTTCTTTGGCATGCACAGACATCACTCACATCTGGGGGAAAGAGGGAATTTTCTCATTTTTGAGTGGTGGAGTTTTGAATTTTTTTTAACAAGTCATGGAGGACATGGATCTGTAGTTAGCAGGAAGGTTAGGTGATCAAAGGGACATGTTAAATTATTGTTTATGGTTTTTTTTTTAACATGTTTTACCTGTTTGTCTGTTAACTCGTGTATCTCATATTAAACTGTGAAGTTTGCAAGGAAGGGACTTCCCCCTCAATGAGGACTGTTTTTAACTGACAGTTAAACACATATCCCAGATATGTGCTGGTGGCTGTGAACCCAGTTCTGAAAAGCCCCATGCTGTCCGCGAAAATCAGAAAAAAAAAACACCCTGTTTTGGGGTTAGGAATGCCAAATTTCACTACAGCAATGACGTAAATATGTCCTGCCCATGGGCTTTATCTGAGGCATCAGCCCCACTGACTCCCTTAAAGTTAAGCAAGTCCTTCAATATCCTTCCTGAAACAGGGATCTTTCCTGAAGTGGAGACTTCACCTGTTTAGAGCAAACCTTGACAGCAGTGTAAAAGTATATTTATGGGAAGATGTGCATTATGTATTTTAAATTAATTTCTGCTTCCCCAGCCTTAAAATACTCATTGGTCACTTCTTTTTCTCAGATTGTCCAAAGAAGGGAGACCAAACCGCGGTCTAATGGATTAGAAACTCAATTGTTTGAATATTTATTATTTCTTATTGTAGAAAAAAAAAAACCCAAACAAACAGTTTTGAGGATTTATATTTTCCTTGTGCTGCAGGGTGGCCAAAATAAAATGAGGAGGCAAAGTTTCTTTAAAAAAAAGTGTAAAAACTTCTTCTCATAAGGCGTCGAAGATGTTTTGCCTGAAGGCACCAAGCAAGGCAGGTGCAAGAACTGAATCAGCCTCAGCTCCCTTCCACCCACATTCCTCTTTCCGAGACCCATGTAGGCTCCCATGGCCGCTGTCAGAAGCAGAAAAATGCGTGAGCTGTAGGAAGGACTTGAATAACGCGTTCATCTCTCTGCTAATTCAGGATTGTTGTCCTGGACAGTGTCTGCTTTCTGCAGGTCTGTTTTTTTTTCTCCTTCTTGTGAGTTGTTTTTTAAAAGGGCATAAGAAATTGGCGTTTCATAGATGTCTTTTAAAGTGGAGTATATTCAACAGTGCAGAATGCATAACTGAGAAAATATCTTTTTTAGTGGTTTCCAAGAGAACTGCAGAACAACACTTACCAAAAAAAAAAAGGAAAAAAAAGGGAAAAAAAATGGGCTAAATAATATTTTTTACATTTTTGGGTTTAGAATACATCTTTGGTTCCTAAGAAGTTATAATGGTACTATCATTTGAATTCATAATAACTAGGAAATTGAAAACTGAAATTCTTTATGACAAATTCATTGTCACTGAATTTTCTTTGCTATTTTAGACACATGCCTATTTAAATATCTATTGCTAATATTAATTAATATTAATATATTAATATTATAGACAAAATTAACAGAATTAAACACAGTCACAGGTACAAAGGGGAAATACTTCTTCGCACAGCTGAAAGTCTACAAGCAGGTGACGCACTCCACAGTTGGTGCGGTGACCAATGTTCTTTTAAACAAGAAAAGCCTAAAATTGAATGAATGGTTCCTAGTTTCTAGACTGCAGAAGTTCCCATTATACATACAATAATTTTTTTTTTTTATATAAAGTCTAAAGCGAACACTGTCTTTGTTGTGGAGAAAGATTGGTAATAATTGGTAATGACTGGGGACTGATCGTCAACCCGTTTGTGACCCCTGTCAAAAGACATGGTATTTTTTCATAGTCCTCTGTTGTAGTAGCCAACTACTCACATCAAAGAGACAATTTGAGTTCAACTCAGCACAGGGAGGAGACAGCACAGGTCAAATTCAGATCTGAATTACCTGGCCTGGTCATTTTGGATTGCAAGTATTTCACTCTACTGTAAATTTTAATTTACTAGTACCATCTTTACCGTTATGTAATTCTATCAGCTTTAACAGAAATAACCCAACTTCATGTTAGTGCGATGAGGACCAGATTCTGGCCCAAATAGTCAGTGTTAGATGGAGGATCTTTAGATAAAAATCGCCTGAATTTCTTTCACCACAGAGGGAGAAAAGGAATGGTTTTGCCATATGGTCTCCAAACACAAATTAAATTCAAGTCCCAAACAAGCAAACTGATAAACTACACTACTCTCTTAAATAACTGTAGCCAAAAGTGGGCATTTTATCTTAAGGAGAAGGAAAGAGATAGAGAGAATAAGTTATTTCCTGTAGGAGATCAAAACATGATGTGGAAAACAAGAAAACAAACTTAAATAGTGTTGTAATCCCCAAAGTAAAACCTCCAGCAACACTGTGCCCACAGCAGGTAGCTGACAAACATGCAGATAATTTTTTTTCTATAAATAACTGAAGATTACAATGAACTGATTTAAATAGTTTTATTCTGACTTAAACAAACAGGGTGATTGGAAAAATGGAATTACGACAGACCAGGGGTCCGGCTTGATTAACTCTGCCCTGAAGAGGCTGAACCATTTAGCAGGGAGGGTCTGGCTCTGCACCAGTAGCGCCCAGCAGTACCCATCCCAGCATCCATGGAGGTGGCTGTCGGTCACCCTGAACCAGTGTCTTTTCTTCCGGCCTCCGAGTCTTGTGATTGCAATGGTAACTCCACAACCATTTAACTGGCCTGACAAACCAAGAACAAGCATCACTCTGCAGGTTTGTGCAACCTTCTGTGTTCACCAAAACCTGGAAACGAACTTTTTTTTTTTTTTTTTTTTTCTTTTGAGGTCAGAATCTAATTTGCCCACAGCAGGAGACTTCGTGTAAGACCCTGAGGGAGCAGGGAGGGCTGGGGCTTCATGGTCTGGAAAACCAGAGAAGCAGATGTTTATTCACAGGTCAAGAGCAGTGCACACAGCTGAGATGTAGCCACTTTCTTATACTTTTATTTTCAACCTCAGAGACATCGTCTTTGCAGTCAGGCTGGGGGAATGGAAGGAGAAGGAGGAGATAAGAGGTAGCAAGCAGGGAGATGGGTTTATGTGCTTTATAGGAACAGCATAGCTGCTCTCAGAGCCACAGTGATAGTAAGAGGAGATCGTAAGTTGGTGGTTATTAGTCTCATAGGCTAATTTCAATTAAGATGATTACTTTAATCTGCTGGTGCTCCATTTGCAAAAGTGATCTCATTGCTGTGTTTTCCTTGCCAGCCCTCCACCTCCCTTCACGGCCATGTTTTTGGTGAGAAGTCACCCTTTCCATACGCCCGCTCCCAAGCCGTTCGACACAGCTCCTGAGCCCTGCAAGGCCTTGGCCAAAACCGCCGTGCGAAGGGCCACCTGCAGACAGTGAGAAACGCCGTGGGGCGAACGCCCTTCGCTCCAGGGACAGAAGATGCTGTCCTGAATATTTCTGCCCCTTTCCTCCTCCTCGAGCCAGGCCAAGAAAGGACAGAACCAATTCCTTGGTGTGACATGTCTGCAGGATTTCCTCACAGCTGATCAGAAGGGCATGCGATTCCTGGTTGTAAAACCATCACACCTGACTTCCTGGGATGCTTTAGAAGTAGCACCATCATAGAATCACAGAATCAGAGAATGGTTTGGGTGGGAAGGGACCTTTGAAGGCCATCCAGTCCAACCCCTCTGCAAGGAGCAGGGCCATCTCCAACCAGATCAGGTTGTTCAGAGCCCCATTCAACCTGGCCTGGAATGTTTCCAGGGATGGGGCAATTTAAGAACACGGCAAGTTTAAGCAAATCTGCAAGGGACAGGTACACTCCAAAAGCAGGAGATGTAAAAGGGAGTGGAAGGACCACGGCAAAACTGTCCTTGGCAGGAAGAGAGTGAATTTTGCAATTAAGCATGTTATCAAGAGGTCCATTATTATCAACGCCTCAGTCTCAACTCGATTAGAATTTTTAAAATGTAAAAAAAAAAAAAACCAAAGATTTCCCCAATGAGCTTCCAACTTAAAACCAAAGCAAAAGAAAACAAACAAAAGAACTCAATGAGCACAGAGAGGTAAGATGAGTGAAAAACGAGCCATTATTGCTCAGCCTGAGAGGTAGCAGGCATCTTGCCCAGGCAAAGAAAAATCGCTGCGGGGCGTGCCTACCTGCAGAGTGCCATTTTCAGAAAATAATATGCAGGTATAGAAAAATCAACATAATTTTCCCAGACTGTGTGTGGTGCAGTTCCTAAAACTTCTTCAGCATATTCTCTTGACAGGGACATTTTTTTTTTAATTATTTTTTTAGTTGTAGGTGGCTGTTTCAGGCTGAGGTGACTTTTAGGTATTAGTGGCAAAAAATCCCCTTGTGACATAGTGGCAAGATGCATTTTAATTGACAAAGCTAAGCTCTGTAGCAATTTCTTTCTCATAGGTTTCTGATGCTTCCTCCTTCAAAAAAAAAAAAAAAGAAAAAAGAAAAAAAAAAAAGAAAAAACAAAATGGTCCTGCAAGTCTTTAGCCTAATTCCAGCTCCAGTATCAGCTTCAGTCAGTGAAAAGCTGAACAGGCTGCGCTACTAATTGCAGTGTAAACATTTAATAAATATTCCTTCTTTTCATCCTTTGCCCTTTTCAAAAATGAAAGGCTGTAATTTACATCTGTAGTGGCTCCTAATTGCCTCTTCGCAGTACCTGCTTGTTTTATTTACTTTCCATCTCCTTTTGGGAAGAGGTGGAGCACATGAAACGAGAGCAACGTTTTTACCCTCAGTCTCTGTGTCTTCTCTAAAACAACGCTCCCCCCGAAATCACCCCCAGCTCCCTCCCCACCGAAAGCTGCAGAGCCCCAGCCAGGATTTCCCACACATCCACCTGTGATGTCGAGTGATAATTCCACTGAATCACGTTTTTTAATTACAGAGTAGTTATCTGCAAGCATCCATGTGCCAAGCTACAGATTTGGTGAAAAAAAAAGAAAAAAAAAAAAGAAGAAGCAGAGTTTGTTTGCTTTTCTAACTGTTCTGACACCGACAGGGCTGCGGGATGCATTCGGTTTGCGGGGGTTTTGTTTGTTTTTTACAGCAAAGCTTTGGCTGCAGGAATGGTTATGTTTGGGCTCCATATGCAGGTTCCAGCCATATATTCAAGCCGGACAATAAAGCAGGGAAAAAACAGCTGATACACAAAAGGGACCGTCTAGACAGTGCCCCATCAGTCTGGCTAAATTTGGTGCTGGCATTCCCAATGGGACTGTAATATAATTGTTCTGGTGTCTGCGTTCATTCCCCCTGTCAAACACCATCCCAAATATACATCCTTTTTCCAATACAATGGGCCCAAACTGTACCATTAGGTGGAGGCAGCTTCGAAAAAAACAACATAAGCAAATATCTCCCAATATGCAGAAAACTCCTTCCTTAATTTCTGGAAGGAAAAAAAAAAAAACCACAACAGCAAAACCCATCTAATTTTTTAATCAGAATGGAATTAATTTGACATTCAGTCAAAATATAATTATTTTAATTAAGAATCTAAAAATATTGAGGGAGGATACATGTGAAAATAAACTTTTTTTTTTTTAATGGGCCTTAAGCAAAGACATCCCTGGCAGGTTTATTATTCTCTCAAAGAAAATTTAAGAGAAGTACAGAGACATGAAAGCTGAATGATAGCTACGAATAATAGATTGGAATGAAGGAAAAGTCTAACGAAGAAAAATAAAGCACTAATAAGCGAAAAGTAATGAAAAAAAAGCTGTCATTTTACCTTCTCACAGTTAAGAGAAACCAGTGGTTACTTCCCAAATTTCTCTGAAATTAGTACCTTTTTTTTTCAATTTTTTGATCTTTCAAAAGGCATTTGACAAATATTAGAAGCACAAACTTACATTGATTAAGACTTGTTCTATGTATTTTTTAAAAACCTGTGAAAAATCTGAAATCTATATGATTTAGAGCTCCACAAATGTGGAGCTCTAAAAAAAAAAAAAAAAAAAAAGGAATTAAGAACATTGGCTGTGTCACTGCTGTCCACAGATACAATGAGAGAAGTCAAACATGCAAATAAAATGCAAAGATATAAAATCCCTGCTTTAGGAAAGTAAAATAGAGAAAATATGTGTTTCTGATTTGATCGTCTTCACAGTTGCATGTTATCATTCATGGTGTTTTGTCCTTTTGTTTAAAAAACAAATTTTTTTCCAGGACCTTTAGATATAAATAGGACTCGGGCACACCTAACCATATCTTGGAGAACGTTGGTCTCAACATGCGTCAGTAGCTATTGGGGTGGCACATGGAGAGTCCACACGCCGTCCCACATCTGGCAGCGCCTGGACCGCGTCCTCGCGTGACCACGTTGCTCACATCGCAGATGGATAACGTGGACTTCTTTCCCGTCATTTGCCAATTCTGACAAACAGTAGCCAGAAGTATGATCTATGCCCATCACCCAAATACCAAGTTATGCTGCAAAGAAACAAAAAAAATTATTATGCACTCAAACGTTGGGGCCTGTCATTCTCTAAGTTTTTTTTTCTGCAGAAACTTTGGTCCCAGCAACTTTTTTTTTGCAGGCTGAGCAATGGAAAGGAAAGAGAGGAAACTCCAAGTAACAAGAGAGGAAAATAAATCCCCCCATTTCTTCCCAAAAACGTCTTGAAGGAGCTGGCTGAGCTGCAGCTCACACCGAGAGGAGAAAAACCCAGGTGCTGCCCACTGAGAAACATGAGGACTAGGAGGAAATATGTAAATATGACAACAAGAACATTAAAGAATCAAGTGTGGGCTCAATGTTGGGGTCATCATCTGCGCTGGAGTGAGGAGCACAATAATGAGGCGCCATGAGCCGGGGTGTTGGTTTTTGGGGTGCTGAGCATGCTAAGGGGGGTCATCTCCCACCCCAAGGAGGGGGATGCGGAGGTTGGGGGGTGGGGGTCTCTGGGATTCTGCAGCTGCCCCTCTTGCACTTGAATAAAGGAGAACTTTTCCTTCGGGAACGGGGCGAGATCCGTGAATACCTTACCCAATAAGAGATGGGGCATATTGAAAACTATATTAAATTACCCTGATTAACAATTTAGCCACGAACAGGAGAGCTTTGGGAGATCTCTATAGGCAGGGCTGGGGGCTATTCATGCCAGCAGCTAAGAGGTCGAAAGGTTTCTGAAGTTCACAGGCTCAGAGCCTTTGTTATGCTAACAGACAACCTCAAATCAGCTGCCCGCTGGAGTGTGAAATATAAATGATTCCTTGAGAACTTCCAATAAGTTGTCACTCTTGTTCTCCAAATACCAGGACAGGCTGCTAATTTCTAGCAGGGCCCTTTTCTCGCGGCATCGCGAGCCCTAAATGAAAGCCTTTGTGGTTGAAATAATATTTTTTTTAAGGAAGCTGCCCTGCCGTAATAGCCCAAATGTGTCTTAGTGTGGATTTAGGTTTTTAGGGTTTGGGTTTTTGTTTTGTTTTGGTTTGGGGTTTTTTTGGCTACGAAACGAAAATCAGGATTTCTCCGAACTTGACTTTCCCCTTGCCGTGGGGTGTTTGGGAGAGATGCTCCCAAATGCTCCAAAACAGTGACCTGCGAGAGTCGAAAACTCGGTCCCCCGCCCGCTGCTCCCACCCCCGGTCTGAAAGGCCCCAAGGCAAAGTGGGGTCTGGGGGTCCGGCCACAAAGACCCGAACCCTTCTGCAGGGCATGGGCGCTAATGCCATTAGAAGGAGAAGGATGAGTTAATTATCTTTACACGCAAGGAAATCAATCTGTCAGAGGATGCGATCTGCTCCTATCCGGGGCGGGGGGGAGAAGGAAGCCCCCCCGGAGCCCCCCTCATCCAGCGATTATCACAAAAATACGACAGGTACCTAGTTTGCTAGCACTGGAAATAAAAATATTGTCCCCTTCCCCTGGCACCCACTCCCCCGGCCAAGGCTGACGCGCACACGCGAGGGTTTTTTTCGGGGCTAATTTTGGTTAAAGGAGGAGTTTCACGTGCAGGTTCAGGGAGCCCTGATGAACGCAGCGCGGAAAGATGACGGCTTTTGCCCATTTTCTGTGCTGAAACAGGCTGGATGGTGCTTTATTTCGGGGCGGGGGGAAGAGGTGATAATTGTTTTCCTCCTAAGCAGCATTTAGTTTCCTTTTTTTTTTTTTTTTTCCGTGTGTGCTCGCTGAGGCACGCACGGCGGTTATTATTCTGAAACACCAGAGTCACGAATTCTCTGCGTCCTCAGAGTTATTAATAACACTTAGCACCTCCAACGCGCTTTGCATTTACAAAGAGCTGATGAAACAGGCACTAATTAGTGTTGCTATTTCATTTTGCACTTCGAGTCTTCTTTTTTTTTTCTTTTTTAAGGGGGGAAATTTTTCCATTTTCCCAGCAAGTTTTCAAACAAATGAAAACCCGCTGCGTCCAAGCCACTGTTGAAAGTTTGTTAGTAAATCGCCAATAGTGGTGTAATCAATAACGTCTGTAACAGCTAATCCTCCACCGAACAGTCTGCATGTTAATGACGGTGTTGCTGACGGCATTTATTTCATTGACAAATAGCTTCACACCTTTATTCTCACGTTTTTGGTGGCAGAGTTTTGAACTTCAGAATTTAGGTTTCCTTCTTGTAAAAAAGCTATAACAAGAATAACGCTCGTTGGCAAAATTATTAAGTTACAATAAGCAGATTTATTTTTTAGGGACATTTTATTTTTGAGCCGGTATCTTTAAACTATACAATACTTAAAGTACAAAGTTAAGAATTGCATTAAATACTTTTTTTTCCCTGAAATTCGATCGAAATATTGAAATAGACTCGACGGTAAAAGGAACCAAAGCTCTTAAACTTTTCGCAGAGACAATGTGAACGACTAAAACTGTAAATAGGTCTTTCAATAAATATCAGCAATATTAGCCAAAATGAAGTTAATCTGGGAGAGGGAGCTTCCAGAAGATTTCCTATTTTAACACTCCTGAATGGTATACCTGCACCTTAATTTGCAGACAAATTAATCTCGTTCGCAAGAATAGTATTTTCCTTACGTATTTGCTTTTTTTTGTAAATAGATTTCCACAAAGCGCCATAGAATGCAAAAATTATGTTTCATTCATATGTATGAGTAAATGTAAAGGCAGATGTAGATTCCTTGTAACCACTAGACAGCAATTGCCTGAAGTGCCAAAGGGGAATGTAACTTTTCTGTAGGATACGGGATGATGAAAATACCTTTTTGCCTATCAGGTACCATCTTCGAGGCTAATTAGTGTGAAAGGCAATAAGACAGAAAAAAAAAAAAAAAAAAAAAAAAAGACTGCGACCAAGGAGGAAACATGCAATCTGACACACAAGATGGCTGCCTTTTCATTCTTCCTTTGTGATTATAGTCCAATTTCTACAGGAAAATTAATGGAAAATGTTCTTTGGCAAATCGGCTGGAGGAAATAGAGTTGCGCTCTCCTACCGCGTATGCAAGCGGAAGTGAAACGTATTAAACGCAGTTAGGTTTACGCAAACACAGCAGAACGTTATGCATGTTTGTCTGGGGCAACACCTACTGCAGTCGTGAGTCATCGTACCAATATCTGCAAGTTTGGGTGCCTGAGAAGGACACGAAGGTACAGGCGGATGTGTAAGACAAAATTGAGACCTCTTCAAGAGGAAAGGCGGGTAGACGTATGCGAGAAATACATCGTTTTAGCAGTTGAGAAAATACGATGTGAAAGATATATATGAGTATTTAAAACATCTTTAGGCTTTCTTCAGGGAGGCTTCTCAAATCTAGGGGGGAAAAAAAATGTCTTTGTATAATCGTAATAACTCCTCTCCTCTTGGCCGAAATCTACAATTATTAAAAACGATGGCAATAAAATAAAGAGAACGCTCAACGTCGGACCAGAGGCTTAATGAAAAAAGGACCAATCTATATTACAAAACAGTAAATTCAATCCAGCGAGTTTAGAGAAAAACAGGGCTTTATATAAACTGTAAATAGTTTGGATTTTAGTCCATTCAGCAAAAATCGTCAGGTTACAAGGTTACTATGTGGGCTGAGACTACAGACGAAGAACAAAGCAAATGGTTCAGTTTCAATAGGAAATATAATAAAACCCCCTTTATGTAAAAGCCATCAGGGACAAGCACTCAATACAAGTTAACAAGCAGGAACTGATAAGATAACATTTATATGAGGTCAGAAGTCAAATGCCAGTCAAAGGCTTTTAACCTCTTGGGTCATAAACAGGAATAGTTAAAACACATAGATAGTTATTTATTGGATTTTAAAGGTATCCGATCACTGTGAGTGAATAACGCGATGATTTAACTAATTGGGATTTATAGAAGAGGAACTTTGTCGTCCTTAACATAAAATGCGAAGCTTCTAGCCTATAACTCTTTTTTTTTTATTATTATTATTCGCTGTTCTCTCTCTCGTAAATCTGTAAAACCAAAGCAGATAAGCGACCAAAACGATAAACATTGTCCTAAAACAGGCGCGTTCTCAGCCAGTGCGTGGATTGATCTGTGCAATCCAAGCCTTGTCTGAGGATTCAATAGGCTAAATATTTACAGTCAACGTACATAAAAGAACAATAACCACCCTCCCTATTGTGGTGTGAATGCCAGGGGAGTTTGGTTTTGTTGCTTTTCTTCGAGCCCACGAAAGTAAAAAGAAATCTCGTTCCACAGTTAAAAAAAACCCCAAGGGATTTCCCTTCATAAAAAAAAAAAAAAACAAAAACAAAAAACAAAAAACAAACACCAGCATCTGATATTTAAAAAAAAAAAATCATGTAATTTTAAGTGCATAAATACTGCAGCTGGATTTAGAACAGCTTTGATTACACTTCCAACCTAGCCAGGAGCACTAATTTCTCCTTTAAGTAGTTTCTATTTCCTATTGCAGATTGAGTCTCCAAATTCTGTCACTTGCCCGCATTGTCCAAACGCGCATTTTGAAGGCAACGCTAAAATAAAAATCACAGGACGGAACACAACACCCACGGTCCAGGAGACACACAGGGACTGGCAGAAGGCCTCTCCAGGCCCGCCGTTTCTCTAAATGCTCTAGGCGAACATCGTGGGTTTAAAACGCTTTTAAACATTTATCAGAAGCATTTTTCTCGCCGCATCCAAACGACACCTGGAGAGCACTCACCTTTATTGACAATCTCTGTTCTGAAAGTCCATTTGCCTCACGAAAGCCCCTCAAGCAGAACAACAAGCACTAACCGTTTTCACTCAGATAATGTTTAGTAAAAAACCAAGCAACCTTAATCAGCATGCTGATTGCATCGTCAACTAACAAATAATTTACTACTCTGAGCATCGCATTCCATTAAAAGCTCATTAAATCTTCTGTTCTCCAATGGGAGCTTTAGCTTTTGAACTGCATGCTTTTGCTCCGAATTACAACTTATTCAATTTTTTTTTTCTTTTTAAAATCCAATTTATTTTTTCCAGAGGATAAGTGAGAATTTCAGTACCTAGATACAGGAAAGCTATGGGAAAACAGACCTCAAATTTTGATTTCTGGTGTAAATTCAAGATCCTTGGATAGCGAGGGGTGGGTGCAGGGGTGCTAGATTCTCATCCAAGCGGTTTAACTTCGGTGAAACACCCCTTTTCCACGGAATAGCGGGTGATGTAGGTGTTTGAACAATTGCGGGAGGGGTGGGGAATACAACACGGCAACATTTTGTCCTGTAGGTCGGGAGCGACCGCTTAACGAAAAAGGAAGGGGAAAAAATGTAAAATGAACGTGAGCCCCTACTATTTTATCCGTGTAAACAATGAACAGAAGGAAAAAAAAAAAAACCCTACCAACCAAACAAAGCAAAACCCAAACCACCCTTTGGGTTAGGGAATACAAAACTTCTTGCCTGTCCTAAATATCAGGGAGTGGAGTTAGGATGCTCTGGGGGACTCATGGGGGAAGTAAAAGCTCATCTTCCTCAGCCTTGCATACTAAGCTGCACCTAATCGTTATAGTTAATAAGTAAAATGCAAGAAAATGTCATCCCCTAAATTAACATGCATCTCTGGATTGCTAATTGTGCTCATTGCAAATTTGGGTCATTTTGCATGAGTGACTCTAATGTGGGGCCGAGATTGCCACGCAGCGCAGCGGATTTCCCCACTTCCCTGCGCTAATCCCGCGCTCGCTGATTGTGTCAGGTGCAGTTCTGTATGCTCCAGCAGCTGCTTCAGCCTCATCAATGCAAATGAGGCGACTCCTGCAATCAGAGCCTCGTGAGCCCGAAGCCTGATTGCCGAGGGCGGGCGAGAGCGCTCGCCCAGGCTCACTTTCAAATCGCGGTGCCTGACGAGACAACGGTAATGTCCCTCCGGTTCAAAACCAGCCCTTTCGCCGCACAAGCCAGCAGCAAACAAAAAGAAAATAAACCAAACCAAAATAAAATGATACAAAGCAAAAGAAAAGAAAACAGAAAAAAAAAAAATAAAACCAAAATAAAATAGAAGTAAATTAAAGTGAAACAAAACAAAACAAAATAAAATAAAAGTGCGCGCATCAGTTTAGGGGTAAATAAAATGTAGCCAAGTCTTCCATGGTAGGCGGGTGAAAAATTAATAAATAAATATATATTCTATATATATATATATACACCCTCTGAAGTTGAATAAAAGTCTGCAACGGCGATAATTACCGTAATATTTGAATCCTTATGAGGAAGGTGGGCAGCCAGCCGCCTCTTTTCTCAAGGATTTTCCCAAAGCGCCCGTCCATCTCCAAGGGGCAGCGGGAAAGCCCCTCCGCCGACCCCAAAGGGAAGCCGGGTTTGGGGTGTCCCTCTCCCACCCCTTCCTCCTGGCTCTCGGGAAAGCCCTCCAGAGACCCCTTACTGAGATGTCCCCTCTGCCTGCCCCCAAACTTCAGATGTTGTCCCAGCTGCCTTCCCAGAAAGCCCTCCAAATTTGAGCAAAACGTTGCTTGAAAACGATTAAGGGCATGATGGAGACTGCAAAACCCCAAAGATCCATCCGAATAAACGGGTCCAACACGTCCATGTACTATAAACACAATACATACTATAATATAAACTCAAAACAGGGGGAAATGGCGGGGTTTTGGCAGCAGGAGGTTACAAACCCTCACGGACAGGGGAAAGCGGCGACCGGCAGCCCCAGCAGCATCGCCCTGGGGCTGAAAATCCGGCGCAGGCAAATTTTTGGTGCTGGGAAAGGGGCACCAGGCAGCGGGAGCCGCGCCGCATCCCCTCCCACCTGCCCGCAGACTGGCATCGGGGGGGTGGGGGGGTTGGGGCGGTGCGGGGATGCGGGGGTGCGGGGCTGTAGGGTTGCGGGGATGTGGAATGTAGAGATGTGGAGATATAGGGATGCAGGGATGTGGGCGTGTAGGGATGCGGGGACGCAGGGATGTGGGGATGCGGGGATGCGCAGATGTAGGGATGCGGAGATACAGGATGCGAGGAAGCGAGGATGCGGGGACGCGCGGATGCAGGGATGAGAGGATGTGCGGATGCGCGGATGCAGGGATGCAGGCGCAGGCAGGTGACAGGGCTCCGAGCCGACCCCCAGACGGGGAACAGGGGGAATCCAGAAATCCCCTGCAAAGTTTGCGGAAGGAAACACCAAATTTCCCTTTCCCCTCGCCCCTTCCCTCCGCCCCTCACTCCTCCTGCCATCTCCTTCACTGGGTTTGGGTCGGCGGGGGCGGCGGTGGGTGGGGAGTGTCAGCGCGGAAAGGTGCGACCCCCAAAATCCCGGATTTCCACCGGGGCTGCAGCCACAAGCCCGCTCCTCGCCCACTCGCGCCTCTCCCCACTCCCTTCCCCTAATAGGATTAACAGACATTTTCCTAAAAGCAAATCAGAATTTGTCAAATCGTGTGTGACAGTCGATTTGCTCACAATATCCGCTTTCTTCCAGCACGGAGACGGCACCGTCCTCAGACACTTTTAATCCTGGCTGACGTAGGGCATCTCTCCGGCAAAAGTTTTCCTTGGCAGAGCACCGATACCCTCCCGAATTCGTCACATCTCCTCCGAGCATCCCGAGCCGGGGGTCCCGGAGCCTCGGGCACCCTAGCATCCTGACCATGCAATCCGTGCACGGGACTACTGCCGTGAAAGGATGCCTAATGGTTTGGGGGTTGGTTTTTTTTTTGTTTTTTGTTTTTGTTTTTTGTTTTTTTTGTGTGTGTGTTTGCTGTTGTTGTTTGTTTGTTTGCTTGCTTGCTTTGCTAATCTGCTTTCTGCTACGTCCCAGGTCAAATCATCCCTCTTGGGCTCCCCGAGCAGGGGGGTCCCTGCTTCCTCCAGGTGCTGCAGCTGCGTCTCCATCCTTGTGCAGAGATCCTACAATGAAAAACCTTGTCCCACTCCAAAATTCCCTTTACTTCAGGAGTTTGCGGCTTGTTTCTTTACTTTTTTAAAAATCTTTTTTCCCCCTCCTCTTCCTTTTTTAAAAAATGTTTTTGGTTTTGTTTTGTTTTCCCCAGAGCATGAAGATTTTCTGGCTTTTTTTTTTTTTGTAAACAGGTGCAGTTAGGTGGCAGAGAACTCCCAAGTACGTGTCTCTTACACAGAAGCCCACACAGTCTCTTACCACTGTTAAAACTACAGATAAAGTTTCTTAGGTTGATCTGAGCTCTGATTTTGCTACACATTGTCAGGACAGAATGAGGAGCCTGTGATTATTTCAATAACTGTATATCTGTATCTCTATAATTCTGTGCTGCTTTCTCTGTTCTTCGCAGGTGAGGACATCAGATTTGAATCCAATGTTACTTGACTTTTCAGTAAGCTTCTTATAAACTAATTAGAAGTTGCTGAAAATAGTAGAAACAGAAATGCTGAATTCTATCCAGCTAAGGATTTCTGACTTGTCCCACAGTAAGGGCTGTATATTTCTTCTTCACTGAGGGAAAAATTGTGACAGAGGTTAATGCCCATTATAAACACACACACACAAAAAATACTTGAAGAGCCTGCTCCCGATCAGTGAGTGTCCTTGAAAAGTTTATGTAAGTATCTACTGTTAACTGTACTATTTCAATATGGCTCAACCTTTGTTGACACTCCTTAGAGCTATGTTGTGTACGTGATTTTGTAGCAAACGCTCACTGTGTATGGCTGTGTTCTTGTACTTCATGAGTTACCATCGGAGCCATTACATTTTATGAGTTGGAATGTCCATTCAGTACAAGCCAAACAAATAAACCAGGTAGGTGACTGAAAAAAGCAACGTAGCTCAAGAAGAGCTAATAATGAATACACGAAGATGATCTGATGTTGAAATGGTTCAGTGATACATAGGGAACACAATTGCTAGCTAACAATAGCATATTCCATGGCAAGAGTCAGAGTTTCAGTCAACACAGGGTATTGAACTGACAGTGCCTGGAGTCAAACAATAGTCCCAAAGCTAAATTTAAGAAGTCAGCCACTGTGGACAGAAATTGTACCCAACTCGGTTTTCCTTGTGAGTCAAGTGCAGAGAGGGATATATACCAGGGGACACACCAGAAAAACTCAGCAAGACAAGGGTTGCAAGACAGCAGGGAAAAGACAGAAGGACCTGGGCTAGCAAACAGGTGAGGAACCTCCCAGCAGAGCTGTATGTATGGATGTAAGGACGGGCGAGCAGGAGGGGATGCAAGACTTGGTGCCTACGACTGCCCAAAAGCCCAGGGACACCACACTGTCTCTCATCTAGCCACAAAAAATTCAGCCCTGAAGAGGACAAGATGGGAAAAAAGAGATGCCAGAGCATAAGGTCATTTTAGGTACATGCTGTGATCTTCAGCATTTATAATTCCATCTTTATTCTGGGTACCAACCTTAGTTTGAAAGCACAGCCATGACCCTTACACATTCACACAACTATCACACTGTTCCAGCATCTAGCATCCATCCTCTAGCATCTTGAATTTATCCTATTTTTACACCAAAGTGCTTCAGCCAAAGTTCATATAAAAACTGGAAAAGTATAATACAATTTTAAAAATGCCAACTCTGACCGTTAAGGCAATACCCAAGATACCCTGCTGGTAAACAAAGAGGAACAATTATTGCTATGAAGGGGCAATGTGCCAAATCAGAGCTATCACATCAATTTCATTTTCCGTTATTTTCTGATTTTCTGCTCTTTCATTGCACAGACAACCAGCTAGTATTTGAAGGAACACGGGAAGGTGGAGCTGGTTGTAACGTATTTACTCAAGTAAGTACTCGGGTGTAGTAATGAGTTTGTTTTAAAATATTCATATTATATAAATGTTAGTTGAAGTTGACAGTAAATATTGAAAAGACATATCAAAAGGGCAGCACGTCATCTTCACTTTTTCTACGTTGTCAAACATTCAGGCAGCTGTTTGCTCTGCATCCATTTTCTTAGAGAAAATTAATTTTTTAAAGTTATACCAAAACAATGATTGAGTATGACAGAAGAAAGAAGGGAGTTTAAAGATCGTGCTGCTCACAAGAGAATATGACCAAATTCCCAGCACTACTGTTTGATTTGTATTAATAATTAGTACTGAGCTATTAGGTCTCTTTTTCAGGACATTAGAATGAAAGACACATGGAAGAGCGAGGTCTAAAGCTATTGTAATATTTCAGTATGAGGGAAGCATCAGGAAAGTGCTGTTACTGAAAAAAAAACGCTTCCATCATTTTTTTTTCCTAAGTGATGCACGACACGACAAAAGTGTTTCATAAACATTCACACAGATATGGCAGAGATCAAAAATACTGTTGAGATGGAGACAGAAAGAAAAAACGTAGGACTAAAAGTAGTGTGAGGGAATGTCTCAGCTACATGTTCCCCATCACATCTAAAGGCAAAACGCTCTGATTTCCTCCTGTCTTTTCATACTGTCTTTTCCAGTATGGTTTCTCAGCATGGCACTATTTACCAAGAGAACTGAGACTGTTTACATCCTTTTAAAGCTAAAAAAGTTCTCCCGTGCCCCAAAGACCTTAGCGTAAACATCTTTGCAGCACTTATGCACCTAAAGATGCCACATACTGGAGTCTGAAATGGAGGACGGGTCTACTGGACTCAAAATACAGCTTGTGTGATGTGAACAGAGATTTGAGGAGGGAAGAAATAGTGTGATCTAATTTCCTCCTAATTTAAAATTGACATAATTCCATCCGCTACTTGTGGGTTGCTGGGGGTGGCATTCACATTCCTCGTGGCCACGACAAATCCTTCAGAACTTACATGGGTAGATTACAGTAAGCTTGCGTAAATGTAAATGTATTCACAATTATGTTAGTTTACTTTCATGACTAAAACACTTGTTGTTTGTCTTTTGGGCCTGTTTGCACTTGTATATAATTGATGTTACTATTTGCAAAGCTATTTCTGAACTAATATCCCATTATGAATGCTTCCTTGTTCAGCAGCCAGGCTGCGTTCAAGCATTTTTGTAGGGAACTTAGTTTTTGTGGCTTTTTCTTTCTTTTTTCTTTTCCTCCATAGACAACCAAATCAAAATGCTTTGAAATATTTATAAAACACTCACAAAGAGGGGAAAAAAGCCTCAAATGGCTGCAGTGAATAGAGAAGCATTCTGAAAGCCAAGGGGCTATTTAAGCATTGTTTCAGCTCTTCTTTTTCCCCTCATAGTCAGCAAAGTCTTTCTGCAAAGGAAAAAACCTATCAGAATCCTTCTCTGTTAAGCTGCCATGCGCAGTTTTGGAACAGAGAATTGCTGTTAACCTATTGTTTTCCAACAGGCTTACACCAACAGAGGACGTAGATGCAAATACGTGCCACGAAATTGAGGTGTAAGAAGCAAAAATTATTCCTCTTGAAAGGCTTTTGCCGCCAGCAGTTTCATGGTTTTGAAGTCTCAGATTTAACTTATTTCTCAGTTTACACTGACGGTCATAGTCTTTGAGCTGTAACTGAGGAAACACGCTTTCTTTTACAAGCGCTCTCATGCCACAGGCATGCTAGATTCATCTCTCCCAACTTGTGCAAAGGTCCATTCCTCTACTTACCCAGAATAGAGGAGGTGGAAGGGAAAGGGAGGGAAGGGAAGAGAAGCACCTCCCTGACGCAGTCCTTCTGCCTGCAGACCAGTATTTGCACAAAAGGTATATAAACTCATTTTGATAAATCAATTTTTTTCGTCACCTAAGTGTGTAACTTTTCAAAGATTCAACTCAGTAGCATTCACTGGAGCCTAAGTGCAAGGTCTCAAT
Source organism: Chlamydotis macqueenii (assembly GCF_036417535.1). Classification (NCBI taxonomy): domain Eukaryota; kingdom Metazoa; phylum Chordata; class Aves; order Otidiformes; family Otididae; genus Chlamydotis; species Chlamydotis macqueenii. The sequence goes on along the minus strand of NC_141593.1, from coordinate 78,528,241 downwards.
CAAGACACTTATTCTCAGCATTTTAGCTAAGGAGGTGGCGGCAGCATTTTGCCTAGTTTTCCGTAAAAACAAACATATATAGAATATAGACACACACATATGTACATAAACACACATGCACAGACGTATTTCAGAGCTTTTCATACATACACACACCTATATATAGTATTTCTCTCTCTCTCTCTGTGTATTTCTGAGCATCTGCAAGGCCAGGTGCAGGCTTGACTTTAAGAACTGCGAAGAACACTTCACAAGTTATTCCATAGAAGACAGTGCATAAATTCTAAAAAAAAAGACTTTAAAACAGACAACTTTCTTTTCCAGGGTACTATTAAACAACAGGCTCAAAGTCGCTCGCGTACAAATATCACATTAGCAGCAGAGCTAATGAAGCCTCCTCTCCTTTGTACTTGTGTCCTGTGCTTGGATTTGCTAACGCCTGAACAAGATATGAGAGCCAGCTGATGCTTTGCCTGCATTTAGCGTGCTCTTCCATGTAGATTTTAATAAGGGGCGAGTAGTGCTACCCTTGCTGGTAGCAATAATGAGGGTCTCCTCTTGACACCGGCTTCACATTTTCATCAGACTTGTGAGAACTTGGTATCTTTCAGGCAGGTTTGGAAGGAATTGGCCCACAGGCTCTGAAGTATCCAGGTGAAGCGATGATAAAACTGTAATGCACACACTCACACACAAACACAGAGCGATTACAAACAGTTTAATTCCTTAGGAAAACAGGCTGAAATGTGTAAGAATGAAAAAACTTCCTTACTTCCAGTATGTTCGAGTTTTCCTGTGCTCCATAGCATTGGAGGCTTAAAGAATCATTGTAGAGGAAGCACATCTATAGCAGGGAGTTTGTCAGCAGAACTGTCTTTATTTTTTTTTCAAATCTGTTTCAATTTTTATTTTATTATTCCCTTTTAGTCTCACAGAACTACACGGGCATGATTGAAAACATTCAGCTTTTTCAAACACGTCCCAAAACTCAAGGGTCCCGGCACTCAGAACTGTGTGTTCCCGGTTAACACCAAAACACTGACTGTTTCAGCATCATTTACCCAAAGCCAGTTTATAAAACTCATTGATCTCTCCTTTGCATACCGGAGAACGAATGCTAGCTCTGCCTCTGTGACACTTCACATGACGGAAGGATGGCAGAGTTCTTCACATTTTTACCTCAGGGCTACGTCGGAATCACAATAAGGCACACAAGGGCACAGTTGAAAGCACTCAACAGATGTGTTGTTCTGTTCCACTTTTTAATTTGAGCCTTACATCTCAACTACATTTATTTCAGACATTTTTTGACCCAGATTCATCCTTAGTGTAGCTGTGCCGAAATAAATGGATTTACATCGGGGATTAATTTGGCCCGTTACGCTAACATCCCTATTTCTTCATAATCAGCCTGCATCAAGACGTTTTCAAGGTTTCTTTTATTTTAAACCAAGCGAAGAATTCCTCCTGTAAATAACACTCTGATAGACTTAGGGGGAGAGAGAGAGGAAAGAGAGCAGAAGAATACAGAGATAAATAAGTCCAGGCAAGAAACCTCCTCAGTAGCTTTTATTCTGTGATCACAGAGCATAATTTCCAGCTAATGCTACTGAAGCAGGGCAAGACTTTACTATCGGGTATAAACAACACATAATGAGCATCGATGGGACACTGCATAGCTCCCGTTAGGGAGGGAAGATCTTCATAACTCAGGTGTCGGTTTACCACTTCATTTTATTAACTTGCACTCATTAGGCGGCAGCAGTGCTTTCAGCTACGACGACAGCTAACTTCTCCAGGGCCCACTGCATGTTGGGTTTCCCGACATCGGCCCTGTGGGGGTTTTTCTGAAGAGAGGATCTCACACGTGGTTTGTTGGCGGAAAGGCAGCCAGAGCCGACAAATAAAAACCAAGGCTGCTTGGTTTTCCGTGCATGCAGCCCTTGCTGCTCTGTACACAGCTGACGGACGCAGCCCTGTCTCCTGCCCAGACAGCACAGAGGAGCAGAAAATTCATCACTGACCTCGATCTCCTCTTCTAGCAGAGGGACTGGGATAGGGGAAAACTTGTCTCCTGACCCTTGTCTCCCCTTTGGCAGCACGTAACTAGAACAAGTCCCCACCCACTCACAGTAACACATCGTGGGGCCCCTTTCACGGTTTAGAGCTCAACAAATCATCACTCTTGTGAGGAACGCAGAGGCATGTGCTCCGAGTATCAATAGGGGGTGGAGGACTCCCCGTCCCGAGCCTTACGGACACTGCTTATTTAATCAGATTCATAGAAGTAAAGGAGAAGAATATTCTTGGAGTGTCAAGGTTCGGTTTACTTCTTTTTTTTTTTTTGTTAATTTTACAAAGAGAATCTGCTGAAGGCTTGTAATGATACTTGCAAGAGCTTGGAACACATTTCTGGATGCCTGAGGAACCAAGACACCGAGCAGAGGCCTATGGCACTTTTTGCTGAGCGTTTGAAGAATGCTGTCAGGTTGTTAACTTGCTCCCAAGCCTCCAAACATACCGGAGTTGCTTTGTTCATTACACTGCTTCCCTGTGAAGCTGAGGATTGACTTTAAAATTATATTTCTGACTTGCAAGACCTTCAGCGGTCCAGTTCCTGCAAACCGGCACGAGCTCTTTTCCCTACTTGCAATGCACAGTTGAGTGCGCCGTTCACCATCTGCTGCTAGCTCTAATAATACCAAAATACCAAAGAACTTGACCTTTTTTTTTTTTTTGCATTACACACCTAGAACACTTTGCCAATTTGTAGTCCCCTCACTCATGGCAAGGTTTTTTACACACGAATGCTACTCTGGGGAACTGCAGCATGTACAGGCCCATAGCTGATATAATTACATTCTGATTGCTGCAGTTACTACTTCATTTTTCAAATGCTTTAGTGTATATTAAAACAATGTAGATGAAACCTTAAGGTACAGTACAAAGAAGAAAACATCAAAACCACTCAGTGCTTTTTAAAAGGAAATACTACTGTCAGAGACATTTATTTTTAAATTCTTTTAACATGTAGTGGGTAAGTGAAGTTGTAACACACCACAGGCCTTTCTAGCTCTACTGCACTGCCCAGCAAGAGGGCACTTGCTGCTCAGTAACTTGATTTTTTTTAGGAAAAAAAAGGAAATATGTGTGTATACCTGAAAATACATTTCAAGTTAGCTTAGTTGAACAGAACAGTAATCACTTCAGAAGTGACACACAGTAGATAAAATGAGGAGCACCTTGTTTTAAGCGGCAAATTTGGAGACTACGGTTTGATTAGTCTGTTGTCTGTTGTGTTCCCACTTGGAAGAGCACATGTTTTAGATAACAGAAGTTTTCTATATAAATATATACATGTATGCGAACATGTGTGTGCATGGCATACGGAATCAGTATATAAAAAGACACACTTTCACATATAGTTAAAATAAGTTGGATTTCAAAGTACGATAGAGGGGTTGGAGGTTTCTAACATCTAGAAAACTCAGGTCAGACCTGGGTCCCGTGAGGCAACTGACCACACAAACAGGCACACAAAAATGAATGCACAGCCTTTGTAGTCGTAACTTTCTGTCTTACGGCACGGTAAGACAGGTGGAATGAACACACTGCTGCCACAAATGCAAGTGTTCTCTTTTGGGTCTGATTTCCTATGGAAACGAGGCATATACGGTCCTACAGTGTTGTTTTATGTAAACTCATACGGATGTGTGAATCTGCCTGCTTGTATGCTGGTAAATGATTTTTCACTCAGTTTGGAACCTACTGGTCGGGTATCAAGCAAATTTGTAAACTTCTCAATTATAATTACATTGCCTGTGCGTAGGCCAGAGACATCGTAAACATCCCAGACAAAGTCTTAAAATAGAAACTTGCATTTCTAATCTATCAATCAAGAGACAGAAATCCGCAGGAAACCAACCTTCCTCAGCCTCACTGTCCACAGAACTAGTTTAAACAACCTCAGCAGCCACCTACCTAAGTCAAAAGAACCATCAATCAAACCTCCTCCCATCTGGTATGCTAATGTTTTTACTTTAAGACACTGGGAAATATTTTTATTTTACTCAGAAGATTCAGAACTCTTAATCTCAATGGAAACTTGCCATGCTGTCTTCCAAAAAATAAACTAATGAGCTCTCTGTGAAACAGATTTTGATGGTTTTGCCACCATTTTTCTTCAATATCCTCTCATGTGTCGAATTAGCCTTTAAGTGAGTCTCCTAAGAGTCTTCATCTTACAAAAATGGAAAGTGTGCCAAAAATTGGCAAGTTAAGAATAAACAGAACACACTGCAATGACATTCATTCTCGTTGTTCCCTTCATTATTTCTTCAAGCAGCTCTTAATCATCCTTTGTGGAATAACAATCACACAGCTGGAAGAAGAGGTTCCTCAAATACGTCTCTCTGCTTGACTCAGAAGAACACAGGAAACTTCTAGTATATTGTATGTTTTGGTTTACGCTAGGCAACTCAAATCCCAGCATATTGTAGGCAGTGGACCTCTTATTCTTTCCTGCAATTTGCTCTAAAATATTGCTAAGTAACTTCTTTCTGTTTGTTTTTTTTTTTTTGTTTTTTTTTTTTTTAATTAGGTGACTTGGCTTTTGTTGATCTAAACTTACCTTCTGCTTACTGTCCTGTCATCTAGGAACTGTAGATGGTATTATAATAAAATAAATATTGTCTTTAAAATTTTGTTTCAGCAGCTTGGTTGCCTTGCTTTAGCATTACATCACAGACTTCTCAAGTGTCTGTTAAGCTTTTCAGCTCCTTCCAGCTCATTTTCCAGAGGAATATATCTTGGGCTTTTTGCCGTGTGGTACGCTGCGAGATAAAATGCATCTTCAAAAATGTTCTTACCATCTTATCACTTTCAAATGATGAGTCACTGAATCCCCCCAGCTCCTGACAGGAAAGCACTGTCCCACAGATAACCATGAAATTAACTCTCCTTAGCACTTGACTTGAAAAAGGGAATGTCCTTGAGAGAAGTTTTCCTCCTCTCTGTTTCCTTAGGAGCTTACCTTTGCCTGGAGCAAAGCTCTATCAGAGAGTGCAAAGTTATTTCATCACGTAACTGTGTTGGAGATGCGAAACAGTTGTGCCTCAGCTTTGTTAAGTGTCCTTTACAGCTCCAACGATGTAAAGGTCTGCTGGACACAAAAGTGAGGACAATCCTCGACAACAAATTAACTGTCACATCAGGATGAACTTTGAAGGCTGAGGACCCTGTTCAGATACTTTTTTTCACTAAATCTGATTAAGATTATGTTGTCTCCCTCACTCTCTTTGCTGGAAGTCATCACTCGTGTGGCCATGGCAGCAGAATGACACCTGTGGTATAGCCTCTTACAATCACACACACTTAAAACACTGATGAAAACAGCTTGTCCCGAATCACAGCAGTGGAAATGTTCTTCGTAAAGAAGGTGGGACAGTGATCAGCTCTAATGCCACGCTTAAGGAAGGAGCTTGTAGAGATTGGAATTAAAAACTTCTCAGAGCTCGTCAGAGCTGCGAGTCCTGCTCCTTCCCACACATAGAAATTTTTTTCTGAACGCCTAATGATGTGATCTCAGCATACATCCAGCAAAACTGGCAAGCTTACATCTGCTTAGACCTGAACTAGAGTTTAAGTCATGCTAGCTGCTATATAACGTTTCATGTTATGCAAAAAAATTGATTTTTTTTTTCCCTGTGGAGGTTAAAGAACACTTGATGCAGCGGAGGAAATGGTAACCTGGAGGAAAGGAGAGTTCAGCAATGTGGAGCAAAGGGAATGGAGAAGCTGCTGAGATCACATTTGACGGTCTAGAGACATCTAGGTGTTTTGGCAGAACCTTGCCCGTTTCCTGAAGAATGAGGCATACATGTTCTGCTTAACCCAGCCTTGTATCCAGGCAGCACGGGCAGCGAGGCTGTGTCTGCTCTACCACGATTCTTAAAATTGCTGCTGCTGTAGGAGGCAGAGAGGGTCTTGGAAAGCAGCAGCAGAGGCGAGACGGTGTTTATGTCAGCAGCACTCAATAACACACGGGACAATCTTCTTTGGCTTGCTGGCTGCAAAGGTCCTACTCAGCCTACAAAAATCCTTTAAAAAAAAATCAATTTTTGCATTGCGACTACAACAACTTTGGCCACAGTTTTGTTTGAATATTGATTGTTTTTGTTAGATACCCTTTAAGCAATACTAGACTTAAAATGCCAGGGCTCTAAACCCATGCTTGTTAGAGTTCAAGGCCACCAATATGCAATTCTTGTTCCAGTTGATGAAATAGCTCTGCTTGTTATCAATTTCAATTGTATTTTTAAAGAAAATGCCACCAAAATCTTTTCAGCAATGAAATCTCATGCCAAAAAGTTCCACAAGTAAGTCAGAATTTCCTCTAAAGGGCATACGCTTTTGAGACTTTACATTCAAAAGTGTTAAATGTGTCTGGCATCTGCTCGTCTCCAAACGTATCTGATCTCTTGCTATTCCTCCACTAACAGGAAGATTAATGCTTTTCAGTTGTAACTTTGCTTTTTTAAGAACTTATTAGTTTTCCTTAATAATCTCTGCATGCCAGGAACATATGATTTACGGTGTAAACAGAAAGCCTTTAGAACGCATGGTTTTCGTAAATTGGCAGCACTCTTCTCTACCATGCTACGTTTGCCACAAACGTCACTAAATTAATGTTAATAAATTGGGAAAGCCCAGACTTGTTGATTAGAATGAATACGTCGGAATTGCTTTGTTTTTGTCCTTGGTACTATAATCTCCAGTATCTGAGAGGATTTTCTTTGAAGTCTGTTTGCTCTATTACTTTTTTTTTTTTCTTTTATTGTGATGTTGAGCAGGTTTTGACGGGTTTTTCATTTAGCTGCCGCATATTTCAAAGGAACAATTAAAAACACCAGTTTGTAAGTCTCCATGACAGCTGTTGAGATGTTACTAAATTATCTTTTCCTAGGTATTTGTCTGTGGAAAGAGAATTAGATCCGCTGTGAAACGCCCTCTTGGTAAAGGCAGGTAAAGCTTGCCAAGATACCAACGGGTGCAGGTATGTATTTTTTATAAAAAAAAAAAATATAGACACCGCCGTGCCCCGCAGAGGCCGCAGCAGGCCCCGCTCTCGTCAGAGCTACCTGAAGGTCCCTCCGGGCGCGGAAGGGCTTTTGGGAAGGGCTCGCTAAGCCCTCGGTCCCCTCCGGAATCACCGTTAACTGCCACCATTAACGAGCGGGGTAGGGGACGGCGCCCCCCACCCCAGCAGCACTTCCGGCTTCCCCCCTCCACCCCTGCGCATGCGCGTTGGGCTGCCCGCCCGGTGGGGAGAAGAGACCATAGCGCATGCGTTCGCCCCGTACTTTCGCCCGGTGGTCTTTCCCCGTCCCCGCTCCCTTCGTTACGCCGCTGAATTTCCCCCCTTTCGTCCCCGTTTCCCTCCCGGTGGACACCAACTCCGCCGGGTCGAGTAGGGAAGTCAGGGCTGGGAGCGGACTCCGGCGTCACGTGGTCCGGGGTCGCGCCGGTGCCGGCTGCCCTTGCGGCGCCTGAAGGGACTCACGCAAAGGAACCGGCGGGCGCTGCGCCCCGACCGGCGTTTCCCTTCACCGCCTTCCCCTCCGTTCTCAGAGGCAGAACGGCAGGCGCGGGGTTGTCCACGGCGGCTCAGTCTCTACTCTCCTCTGCCCCGTCCGCGCAGGCAACGTGTCGGTCACCTCAAACGGGCTTCGGTCTGGCGGGGTCCTGGCGTGACCTCGGCGGCGAGGCGTGCGCCGGGCGGGAGCCGGCGGGGCCTGGCGCCAGGGGCGGCAGATTTATGTGCTGGGAGCGGGGCCGGGACGGGCGGCTGGAGCGGCGGCGGCGGCGGGCGGGGCCGGCTGGAGCACCATGGTGAGGGGACGGGGTGATGGCCGCCCTCGCCGAGCAGCGGCGGTCTGGCGGCGCCCCGTTGTGCGTGTCTCGGCGCGGAGGCCGTGTCGCCCCCGGGCCGCCCTGGGGTTCGGGGGCGCCTTGGCGGGGGGGGGGGGTGGAAGAAAGGGGAGGCGTTGTTCTCTGCTGTTAGCGCTCGCTGAGGAAATAACGTGCCGCGCCTCGCACCGACACCTCTTTACTTCCCTCTCTGCCGCTTTTCCTGAGGAGCAGAGCGAGGCACTGCGCTTTGCGGTCTGTGTCGGGTTTAAGATGCGTGTTTATAAATAGACAGGACTGTGTGCTCTTCGGGACAGTTCTGTAAACGAATAGTTTAATTAGCTGTGCTCCTAGAAGCCTTGGGCAGACGCTTTGGTTTTCATCATTACTAGTTCACGTTCGGCCTTCCGAGTTGCAGCGCAGCTATGGTATACGCTGTGGCAGCGTTTAAATATGTTTGGTTTAGGAAAAGTCTTGCTTTTCTCGACACGTTTTAGCAAGGACGCAACTTGCCGCACTTGGTGTAACGCGCAGTAAATGAACCTGTGTTACAGGTAGCAGCAGGACAGCAAAGTTTGGCTGGTGCAATTGCTGCTGACGGCATAAGCTTGTTAGGTGTGTGTAGCTTAAATAGTGGAGGCTGAGTGTTTTGTGGATGGACCTCCTTCGCTATCAAGATATGCTGAATTTTGCGTTTAGGTCTTAGTTACTGTTTAAAACACCAGAGTCCATTGGTTCTGCTTTTAACATCCTTATTTTATACCTATGAGACACATGATGCACCGTAGGGATACATGAGTATGGGTACAAAAACATATTTTGTATGTACCGTTAATACATGTACTTATCTTCCATGTAGATATAAGTGTCAGTGTGTCATTTTAACTGTGATGACATAGTGTTTGTCCAGATTGCTTAGGGCGTGCATGTTAGTGTTCTACTTGAGTAAAATCTGACTTTTAAATGTTCTGATACTTAAAGATTTGATCACTGGATTCTACTAAGGTATTTTTTAATAGTGTATGTTTCAAAATCTGCAAGGAACTGTTTAGTTTTTTTTTCTCATTATGTCTTTTCCTCCATTCTTTTTTTTTTTTTTTCTCCTTTTTCTTTTCTGTGGAGGTTAGAATACTTAATCAAAAGGTCTTGAGAAACTCCCGTGATTTGTAGGAGCGCGTGGGTGCTGTTGTCTAGCTCTGTATTTGAAGGTGCTTTTGGAAAGCTGCAAGCAGCTACAGCTTTTCCTCTCAGTGTAGGTCCTTATTTAAATCCACTGAGTGCTTGCTTCTGTGCCTGATGGGGTTGAAAAATCAGGTCCAGTTTTCTTTGCTAGTTGCTGGCAGTGTGGACAAATAATCTTTGTGTGTGATTCCATGACGTAAGCAAAGTGAAAAGATGATAGTCTACTCCTCTGCTGTTTGGAAGCTCTGTGCTCCAGTTCCAAAGCAACAGGAGGCTGAAGTGTCCGTCAGTTCCTTTTGCATCAAGACACTTATAAATCAAGTCGTCAAAACAATTCACTGGCAGTATTCTGCCAAGTTGGGACTGCCAGGACTCGTCTGTGTAGTAGCGATGCCAGTTACGCTCACAACTTTAAACTCTCCACAAGTACCTTAACGCTGTGTGAGGCCGTGGTGTTTTAGACTGTTCAGCAGAGGCATTAAAAACTTTTCACTTTTTATACTTGGCAGGATTCCTGTAATGGCAAAGCCTGCTATTTACAAACCAAGTGTTCAGGAAAGTGACAGCTTCCGTAGTTCCTGCTTGTCTTAACTAGAGAAGTATGGGTAAACTAGGTTTTTAAAATCTTTGAAGAGTAATAGCAGAATATAATCCTATTTTTCCCTTTAGTAGTAGGTCAGTTTTCTGAACTAGTTTTGTCTTTTAATGCTACATTGGATATGTATTGGTATTCTTCACAACCGACGTTCTAGATTGGCTTCTTCAGTAATAATGGTAATTCTGCAATTTTATAAATGCCCTTGTTCTGGTCATGAGATTTCGATAGCAATAACTTGGTTTGCCTGGTGGTCACTAGTTCTTTAATCTTTGTGCTTAGAGAGCCTCTGTGGAAAAAGAAGCAAGGCTGTCAGGTAAAATACAGTAGACTGACTGGAATTTAGTTTTGCTTTTAAACAAAATACCTCATTTTGAAGGGAGTCATGCTGCTGGTGACAGCTTCCATCCAGCCGTTTGTGGCTTTCCCTTGAACTTGTGGTCAAGACACAAGTGACCTTTGGGTGAGAAAAACCTGCAAAGGCGAGCGGTTCGGTGGCAGCTCCACATTCCTTGTATGTTCCTCATGACACTCTATGCATCTTTTTGTTCATCTCTGCTGTGTTGTAAACAGTGGTAGGTGTAGGAAAATACAAATTCAGGGAAAACTTGGCCATGGAAAAAGAAAAAATCTGAATTTTGAAGGGGTGTCTCGGCATAGATTTTTTTCCCAAAATTAGCTTTGTGATTGTCTGACTTTTGCAAATCGTAAGATGTGAACTTCGTCGGATTACCGACTATACAGGATATCATTCTGGCTGTAGGTATTTTGTGAAAGTAGTATTTTTCACCGGAAGCATTCATTTCACGATTTTGCACAGTGAGCTCACTTTTCTTTGGCCATCCCATGTGATGTTTTCTACTGTTCAGCAAACAATTTTGAATCGCTTTTATGTTTCCGGAGAGCACTGTCTTCCTTTTGCAAGCTGCAGCTTGGACATGGATGTATACATATGGAGAAAGCTTTTCGTACGGAAAACTCTCGTCTAATAGTGAGAGCAATAACGTATCATCAGTTAAATGACATTTCAAACAGGTCATATCGGATTAGCTTCTAGGCGTCACAAATGCCACTGCGCTTTTAGAATTGCAGAAGCTAAGAGTATTTGCTGTTTTCTGCTGGAGGTCTTGCTGGTCACTACTACCATAAAAGCTTTTTTTTCCATTTCTTGCTTGAAATTCACAACCTTGTTAGTATATCTGTGTGCTACCGTTGAAGGAGATTGATACGCCCCGAATTAACGTCTGTAGAATACTCCAGTGCGCTTGTGTAAAAGTCTTGTTTTTACAAGACTTACCGCTTTGGAAAGCAAGTAGCTGGCATTGCATTTCTGAAGGTGAAGCTGTAAGTTAAATTCTACTAGCTGCTTTTTCAGGCGTGCAGTTGTATTGCTGCTGCAGTCCCAGTGCATACAAAGGTTGGTTTCAGCCCAAGGCCCTCATCTTGCCATGGAGGAGATGGTTCTTGCTAGAGAACAAGTAGTTTCAAAGTCCTGTGCAAAGTTTTACTTATTTGTAATATCTAGGTATGTGTTAAGGGAAAAAAAGAGGGCAAAACCTAACCTGTTACTACTGGTGTAAGGCAGTAACCTTGGGCAAGGTCAAAATGAGGAGAGTGGGGTGATGTCTTGGCGTAAAACGATTGACCTTGGTTATCTTGGCTCTGCATGTACTGTAAATCAACTTGTGATGAAAAGAAAAATGTCCTTTAGGCAGGAGTACTTTTAAACTGTTTGTTTTTTTTTTTTTTTAATCACTGTTCTGAGATAGCTGTTGGTGTATTGTAAGTACACTTAACTTGTACATAAGAGTATTGTGCCTTTATCTTAATTACACACTCTTACTTTTTGTTCTCTGAATTATCAGGAACAGTGCCTCCAGGTATGTGGTACGCAGGGTATAAACTGTGAAAACCAAAGTCTAGGTTATACTTTATTCAACTTTATGCTGTTGCCTTTTGGGCCTGTCATTTTTTTTTTTTCTTTTTCCCACAATTTTAAGAAATCTGGCAATCTTCCCTTTAATGTAGCTGCTAGCACTTCTCTTGCAGGGAACTTACGCATTCTCTGCTGTGATTTGTTAAAAGCTTTCTTGTAAAACATGTGCTGTGTTGCAGAAGCAAAAATAAGAATATCATACTTACTGAGCACAGCGCTTTAGACTTTTAAAACACCTCTAACCAAAAACCTTCCTCCGTCACAGAAACACAGCCAGGCTGCAGTTTATTAGTCAGTGTGGTCCCTACATGATTGTACTATTTCAGTCTCATCTTTGACCACGAGGTTGCTTGCCAGCCTTTGTTTTGCAGAGAAAGTGACTTAGCTGTCTTAGCTAGTCTTATTTTCTTTGAGCGGGGAGTTTCTTGGCGTTATACAGTTTGACAGAAATGTCTCTGACCAGCGCGATACCGACTTCTCTCTCCAGTATCTTGAATTTGGATTTCAAATTCCAAGCTGCAAAGCTAAAGCATCATAGAGCTGTGGATGTGAGTGGGATCAGAGAGTGATGAAGGTCTTATGAAATGGATTTGGATAATGTCATTTTCCACAAACTGTTCTGTAACTACAGACACTGTATTTAATCTGTGCAGCAGTTCCTCATCTTTAAGAGGTGAATAATTACTTTTGAGTCAAGCCTGTTAATGATTGTGTGCTCAGTTACTTTACCAAAGACTATGTGGGCTGATGCGTTCCAGGTTTAGTTCACCGGAGTTCGCCAAGCCCCCATGTGACTGTCAACCTTGCCCTTGAGCATCTTCTCCCTCAAACATGTGTTACACTCTATTAAGCAGGGCTAGATTTTTTAAGTTGTGAATTTCTGGCTACGTTCTAAACTCTCTGTCCTCTAATTTAGAATGTGGCATGTAGAGGATATCTTCGTTCGTGTTCTGGAAATGAGTGGTTTTGAATTTAGACTGATATTAGTGGTAATGGGAGGACTTAAAGTGTGTGGGAGATTTGATCTAGACAGAGCCTGAATTCGAATGAATTCTTTATTTCGTGGTTTGAGAGGGAGGGAAAGATGTGTTATGAGATATGAGATAGTTCTGGATATTGTAGATTGTTCCAGAGTGTATTAATAAGCATTTAGGTAGCATGTAACCATGTGCAGGCAAAAGAATAGAGCTGGCAAAACGTTGTGCTTTGCACATAGCGTGTTATTTGGAGTGAGCATATCACCTATTGTATTCCTGTGCCTTGTGTTCTTGGCTGATTGCAAGAAGATTAATGCAGAATAATTTTTAAATTTCATGTGGCAGCTTTATTCTATTACCATATTGCTCGTGGTTGATTACTAACCTTCAGGAATCAAGAGAAAAATGCGCTGATCAAGTGAGTGGTTACATCTGGCTTTTAATTGCTTGAAGTGTAGAAAAATTCCAGTAGGATATTTCCACCACAAAGTCAGATTTAAAATTAAGGCTCGAGATATCGTTGTTTTAAAATTATTTTTAATGGCTTAAAATTTGCTATGTTGTTTTCAGTTTTAAGCTGAAATATTTTTATAGATATTTCTTTTTTTAAGAAATACAGCAGTAACTTCTGTGGGAGTGAGTACGGTGATTTTTTCCACTGAAAGGGGACGAGGAGGATGCAGAGAGCCATTCAGTGGCTTAAGACAAAATGATCCTAATGGGTTCAGTTACAACTTGCCGCCTTCGCTTTAGTAAGGGAACGGGTTTCTAGGTACACTTTTAAGTAGTCTGTTAGATTTTAAGTATTTTAGCTCAGCTAGTGAACCTGCTACCCTGTATAAAAAATAATGCCTTGATTTGCATAGTTTTTCCTCCTCTTACCTTGAGTTGAAAAGACATTTTCTTTCCCTTACAACTCGGAAACCCTAAGAGTAATAGAAAAGACACACTGAAGTGTGAAGACGCTCCCTGGCAGTGTTCAAGGCCAGGCTGGATGGGTCTTTGGGTGGCCTGATCTGGTGGAAGGTGTCCCTGCCTAGGACAGAGGGGTTAGAACTGGATGATCTTTAAGGTCCCTTCCAACCCAAAACATTCTATGATTCTTCTGGGAAACTGCACACTGTGGTGCATCTCTGACCTGCCTGTATGCTAGTGCATGCAGCATGGGGAGAAAATGGGAAAACGGAGGGCTGTATGAAGTTGCAGAGCTAAGGTTTCATTGGGATAACAAAGATGTGATAGGATAACTCACACGATTGGAGTGCTGCCATGGATGGATGCAAGCCCTTTAGAAGGGGTGGTGGGACAGTGAGGAGGGAGACTTGCTCTTAAGCGGAAGAGGAGTGGGGATGCATGAAGGTCTACCACAGAATGAATAATGAACCATCTGAGAACTTGTGAGTAAGGACTAGAGGGCAGGACAGCATGGGTGATGTTGTTGCAGGTGTGGAAGAATAGGAAGAATCCTCAGGTTTCCAGATGCTGGTCCTATAGGGTACTTGAGCTACCCCAGTGTCTTCTGAAGAGACAACACAGCAGAGCACAAGCAATACAGGAAATTTTTTATGTGCTTCGATGGCAGTTTCCTAACACAGGTGGCTGAGGAGCTGATGAGGAGAGGTACTCTACCAGACCTCAGACTTACAAACAAGGAAGAACTGGTCGGTGATGTGAAGGTTATGCAGCCTTTGCTGCAGTGACCGTCAGGTGGTAGAGTTCAGGATCTTGCGAGAAACAAGGCAAGTAGTGGGTTCACAATCCTAGACTTCAGGAGAGTGGATTTGGGCCTGATCAGGCCTCAGGTTGGAAGAATCTGATGGCATATGGTCTTAGAGGGAAGAGGGATCTGGGAAAGCTAGTTAACTTTCAATGATCACCTCCTCCAAGCTTGAGACTAATCCATCCTGTTGTACCTGGATGAACACAGAGCTAATGACTAAGCTCAAACATAGCAAGGAAGTATGCAAGAGGCGGAAGCGGGATCAGGTCACCCAGGAGGAGTATGGAGAAACTGTCTGAGTGTGCAAGGGTGGGGTTAGGAAAGCCAAAGCCCATCTGGAGTTGAGTTTGATGTGGAACATGAATGGCAACAAGTATATCAACAGCAAATGTGTTACGACGGAGAACACGAGTCTGCTGCTGACTTGGGCAGAGACTTGATGGCCCGGGACATGGGAAAGGCCAAGACAGTAATGCTGCCTTTGCCTGGATCTTCGCTGCTAAAGTTTGTCTGCAAAAATCCCAGGCTTCTGGTAGGAGGGTCTGGAGCAATGAAGGCTTACCCTCCATGGAAGAACATTTGCAGATATTAGGGAACGTTTGAAGAAATTGTAGGTACGCAAGTCCATGTGTCCTGATGGGATGCACCAGTCAGTGCTGAGGGAGTGGCCAATGTTGTTGTGAGGTCACTCTCTTTGGCCACCCTCAGACTTTTTTTTGAACGGTCATGGCAATCAGAGGAGGTTGCTGAGAAGTTCAAAAGTCAAGCGTTACTTCTGTCTTCAAGAAGTCAGGACATGGGAGCTACAGGCTAGTCAGCCTCTCCTTGATCCCGGAGGAGGTGATAAAGCAAATAACCCTAGAAACTAAAACCAAACATATTAAAGACATGATGGATTTAGGAGTAGTCAGCTTGAATTTATGAAGGGTAAGTCATGCTTGACCAACTTGATAGCATTCTGCAATGAAATGACTAGCTTGGTTGACAAGGGGGAAAGTAGATATTGTTTATCTTCGCTTAGCAAGGTTTTCAGCACTGTCTGCCAGAACATCCTTGTAAACAAACTGATGAAGTACAGACTAGGTAAGTGAGCAGCGAGGTGGACTAAAAACTGGCTGAGGTCCTGAGTTCGAAGTGTCATGATTAGTGGCACAAAGTCCATCTGGAGGTCCGTCACTAGTGATGTGCCCTGGGAGTTGATGCTGGTGCCACTGTTACTTAGCATCTTCTTTAATGACTTGGAAGATGAAAGAGTGCACTCTCAGCGAATTTGCAGATGGTACAAAACTTGAAGTGGCTGCTATGTCAGTTAGTTGTGTTGCCTGTTGTCTCACAGACTGGAAAAATGTGTCAACATGAATCTCGTGCAGCTCAGCAAAGGGAAATTCCGATATTCTTGAGGAGAAATAAGCCTGGACAGCATGTTCTGGAGGCTGTCCACCTGTAAGACAGTTTGGCAGAAAAGGACCTGAAGGTCCTGGAGGTCATTAAGTTGACCACAAGCCAGCAGTGAGCTCTTGTGGCAAAGAAGGCCAACAGCAGCTTGGGCTACGTTATGCTGAGAACCATGAGCAAGTTGACAAAGGTGCTCATCTCTTCTTGGCACTGGTGAGACACTGGAGTGCTGCATGTGTTTTTGGGTTCCCCAGTACAAGAGAGATGGGGGGCTTACTGGAGAGAATGCAGCGTAGAGCCACAAAGATGGTGAAGAGACTGGACCACCTCTCATATGAGGAGAGGTCGAGAGATGTGGGACTCTTCAGCCTAGAGAAGTTCAGGAGGTGTCTTATTCATGTGTATAAATACCTGATGGGGAGGAATAAAGGAGATGGAGCAAGATTCTTCTCAGTGGTCCAGAGGCAGTGGGCACAATCAGAATATTCAATTTAAAGATAAGAAAGAAAAAAACTATTTGAGGTGAGGATGGTCAAACAGTGGCACAGGTTGCCCAGAGAGGCTGTGGAGTCTCTGTCCTTGGAGATGTTCAAAACCCGACAGAACACATGGCTCTCAGCAACCTGCTCTAGTTGACCCTGTTCTTAGCAGGGAAGGTGGGACTAGCTGATCTCTAGAGATCCCTTCCAACCTCGGCTGTTTCACCATTCTGTAAGAATTGATCTTTCCTTTCACAGATTGTCTTTACATTGAGAGAAGCTTCTGGTAAAAATAACATGTGGTTAAATTTCGTTCAAGAGAACAGGTATGCTAGGTGGGAGAGGATGTGTTTGAACAGTGTCGGTATTGCGTACTGTGCTGCTAGTGAGGTGTTCTTCAGGGATGAGTCTTCTTCCTCCAGGGAATTTTGGAGAAAATGTTTCTCAAGAGTATGAGCTAATCTGTGTTTTATTTGCCAATGGTTAATTGGGCACTGCTTCCTTACGTAGAAATACTTTGGCCTGCTGACCTTCTATAGCACATTGCATCAGTACAAGGTTAGTGGAGTTTAATTCCCAACTTCTGTAACTATAGAGGGGAATATTTTATCTTCAGAATATTGTCAGTAACTGGCAATATACAGAAGTTGATACCTAAGAATGAAAGTGAATATGAACTTTTGTGTGCTGCTAGGTAAATGTGGCATTTTGTGTCCTGATTGGAAGAGCACCTGCACTCCTTTCCGTGAAAAAGTATTCTGAAAAACAGTTTGAAAGAGTAGAAATAACTTATTTGGTTTTCTCTTGCATATCTGTGTTTGATACTTTTTACCATTGCTTGTGATGTTTTAAGCATGAAAATCTTGCATGTAAATAGAGGAAATACGGTGTACATGCTTCATGCTGAGTTTTAATGATGTTAGTGTTAGTTGATAGAATTTTGTGAGCAGGATAAAAGTAATACAGCGCAACATTTCATTCCTTGTTATTTAACTTCAGAAGTTTAAAGTTGCTTTATGTGAAAAAAACCCAAAACCTAACAACCACCACTGGTCAGAATTAAAGCTTACTGAGTGACTGGGAATGAGATTGCTGCTGGTTCTGCTGAAGTGCCAAATCCTGATCAAGAGTTCGATGTTAGAGTGAGCTATGCTGATTCTTGTGTGCCCTCCCCTTCCTTCCCCATCTGTGCCTGGAGTTCAGTGAGGAGCGAATGCTGTGCACTAATCAAAGGCTGAAATTTCATGATGCAGGTGTTGCAAATTATTGTTAATTCTGGTGTATTTGTGTGGTGTCAGCTGTTAAATCCTGTCAGAACTGAAGAGACCACAAAAACCGAGATTGTAATCAGTGATGTAATTCTAAGCCATAATGCCTTGTGAAATGCCACGTCCACACGTGGCCTTACAATCCGTGAAACGGGATATATGTTACTGGCCTCATGACCTGGCAATGTGTGTTCCCTTCAATGCAGTATGTAACTGATTATACCACGTTCCAGGGGATTTCTTGAAAACTAATACAGTATTTTCTTTTTTCCCTTCTAGCTTAAACAGAACTAAAAAATGTTATCCCTACCATGCAAAGTGTTTTAATTTTTTTTTTTTAAAGGTACTTAAGAACTTTTCTAAAACACATATTGACTTGTTATTAACTTATTCCTCTACAGGGTGTGATAGGTGTACAGTTGGTGGTTACCATGGTAATGGCTAGTGTCATACAGAAGATCATACCTCACTATTCGCTTGCTCGTTGGCTTCTCTGTAGTGGCAGGTAAGATAAGAAACAGTTGCTATACAGCGTGTGAATATGGTAATGCCATTATGCATTAGAGTAGTAACAGTAAAACATACTAATTTAGGTTGTTTTTATTGAAAAATAATCTACTATTCTTAAATTTATTACCGTAGCATTGTGACACCTGACTTACAGGCTCCAAGTATAAAGACAGTATTGTTGTAAAAGAACAGAATTGTTTCTTGCTATTATGATTGATACAATTAAAGTTAGCTGTTGTCTAGCACTTGTATTATGAAGGGCACAAGCTACATACTTTAATATTAAAAAGCTAAACTGAATACAAGATACTGAAGAATGGAAGATTTTTTTTTTTCTCTGCACTGCCTTAGTGTTCTTGATAATCTACCTGCTGATTAGCTTTGCATGTAAAGAGTGCTTAGATATTTATTAAAAATTATATTTTTGTAATACTTCATAGGACAGGATTAGTATAAATTTCAATACACTGCTTCCTTGTAACAATAGATCAAACAGACATAATGAGTTGCAAGGGGAGCATTCCCTGTGTGGCTGTATCCATAATAACAATGAAAACCAGTAGCTGTTTTGAATATAAGTCAGCATCTTCAGTATTAAAACAATCATAGATACTATGTTTTTTTTGTTTAGGAAGAAAAACACTTTGTGTGATTAGAAGGTAGTGTACTTTCTTTTGTAATTGTTAAAATTTTGAGAATACCAAGTATCTGCTCTCTGATTTCTGAAGGAGTATCCTTGAATAATAATGTGCTCCGTAGGAGTCTTAACCACTCTCGTATAATTTTCCATTGCCCTTTTCCTCTGCGTGTCAGAATTACTTACAAACTTTTTTCTTTTTAGTTTTCCCCATTTCATCACCCAAATACTTGCTAATGAAAAAATCACTCTAAGGGTTGTTTAGGTGCGTGTTAGGTGTCACTGATTAAGTATAATAGAAAACAGTAATTGTCAGGTGAATAATATGAGCAGGAATCATACTCTTAATTGTCGTATGAAGTTTCATTAGTGACACATCTGCAGGGTATTGATCACCTTTTTTCTGCTCTAAAAAGGATATTACATTAATGAGTATGAAATTGCATACTATTTATTTTTAAGGTGTGTTACTACCTTTTATCAGCAATTATTCAAATAACTTTTTTGTATTTTATGTCCTATTTAAAAGATTTATTTATTTTATATTTCAAAATTTAAATACTTAATTGCGCTTTTAAAATAATTACTCAATATTATTCTTGTCGTCTTCATTCTGGTGAGGTTTTGACTTTCTGTATCCTTCTTCTAAGGCATGCCTTGTACCAGTGATAGAGGAAGATTTGCTGTTCAAATATTTTTCATAATCTTTTTCTCATTTATCTTTGCACACCTGAAGATTGATAAATACATAAAGCAGGATTTCTGCCCTTGTGCGTGTGGAATTCTGCTTCAACTGAAGTCAACGGGAGTCTTATTATTGCCTTTCATGTTAGTAGCCTTGAAAATCTCATTGTTGCTTTTCAGTGTTCTTCTATTTATCTGGTAACTATTTTAGTGCATTGTAATATCAGTCATTGTGAATAACCTCCTGAATACAAGAATTATGTAAAGAGCCAGAAAAAATTATGTGTCCCAGGAATAAAAACAAGTCAGAAGCTTCACTGCAACAAGAATCTGAATTTCAATCACAGAAAGAAAAACAGTTAGTTTGTCAGTTAAACTAAGAAAATATCTCTTATGTTTAACCCATTTTCCTTCGTGCTGTCTCTTAGCCAACTGTATTTTTTGACAGGCCTGCATGAGTGGGGTGGTAGAGGGTTTTATAGACACGTAAGTGTACAGGTACAAGCAGACACACTCTTAAGCAGTCCAGCTTTCCTAGGAAAAGTTACCACCTATTCCTCCTTCCCTTTGTCAGTATACGTCAACTAGCCTTTGTTTCACAAAACTAGTTTTTAAGTTACTTGGCTTAAGTGTCATTCTTACAAAGGGTTGGAAGGCTTTTCTAAGTGAGATAGTCTGAAATATCTACAGATAGCCCTTGCCAAATGGGAGGGAGGATGAACACATTACTGGACAAGCCAGAAACTCCTAAGTGACTTGTCCTGGTTTTTGCTGGGGTGGAGCTAATTAACGTCCCAGTAGCTGCTGTGTTTTGGATTTAGTATGGAATTTGATATGTGAAGAATGTTGATAATACACTGAAGTTGTTACTTGTTGCTCTGAGATCAAGGACTTTTTCAGCTTCCCAGGTTTTGCTAATGCGCAGGTGCAAGAAGCTGTGAGGGGTATAGACAGTGCAGTTGATCCAAACTGGAGAAAGGAAGTATTCCATACCATAAACGTCATGCCCAGTATATAAGCGGAGGCTGGGCTATGGGCAAATCCCAGAAAATTGCTGTTCCAAAATCGCTGCTCGAGATGGTTCTGGAATTGCTCTTGATTTCACTCGTGATTGCTGCTCAGGGACTGGCTGGGTGTTGGTCAGTGAATAGTGTGTAGTTGCATCACTTGTTTTTCTTGGATTTTGTGTATCTCTCTTTTGTTTTCCTTTTCATTACAATTTTTAGTTACTATTATAGTTTATTTTTATTTCAATTATTAAACTTTTCTTACTTCTACCCTTCTGATTCTCTCCCCCGTCCCACCGGGGATGTGTATGTCGGGGGCAGGAGGTGAGCAAGCAGCTACATGGTACTTAGTTGCTGACTAGGGTTAAACCACGACAGTGGCCGGTGGGTTTCAGGATGCCTCTATGTGTACATTCAAAGTCCATTAAAAGGAAATGTAGACATTTCAAAATTCGAAAGAGTTGTTAGAATAGATATATATAACTGCTAGTTTCCAGAATGAACAGCTGTCATTGACTGTTGAAAAACTATTTACTTAAATTTGTAACGAAATACAAACTTTAAAAATCAATGCTCTTTTCAGAGCTTGAACGGAATTTGCATATTCATGGTTACTGAAGTGAGTGAATTGGCAGCCGAAGTATCTGCACAGGCCTTTGCATTTTTAACTGACAAAACATTATCTACAAAAATGTTGCTTTTAAGTTGCTCAGCTACTTCAGTTGTTCTGTTTTCAGGCCACCTTAGGAAGAGACAGGAGAAAACGGATGTTTTGTTGGCATTCATTAATGACCTTCTTTCAAACTAACTGGGGCATATCTGTGCTGCTGTTGTTTTTCAGACTAACTTGGATATATCAAAGCTACAAAGTAATAAGTTGTGAGATCTCAGTTTTAAACATATACAAGCTAAAGCAGATACTACCTACTTTTTTTTTTTTTTAGCTGTACCTTTATGAAAATGTTTGTCCAGATCTCTTGGTTTTGAGATTTTTTTTTTTGAATGCAAGGTGTGTAAGGTTTATTAACTAAGCAAACCCAGAAGTCTTGTATCCTATTAGTTGTAATTAGGAATCACTTGCAATGTAATTCTCTATTGTAATTAAAAGCAAATTATAGTTAAAGTGTTTGATTCGTGTTACTATGTTACACAGAACAAGCATTTTGTTTGTTCTGCTGTGTTAGGTACTATTTCTCTTGCCTGTACATTAAAGGTAGTGAAAAATTAGCTTTCCAACACAGGTCATTTTCATCACTGCAGAACTACTTGTGGTACTCTCAGCATGCCCAGTTCAAATCTGGGAGATGGTGAATGGCAAAGCAGACAACTGCTTCTCTGCTTTCCCCCGCTTTCTCCGGGTCGTGTGAAAGACAGAAAGAAGTTAGTATCTCCACTGTATGAATGAAAAGATAGTTGCTGTGGTTTCTGTATGATTCTCAGTCTTAACGAAGTCTCTTTTGCAGCAAAGTTTGCAAACGGCGAATTTTTTAGCTGAGACACATGATAAAAGTAAATCAATGAAATAACTTTCACTCCTACTGATGCCTTAGAAAAAAACCTCAAACAAAATTAAGCCCCTCTTCTCCCTTCTCCAAAATTCGTTGTTCGTGCAAAGACTGTAGTATTTGACATTTTCAGGTTTTGAACTGGCAGTGGATTCCTTCAAGGGAAATTTGCAGCGTGCAGTACATCTGTGATGTAGTATTGGCTGGTACTGAATTATTTTCTCTTGAAGAAATCCCAGTATCAGCTGATTCTGTTGTGAAGTGGCTTGATGTTGTTTGGATTTCATGTTTATTTTCCAAATTTGCTGTGCTATGTGTTTGAGATTGGATGTAACATGATTGCTAATTTGCCAGTGTAGATTTGAATGGTCCTACTTGATGAGATTATCTTAGCATGAGAAGTACTGATCGTTGCAGATTCCATTATCATCTCTAACTATTACTCTGTGTTAATCCATGTCACCAAATAGTGGCATCCCACTCCATAAAACTACTTCCACATAAATTTCCCAAGTCTTTTCCTCTTAATACTTGGACTCTTTTGCCTCAGCATTTCAGAATGGAGATCAGAGTGACATCATTCCTGCATGTGGACAGCAACCCTCCCTTGCTGAATGTGGAAAAGGCCTTGTTTCAGCTGTTAAGACTTTTTAGATGCTTTGAAATGAAGGTAGAATGTACCATCTTAGAGACTTATCCATATCTGGTTTTCCTCTTCAGAATTTCCTTGACACTACTTGTCTTTTAAATAAATGAGCAACGGATGGTGTATTGACTTGTGAAAGCAGAAAAACTTGCAGCTCAGCTACATGTAAATTAGTGGAGTTCTTTTTAATAGTCCTTTTTCTAGGACTTTTTCTAGTGGGAGTTGAAGATATCGCTGAGGAGGTGTTTAGGAAAGAAATGTTGATGTTATGATCTGCTCTGCCTAGGAAAAAAGACTGGTAATGGTTATTTGATAATAGCTATTCCAAATTCTGGAAAATTATGGCTTTTTTGAGAGGCATAATTATACTTTATTAAATCATTTAGAATATGGTTCTAATGGGTAATTACAATGGTATAACTATTCTTGTGAGCTTTTTCCAATATTGCTACAACCTTGTTTGCTATATTTGATGATAACCTGAAAATTTGATATTTTGAGAAGTGAAGGGCTTTCACTTGAACGACAAAGTGGCAAAGCTTTCTAATTTTGGATAAACATCTGATATGCTGAAGAGAACTGAAGTTTACCTTTCATTATTCAATTTAGGCAGGGTTTGGTATACTTGCATACAAGGGTATTTTGCTTAAGTGTTGCAAATGGCCACTGTCCTAATATGCATATAGATCTGTGTGATACATAGTCTTTTTTTTTTAAAAAAAAACCACTCCAAATTGCTAATACTGATACTGTTTTACTTGAGATTTTCTTTTTCTTTAGTTTACGGTGGTATCAGCATCCTACTGAAGAAGAACTACGAATTCTTGCAGGGAAACAAAGAGGGAAGAGCAAAAAAGATAGGTAAATACTTTTTAAGCTTTTTCCACACCCCCCCCTTTTTTTTTTTTTTTCCAGCATGATCCATATAATAACTTTGCCAGCCAACTTTTGTCTTTGTGTGAGCTAAAAACTGCTAGTTGCATAGGGTTGCTCTGCTTGCATTAATTGTTACAGCTCTGGACCCAGCTGTGTTATTTTGGTTTAACAGAGTTGAACATGCCCAAATACTGCAGAACTGGATGATTTCCAGTTAACAAAACTGGTCTGTGAAATTGCTAATTTGGTGGAGAGGAATTTTTTTTTAGTGAATGTATTCATTTAGATGAAAACTGAGGAGAGCAAATCTTCTATAGGACTGAGGCTCTTCATCTTGAAGGAAGAGAAGAAAGATTTGACTGTATTAGTTCAACATAGGATTACTGTGAGCCACCAGTCTTATACAGCTGTGAAAAAGGTAAATGTACTCCTAGGATGTATAAGGTGAGGTATTTCTAGCAGAAGCGATAGGGAAATATTAATCCTCTGGGACAAGGCACCAGTGTAGAATTTTATCTGGATTACTGTGTACAGTTCTGATCTCTCATGTTCAGGAAAAATGAAGTTGTGCTTGAACAGGTGAACAGAGGGCTGCCAGGATCATCCAGGAAATAGAAAGTCTGTCTTGCAAGAGGAGGCTAAAAGAGCTTGGCTTGTTTAACCTAGCAAAAAGATGACTGAGAGGGATGGGATAGCTCTTCATCAGCTTAAGCTGGAAACAGATTTCTGACATTCAGGTGTGAAGTTCTGCAACAGTCAGAAGTGCAACTGTGGCAAGAACCAAGACATCTTGAGATGGTGAAGCTGACTGTATCGATGCAAGATTTCTGAGCTGTCTATATTTAAAACAAACAAGTCCCTCTGGCTTTCTTTTAGGTGACATATGAGGTTTCCTTTAGTCCTTTTTCTTTTACTCGAGTATGAACTGCTTTATAATTCTTAACACTTGCATTAATCCACGAACTGCGCATATAATCTGTCCATTGTAATGTAACTTCTAGTTCTTCAGCTACATGGTTAACAACCTTATTTGCCACACTTTAGGGTAAAGAATTAAGTTACTGTTTTAATATTAAATAATTGTGCATGTTTGCTGCAATATTCTTTCAAATTTAGAAACTCATTTTATCTAACAGTTTTCTGTAACAAGGTGAGACAAAGTAATTGTGATTAGCATTACAATTTAAAACTACCCATTTATAATTACAATTTATAACTGTCCAAGAGTACTGAGGGAGCTGGTGAAGAAGCCACTCTTCATCATTTATCAGCAGTCCTGGTTAACAGGGGAGGTCCCAGAAGACTGGAGGCTTGCCAGTGTGACGCCCATACAAGAAGGGCCAGAAGGAGGATCCAGGGAACTACAGGCCTGTCAGCC
The DNA here is from genome assembly GCF_036417535.1 of Chlamydotis macqueenii. NCBI lineage: Eukaryota > Metazoa > Chordata > Aves > Otidiformes > Otididae > Chlamydotis > Chlamydotis macqueenii. The sequence goes on along the minus strand of NC_141593.1, from coordinate 78,503,538 downwards.
TGACCTCGGTGCCGGGGAAGATTATGGGGCAGATCATCCTGAGTGTGATTACCTGGCATGAGCATGACAACCAGGGGATCAAGCCCGGCCAGCATGGGTTCATGGGCAGGTCCTGCTTGACCAACCTGATCTCCTTCTGTGACCAGGTGACCCACCTAGTGGATGATGGGAAGGCTGTGGATGTTATCTGCCTGGACTTCAGCAAAGCCTTTGATACCATCTCTCACAGCATTCTCCTAGAGAAGCTGGCGGCTCATGGCTTGGACAGGTGTACCCTGCGATGGGTTAAAAACTGGCTGGATGGGTGAGGCCAGAGAGTTCTGGTGAACGGAATTAAATCCAGTTGGTGGCCGGTCACAAGTGGTGTTCCCCAGGGCCCAGTGCTGGGGCCAGTTCTGTTCAATGTCTTTATAGCAATCTGGATGAGGGGATTGAGTGCTCCTTCAATAAGTTTGCAGATGACACCAAACTGGGTGAGAGTTGGATCTGCTCAAGGGTAGAAAGGCTCTGCAGAGCAATCTGGAGAGGCTGGACTGATGGGCCGAGGTGAACTGTATGAGGTTCAACAAGGCCAAGTGGCGGGTCCTGCACTTGGGTCACAACAACCCCATGTAACGCTGCAGGCTTGGGGAAGAGTGGCTGGAAAGCTGCCTGGCAGAAAGGGACCCGGGGTGCTGGTTGACAGCTGGCTGAACATGAGCCAGCAGTGTGCCCAGGTGGCCAAGGCCAGCAGCATCCTGGCTTGCATCAGGAACAGTGGGGCCAGCAGGAGTAGGGAAGTGATCGTGCCCCTGTACTCGGCACTGGTGAGGCTGCACCTCAAATACTGTGTGCAGTTTTGGGCCCCTCAGTACAAGGACGTTGAGTTGCTGGAGCGCGTCCAGAGAAGGGCAGTGAAGCTGATGAAGGGTCTGGAGCACAAGTCTTATCAGGAGTGGCTGAGGGAACTGGGATTGTTTAGTCTGGAGAAGAGGAGGCTGAGAGGAGACGACATTGCTCTCTACAACTGCCTGAAAGGAGGGTGTAGGGAGGGGGTGTTGTTCTCTTCTTCCAAGTAACAAGTGATACGACGAGTAAGAACGGCCTCAAATTGTGGCAAGGGAGGTTTAGATTGAATATTAGGAAAAATTTCTTTACTGAAAGAGTGGTCAGGCACTGGAACAGGCTGCCCAAGGAAGTCACAATCGCTGGAGGTGTTCAAAAAACATGTAGACATGGCACTTTGGGACATGGTTTAGTGGACATGGTGGTGTTAGGTTGATGGTTGGACTTGATGATCTTAGAGGTCTCTTCCAGCCATAAAGAATCTATGATTCTGTGATTTAACCAATTATATATATTCATAAGTAAAATAATTACAGAATTGTAACTTGTAAGTCCCCCTATAGGAGCCTTTAAACATAAAAACACAATCACATGGCCAGATAATAATCGTACCTTGCTCTTTTTGCCTTTTCTTAGCCTTGCCAGTCTTTTGCCATCCAAAACGTGTGTTCTCACTTTTGTCAGATCAATTACATGCTCCCAGCTGCATGGAAACGTGACATGTTAATGTGTACTGACATATAAACTTAAGTTTAATAATCTTTGGAAAATATACTGTGAAATTTAGTAGAAATTTGTACCACAAGTCACCCTTTTTCAGTTACTGAACTTCTTCATGTAATGTTTCAAATAGAACGATATGTTTTCATGTCAAGTAAAATTTGTTAGTGTGATTTAGTTGTCATAAGATCGATATAGTTATCTTACTATATCAACATGTAACCAAGAGAATACAGTTGTAATATTTGTAGGTAGTTGTTTGTACTAGGCTAAATGTTAATCACAGGGGGATATGAAACTTCAGAGAAAACAAGTTGCTAATGTGCTATTTTAACAACAGAGTGAATAATACACTTACGTTTTAGTCAGTAAATATACCTCTGTGTCCTCTAAAGAAGCGGCTGTTATTGGAGAACTGGAGGTTAAACTAGGAGTTGTTCCTGTTGAGTTGGTTTGGGTGTACTGTTACGTTACACAAAATGGAATGCAGTGCTACTTTGAGACAAGGAGATGTGAAACAGATGATGTAGGAGAAATAAGGACAAATCTGTTTGATTTTTTCCATGTCTTTTCAAGATAACGAATGTGCTTTGTCAAGCCCATACTCTTGCAAAATGTAGTACCTGCTCCTTACTTAAATACTTTTCCAGTCTGAACTAATTAAAAGAGAAATGATGAATGGAGATCCAAGGAACTTGCTTGAAAATGAACTGTGGAAGCAGCTGTAGTGTGAACTTGTAGTCCATTTTTTTATGCGTATTACACTTCAATATATTATGCTATAGGTTATAATAGCACATGAATATTAGGCAGATCTTCTGTTTCAGAATCTTTTGTGTTATATTAAATTGGCTGGCTAATAGAAAGGTCCATAGCTACTATGAATTGCTTTAAATTAAAGCTGTCAGTGATCCTGGGTATGTTCTGACTGTGTCTCTGGGATTATGGGTCCCCTGGGATAATTAAAGTGTAGGAACACCAAATTTTGTTGAACTGAAATGGCTTCAGTTATCAAAGTGCTCATCTCCCTTAAGATGATGGTACTCCTGTATGAGGTGCATGCAGTAGGAAAAACCAGAGTAGAATTGGGTAGAGGGAAGCACACAGAACCTTGCAGATTCTCAAGCGGCTGGGAAGTGTTTGGGACTTCTTATTTAGACTTGAGCACCTGAATATTTGGAGTAATGCTTTAGATTCCCATCCTCAGTGTTCAGTTTGTCCATTCAAATTCTTGTGCTTTGGATGATACTAAGAATTAATATCACCTGCAAAAATAATATTTACTAATGCTTTCTGCTTGTATTCTCATCTCACACATTAGCTGAGGGGATATTCCTTAAAAGTAAGTTCACAATTGACTGAATTTCTTTTTAATGCTTACATCCCAATAACATGTCTTTTTGTGGAAAAATCCACCTCTCTTCTAATTTCAGAGGTGCTATTCTAAAATATGGCAGAGTTTACAGTTTCCTTCTAGCCATTTAGGGGTTTTAAGTTTCGGCGGGGGGGGGGTTCTTGTTTTAACCTAACAAAACATTTTCTGGTCTGCTTTAATGATTTTTTAAAATTTTTTTTAATTTTTTTTTTCTTCTACTAGTGATGCAGTAAGTTTTACCCTAGTTAGTAATGGTAATCTCTCGCCCAATTTCATGTAACTTGACTGTGTTGAAGTTCTTTTAAGAGCATCTTGGAAAAGCAGTGGTGGCTATAAGAAGGATTTCCACACAAGGAGGAGAAGCATGAGGCTAACTAGTTTGGGAATTGGCTGGGGGAGAGTTTTGCAACAGGAGTGTTGCAAAGGGTGGTTAGAGAGTAGTGAACTTACTGCTATGTTATATAAGGAGCCACTGAATGACATTAGTAGAGCAGACTTAAGGACTTCTCAATTTAGGACACACATTGTGGAACTTGGTGCCACAAGACACTACACAGCCCAACAGATTTCAAACTGGTTCAGGAAGGGATTAGGCAGATTTGTGTGAATTTTGAAAAATTATGGTTTCAGAAGATGCAGTCCTTGGTTCAGATTATCCCCAAGCTGCTTAATGCTGGAAGCCAGGAAGGTTTAACAGGGTGAGGATCAACCTTTGGTTGCCGTATTCCTTCCGTTTGTTTAAGCAAGTAGTCACCTGTATGATAGGAGCAAGTGAATCTGCGTGTAACTTATGAAGCCCCTGTGTATCAATGTCGTGCTTTGCAGCAATGGCTAAAACCTGGAACACAACTTTGAACTCTGGCACTGTATTACAATCTTAGACTTGTCTTTCTCCCCAAAGAGCACACGATGGAGTGTTCCTTTTCAAGTTGTACTGGATCTCTAGGATTGCTAGAAATGCTGTGATTTTTTTTTTTTTCTCTTATTTTAATAAGCAGGGTATGATTTGAAACAAGTCTATAGTATTTTGATGCATACCCTTTTAGATTAGAAAACTATCTTAAAATTATCTTTGGTGGCTACTAGAATGGATCTTTCAGGGATCTAGCTTAGTCCAGCTTGTGTGACATACTTGCTAAGCACCTCTTGTGACAAAAAGGCCTAATGCTTTTTTGGGAAGTTTATTCCTTATTTTTTTCCCTTATCAGCTGTCTTTCGAGATAGATTACTGCTTGTTGTTATTTCCCAGTGAGTGTTCAATAAATTAACACTGCTGAGTCTGTCTTTTTTACTTTCTTTTAATCCAGAGGCTTTAACACGCCTGTCTTTCAGCATCCTGGTCTAGACCTCAATTAAAAAGTCCTAGTTTACCTTTGCTTTTTCTTCAGGGTGTTTGTATGGCAGGGTGGATATATTGTGCTCTGTAGCTGTACTTGTCTCGCTAACCTTTTGAGACTGGGAACTTAGTAGAACACCCTGTCACTCCCTGAACAGAGAAAATCAGTGGTCTGAAGTAAATATTGGCTACCGGCTCTTGCTCAGGACACAGCCTGCAGAAGCTATTTAAACCCATACCACAGTGAGTATTTCAGAGCCCTCCAAGGTAAAGCTAGGAAACGTTGACATAACTGATTGTTTCTCAAGATTTGAACTTGAATTAATGCTTTTAGCTAGATAGAGAAAAATACTTGCATTTGACAAAAAAAGTGGTCTGCACTCTACTTGTATTTGAAGTGGCATTATAGATTGAAAAAGTTTATTTTTTCATATTAATGTGTGTACTATTTATTTATTTATTTCTGCAGAAAATATAATGGTCATATTGAAAACAAACCCCTAACCATTCCAAAAGACATCGATCTTCATCTAGAAACAAAATCTGTCACTGAAAGGGACACTATCGGTAAGAATAAGTCGATGCAGACGGTAATATATTATTTCAAATATATCCTGATTCTTTCTATGAAGTGTTTATTTGTGATGAATGATGGAAAAAAATGTGTTTTTGTAGATAATGAATGAATAGAACAGCTGACAATAAATGAGAAGGCAAGAATTAGGGTTAATTCTCATTCGTTGTTCCGTGGGTGACATCTTAATGGCAATGTTATGGAACAAAATGAGTAGGTGAAATCCAGCATAAAGCACATCTATTGTTGTATCGAGCATCCATAGCAATATGACACAACACTGAACGGATCACATCATAGTCTGTTTGAAATAGAGATCATAGCTTTATACAAGAAAATGACAACTGACAGATGTTAAAACATATACTTTCTGCTCATCTAAAATAGGAAATGTACTGTAGCATTGAAACCTAGACCTCTCAGCCACACATCCGAAACACTGAGTTAAAATGCTTAGAAAGTGACAGTACAGAAATAAGCAGCATTAAATATTTTGGAAGTTGCTGGTTTCTTAAATGGTAAATTTTGATCCTTAATCAGAACTAGGCATTGTGTTACAGAAAACTCCTATATGGATATGCATGTATGTGTGATACGTATTTTTTTCCTATCTGCACTTTTATATACATTTGTTCTATGCATAAATGTAGAAGGAAAGAAAGAGAGCATAGTCCTATGCAGGAGATATTTCAGCTTAAATAATCAGAAACAGTGTAGAAAATACCTTTATCAGACATGCAGAGTCTTTTGAAGGTGGCATGTGAATAAACAAAGCATTCGCAAGTTTCAATTAGCGTTATTTGCTTGAAATTGTAGCATTTAAGTGTTTCCTTGAGTATTTATAGAAACAGTGTAGAGTTTAACTGTCTTTTAAGTTATGTATATAAACTTTTGTTAAATCTAACCAGATATTTCAACTAAGTGTCGGACTTGGAAATGCCTGAATTTGGCCAATTTCATGTGTTTGACATCAGGTAGCTTTAGTCAACAGACAAATGCTCAGTAATGTTTTGTGTCTTTTTGACCCTGTAGGTGTAGGGAAGGTGTTTGAGAGGGATGGAGTGCACTTTATTGTCACAAATTGTTCTTTGCAGTTTCCAGAACCTATGGGAGCTCTTTCTGCATAAATTACCCAGCCTGCATGCAACACACTATGATCCCCAGAATTTTTGTGGTGGAATTTACGCAATGATTTATTGCTGTACAGGAGATACTAACAAAATCCTGAAGAACAGACCATCAGTGTCTTAGATGTTGATTTTTTAAAAAAGAAAAAGAGGAAACAATTATATGTAGTATTTTCAATGACTGCCATTGACTTTTAATTTCTAACAGAGAGTCAAAACTCTTACCTGGAACTGTAGCTATACTCAGATGGAAAACCATTTTCTGTCTTGATGTTGAGATCTAAATTGAGTATGCTTTTTAACAGTCAAGATGATAAAACAGCAAAATCTTGTGACCTTATAAATTTGAATAGTAATAAAGTATGGAATAACAGAAGTGAAGAGTGAAGTTCGGGTTGTTCAGCAGAAAATTGTGGCTTTTTGCTGTCATTGCTCTTTGCTTGGTTGATATACCTAGACCTCAATTATTGGAAATGTTTGAAAAAATACACACACATATATATATGTATGTCAGTAACGGTCTTAAAATACCTTTAACATCTGCAAACTTGTATTTTTCAGCATTGCATTATTTTCCGGAGTATCAGTGGTTGGTGGATTTCACTGTTGCAGCTACGGTTGTGTATGTGGTGACAGAAGCCTATTACAGTATTGTGAAGCCTTCACAAGAAATGAATATCAGCGTGGTGTGGTGTTTGCTTGTCTTGGCTTTTGCAGTGTATCTTTTTCTGTTTTCTAAAATCACTCTGTTCTAAATAGTTTACATCATTCTACAAGTCATATAAAGCTCTGTATTGCTGATTGGCAGTATACAAAAAAGTGTAGCATTTGGAGAAAAGATCGTGTAAGCTTGTGCCATTTTGGGGTAACGTATATGCTGTACATGCTCTTTGTATATGCTGATATCAGTAACTTGTTAACATTAATACCAAACTGTTTGTGGAAAAAAATACATGTAGTGAACATATAGTTAGTGCTCAGCTGTAGCATGTAGCGATTCTAAACTAATTTGCTTTTGTCCAGTTTAGCAATCAGAATTAGATTTCTGTACAGAAAGTATTTACAGCTTTTCAAGACGTGTGATTTACTGCATACTTTTTGTTTTCAGTATGTTTAATCTGATACTTACTGAGCAAAATAGTACAGTAATGCGTATACTAATTTGTTGTGAAGATAATGCGTGAATGTGTAATTTTATAATACATTCAAGACACTCTTACAAAAGTTTACAGAAAGTAATACGTGTAGACAGTTGTAGGAGTCAAGATGGCACGTTTTCGAAGTTCTGTGAAAAAATGAACTCTCTGAAATCGTGGGAGACAAAAGCGTAGTATTTAGGAAATAGGCATATCAAACCATAGAAAGAAGCAGCTGCTGTGTTTGTTTTTATGGGGAAAGCCAGTATCAGACGTGGACGTTTGCGTGGTAATTAACTGCTTTCCATATATCAGTCCAGACATACACTTTAGGGAGGAAAGTTGCCTTTTAAAGACATGAGGGGTGATAAAGCAATGGAATTTAATAAGTACCTGGAAGAGTGCGGGTTATGGAAAGCTGAGTTAGAAAACTAATTTTTGCAACTCCTCTGCTCCCTCAAAACTGACAACCAGATCAAATGTGAAGTTAGGGTCGATATAGCACTTGAATATTCAAAATCGATTCCTCTGTATAAATGCCTGTTTTTCAACAGAGATTCTTACTGTGTTATGGGATTTTTTTTTGGTTGGTAGGTGGTGGGTTTTTTTGATGTTATGTAAACTCTTGAAATCTAATATTTGGTTATATTTGGCTAACAATTCTGGGTATGCTTGATGCTCGTCTGTACTTGATAACTATTAAAATGTGTTCTACCTTTACAATAAGGACAGGAATTCATTTTCTAAGTAACCTGAAATATAAATGATATCCACAATTTTCCCTGTAATGAGTAAGAACTTGCTAGAAGAGGGAGTCGACTCACATTATGGGGAAAAAAAAGAAGACTGTCACTAGCTTGCTTCCAGACCAAGTATTTATCCTTTGACTTGCCAGTGGACAGATCCACAGTCCAAAAGGTGTTTTTTCTAGTCTGCTAGGTAGTGACAGGAGAGTTGGTGCCTGGCTCCTGTGCACCTTTTAGTGACACTGTAGCTATGTTATTGCATAGCCTTTATGTTATTTGTTTGTGTAAAGTCAGGAATTCTAGTTTAATCATGGCAGAGGGAAAGAAAGAGAGGTGATTACTGCATAAGAAATCAGAAATGAAGGCAAACACCTTTGACTCCCATTTTGAGGATGAGGGGGAGGTTAATAGAACTAATGGACAAACAAGCTTCAAATACTTAAGCCACAATGCGCTCGTAAATTTATTTATGGCAACACCCCATTGACTTCATCTTTCAAATCTCAGGTGTGGCCAACGTAAGTAATACTACAGTGATTGCAACTCAAGGTGAAACAGAGTTGTGAATTATATATTGTAGGAAAATCCACCGCAATAATTCTTTCTTACAGTGGTATGTAAATACAATCCTAATCACTGCTTTCCTTTGATCATTAATTCAGGGCAAAACCAAATGCAGAAGTTAAAAAAGATTAGCTTGCCTGGCAGTGCAAACTTGCTTTGTTAGAGTATGAACACGCCAGTAGCTATTAGGATCTTTTTTTTTATTGTTTCTTTCTCACCTGCCATTTTTATACGAATTGAGCCTAAACCAACATTTCCACTTTTGTCCGAATCTGGCTGAACCACTTGAGATCTAATTGCACGTTTGGAGCTGCAGGAGATTGAAACAGGCCTAGCGTTCCCTGTGTATTAGAAGCACATTAGCTGTATTTTCTCACTAGCCTTCTTCCATTACTGAAAGGGAAGTGAGATCAGGTAGAGTAGTATTAAAAGCAAAAGATGTGCCAAAAGCTAAATTTTACTTAACAAGCTGTGAACAGTTCATTGTATGCTTTAGCATTTTTGTACCTAAATGTGTATTGGCTAAGGGACCAATATTGTTTTGAGATTTTGGTAACAGGCAGTATAGCTTAGAGAGAAAATTCTTCAGGACTTCTGTTAGTTTGTTGGGGTGAGAGAAAGGTTACAGAAGTTAAACTTTAAAATGCGTGTGGCACTTCTGAAAACATATACAAATTTGGGAATGCCTAGAGAAGAATGGCCTGACGTATAGGACCAAGCCTTCAGAAATAAATAAATTCTGGGAAATATGAAACTTGTGTACAAATGTATTTTTTTAATGTATTTGCAAACAGTAGGGCCTGAATTTTAGGTTTTTAAATTAATCTGTTCAAAAACAATTGTACCTTTTTGGATAGTTTGAAAGCGATAATAGGATAGAAAGTATAATTACTTAGCCAGTACTAGGTAGTTGAACATTCAGTTATTAATTATACAAAGGAAACAAATAGTCAGAACAAGTTTCCTGCCTCTATGCACAACTTTTAATTACTTCTTTTTTTTCTGTGGCATTAAATAGACCTCACTTTTATTGGAGGCTTCTCCACGGAGTGGGTGATTTTGTAGAGATCCTTGTGAAGTCAGTGTTTTCTAATACTGAATAGGGCTTTCCTTAATTACCTGTATAGTTCCTGAACTGACAGGATGAAGCAGTATGATCCTGTGAAGTCTACAGAGTTAGTGATAAAGCAGAGGGCTGGAGTACCAGGAGGCACATTCTAAAAAAATTTGGTTGCTTCAGTATTTTCAGTTGAAGGCAATCAACATGATATGCCCAGAATTAAATCTAGAACGGTTCTGTGTTTTGGTAATAGATGTTTCTTCTGTTTCATAGCTGTGTGTTACGAGGTGATAGGATTTGGCTAACAGAATGACCAGAAAAAGCTTAGAGAAGTTGGAAGTCATGACTGGACATTTTTTCAGCCGTATCTTCCTGAAATAGATGTTTAGATTCAGTGAAGTAACCTACTATTAGCACTTGTTTAGTGTTCATAGTGTAGATATTCAGAAAAATTCCAGAAATGAATCTAGTCTATACAAGTGTGTTTTAACAGAAATTTAATCTTAAATGAGTAGTACATAAATTTAGCATTTGAGTTCCAGTACTACAGCATTACATTGATGGTAGCTCTGCTAGGCACAGCTAAGCTAGCTGTACACATATTGCGTGTGCTGAAACATTTGTGCGGCTCAGGTAGCTCAGTGAAAGATGCCATATTCCCCTGCCAGACTGGGGGAGATGCTCAAGTTGCAACTCATGCTCAGCTTACCAGCACTGAAACCTGGGGCAGGAACATCTGCATGTCTCCCTTGTTGCGCTGGACTGCAGCGTGAGCAATACCAGCTTCACAGTTGCTAATGTGGATAAAGAGTTCTAGGATAGGGAACTCTCTTATTTTTAGCAGAACAGAAAAATAAATCTTTGAATGGCTAGATAGTTTCAGGAATAAATAATAAGAGGTGACAATATATAATGAAAAATTTATCCTAATCTACTGTTTAACTTTGGAGGTAATTATGTTCAGAAATGTGTTAAGAAGGACAATATTCAATTTTTAAAAAGCTTGATAACAGAGCAGTTGATGTCTTAGATATCTGTATTTGTGGCACTGTTGTTACATGAAAGTGTGTAATATATCATACTGGACTACATAGGGGTTTTTTTAAGATTGTTTGTTTTGTTTGGTTTTTTTTTTTTCCGAAGGTCAGTATAGGATAGGGTTTTTTTTTGTTTTTTTTTTTTTGTTTTTTTTTGTTTTTGTTTTTGAGATTTCTCAGCTATCAAAGACAGCAAAACAACATCACGTTTAGTACTGTCTAGGAAAAAAAATATAAGTTTCATATTTTAATGTTTTCTGTTTAGTAAACAGTCACATAAATGGCATTGGATTGTTGCTTAGATTATTATCACAGTTTCTTGTGAGGCAGGTCTGCTCTCTCTGTGAGCAGAAATCTCATATTTGAGAAATTTTATCTCGTTATTGATAGAAGCGCCTGTTGGAGCATCCTGTTCCTGCTGTTTTTATGTGTACCTTAGCGTTGTGCATCCAGGAAGAACACGTGTAGCTCCTCTGTGGTTAAAAATATGTTTATTCACTCCCCTGGCATCACAGTTGTGACATTCAAAAGCAGTATTTTGGATTTTGAAATTAAGATGTAATAAATCCTGAGTTATATATTTTGAGGCAATATTTTTCATTTAGCTCAGTATTTTGGATTGTCAAAATAGTAATCTTTTTTGTTTGATGTAACTTGTGATTTATATAATCATTTACATTTAAACTTTGGTTTAATTCTCCTAGTTTGATAATGAATATAGCTGCAATTGGCTATAAGTAAGCCTAAATCAAAACTGCACTCTAGAGTAGGGTTTTCCTGGTTACCCATTATGTAATTATTATGCTTTACAGTATTTTGTAATTTTAACCTGAAATTGGCTGAGCACATCTTACTTTTTAAAAAAAAAATGTGCATCATGGAACAGCCCTGGTGTAGATGACCAAAGTACATCTTTATAATTCTTAAATATAGTTCTTCTACAAAATTAATTTTCCTTGACCTTTTTCTTGTGTAGTAAGGTACTGTTTTCATTGACTACCCATTATTTCAAAGTAGAGGATGGAGGTGAAAGATCAGTCTGTGTCACCTTTGGTTTCTTCTTCTTCGTGAAAGCGATGGCAATTCTCATTGTGACAGACAACTATCTAGAGTTCGGACTGGAATCAGGTAACTCCTTTAGTGTTTGCAACAGCTCTAGTGATTGCATGGCCTGAAAATTTTATTTCTGGTCTTTTAGGTGTTTTTGATAATATCTGTGTTAAGGTGAACTCTATACATCAAACACTTCTAAGAAATTCTACTTTGGAATGCAAATTTTGAAGGATATCCTGTGTATTTTCCATGCTTTCTTTTAAATAGTGTAACCTTTGCCTAGGTTGTTTATTTTGTTAATTGTATGTGCCTTCCAATTTTAAATTTAGCCCATTTTGCCTTTCATAGTAAAATGAAGTTCCTTTACTGGAGAAAAAAAAAGTACTTATCTTTGTAAAAAGGAATGTTAATTTTATTCATGTTCATGAAGTGTACAAATATCAGAGATGTTAATAATCAAGTTTTATTACACTATGGCATGCTAATTAGTACATGGAAGAGGTACGCTAGATATGTGAAAATTTGTTTGAGAGATGACCTGTTACCTAGCATTTTGTCTCAAAAAAGATATTCTGCATTTTTGCTGTAACAAAATACATATATTATATGTCTCTCTGCAGGTTTCTCGAATTTCTCAGACAGTGCTATGCAGTTTCTTGAAAAGCAGGGTTTGGAATCACAGTAAGTTTCTGGAAATACATTTGTCTGCTTTATGTGTTCATTTATAACTGAACCACTTGGATTTTCTTAGCAAGCATTTGTCTTGCATGTTTTGTTCTTGTAGGTGCTTATAATCTGTAGAATAACGTGAAGAGATGGGTTGATGAAGATAATTATCAATATTCTCAAGTCACTTCAGTTGCATGAGTGTTTTCTTTGTAACTTCTGCATAGTTTCTACCCTGACATTTTTGTTGTAGTTCATAAAATGCTGTTCAAAACTATAAACACTTTTTTTTCATGGTAGTTCCCTTTGCCTTTGGAAGGATTGCTTAAAACAGGTGATAGGGGTTATTTTCCGTTCCTGTGGTGTGCAAGAGGATGAGTGTGCAAAAGCTATAGATGGAGCTTGATAAAAAGTTGACATTAGGAGTAAATTCTGACTTTCAGTCCTGTTTTCAGGTTGTAGTAGTATGCAGAAACACCTGCTTGCTACAGGACATCCAGGCTTTGTATTGACTGTCAAAGACACATGCCGTAGCTTGTGATGTTACATAAATACAGAATCGCTGTTGTAGACAGCCTTCATATATTGTAAGATGGATTTGTGTTACAATTCTTTTCTTACACGCTTACTCTAAAATGCATTATGGGGTCTGTTATCACTGTGAGAGCGCAACTTTGAATTTCTTGCTTGGAAGTTCTCAAGTTGTGTAAAAGCTACGGAACCTTTATTTTTGAGGAACAGAAGTTTCCTCAATTAGTGCATCATTCATGCATAAACTCATGGGAAACCCTTAACTGAATCCCATGTGTTTCTTAGCTTTTCTTTACTTTGCTTTTCCTAAGCTATTGCAAATTTACTAATTTCTGTATTATTTTTCCTGTGAAGTGTTCATTTGATTGTTTGCAGCAGCAGTTGAGTTGATGGTGGTGTCTCTTAGTAGTTTACATGTCATAGATTAAAAAAGAACCTGAAACTCATGTGGATCACTAGATTTGTTTTTGTTCCTTCTCAATCTGTGTTAATTATGTCACTTAGTTTTTTGTATAATCTGGTGTTTGTTAATTCTGTAATTCAGTTGATCCTGAGTATTTATTTGTGTATTTTTTTTTAAATACTCCATAGTTCATTAAAACAAACTATATTAATCACTTGGAAGAGACCTGTTAATTGGCCACATGTGTGTTTTAGATAATCTGTGAAAAACTGCAGTAGTAACAGTTTGGTAGAGCTTCTTAATGGATAAAGGTAGAATGTAAGTAGTATAACTTAAATATCCGTTTTGTCTTTGACCAGTTAAAATTATGATGCATCTGTTCCTCTTTTAAAAACATAATAATTAAATTAATTCTGTTAGCTATTTCTGGTACATAATTTGTTGTTAATTACAGTATAAAATTACTCTTTTTTTTTTTTTTTTTTGTTCTTCTCTACTAACAAACTTCTAGGCAGTAGCTTAGATTTTTTGTTTTTCTAGAAGATAAATAGGTGACTTTTTATTTTAACTCCTGATTAGTTTGTAATAATGCTGGTATTTCAGAGTCAAACTGTAGAATATTGTTTGATTTTTTTGTTTAAATGTTAGGCACTGTTGAGTTGAAAGTACCCTACCCATGAACTTCCTCCCCAAGAAAATGCTTATTTCCTTTCTTTTCTTTTAGGGGTCCTGTGTCTAAACTAACCTTCAAATTGTTCCTGGCTGTTCTGTGTTCACTTATTGGTGCTTTTTTGACATTCCCTGGCTTGCGACTGGCTCAAATGCATCTGGATGCTCTGAATTTAGCAACAGAAAAAATAACACAGTAAGAGAAAATATGTGCACATAGGTATATGCTACTCAGTCTTAAATCTTTAATGTCTGAAAATAAACAAAGCGAACTGTTTCAAGAAGAAGGAAGTGACTAAGACTTCTGTTGCTGCCTGCTTTTTGTATCTTGAGCAGACTTGCCACCTGCTCTTTCTGCTCAACCTATGCTCTGCCAGTCTGTTACATTCTTTGCCTTGTAATTAGAGTCTCAATTAAAGGAGCTTTCCTTTCTTCCTGCAAGAGCTCCACCATGAATGTTTCTGCTTGCTGCTTCCTTTTGCCCATCATACATTTTTGCAAGTTAACATAACTGTCAGGAAGTAGAGGTGCAGCCACAGACTTTATTTTTCTACCCCACCTTCAAATGGGCATCATGCCTTTAATAAATTTAGAGTAAGATACAAAGAAGAGGTGACCCAGAACATTTTGTAAGGGTCAGGTGTTAATACCAGTTTAAAGGAATATTTTAATTTTCAGCCATCCTTGAGTTTGGTTTTTCTGATTTAACTATTTCTCTTTAGTGTTCTCTGGTTGAAGGGAGAAACTCCAATTGTCTTTCATAGATCTTGACCTTTGGTGTTTGATAGAGGTTGATGGCAGAGTCTGCAGCATAGGCCACTGTGATTGTTTAGTCTGGTCACTTTCCTAAGAGAACCATTATCTTTTCTAATATGAAAATTATTTATGTTCAAGCTGCCTTTTTTTTTTTGTTATTATTTTCCCTTAAAAATGCTCAGCTTCATGTTTAAACACAGACTTTTGAAAGTCTATGTTTAAAGTGGGTCCTTCATTCTTGGTAAAGTTATAACCAAGTACTCTGTTACACTTGCACTCATTGTAGTTGAATGCAGGTACAGCTGCAAGCTCTTGGCTTGTTGTATCTGCTGTTAAGTTTCTGTGTAGACTGAGGCACTTCCTAATCTTTTCTTTTTTGCTGAATAAACTGCTTATTTTTTCTTTTTTTTTTTTTATGGTTTTCAGTATTTTTAAATTTCTTGTGCCTTTTCTGTAAGTATTCTCTTATTTTCAGCATCTTCCTGGATCTGTACACATGAGATCCTAGGCAGAAGTAGAAAATCTCTGAAACAGAAGTTCATTAATCAAGAACTAAAAGAGTAGTTAATATCCAGTAGAATGGCGTTATAAAAAAATAAATCTCCTCTAATTTACTGTTTAGTGGATATTAGAACTGGTTGTTGAAGATAACTTCGTGCAGCACAAGGCAAGTTGTTTCAAAAGTCTAGCAATACTTTGACTATTTAGCTGGAACAATTAAAAAATGATGTTAAATGGATTAAAACTTAGATATCAGTGTAATTAGATAATACAATTATAAACAGAATCATTGCCAAGTGATAAGTTCTAATTGGCCTGAAGAGATCAATATTTGCCCTTAGTGGTGTCTTTTTGTCAATGAGTAGATTGTTTGCGGTTGTTTGACGGTGACTAACAGGGAGTAGTAAATGAGGATGATGTGTCATTGATAGAAAGCTAATTTAGGTGCAGGAAAACAATGCCTTTCTCTGCAGTCATGTACATGGTCCACTTCTGGGAAAAAACCTCAACCAAACAGAAAACAGCAACAACAAAAAAAACAAAACCCCCAAAGCGGCCCAAAAAAACCACCAGCCCCCAAGCTCCCCAAAAAAACCCCAAACTAAATGAAAAAGCAAGAAGGGACAAGCTCCCTTTCCCATTCCATTACACAATGGAAGACTTAAGTTACAGAGAACACTGACTTCCTCCCCGGCCCCCCCCCCCCAAAAAAAAAAGGGAAAGAAAAAAAAGGTTAATTATTAACTACCACCTCACTAATTTGGTGAAAACTATTAATGTAATTCTTCCATCTATGTAGGGAGTAAGTTGTGGTTTTTCTGGATAAACAATAAAAGCAATCTGGTGTGCCTTTTAGTTTTGATAGCTGGTTTGATTTTTTTTTTGTTTTGTTTTGTTTTTAGCAGCGGTATCCTTCCCTACCTGTATTTTGGAGTATCCTTAATCTGTTTGTACCATTTTCGTATACATTCCCTCATTTTCCAGAGCCTGCTTCAAGAGTCTTTCAGCCTTTCTCCCTGTGCTCAAATAAACAGAAAGGGATTCTTGCCACCCTTCGGCACATTGCAGTCCATTAACTCAGTAGGATACTTAAATAAGTAGAAGCTCAGGTAAAATGCTTTCACAAGTTACTGAAATGCTTTGGACTGTTCTTTGATGCTGTCGCGTTCCCTAGCAACACTGAATAACTAGCAGTGCTTATGTCTTAACCTGAAACCAGTGATTTAAATGTGTGTGTGATGACATCTTCTGAAACATGCAAACATTTTAATTGTTTTAGGAGGCTTGATAGCTTGAAATCAGCAAGGTCTTCTGTTCTTCAGAATGACTTTTGATTGCCTCAGTTTTCTATAGTGTAGAAGCACTCTGGTTGGAGGTGGAAGTATATAAAAGCTGATTCTGTTAGTGAGGAAGTGTTGGAATAGTAAAACCACCAGATCTACAGTACTGAAGCCTTCAGCTGTTTTCATTTCAGTTTTGAAAAATGATTGCAGTATGGGGTTCAGAAATGAATAAGGATATTCGTTTTCTGGATTTTTTCTGAAATTATCTCCTCTTTTTAAGTTCTGCTGTCTGTCTTGTACTCAAAGAGCACAAAAGTACTGCTTTTACATTAATTGTGCCATTTTGTACGATGCTTTTAAAATGGAATAGATGTGCTTGTTTTTTTTTTTTTTTTTAATGTCTGAATAGCTTTAATTGAGTGTAAGTACCAAGTTTCATTTAGTCAAGGTTCCTAAATGAAAATCGTCATTAAACTGGGAAATCTGACCTCTAAGAACTGTTTACCCTGGTCTGTATAAATAACAGAAATTAACCTGAGTACATTTTTAATAAAGTAAAAAAAATAGTAAAATAGCATCATATTTCCTAAAATTATCCATCTGAGATGCTGACTGTCTAGATTAAAACTGTACTAGCTAGTGCAGTTTGTTATGCCATCGTTGGAAATTTTCAACAACTGTCTTTTACTAGTATGTGGAATAATGCAGGTAGCTCCTTTGGTTAGATTGTTTGGAATAAATCAACTTTTCAGATATTCTAAGAGCACAACCAGTGAGATTTCATAGTATTGAGTATTATTGTTTTGTTGAAATGTAAGTCGTACGTGTAAAATAGAGAACTAATTTTATGTATCTTTCTCCCAACTATTTTAAAATTTTGATTTCTCCTTTTCAATTTATACCCCCAGTTTCAACAGTATGGTAATTGTTTGTATTTAATAACTTCCCCCCCTCCCCTTTTTTTTTTTTTCTTCTTTCAGAACGTTGCTACATATAAACTTCTTGGCACCTTTATTTATGGTTCTTCTGTGGGTAAAACCAATCGCTAAGGACTACATTATGAACCCACCTTTGGGCAAAGAGAGCGTCCCTTTGTAAGATTCCCTTTAAAAATTCTTTCTGGGATATTGAGAACAAAGTCTAAGTAGTGACCTGTGACAGTCATAGAAGTGTGAAAGACTTAAAATGTATAGTGTCTGTTGTTGAAAGTATTGTGGAAGTTGCAGCTGCGCTCTAAAGAGCTTCTGTTATTTCAGAAGAACAAGAATTAGTCACAGGGTGTTGAATGTAAAGATGGTGGTTCCCAGAAAGCTACTGTCTTCTGTGATCTCCTTGACAGTGATGGGTTATTTTTCATAGAGGTGGAATTCCACCTCACTGCTATCTTCTGGAATCTCTTATGTTACATACTGGCTTAGGAGAGGAGTGGTTCCACTGAAGACAGTCGAGATACACTGATGTGGGAACTGACCTAAGCAATTTGTCTTAAGATCTATGTGCATATGGAATTGATAGCTAAAATATTTAAAACATAAAAAGGGAAAGAATTTTCAGGAAGTGTGATATCTAATCAATATTATATCAGTAGCATAGGTGATTGTCATTGTGACTATTAGTCTAGATAATTCAAAATAGTAGTATTAGAATAGATATGATTGGCTGACACTTTTATTGCTTTCTAGGTCAAAGATTTGCTTCTAAGGTGTTTCTGTGACCGCTAAACTATCACGCAAAACATTGAAAATATACGTATTTTCTACTTACATCTTGTTCCTCAGATTATTTTTTAAGTGAAGATTGTGCTATAACGGAGTATCTAAGGCAACTGAAGTACACTTTGCTGTCTGGAACTGTGTGCCTCAAAACCTGTAATTATTTGAGGAAGCTTGTTTTTTAGTGTCCTGTCTTCAGTACTCAATTTAAGCATTTAAGAGCTGTTCTTGTTTACAGACAAATGGATACTAATTTGGATCTAATGCTGTAATAGGGCTACTGAGAAGTAGCAGTAGAGAGGAGCAGAGGGCAGAAGTGAATATTACTTGCACACGAACTTCATAACTGTAGATTGTGCATTAAGTTTTTTTACAGTATGCTTCAAGTTTTCTTTACAGATGATACCTGTAGCAGTAGGTGACCTTTGGAAAACAGCATTACCTTTTTTTTTTTTTATCCGCAGAATGTCAGAAGATACATTTGACACTGTGAGGTTGTGGATTATAATCCTGTTGTGTGCTTTACGGTTGGCTCTGATGCGTCATCATCTACAGGCCTATCTAAATTTAGCCCAGAAGAGCGTGGATCAGATGAAAAAGGAAGCTGGCAGGATAAGTATGGTTGATTTACAGAAAATGGTAAGTATGATGGCACTGAGGTTATGTATTTGGAGTGCTCTTTCTGTAGAAATGCTTTTTTTCCACTTTGTTATGTCTTCTGTGACACCAAAAGCTTCTGAATGAAGCTTCCTGAACTACATCTCCTATAAAAATATTACCATGACAGATAAATTCCGCAAACCAAAATATGCAGAGATGTATCATCCATATTATGCAGATGGCTTTTCTTAAGTTATTTGGAAATGGTTGTAAAAAATCCCTTCATTAATGGTTCTTTACAAATACAATATGTTTCTCTTCAGCGTGAATAGATCTTGGGGAGTGTGCAGAGTGAGTGGTGATCTGTAGTTGCAACATGGGGAAAAAGAAGTTGAATTTAGATAGAAGAGTAAAATACTGTTACCTAATCCCAACTGTGATTTTTAAATTGAGGCAAAATTTAAGATAAGGTGGTTATATTTTGGGATAAAATGAGACATGTTTAATTCTGTCAGACTACCCTCAAGTCCTCTAGCCTAGTTTCAAAAGTGTCTGCTCATCTTTTTACTGTGGTAAAGGAAAAATGCCTTTGGTATTTTCTTTTTTTTTTTAAGGAAGTAATAAAACATACCAAAAACCAGCTGAGGAGGTGGAAATTCATAAGCTTGTTGTAGAATGGTGTGTTGCCTGCAAAATAGATTTCCATATCTAGTGTTGCATGGTAGTGCTGCCTGATGATCTTGCTGAGTTGGGGTGTATTGCACAAGGAATATTGAAGTATGCCATAAGACAAAGATTCCTCTCTTAGGATTGTCACTGTTACTTGTAGTCTTGTCCTTGGCTTCATTGAGTATCTGAAGGTCATAAGTGAACTATACAGTGGTTACTTGTAAACACAATGGGCAAGCAATTTGCTTCAGAAAAAACATTGGGAAATACATGTAGAAGCAACTGGTTGGGACAGAACTGTGCTGATTCCTGTGAATGCCCAATTTTCGTTTTGGGAGCTTTCATCTCAACTGTAAAACAATGATGACTTCTCTCTGTGGTGTTTCCTAAATCCATTTATCCAGTATCTCCATATTTCTCTTTAAGAAGGCCATGGCCTTCTTAAAATCTTCTCTTGTTTTATTAGCCATGCCTACTTTATCTTCTGGAACTTCTGCCAGTAAAGTCTTTCCTATCTGTCATCCAACAGCGATCATTACTTCTTAATTTATTCTTTTTATCATATCCCATCAATTATCTTACAGTATTTTTTGTCTCGTGCTTTTTCTTCTGTCAGTGTCTTACTACTTCTTAGTAAGTTAGTGTCTAACTACTTCTTCATGTTAGTTTTTTGATGCTTGCTGATCACTAAGCCCTTTGAGGTTTTAGTACTATTTCCAAAAATGTCCTGTCTACCTTCATCTTTTTTTGCCGCCCTGTATTCTGTTCTGTTCTCAAATCCAGTTAGCTTTATTTCGTTGCCTGCTTGCTATTTATTTTATGGCCTTTTTTCCTTCTTTATTTGGTCTAGACTTTTTTTTTGTCAATAGGTCATATAAAATACGTAATGTAACAATCTTGAAAGATGGAACAGATTAGGAGCTGGGGGAGGGGTAAATCTGAGTAGATTTCAATGAACCATAATGTATACCTGAAATAAAAGCTGTTTGAATGCTGTTATTGATCAGCTGCTAATAAAAAAAATCATCTTGCCGTTGTTTTTAAAAAGCTTCTGTTTCACAGTTGGAAATCTTAAAAGTATCTTGCTTTTGGAAGGAGACTGCAATATTAACCAAGCTTTCATTTACTTTTTATGAGGCTTTGTACTTTCACTACTTTGTTTGTAGAATGGGATTTAGTTTGTAAATAACTAGAGACTTCAAAAATTAAACATATATTTAGCTTTGATTCTGTTATATTGAAATAGGAATCTTTTAATGGTGGCATGCAGTTTGCAGAAGCAGAATTGATTGATTGTTTTAACAGAACTGATGATTTTAATTATTTCCTTTCAGCACTTACTCTCAGGTTTGTAAATGTCTGGAAACTATAGTTCATTATAGGGATTTTTTCATTTGGTCATTTGAAGGTATGTCACATGCCCCGATGTGCTAGAAAACTTTGAAAACAGCTTTAATGCAGAAGTGTTTTTTAAATAAATTGCTTGTTTTTCCTAAACATGTTCATAAAGGTTTGATCAGCCAGAACTCATTAATTACTCTCTCCTGTTTTCCCAGGTGGCTCGGGTATTCTATTACCTTTGTGTAATTGCACTGCAGTATGTTGCACCATTGGTAATGCTCCTTCACACAACTCTGCTCTTGAAAACACTAGGTAAGCAAAATTGGATCAACAAAAACGTGATCTGTTCTACACAAGACTTTTATATTTTCAGCTTACTAAAAAGAATTAAAATGTATGGGTACTTGTAATACTGAAATACATTGTCATTTCAGCAAAACATACAATGTGTGGAGTTTAAGTTGTCCTCTCCTCTTGTTGCTTTTGGCATCTTTCAATTATATGCTAATTTGTTTGATTTATTTCTGAGAAACTGTAATACGACAAATTAATCTGTTCACTTCTGTTGAAATATTTTTCTTTTTAAAAGTATTTTAAAAGTGAGCTGTATAAAGCATTGTTGATTTAACCTTATGAGCATCTGTTAAAGGAATTTTTTTCAGCTTTTCAAACTTAAGTTGGCTTTTTGAACAGAAATTGTGAGATATGGAGTTCATTTAATTATTGGGAGATCTGGTGTCACTGTTGTTTTGGGTTTGTTTTTTTTTTTTTTGTGAGTGATGTCCTTCACAGCCTGTCATGGAGTCATGGCATTCTTTTTGCAAAATGTCAGCGGAAAGGGATGGGCTTTATTAGACTGTGATTCATGCCATTCTGGAGTAGGCATCTACATCTGGTGAGATGAATCATACCCAGCACTGACAGGGGTCCCAAGGCAACTGTATCACATGTAGATGTTAGGATATCAAAAGGTGGGATGAATCCTACTCTCATGGCTTAGTAGTGTGATCAGGAAGCCATGCAGATTAATAGTTAGTATTTGCTAAGTTATAAAAACTTCAGATTTTTTTTTGTGTGTGTGAAAAATACATATAAGATGAGGTATAGAGTGATAGAAATGACAGAACTTGAATTTAATTCTAAAAAAATCTGTTATAAATTTCTTCTTAACAGGTAATTATTCTTGGGGCATCTACCCAGAACTGAATTCTGACACTCCAGTAGAAAATACTCTGCTTCCCAGTTCAGTTTCTTCTGAGTCTCCACCTGCTGATGGAAAGATGAAAGTAACTGTAGTACAAATAACAATGGCTTTGGGAAACCTAAAGAATATTTTCACTCCTCTTCTGTTCCGGGGACTCCTGTCTTTCCTCACCTGGTGGATTGCTGCTTGCCTCTTTTCTACAAGCCTTTTTGGGCTTTTCTATCACCAGTACCTGACTGTGGCATGAACAGGTCAACTGACAAAGCAAATATGAGGTCAAACACTAGATACAAACCCAAGTACCCCAGAGGAGATGAAAAGAAAAGAAGAAAACTATCTATGAAGAGAATCATGAAGAAAACATATCAGAATATTTTTAAGCACTTCCTCTATGTTCTCAGGGTGAATATTCTTAAAATGTGTAAAATCACAACTGGGTTTGTTGTTTTCCTTACCCACATGGTAGGTAACTAATTGAATTGTAGTATCAGGACTGACTGATGTTACTATGTGGCACGTGATGGTGAGCATGCTGAAAAGATATGACCTCTGAGTGTCTTGGTGTCCATAAACATCAAGACGACCTCAAAACTTTGTGTTTTAAGCATCAACAGTCAGTGACTGGACTGTGTTAGAAAGGTACTGGTTATGGTGGTGGTGGCTGCCTATCGATTAAATCTTGAAACTGAGCCATAAAATAGAAGGAGAGAGGGGATTTAAAAAAAAAAAATTCTGTTGGATAGCTATCGATCACTTTTCTCCATGAAAAATGAAATAATCCAACAGGACAACAGAGATACTGTATATTACAGTAAGGAAATTTGTGTAAAATTTTAAATTAACAGGAGTAGATGTATGGACCTGACAAGTATTGCTGCCTAAATATTTTGCAGGAATACTTGTGCAGTAAGGGGAGAGTTATTAAAAAAAAATATATTAATTCAGTCCCTGCAGTAATTTTGAAGTAATGGCCATCTCTATTGGTGCTAGTGTTGATCCACAGATTCCATTTGGATCTTTTAAATTTCTTCTTTTCAGGTAATAGATACATTCAATTGAATTCACAAAATAACAGAAGTAGATTAGTGACACCAATCAAACATTTCAAAACAAAACAGCTTAATCCTGCTGACTGAGAGTGTATGTTTCTGTGTGATGTACATATAAATATATATTATATATTAAATATATAATATATATGAAGTTATAAAATATGGAATCTTTATTTTAAATTACTGAATGTATCTTACAGGGCCGTGGGAGAGGGATGTATGTGTATCTGGTAATTTCAAGATCCCTTTGAAATGAAAATTAAATTTTCTTTGAAAGTTCAGTTGAAAGGGCTATTTGTTTTTGGTGCCTCTTCAAAGGTACTTAGCTATACTAAAGAACTTACTATTTTGGAAGAAAAGATCTATTTAAACTGTTAATATTGAAATTTCTGCTCTGTCAGATCACCATTTTTGCCAGTTTAATCTGTGGTAACTTGGCCATGTAGTAACAACTAATATCTCTTGGCTTCAGAGGCAGATTTTCTATATAATAAAACAGCTACAGTAAGTAGGAGCAATTAACTGTACAAGTTTTGCTTAACTGGAGGGATATATTCCAAGTATAAAACCATTGTGAAACAAAGTAGAATGACAGTTTTTCAGATGTTTTGTGCAACTGCAAAGCAAGAATGAGAATTTATATGCAGTAGCTTTTTAAATAAGTTAATATTACACTTTGGAGAGGTCAGTGCTTTTTTTTTAACTAATACTAGCTATTTTTATGTTCTTTTCTTTCTTGAATCTGTGTACAGCTTTGGGATATAATAAGCATTTATAAATTGAAAGCTTAACAAATATTTAACATGTAGCAAACCTACCGTATGGGAAAACAAGCTGTCAGTGAATGAAGAAAATCAATAATTTAAGCTGTTGATAAACTGTCTTACTATGTTGAATGCCTTTTAAGTTATTTATTAGTTTGTCAAATTGCATTTACTGATACTAGGGAAAGATTTGTGTACACCAGCTAATACCTTCTGCATGCATTTGGGATGTCTGGGAATACCTTGCATGATTCTACTGGTTTCATTGCAGTATAGTATTTCAGTGCTACTGGTGCTGCAAGGTTGGTTTTTTGGGTGTTTTTTTTTTTTTTTTTTTTTTCCACACCAGCTTTTCATGACTAACAGAGACAAAGGCTTAACCGTGTGAATTGGCCTAAAGAATATTTGACTTAATAGGTTCAGCTCTCGTAACATTCCTCAGAAATGTCTTTCAAATTAATAGAATGACAAAATATGACGGGTACAGCAATACTGGACCCCCTTTCTGTTAGTTTGAGGTGTATCATTACTAATAGAATTAATAAGGCCAGCTTTTAAGTTACAGTTAGATATCAGTGTTAATGTTTTTTTTTTTTCAGGAAAATAAAACAATATAGTGCCATTTGATTCTGGTGATCTTGGCTGAAGAAGCTCACTATAGAGGAAATGTAACCTATTTTGCAATCTGATAGATAGGAACAAACTCTGGATACTGAAGAAGACTTTAAAATAATGTGTAGTAACAAATTTTCTGTTGCCATAGGTATTTTTTCTGAAAGCTCCTAAGTAAAAGTGAACTGTAGTTATACAATACTGCATTTAGCAAAGGTAATTGTGTGTGTAGCTGAGCTTGGCAGAACTTTTGGCAAGGGCTCACGCTGTCCTTTTCTTCAGATGTCACACTGATCAGAGTGAAGATAAGCACCTGGATGTTGCGTAGTGTGAAGATCAATGCTGCTGGCCATTGCTGTTTCACTGTTCTGCAGAACTGAGTGGTTGACCTTCTGGTCAGCAGTCTGATCTGAGTGGGAGATGATCTTTCTTTGGATCCATTTAATCCTTACGTGAGTTAAGGAGGCTTATTAAAAAGTAAAGTAAGCAATAAACACCTTTGAAATGTGAGATGACAGTGAAACTAGAGGGAGCATATTGCTGTGGTTGTGAGCAGTGCGTCCTACAACTACCTGATATACTCAAAATTGACTTTTGAAGTAAAATAGCAACCCTAATAGTCTTGACTTCCATGTGTATTATGTAAGCTTCAAAGGAGGATCTGCTCACTTCTTTAGTAAGTTCCTTTAAAACAGCAGCTGGCAAATGTTTGTTGTTTTTTTTTTTCTCCCCCCCGCCCCCCCTCTTCCCATGGAGACCTTTGTCAGCACCAGGGTTGGGGGAGAAGCATCTTGCAGAAATGGAAAAGCAAGTAAAACATGACTTAAAGGTTAGTAGGTTTTATTCAGGATTCTTAAACATTTTGGTTTGCTTTTTGCCCACTACCTACTTTATTTTTGAGAGATTTTGGAAGGAAAGGTGCCTTTGACAAAGAATCAATGTTTCCTTCTTCCTTCCTTCCTCAATTCAGATGTCTATGTGACTTGTTAGCTTGGCTTTTTTTTCCTATCCACAGCTTTTTTCCTGCATTCCCTACACAGAACTGGCTGGGCTAAATTAGTTCAGTGTGGTATTCGGATTTTTATTGTTTTGGTTTAAATTAATCATTTTTTTTAATAACTAGTTCCTTTAAATAGATAAATAACTTTGAATTCCAGCTGAAGTACAGAAAAACTTGTTAACGATTGTTTAAACTCTACACTTTTAATATGAAAGTCCCTTTAGAAAAAGTGTTCATTTAGTGATAAATTCAAGTCTCCCAGCAATTCAGGGAAGTCCAAACAAGCTATTTCTGAACTTAGAGAAATTTATTAGGAAGAGGAGAGTGGATTGTAACAAGCCTATTCTTCCACTGTGCAAGCGGTGTTCTCAAGCAGCACTCATCCTTTTTGGATACCTTCTCAAGCTATAGGATTAGCCAGTTTTTGAGGTATTTTTAGCTGCACAGTTTTTCCTCTTCCAGACTTCTCTTGTGTAACAATCAACACATAAAATAACAGGAAAACCAGGTGGTATTGGCACAAGAGAACATCCTTGTACAGAAGAACATGCTTTAGAAAATTAATTTCTATGGCAGTTGTTCTTCTGCTTCTTTGAATGACAAGGACTGCTGGATGTGTGAGTAGAGATGGTTGTAAGGTCAAACTCATCTACGAGCAAAAATGCCACCAAGATACATCAGCACAACAATAAGGTAGCATAACCTCAGTGTATGAAATAGTGAGTACAGAAACTTCAGCTAGCCTCGAAGGAACAATTAAAACTTTTGTATTTTGTCACAGTAACTACAGCTAAATAGTAATACAAGTCTTGGATTTACTGTATAGAAAACTTAATTATCTACTTTTAAAGCTGTTGGAGGCTCTACAAGGGAAAAAAAAACCTTATGCCTCTTTATTTTTCAAAGGCCTCTGTTTTCCTTTGGAACATTAGCTTGTTTCTCCAGATAAGTTTTTGAATAGTTTTTAAATGCTGTGCTTCATGTTTTGTCATACGACACAAGTTTTGCATTTATTTGTTAGCCACAAAAATGCTACACTTAAGCCCACAGTTCATTTTGTCACTACATAGTTACTAGGATATTTTAGTTAAGATGGAAGAGTTAAATGCATAGTGAAAATGGAAACACTGAATGAAAATGAGGCCAAAGAAAATTGTGTGTTCTCTTGGAAAAATCTTTGTATTGTGGCTGAGCAAAATCTTAATAAAGGAAGACAACAGCAGGTCACTTATCTCCTGAATCAAATCTTAAATGTGAATGTTTACCATTATCAGTAAATAAGACTGTTAATTTTCAGCAGCTGCAGCCTAAGTCCTAAATCCCAAATGGTAAATTAAAAGCAATATTGTGACCTCACTGATATTTACTCTAAAGAGCATCTAGGCTGCAAGTATTGAAGCCAAATGTCTGATCTAGTTATGAAAGCTGATGTAGAGTAGTCAGTCTGTGCTCTGGAGTGAGTTCTGTGCAACTTCTTTAGGAAGGTCTGCCATGCTTTGTGGCTCTGGCAGTGCGTGCTCAGAGGTGGACGGAATGTCTGATCTCCACTCCTGATGCTCGGCTGAAAGGTCATCCTCCTCTGCGGGTGAGATCGTGAGGCCAGAGTGTTACTTCAAGGCTGCTTTTACTGACATCTGTGTATGCTGCACTTAACTTTTCCCAGTCTCTCACTGTGGACTGCCAGAAGGGCAGTGCTGCACTGGACGCTGTTTTGCATGCCAGTGTGTATGTATTTTTATAACTTTGATTTCAGTGGCGTTTTTTAATGGATGTTATTTTTAATCCTGATACCATGGATCACCTTTTCATTTTTTAAATTAATACCAGTGCCTCCAACTAGAAGTCGAATACTTCTACACTAATTTTTTTTTAAAACTTGATGTCCAGACTGAAGTATTAACAAGTATGCAGTTTTATATTGAAGTGTGAAATGCACGTGTAAATGCCAAACTTTTTCCATGCGTGAACACAGATAAGTCAAGAATCTTTATTCGGATTTGCAGCATTTCCCTTAACAACATGCTCTATGTATGACTCTGCTGTTCATAAAACAAACACACACCTGAGCAGAGTTTTGAGAGCAGCTTTTTACAGCTCCTTAGTAGCCATTTCTGTTTATTTTATGATGCTGCTAAGTATTTTTTAGAACCTGGCTTAAAATATCTTGTGCTGTAGTCAACTTTGTCCTCTTTTCCTCTCTTCATCATAGCTCCACTTCCCGTATGTGTTCTAAGCTTCAAGAATGCATACGTATGGTATTTTTGATTAAAAAAAAAACAGAGCAAAACAGACCAAAAATTTTATTTCGTAAGCAGAGTTCATACCCATGTCATGATGTGCCAACAAACAGTTTTTATTTTTCCTGTCTTCAATCCTTCCTTTGTCCCATTGTTAACAATCTTGCCTGTTTTCAGTACGTAAGGTTTTCTAGGAAGAATACATGCGGGGAAATACTCTGTAATAGCAACCGCAGGGAACGTCGTCTGGTGGTTCAGTCTTCCCATTTATGTGAGCAAGTATTAATGTAAAGATGCTATTAAATAATTTAAGCTGAAAATTTCTCATAGGGTAGACTTGTTACAGATTGCACAGGGAACATCCTCCAGGTTGTAAATATTTTACTTTAAATATGTCTCTTTGTTGCTGGGAACACACATGAATTCAGTGCGGTTGTTCTGTTAATGTCTTTTTTTTTTTTTTTTTTTTTTTTTTGTCATTTTAAGTGAAAAGCACATAATACTTCCTACTCTAGAAGAAACCTAAGAACAAAAGATTCCTCTCCCTTCATTTCACTATTTGCCAAATGGGAAAGACTCTGATGTTATTTATGTAAAATCTAGCTTCCTCTTATTGCTGAATTACTGTTAAAATACGATTTTTATCATTACAGCTTTATGAGTGTTAAGACCATCGTGCTTCACAGTGGAGATGGTGTCATACGGTTTTTGTATTACATTGACCTGTCCTGACTGGTGTTGCATTACCTACTGTTTCAAAACAAATTGTGTCATTTTCTTTATACTGTAGAGGTTCATTGAGATCTGTGAACAGGAGAGTGCAGGAGATGTCGGAGAAGCTGGGGATTTGCTCTGTTTAGGGTAGGGGTTTTGTGGGCATTTGTTGTTTGTTGTTGTTTTGTGGTTTGTGTTTTGTTTTTTTTTTTTTTTTTAATGGTGTGGATGACACTTAGATATAATTGCTACAAATAATAAACAACCTACAGAAACATTGCATTCTTTTTTTACACTGCAGACTGAAGTGCCTAAACGTGGGCGGTCTCTAGAAGATATACTTTAAATTTATTGCGTGTACCTTTGTAGTTATTTTGCTACCTGATAGAACGTTAACTTTTGGAAAGAAAATTCAAGGACTGCTAGCCCTTAAAATGGAGTTTGCTATAAATTTATTGTTTCCTTACAGTTTTTGGCATATAGAATGTCCATGTGTGTTTATGGGTTATTACACATTAGAGGCAAAAAAAGATTTTTTAATAAATCTTTTCCATTCCTATTTCTTTAACGATAATCTAGCAGCTTTGCCCACTGCCTGACGGGTGATACAACACCTCACTGCCACCTGTGCGTTCAGTTTTCTTTTTTTCATGACTGAGGCGAAGGATGTACACAATCCTGGAAAGGCTGACTTTGAAAAAGTTTTGTAGTGACACCCTGGGTGTTAGTTGTGCCCCAGTTGCACAGGCACGCGGCTGGCTTCAGCCAGGTGCGTATTTCTGCTTGAGCTCAGAAAGACTGCACTGAAGTTCCCCACATCCGCATGGATTTGGGGCACAAAGAGTACAAGAGAGCTGGATTGTAACGTGGCTGGCTGGCGCTGAGCAAAGCGGCTCCGAAAGCAAAGGCAGAAGTTACACCTCGTACCAGTTTTGTAGAACGCTGTTAGGGTATTGAATAGCAAAACCACCCTCACCTTGCAGCTCCTTCCCTGCCTCGGACAACGGCAAGAGCTGAAGGTGAAACCTGCCTGGTCTGGTTCAGCAGGGAAATTAGAGTGAGGAAACAGCAGGTGGCTGCTCTTGAGTTAATTACTCACTCCAAATATGAAGTGCTTGTAAGCTGAGGTGGTGTTGCTGATTCAAATCTACCAAAGGAAGCTTTCCTCTGAGGAGGGCTTATAAAAAGCATTTTGAGCTTTTTAGCTCTAAAAAAGTGGCTGTAGCAATCTGTACTGTATATAGTACACTCTTAGGGAAAATTTGCTCCAGTAAGCTTACTAAACATTTCCTTACACTATGTGTAAGAAATTACATTGCTTTTTTTTTCCTGTAGAGCATTTAAGAAGCTGGGTTTGTGTTGCTTAATGTTACCGTGTATCAGGCAGCATCTTATTACTGTGAAAATAGTAAGAACTGGTTTGTCATCTAAACACCTAGACTCCTTTAACATGAGTAAGTTTTGCAAAGTGAAGCAAGATTATGCTTTCTCCTTCTGTGTTCATTCTGTTGAAATGTTATAATTTAACTTTGTTTTTATAATGCACACGTTATTAAAATTAAATTTATATCTATTAATTGCAAATGGTAATACCGCAGCAAATCTAAGACCGACTGTGATATCTGCTGTATATCAACTGCCCCGTCAATTTGCTTGCCTTTGTGAAGTGTCGATCCGTGTTAGACATTTAATGTCTACTACAGCAATGCTCATGTAGTATTTTAGTATCCCTACATG
The DNA here is from genome assembly GCF_036417535.1 of Chlamydotis macqueenii. Lineage (NCBI taxonomy): Eukaryota > Metazoa > Chordata > Aves > Otidiformes > Otididae > Chlamydotis > Chlamydotis macqueenii. Next base: position 78,473,534 of record NC_141593.1, on the reverse strand, counting down.
TACTCTGCATGTCTTGCGTTTGTGCACTGTTAAAGGGTAGACTGTTTTACAGTACTTTAGGTTTAAAAAAAACCCCTTACATTATTTTATATAGTATTTCCCATATCCAAAATAGGACAATTTCTAATGCCAAAGATCAATAAATGTTTATTGTCTATCAGTGTGATTTTTTTTTTTTTTTTTTCTATTTTGTATGATACATCACACTTGTATCAACTTGTGCAAAATCTCCAGGTTTGCCAGGGAATGTGTGGTAAAAAACTTTTTTCTCAATTTCTGTGCTAGCCTAACTTGGTTTATCTTTTTTTAGAAATAACTGAGTAGATAATTTATCCTCTCCATGTTTGGGATGCAGCAGAGTAAACAAATTTTCTAGTATAAATGGAGGTAATGTCTTACTCACATGAAGAGCAGTGAACCCACAAAGAACCACTTACAAATTTGATATAAAAGTTTTCATTTCTGAATGTTTCAGAATTAAAATTTGGGAACAGTTTAACTTCCTGGGAAAAAGATTGGCTGTGCACCGTGGTGAGTGGAGTTTCCCAGTACACTCACAGGATTTATCACCTTTGTTCTTGACTGTCACCCTTCCTGATAGGAAACCACTTAAAAAGGAGTTGTATTTTCTGTCTTGAAGAGAAGTAATATGTTTTAAAACTTATTACTGACCATATAGCATCTCTTCTCCCTGTGAAGTGTTCAGTTGCTGCAGAGCTCAGACAATCGAGCTGTTCCCTGGAATAAGCGTCCATCCCTCTGCTAGCCACAGCCCCGGTTGCCGCAAAGGTGTGTGCTCTGCTCTTCCAGCTCTTCACATTTGTCTGCAGCGAGAAGCTGCTGTGAAAGCCTTGGCAGCGTGCTCCTGGAATTGAAGTGAGCCTTTTGATTTTCAGGGCGATGTAAAGTCTTGCTTTTGAACTCATCAGGTTCACGCTCTAAAGCTCCGCTGATTTAAAAAGCCTTCAGTGAGGAAAACTAGCAAAGCTGACCTCTACTGTCAGGTGGAAGCATGCATGATTCAGTGTAACAGCCCAGGGACTATCTAACTTTTTGAAATGTTAATTTTTAGCAGAGTATGTTCTGTGGTGGAGGAAGGCCTGGAAGTGTGCTCCAGCCAAGAGAGCAAGCGTCTGGTACTCGTTGTGTGCTAGCTGGTCTGGACGGGGCTGAGGAAATAATGAAGATGTTGCTGGTTTGGTTCAGATTTTTATAAAGAAGACATAAGACAATTATTGTTGCTTGCCTGCTCAATAGACAGGCTATTAACGGGTGGACTGCAAGAGGGATGCAGCAGAGACTGGGAGATCACTCTTGGAGGAACATTCAGTTTCTCTCTAAATCTACATTAAAAAAAAATAGTAATGTGTTATACTTGTTCTGGAGTCAATCCTGCAATACTTTCTGCTTCTCATAATATGAGTGTCTAAAGACCTCTCTGAAACACTGGTTTTTGGGGGTTAGCGCTTTGCTTTCCCAGGGGTGCAGCCCTGGGTCTGGAGGAAAGGCGACTTCGCAGTTTGTGGGGCGTGGAGCCACTTTGTAGTTCGGTCTGTCTTGAAAGCTGAAAGGAAAAGAAAGCATCCTCCTCTCTGAGTTATGAGATTCATAAGCTACTTCTGGTGATTCTGGATAACCACCCCATGCCCACATGCTTCCCACCTGTCAAATTTGAAAGCAGTTTATGATTTCCTGAAATGCTTGTTTTTATAGATGTATGTGGTATAGTGTGAAGCAGTTGTGCTTATGTCAGAAACGAAAAGCATACAGGCTCTTAGTTGGAGTCAGATGTATCTGATCTTTTAGGGGCGCAGATGTCCAGATGCTTCCTATCCATTTGGGTTATACTGGGAATAGGACATGCCTGCAAGTTTTGGTCCTGAAATCAAGTTTTCTTCCTTGTGTTAGCCCATGCTCTTCCACTCCTACTCTGTTTTTGGCAAAAGACTGATTAGAGGAGTAAAATATAAAAAACTTTCAGCCCAAATATCTGTATCTTGTCCGAATTGCCAGTTCCCCTGTCCTTTTTTTCACAGAGTGGGATCAAGCTGTTACTGTTATCTCCCAGGCAGCAGGAGCTCACAGAAGTGGGGAAGGGGATGTCGGGGGACGCAGCACGGTCATACATCAAGGAATCTGGGTTGGAATTTACAGAATGAAAGATACAGAAAGCAGTTGATCTGCACAGGGATTTGTTTGCCACAGGAAAGCACAACGTGGTGATTCAGCAGTTTGATACACGCTGCTGAAATCCGTCTGGGAGGTGGGGAGTGGATGTGACTCAGATTAAAAAAAAACAAAAGGAGTGAGTTGGAGATTGTACAGTGTAACGCCAGATAAGCGGGACCAATGCCATAGAAGTGCTGGATGAGGTGGTGTGCCTTTTCGTTTCTCATGTGAAAGCCTGGGAAAGCTGTGGAGGATTTAAGGACTAGGAAAAAAAAAACCCAAGAATTTTAATGAGAAATATAAAAATGTATCAAAGGAAGATTCAGGTATTAATGCAGAATAAAAACTGCATAGAGGACTCTAATATAGGAAGACAGAATAGGAAGCAGAGGCTGGAACCTGACAGTAGATAAGTTTAAAATAGTAGAAAATGTGGTTTTAACAGAGAGAGACACGTAAATGCACTACAGCCTGAAATGGTGAATTCACTGCGTTGTCTTCAGACATCCTCCCTACAAGCTGCTACGGGTGAGCAAGTTACTGCTCACAATACAAAAGTAATCAGCAAAAAGTGAAGGTACCAGGGGACAAACAACTAAACCACTCTTTAATTTTTTTTTTTTTTTTTTCCTAAAGATTGGAATTTTGGAACTTTTGGGTTAGCACTGCTGTGGCTGAATTGCCACGTGACTAGGACACGCACAGACTTAATTCCTTTAACCCCAACTATGTGTAGCTGTTTTTTATCTTGCGTAGTTTTCAGTGCCTTTGAAAAGCTGTAAGGGATGAAAGATTTTAAAATACAGTTTTGCTGATATCTAGGGAAAAAGGCAATGTAAATTTGAAAACAAATATTAAGACATTATTATTCTAATTATTATTATTATCATTATTATTAACCTTTTGGTGGCTATATTATTGAGACTTCTGTGCTACTGTCAAGAATCTCTACTTTGGAGATGTAATTTTTTTTTTTTTTTTTTCTCATATGTATTGTTTTTTCTTTCACGCCTTAGTTTTCTCTGTGGAAAGATTTCAGCCTGTAGAGCACAGTTTTTGGCTGGGGGATGTTTTCAGCGGAGCAGCCTCCGCAGGTGCCCGCTGTGTCCCTACCTCGGGGTTTCGCCTTCATCCAGCCCAGGCATGCACTTAATGTCTCCCTGCATCCTGTACTCCTGCCTCCTCCTCCTCGCCCACAAAGAGGGACACCGGGCACGTGCACTCCCCCACTTACCTGTAGTTACGGATTTAGACTATTTTTACTCACCCTTTATACACTCCTAGACTACTGCTGTCTTCCTGGTCTGTTTTCCTCCTGCCCTTGACTACAAGCCCAGTTCTTCCAGCCCTCCCAGACGATCACCTCCCAGGTGTTAATCAGGCAGCCCTATTAATGCTTCTCACAATTAACTCTGCCTCTTCTTTGGCAACAGCTTTGCAACACTGGTTATGATCTGGATATTTGATAATTCCTAGATCCTTTTACGCAGTACTGTTGCAAGAAAATTATTTTCTATTTTTGTATAGATACTTTTTTTTTGTGTTTATTAAGTGTCGTGTTTGGTACTTTGTTGTGTTCCTTTTTTTTAAAAAAAAAAATATTAATTTTAGACTATTTCTCCAATGCATCAAAGTGACTTTAAATTCAAAGTAATTGTGACTTCAGTCAATTAGATTTATGACGTATTTTTTACACAAACATGCTAAGATCATAGAATAATAAAATAATTTGGGTGGGAAGGGACCTTTAGAGGTCATCTAGTCTAGCCCCCAAGATGCTTAGAAATATATTGTAGCATACTGTCTTCATAGGAGCGTGCACACACGTGCTTACATAAATATTTACATGTGTGTGTTTATATATATAAACACCACTGCCATGACGTACTCCCTGTCTAACAGTGAGATGCTCATAGTAGTTTTTCTACATCACGTCCTAACTGGCATGTATGTGCTTCGTACTCTTTGTCCGTATATTCTAGTCTGAAAATTTCGTGCTGGATTGCCTCAAGGACCTTAATAAAGGCCAGACAGATAGCATCGCTTATGTTCCCCTTCCCCATCAGGCCAGTTGTGCGAGAGAAGGAAATTAGGTTGGTTTAACACGACCTGTCCTTGGCAGATCTGTGTTGGCTTTCCTTATCTCTTCACCCTCTCAGAGCTTACAAATTGATTAGGAATCTCTTCAGAGTTTTCATCGGGGTATTGAAGTCAGGTTGGATGGTTTAATAACCCCAGTTACCCCACACTTTCTATAAGTGGACAGTGTATTTTTTCTGTCTTCAACCTCATGAAGCTTCTTGTTTGTCCAGCTTTTTGGGGCTGGTCAATAATTGTCTGGTGACGCTTTTGGTCGGTGCAGTAAGTACTCCAGTGACCTTCCTCAAGCACTCCTGATTAAATGCATCTAACTTTTCTTAATATCCAGTAGTCTTTTCTTTCTGTATCCTGGCCTGTCATTGTGAAAAATAAATTAAAAAGTTAAGGAGCATTCCAGCAGCTTATTAGATTAATTTCCCTATTAAGTAATAGACAGCTATTAATTTTCCTTCTAATTTCCGTTGTCCCTTTGTTATTCTTAGCTTTCTTCATTTTGTTCCTGTCTGCCTGTTGTAGCTGGTTTTTTGGCGATTTTTTTGGTTTTTTTGTTTTTGTTTTTCGTTTTTTTTTTTTGTTTGTTTGTCTGTTTTGTTTTTTAATGCTTCCTCTTAGTCGTGTGCTGCTGTTCAGAAAGAAACCCAGCTTTGTTCTTGCCCTGGTTCCGTGTCTCCTTCCGTAGTGCTATTACTTATCACCTCTTGTTATTTTCACTAGAGAAGTCGCTTTTCTTATACCATTTATAGAGAAGAACAGTTGCAAGAATTGGAATGCGCTTAAGTCACCCTGTAGCATTAATTTATTCTTTCGGGAAAACGTGTGAGGTCCAGCTTTGCTACCTTTCGTACAAACCTCCAATCCCCGTCAGCTCCACAAGTTCCTGACGTCCGCATCTATACCAAACACGCAGAAAAGTATTCGCGTTACAGAATTAATAGCTGCTTTCAGTGGGATTCTCTGTATTTTTACCAGATTTTGATTAATATGATGCTTTCAGTCTGTGTTCTCTTAACTTCTCAACAACACAAAAAAGCTTGTAAGCGTTTTTTTTCACTGCAGAGCTATAGCAAAGAATGAATTAGCCTTCTGTGAAAGGCATTAAATAGGAATGAGTATGCCCAAAGTCAGCTGTTGATGTCTCTGATGCAGACCTCTGTTAAACAGAACAGCTCTTCAGCAGGGTGGGAAGAAGTGCCCTGAAAGTTGGCATATTTGCTTAGGTATATTTAGTAGTATTGCTACCTTTTAACAAAAAATTAGGTTGTGTTAAAATCACTCCAAAACACTGAGAAAAAAATTTCGAAGCCGTCAGGGCATGTGCTGCTTATACAAAACACCTTTCTTCAAATTTTATTTAGTCTCTACAATCCTATTTTTACTTCCGTCTTCTGTTTCTTTTGATTCAACTGCATGAAAGTTTAAAGGGTTTATTTTTTGCAAGCTCTTTGCTGGGAAAGGGATATGGTATCTGAGAAAATGATTACACTAAGCCTTTCACTTACAAATGCTCCATATAATTAATAAAAAATAAAATTGTCAAAACATTGAGAGAAATTTTGTCTGCTGATGCTTAAGTGTTTCCAAGCGTGTTCTGTTGTAGACGAAAGTGCAACTGGTTGAGACCGAACATATTTATTTACTGGAGGTTTCATCACTCTGTACTCACACAAAAATGCTGAGTGGCAGCATCGGTGTCGAGGAAGCACATTTTGGCTGTTGAAATGAGAAAATCAAAGACTGAAGAAGACTGAAGTGGATTGAGGGGAAGTTATAGTGAAGAGGATGAGGAAGGTGGGCTTAAACCCACCTGCCGAAGTATCTGCAACCGTAACCTGAGTGTCTTGGTATTTCCACAAAGACTTTGGCGCGAGTGGAATCCTTAGGGCACGAGCAAATACTGCCCAGACAGTTGACTTGGACCAATGTGCTTCCCAGCCATGTGGGACTTGCCTCCCTTTCCTCCATGAGGCTTTTCATAGACTTTCTCCTCAAAAATTCCCTCTGCTTTTCCATGGGATACTCAGCGTTGAGGATCTTAAGTGTTTTCATGCAACCAGGGCAAGAAAAAAATAAGGTGAAGCTGTGGGATTATCTAGCATTAACTTTTAAACTGTGTTTTAAATGCTATTTTAAAATTCTTTGACTACATTTCATGGTTGCAGTGTCTCTTCAGCCTGTCTGCTACCTGTTGTACAACTGAATGTGAGGGAGGAAGGGAAGGTAGAAGCTGAATGCTGAAAAATGGCCACGGCTGTTCCATGTGAAAAATGATCGCTATGCAAATGACCTTTCCTTTAGGAAATTTTAAAATAATGAAATCACTTTAATATAGTTCTAGCAGGTCATTCAATTAAAAGGGCTTTAAAATTAAGTTTCCGCTGCTGAACAAACAGAACTGCAATGAGTCTGGATTAGCAATGTAAATAGTTTGTTTGGTGGGTAAATAGACCACTGTGTGGTCGGAATCACGAAGATGGAGATTTACCGGGCGAAGTGTTCAGACCTGCCTGCCTCAAGGTGGGCTCTTCAATCTGCGCGGGGGCCTTGGTCTGGCTTTGCTATCCCAGTGACTTTTGAGCTTGGGCATCTATCTGACTGGGGAAGTGCGCGTGCTTCCCTTTCACAGGGCTGGTTTTAAACTCTTCAGTTAAGTGAGGAATGTTATTTATTTACTTTTGCCTATTTTTTTTTTTTTTTTTGTGCAATCTTCTGTGGGATTCCTGTTCTGCTGCTGCTTCATCCTGTGCTTTTTCTTGTACTTGGAGTGAATTATCATGTTCTGTCAGCAGTTTCCTTTATAGCGGTATTTCTCTGGTAGATGTATGTATGTGTTTTACAGACTGTGTAGGTGGAAGGTTTGTGAGGGAATCTGCACACTGATGCTTACTTGGTCCCTGCTGAATCAAAAGGGATGGATTTTAACTAATTTGAAAAAGGGAAAAAACTTTAATTGAAGTTATTGCAATATATCAATTAGTTTATTGTGTCGCTGGATGCAAAATATAGTTCCAAAAGTAGTGTGAAATATTGGTTTTAAACTCACTTGTAAAAACCAAGTGTAAGCACATTTAAAAACTGATTAGAGCTGCATGAAGCTGCTGCTCCCCAGAGATCTGAACTCTGGTGCAGATGCCCTCCCAGCTACCTTAGTCATTGCTGCTTTGCCTGCTTAGGTCGTAGCTGGCTCACCTTCTTCATTTGTGCTGACCTGGTTTATCTGATTACTTTAGTTGGCCATGGCAGAAGAGGAAAGAGGGAGGGGGGAAAAAAAAAAAAAAAAAAAAAGAAATGAAAATAAGAAAAAAAAAAAGTCGCTGCTTGCAGCTCTGGCAGGGGGCTCATTCTTCTTACTGTTTTGATTTTGTTTTTTTCAAAGCAGAAATTGAACTATCCTGTTCCCATCTTTCTTTAAGCAAGAGTTTGAGATGTTTGTAATTGATTTTCTAATTGAGATTGACCATATTTTCATGTCCTTTCGAGTTATTCTGAAATTTCCCCTCCCACACACCAATATTCTTTTGGGTTAGTGGCTAAACGGAGATATCCATTATTCACACAGCTTCCTTGTTATGAATGTCTGACCTAGACAATTCAACACTGCTCTCTGCTGTGTGGTGTGAGTTAGGAAAAAAAAAAAAAGTTAAGATTCACATATTTGTTAACATATTTTCAGTAGCCAGTGCTAACGTGCTTCAAGTGTACGTCTTCTCCTGACCATAAAACACTCTCACTACTGAAGGAAAATCTCTGGGGATTGTCTAGCTCCTTCATGTTTTGGGGTTTTTAATTCATGGGGTGGATATTAAAAAAAAAAAAGATTATGATAGCTTAGCCAATGTTTCTTAACATAAATGTGAATTTTTTTAATTTTATAAAATTTATATAATTTCTAGGTATCTAGAAAAGGGATTTTTTTTTCTTGCATTGTTATGACCACTTTTTCTTTTCTTTTTTTTTTTTTTTTTTCTTGCTGAATAACAAAAATTACGAGAAAAATACGGAACAATCTCACACCTGAGACTGAAGGAGTTGATTACCGTCATTTCGATGATGTGTCTTATATACATCTGCAGTGGTTAAGAAAGACTTTATGGTTTGGAGCATGAGCGTTTTAGAGCGATTGAAAATTTTTGAAGAGCTACAAATTTTGTAAAGCGCTTCAATTTGTTAGCAACTCAAGCGGCATGGTAGTGAGTTTTGTGGGGCTTTTAGAATGGTCCTGTGCACAACCTATAAATGTTCTTGTAATCTTGCCTAGCTTTTTTTCCCCCCCCTCTCTGGGTGTTGGTGCTGTCGCTCACAAGGTTCTCTCTGCTGATACCAACATTCCTCTTCAACAGCAGCATCCTGCACATAACCTGAACCTGGTCCAGGTGAAAAGAAAAAAGATAATTGCAATGCTACTGTAATGAAAATTTCCCAGGGGTGGTGGTGACTCTAGTGATGTTAAAGGCGCATCACCTTCTTGCTGTGGAAAAAAGGATGCATTTCACTCTCACATGTTTAAAGACTAAACAGGTTGTGAAACTGAGATCAGAAAAGGTTTGCCATTTAAAAAAAAATAATCTTAGCACACTTAAAGAAAAAAAAGGGAAAACGTACTAAGTTGTTTCTTTCTTACAAACTCTTATGGACATGGAATTACTTTCTTACTCAAAATGGTCTTAGGTATTGTAGAGGAACTGCTTTGCTTCAATTTTTCTCCTCATTTTGCAAAGCGGCATGAGAATAGTTCAATTTGCTTAGCAATCTCAATTGCCCATCCTAGGCAGGCAGGAATGCCTGGAAGTTGCGGTTTTATAATATAAATCTTCTGCCTTGACATAACGAGGAACATTCACGTATCCTATCAATAGTGCATTTCCTACTTAGTATTACAGAGATAAAAGTAAAATTTCCTAACAATTTTACACAAAGTTTTCTGCAAAAACTTGATTTCTTTTTTTTCAGCATTACACATCTGGAATGACCCTTTCAAGGGTTGCTTTTGAGTTTTGAAATCCAACATCTTCTTTGCTGTGATACAAATTGCATTTTGTCTGCTGAATGAATATAAACCCAAGATCATAAGCCTCCTGGTCTGAATCCTCACGATGAGCAAGATTTATTTTTGTCTGTTTTGTGATGTATCCTTATTTCCTTGGGGACTGGCTGGAAGGAAGTGTCAGCAATTTGTGTCCCTCAAAGTTGGTGGGAACTTTCCAGCGGGGGGGGGGGCGGAGAGAAATCACCATTTTTCACTTAAAATTTGTATCAGCATTCACCCAGCTCTACCCATAGTAGTAAGTCTAAAGAGTTTCCTCTTTGGACCACTTCTATTAAGAACACATGATTACAGATATGCCCTATGCTAAACAGTTACAATTTTGAAATACTGGCAGTAAGACACTGGTAATCTAGTTTTTATTTGCAGCCTCTGAGATATCTGACCTTTTTGGGGCTAACTGGGAGCACAGTGTTCAAAGACAAAAGTGGCAGTAAGGCAAACACAGTTACACACAGTCTTATGCAAAAAAAAAAAAAAAAGAAAAATAGAAAAAAGAAAAGAAAAAAGACAACAATAACAAAAAAGGAAAGAAGAAGAAAAATAAATCAAAAAGAAAAAAGGAAAAAAGAAGAAAAAAGAAGATAAAGAAATCTCAGTCATGGAGTTGCAGATCCCAAGAGGTTTGAGGCGTTGCAGCTGATTAACTATCAGCTCAGTGACAACAGAGCTGAGCCGGTGGTGGGTGCCTGCTGAAAGCCCCTCTAAAAGCGTACTCACATCCCCGTGTGAAGGCTGAGAGGTCTGGCAGCTGGAAGGGAACAAGGACTTGGCTGTTGAGTCAGCAGGTGCCCACCGTGCACGCTGGTTGGACCCTCACTGTTGGGACTTTGCGTTCCCACCAACAAATCACGACGCGACACAACGGGGCTGCAAGTCCTAGCGAGAAATGGGAGACGTGATGTGAAGCCAGGTGAGAACTCACACGATACGGCAACAAGGACAAAGAAAGCGCATCTCAAGTAATGGCAGAGCAAACTACTACAACATCAGTGCTTTCTTCCCCCAAATCCATGCCATCTCTGTATGGAGGATGGTGGGCAGGTGCGTTGCAAAGTCCTGCTCTGGCTGTGTCAGGCTTTGCCTCAGAGCTTTATCCTTCCCTCAACGAGTCAGAGCAATTCCTCTTCTTCAGGGCCTCTCCGGAGCCTCCAAAACCAGGATTTTACAGCTTATACAAGTTATGACCTCATGGGATGTTCTTCCATCACTTCTCCTCCTGTCAAAATTATTTTCCAGTTTGTCTTCTCTCTGTTGTCTGGGTCCCTCCACGTCACAAGGAGTACCCCTTATCCTTTCACAGCTGCGACTTTTCATCACATGCTGGTGTTTTGGTTTTTTTTTGTTTTGTTTTTTAGTTTAGCAGCATCATTTATCATATGGGAAACATCTGCCTGCTCCAGGAATGTTTCCATCAAACCTTGTTCCTCCCTTGGCTGCGGTCGCTGGCACCTTCTGGCACTATAGCGAGCCGCTCTTCTGCGGTCATCGCTTATTACTGCGCTTGCTCTTGGTTCCTTCCTGTACGTGTAGGGTTGTGTATATAAAGAAGAAATAACTGCAGGGAGGAAAGCACAGTCAGAAAAATAACTCACCTCTTGGTGCCGTGCTCTCTCTTCCCATCCTACTGCCCACCTTTTCCTACCCCTCTGAAGGCAGAGGCCGTCTGCCACCTCAGACGTCTCCGTGTGACTTTGTCCACGTCAGTTTCTTGTCACATTCCTCTCTGCAGAAGAAATACCTTCTGGAAGTTGCTGAGCTGCGGCCTCAGCAGCAGGATTCGATGGACAGATGGTTCATTCCTCCAGCCGTGCTTACGCCCTTGGTGGTGGTGATGCTCAGATGATGTGTATGTGTCTCTCGGCATGAGGACCAAGCCATCAGCTTCCGAGAGGAGATGGTTTAACACCCCGTGCCTGGTTTTGAGAGATCCCGACTGCACAGCTGGGGACGTGGATGTAGCAGGCAGCTACCTCGCTCCTCGTTTTAGGTCGTCTTTGCAGCTTGAGCTCTGGCTTGAGCTCTATTGCCGTGGGAATCTAAGTTCTTTTATTTAATAAAGAATGAAAAAAAATAAATACAGGTAAAAGCTGCTCCTTGCAGGGGGGTTGGACTAGATGACCTTTGAAGGTCCCTTCCAACCCTAATCATTCTGTGATTCTAAGAGGGAAATAAGGTGAGAAGTGTGGCTTTGGGTTATTTGCTAACAGGAAAGTCTTCTGCAAAGCTGGTGCTGCACCTAGAATGTAAAATTGCATAGATTTTAACAGCCAGCTCCTTGTGAGTGGCTTTGGGATGTACTGCCCAGAGAAAGACTTTGGAACGAGGCTGTAAGCACCGACAACATCATTTTCAGGACGAAGAGTCTCAGAGGTGTAAGCAGGAATAACCTCTGCCCACAGCCTGACTGTAAATGTATGCGTGGATGAAGGCAACGGGATTACTCACATGTTTTACATAAAGCATAATTAAGTATGCTTAATTGGAATATGTTTAACTAAGCATAATTAAGTAAGATTAATTAATAAACTGAAAATGCCTTTGCATCAGACTAATCAAAGGTATTTTGGGAGAATCAAATAATTAAGATCCTTGTATTTCTGAACCTTTAATCGGCTGTTTAACCAAATAATTTCAAACAAGTTCCAACTTCCCAAAGCAAAAAGTTTTTTTTATATATATATTTTGAATCCATAATTTCAGCACGTTACACACTTACATAGGTTTAAGAAACAATTCCTATAGACTCCGAGTGAGCTCTACAATGAGTGAACTAAGTGAGAATGGTTAGAAAAATGAATAGAGGAGGAGGAGGAGGTGAGCCTTCTGTTGCTGTAGCTGTACTTTGCTGCTGGCTGCAAGGACCATCCCAGAAACAGGTTGTAGTATTCCTTAGCTGACTTGAACGTTTGACATTATGAATAAATAAGTGGCTTTGGTTCTTTTTCCAGGCTGTGTCACAATCATGGCACATCACCTGGGGCTGCCAAGGGGCTGCAGCTGCCAACTGAAATGGAGATACAGAGGGTTCCTCTCGTCCTTTCTCTTTTTGGCTTAGGTTCTTGCTTGTAGAATCATAGAATCATAGAATGGTTTGGGTGGGAAGGGACCTTCAAAGGCCATCCAGTCCAACCCCCCTGCAAGAAGCAGGGACATCCCCAACCAGATCAGGTTGCTCAGAGCCCCGTCCAGCCTGGCCTTGAACGATTCCAGGGATGGGGCATCCACCACCTCTCTGGGCACCCTGGGCCAGTGTCCCACCACCCTTGCTGTAAAAATTTTTTTCCCAATATCCAGTCTGAATCTATCTCCCTCTATTTTAAAACCATTACCCCACGTCCTATCACAACAGGCCCTGCTAAAAAGTTTGTCCCCTTTTTTTTCCTATAAGCTCCTTTCAAGTATTGAAAGCATCAATGTCAATTAAAGTATTGTAGCACCAGTGTCTCTTGAAAGGTCAAAGAGAAAGCTTGGCTTTGCAAACTGCTTGGGGGCAGAGAAAACATTTTAAAGCCCAGAGCTGTCACCAGCTCAGCAGAAGACATGGTGCCCAGGGCTCAAGGCTGCAAATCCAGCCATCGCTGTGAAATACGCTGGACCCATCCTCGCAGCCTGCTTTCTGCTGGAGGCGAAGCCTCATAAACGCCACACCAGTAAGCTGACGGTGGTGGGCAGACCTACCACCTCCAGTACAGGGGTGAGGAACCGGGTGTTTATGGGACTGGAGGCCACTGCCGGCCATGGGACTGCTCGGACTCGCTGGTGGGGATGGAAATGGCTTCCTGGCTTCTGGGGATGCTGCTCCTACGCTGTGGGCGCCTGGGGGTGGCTGAGAGCTTACAGGGCCTCTGGTCTGCGGATAAAGGATTTCAGCAACCCTTGTTGTCAGCCCTGCAGCTTTCCTGGGAGTGGATTTTAACTTGAAAAAGTAAAAGGATAATTTTGTGTGTATGTGCCAATAATAAACGGCCCTGCTAATATGAGAAAAGACCTTTGGAAAAGAAGGGTAATGATAAACACTCAATATTTTAACAAGAGGATCCTACAAAGTTTCTCTTTTTATCCCATTTGGCCTGTGAGAGGCCAAAACATGTTAGCTTTTTAGGAAGGTGTGGATTTGAGAAACAGTGTTCTCCTTCGTTAATACTAACAACAACAACAATAATAATGATGATGATGATGATGATAATTAATAGCAGCTCATAGGTGTGGAAAGTAACAAGCCCATCTGAACTAAGCGCAGGTGCTAGAAATGTTCCCACAGTCTCCAGAGCACCTACAAAGCGTTCCAGTCCACGTAGCAAAATCAGGGGTGGAAGTAAAGTCTCAGCAACTACTCCAGAAGTAAAACATCTGCTTTGGATTGTTTTTGCCATTTGATACTCGTGCATAATTTGCTGGAGGGGGTGTGTGGGTCACGGGTGGTTGCCTGTGCCAAGGTCTCGTCCTTGGTGCCCCACCTTCTTGCCAGCACGCGTGGGATGGTGTGGGGCTGCCCGGTGCTGCCCTTCAGGGACGGCCGCAGCTCCGCCAGCGCCCGCTGCAAGGAACCTGATGTGCATCAGCATCCAGATCGTCAAACAGAGTGAGGGTTTCCTTCTCTCACGGACAAACCAGGCTAGAAAGACAGGAGAGTTCTTGCCTAGCAAAATAGTGGATTTTTTTTTTAACAATACAGTGCATTGCTCTATCCAAAACCTTCCCCTACCAAACCAAACGGGTTCATACCACATGTGTGAGGGAGGTGACTGGTCCCAATTCCTTCCTACAGAAAAACATTGGAAGGAACACCTTGGTGGTGAGAAGGTAGGATTTGTGTGCCCAGCTCTGTGACAAAGCCCTGAACACAAACCGTCTGGGTGGGGGATATGGATGGGGGATTCCCAGGCGGATGTGAAGTTGTTTTATTGCTGAAGGAAGCGGGAGCGTCCACAGCAGCCTCCCTGGACCATCCCTGCACAGAGATTTTCCCAGCTTAGAAAAATTGCTGCAGGTAAATTTCCCAGCTGTTAGGTTATTTATAAGGAGAGCAAAGCATCGGAAAAAAAAAAAAAAGGATCTGGTCTTCAATATTTCCATTAAGCTTTGTGTTTTGATAAAATAATTTTCTTAGGGAATTATTTAGTGAGACGGACAGAGGCACCACTGCTTCCCTGCCACTGAAGTGGATCCATCCCAAGGGCTGCTGAGGACATCATGCGAGCCATGGTACCTCAGGCTCCACCGGCTGTTGTGGAAGGCAGGTCATAGGTTGAATGGACCCAGTTTTGCTGGAGAGTTTCATATCCTAAAATTATAAATATTATCATACATACAATATAATATAATAATATCATAAAAATCATAAAATCATACAGAATTGCTATAGGAGTTCCAGCAATCATTTTGGCATTTTAATTATAAATATAATACCAAATCATAGTAGTATAATACAGTAATTATATAAATAGACCATAATACCAAATAATACCATAATTATATAAATATAATTTTAGCATTATAATTATAAATAATATCGTAAATACCACATATAAATAATATAATAATATCGTAAATATCGTGAAATCATACAAAGTTGCTATAGGAGTTCCAGCAATCATTTTGGTATTTAATCTGTGTGATGACTACCCTCGCTGCCTGCACTGTTACTGGTTAATCAAGATCCTACCGACCCACAACAGAGTTTTGGAATATTTCTGAAGAAGGGGTCCTCCTTCGTGTTAAGAATCTTTGGTCTTTTTGAAAAAAAAAAACCCACACCAAAATATTGTTAATATACATTTTGTAAAGGTATGTGCGATTTGTTCAGAACTGAAGAAAAGTTAAAATCTTGCCTTGCTTTATTTAAATTTATCTTTTTTTTTTTTTTTTTTTTTTTTGTGGAAAAGGCTGTGTCACTGCAAACTTTTCCTCTCAAACTTTAAAGGATTACAGTTACAGCAACAAACATAAACCACTCTGTATTTTAGCACAATCAGGCTGCACGGAAACTTTTTTTTTTTTTTTTTTTTTAAATTTCTTCCTAAAAGTATTTCTCCAGCTGAAGGAAGGAAAGTTTCTAACAGTTGTTCAGACTGCTGACACCCACAAGGACATATCTCACACAGTCCTTGATTGCCTAATTGATGAAACGAGCCTTCATTCTCAAGAGAAAATTACGAAATAATGAAACGTGTTAATGCACTCGACTCCGGCAGCCACGTATCCACCCCCTCCCGACAGAATACTTCCAAGCCTTTGCCAGGAGCGGGCGATCCTGACATGACAGACCTTTCCCACGAACTTCCCCGAGCTGCACTTTTACCCGAAACAAAAAAGTCTCCAATGGCCTGGAGATGCCAGCACAGCTCCTTTGAGTTCACACAGCGCTCGGTGCTCGGGAAAGCAGCTTTCCCTGAACTCTCTCCTCTCCGGGGAAAGGAATTGCCATTACCTGCAAAAAGCCCGGGGTTTTTCCCAGGCAAGCTCGTTGTATCATCTGTCCTGATAAACACAGCAGACGACGGCTGATTTGGGAGCCCCAGGTGCTGGGATGGATGCACAAAAGCAAAGCAACTGTTGAAAAAAAAAATCCCTGCAGAAATGTATTAACTGAAATTCAGTGTTATTTTGGATTAAGAATTAAAGCTTTCATGAAATCAAATGACCCAGTACTCTGGGTTATTTTGCAAACACATCTCTTCTGAAAAAAAAAAAAAAATCAAAAAATTATGCACCCCTCCTTACTAATTCAATCAGTAATTTTCTGAAAACTACGGTAAAGTTATCAGTATTTTGTGACTGAACCAAGAAAGTTGGCAATTCTTTAAGCAGCATTCTAATTTTTGCAGATACTTTTGTAATCTTATAGTCTGTGCTATTTATTATTGGGAGACCGATTAAAAAAATCTACACTTCTGCTATGAATCTAAAAATATAGGTAACTGTATTTGTTACGCCAGCACAATGTATATTGCAAAAAAAAAAAAAAAAAGTGTTCATTCCATCTAAAAAAGTTAGGCATCCTCCTGGCATCTTTGCAAAATAGCTTGAAACCCTCAGTTCCGAAATACTGCAAAATGTTGTAATTAAACTGAAAGCAAATTGGAAAAACCTGTAAAAATTATGATTCAATTATATTCATCTACCATAATTGAAGAGGCTTTTGGGAAGAAAGGGATAGATCAGTTTATGTGAGAGCTTGTTCTTTAGGGGAAAAAAAAAAAAGAAAAAAGAAAAAATGTAAAGTGTCTTTTACATGTGTATTTTCTACTGAATTTAATATAGAGCTCACACTTACGTAAGAAAAATACAAGGTTTTATGTCACAATTTTTCTCGTTGAAGTAACATTTTTATAAGCCATACACTGAGTCTCAAATCCCCTTTTTAACAACAACAGAGCGAATAATTGTATCTGTGAACCATCCTGGCTTACTAAACAGGAAGGATTATGAAAAACAAATAAGTAACTCAAGGGTGATTTAGCACGGATACGCGATACGTGCAGCGAAGCAGAGCTCCGTGCTGGGTGGGGGTCACAGCTTATTACTGTTAAATTATTCAGGCGACGTAGAGTGGCTTTTTGTACTCCAAACTATTTTAATCTGCTTGCGTAAAAAAAAAAAAAAAACCAAAACAAACTTCTGTAGAGCAAACCAGAATTTTTAAAAAATCGTATTTACAACCATTAACGTGCTGCCTCAGATTAAAATAGGTTTTGTTTGCGGCTCCTTCAAGTGAACTGAAGCGAGTTTAAAATAAATAAATAAATAAATAATGAAACCAACTTAAATAAAATTAAAAAAAAAAACCCACCAAACCCAAAACACTGCACTTTCGCTGTCAGGTCGACACCGATCCGACCCTCCGCAGTGGGAGGATGCTCCCGAATCTCTGGGATGCGGTAGGAAAACGAGTCAATGCCTTCACCGCATCCCTCTCCTCCTCTCTCTTTTTTTTTGTTTTAATTTTGTTTGGTTTGTTGTGGGTTGGGTTTTTTTTTTTTTGCTTTCTTTTTCTTTTCTTTTTTCTTGTTTTTTTTTTTTTTTTTTTTTTTTTCCTTCCCCGGGAAGGTAGGTAGTGGTGGTTTTATTTTTTTTTATTTCCATTTTCTTGTCACAGACAGCTCTCCGTGGCTGAATCAGCCGCTCCCCGGTGGAGCCCTCCGGGCGGTAGCCGCGGTGGGGAGTCACTCCCCTCCCCAGCGCATCCCAAACCCAAACGCAGAAAATTTTGGGCCGTTCCCTGAGTTTCGGGGACCAGCGGAGCTCGGGGTGGAGGGGGGAAGGCTGTGTCCGCTCCCGATGCCCGGCGGAGGAAGGGCAGGGAAGCTCCCGGCCTTAAATAGCCTGGAAAATTTTATTTTCAAAATTCTGGGTTTTTTTTTTCAATCTGCGGGTCGGCATGCCGACACGTCCTGGGAGGGGTGCAAGGCAAGGGTTAGCTAACACCCCTCCCGCCCCCCCCCCCCCCCGCTTTTTCTCCTTTGCCGTGGCAGAATTTGGGCGTATTTTGCACTTTTTGCCTGGGAAGTCTTGCAGGACCAATCTGGTAATAATTACTTCCTAAGCTGCTTGTCATCACCTGGGTTTTTCACACATTATCTTGGCAATTGCTTCTTCACTTTTTGTAATAACAACCAGAGCCTGAGAATAATCCCTCTACATTACAAATGCTGTGCCAGAAAATACATTTCGTGTTGGGCTGTAGGAGCACCTTGCATTCTAACACACATGCAATGCAATGTGGAGTGCTTTTTTTTTTTTTTTTAAAATAAAAATTATTCAAAATGGTCTCTTCAATAAACGTTTTCATTTCCGTGCTAGGTTATTTTTGTAATTAAATAATAGCCATATTAATATATTTTAATGGCGAGTGTAACTAATGTTTTACTGCCACTCTACATTTCTTCTACAGATGCAGCTGATGAAATAATGGAAGAAAAAAGTTTAATGCAAAGAATGAATAATGAATTTTTAGAAAAAAAATGAAAGAAAAGTGAGGTTTCACTATTATGATGTCTCCTGTGAGATAGACTTTTTTTTTTTGTTTGTAAGTATAAAACTGATTTTAAAAGATTTTCCTCCATACGATTGTAAGATCTCATCACAGTGATAATAAATAGTAACAGTATTTTACATTAACTGTGGCAAAATAAATGTAACCTTATGGAAAAGAGGAGAGAACAAGTGACTGAGGCATCACTTATCTCCACCCGCTCCACGAAACCCCCCAGTCTCTGCTCCTCATCCCCCTCATCCTCAAATACATTCAGTGATTTCAAGGTTCAAATATCTGAGCAGCTCCAGTGGCAGGGTAAAGGGATTTAGGAGCCGGCAACAAACTCAGACCAAACTCCTAAATGCATCTGATAACCTATCTTCCTTCCAGGTATTCCTCCTACCAGTTTGGTGTTCCCATTCTGCTTTCTCTTACTGGAGTTGAATGAAGATTTGCTTTGTGTGACAGTTTTTAATGGGCAAGTTTTATTCCTAAGTGTGCAGAAAACGACAACAGAGTTCCTCCAGCACGATTTCATCAAAATGAGTTGTCACCCATCTTCATGAAGATGATTTTGCAGGTTAGAAAATTCAATGTTACTTTAAAGTGAAAAGTCAAGCTGTTTAAAAATGCCTGCTTGAGTTAGCATCCATCTTCAGGGCCACATGAGTATTCAGAGATGCCCACATATTACTGAAAATTTATTGAGCTTTGTCTGAAAATTTGTCTTGAGCTCCTGCAAGGAGGAAGCGAGACTCACGTGCGAGCTTTTAGTGCTTTTGAGGAGTGTACTTATCCTGAGATTTTCCCAGCACATTCTTCAGAGACCTGTAAACTTTTACTTAAGGATAGATGCAAAATTAAAGGAAACTAAGAGAAAAGAAATTCTGAGTGAGGAAGGAAACTATCTTCCATCTCTACAATGAATTACTGTTTTTAAATGGCCATATTATGGGTTACGAGAGAAATTAGGACTTTTTAACTATAATGTAGTATTGACATAAAGCACAATTACTATTTAACTTGTGGACTTGCAGTCATGGGCTTTTTAAAAAAAAACAAATGAGATCAACACCTGTCAGAACTTGTCTCTACAAAAAAACCACAGAGATGGATTAGATGTCTCAAAGTACTCCTTCCCAATGTATTTTTTTTTTTTTTGTGATGGGGATGATGTTCAGGGATACCCTGCTTTTGTCTCAGATGGAAGGCATTGCACGAATGAAGTCACTTACTTGGGTTGATATTTTTTGTATATGCTCACCAAAATCATCCCACCGATTCTGGCAGTTTTTAGCAATAATTCAGCAATATTTGACAGCCGTGTGTTCAGCAGGGCACAATTGTCCTCAGGGAAACATAAAAGGATGGGAATGGATCCTTTTATGAGATGGGAATTATTAAGACCATCACCCTGATACTGAACCACATTTAAATTGATGTCGTACCATGAATATATCTATTAAGTCTTGGGTCAGTTGGGCTTTTTTTGTTTGTTTGTTTGTTTTCTCAGTGATTTCCATAAGACAACCCACCCAGAAGGTTATTTCTGTGATTATCTTCACATTTCTGGTCCAAGTTTTTTCATGCTTGGTTTGTATTTGCTATCTTCTGTGCAAAACACTTTATTTCACTCATGTGACTTTCTTCACTATTTCTTCCCCTCCTTGCCCATGAATTTCCAGAGGGTAATCGTATTCTCCTACGGTTTTGGTGGGCCTTAATACACTTGCTCCCCTTGAAGAAGAATGCGAAGTATGTGAGATAAACCAGCAGAAACAGTGAAGCATCTAAAGCGTTCCTGCATACTACACACATAGCAGATCTTCCGGAAGTCAGAGTTTTTAAATTCTGCTGTGATGTAAGGCTTAGTATGGCAGGCTTGGAACTCCATGCGGGCTCTGCAGAAAAGAGAATTAGATTTCAATATTTTATGAAATTCAGTGTCTTAGAGTCCTTGGATAACCATAAGGGTACCTGAACCAGGGAGAAAAAAAAATACCACAGCAAGAAAGAGAAGCCACGTCTGCAAATGAATCGACATTTCAGGTTTGGATTTAAAGACGGTAAATGTGATGCTAAGGAATTTTAAGCCTTCACTTCTAAGCTGTACTAAACCAGCAAAAGAGGTTTTTCTTGCAATGCCGCAGCAGAGAAATAACGACATCTCAAGGCCTGTGCGCAGCCTTAACAAGCAAAGAAAGTCCCAGAGCTGTGCTGACTCAGCAGTACCTGACCGGACTGCCAGATGAGCTGAGGAAATACCATTGCCTTCAGGAATTACACGTAGAGGCTTCTTTCGCTTGTGTAAAGTTCTCTGTGCCATTTGAAAAGGTAATCAGAGAAAAAGTAGTCTGGTTTTTAATTTTAACGTTTTACTCATCTGTTTAACTACATCTCTGGTTTGCTTTGTGAAATGTGAACCAGCATCCTAAATGAATAACATTTAAAAACAATAAAATTCCTCTGTTTACTCCAATATCAGCTCAGGAATGTGGATATCAATTCCTACGGTTTAATCTTTCTATCATTTTCAGCAGCTATTAAAAATATGCCACTTTACGTTATCCTCTAAATGTGCAACCTTTTTCTTGCATCCCAATCCCCCAGGATTAACCTGGTGATATTCAGGTCCTGTTACTCTGCAGGCTGTTCCAGTTCTGGAATAAAACCAGAGTATTTCTCCAAGAACAGAACAAACAAACGTCAAGATTCACAGAAGGCTTTTTGAGAAAAAACAGCTGCAGATTTTGTCACCATCCCCACCTCAAGAAACAGAACCTCATGCCTCTCTGCAACAGAAGTCTTTCCAAAAATCTCCCTCTCCTGCAGCATCCCTGGATCCATGCCTCTGTTATTGCCCATTTTCTTCTTCTTTTTGTCCTCTCTCCCACGGTGGAGGTTGCCAAGACCTCTGCCCCTGCAGTGTGGACGATGTCAGTTGCTTCAGATTGGTGGGCAGTGTTATCTGTCATCCCTGGGTGGCTCAGAAGAGGTGGAAATATATCCGCAAAGTCCTCTGCTCCATCGTGTGAGCTCCATTGGCTCCTTCTCCTTTTCAGCTACCGGCTGCACAGATGGCGGGGGACAATACTCAACATGCCTTTGTCACTGCCGGATTGGGAGGGAAAGGGATTAGGGCTGGAAAGAAAAATGGGTTAAGACAAGCACCCATGAAGCCTTGAGGAATATCAAAGTGGTGGGGAAGAAGAGCACGAACCTGTGCTACCGTGGTGTCAACCACTGTGATTTTTTTTACCAGCTTTGAGTATTCCTGGCCCCTGTTCTTGCTGTGGGAAGGACATCAGGGAGATGTCCTCCCTTCTGACATTGCCCTCTCTGCTGTGAGGTTGATCGTTTCTCCTTCCAGCTCTATCTTCTCCCTGGCCAGGCCCTCCTTTTTCTCCTCTCTTATCTGCTCTCGTCTGCACAAGCTCTTCGCCACCTCTGACCTTTTGCTTTAAAATCTCATCTCTCCTCTTTTCCCTTCTTTTCCACCCCTGTGTCTCTCTTATTTTGCTTGGCATTTTATTAACTCCCAGCAAGAAGTATTGGCAGCATCTGGAAGGAAATCTCTACCTCTTGTCTCCCTCTATTTGCTTTACTGCCCTTTTTATTTCTGATCTCAGCTTCTGCTGTGCTTCGAGATTTCCAAAGTCTCTGTGGTTCAAGTGTCTTGACTCATCCATTTGGCCACCCACTCCAGTTGTGATTCTTCTTCCCATGTTTCCTCTTAAAACCTTCTCCATCTCATACTCATCCCTCTTCTGGGATCCCTACTGGTCCCTCCTTCTTTCTTCTTCTTTCTTCTTTCCAGATCACTTGTTTAGGACCTGCTGGTCTGTATCTTAAATATTTTCTCCTTACAAAAACTGTCCTATGGCTTCCCTCCCAACCCATGCTTCATTTTTAAGAAAAACGTGGCCATTATTGCCCTACAGAAATTCAGATTGCCGTAAATCCTGCCTGCAATGTACCACACCTCTGAAAGAGCTCCAGGCTGCTCCTCCAACAAGTCCTCAGGCATTCTGAGGATGTTCTCCACCAGCAACCACTGCTCTTTCCCCATTTTGTGATGGGACAGCGGCACAGCAGCTTCCTTTCCCACCCTGTTTAAGTACATCATTCACCGTTAGTAAGTAATGCTGGCTTAGGTCAAGCCCAGCAATGCCTAGCAGCAAAGAGAGGGCTTAGGGATGTGGAGGCTTAGCGTTTCCCCAGCAACTTTGGATGCTGTGATTCACCGAGATTCAGCACCACAAGCAGAAACCCAGGAGAGGATTTGGGTAGATCAACCCATCTGGAGCCCCTTCTACCGTTACGATTAAGTGCTATACCTACTGCTGACCCAGCCCTGAAGCTGAGGAGCACGATGAGGTCACTCAAGTGACTCAGGCTTTCACTCTTGCTCCAGCATCTCCTGAAGATGTTTTCCTTCACCCACCCTCTGAGAAGAGATCCAGAGCCAAGCTTTGGAAATAATAAAACTACAGAGGATGGCAGAACTGCCTCTTCCCTGCTTGTGGTTTTTTTTATGTTATGATGTTGCGTTTATTTCTTCTTGTTTATTTTTTCGTAGGGTGGGACGGGGAAACATCAGTGTGTATAATTAGAATAGGAACCTAATCCTTGGTTTTGACCTGTGAAACTGAATTCTCAGCTTAAACTGCTGGAGCGATGCTGTCAGTGCTCATGTCAGGAGCAGAACCCTTCACATAGATTACTGCTTTGCAGTCACTGTTTGGCCATCTATTATCCAGCATCTTCTATTGCTTTTGAAAAACTTAATAAAATCACCACAGGAGAGCCGCACTGTGTATCTTTATGTATATTTCCCCCCTACATTTTCTAGTTTGTTTTTTTTTTTTCTTAAAGCCCACTTCACAGGATCTGGTATGACTGCAATGCTGGCGCAGTTGTGATGCTAACACACGCCTCTTAAACGAAGGAACAATGTGCGCAATCCTGACAGCAAAGGGATTGGAAAAATCTTCAGGAACTGGCGAACAGCATTATGAAACCATCTTTCCAGCCGAAATGAAAGAGCAAATTCTGCATGCACACCTTGTCTAGTCAGATGGATGCAGACAAGTGTTTAGGCTCTTCTCTGCAGGGCACTCACGCTGAGTGAGTGTGACACATTCCAGTAACTGAAGTGCTGTAATTGTTGGCTCCAGAAAGGCTGCATTCAGGTGGTTTATGAGCAGGCACAGCATGTGTGTCGCTGCTAGGTACGCTCGTAGTTGACTTTCGCAGGGAGAAAGCTGAGAGTTTAGAACTGCAAGGGAAACTCAATCACATTTCTAAATAAAAAATCTCCATCTCAAACCTGCTTGTGGTCCAGGTGAGATGCTGTGTTTGTTTACTCCTTGTGGACCTGGAGCCAAAAGACGAAACACATTCTTGTTCATCCGTTACTGGCCAGTATTGAAAAAGTTGTGTTAAAATCTTCATCAGGGCCTGTTGCAATAGGACAAGGAGTAATGTTTTTAAAATAGAGGGCGGTAGATTCAAATTAGATATTAGTAAAAATTTTTTTACACTGAGGGTGGTGAAGCACTGGCCCAGGTTGCCCAGAGAGGTGGTGGATGCCCCATCCCTGGGAACATCCAAGGCCAGGTTGGATGGGGCTCTGAGCAACCTGATCTGGTTGGAGATGTCCCTGCTCCTTGCAGGGGGGTTGGACTGGGTGGGCTTTGAAGGTCCCTTCCAAGCCAAACCACTCTGTGATTCCAGTCCTCTCACTGCACATCCATACTGTGACATGTCCTAATTCTAGCTTAGCGTCAATTTGCTTTGGAGAGGATGGAGTTAATGAGTCATTCACAATTATGATAGGATAGCTGGAATTCATTTTGTACTCCTCTCACTAAACACTGCATTCAGGCATGTCCTTGTTTGGTCTTTTGTAGGAGGAAGACAAGCGCAGGTGACAGGCGTGGGTGAGGAGAGGCATCGGGCCAGGCTGTTGGCTCGCTCTTGAATGTTCCTGCATCACAGGAAAAAAACACTTCCCCCTTAAACTGCCAGTGGTAAAATGCCACCAGCTTGTTTGTATGGGAGTTATGTAAAGGAGGATGAGAAGACAGATGAGTTAAGCACGGAGGAGACGACTTCCCAGCATACTTAGTGTCGGTGTTTTGTTCTCTGTTGTACCAGAAGAAAATGGCAATCCGTTGCTTCTGGCAACAGCAAAAACCAAACCGTGAGGATCTGTGCACCTCATAAACTTTTCCCCAAGCACCACACAGGCTTTGATTAATCCTCAGGTGGTCAAACCCTTCACTGTACACCTAAGACTTCTTTGAAGAAGAACACGAAGTGCTGCAGCTTGGCTACAAACATGGTAAATGTTTTGCAGGTGGCAAAGATTAAATTGATTCGTAGGATTGCTTCACAGACCATGGATATTTAAGGAAATAAGAGGCAGAAAAATGAGTAGTCAACATAGTGCAAGAAAATGAAATCCTTTTACTTTAGCCGCCTTGAACAACGTCTTTCCTGCAAAGAACAAGTCAAGCACTTTGCAGATAAGGAACATAACAGATATGTATAAGAGGAGATATAAAGAAATATTTTTACTTTAAAAGTTATCAGATTTGGATCTGAAAGTCATGGAGAGCTGAAAAATATGCATCCCATGGTACTATTTTTGAAATGCAGACTAGAATGGCACTTTTAAACCCTTAAAATAAGTCCCAGAAATCAAGTAGCACAAATCCCATTTTCTTTTAAAACTTGAGGATGTCATTCTATCTTGTTAAATATTTAATGTTGCAAGATAATTTGAGTTCTTAATAAAAATATTTTAAAATTAAAAAATAATTTGACTTTCTCTACTGCAGGCTCTAATTTGATGTTCCATACTCTAGAAAATGTTTTCAAATTTTCTTTTATTATATGATGAACAGAAAGATTAAGCTAGTGATGGAGAAAATTCAGTAAGTAATATATCAAGGGATTCAAAATAGATGTTTTCATTGTCTGTCTATTTTTGTGTGGTGTCCCAGAATTATATGACAGGAATTGTCAGTCTTAACAACCAATACTAGTATGTTTAGAATCATAGAATAGAATCACAGAATGGTTTGTGTTGGAAGGGACCTTCAAAGCCCACTCAGTCCAACCCCCCTGCAAGGAGCAGGGACATCTCCAACCAGGTCAGGTTGCTCAGAGCTCCGTCCAACCTGGCCTGGAATGTTTCCAGGGATTGGGCATCCACCACCCCTCTGGGAAACCTGGGCCAGTGCCCCACCACCCTTGCTGTAAAATACTTCTTTCTTATATCCAGTCTGAATCTAACTCTTTCTATTTTAAAACCATTATCCCTTATCCTATCACAGTAGACCTTGCTGAAGAGTTTGCCCCCATCTTTCCTGTAGGCCCCCTTTAGGTACTGGAAGGCCACTATAAGTTCTCCCTGAAGCCTTCTCTTCTCCAGGCTGAACAGCCCCAGCTCTCTCAGCCTGTCCTCCCAGGAGAGGTGCTCCAGCCCTCTGATCATCTTCGTGGCCTCCTCTGGACTCGCTCCAACAGCTCCACATCCTTCTTATGTTGGGGGCTCCAGAGCTGGACAAAATACTCCAGGTTGGGTCTCACCAGGGCAGAGTAGAGGGGAAGAATCCCCTCCCTCGACCTGCTGGCCACACTCCTCTTGATGCAGCCCAGGGTGTGGTTGGCTTCTTGCCGTTCAGCACACATTACCAGCTCATGTTGGGCTTCTCGTCCACCATCACTCCCAAGTCCCTCTCCTCAGGGCTGCTCTCAATCCATTCCCCGCCCAGCCTGGATTTGTGCCTGGGATTGCCATGACCCAGGTGCAGGACCTTGCACTTGGCCTGGTTGAACTTCAGGAGGTTGGCACAGGCCCACCTCTCCAGCCTGTCAAGGTCCCTCTGGATGGCATCCCTCCCCTCCAGCATGTCAACGGCACCTCACAGCTTGGTGTCGTCAGCAAACTTGCTGAGGGTGCACTCTATCCCACTGTCCATATCACCGACAAAGATGTTAAACAGGGCTTATCCCAATACCAACCCCCGAGGAACGCCACTCATCAGTGGTTTCCACCTGGACACTGAGCCGTTGACCACCACTCTCTGAGTGCGGCCATCCAGCCAAGTCCTTATCCACCGAGTGGTCCATCTATCCAAATAATTTCTCTCCAGTTTAGAGACAAGGATGTCATGTGGGACAGTGTCAAATGTTTTGCACACGTCCAGGTAGATGATGTCAGTTGCTCAACCATTGTCAGCTGATGCTGTAACTCCATCATAGAATGTCACCAAATTGATCACGCACGATTTGTCCTTACTGAAGCCATTTTGACTGTCACCAATCACCTCCTTATTCTTCCTCGAAATGTGCAAGGTTTACAGCAATGCTATTCCAAGGGAAGATCTGGCAGACAAATGTGACTCTACTTCATCTTTACTGTGAAAAAAAGCAGTGCATTTTTATTTTGTCTTGGGATGACTAAGAAAACGAGAACCCCCTCCACTGCAGGGAAGTCAAATCCTATAGCTGGCTACCTTCTGGCCCCAGTGAGCAAGCAGCAATTTAAGGCAATGTACAGCTTTTCCCATGTACCCTGCTCAATGCCAGCATCACTTTGAGGTGGGATTTGGAGCTGATTCTTCAAGTCTTGCTGCCTGTGTCTAATCATCTACACAAACCTTTCTCCTTCAGTACTAAAGCTGGTGGGGATCTGACACACACAGGAGAAAAGGAGCATAAGGCATTGTCTAATAAGAACGGGTGTAGACAATATTGGCAATAAAAAGCAAAGTAAACTTAACCAAAACAAAGTCCATGTATAAGGATTTATTTTTCATTTTGTTTTTCAATGTATTTTCACATTGTCTAATGATGCCTATTTGGATTAATTCTTCTAGAGGTGGAGTATGATGGTGATGATTACAGATAGCAGAAAAAAAATATAGGAACACCAACTTTTGCAGTGCTTTCTTATCCATGTAGTTCAAAGAAATTGCCAAGCATGTGTATATTTTTGCACCCACTTTACAGACGATAATAATAAGGACTTGTAACTGTTGGCTCAAGTCAGCTTGATTCTTCTGATTTTCTTCAGCTGAGGACCTGCCGAGAGTATTTAAAGGTTGGCTGGAAACTGTAATTTGCAAAGTTGCGTGGGAGAAAGAAAGAGGTGATGGGAGGGGATATAAGTGCAGAGGATGGATGTGAGCTAGGAGTAAAGGCAGAAGGAAATGAGAATTATCTTAGCTTAATGACGAGGTGTCCGAAAGGAAGCTGATAATCTTTAAACATGCCAAAAGCTTGGGGAAAATAAGAGTAATAAACCTTTTTTTTTTTTGGTCTGCTGTAAATTAGAAGGCAATTATGAATTCATATCACATAAAACTCAACTGAGATTAAACATCAGGAAAACCTAATGGACCGTAAGGATGGTTAAGCACTAGAATCTGAGCTTTGTCTTGGGAAGTGCTGAGATATCAGCCATGACTCGTTTTTAAGACCAAGCGAGGAAAACTGGTATCAGGAAAGACATAGTTGAGTCAGCTCTGCCTTTAGCTGGCACTATGAACGAGAGAGTATCCTTACAGGACTAATTTTAAAACTTCTACCTGTGAAGAATCCATTCTGTAAGTAAATACAGTTCTGTTTTAGGAATCGAGCAAGTTTTTGACAATTCAGATAATACACATGTAGTTTTTCAGAAACAAAATATATACTGATTCAGTAAATGAAGCTAAAGTCCTAATCACTTTGAAATTAATCCTCTACTAATTATAAAATGTAATTTTACCCTTAGATTGTGGTGGGGTTTTGCAAACCCTTCGAGGCTTGCCCTTGTAATTTACGGTGTCATCAGAATCCATCTGCAAAAATGCCACCTTTCTTCATATTCATTTTTACAGAATATAAAATCTGCTGATAATTTGAAAAGATGGATGTGAAAAACATCATCAATGAAATTAGCCCTCCCTGTATCTCAGCCATTGTGTTATGAGTTGCCCTGCTAAATTGGTAATGAGATGTTTGAGCTGTGGTTAAACTGTAGTGTAGCTTAACTGCTAGCAGACTGCTTTGTTCTCCATCATTGCCCAACGCAAAAGTGCTGGTGGGGCTGCTGAAGGACGTGCACTCAACTTCAGACAGAAGGGTGTATAGTGCATGTGCTTTCTATGGTAGCCTGTTGATTTTGGGAGACGTCGCGGTTGACTGGAACAAACATGATGCTAGCAGAGAAACACGGATGTGGGTTTTTAAAGTAAGATTGGGTAAGAAAGATGTTGCGTCCTTCCCCATCTGAGCCCTAAAGAATCGCAGCCACGTGAGAGTCCAGTGGCACCACCCTCATGTTTTTCTGAGAAGCGGTGCACCTGTAACATGAAAAACACAGTCCATTTCGCGTGCTGGTGGAGTCCGTGCCACAACCTGACCTGCTGGTGCAAGACAGCTCGCCTGCACAAGCCGCCAAGTTGCCCTTTCACGTCCGCGCAGGGACAGGCTGGCAGGAACCTCTCTCTTCCCTCTGCGCAGACATCGGATTTTCTCCCACACCAAGCGATTGTTTTAGGACAAGAGGAGCACAGTGCACAGGCTTGAGGAAGTTCCTCTTGAGCAGAGCATCTGAGGAAAGGCGGCTTTTATGAGGGAGTTCCCCCACTCTTCCCCCTCCCCACCCCTGTTTCTCACTGAAGGTCCATTATTAATCCTATAGAAAGGGTTATTCATGCCCAAGTGACATCAATCACCTGGCTTGCACAATGCCTGACTGTAAATTATGACATTATCTATGAACGGGAGAACGATGATAATAACAACAGTGATAATAAAGCTCAAGGCACAACATCAATAAGCTGAGAGCCTCCACTAGACCGGTCAGATTTGTTTCCATCATGAAAGGGTGGTTTATTTCTCCCCTCAGTTTGGGGCCCATACATCACCGGGGCTGTCAGGAGTTTCCGTAGGACCAGTGGATGTGGCTGGGAGCAGTGGCTGCCCGACAGCGTTGGGATGCGGGGCTGGGGCAGGAGTTGCTGGGGTGCAGGAGCTGCAAGCATCCTCCCACAGATGGGCACCCTGGCGAGCTGTCCCGCTGCTGCCCTCCGTAAGTCACAACCAGAAGCAAACCGCTGTCACTGAGATGAAAGGCTCCTTTCCTCTGATCTCCCCACTACGAAATTACTTCAGTGCTGCACTGTATTTTATGTCAATACCTATTTTATTTTTCAAAATTGAAAAAGATGTAAGTACATTGTTCTCTGAATTCCTGATGCTGGGGGTAACCTAGCAACTCCCGATGCTGCACGGCGTACAGCAACGTGCTCTCCTGCTGCATGTTCGCCCTAACAAGCGAGCGGTGCTTCAGTTCACTTGCAGATGATTTAGCTAAACTCGTGGTTCTTGTATCCCTTTAATGTCAGCAATGATAAAATTCCCTCCCTCCCCATGCCCTTTCCGTATCCCCATCCTCGACATAACCATGGGAAAAAAAAAAAAAGAGAAATGTGATCAGTAATAGTTTTATTATTTTATTTCGGGCGGCCCTGATTGTCCAAGGGGTCATCCTGGGGAGGAGTGGGGAGGAAGGGGGCTGGAGATGAGGTGTGAAACCCCGCCACGGACCGGCACTACCACTCATCTTCCAGGACTCATGAAGAACTGGAGTATCCTTCAGTTTTCCACTGCTGAGGGCCTTTCTCAGGAAGTGTGTGGTGTCCCAAAAGTGGTGGAGGGAGAGGGGAACCCACCCCTCTTGCACTCCTGCTTTGCCCCATACCGTACAGGTGTCATTTTGGTGCCCTGGACACCGCTGGGGTTGGTGTGTGCATCTCCAGGGTTGTGCCCAGGGGTGGGTGCATGCATAAATCTCTTGGAAGGCGGAAAGGAACATTTTAGACATGCACATCCTAGGGCTTTTCTGGTGGCACAAGGTGCTCTGACATTTCTCTAATCCTATGGCAATCCTGAAAGAAGTCTCACAGATGCTTTAAAATAGCCGACAAACCAGGCCACTGTGGTGATGTGACTGCTACTGGCGAGGCGACGTTGGTGGAGCCCAGAGTATAGGAGAAAATCTGGTAACTCATGTTATTAGAGCTGTCTTGTACAGAGGTATCAACCAAGACAAATTTATGAAGCATGCTAACGTGATCCTGTCAGAAGGGATGGCTAAGATACTTAATTCTATTTTTGTACTTAAGAAACTACACCTGTGGCTCTTTCTTACTTTTTAAAAAATTCAGTGGCATTGGGTATTTTTTTAATCCACATTTAGCCTCATTCATTAATTATAAAGTAAAACTAAGTATTTTCCACAAGTTTGTTTTGTATTGCTTTGCTTTTTTTTTCCTCTCTTTTTTTTCTTTTTCCTTTATTCTCCAAGAGAAAAGAGGAAAAATAAAACACTGAAAAAAAAAAATCCTCAGATACAAAGGCCACCACACTCAAGTCATTGTTTGGTGAAACATCAGAAGATTCAGAGAGTTCCTCTGGCACTTTTGGAGCTGGATACAATCCTTTGAATACCTGTGCTATGTTTATTTCTACTAAAAATGAAAGTGGATGTGGTAGAAGAAGAGAATATTTCATTGGTGATATGTCTTTCCAGATGTAAATATTCTACGAGGGGAGAAAGCATTTTCCTCTCCGGTGGCATTTGTTGCCACTGGCATTCCCATAAATCTCTCTTTTCAGGTTCACAACAGTATTGTGATATTACATCTCCTGTCTTAGCAGTGAATACAGAATTAATCTGAGTTTACTGGTACGGAGGTAAAACACAGCTGACCCAGATTCCGCATTTACTTTGTTTTAACCGTATAAAAAGGACCTTAAATTGTTAATAAGCAAATTACATGTGCACCCCTTTTACACAGGCAAAACTGGGTAAGGCTTCATTTGAAAGAATCAGTATAAATAGTTCTTTTTCCCCCCATCTGATGCTCACTACTCAAACTCACAAGTTTTACACATTTTATTGTAAAAGCCGGTGCACATTGGGATAATAAAAGTTCAGTAAATAAGCATATCCCAGCTTGATTTCTCAATGACTGTGATTTGTGCTGAATAACAAACGACCCGTTTCATTAAGCCTGTTGCCACTGACCGACTGACAAGATGGTAAATATTATTGCTAATGCAGCGTACCATGGCGATACCAGGAGGGTGACAACTCTGAAAAGCGTGAATACAATGTACAGTCTGTCTGGTAAATGGCCAAGGGGTAATCTTAGTCCTGAAATCAAAAAAAAAAAAAAAAAAAAAAAAAAGAAGGAGAAAAGAAAAAGAAGAATGCGTGTGGCTTTGCAAGATCCTGAGTATTTTGGGAGGTGGGGGTCCCCCGTACTGCTCCTTTCAGACACGTTTGAAATCTAAAGTAGCACATGATGAGAAAAGGAGCATTTGTGTTTCTGTATCAAAGTGCCACAAAAGTACAAACGGCAGCAAAGCCAAGACCACCCACGGGGAGAGGGTCCTTGTTAGAGCGGCTGCCAGCTGACCTGTGCACCAGAGGATGGCTGTTGCTGAGGCGATGGGACGAGGGCCGAGCTGGGTGACCACATTCCCTCTTCTCAACAACCCTTCAGGGCAGGAGTTCATAAAACATTAATTTATTTTTCTTTCAACTTTCTTTTTTTTCTTTCTTTTCTCTCTTCCTTCCTTCCTTCCTTTCTTCCTTTTTCTTTCTTTCTTTCTTTCTTTCTTTCTTTCTTTCTTTCTTCCTTTCTTCCTTTCTTTTTCTTTTTTTTCCTTTCTTTTTTTCTTTCTCATCTTTTCTGTAAAGGAAAAACTTAATAAAATTCTTTTTATGATATGATATTTGGTCTGACAGTGATAGAAGGGAAGAAATGGAGGGGGAATAAGGTTGGATACAGAGCTTAACCAGCATAGACGTACTTTCAGACATTATTCTATCAAACTCTACTATTTCAATTATTTCCTAATGTTTCCAAGTCTCTTTGGGAGCACGATAACGGCAAAACCTAGCCAGAGCAACATGAAATCATGTGGGAGGCATGCCTAAAACATAAAAGCTAAGCTTTATCCGAGTTAGCAAATTGAGAATCAGGCAAAATGTGGGCAGTTTTGGTTATGGCCACAAATATGGCAAATCAGATGTCCTGCAGACGACATGTAATTGGCGGTGCTTTCAGTGCCGCCATCAGTACATCGGTACCCGGTGAGGCTGTGCACATCACCAGCCCTGTAATTGCGGAGGCTGGTCTGGCCTTGGTCCAGCGGGCTATTCAGGCTTTGTGGCAGCTAGCAAACAGCTCAAGTTCAGACTTGCTCAATCCCCTTGTTCAAAAAGAGCCTTTTTTTTTTTTTCTGCTGCTGACATGCCCTCAGATTCCTCTGCCGTGCTGCCTCCCAGGGATGAGCAGAGCAAGCAGCAGGGAGGGAGCCCAGGATCAGGGTGCAAAGGTCTGAAATTTGGGCTCCCTCCCCCAGAGAGGCCCCTGGAGTACGGATATACTTGACATCCTCATGAAAGGAAAAAAAAATACCTGTGTGAAATAAAAGCAAGCAAAAGAAAACACAACAACAAAATGCATTAGGCTACACATGATCCAAAACAAAGCGCTTTTCCCCAGTGGAGCATTTTGTGAGAATCACAACTCCAGATGAGTCAGAGAAGCCTGTCGAGAGAAACTTTCAGACAAGCAACGCTTGACAGCTTTATGTTCCTTGGAAACAAAGATCCACAGGTTTTCAGACGTGTTTGCAAAACTTTCAGAGGCAGTCTGGTCTCCTCTTTGCCCTTCACGCTTCAAAGCACATCCAGAGCCCTCTGGGTAGTCGGGGTTGGGTGGCCCTACAACACTGGGGAAGGGATACCAGCTGCGGAACGGCTCACAGAAAGAATCAGTGAAACCATAAATTTCATAATCAACTCTAGCTATGAAGGTGCACGGTACAATTCAGGTCCATTGGCCGAAAGAGAATTAGACTTGCAGTTGGCTTCCAGGGCGGATGGGGCTGCCGAAGCCTTGGCATGTGTGGAGAGGAGTCTGCAGCAGAGTGGGACAAAATGTTGTGGTTTTGGCTCACTGGCACACCAAAATAACGTCAGGGAAGGGGAAAAATTGTGTAGCTGGAACAGAAGGAGGGGGCTTTTCAGATATTTTTCAACTCAGCAAAGGCAGGAAACCCTGCTTTGGGCAGTGCTCTGCATGTGGTTCAATGTTAACAGTAATTTTCCTTCATGTTGTGTTATGCTGTTCATGTTAGTTCATTAATGAAAATTGCAATTTCTAAATGAAAGGTGAAAAGTTTCATTTTTTAATTATAGAAATGAAGTGTTTTTATGGAATGAATGTACTCTTCATTTTCTCATTTCTTTGCTGTAGCCATTTTCAATCTGCCATTAGTGTTTTCAGTGTATCAACACTTGATCCTTTTATTTTTTGGTTTTTTTTTTACGTTTTTCTGTCCTACTCTTGGTCAGAAAATTATAGCAAGCTCATGGAGAGATGGCTAGAAGGGCTGTGCAGGTTATGGTGGAGGAAAGCTACACATGGATTGAGCAACTCTACTGCAGTAAATAGTAATGTGGATTTCAAGGCAAGTGAACCCTGACAGCTAAGAAAAAAATGCTACTGCTAAAGCAGGCGTTCAGGGCAGGCATGTTAATGAGTTACCACTCAAAGCAAGTTAGCTGCGATGAGCTGGGTTTGAACCTGGCCAGCCTGTGCCTCAGCGTTGCTGGTTGATGTCCCGAAATGCAGGATAAACTCTGACCGCTGCCTTGGACGGGGCAGTGATGTCCCTGCAAGGAGACCTGCAGACACCTTGCCGCACAGACCTCCTTCTCCCGACGAGCTTCTTGTCAGGGAGAGGATTTCCATTGCGAGAGACAAATCACTTCCAACATTTGCACAAAATATTCAATTTCTTTCCTCTCATTACCGCTGAATGTCTATTTCCCTGTGTTTTATAAAAGGCTTTGTAAGTAACTCTCCAGCATTTTATTTCTCATCAAACATTAGTTTTAGAAGAGAGGAAACCATTCCTTGAGGAGACAAATTTCAAAGCCTGGCCTGATATTTCTTTTCACTTTTTTTTTTTTTTTTTTTTTTTTTTTTTACCACTCAGCAAAATACAGTGGAAACAATCTGAGGGAAAGAAGTGGTTAGGACCTATTTTCAAAACCTGTCGTAGGAAAAGACTGCTGAGTGCTAGACATATATTTTTTCAAATTATTTTGAAATGATTGTTTTAGATGAGTGTGGCAACCTGTTCTGTGCTTCTGTGCCTCCAAATCTGGATAACGAGCTCTCAGATGGTGGGTAATGAGCTATCACTGGGCTGACACTGGTTACCCTACAACAATTTTTACAGTTAAAAGCAAGGAGACATGTAAGGAGAGATATAAGGACTTTCTCCCCCAAAAGGAATGCTTTTCCTCCTGCTAGATTCAGATACAAGTCATGGTGATCAACTTATTCATAGCCTCCAGTCTCAGTTATTGTCATTCATTATACCTGGGCATGAAACCTCTACCCTTAAAAAAGCCACAGCCAACTCAGCTGCAGGTCACCCATCAGCAGGAGTGATGGTGATCCTGTCACATCCTCATTCTCAGGTCAAACCCAAGGTTTTCCCCTTGGTCCCTGAGGTGAGGGCTTGAGCAGACCCCGCTGCCCAGTCACACCCCCTTATCACAGCTTTGTTCTGCTGGGACAGTGCAGGCACGGGCACCATCTTCAAGAAAGGAGAGGTAGATACCATCGTTATATGTATGTTTTGCAGTTTTTGAAACGCTTACCCAATCTGAAAGCATAAAACGATTGTGGGAGGTGGGAGACACAGGCTCCCTTCACCTGGAAAGAAAGAATACGTTTGGATTTTTAACAAATCCAGTATTTTTTTTTTTTTACCTACACAAGCACTAGGAGATATGGTACATGGGAAATAACACATGATACAATTTCCTTTGCAATTTGGCTGGTTTAAACCATTCTGCTCACCAGAAAGAGAGGTCTTGAAATTCTCCCAAGTCATTCAGTATGCGTGCAAAACTGAACAAATATCTTTTCTCTGTATTTGAAATGAGGGCAAATTATAAAGAAAAATACACGTGTTTACTGAAAAGTTGATACCTACGAAATTTTGCAGGTGGATGTGCTAGATCAGCTTCTAACTCGTGAATCTTGGGCATTAAAATAATGAGTCTGTTATTTCATAACTCACAGGTGTAGTTTTCTTATCTTTCACACTGTTTTACAATGTGAAGCAGAGCTGACTGGGTGCCAGACTTTACAACAAGCTCACACCAGAATATTTGTTGTAGCTCATGTTGACGTGTAGGTGTGAGGGAACACTAAGAAATTGGTGGATAAGGGATGAGCAACTAAACTGGAGAGACATGAGTTTGACAGATTGGCCACTCTGTGGGTAAGGAATTGGCTGGATGGCCACAGTCAAAGAGTTGTGGTCAATGGCTTGACGTCCAAGTGGAGACTGGTGATGAGTGGTGTTCCTCAGAGGTTGGTATTGGGCCCGGCCCTGTTCAACATCTTTGTCGGCGACATGAACAGTGGGATAGAGTGCACCCTCAGCAGGTTCACCAATGAAACCAAGCTGTGTGGTGTGGTTGACACACTGGAGGGGAGGGATGCCATCCAGAGGGACCTTGACAGGCTGGAGAGGTGGGCCCGTGCCAACCTCCTGAAGTTCAATCAGGCCAACTGCAAGGTCCTCCACATGGGTTGGGGCAATTCCTGGTACAAATCCAGGCTGGGCGGAGAATGGATTGAGAGCAGACCTGAGGAGAAGAATTTGGGAGTGCTGGTGGATGAGAAGCTCAACATGAACCAGCAATGCGCCCTTGCAGCCAGAAAGCCAACCGCATCCTGGGCTGCATCGAGAGCAGTGTGGCCAGCAGGTCGAGGGAGGTGATTCTGCCCCTCCACTCTGTTCTGGTGAGACCCCACCTGGAGTACTGTGTCCAGTTCTGGAGCCCCCAACACAAGAAGGACATGGACCAGTTGGAGAAGGTCCAGAGGAGGGCCACAAAGATGATGAGAGGGCTGGAGCAGCTCTGCTGTGAGGCCAGGCTGAGAGAGTTGGGCCTGTTCAGCCTGGAGAAGAGGAGGTTCCAGGAAGATCTTATAGCGGCCTTCCAGTACCTAAAAGGGACCTACAGAAAGGACGAGGAGAAACTCTTTAGCAGAGTCTGTTGCGATAGGATCAGGAGTAATGGCTTTAGACTAGAAGGAGGTAGATTCAGTCGATATAAAGAATAATTTTTTTATGATGAAAACTGTGAACCACTGGGCTAGGTTTCCCAGAGAGGTGGTTGATGCCCCATCCCTGGAAACATTCAAGGCCAGGTTGACAGGGCTCTGAGCAACCTGATCTGGTTGGAGATGTCCCTGCTCCTTGCAGGGGGTTGCACTGGATGATCTTTAGGTCCCTTCCAACCCAAACCATTCTATGATTCTAAAAAGCATGATTTTTTAAATTGTGATGTAACTAAAATGGAATAGTTCTTCTTCTAAAGGAGAAAACATAAGTAAAAGAAGAAATAATGATCTACCTGTTTGTATGGATTCCAAAGTTATTAAAGCTGTCACTCTGAAACACACACAACCCTCTCATACTTTCTGTGTATGTTTTAAAAAGACATCTAATGGAAAACACTAGTGCAATGAAGATCTTAAAAAGTGTGTAGTTATTAAGGAATTATACAATAACAGTTGCAACACAATTCCACTTAATTATAGTCCTATATTACCTTTTTAAAACTGTAATCCATAGTTATTCTGTACACCTTTCTGTAAGAATACTAAGCATGTCTTTACCTACAAGCATATGTCTTCTGAATTATCTCCACACAGTAGGTCAGAAAGATGAGTATAAACCCCCTATTGAGGTTTCCAGATTATTTTGTACCACTTAAAATTCCTTCCCTCCCCATTTTCTTTTCTTGTCTCTTTAGATCATCTCTTATTCACTCACGGTGCCTACTAACAGTGGAGCCACCTGTTCCCTAAATTGAAGAGAAGCATGGCGACAAGTATGGGCGAGTTTATCAGGTGCAACATCAATATAGCATCACGGCACGTGTCTCTCTTGATGTAGGCTCTGGATGACATCCATTCCATATGCGGTCGACTTCTGTGCAATCCGAACAATGCCATACGGGATTCCCGTGTATCACTTAGAGACACTTAAATAAGACATGGGATGGACGGTGCTGCAGAACAGCAGCCTTCTCCAGGAATACGCCTGAGGTTTCATAGTGAGGATGCAGGATTTGAGCCTGCAAGTGCTGAAATGTGACAGATTCACTTCAAAAATATGCATATTTACATGTTTTTTTTTTTATCAAGTTTTAGCACCCAATTTTCTAGGAAGTAATCCCAAAATAACTCTTTCTTTTTTATCTTTCTTCAGTTTCCTTTCCTTCCTACTCACCTGTCTCTACCTATGTCTTCAGTTCCTGAAAATACATGTAATTTTAATAATTTAGTCTGGCTTTCTGCTTTACGTACATCTTCTGTTCTTTCATGCATTTTTTTTCCTGAATGCCCTTCTCCTTTTGCTTTCTTTCCTTTCAAAGGTTTCTCATGGTCTGGTATTTCCCTGTGTGCACCTATGTTTACTCCTACATCACCCAGTTTCTCTGAGGTTCTTTCTGACTTTAGTTCTCTGTGGTCTTCAATCTCTCCCTGTCAGAGAGACAATTGTGCCACCTTCTCAATATTTGGGTTTTTTTTTCCTCCTGCTTCATCTCCTCCTTCTCCTCATCTACACTCCCTTTACATTACTCTTATCTATTTTTTATGCCCCTGTAGATCCCTTTCTTTTTCTTCCTCTCCTCTGCAACTTTCTGCTTTCTGAGTGTTTCACATTCCTTTTGTTCTTGTCGCTTCAGGTCCTACTGGTCCTTCCCTAGCCGTTCTGTACATCCATCGCTCTCTGCCCCATTTTGTGATGTTTCATCCAGGTTGAAGACAGTCTGCTGTCTCTCCTCCAATTCAGAATGAAGCAAAACAAATAAAAATGAAAAATACATAGTTTGCGTTAACCTTACCTGCTTTCACAGGTGTATAGGATAATATGCCAATATTCACAGAGAAATATTTATATGACAGCCCTGGACTAGATGGAAAAGGTAGACTTGATGAGACAGGGGGACTTCATCTGTAGATTCTCTTTATGTACAAAATGAAATAGACACAAATACTTACACAGGCTCAGGTTCCCTTTATGTACAATCTAATTTAAAACTAAACGAGCTGTAAGGGCCTTTTTGGCCAATAAAGAGAAGTAACTGCCCTCCAGGTCCACGTCCCAAGACAGGTGAAGCCTAAGACAAGTGAAATCTGCTGTCTGAGGGAAGTACTTGTACTCCAGAGCTTAAGGATGGCAAGTTTAGAAGTAAATTTTGAACTTACTTACTTACTTACATGAATCTTGGTACAGTGGCTAACTTTTGGCAGATCACTTTTCAAATAACAGATCACTCTAACATGTGTACGTATTTAAGATACTGCTCATTTTCACTCATACTTAATTTTTTATACATACATAATACATACCCATTTTTCACATTATCAGAAAAGTTTACTCCAGAGTACAGATATACAGAAATATGTATTACTATAATACATATTGTAGTTATCAGATTTTACAATAGTTTTCCAGTCATTTCAGAATTGGTATATACTATTAGAAACAGTGCAATGTGGAAGTAATGTATGTTGAAATGGAAATATTTGTTTTGAAGAAGAAATGTCAAGAATGTATGCAGCCACTTGATCTTTTATGCTCAAGTATTGGTCAGTGATTAGGGCTGGTCAAGATGAAAACTCATATTTACAAAATATTTTGAAGTTTTTTAAATTTTAAAATATACTCTTCCCCCCACCCCCCTATATCCAATGCACCATAAAAACTGAATCTGCCAGTGAAAATTTTAGTAATGAGTTAGAAAAATTATTCTTTAACATCCTCATTTCCTATTTACTTGCAGAAGGTAATTTGCTGAATGTTGTCTGAGTGAGTTCACAGAATGAGTAAACTCCAGGTACCAGTCATAATTTTTCTGTCTGCCTGTCTCTGAAACTATGAAGAGGTGCCGCAAATGTAGCGGTAGGTGGTCATCTCCATGCTGACTGCATTTAAGAAAGAAAACTACTACTTCTTGCTTGAAGGGTGTTTTCAGGAATATGTAAAAGAAATGTGGGATCCTCATTCCATGAACATGCAAACATTTCTGTTGCTGATATTCACCTGCTATTCAGTTATTTTTTACTTTTTCTGCTGATTTATTTTTCCATATGCAAATTCTTTTGCTTCAGAGAGTAATTTTATTTTATTTTGGGACATCTTTAATTTTCAAGTGACCTTCCCTCCTTCAGTGTACATGCATTTATGCTACAGGTTTTGCATTCTCCAAGCTCTGGAGACCTTTATGTAGTTACAGGTAATATAGCTCTAACAGGAACAAAAACAGAGACAAACCCGACAATCCCAAACTTTACCAACACACTAGTGTCATGGGCAATCTTGTGTCACAGACACGGCGCCCTTCTGTTTCAGATTTTTTAAGCCTCTGTACCATTCAGGGATGGCTGAAATCTCTAGACGTGGGGAACCCACTTACTTTTAGTTCTTCATGTTCTGAGAAAGTAATTTTCCAGGATTCTCATTCAAATATGCCATTTGCCTCAGTGTGTGGAAGGTTATAGTTTTAGATGCCCTTCCCTGACGTCTTTGTCTTCACTTGTCTCTGAATCCCACTTGCTGATTACCTTAAATTAACTTTTCTTTTTAAAACCATTTTAGATCTATCCCAGTCAAAGGAAATGATTGGAACGCTCAAGAAATTGCAACTGGAGATATAACAGCCTCTGGAGAGGATACAGCTCATTTTCTACCCTAGCATGGTTCTTAAATATCATGAAGATTTCAGGGGACTCCCTACCCTGCTATGGAGCTGATGCTGGAAATAAAAAAAAAAATATGGGAATGAACTGGGTCATTCAGTGCTGGGCTGGGCCCAAATTCAAGGTTTTCTGTGCCCTGTTTTCTGGTTTGGTCCTAAGCAAACTGGTGAGCCAGCCCTGCTTGAAGTTATAACACGGGAAAATAATATCTATAGCATGCACATATACTATTTACATAGCAACTTCCATAGCAAGCCTTCAGTGTAGTGGACTGGTGAGCACCAAACCTGGACACATCAATTTTTTTCACCTCTCTCTGACTTTGTAGCAATCAGTATTATCTTCCAAAGACAAAGTCTGGCATAGTAGCAACCCATGAAGAATAGACATTTTGGAAGCCTGAAAAAAATTTGCCTGTTTGTGAACCAGTGTCATATTTAAGTCTTTTTCTTTTTCTCCAAAATAAACACTTTCAGCAAGAACAATGTAAGCGGTTAACTGGAGGTCCTTTTGCTTCAACTAAGGGCAGGTCTACCCAACACACTGGAAGGATCTACCCTTATTTTAGTTTGGAGTTGCAAGTCAGACCTTCATCTTTCTACATGATTACAATCTATTTCCACATTATGTTTCAGAATATGAATGTCTAACATACAGAGTGAACTGGTGAGGGATTTTGGTCTTGTTAATGTCAGTTTTGTAATTGATTGCTGCAGAATTTTACCTCTGATATTTAAGGAGGCAATTAATAGAGCTCCTGTCCTGTTCCTAGAGCCTCGCTAGGAACTCAGTACTACAGAAAGTAAGTTCATATATTAACATGTTTTTATTTCAACAGCAAATTTATTCAGCTCAGCTTTGCTAGCGTTTTTATCGGTAGGGCCATGTCACCTTCTCTTTTTCACACAAGGGCTATTAAGAAACTCAGAGTCCTTCAAGTGACCCTACATACATTTCTAAATACATTTATAAAGGACAAAGACTCTCACATGAGACACAAGTCCAGTGAAACCAAGTTTCCTTAGAAGTTGGCCATTCTCTTTGTTGATGTTCTTGCCATTTGCTTCACTTTCCCTTTGCTGTGTTAGGAAATATTACAAAACCCTCACACCAGGATGACAACCCTGAGCCTAAATTTACAGCTATTTCCTGAACCAGTGCGGCCAACTTCTTAGCCCAGGAGCTTGGAAAGCAAATTATGATTGTATTTGAGCATAACCAAAATCCTAATCCTGTAATTTTTATTTGTCCACAGCTGGGTTTCTGAACTCTGGCTAAAACATCACCAGACTTCAACATCACTACACACTGAGAATGAACAACTCTTTGGAGGTTTTAGGTTGGCAGTACCTGTTATTAGTGTCTCTGCATCTCAAAATCAGCTAATGCTGGCGTGCTAGGCATCGTTTCAGACAGGCAGTACTTATGGACATGCTTGCGTTGCAGTCTTGACAAATTTGAAACAACCTTTAAAACTCAGCATGGAATTTTGGACCTGTGTATGTTTGAATCAAAAATGTGCAAGTAGAATCCCTTACAAATACAAAATGTTGACTTCAGGAACAAACGTGTCTACTAATGAGCTCCGGATTCTATTATTTTGCATTTGCAAACAGCAGAGTCACAATTAATTGCTGGGATAACTCTGCAAATGCAGTTCCTGAGGGTGAATTGTGTCTAAAGACTGCCTGTTTCTGCTTGTGCGTATGCCAGCTCGTGAGAAGAGAGAACCAGGGAGAGAGAAAATTAATTGTTATGTTCTCGCTGTTCCAGCCTGTACTGCATTGCCTCCTCTGCTTCTTCTGATGCTGTGCAGAAACCATTAGATGTGGAGTAATGGAATCAGAGCAGCAAGGGCTCCAGCAAGGCTGGACTCGTGGGCACGGCAGATTGGGCTGCAGTAACATGTCGAAATATTGAGCTCCAGGAAGTTTATGAATGGCTAGGGGATGCTGCTCTTTGCTTGTAGCTCAGATTCCCTTAGGTTTTACACTCCTAATTTTGTTTTGTTTTGTTTTAATATTACAGAATGCTTACTTTGCTCATAAGGGTAGTCAGTTTAACATAAACAAAACCGAACAAGCAAGAAAAATAAGCTTCTATCAGTCAACAATAACAAATGTATTAAATGTCAACTAACCCATGGAAAAACCTAGGGATAAATCAATTTTTAGCACTTAGTAAACACTGAACTACTTGCATAAAATTAAATATTCAAGATAGTGATTTGTGAGTGTGTACCAAGATGGTGTGAATGTGGCCATGAGGTACGAAATGTTGCCTGCACTGAAGAAGTCAGTCACCCCAAGCCAAGTACCGAGGTGAGGTACCCGCCTCCTGGCTGGGATGCGCAGGGCAGCATGGGGCCAGACAGCCAGGCAGCATGACCTACGTGCTGTAGATGCTGCATTGCTCCTGAACTCATGTTGTTTACCCAGAGCCCCAAGGAGAATGGTGCAGGATGACGCTGATATTCTGTGACGGCTTAAGAAACTAAACTGTTGGTCTTGCATCTCCCAGGCTAATACATCGACTTCAGTGAAGCTGAGCTTTCAGCCTTTGTATGGAGATCAGTATGTGCCTTTTCATGGGAGACAGGACTTAAAAAAAGTTAATGAAAAAGGCAGCAGAAGAAATACTCATATGTGTTTCCTAGAAGTACATCCTATCTATGGCAGAAAGTCGAGTCTAACTATCTGCAAATGTTTATGATTGTGAGGTACATAAACTGACAATACATTTATTACAAGTTGAGGTAAGTATAAAAAGATCCATGAAAAACAAAATAAAAGAAACTACCCCCATAAAGCACCCCTTTAGTTCCTTTTTCTTGTAGAACACATAATATGTGTTTTAAGAAAATATATTACATTGGCGGTGTACCCTGACCATCTTCTGTCGAATGGGTGGACTGCAGAACTAGAGATGCGATATCGTGTCTTCTTCCATTCTCTTATTCACAAAGATGTCAGCGAGGATGAGATGTAAAGTTAAACTGCCACTCTTCCAGCACTTCTCTAGCTCTGCCACAACCTTAGCATCTAAGCACTGCGTACATTGCGTTTATGAGCTTAAAAAATGCCGATCTTGCACTTTCACCCGCCTTAGGAACTACTAGGGGAGAAGTGGACAACCACAAAACATCGAGTAACAAATCTCATTAAAATGCACGAGGGGTATTGAGGTTCCTAATTCTGTTACGGCACAGACAGTGAGTTCATTTGTGTTAGTCAGCTTCCCACTCCGCAGTTAAACAAACCGGTGAACAGAAATTTGTGTGGCAGCGGAAGGAGGTTCTAAGATGATCATGCAGGCAGAAAAATGACAGGCCAATGTTTCTTAAGAAAAACACAAACTCCAGCCCTTTCCTTGCCTTCCCATGAATTCCCACTAGTTTGGAGTCTACATATATGGGTGAATAGTTTCTGCCTTTCCTAAACCTTTAATTCAACAGCTTGGTTCGGAGGCCAACATGATACATTTGTCCCTGTGTCTGGCTCTTGCAAAATACGCCTGATGTGGAGAGGAGCTGAGTAAGCCCCAGCAGATTTGTCCTGCCTCTTTCTATATTAATACACCTCACTGTCCCCAGAGCTGCCCTTTACAATGATTACTAGATCAAATAACTTACTGTGTTTTCCTCCACTGGCACCACCACAGGATTTTCCCTGCTGATTTGATTAACCTATCATACCGCTCTGAAATTTAAACAAAAAACCCTTTTAGATAATGACGCAACCTGAGTTCCAGGCCTTTAGCCACCGTGGCATCCATCTGCTCTTTGTAAGAACCACTTTCCCTGAAGGGAGATCATGTGTTGAGGCTGAATCTACCACCTGCCACTTTTCTCAGGAAAAAACCCCCGTTCACTCCATGCTATGAATCAATACTATCAGCTTTATAGAAGAACTAAGGATTGTGCGATTAACTGGTTTGGCTTTCTGAGGACTAATCCTCATAGGTAAGGGATAGGATATGAGGATGCACGGAGCAGAGGAGCAGGAATATTACTCATTTTTTGGTTTGTGATTGCCTCCAACAGTGTAAGACGTAGTCATCCTGCGGTTCTGAC
Source organism: Chlamydotis macqueenii (assembly GCF_036417535.1). Taxonomy (NCBI): domain Eukaryota; kingdom Metazoa; phylum Chordata; class Aves; order Otidiformes; family Otididae; genus Chlamydotis; species Chlamydotis macqueenii. Next base: position 78,429,285 of record NC_141593.1, on the reverse strand, counting down.
CATGAGGTTACGACTTCATGACTATTTCTACCGTGCTTTCTGGCTCTGTCAGTGCTGCAAGGACTCAGTTTTACGCTGATCCACCTACAAAAATGCAGCCCGACCATATATTGAAGTGCTTTAGTAAATCCTTCACATACAACATGATGGCTTGGCACGGTTAGACATCATACAGGATTAGTAGTTACCTCAAATGGGGAGCTCTTGAGAGGAGAACTTAACTTTCTAGTATTTCATGGGATTTCTGTAAGGTTTTAGTCATGAATCCTCCAAGGCTGAGTGTCCTGAAAGTCTTCATGTGATTTGGATTCATGAACAGGAACAGCTTTGAATTAGGGACTTTATCACTGGAATAAAGTGGAATTTTAAGCCTGTGGTGACTTGACAAATCTTTGCCCATTCTTCACTAGAGTGACATAAAAAATGGCTCTCTCATACCTTTGTCAACCCATTTCCTTACAACCTTAATTATTTAGATGGCCAAATATGTTAAACAGAGAGATATCAAACACTCTTAAAATCTTTAAATCTACCAAAATGGTACAACTCAATGAGTCATATTTGGAATATCATTGTCTATATGCAATTCCATTTCATTCAGAATCACTGGATAAACTTGTATCTTGAAAATATCTCAGTAAAAAAATTGAATTAAATAGTACTTAGCAGTTTATTTCTGAGATACCTATTGAAGAGTCTTCCTTAATATAAAGTGGGATGCAGAGAGGCTCTCATTTCTTGGCTTAAGATCTTATCTTCTTTACCAGTCCACCTTAACTTCCTCACCGGTACTACCAAAAAAGGAAGAAGTTGACCCACGGGGAGATTTTCTTTCCTCTTCCTGCTGTCTGTAATTTGAGAAAATATATTGGATTAGTCAGACTACCAGAGTGATTTTTTATATGAAAACCTATTTTATTAATTCATTTACTGAAAGGCCTAGATTAATAACAATGAGTTATGGCCTCCTAAATCAACTAAGTTAATAATCTACACCCTAGCAGAAAACAGCTCTTATGTGAGCTGAGTTCCTCTGTAGAAGTGCTTATCACCTTCTGTGAAAAACGTTCAGGATTTCTTACACCAGACTCTCGTATAGTGCTTAAAATTACGTGGTCTGAGTCCAGGCTGGAAGCCAGAAGAGACTTACGGTACTAATGGGACTTGAGATCTCCAGCAGGCTATGTAGTTTTTTTTCCCCAGATGTTGGATTCAGAAGATACAGAAAATCTAGGTATTTCATTACTAACAAAGACTTAGCATCAAGGAATCAAATGCAAATGTAATAATAATAATATCTTAAATACTGTGTTCTTCATTTCATCCAAATATCCAAGTTGGCTTTGTTGGGACAGGGTGCTGTCTTTCCCCTTCTACCTCTGCCTTAATATGCCTAACAAAAACCCAACTTATCCCAGAAGAAATGACAGACTTTGTCCTTCAAGGGTAAAACTGTCCCATCAGAGCCAATTTGCAGCCTTGGTTCAGAGACTCCATGTATCACGGCAATACCAACCCATGCAAAATCACTTGCAGAAGCCTACTGCCTACTTATGGGGCAATACAGGGCTGAACCGACAAAATAATTGCATTTGCTTACTTGACTAAAGAAATTTTTTTCACTTAATTTCAACACTGTAAATGCACAAATTGAAGAGATGTGCCATAATGCCAGTTTGCTGATGTCATTTTTGCCCATAGGGAAAGAGGCAAAGGCCTTTTTTCCTATGTCATACAAACAAATATTAAATACAAACAGCAATCTTTCAACTGTTGAGAAATCTACACTTCCAAGCTTCTTAAAAGCTTTTTAGTAAAAATAATCTCGAAATAAATGATCGTAATGAGTTATTACTGCCCCTGTTCCAATATTCTGGGGGAAGTAGTGCTGTATTGTGTAAGTAGTCATACTGAGCAGAAAAATCCATCACACTCGAACGTATTTGATGTAGATAATAATTTTTATTGCTTCAGTTTAAATTAATGGTTACAAAGTGTCGTAGTTCAGCCCCATCAGGACCAGACTATGCAGTCTCTCTCTCACTCCCTCCACCCTCCGAGAGAGCAAGGGGAGATGATATAAGGAAAAACGGCTCGAGGTTTGAGATAAGGACAGGGAGAGATCCTCAAAGTTACCGTTATGGGCAAAACAGACTCGACTTGGGGAAAACTATTCATTTATTTCTAAAACTAGCAGGAGAATGAGACAGAGAACAAGATAACCTCCCTACATCCCTCCCTCTTCCCAGGCTTAACATTATCTCTACTTCCTTCCCCCCCTGAGCGGCACCGGGGGAAGAGGGAACGGGGGTTGCGGTCAGTTCATCACGCCTTGTTTTACACTGCTACTTCGTCGTCAGGGGAAGAACTCCTTACATTCCTCCTCTGCTCCTTCATAAGGTCCCTCCCACGGGCCACAGTCCTTCGTGAAACTGCTCCGGCGTGGCTCATCTCTTCCATGGGGTGCAGTCCCTCTAGAACAGCTGTCCCAGCGGGCCCTCCACAGGCCACAGCCTCCTTCAGGTCTCCACCTGCTCCTGCGTGGGGTCCTCCCCGGGCTGCGGGTGAATCTCTGCCCCTCCATGGACCTCCATGGGCTGCAGGGGGACAACCCGCTCCGCCATGGTCATCACCACAGGCTGCAGGGGAATCTTGGCCAGGAGCCACATTACTGCTCCCCCTCCTTCTTCACTGACTCACAACAGGCTGGCAGATGCCTCTCAGGATCCTTTTTACATGTTATTCACTTCTCATCTCCTCTCCACTTCTTGCAGTCAGGCCGGGCCGAGTTGGGCCCAGTTGGCCGCCTGGCGGGAGGCCAGAGGGTGAGGCCTGCAAGGCCCACAAGGCTCGCGCCTCCCCGTCTCTGCCCCTGCTCAGCTGCTTCACATCTTCTCTCCCTTTTTTTTCTGTTTTCCCCTTCTTAAATACATTATCGCATTATCACGGAACATTCTGCTACCAATTGGCTTGGCCTTGGCCAGCAGCGGGTCCAGCTTGGCCCAGCTGAGTCCACTGAACAAAAGGGAGAAACTTCCAGCAGTTTCCTACAGAAGCTAACGCCTTAGGCTCCCTGTTTACTAAACAAAACCAGAACTTTGTTGCCAGAAAATCACATTAAAAGAAATACAAGTAAACAAACCTCTGCCAGAGTAAAATGTTAAATTGATGTGGAAAAGTGAGGTTAATGTACAAATGAAGAGTGTGGGGAAGTGTTCCTGTTTATATGTGATGGATAGATATTTTGCCTCAGTATTTTTTGCCTCAGTCTTCACCGATAAGGGCTCTTGTCTCGCCACCCAAGCTGTGGAAGGCACAAGCAGGGACTGGGAGGATGAAGAACTGCCCACTGTACTGGAAGAGCAGATTCGGGAACATCTGAGGAACCTGAAGGTGCACAAGTCCATGAAGTGGATCCATGGGTCCTGAGGGAACTGGTGGATGAAGTTGCCAAGCCGTTGGCCATCGTATTTGAGAAGTCATGGCGATCTGGTGAGGTCCCCGATGACTAGAAGAGAGGGAACATAACCCCCATTTTTAAAAAGGGGAACAAGGAGGACCTGGGCAACTACAGGCCGGTCAGCCTCACCTCTGTGCCTGGCAAGGTCATGGAGCAGATCCTCCTGGAAACCGTGCTAAGGCACATGGAGAGCAAGGAGGTGGTTGGTGACAGCCAGCATGGCTTCACCAAGGGCAGATTGTGCCTGACCAATTTGGTGGCCTTCTGTGACGGGGTGACAGCATCGGTGGACAAGGGATGAGCAACGGATATCATCTGCCTGGACTTGTGCAAGGCATTTGACACTGTCCTGCACGACATCCTTCTCTCTAAACTAGAGAGACATGGGTTTGATGGACGGACTGCTCAATGGATAAGGAATTGGCTGGATGGCCCCACGCAGAGAGTGGTGGTCAACGACTCAATGTCCAAGTGCAGACTCATGATGAATGGTGTTCCTCAGAGGTCCATGTTGGGCCCGGCCCAGTTCAACATCTTTGTCGGAGACATGGACAGTGGGATAGAGTGCACCCTCAGCAAGTTCGCTGATGACACCAAGTTGTGTATTGCGGTTGACACGCTGGAGGGGAGGGATGCCATCCAGAGGGACCTTGACAGGCTGGAGAGGTGGGCCTGTGCCAACCTCCTGAAGTTCAACCAGGCCAAGTGCAAGGTCCTGCATGGGGGTCGTGGCAGTCCCAGGCACAAATCCAGGCTGGGCAGAGAATGGATCGAGAGCAGACCTGAGGAGAAGAATTCAGAGTGCTGGTGGACGAGAAGCTCAACATGAGCCGGTAATGTGGCCTTGAGGTCGAGAAAGCCAACCGCATCCTGGGCTGCATCAAGAGCAGTGTGGCCAGCAGGTCGAGGGAGGTGATTCTCCCCCTCCACTCTGCTCTGGTGAGAGCCCACCTGGAATACTGTGTCCAGTTCTGGAGCCCCCAACATAAAAAGGACATGGAGCTGTTGGAGCGAGTCCAGAGGAGGCCACGAAGATGATCAGAGGGCTGGAGCACCTCTTCTGTGAGGACAGGCTGAGAGAGTTGGGGCTGTTCAGCCTGGAGAAGAGGAGGCTTCAGGGAGAACTTATAGTGACCTTCCAATACCTCAAGGGGGCCTACAGGAAAGATGGGGAGAGACTGTTCAGTAGGGCCTGTTGTGACAGGGCAAGGGGTAATGGTTTTGAAATAGAGGGAGGTAGATTTAGATTGGATATTAGGAAAAAATTTTCTACAATGAAAGTTGTGGAACACTGGAACAGGTTGCCCAGAGAGGCGGTGGATGCCCCATCCCTGGAAACATTCAAGGCCAGGTTGGATGAGCCTGTGAGCAACCTGATCTAGTGGGGGCTGTCCCTGCTCCTTGCAGGGGAGTTGGACTAGATGACCTTTGAAGGTCCCTTCCAACCCTAACCATTCTATGATTCTATGGTTCTCTGATTTATTTAGTGCTGTTCAGTATAACCCTGAAGTCAAAAGCCTTTGTTCGAGCTGATCAGAATATGTTGAGTTTTCACGCAATTTTACCTGGCAACCCCACCTGTATGTAGTTGAATATAGTACTGTGCAAAATCATAGTCTATGATGGCATTTCCTTTTGGCCACTGCCCTCTTTCAAGCCTATCTATTATGTGTGCCCCAGGGATACTTCACTAACTTGCATCTATCTACGCAAGTCAAATGATTGAATGCCATTTACCAGTGCATAAATGAACAGATACAAATGAAGAAAAGACAAAGAATCACAAAACGTATTTTTTTTTCTAACTGAATTTTATGTTTATTTTCTTCCAGCGTGTAGTAGGATTGGAAAAGGATTCTTGAAAATACAGTAAAAATAGTTGACCTAGTAATATACTGTGGCATCCACTGTTAATCTTTCCTAGAAGCCGGAGAGAGATGACCACACTTTTCTCATGCTTTTCTTAGAGCGTAAAATGTATGTCTACGTAAACCTGGATTACTAGTAAGGTTCTGCTATAGAGAAATCTGTCTTACGGATGACATGTATAGGGAAAGAAATATATTTGATCTCTTATTTTTCTTTCTTTTTCTTTTTTCATGGTATGTAAGAAGTGTATATGGGAAGAGTTTTAAAAGAAAGTGTTTCAGTTAGGGATTTATTTGAGTGATAAATTCGAAATCCATGTCTTAGCTATCCTTTTTGTAGAAGACTACTCTGCTGACTGTAAAATTCATAGCATTGTCATATCAGGAGCACAAGTGGAGCCTGATTAATTGGCAAGAAGAATTATATTTACTACTCCATTGAAAACTATTTTTTATTTTGTTCATGGTTATTTGATGTGAGTGCCTTAAAAACACTTAGGGGTAAAGATGGTCTGTGTTAAGATTAATCGCTCTCTGCCTTTTGAATTACATGTTGACATGCTCAGATACTGCATCTCTGAAACCTCCAATGAGCCCTCCAGGAGAAACCAGAGAAGCAACATCTGGAGTTTCTCACATTTTTATTTAACTTGAGGATGAGAGAGTGGAATATAGAGAGAAAAGAAGCAGCACTTTTTATCAAATGGCCTTAAGGGTCTGTAGTATATATCATTTAGGAGGAAATAATGTATAGGTCCAAGGACTCTTCTAAGTACCCTCTTCAGGACTGAAATAAAGAGATGTTTTGGAGTGGTCACTTCAGACGGGAAGTAGTTTGAAAAACACAAGGTGCTTGTACAAGATTTACTGTAAAACAAAGCATGTTTTATCACCACTGAATGTCACTCCAAAGAATAAGGAGAATAGTGTGGAGAATAAGGTAAACTGGTTTTCCTTGCTATTATCCTGAATATTCAGGTAGCGAAACAGCCACAACTCAGAGAATTATTCAGTGTGTTTTCAAAGGTAGTTTTCAAAAGCCATTTTTCTATTAAAACTGTCCGTTTTGTAATGCAGTCATGATTTCAAAGCACAGCAATGCAATATTCTGGCTCAAATCAAAGACAGATTACGTACTTTATCTTTACATATTCTCAAGTCCTAACACTAAAGCTGGTTGCAGGACTTTTTTTAGAACTTCAGTGCAATAAGGAAGGAAAGCGCAGTAATGATGCTAAAAAGAAAACAGCAAGTGAGATGCCTCAGGAGGAGTAGTTTTCTTTACGTCTCCTGGTGAAAACTGGAATTCTTTCCAACAGTCAGCTTTTATTTCAGCTGTAAATTTTTAGTCTGGATGTAGAAAACATACAATGATATTCTTTGATTTATATTATGAGGAAAGACACCTGTCATGATCCTAACAGTCAATATGGATAAATCCATGAATCCTTCTGGCAAATAAAGGCAACCATTTTTTCTTACACTCCACCCATATATAGACAAATTAATAATAATTTATATAAAACCTTTGTGTATAGTCCATCACAATAGTTTAATACAATGAATTTTTAAGAGTGGGAATTATCCTGATACAATCACCGTAACCTCCTTCTCAGATGGGAACATCTAATCTTTCTACGCTGCCCTTCTTAGATTTTTTAACTATACTGTAGATAAATGATTTTTAAAAATAAAACATTTTAGCATATATATATATATCTCTCTCTCTATATCTTCTGGAATTGAGAAAATATCCTACAAAAATCACAGGCGCAATTTATTTAAAAGGAAGCTTAGCCCTGGGAAGAATAAAGAGCAGATTGTGTGACGAAATTGCTGTACGTACCTAAAATGTAGATGATAGCTAGCCTCTTGGTTCAAGAAGTGAGATAGCGACTTTCCAGAAGCAGCTGCTTTCCTACCAGTAGCACATTTCTAGTTCACTCTTTGAGCAACCATTTTTAGGTAACGTCACGATCTGCCTCCAAGGTCCAGCCTTTGGGATGTGGGCAGCAAGGAGGCCAGTCTGACTTAGCCTGTAGGTGTTAACATGATAGACTACCTGAGCTGTTTCCTTGATCAAGTGAGAAACTTCTATAAAGGCAAATTAAAGCTCGAACAGGGAGACAATGAGGCAGACAGATAATATTTTTAAATTATCTGGGAAAATGTAATGCCTACAAACTTGCAGCCTGATCTGGGGGTCTTTTGAAGCCTGTGTGGAAACATGTTGGCTCAAACCAGTAGGTTTGGATCAGACCCTAATTAGAGAGAGCATTTCAAGTCTTCTCTGACTTGATAACATGTTATGGGGAGGTCCACGAGCTATTCTTACGCTCAAGCACTTTTCAGCAGGCAGGAGACCGGAGGTGGTGCCAATTCAAAGGGGTGCGACGCTGCGCCTTGGCACTCTCGGAGCAGGAAAGTACCAACATCACAACACTGTGACAGCTCTGAGCAATTGTACTCCAAAAGTTCCAGATTTTGAGTGCCAGTGAGTCAGAGTCCTAGTGTTAAAATAACAGGTTGCCCTAATGCCTGTGGCTTAATAGCTGAGATTGTTCTTTTACGGGGTGGAAAAAAAGGGATCTTCCAGACAAAGAGTGAGCGGGACTCTGCCCTAATTACAACACGTTTGTGTGGACTGTGAAATCAGCCTTCCCTCTAACCCCGCCACAGGTTTGCTAGGAAATGAACAGTGAATAAGCTGACACTGAAGTGGATTTTTGTATTACCCAGGCTGAAGGTTTTCCTCATTTATTTTTTAAACCTCAAACATGTTCTTCCCTCTCAGAGACATTTGCTCTTTCATTAGCATATAAAAAGTATCCTGTGATATTTAAAACAAACATCCATTTGGAGCTTTTACATCGTATTACTGCTACTCCAGCAAATAATTTTTTAAATTAAATTCTGTTTCATCACCGGCACGGGTCTGCAATGCTTCTTACCTAGTTGTTATAATGCCATGGGAGAGAATTGACATTGTGAAAAGAAGAGTTAAGTTTTATACACCTCACACAATTACGTGGCCAGAGTTGAAAATCACAATACTGTCATATTGCTCATTTTGGTGTGAAAAAAAAGAAGGTTCAAGTATCTTTAGAGGAGAATCCTCTCTCCAGCTTGCACAAACTTAGAGCATGTGAAAAGTTACAATCGCTTTAACCTGCAAGTGCACTTATCTTTGATCTGAGATGGGGGAGAGAGCGTATACAGGACTTGCTCACCAGGAAGGTACGGTGAATTTCTAAGGAGAAATTCAAGTCTTACAGACTCAAGGTGCTTATGGGAATGCTCTTTATTTAAAGCAGACTGTGACAGCAAACTTTACAGATCTAGAAACTTGCTGCTCCACCACAAGAACTTAAAAAGAAGGACAAGCAAAATTCAGCTTTTATTAATGATAAAAAGTCTCCAAGATCATTATATATTGAACTGGATGTCATTTGAATACTTCCCTGGCCAGTAGCAGTGAGATGGAAATAAATTTTTCTAACAGTAGTTTAAAGTTTTAGTATAGAAAGGTTTTGAAAAGCAGCCTCAAAGAGGGTAGTCAAGGGATTTTTTAAGGGAAGTGTAAGGTGAAAAGAAGAACCACAGCTGAGGAATGAGTGTGGGATATTGAACTGAAATGACCCCTCAACTCAGGTAAAAAGTTAAATGGGGCTACTTGAAGAATATGCTTGAGCTGGTAAAAAGCATGAGAAAACCCTTGGCTATGAGGTATCTGCGCTTTCAGAGGAGATGAATTAAATTCCTCAAAGACTGTATGGCTCAAGCAAAGTGATTACACGTGTGTGTCATTTACTTTGAAAAAATATCACAGGTGTTGATGATGGCCTGACATTCATCGGTCTGTTTAACTAATCAATGGAGGAGCAACTGATGGAAAAGCTAATGTCACATGTGGTGGGAATACAAAATCTTTTGTTTCTTCGTTTGTTTGCAAAAGGGGATTTCACGGAAGATGAGCTTTGGCGAGCTGTCCTTGTGCATGCCTGAGAAGTGCCAGAAGTTTGATTCTCACTTTTTTGAGGGAATGTCTCCATTTTGGGGACTGGAAAAAGTGCAAACATCTCCAGACCAGAATGACCTGTGTGCATTAGAACTAAGTAAGCACTTATTGTTCAGAAGAAATCCTGTAGCTATCTAAACAACAACATTTGTACAATCTTAGGGGATTTCTCTGAAAATCCATAGTTCTGCTGCTATGGGCTTGATATGTTTCTGTTACTGAACTGCAATGATATATTGCTGATGCCATTGCAATTATAATTTTTATTAACAGGAAAATGTATCTTGCATAAAACAATGAGCTAGTGTCATGATAAGGTGGCCAGCGTGTAAGAAAACCAGTTAGGAAACTCTAAACTGGTGTTTACTGAAGACTGTAGGACTAGAAATGCTTTTTACTTAGAATATATTATGAAATGAAATGACAAAGTGGAATATCATCATGAACTTAGTACAGGAACGCCTAATACATGCCATGTATGTATTAGGGGCCAACCCAGGGGCCATCACTGTAGATGCAGAGGAGGATGCTTACTTCCAGGTGTTGGGCTGAGTGGACCTGTCCTGTGTCAGCTTCTGGTTTTGTGCCTCTTCTCCTTGGGATGCATATAGAGAGTGGTTCTAGACAGACACTGCTAATGACACTGTCTATTATTAATATCAAAGATAATTAATCTAATAGTTAATACTGAACTGCTACTATTATTCAGTATAATTTATATTCTCTGTATGTCTATTACACATACCCAAGCCAGCTTTGGATGGGTTTTCCTTGTAAATTAGCCCGTAGAGAGCTTTGCATTACCTGATGCTACCCTCAGCATGTCTCAGCATGTCACTGTGCCACAAAGCCACTTTGTCGTCTTTGTCCACAAAAAAAATAATATATGAACACTTTCTAACTCACCCAGTACGAGCAGATCTCGGGCTTTGGTGTGGCACAATCTTTACTCTCTTTCCTTCAAGCAAGCTCGATGTGTTTCCTCACTATGCAGCTTCCAGTTGTCAGTGTACATGGCAAGTGCTTTTTTGTTATCCAGCTGACCGTTGCCAGGCGGTCCTTATCCTAAATATAATCTTCACAAAAAGTAGGGAAAAAAATTCTTTGTGGATGTAATATTCTATCACCCTTCTTGAGCACCTCAAGCTTCTTGGGCAATTAGTTCAGAGAGATTTTAAACTACATTCCCATATGATTCCTTCTTACATGATTTATGTATATTTTTTCTTATATTTGTAGAGATTGGTGGCAATTTGCAGGAATGAGTGAGCATGTTGTACTTCCAGAAGGCACTCTGGGAAGCTAATGAGGGCAACCACCTCCAATTTTCTGGTCATCTCCAGCAAATTTACATGTGAGAGTAATAAGAAGCAATGTCAACTTGGTCATGGGGCCACTTGTGCAGAGGCAGTTTCAGAAGGAAGTAAAATTTAGATTTTACATGGTGTAGGGAGATGAGGAGAAAATAGCTCGTTAGAGATGTAAATCTAAAAACAGACCAGACAGAAAAAAAAAGTTTAATTGAGCTTTCAGAACCCCAGGAAATGAAGTTCAGCTTTTGAGTCTTGCCTAAGACTGAATGGGTAAAATAAATGGCTTTTTGTAATAGTCTCAGGGCAAATATGGCTTCTGTGACCAAGAAGACAGTCTGCTGGTGTCGTGGTCCTCCATTTGGGAGCTAAGCTTTTCTTCCTTTTATGTCCACTTAGAGCACGAAAGTGTTCAGAAATCTGATCTTGAGTCATGGTCTAATATTGCCAGAGATCTGGAGCTTAACTCTGGTAACTCAGATTTTAGGTAAGCTTTAGATCTTTATAAATGAAAGAAGGGCTGAGAGTTCTTAAGTTGTTCATGCTCATGCAACCCTTTTCTCTACAAATATTTATAGCTCTATTAGTACTACTATACCCACAACATTGCTGATTAATTGTGGAAATTTTTCTGGCCAATATGTATTTTGTAAAACTTCACTTTAAGCCCATCAAACTATTATTATGACTGCAGAGATGTTTTAAGTATTTCCCTGCTTTTAATTGGGCTCATTTTTCAAAATAGTTTTAATTAGCCTCATTCCTCAAAGCAAAGCAAGCTTTGCTGATGCTTTCAGACCTGTGGTAAAGAATAAATCTAGTAAGCTAAGGAAAAAAAATCTGCAAGCTAAAATGCGTGCTTTAGCATACTTTTTGAAAATTTTATTTCTTGCACTTACTTATTGATGATTGATTTTAACCAGATATAGAAACAGACTCAGAAACAGTGTTTTGAAAAACTCTTTGCAGTTCTGACTTTGTAGAGGCATACCTTCACATGCTGGATACAGCCTGTGGTACCAGTCAAGTGAGAAGTAACTCTGGCCTACCTAGCACAGCTTTTGGTCCCTACCATTAGGTCCCTGTTGTGTCCAGGCCATAAACCTGCTGTTTACTCTGCCTTTGGACTGCAGTGGTTGCTGATGGGTCTGAATTTTTGGGTTGCTCAAGTGGGCTTTGGCCCCTCTTACCACTCATACAGCCTTCGCTGCTCATCATGATCCCTCCCACCATCCCAATGGCGTTGCTGGTTTATGATGTCTTGGTGTGATTTGAAAAGGCCCTTAAAAAAGCTGATGCCTAGAAAACTACGGTAGACACTTAGTTTACAAGCATTCTGATTTATAGCTTGCGCATGCTCAGTTATTATACCTCTGCTTTATTATTCTGAATATTTGTGAAAAAAAAAAAGGGTTCTTAAGAGACCCAGTCCAGCTGCTCAATCCGTGTCTAAAACTTGGCAACAGCTGCAGCACTTTCTAGTCTTTGAAACAGAGTGAATGTTAACTGGCTTTTGACTTCTTTGTGTATGTACAATTATACATATTTATGCTGTAAATATCTATGCAAAGTATGTAAATAATACGTAAATGGTTAGTCCTAGGATTAGAATAGTCCTTGCCTTTTTCTTCATACTAGGCTCTTCAGAAGACCAGCATTAATAGCCTTACATAAACAGGCAAAGCAGGAACTGTTTGATTGATTTAGGATGGGAAAAACAGGACGGGAAAAAGTGGTTAATAATTTTCATAGCAAAGTTTAAAATAAATAATTAAAATAATTCTGTGTACTGTTAAAAAATTAACAGTAGAAGTTAAACCACCATCTATAAGTCTTTTTGTTTCCAAGAACAAGATTGGTGACCCTGTTTCATTTCCAGTAAAAGCTGCTTTGATGGACAATTGGTGTATTGACAACCGAGGGAAGTTTCTGGTTTGGTTGGGAGGCTAGGTCTTTTTGAAAACATAATCTGATGGAAAATCGCTGCTAAGTATTTTTTGGACAAGTTGACATGAATTACCCATTGTGATATCATAAACTTTAACAAATAATAGCATTTTTTTTTTTTTTTAAGTGCTTTGTAGTAAGAGCAATTGTCCCACTTATAGATGTCTACAATACATGTGCCAAATCAAAGTAGAAATACACTAATGGAATTCTTAGCTTCTGAGACAACTGAGGCTTAAATGGAGCTTAAGTATAAAGTAGTCTTGAAAAACTGTCATTGAAATTTACTGTCCAAGGCACAATTATTTCTTATCACCCTTGCCACAGTGATGACGATGAGGATACACAATCTAGAAGAGGAAATGGTGAGAAAGCATGACTCCATTGACATATTATTTTAATGAAATAAATGCATACTAAAGGATATTGAAAAAGTTATGGAATAATTGATATAACTGATATAAATAAGGTTGATAAAGCTTTTGGCTTCTGTGAAAACAAAGACGGCCCAAGTCTGTGGAAAGCATATGCCTTACATTTGATATGTTGGATGTGGACAATTGATGCTTTCCAAATACAGACTGCCAAGTGCACAAAGAGTAAAGTTTAGTCAAAGTTCATCCTAAGGTCATACACTTGGCACAACCATCAATCTGGACAACCTCTCAGTAACCCCCACATACTTCCAGACAAGATCTGGGATCCTTTGTGTCCTGATTAGAGCACGCAACAGTTAATTTGTTTTGAATAGGAAATTAAACAGTCATGTAAAGTGTTATATGAGGGTCATAAAATGGTTCTTGAGATGCATTGATGAGCACTGTTTGGAATCCATACTCCACGTCTTGTTACAGCAAAGAGAAAGAGGATCAGGATGACTGGAGAAAATAATTCAGACTGTCTGTGATGAAAAATCATGACAGAAAAAGTCTTGACCGAGTGCTAAAATAGCAGTTCTTTATTTTTTAGAGACACTGTCTCTCCATCCCTGTCAGAAGGCAACACAGAACTTGTGTGCCTCTTGCACTACAGAAAGCGTGTTGCCTGCTGGGGGCTGGCAGGAGGGCTACAGGATTAGGATTCTGGCAGAAAACAGTTTAAGAAAGAAAGAAATAGAAAGAAAGAAAGAAGAGTTGTAAAAAAGCAGCACAAAATGTCCTCTGCACTTACACTGGAAACAAGGTGATAGCCCTGGTGATAAAGGGACATAACTTGAGGTTTCGGTGATGTTTTTGAAACTGTAGGTTCCAAAACCATTGACATTAAGGCTTAGGAGAACAGTTGACTGAGAGTGAGAAGGATGGGAGAGGCAGGTTGTCAGTGGAGAACGCGGGCAGTCTGATGGCATGGGTAACATTGGACTTGAACCCAGGTGAGGCAGAGGAGAGGACCTTCATTGTGGATTCTAAAATACAGAAAAATATTGCTGGAAAGGATGGCCTCTTATGAGCAGAGTTTACATTTTTCTGCTTCTGTTCATGAGCCCAGTTTCATCTATCACCATCAAGACTAATAAAGCTTGAATAATAATTTTCCAGCTCTTTCCTTTCTCGGTCAGTGAAGTTATTGAGCTGATTCCAGACAAGTGCTTCCTGAGGAGGAGGTCTACTAATACATCTCTTATCATTCAAAAAACAAACATGAAGAGATTTAATGGTTAAATCCAATTTTAGAAGGAAAAGAACAGATTCAAATCCAGGCTACTTCATTTCAGCAAGATGCGATTTACAACTGTTGAAATATTAACCTTGAAAATCATGATTTATGAATGATAATGGAAACACTGACAAGACCCCTTGGTGTACTCACTAGTGTTACAAAATCTTTATACATGCAAACCTGGTGAGATAAAAGAAAACTAATAAAGGAAAAATAAAGCACTATTGTGGAAGAAAAACAGTGTTAATCTGTTTTAATATCAAATAATACCAAAGGCCGGATTCCCATGCCTTGGAAAAGGACAGTGGAATAGAAGAAGAGGTAAGACGAAACAAAAATAAGTCAAATGCTGATAACAGATCATGAGCAAGCCTCTGAAGATGTGGTGAAGTGATTCACAGGAGCACTCAAAAGTTTACAAGTTTCTTCTTTAAACCTCTCTCATCTAGATGTTGGGTTTTCTTGGGAGATTTCACTGCAGTTAGATTCCCGTGAAAATAAGTTTTTCTGTTATCAGTACTCTGCTTCTTGTAAATGATGGAAACATGAAGCAGAGCAGCAAAAGCAGAAACAAAAACATTTAAGTGATTTTAAAAATAATAAACATAGTTTGCCTTTTTGTATTGAGCAATTACCATTTTTTAAATTGTATTGAAATCAGTTCTTGCAGCATTATGAAAGTAAGGTGAAATTTTTTACTATTCATCTGTATGGTGTTTTAATATTATCCATACAGTCAGTTCTAACATTTTTTTGGGGTAAAACACAACAATTTTTCAAGATTAGCAGTAACAATTCATTAAATGTTTCCGGGCATGAACAACATAATGTGACCTGAAGAGGATGTTGTTATGACAAGTGGCAGGTATAGTCAGACTGGAAAAAAACTCTGATACTTCTGACTTCTCTGAGTTATGGATTTCTAGCAGCTTACTGTAGGCCTCACACAGATGCAACTTTTGATGTGATTTCAATTGTAGTGTAATTAAGGAAAATCTCTGCAGAACTCTGCATATTAAATAGCCACTGTGCAGGATCCCAGACTGAAAGGGTTCTCACATGGCCTCCTCCTCCGCCCTATGATTTACAGGATGACAGTTAGTGATGGGACAGCTGGAAAGTTCATAAGCACATTATGCATTAATAAACAACGAGCTGGTTTATAATGAAAATAAAAACATCTGTGCATGATAGTTTGTAGGTCTCATGCTGTTCTTTATACCAGTGCACTGCTGTATGCTCCATCACAAATGCAGGAATTGTTGGCAATTTGATCATCAAGCACATCATTACCCAGAAGGTGACTTGCAGGGAACGTGCGTGCTGGGTGGTGCTTAGCTATGATAACAATTTTTCTGCTTTAAAGCTTCTTGTCATCCAACTGAGGAGTGCTAGCTTCCCCATATGACTGAAGTGACTAGTCACAATCGGATGAATAAATACCAAGTTGTCAGAAAAAACAAGTTGCAGATCACCCACATACATACTGAAGAAATCTTCAAAACTTAGTGAGTACTTATAAAAAATTCTCAGGTTTATGAAAATCTAGATAATTATCTAGATTATTATCTAGATTATTATCTAGATAATTGGGTTTATGAAAGTCTACATTGGTTTCTAAGTGATTCCAAAACAGAAGACAGAACTGGAATTTCTGTAGACAGAAATTGCAATTTGCTTCATGTTCTAACAGACTCTTCAGAGGAAGGAGGTGGGACCAGGATGGGAAATGGAGCATCTCGGCTCTGCCATTTCAAGCAGTGAATCAGTATGGAAGAGGGAAAGTCTGTGGCATGCATTGGGCAGGCCCAACTGGGAAGCAAGGAGAGGATTACAATTGGACCCGATGATCTTAAGAGCCTTTTCCAACCTAAATGATTCTATGATTCTGTGATCAAGACACAGCCAGAAATTAAGCAGGCAGGGAAGCTGTCCATAGGTGGTCAGCCAAGAAGGTTTTCAGTTCATATTAGCATCTTGGCTAACAAGATGGTAGCCCAAACCAGTGTTCTCAGTCACTCGGGCCATCACTTTTATTCTATTGAAAGACCTCAGCGGGCTGGAAAAAAAAACACACAAAAGTTAACACCACATTCTGTTAAACTACTGACATTAATGTGAACTATGTAACTCAAAGAAATGGTTCTCATGCGTTAAATAAATATTACAGCATTTTATTGCTTACTGCTAACTTGCTCTGTGGTGATATATAAGTAGTCTGAGTCTGTAAGAAGAAATAAAAGCATCTGCAGGGTATTCCCAAGGTTATAATTTCACCGAGGATTTCTCTGATGTCATAAACTGAAAGAGCTGAGTTGAGCTGTTTAGTCATAGGAACCCCAAGATGAAAATTATAGCCTTGTAATGCACAGCAGGCAAGACTTTATACATTAACAGCCTTAAGTGGGCCATCTGTGATGATTGTACATTCTCTAAAGACTCAGGGTTCCAGTGAATGTTTTTCATACATACAAAATCAATGGTTTTTTTTCCCCATTAGTTTTTGCCATTTTCTTTTTGAAGGAGATGTCACTTTTTACTCAACCAACAAGGAGGCGTAAGTGTTATCCAGTTTAAATTTGATCATAAAAGAGGAGAAAGTTTGAATTACCATAGCTTTCAATTTGGCTTGGGTAAAATTTCAAAGTGCTGTCACTCTGGTCACATTGTCCTCTGCTGGCATCAGTGCTGTAAGACATATCAGAAAACAATAATACAATTCTGACAAAGATAAACCAGTGCTGAACTTACACTGAATGTACAGAAAGGTCATCAAGCAGTCACAGTACTGTTCATCAGTTGTATCTTCAACCTAGAATGGCAAACTTTGGCTACTGTAAATCTTGCAGTTGACAAAAAACCGTGATAGCAAAACCTTAATATGTGAGCAAGAGCAGCCTCCTGCATGGACCAAAGCTTTCTTTTTTTTTTTTTTTTTTTAATTTTAAGAGGTCTGTGTTAGTTTTTACAGGTCATCCTGAAGACTGACATCTTTAGCAAATAACTTGAGAAATATAGTTTTAGAGAATACAATCGATGTCTTTGTTCTCCCTTTCCTTGATAGAAGGATAAGTGATCGTGTACATCTGCATTTGCCTGTGTGTAACAGAAAATTAAACAGTATTTCTGTTTCCTAGGGAATGAGCTAGTGAATGAACCTTCTTCAGTTGTGTTACTTAAATGATATGCACAAAAAATCTTGACAGACCTACCAGGTAGCACACTGGCATGCGCTATGTTTTATATACAAAGTTGATGTGTAAGTTAATAATTTATTTACTGTATATTCTATGTACTGCCTTTGTGGGAGAGACAATGCCTGTACACCTCTGGGGCAACAAATGAGAATTAGAAATTGTCTGGCACACAGCAGAGTGCTATGCTAGCATCAAACACCTATGCCACCCGGTGTGTTCTGCTCCTGAAAAGGAGAATCCACGATGACCAGCCATGGTCTCAAGGCACCATTTTGTAACAGAAGTTCTAACTTTCCAACTGGAGTAAGAGTGGAATACATTCATGTCTGCAATTACTTGTTTATGTATGTATATATAATTGTTTTTTAAAAACCAACATATATACAACATATAAACAAAACCAACATGTTTTATGTATGAACATATATAAAAACATAATTATATAAGCAAGTCTTTGAATTCAGAAGAATCCTGAATTGATCTTACTCATCATCAATTTTCTGAAGTTCTCTGTGTTTGTTCTCTCCTTTTCTTTAGGCATGCTATGGCATGTGATCTAATAGGTATCTAAGATGGAGGATACTAAATAGGGGAACTGCATGAGGGAAAAACATTTTTGAAGACAATTAAATAACCGAATCACTTAAGAGAAACACTATCACACATTGCTCAATGTTTTCCTGATGGACTGTCTACTTCCAATTGAAACATAATTGTATTTTCCACAGTGGAAATAGGATTTTGTTTTTGAACTTTCCTGGTTGCAACGATATAGGCAGTTCAGAAAAACACATTAATTTGCAGAAACTTATAGACAGGATGGGCAAGGCCAATATTGGCCACAAGACACTAACTCATTTGCCAGTCATTTCAAACAATGAATGAGTGGTTTCCATCAGCGCTTGCAGTATGTAATTTACTGAATATTTCAGATGATCCTTTGGCATCTTAATTTCTGCAGCAGTTCTCCCATGTCAAAGGCAACTGACTACTAGCCCAGTTATTTATATTTCCAGAGTGAATTAACAAAAGCAGCTTTCATGGTTTTCTTCGGTGTTTCATACCATGGATATGCCTGGTTGGAAAAGTAGGTTTATATTGAATCGCCATTGAAAATAACTGCAGGATGATTTATGGAAAAGGATTTCACATAATGATTGCATTTGGTACAGCTGAAAACTGCTTCATTGGTTTTGTAATTTTGTGATGTTCCCAAGGCCTGGGGATGAACTCGCTGGATTTAGTCCCTCTTGTTGTGACATCAAATATGTTACGTGAAGAATGTCCTAAAATGTATTCCCCATGTTGTTGCCGTTTTTCTCTAAGAAACAGTGTGTTACAGAAAAGAAAACATGCAGAGAAGTTCAGAGCAGAGACTTAGTAAGTGTAATCTGTTACTTTTATGTGAAAGATGTTTTTTCTTTCTAAAAACCTCTGATAAAGTCCAAGGCTGGATCCTGTGAAGTGAAGAGCACCTGGTGACGCTGCCAACTACAATCACATCTGTTATCGTCAGCCAGCACTGGAAATTTCCATCTAGTGTACAGCACTTTTCAGGATTTGTCCTCACGTAAACATGTTCCTAAACACCAACAGTTCAGGGGAACGAATACAAGATGATAAAGCAGACATCTCACAGCTCTGCTGGAAGGATCTCAAAGGAGAAGTGGTTATCAGCCTAGACAAAACCACGAGTCACGACTTTATCTTGAGGCAAGACATGCTTATTTTAATTGGCAGAAAAGAAATAGCTAAGCCCAACATTGACTAATGACAGGAGTGAATGCCTGGGAAAGGGCAACACGGGATCGTTTGACAAGTGACAAACATTGGGGATTAGATGGAGAAATCAACACTCGAAAAATACCCAGAAGCTGGAGTGAATGACCTGCTCCGTATTTGTCTCTGAGCATTCTTTTCTTAAAAAAAAAGCTTCTTTCTCTGGGTTACCTTGCACCTGCCCTCACGGCCTGTCACTTTCAGTTACTAATGCATGGAACCAGCCCTTACATAGTCAAAGGAGAGGATAGTGAATTAGCAAATGTGATTGTATAAAAGCTCAACGCCGCCTTTGGAATCTGTAGGAAATGAGAACAGCTCCCCATTGTTGGGAATGAAAGACTATTGTTCTGGAAGAGCAAGAGCTATTAAGCTAATTACACATTTGCATTGATTTGGTGAAAACTGAATGAAGTTAAATTAATACAAGCCAGATCTAAACCAATTTAAATGTGTTCACATAGGGATTTTCACCAGTTTAATTGATTTAAAACCAATTTTGTGCACAAACAAGGCCATATATCCTTTCCCTTCTCCTTTACAGACTGAAAATTGGGTAATCATTTCAACTTGGATTTTGATAACTCTACATTAAAAACATAGCTGTATTGCTATGTAAGCATGAGTCTCCTAATAATTAATACACTGTCTATCCTTCCAAAAAGGGATCTCAGATTCAAATTTTCTTTATAACCAAATCCCACATGCAATGACTTGCATCCAGACCTGGGTCTGAGCCACCTTGGCTGGCAGGATCAGGGTCAAGCATTGTGGCTACAGGAGTGTGAAGTTTTTTCCTTAGTCCGCACTTGTATGTTGCAGTATAAGTAGGTAATATCATAGAGCAAGCTCCAGAATAATGCTCAGGAAAATGTTTGTACAGAGCCCAGTCATGGGCAGAATGGGTTACTCCATCACAGGAAGAAGACAGCATCCTTCTGTGCCTCTTCTCCTGTCCTTCTTCCATGTCACTTCATCCTCCTTCCTCAAAAACTCCCTCTGTCATATGAGCATCACATATGCTTGTTTCGTGTTGCTTATCAGGAAGAAAATAAGAGAAATACCCTTAAGATTCTTATGATATAGAGAAATGAAGAATGTTATTTTAATATTAATATTACTACAGTGGCAGAAGTGTAAAATGATGGTACATTTCTCCGTGATTGAAGTTCTGCAATGGCATTGGCCATGTTAGCTCTTTACCTGGGTAGATACTACTATACTGTCCCTCTAAGTTCTTTATTGTCCACATTTTATAATACTCAAGCCCATTTCTTCGAGTTTCCAATCTGGCAGGGGCCATAAGGTGTGACTAGGACATGTATCTCCTTCACTCTGCACTGTAGCAGATTTGGCATCTGTAGGTACAAGTTGGGTTGGGACACCATTCCTCTGCTGTAGGTGATAGCATCACCGTCTACATGGACATGTTTCTCTATTTTCCGTCAATGTTTATGGAATCTCAAAATGTCAAGAAGTCTTCAGGCATTTCTGAAGGAAAGAGTTTGTGTATGTCTTAAATTCTCTCACTATCTCCAACCCTACATCTCACCCCTCACTGACTTTCTGCCGGTGGCAGTTTTGGCAAGGGAAGAAGGTATAATCTACAGTTTGTACTTGTGCTCCTTAAAATCAGTGGGTTGGAGAATTTGCTGGTGGAGAGAGGCAATCCACATAACTCCTAACGTATGTCCTAAAAGTTTCCTTTTCTGCTGAAAAGTGAGGAGTGATGATGCTAATGCCAAAGTGATGGACTCGTGAGGACCTCACCACTGCTGCATAGCACAGAAATTATGGAAGCACAGAAATTTTGAGATGTAAACAGAGTGCCTTTACACACACAGGCAAAGGGATGTGCATGTACATAAGAAATGGAAGGAACACAGATCTGTGTGAAAAAATGGAATAAGGCTGCAGATTTATTCTACAGTAACATGGACATATACATGCAGAAGAAATAGAGCATCTGCAGGAACCCATACTTGTCTCTGGAGAAAAAGGATTGACTTGTTATATTAAATCAGTTTAGACAAGCTGGGACTAAGGTTTCCTATATCTAAGGGGTGTTCAGTGTGTCTCCTATAGAGCAAAGATGCATCTATAACACGCTAAAACTGTTCTTCATAGTTTGTTTAAAACCAATAATGAAATAGATATAATTTACAGTATTTAATTATAACTTATGTTATATTTTACTTAATTATTAACATTAAAAATGACTTAGTGTAGCATTATTCATAATAATGATGCAGAAAATTTGTTAATACAATTAAAAATTAAGCACTTGATGCATTTACTTGCTCAAAAACGTAGACATTAAAAATCAGGGTTTTTTTTTAATTAAAAAGTTATCAGCTGTGATTTGATGGGTCATTTTCTGCCCCATTGCAAATGTTTTCATGATGAAATATTTCGTGTCCACTACAACAAGATGTGCTATTTTCTCCTCATCAGCATGGTGGTGCAGGCTGAAGTCACTGTCATACTCCCAGAGCGGTAACCCAACTTGTAAATCTAAATCGTCAGTTCCCATAGTTCCATTTTGTTGGCTCTTTTTCATTGCAAATAGCTGCAGGAGTTCTTGAATGATGAATTCCTGTCAATGAATCATGTTCTCTTATTTAGTTTCAGGGCTTTCTCGGAGTCTTCAGGATGCATGCATTCATGGATCCTGACACTGGCATCAAAACAGTTGAGACTTCTGAAGCTTTGATGCAGGCTGCTCTCCTCTGAGGTACTCACTAGCCACAAAAATAAATTTTAAAAAATCTGAAGAGAAAAACCTCTGTGTCAGAATTTTGCTAGTTCTCTGATCAACAGAGATCCCTCCCGGCTGGAAAAGTCTTGATTTTAGGTATTAATAAAAGGCTGAAAACCTCATATGACTTTGAAAATTTATTCCTGTAAAGCAAGGAGTAACAAAAAGGAAAATATTTTTTACAATCTAAGAGTGGGTGTTAGAGACAACCCGCATATTTCACTCTGGTCTCCTGTCTGGTTTCTGAAGTTTCAATGTCACAGACACCCTACTTCACATTTCTAATAGAATATAATAAAATGGAGTCAGAGTTGGGGCTGTTCAGCCTGCAGAAGAGGAGGCTCCGGGGAGACCTGATAGCGGTCTTCCAGTACCTCAAGGGGGCCTACAGGAAAGATGGGGAGAGGCTGTTTAGTAGGGCCTGTTGCGATAGGACGAGGGGTAATGGTTTTAAAATAGAGGGGGGTAGATTTAGATTAGAAATTAGGAAAAAATTTTTTACGATGCGGGTTATAGAACACTGGAACAGGTTGCCCAGAAAGGTGGTGGAGGCCCCATCCCTGGAAACGTTCAAGGCCAGGCTGGATGAGGCTCTGAGCAACCTGATCTGGTTGGGGATGTCCCTGCTCCTTGCAGGGGGGTTGGACTAGATGGCCTTTGAAGGTCCCTTCCAACCCAAACCATTCTATGATTCTATGATTCTAAATCAACCTGCTATTCAAGTTATGTAGGAGATGGGTCAAACTCCTTTCCCTGTTCTAAAAAAGTCACGGCACTTCCTATCGTACTATGGGTGTGAGGGATTTAATGGGTGTATAGGGAGACCTTTCCCTGTCTCTGAGTTGAATTTGCCTATTACACTGAAAACTCACTGGGCCAGAGACTGCCTGCTACCGTGTGTTTGTGCAATGTTTAATAGAAGAAGGACTGCTGAAAAAGGCAGCAACATAGAACACATCATTGATAATGATAATTTCATGCTGTGATAGAAATTATCCCTCCCCACAGTTTCTCTACTTGAAAAATGGTACTGAAAGCAAATAGGAAAATGAAATACTTAAAATTTGGCCTTCTGGTTTGTTTACTCATTAGTCATTTAAAAATATTATCTGTGTTTATCTTAACTTTGGCTAGCTGTGTCAAGATCAGAGAAAATTTCATAATCATAAATGTGTGTTTCTTTTTTTACTTATGTACCTCTACTTTCATGCTGTTGTCATTATTTCACACCACTTTGGGCACTGCCTCAGAGAGTTCAGAGCCAAAAAGATAAATAACACTGGGAGGGAGAGAGAAAGATGCATCAGAATATGTTCAAAATGACTGTGTAGCATCTTTCCCTTGGGGCATATAAAAACATCTAATCCACTTTTAGCGGTGGTAAAAATTTCAGAAGTGTGTTTTATACCTGTATCATAATTTCAACCACAAACACAGAATTGGAATTGTACCTTAATGTTTATTCGGCTGTAAAGTTGTAAGGAGTCTTATCAATGATGATTCTCAGCTAATTATGCTGTATCATCTCTCCCCAGCCCACATTCATGTAAACTTTCAAACGTGCTCCTGGAGGCACACTACTGCATTAACGTATGCATTAGCGTAAGTCTGAAGTGTATTTAGAGTTTCATAGTCTTGCAAACGCACAGCAATTTTGTAATACTCAAACGAACTTGTTTTAAACCATTTTATTCCCAGACACTCAACCTAAATTAGTAACCCGTTTAGATATCTCTGGTTGTCTCTTTCTCTGATGTAATGACTAGACCGAGGCAATAACAATACTTCTTTATGCTATTCAGCGTGCGTATTAGGATTCAGGGGGGAGCTAGATTCAAAACACAGTCCCAGGGCTGAATGCAGAGATAATGCATCACTGTATAGCAACTTTCTCCCACCATTCCCAGAGCGTTCATTGCACAAGCAATACCATTTTTCACCAGGAAACAAGGTTGTTTCTTAAATCTAATGCACGACAACACTTCCGAGGCGTGCTTTTAAAGCAGCTGTGTCTTTCTGTGTTACACCCATCATGGGTAAATACGTTTGAAAAACAAACAGTTAAGTTCAAGTTTAAAACACGGCAAAACAAAACAAAACAAACAAAACCCCTGCCCCATCTGTCAAATTGTGTGTATGACATCATCAGATATTCTGCACTTGTTTGCAGCCATTCAGACCAACCTGCTCCACAGTCTTAAGCTTTGTGCTCCGGCTCTCTTTACAGGGTCATTGGGCTGGAAAATTACCACATGCTGTCACAGTTAGCTCAGCCAGGTCTTGTTATCATTGTTTCCAAGGAATCCATTCATTCCGTTATTTTACATACCGGGCAGACGTCCTGCCACTGAGGCTTGGGCTGCACTAACTTGAAGGGCCAAACGTTAATGGGTCTCAATTGTCCGCAGAATAGCAGCGCAATACGTGGGAAAAAATACCCAGACAGCTCACTGACACTGGTGTAGGACCTCTAGACTTGGGGGGTAGCCTGTGAAGAGCTTTTATGTAAACAAGACTTCAATAAACAAAGCGTATCTGCTCTGTCAATATTCATAACCCCTAAATTTTTCCATCTCTTCCCCCAACTCCCGCATAATTCTTCATTATACAAAGAGGCAAGAAAGTGGTACAGATCGTCAATGCCTTTTGCAGAACGGATCCATGGGATGTGCGCAGGAAACCGTACAACCAATCCTGATTTATAAGGGATATTATTGAGCGCCCGGGTGGAACAAAGCAGTTTTATTTCCAGCTTGCTCTGCTATCTGTGTAGCTGATAACGGAGCATGTTATTGTGGAAATTTGAAGCTCGTGAGTTGTGCATGCCGTAGCTGATGTGTCTGTCTGCATGCCTCTGTCTTTCCTGGGTGTGGAATTTCAAGTCAGTGGCTTGCACTGATGACAAATTTTATTTTCCTCTCAGGAAAATGAAAAGCCAAGCAATACATAGTAAATTTTGAGCATCCAGGAAAACAAAAAGCAGGATAAAGGAAAGTGTATTCAAATTATGTTGTTGCCTCCCTGATGATGGTGGTTTCAGCTTTTTTCTTTAGAGCAAACGCTATTCTCAGTTGTTTCCTGTGCACATCCTTGACTTTGGTGAATTCACAGAGAACTCTATTCTAATCTCTTACTTTAGGATCACTTCACTTATTTCACCCAGCTTTACCCCACCATGAGCATGAGGAGCATCAGGCTGATGGGAATGGAAATTGGCAGAGTGCCTTCAAACGGGAGGTGTCCCTGTCATCGCCAGCGGTGACTTTTCAGGGGCTCCGTTCTCATTAGAAAGAGATGTTCAGATTCCTTAATTTGAGCAGAGTCCCTTGAATAAGATTAAAAACGTCTCACGCAAAGGAGTTGCAAAGTCCTTCATTCCAAGAGGGAGTCACTTTAAAAACTGCTTAAAAATTAATCCAAAGAGAGAGAGAATCTCCAGATGCCTGGGGCTCGGTTGTCAGATCTGAATACACTCACCTGCCTCCGGTACGGCCTTTATTTCAACTGCTGAGTATTTTCCTCCCATTCTTTTCCTTGCCAGTCGACAACAAAGGTCTTGATAACACGACCTGGCTGCTCTCACCGTGACAGCATGTGGTAATTAGCTGAGTCCACTGGCATTTCGAAAAACCTAAACACAAGCCTCAGCTTTTTACACTTGCCTGTAATTAGCACAGCTGTTATTTCAGTTAATTTGTAGTACTGATACTGTAAAGCTCTCCAAAGAGGCCCACAAGTCAGCGGCACAATATATATCTTGTTTTCTGCAAACATTTGGAGAATATTAGGTCAAGGTACTGAATGCATGAGAAAAAATCATAGGCTTTCTCTAAAGACCATCTGAAATACATTCCAGGTAGTAATAAGACGTGTTAAAATACTTGCACTACCCACAAGCCAGGTTAGACACTTCATGTTTTTATGAAATATATTCTGTTTCAAATAAGATTATTTCTGTGTCTGGCAGCTAATTTTAAATAGTTGCCTTCTTCAGATGGCATTAAGAGCCAATTGAGATAAATTTATTTTTCCATAAAAATAATATGTGTCAAGATTAGATTTCCTAAGCCAAGCCCTCCAAGCAATCATCATAATCATTTTGTAAACCGTAGATAATATCATCGTGGACTAAAAAACATTTTTTTAGGGTATGAAGTATTACATTAAGATAAACACTAGAACTTAGTGTTACCAGTTTGAATATAATCTTCTTAAAAAATATTCCAGAGTTTTAATATAACCACGAAAAGGAAGAGAGAAGGAGAGAGAGTGAGAGAATGAGAGAATACAGGAATAAATAACACCTTAAAGAAATCAATTATTTTAAGCATTCTGAAATGTGATGTTTTGTCCTTAGTTTTTCCAAGATTTGTGTTTGTGTGCACGCATGCTTCTGCTGAGGTAATTAGGGGAGATAGGCTTTGGAAGAAATGAAACTGGAATGAATTAATAGGAATGAGCCCTGCTTTGTGTGGTCTTTTAAAACCGCATTATGAAACACACAAATTGCATTATTCAGTGCAGCAGTTTTTTTTTACCTAGCTTTGCACGGCAGTAAATATGCTTTTGAATGGGAGAAAAATTGTAAAAAGAAGGAAGTTTTAAAGCACAATGGCAAGTGAATGCCTGTCACATTCAGGGACATTAGGGCACTTAATGAACTTTTTTTTCTTACCGTTTCGTCCTGAGTAACCTAATGTTCAGCCCTTAAAAATGATAAATAACCCACCACTTGCCAGGAAGGCAGTAAAGGCTTTTTTTTTTTTGGTCACTTAATTCACTACTACTGTTAGCCCTTTGGACCATAACATACCTCCTTTTACTGTTTAAGATGACAATCTTCCAATTTGAAAGAACAGCAGTAGATCTGCTCACCCGAGCCCATGGTCTTGTGCTGTCTCTAGAATCACCAGAAGCTCGGGTGATGAGGGCAGATGTAGCCCTGTCCTACACCATCAAACTATCATTTGGTTTGTAAGGACCCAGCTCCCATCCCCTGCTCTCTGGCAGCCTGGATGTGATGGAAAAGATCACTGGAAGTTTTCACATATGGCTTTTTCTTCTTCAGGAGAGCTTACCATCATGATGATTAAAGCCTACGAACACAGTGAGGATTCAACCTGTACTGAGGATAAAAATCCCCTTCTCCTTCTTAGGTTGCAACAGGCTTTGGAGAGGTCTTTTTCAACTGGGTGAGGAGATTTTTCTTCAGGAAACACTGAAGATGTCCCTACTAGCTGTGGGACATCGCAGCTCCTGGGGCATTGGACTCATGGAGACACAGTCCTTCAGAGGTGTAGACTAAGAAAAATCTCTAAATTACAAAACCTGCATTATTTGAAATGTCTGGGGTAAGATTTTACAGAAGAAAAGGAAGGTGGCCCAGATGAACACCTCAAAGCGTGTAAGAAAGAACTTGTCACAAAGAACTGCAGGCTACCAAGAAATTTCTGACCGTGAAGTGTAAGCACAGACAAGTAGCTTTCATTACTTGCCTTAAGCACGGGCAGCTTCCATTTATCTGAAATTATGGGCACTCTCACGCATAGTCTCTGTCAGGAATTAGATGGATGATTGTCTAAAAAACTTGAAAAAGAAAAATAAATTATACCTTTATTTTTGACAGCCGTCTTTTCCTAATAAAAGTGCAGACAATTAAGGGACCGATTCAGTGTTCTGAACTGAAGAAAACAAAAAAAAACCTGCAGAACAGATCTCGCTGAATTTTGTGGGATTTTGACCAAGGAATACTATTGGTATTCATAAAATTCACAAGAAAGGCCATTCAGGGCCTACAAGATATTCAGGGTTCTTGTCCCTTTGTCACCTTCCATTCCTTTTGTAAAAAAAAGGAGTAAAAATAGTTCACCAAAGTATGTGATAACAATATAGACTTTATCTACATGACCCATCGTAACATATTAGCAACTGTTCAGGGTATTAGCCATTTTCTGTCATGTTGCAGTAATATTGTAGAGTTTTAGCATTTGATTGTCCTAATAAGATATGGCCTTGCAATCATTTCAAGCAATTTTCATATTGGATTAGTGAAAACAAAGATTAATACACTCACATGCCAGAATGTAAACTGCTTACAGAACATAACAATTTTTTTCGTGTTTCACTTGTGTGTCAATGTTTGCCTTTTCCTTTTCAACATTTTCCTCAATTTTTTTTTTCCATACTGCACCTGTAGAATTAGCACATTACCACTCACTTCTTAAATGAATTAAGTAAACGAGTAAGAACCATGGTAGCAGTCAATTTTTTTTTTTTATCAGCCTTTTACCAAATAAACAGATATGATTAGAAATGATGATGACTATTGGGGAGCATTGTGTCAGAAAATAAAATCAGAAATGATTTAACAGAAGTACTGAACCTTATATAGGATGCAGACCAAGAAAAATCCCTAGAGGAGATGTTTTTCTAATGATAGAGTAATTGTCTCTAGGAAGGGGTGAAAGCCCCTTTGCATTATACAACCAATGTTAGACTGAAAAAAAACACTGCAAGGTGCTGTCTAGGGAATAATTCTGTGCTAGGCAGTGAGAGGATCTGGTTGTTTCTATCTTCACTCTCTCAGACGCTATGATTCAAGACTGGCTTGGAGGATGAAAGACTAAAGGTGTTTAATGGATTGCTGAGTTTTTGTCTGATTGCCACATCGTTTTTTTTTTTTTTTGCTTTCTGAAATTAAATAATGTAAGAAGAGAAGAAAAAGACTATTACATAAATTCTGGATTTTTTTTTTCCTCTAGTCATATTAATTTAAAAAGTGTCAAACAACGCTCTTTCAGAGTTTACACCACAGAAAAGAATGCAAGTGGTAGAAGGGCAATGATGCATGCCTACACTGGTGAAAGCAGTTTAGGTGAAGATTTATTCTATACTAACTTTTTTTTTTTTCTGAATTTCCTGTTGTGGTTTGTCCTTCCTTGTGTTTTTAATAAGATTCATAATGTCTTTTAAGAAGTTTAAAAAAAAAAAATTCAGAGTGTCAGGAAAATCTGGAGAGGATTGGAGATTCTATGTGTAAAATTGCCTGGGAAAGTCTGTAGTCCCATTTCATAATACTCTCAGGATCCTTTCTCCCCAAGAAGGCACATTTTCTGGAGCTAGCAAAGGGTTTGACATACCAGGGAGAGTGTTCTGGCAATATCTGGAAGAGGGAGAAGAAAGGAGGGAATGATTAGAGAAATCCAGGCTTTTTACACTATGATACACACTAATATCTAAAAGGTCATATTTTAGGTTTCGCCTTGGGCTTGTGCCATCTCTGTGTCTCTTGCCTGTGAAAAGGGCAGACTGAAAGCAGCAGTTCCTGAATTTATTACTGCAATGAGCAATTCATTTAGACTGAAAGGATACTAATTGCAGCAAGCCTTGAAACCCATCATTTTTTATTTTTTTTTTTTAATGAGCAAAGTCAATCATTTCTCTCTACCATCTGTTAGTCCTCAGACTTCCTTCCTTGCAATCCCAGCAGATGTCATTGAGATCTCAGCAACATTTTGAACATCTTCTGGTCTGTGTCCTCATCTCTCTGTCCAGTCTAGCTATGTTTTCTTCCTTGACCCTATTCAGGGAAATGGACAATTTAACTACTTTTGTAGAATCCTAGACTGCTAGGTGCCTTCTGCATTTTTCCGTACATGCCATAAACTTGCTGTCGATGCTTCTGGCCCTTTTCCATGGGAGATCCTGAGATCCTAGGTGTTTCCTGAAAAAGAGAGACTTTTCTGTCCCGCTGCAGGAGCTGAACTGCTGGCTTTGCTACACAAAGCTTTCCATCCTCACCAACAGAACAGCAGGCTCAGGGTGAAATTCTAGCAATTGCGCTGGTTTCATGTCATGCTGGAGATTATGAAACACTGGAGATGATAATGTTTGAATAAATGTCCCTGTTGGTGCGGCTATGTCTATACCTCGCTGTAACCACGCTTGCTCTGTTTGATGTCAGGAGCTAGCATCACCATACTTCATCTTTAACACCCATTAAATGGATGAGATAGCACAGTACCCCCTGCAGAAGGTGTGTTGTGAGGCTTAACTAATTATTGTGCACTTGCAAAGTGCTTTGAGGTCACAAAATGGAATATACCATTAAAGTGCAAGGAATTACCCTCATGCAGCAGTCGGAGAGGCTATAAATTCATTACCAGTGCGATCCGGGATGGGTCTGTCAGCTGAAGGAAGTATGTGAATGTTTAAAAATTTAGTTAAATATTAAACCATAGGTCTTCAAAACCCATGCTCACGACTCTACTGATGTCCTAAGTGAAATCTAGGCCTGTACTACTGTGATTCCAGAGCTGTGCAGCTAAGGGAATTCACTTTTCCTAGCATGCTGGAAACTTGAATGGCACCTGGGGAGAATCTAGTTCTCAATCTTTCACCTCTGTGCCTCTTCAGAAGAACAGCAAATCTCCATTCTGCCAAATAAAATAATTCTTAGATGTTCTGGACACAATATGAGCCTCTTACAATTGTGTTGCTTTGTTTGTGGCCACCTAATGTGGACTACTTCTTGTTTCCCTGAGGACCTGCTGAAGTCAGGACACTCCTGTTTATACCGTGCAATACCAAGCAAGACTATAAATTATGTATAGTGCTGGTCCATGCGTCAGATTTCTGCAGGTGTTTTGATTCATGTGAGCTTGCCCCGGTGTGACAGACCTTCTTTAGTCACTTTGGCTTTCGATGCTCCAAAAATTAGAGAGATCGTACCAAGGATCTTGGCAGAATTCTTCCTGGATTTCCCAGTGGCTGTGAAAGAAACAGCAGGAGAAGGGATTCTCCCCTCTCACAATAATCTTAATGGTGGGTTTGTACCTGGCGTCTCCCTGGTTGTCTGCAGTGCCAGTGATGCAGGCTGCTGTGGCCATGGAAGTACGAAGAGGAGCAATGAAGGAGTTAAGCAAAATGACAGCAGATTTATAATTTCTGATATTGGCCTCTCGTACTGCCAGAGTCACATATCATATGAATTGTCAGCAAGATAGTAGCTGATAACACAAAAGGCTCAGAAGTGCGAGTTTTAAATTAAAAATGTATTTTCAACTACAATTCCCAGCTTCTGCACAATGACAAATGCTTCTTGCCATGTGAACCCTGAGAACACTGCAGTGGCCACAGAAGATACGGTTTCTTTTGTAACTGTTTAAAATCCTGGGTTGTGTATTATGGAACAATAAATAAAAATGAATTTTAATGGGGCTGCCAAACCAAAATGTCAGTTGGTATAAAGGAACTGTGAAATGAAGGTGTCAGTGGAGCTATGTCAAGTTGTTGGGAAGGATCTGGACCATTAACCAGGTACTAATTGCAGGCAGGTTCAAAGTGCCACAATTAGTTAAGTTTACTTGGCAATTTACACATAAGGACTTTATTTTCTATTTGCTTGTTGCCTTCAGGGCCAACTCCCAGACTGCTGGACTTCTCCCCTGGTGCTGCATGTGTCCTCCAGACCTTCATTTGGGTCTTGTTGTCTTCTTACTGACTGGAGTTACAACTTCCCTCCTGGTGAGAAATTACCAATGGAGTTATGGGTGTCCCCATTTGAAATACTCTTCTGGGACATCCTCAGCCCAGTGGAGATGCATGTCAGTCATTTGGCTCAATGCATCTCTGAGACATGCTTGCTCATGGGCAAAGGTGGCGTGATGTCATGTGGTGGCATCTTCTTGTTGACCCCAAACTTGTCATTTCCTTTCCTGGATGTCCAGATTCCCATCAGGTTTGTCAGAATACTAGGATTTTCTGAACCGCTGGGACAAAGGGACATCATGGACTGTCTGAACCTACAGAGGAGATGTGAGCTGCCAACATGTAATTTATCAGGTCAACAAAGTCTGGTTCTGGATGTTGATTACTTTTTCAGTCCAGTCCAGTCCAGTCAAAACTTTAATAACAAACACATACCTCTTCAGTACAGTTCTTATCAACAGAAAAGCTTTTTATCCATTGTAGTAGTTTAAGTCACCTTTTTCGAATGAGCTATTAAGCATATTTTGAAATGTACTTATTTCCAAAAGTCATAAATCTACTATAAATAAAAAAAACCCAACCCATATATATTTTTCACATTGGTTTTTATCCAGATTAGCCCATTCAAATATCATTACTCATGCTCGCAGAATCACACAGCTGGGTGCAGCAAAATTATTTTAAAAATAATGTTTGTGGTGTTCTATTTCTCTGCCCCCTGATTTCTGAGTCTTTCTGGCACACAGGATGTTACCGAGCGTTTCTCTGCAGCTGTGAGGCCCAGAAGTCTACTTTTTAATGAAAGGTGAGATTCTCATGCAGTTTCCTGACACAGGTAGTTGTTCCTTTAAGCAAAACATCATATATTGTGAAAAGTGTGATTAAATTGCAAGATTTGGTACACTGGAAAAAAAAAAATCAGCACGGAATCACTGCTTCATAGAGTTTTCTGTGTACTTAAGTTATATATTGCTAGCGTCACCTTTTGGGTTCTGCTTTTAAAACTGTTATGGCCATTTGTGAATAAAGTATAATTGCACATAACACTAAAATAGCACCTTTTAGATGTTGGCTGTGGGACTAATACTTTATTTGGAAAGTAAGAAATGCGTTTTGTTACTATTGTGCTTGCAAATATTCCTGAGGAGCAGACACATGTCAAAGGAGCAGGCACATTTCAAAGGAAAAGGCTTCCATTAGGTGATAGGACTAATAATTTTTTATCAATTAGAATTCCTTAGGGGAAAGAGCCAGCAGTCTTCATTAATAATATTAGTAGCAGTTGGAATCACACCATCTGTCTGGAGATATGGTTAATACTTTTGAGAAGGAATGTCAACTGTTTAAAGAACAATTTTGAGAGGAAGGAAAGGGAGAAAAAGTAAAGATATCTCTTGGTACCAGCTGTAATTTCTCCAGCATCAAGGGATTCAGACATCTGCTTGTTAAACTGTTTTTTTTTTTAGTGTGAAACTTTATTTTCCAGTGCTTTTTTTTTGGTGTGCATATTATATTACATTACATTACATTATATGTCATATTATGTTTGATTCCATTATGTTATGCTATGTTATATTATTCTCCCATTCCATCAGTGTGATTGGTTGTAAGCTGGACTTATTTAAACTAAAAGAAATCAGTACATGCTATATTTTAAAGTAAATGGATAGCTTAGCTTTGCTTTCTGTCAAGGTCTGAGAAATGGTGCCTGGAACTGTACCCTGTGCTTCTGCAGCATAGGAAGTGTTATGAATTAATTTCTGGCTCAGGTTGTCACAAAACTATCACTGAATATTTGCCAGCATCTCACCCAAGAAGAGTGTGAGAATAATGAGTACATCTTGCTTATTGAATAAGATTACACAAAGTTAAACTGATGTTTTGAATTTCTAGGCTACTACTCCATGAAGCTATGAATCCTCTGGCACCGTGTCTCAGATATAAATTTAATTATTATCTAGATTTCAGAGGTGTGGATGGGACAACTTGCTGTTTGACAAATGGATCTTATGGAGAGCCTAGTAAATAAGTACGTAGAGATTTCAAAGACATATATGTATCTTTCTTTTTTTCTGTCTACTCTAGTCTGAAACTGGGACTTGTCTGCTTTCCTTATCAGAGAAATCTGAGAATTCATGAGTTCTTCATGTCTTTGTTTTGCTGGAGTGATTATGTACTGCCCACTGAATCCTTTCTAGATGGAGTAGCTGTTGAATAAACTCAACAGATTAATTATAGCTCTTACTGGTGATTTCATCATTCTTCTTCTGTAATTGAAAATTTCTCCAAAAATTATGAGTAAGTCAACTTTTTTACCCACTTGCTATTGTCAGCTGGAAAGACCCTCTAATTTTAGCTCTT
Organism: Chlamydotis macqueenii; assembly: GCF_036417535.1. NCBI lineage: Eukaryota > Metazoa > Chordata > Aves > Otidiformes > Otididae > Chlamydotis > Chlamydotis macqueenii. The sequence goes on along the minus strand of NC_141593.1, from coordinate 78,395,439 downwards.
CAGCTAACATCCTTAGGCATAATGACTTCTTGTGTCTTCCATATTTATCCTGAGAATCTTCTGAGGGGTTTTTTTGGCATATGCTGAAACTCACATGATGTTTTTCATGTAGACATTTTTTTCTGTAGCAGAAAGGGGAAAAGTTGAGAGCAGCCGTGGTTTGAGCTCCAAAGTAAACCAGACAGTAGACATTAGGGCATTAGAAGACATTTTGAAGAAAGAATAAATGAAGAAGTACTAGGAGATAGTAGTAGTAAATGGAAGGTGAACTGAAATGTCAACGTGGTTTCCCTAAAAGTAGTCTTTTGCCAAATGAACTGGATATCTTCAGAAGTTTTAGTGATACTTAGGAGAAAGCTTATCTAAAGATAGATACAGATATATATATAGGTACAAAGACAGATATAGATAAAGATAGATATGGATAGATAAAATTTGCCTGACTTCAGTAAAACATCCGATATGCAACTATAATGGAAATTCTCAGTGAAACTGGCAAGTGGGGATTAGTTGTAAAAATATGATATGAACATGGAGCTGAAAGAAAAAGTGGCCAGTGTTTGTGCTGAAAGGAGAAGCATCAGACAAGAGGGCAATAAGAGCCAACTTCCTTATAGCACTACTCCAGTCTTCATCAATAATGACTTAATCATTAGTTACGTTGGCAACAAGTAGTGCTGTACTAATGGAAATTTGCAAATGCTCAAAACTAGGAGCAACACTGGAAGCTCAGAGTGCAACAAGGCAGACGATGAATCTTGATAATTGGAATAATACGAATGAGATACAACTTAAGGTAGAAAGTGCAGAGCCTTTAATTTAGGGAGTGATAACATAATAATATATTTTTTAATATTATTTTTTCCTAAAATTCCGAGTATGTTGGTCATTGGATGACCTGAAGCCATCAGTGTTGATACAGCCATTGAAATAGGAAAAATGAGGTATTTCTATCATGGACAATCTCTCCACAACACTTTGTAAAGCTCTGGTGACTCCCATGTAGGAAGGATGAAATCAAACCAGAAGAGAACCCAGAGGCTGAGGAGGAAGACAAGAAAGCAAAAAGGGAGTCCTGAAAGGAGTGAAGAAAATAGCTTGGCTTATTTGACTTGGCAAAGCAGTAGCTGAAAGGGCGTACTATTGCCTCTGATCACGTCACAGAGATGAACACCCGGGAAGGAAAAAAGCTATTTACAGAAAAAGATAGGACTGCCACAGAAATAAATGCTTAAAAATTGCTGTGCATAATCTGACAATCAGTTGAATCTGGGAAATGAATTCTAGAACAATCTTCCAGAAGAGTTATCAGAATTCTAGAACAATCTTCCAGAAGAGTTATCGGGAAAGAGACATTTATTCAAATAATCACACAGTGTGATAGCATCTGAAGGTAGAGCAAGGGACTTGCAGGGAAACAGACTTACTAACTGGTGGGAGATCTCTGTCAGTCATCCAGTCTACACTCATTTTCCCCTACTTATGTCCTCGTCCTCCCTCCCCTCGACTCTTACAGCTTTTGTGCTTTGGTGACTTGCAGTTTCCCATGGCCCAGAAAGAGAATGTAGCTTTCATGCAGACTGAATTATTCTAGGAAACCCCAGCATGTCCACCTCAGCTGTTATCTCTGATTTTCCTTTCAGAAAATGTATCTTCAAACACAGCAGTGACAATAAAGACAGAAATCAGAAGGTTGTTGAGTCTGTGTTGAGTAGTATTAATAAATGATAAAATTTCCTAAAGTACCTGTCTTTTATAGGCATACATTCACTTGAAATTTCTTTTTTACAGTTCGGCTTAGGGGTAGGTGATTTGAATGACCAAAATTTGGGTGAATGTATTTTTTTTCACCTTTGAAACATTCCACTATTCTTATAACTTCACTATCAAAAATAAATCTTCTCCATTTGGGTACAAACTGTTCCAGAAAACAGTGCCAGTTCCTACTCTGCATCAGATAGAAAAGATCAGGTATGATTTAAAATCATCATTGTCCTTTTGTATCTTGGATTCTCTCACTCAGAAACTGTCTCCCTGTAAAAGAATATCAGTATTTTGCTGATGTTTATTTTATAAAGAAAACTGTGAATGAGATCTCAGCTGGCTGATGCTGAAACAGTGCTCTCTCCAGGCTGTCTCAGCACCCTTTGGTTCCTGAGCATATTCTTCAGACTGACTTTCCCATTTTACATCTCCAGGGTAGCTTATTTACCTTTTGCTTGGAAGATTATTTGTTTGACTAGGGCTGGTTCTGCACTGTCTTCATTCTTCAGTGATACAGACCCGTTGATGTCGACTAAGTTGTGTTGGGGGAAGAGACTGGAAAGTATTTAATGACATTTTAGTCCTTGATAGATACTTCTTTAAGTGCAGATATGAGGGCTCAGATAAATTCAGGACTCATACAAATAAGACACTTTAGGGATAAACAGGGAAGTGTGAAGCTGTACGAAGGGGACAAAGTACCCTGATGTCCACGAGATGTTCTGTCTGGGTGAGCTGAACTGACACATCTTTCATTTCCATGGCCTTCTTGTGAAAACCAAAATTTAAAAGACTTTAGAAAAAGAAGCAGTTCCAAAGACGAAATTAAAATTCTTTCTCTACATTAAAATTTAAAACCAAAATTGTTTTAGGTCTGCAAGAAAATAAAAACTTGCGCATTTGCCTCGCTCTTTTCCGTGTTGACCGGCTGTGTTTTGCTTTATCGGTTTTGAATATTCCTGTACCCATTAGAAAGATCGTCTGAGGCATACTAGTAATCAGTAAAGCCTACCTGGACTATTTAAAAAGATTTTTATTAGAAAATGCTGATTTTCAATAGATGAAAGTCTGCAAATGCACTTGTTTTGATGAATTTTTTTTCACCCTCATGGAACCATTCCCACAGAAAACAGCCTGGATTAAGTTTTCTGGGGCAAACTTTGTGCACAGTTAAGAAATATTGGACTTTACCAGGGTGTACAGCTCTCTGTTATACTGTTCTTTTGGATCCTGGAGACTTATTCAGACAGAGGTTTTGGGAGATACGTACCTCTTCTATGGAGGGCCTTAAAGTTCTGCCTTATAGTCAAGGACTTCTGAACCAATTATCTCTGGTTTGTGAAACAGACTCAGGAATAGTGTTGTAAGGCGTTTTAGGGGACTAGCAAGAGTTAGGAACTCCTGCAGTCCTCAGGCATCAGGTGAGTTTGCAAGCAGCGCTGCCCTAGAGCTGTGGATCCAACAAGGTCTATCCAGCTGAGAGACAAGAGTCTCCAAGATGAGGGAAAATACTGGTTTAGAAACATATCCTAGCGGAATTTTTTAAAAGAAACTTTGAAATGTCCTTTTCTGTTAAGACAGAATTTTAAAAACATTGATTTTTTTTTTTTTTGTGACATACACTCCGTCAAATCATCTCTCTCTAATTAGTAAGAGATTATGCAGCTTGATTACAGAGGGTCACCAACCTCAGCAACACAGAACTTGGTAGAGGCCAACTTTGTCACTTACTAGCTTTCTCTGCACTAAACCATGGCATGCAACATTGACTCTCTCAGAGAGCAAGTTTTTTATTTGTCATAGCAAAAAATGTAACACGCAGTATTTTAGCATGAGATCTCATTTAGCAAAATCGGTTCAGAGGAAGACAGAAAGTTAAGGAAGATGCTACATTAAGAACAGTTCTTGCCTTGGAGGAGCACAAGAGCAAAGCAGAAAGTGTGCATGGATGTTTGCTCTTTGTGAGGCCCAGGGAGCCTGTTGTCCATCCGTTCACAGACAGTCAGTGAAGAAATTAATTTCCTTTGCGGTTTATTAGGGATCAGGCTGTGTGAGACTGGAAGTGTGGAAGATTTCCCGTGTGTTATTTGTACATAAATTCAAGCTTCCAGCAGCTGTATCCCAGATGGCTTGGTGGCTTCATGCTATTGACTATACCAGCCTAAATAGACATATCGGGGCTTACGTGTTCATGTTAGTCATGCATAAATTGACAGTAGCTGCAGATATTTCTTATCATGAGGCTCTGTAAAGTGAATTTTCATAGGCTAGTTTTGACATTTTTACCTGACTTAGGAATTTTAATGATAATAGAATATTGACTTATAATTTAGAATATTTAACTTTATTGGCTGTTTTCAGTCCTTTAATATTAGGTTGGTTTTGCTTAAACTAGTATAATTTAGGAGTCTGCATGCTTGTGAGTACTACGTATTGTTTATCAGCAGATACATCTAATTCTCGCCTCTCATTGTCTTTATGCAAACACCATTCCATTAAACTAGTCTGAGGCCAGAATCTGGCCTTTTCCCTCTTTGCTAAGCAAGTTTTTTGAGTGAGAATTTGTTTAAGTTTGTCAGGCAGAGCACTTTTGACAAGGAGCTTCTGAACCTACAGCCTGTCTGTAAAAGCCCTGGAGATGGTTACGCGGGAGTAAATGCAGGTCTGATTCATCCTCATGCTAATACACTAATTAGAAGCGTTTTCAGGCCAGAGAGCTTTAGCTCAGGCCTCAGAGCTGAGATGACTTCAACAGAGAAGGTGGGTGTAATGAACTTCTGCTGCAAGGTGGATTACTTCTGTCACATCACCACTTTTAATTCTTCTTGATCCTTGTTGTGGCTTTTTGATGCCGTGGAGCGCGAGGCTCTTTGCAAACGCTTGCAGCATATTGTGTGCCTGCTCCTGACGTGGCTCTCATTGCCGCTCGCTTCTGCGATATTGCTCTGTAAGTATAAACAAGATGTTTCCCAGAATATTTTCTATGTGAATTGGGGAGGCACTTTGCCTTGTCTGTAGAGATCTACATGCAGTGTTGTCCCCATGCGCGTTTAACCTTGTGTCTCATATACTTCAACGCACTCATTCCGTTTCTGCGTTATTTATCCTTAATTCAACGCTGAGGCTGTGTGTGCAAGGCAGAAGAGGAAGAGCCCTGTGATACAGCATTTGCTGCCTCCTGGCGAATGTGGGGTCCCTAACTTGCAGGCGATAAAACCTGAAGCAGTTGTGATGCCCTGAAGCATCATGAATGAACTGTGAAGATAAATGTATCCCACACTGTCATTTTCCGTATTAGTACATAACCTTTCTGCCAGACATCATTAGCAGTACTGACTCAGTGCTGTTGAGGGGCTTCCTTTAAAATAAATGCAATAATTGTGTTGAGCCCCCAGCTAATGTCACATCCACCCCCAGGTGTAAGCAACTTAACGTACTTTTACAGGTGTTCTTCCCTAACTTGCAAGTACTCAGGAGTCTTTAGAAATAATAAAGAAAAAAAAAAACCTAGTTTGTGGGAAAAATAATCCACAAGTTCCACAAATGTAATTAATGTGCATAATAATGAGGCTGATCATGTAAAAATAGTTATGCAAATAAAGAACGCCCAAAGAGCACATGGCCAGCTCCATGTCACAGTTTTTAATCAGACAGTTGGGCTTTAAAGCCTTGAAATTAAATGCATGCTGTTCAGGCTGTGGCCAGAACTCAGATCCCTAAATCTGTGCTTCTGTAAGTTAAACATCTCATGCAAGTGAAGTGTCCTCAGTGGTATGGGAGTGACATCTCCAGACCGTGGTGCATGTCTTTTCCGGTTAGGTGTCTATAAAGCATTTAGAAATAGAATCACAGAATGGTTTGGGTTGGAAGGGACCTTTAAAGCCGATCCAGTCCAACCCCCCTGCAAGGAGCAGGGACATCTCCAACCAGATCAGGTTGCTCACAGCCCCGTCCAACCTGGCCTGGAATGTTTGCAGGGATGGGGCATCCACCACCTCTCTGGGCAACCTGTTCCAGTGTTCCACCACCCTCAGTGTAAAAATTTTTTTCCTAATATCTAATCTAAATCTACCTCCTTCTATTTTGAGACCATTACCCCTTGCCCCGTCACACCAGGCCCTACTGAACAGTCTCTCCCCACCTTTCCTGTAGCCCCTTTCAGGCACTGGAAGGCTGCTCTGAGGTCTCCCCAGAGCCTTCTCTTCTCCAGGCTGAACAGCCCCGACTCTTGTCCTGTTGTCAGGTTTCAGGTTGTTTGAGGAGAGAGATCACAGGCACTGACTTTCCTCCCCGTCTCTAACAGCCAAACGCTGAGTTATATATTTTCAGTTAGCAGGCAGGATTCCTTAGTCTCCACAAATGCAGGAGTTAACATCAAATTGGATAAGCCTTGTGATAAAATAGCAAGATTTGACAATGTAGTGGCTTCCCCAAGTGATGCTAGGTTACTGTGTCACAACAGCCATCATTTCACTTTGCAGAAGGTGAAGTGTCTTGGTGAGTTTTGCTAGCATGAGCTGGAACAAGGCTCCTTCTTCAGCTGGCATAACACCGAGCCCAGGAGCAAAGCATGCCAGTCCTGAGCTGAGCTTCTCTCTTCCAAGACGGCAGGGAGCTGGCGCAGCGGCCCAGCTCACAGCGTGGTTATGGCATGGGATAGGAGATGGCACTGCCAAAGAGCCCACTCACGGGCCCCGGGGTGCCTCTCTGCCTGCCAAAATCCACGTGGGTACCTGCTGTGAGACACCTTCCTGGGTCTGGGCTGGCTGTGTCCATCCGCCTGAGGCGTGAGCACAGCGGGCTCCCTTCTGCCTGCAAAAAGACGTCTCCGGCACTGGCTGCGTGCCCCTTCCCCAGCCTCCTCCATCATCTGCAGCTCTCTGCCAACCCCTTTTCAGGTTTTCTCCTCCCTCCCAGCAGGCGAGGTTGGGGTAGGGTATTGCCATGCTGGTCTCACCAGAGTACGCACAGAGCATGGCCAGTCTGGCATTTAACTTTTATTGCACGTCAAGGTTTGTGTTAGCTCTTTCTCTGCTATATTTACCCCCAAGCTCACATAGTGTGCTGTCTTTGAAAACCTTAAAGTCTGTCCCACTGTCCTCAGAGGGGTTTTCTAGGAATTTTTCTGGGTTGCGCTTGATTTTATTGAAACACATTATCTTAATTGTGACCTTGTAACATCATTATTCAAGCCATAGCTATTCTATAATTCATTGCCATAGCTGCGTACCGCTCCCTCAGTCTGTGTAGCACCAGCAATCTACAGTGTTAATAAAAATACTGAATAATTTTGGAACAAGAACTAGTCCATGGGGGATCTCATTAGGAAGGTGCATCTTTGATGTCTCCCTACTGATTGATCTCAAAATACGGAAATGAGTCAGATTTTAATCTAAACAGGGTGAGCTCCCTCAGTTTCAGTTAGTGCCTGTATAAAAAAATCCCAAAACATCATGCAATACAAAGTCTTGGATAAAGTCATGCATATTATAGCATATACCATATCAAAACTATTTTGTTGAGCAGACATGTGATTGTGCAAAAAATAAATCAAGAATTTAATAACTTCCCCCTTTCATGAAAGCATTCTTACAATTTTATTGGTTGTATCTAGTTCTAGAATCTAATTCTCTAATTGCTTCCCAGATTAGATGTTTTCTTCAATGCAACTGTTGTGTAACTTTACTTAAAGTTACTGTAACTGATCTATAACTTTCTAGTTCAACCTGAATCAACCTTTGCACCTTATGTTGTAGACCTCTTTTGGAAATCCTCTGTCAGTTTATTAGCATTCATTAGAAGCAGCGATTTATGATTCAGAGAGATTCTGGCACAGTTCAGCTAGGATTCTAGGATTTTAGTTATCCATGCCTGTTTACTAGAAATACTTAGCTTTAGCCACCATTGCCTTACAAGATAGAGAAGGAAATTTCAACTGACACATTTCTCCCTTTTTGACTCCTTCATTTACAATTATACCATCTCTAATATTCCATAATAAGAATTCAACCTCTGACCAGTACAGAGCAATGCACTGCATACAGCATCCCCAGACAGAAACATTTTTTTTTTTTTAATGTGTAAAGACTACTAGACCTATCAGAGTTTGTTTTTTTTTTCCCATCTCTTCATCCTCTAGCTTTATAACTTCTGAGTAATACGAGATTTTAGAAAAAATTAGAAGGGGCTATGGATACAATTTACATCGCCTGATTTTTATTTAACCTCACTTGCTAATCATCAAGATGGATTATGGCATCTAGTTTGGAGATCTTGAACTCCTGCTTTGAAATCATCAGAAAAAGTTCACACTGGGGAAGAGGGAAGGAGGAATATGTCCGCACCATAGAAATGAGTTTTGCAAGTGGTAGCCTCTTGAAAAAGTAAGACATAAACCGAGGAACCAAGGCTAGGCTTTCAACATGAGGGATGCATACTTCAGCATAAAAGCAGATATAAATGCAAGAAATTGAAACTGAGCTAAGAAAAAAATCCTAGCTCACTCCTTCTTAGCTGTATTGGTCATTCAGAATTAATGGGATTAAATAAACTAAAATGCGTTAGTCATTAAGACCATAAGGCTGATAAGATGAAGAGTGCTGAGTAGAATGGCACTATATTTACTATTTTTTTCAGCCTAAATGTACATATTAGAGGAGATCACTTTGTTGTAATAATCATGAAAATACATTCTGTGAGAACTATAAAGACTATCTTATGTACCAGAATTTCTAGGTAGACATTGCTCTGCATGTTTGCTATTTCTCCATGAGGTATTTCCAGATCTTTTGTTATTTATTTAGGTGACAGGGAAATCAGACATGTGCTTATAATTTCACTTATGCTTTTTAACAACAGGTACTTGCATAATTATCCTTTTAAGTACTGTATACACTGGCAATAGTGTATAGTTTGTACAGGTCATTATCACTCTGTAAATTCTGCACAAATTGTATGTAAAGTATATAAAAGATATGGTAGGATATTGTAGCTACATGTAGAAAGCAGGATGGACCAGCCTGACTTTGAGAAACCTTAAGGAGCAAGTGTCCCAAGTGCAGAGCACAAGTCCATGCGCATGCAATCCAATTTTTTTTAATGTTATTAATCCTGTAAACAAAGAGTTTTACTTAAAAAAAGATGTCCCAGAAATGAAGAAGCAATTATCAGTGCTGGAAAATAAGCCAGTGCAGTTTGTTGTATCTGCAGCACTCTAATCCTGTCCTGAGGAAACTCACAAACAGTATGCATGCAATTCCTTTCTTCAGGAATCACAGAGACATCTGTTTGATTTATAGGATTTTTTTCCTTCAATAGTTGAGATATTTTAGACAGTTGAAAGCAAAACCACCAAATCCTGTGTTGCTCCTTACCGTTTCCCAAAAGAAGTGCAATCAGAAAACCTATGTACTAAAACGTTTCTTTGATATAGTGATTCAACGTACAAAAACACTGGCCTCACAAAGTCTGACAAAAATACTTTATAGAAGTGTTTGTTGGGATCACTAACAGATTAAAAGTTCTTTAAATTTTCATTTGCTTGCCATTTTCCAAACTTTTTTTTTTGCCTTACATAGACAAAAAAAATTCTAAAAAAGACATAAAAATGTCAAAAAATCATCAGGCCATACATAGAATTTTGTCTTGTATCAGACATATAGCTTTTTCCATTTCTGTTGCCACTCTTTGCTAATAATATTGTTTTCTAATTCTTATGGACATCCTTTAGCCAAATCCTTCCTTGCAGTGCACATCGTCAGTGGTGTACTTCCCAGGTACTCTACGAAGACAGATATTTACATATGTTAAAACTGAGGCGTTAAAAAGATGGAAAGGATAGTGTAATCAAGTATTTCTTAATCCAGTGTCCAAAGGAAAAAACATTTTAACGGGCTCTGGAGGGTATTTCCCTGGGTTCTCTCTGCCCAACTTTGTGCTAATGTTACGCAGTCGGCAGGAAGCTTATTTGGTGAAGATGAGTGATCTGTGCTGGATTAGATTTTCTCTTTTAAGTTTCATAGTGTCAGAAGGGAAAGAAAGGGAAAAAAGGATGCTGGCATAAATATAAAAACTCCAAGGGAGAAGACAACTTTCTCTGGTCCCAAATTAAATTAAATATGTTTTGAATTGGAGCTGGACCAGCTGCAGAGCAAATATAGTCCCTTTTTCACGTTTTGAATCAGTTAATATATTTGGATAAGAGCTGGTGAGTTGTGTTTGGCCAAGTTTTCTCCTACAGAGAAAACTCTCCTACATGCTTAAACACACGTAATTTAAAGATGTAAGATTTTATATTTTACTCTGCTCTCTGTGCCACAGTGCCGTGACCCATATAGAAAATGAGGTAACTACCGACTAGTACTATGTTAAATGATTTCTCCTTTTTTAACAAAGGGTTGTGCAAAGACACGCACAAGCACTGTGAGCAACATGGTCTCCCTAATGTGGAATTTTATGGTCAAGAACACCAGACCAATGATCTGTCCCACAAACAGGCAGGGAGGTGTTTCTTGCAAAATTAACTTATGTAAATAAACACAGTCATTTCAGGGAGGGTGGAAGAAGAGGAGGTAAGAAAAAGGAAAATAAAGCACAGTTTCTTCTTTCTACTGCACTGCTTCCATCACATTGAAAACTCCTGACAGGCAGAAAGCATTCAACTTCAAAAGAGTAACCAGTATACATGATTTAGGAAGATCTTTAACAAGTTTTCTGTGTTTTGATAGAGAAAGATTGTCTGGTGAGGGAAAAGAAACACATATCAGCGCAGCTAAGACTGCAAAGGACTGCAGTTGAAAGGATTTAGAATAACCCCTCAGCCATCGGTACTCTTTTCTGATGAATCACAGAGAAGCTTAGGTCCCTTTGGAAAAGGTTGACTTTATTCGCTCCTCCATTTGTTGCAAAGCAGTGGTTGTTGTGGAGGATACCGCAGGTGGAAGCTCATTTAAGCATGAACCAGGAGTAGCCATCATGCCATCATCAGTATGGGTTGCTTTGGTACCACAGCAGCAGAAGGACCTTCCAGAGAAATGAGGAACCCACCAGGCTTCACCATTCATAGTCAGGCAGATTAGTTTGGCCGATGTTACGGAGAGTGGAGGAGGCTCTATGGTAACTCAGCCGCCCAACAATTTGACTTGAAATCCTTAAACTTTGCCTGGAGAACTTAAATACTGAAAAGGGGGCCATTGTTAACAAGCTTTTCTAAGGTAGACATACTTCAAAAAGTATAGGTGTACCATTTATATACTCCACATTAAAATATTTTTAAAATTTTTCCCTTTTTACTGGCAGAATAAAATTTAATATTTTTTTTTATTTGACTTCGCATGCAAAAAAGGAGAAAGACAAGTAAAAACATCCTTTTTTTTTTTTTTTTTGCTTTATATTGCAATATAATTCTTGTCTAAGTTACAAATAAGTTATACCATAGAAAGATACGCTTTGGAAAGGAGTGGTTTGAGGCTGTTTTGATGAGACAGGCAACATCAGTACAGAGATAATTATAGTCATTCTTTCATTTGATCTGTCTAGAAAATGCTGTATTTTTATCAGACTTCATTCCGTGTTTGTCCCATGGTAGGAAATGTAAATCTTTCTATTCAGCTATGTCAGACTGTTGGAAGTTTTCTATTTTCTTACTGTTGTGACTGACAGGCTTATTTTTAGGCCATTCTGAAGATGCTTAGTGAGTGACACAATGATATCGCAATGAGGAGTGCCTCAAATGTGAACATTTCAGTACAAAGTTCTGAAAAGTGTTTTCATCCAGCAAAACCAAGCGCCAAGGAAAGCCTGAGCTCCCTGGGATCTCTGGGCAACTTCTCGTGCTCGGCAGGCTCTGAAGTTGTAGTCAGCCCAGATCCGATCTTTGTCCTTCGTGCTGGTGGCACAGGTCCCGTTGATTCTTTCGGCAGCTCATGCCATGTCAAAGGCCACTGATCTTTCCACTCTGATGACAAAAAGACTGGAAACAGATTGTGCTTGGAGAATTGATCCCTGGGATAACAAGGGTGATAAACTGGAGGACTAAACTCCCAGTATTGTCTAGAGTGTATTGTTAACCAACTTTCTTTTAAAGCATGATGAAGACACTCACTTCCATGTGCTCTAAAGTCCCTGGAATACAATCAGCTTTTAATTGACCTTGATTTTTTTTTTCTTTAAATTAAAATGAAATCCATAAGTATTGCAGACCACTCTCTAAATTACCAACCTTCTTATAGGGCATGATTCACTAGCAAGTTAAATTCCACACAGGCTGGTGTTCTGGGAAAATTACTTTAAAAATACCAGAAAACCACATGCACTCAAAAAAAAAAAAAGGCCCCAAGTGATGAGGAATGCATCAAACACAAATGCATCAAATGCAAATGCATTTCCAAGTATCACACTGAAGCAGGAAGGCAGATTGCTTGCGAGGGTGTTAAAAGTATTAACCAGTACGTCTAGGGTGTGATTAGGTCACCTGCCTTTCTTACGCAACTATGCAGCTTCAGCAACACCTACAGTTTCCCAATGGGAATGGCAAGTATCAGACCTTTGGTTGTGGACCTGATTGCAAATGAAGTGGCAGTTTAATTTTTGCCAGAAAATTAGAGCACCCGGTGAGTGGGAAAACATTTCCAGATCCTCAATGTTAGGTTAAAAATGAGCTTAACGTGTCTGGTACCTCCTAGGCTACTTTAAATGCAAGTAGTCGACTGGCACAAAATCATTAGCTATCGAAAGACAGATCCATTTTGGCAGCAGTGTCTCTGACATGATATTCCTATACTTTTCCTTGTCTTTTTTTTTTTTTTTTCCCCCACAATATGTGTAACTGGTCATTTTCTTTTCTACGTTGTGGAATAAGCAGCCGTGAACATTTTGTTAAATCACTTCCTAGAAAAAAATGAAACATTTCGGCTTCCACATTTTTAGAGGTTTTGTCTTCTGTACATTACAAATCCAGCTTGTGTACCTGAAGATCTGCTGTGACAATATCAATCCAAAACACCAGGAAGTCCATAGGAAATTTTTCCTTTGACCTCTTTGCTGTTGCACAGCTGGTACAAGGTCATGAAACTCTGTCTTTCTTCCAGGCACTGGGTGAGAAATACAGGTGAGGCGCCAAATTCCTAACTCAAAAAAAATGTGACACAGCACAACTATTACATGATGACAATGGCAGTCTGGATGAAGAAACAGAAGTTAATACTTTACTCATCTGGTTATCTTTCTTAATTTTAGTTACTGGTGCACCTGCCACTGCAAAACCTACAAGTCTGCAAGTGTACTTGTCCTTAGAATACTGTCAGGGTGTAGGGAAGTGCTGTTGTCCCTCTTGCACAGCTAAACAAATGAAACATCATGCTTTCAGGCGCTTTCTACATGAAAAATATTGAGCAGCATCTCTTTTGCAGAAGAACAATTTAATAGTCATTAGAGGGGAACTATGTACTCGGGATTAAACTTGGAGTCATTGTCTCGTTCAAAAGCAGAATAATTACTCCAGAACATGATAACTTTATTAAAAAATGTTATCCACGAAGGTGTTTATTCCCAAGCAATCAAAATATTCTGCACTAGATATACCACACAGATTCAACTATGTAGGCAAAATCTGGAGACTTGCTCATAGCCACACAAATACATCCTCAGCAAGGAACAGATTAATTAAAAAAATTATTTATCTCTATTTCAAGTCTTTCCCTTTGAATTAGCTGAAGGGAATGACTGAGATTATTTTACAAAGAGGCTAGTCATATTTTATGACAAAATTTTCAAATACATTTTTAATTTTGTTCCATACATACTTTCTCCATTCAGAAAAGGAGGTACATATCTTCTGGTTAGCAACTAAGTTCAGGAGAACATTTCTGTGTCTGCAATAAGTTGATCTGTGCATGCAGTTTTAAGCTATGGATGCTACTTAGTTTAACATATTACCTTTTGAAAGCTTCCTACTCTTCTAAGCCTTTTGTCAATTGTGTTGGGTAGTTTCCACCAGCATACACCCTCCTTGGAGAAGGAATGATAAAGTTAAGACACTTGACCTTTCCCAGCTTTGGCCATGTCCTGGATTAGTGGGTCATCATAGAATCATAGAATCATAGAATGGTTAGGGTTGGAAGGGACCTTTAAATGCCATCTAGTCCAACCCCCCTGCAAGGAGCAGGGACATCCCTGACTAGGTCAGGTTGCTCAGAGCCTCATCCAGCCTGGCCTTGAATGCTTCCAGAGATGGGGCCTCCACCACCTTTCTGGGCAACGTGTTCCAGTGTTCTATAACCCACATCGTAAAATTTTTTTTCCTAATTTCCAATCTAAATCTACCCCCCTCTATTTTAAAACCATTACCTCTCGTCCTATCGCAACAGGCCCTACTAAACAGCCTCTCCCCATCTTTCTTGTAGGCCCCCTTGAGGTACTGGAAGACCGCTATCAGGTCTCCCCGGAGCCTCCTCTTCTGCAGGCTGAACAGCCCCAGCTCTCTCAGCCTGTCCTCATAAGAGAGGTGCTCCAGCCCTTTTATCATCTTCGTGGCCCTCCTCTGGACCTTCTCCAACTGGTCCATGTCCTTCTTGTGCTGGGGGCTCCAGAACTGGACGCAGTACTCCAGGTGGTGTCTCACCAGGGCAGAGTAGAGGGGGAGAATCACCTCCCTCGACCTGCTGGCCACGCTTCTCTTGATGCAGCTCAGGATGCGGTTGGCCTTCTGGGCCGCAAGGGCGCATTGCCTGCTCATGTTGAGCTTCTCATCCACCAGCACTCCCAAGTCCTTCTCCTCAGGGCTGCTCTCAATCCAATCCCCGCCCAACCTGTATTTGTGCCTGGGATTGCCATGACGCAGGTGCAGGACCTTGCACTTGGCCTGGTTGAACTTCATGAGGTTGGCACGGGCCCACCTCTCCAGCCTGTCAAGGTCCCTCTGGATGGCATCCCTTCCCTCCAGCGTGTCGACGGCACCACACAACTTGGTGTCATCGACGAACTTGCTGAGGGTGCACTCTATCCCACTGTCCATGTCGCCGACAAAGATGTTGAACAGGGCCGGGCCCAGCATGGACCCCTGAGGGACGCCACTCGTGACCGGTCTCCACCTGGACATCGAGCCGTTGACCACCACTCTCTGAGTGCGGCCATCCAGCTAACTCCTTATCCACCGAGTGGTCCGTCCATCAAACCCATGTCTCTCTAGTTTAGAGAGAAGGATGTCGTGCGGGACAGTGTCAAAAGCTTTGCACAAGTCCAGGTAGATGATGTCAGTTGCTCGTCCCTTGTCCACCGATGCGGTCACCCCGTCATAGAAGGCCACCAAATTGGTCAGGCACGATCTGCCCTTGGTGAAGCCATGTTGGCTGTCACCAACCATCTCCTTGCTCTCCACATGCCTTAGCACGGTTTCCAGGAAAATCTGCTCCATGATCTTGCCAGGCACAGAGGGGAGGCTGACTGGCCTGTAGTTACCTAGGTCTTCCTTATTCCCCTTTTTAAAAATGGGGGTTATGTTCCCCCTCTTCCAGTCATCGGGGACCTCATCAGACCGCCACGACTTCTCAAATACGATGGCCAGTGGCTTGGCAACTTCATCCGCCAGTTCCCTCAGGACCCGCGGATGGATCTCATCAGGACCCATGGACTTGTGCACCTTCAGGTTCCTTAGATGATCCCGAACCTGCTCTTCCAGTACAATGGGCAGTTCTTCATTCTCGCAGTCCCTGCTTGCACCTTCTACAGCTTGGGCGGTGGGACAGGAACTCTTGTCGGTGAAGACTGAGGCAAAAAAGTCATTGAGAACCTCAGCCTTCTCCATGTCCTGGGTAACCAGGACACCAGTTCCCTTCTGGAGGGGGCCTACATTTACCCTGGACTTTCTTTTGTCCCCTACGTACCTATAAAAGCTCTTCCTGTTACATTTTATATCTCTGGCCAGATTCAGTTCTGCCAGGGCTTTGGCCTTCCTTACCTTATCCCTGGCCACTCGTGCAGCCTCTTTGTAGTCCTCCCAGGCTACCTGTCCCCACTTCCACCCTCTATAGGCTTCCTTTTTCACTTTCAGTTGGTCCAGGAGCTCCTTGCTCATCCACGCCTGCCTCCTGGCCTTTTTGCCCGACTTGTTTTTCATCGGGATGCACCTCTGCTGAGCTTGGAGGAGGTGCTCCTTGAATATGGACCAACTTTCCTGGGCCCCTCTTCCCTCCAGGGCCGCCTCCCATGGCACTTGGCCCATCAGGTCCCTGAAGAGGCCGAAGTCCGCCTTCCTGAAGTCTAGGGCAGAGAGCTTGCCGTGTATTTTCCTTGCTGCCCCGTGGATCTTGAACTCCACCATGTCATGGTCGCTGCAGCCAAGGCTGTCCTTTACTTTCACATCCCCGACCAGTCCCTCCCTGTTGGTGAGCACAAGGTCGAGCATGGCACCCCTCCTTGTCGGCTCCTCTATCGCCTGCAGGAGGAAGTTGTCATCCACGCATTCCAGGAACCTCCTGGTACCTTTGATCACTGTACCGCTTCTACAATTTATGTAATTTACTGACTTGTAGGTGAAAAAATGCAATGAGTATTCTACAGTCAAGAAGCAAAAATAGACACAGTTCTTCATCAGTACACTGAAATTATTGAGTTTTTCTATTGGCCTATCTGACAACAGTTTTGACGTGTTGTTTATGAAGGTCATGTGCTAATTGCATATTTCAGACTGACTTCATTAAAATGAATACCTGTCTACCTAATTTACCATTGTTAAAATTTCACTTCCATTTTTGATCTCCAATTTGCCCACACATTGTTCTTAACTCCTCAAGAAATGCTGTTGAGAAATAAAGAGGGAGGATCCTCTCCAAAAATAATTTGGCAAAAACATGTAAAAAATAAATTGTTAACAATATTTACATTAGTGTGGGTGGTGAACTAATGAAATATTTTTCTCCTTCAAATAAAACAAAATGCCACCCCTCTCCTAAAGTACAAATTCTTTAAGTATAAAATGAAAGCTATGAGTTAGATCATGGCCTGGAAGGGAAATGAGTGAGACAATATTGATGCTAGCACAATTACAACCTTAGAAATATCTAGTCTTTCTATGTATACAGCTTTCTCAAGACTTAAAAATGTAAAGACAGCCAAGTTGTCCACTGACTCACAAAAAAAAAAAAAATTCACCATTATTTGCCAACACACTGATGAAGTAATGAAATGTAAATCAGAAGGGTTTCTCTTGGAGACAAAATTTAAATTATGTTATTTTTCTTCTTAGGATTCTACATTCATTTCCCCTTTAGACAGCATTTAATATCCAGGGCCAGTGCACATGCAGACAAAACATGAACAATTGTGGTTATAACTGTTGTGGTAACAACTCTTGCAAATTCATAAAAACTGTGAGCAGAGAAAAGCTATTAATTAATAGGCAGTATTACCGTATATAAAAAGTTATGAAAGTTTTCAATGAGCTGTCAAAACAGAAGGGAAATGCTAAAGAAATGTATTCATATTTCTAACAAAAACATTTGTAAAAAATTCTTCTTTATTTTTGCATCAATAAAACTCAACAACAGATTTTCTTGCCGCTTCTAACCTTTCCATGGTTTAGAATAACTGTTTATGTTAAGTAAACGGAAATTATTTTCATGCTCAATAAAACGAAGGTTACATGAAAGAAGATTTTAGAAGAATTTTTTTTTTTTTTACATTCGTATGAAGATTAGATTAAATTCAACAAGAATAAAGTAGTTTCCTCACTGGGTAGTTTATTAACCACAGGGTTTAGAAGAAGCCTGAAAAGAGAGTGTATGAGAACTAGAGTGATTTGACAAATGTGAACTGAAGCCACACAGAATACAATGAAAACAGTTTTTATTAGGCTGGTAGATTTTCCTAGTTTCCTGTAAAATTTCACAGAAATTACTCTTCAGACCTAGTGCATCTTCTATTATACTTTTACAGGAGTCCTTCAGTGAGTTTTTAGCTTAAGCCAAAAAAAGGAGGAAATTTTAGACCAGCTGTGACTTCTAACAAGATCACAGATACTCCGTCACTTAGCTACCAAGTTACAGAGATTATTTTGTGAGTAACTTCCACAGGGCATTGTGAGGCAATATAAAATATCAAATAAAGGAAGAAAGACAGTAGACATGACCTGTTTTTTCCCAACCCCTTATCTCAAGAATGAAGCCTATTAGGTATTGAATTTGTAGATCTGGAGTCTGTAGTAAATCTGTAATAATACATTTATTTTCAACAAAATTTAGCTAACATGTGGGAGGAAAGAATTAGATCCACTGTATAAGAGTGACGTATCACATTTGCCTATGTTTATAGAGTTTTCCTTGTCCAAAAGACAAAAATACAGCATTATGAATATATAGGATTGATTTGTAAAATATAAGCATAAATATCTGTATGTTTACAGATGCATGTGTATACAAATTTATGTATTTTGACATTTAAATGTACAGCTGTATGCACATGTTTTTGCTTATTTGTGTTGCATCTGTTACATGCGGTGGATAAACACTATTTAAGTGACGGACATTTATTTTCATGGCAGATGCATATGAATTGTATAGACACTCATGTACATACATACATGATGCTATAGCTGTCTTCCATTGCCTTTTGAGGCAGTTTGCTAATTGCTGGAGACATCCCACAGGTCTTAATAGCTGAGGCACAGCTTTATAATCTGTATTATGTAAAATAGTATCTATACCTTATTATATGCTGTATTGAACAGAGAAATTCAACAGCCATCTCTATGTTTTGTCCCCAGCTTGTAGGCTTTGATTGATAAACCTACACATATAAAATAAAGAGCAAATGAGATCAAATATGTCATTCCAGTGCACTCGCAGTCACTCAGCTGTGCCTTTCTAATGGCTTTGCATGCTGGTAAACTGTCATTTAGTCGCAGTAGTTTACAAGTGGCTCAGCCAAAGATGCCTGCACCCTGGAGGCTGTCGATTTCTACATCAGCGGTCTCTAAAACACACATTTCAGTCTATAAAATAATTCCTTGGAGAGCAACTGAAGGTCAAGCTTGGCTTTCACAAATAAATAGTGGTAGAACAACCTGCCCAGGGCCCACACCATGCGACTGAGATACTGACAAAAATGCAAAGATTATTCCTATTACCAAAATAATAATCTAAAACGAAAATTCAGCTCACTGCAGAACTACAAAAGGTATGATTTTGCAGTCTCATTCAAATGCTTTTTGTAAAGAGAGTGAACTGAACAGGCATTTGTGCTAATGCTACTTTACGCTTTATGGGGGGCAGAGGTTGTTAATCTGGGACTAAATGATATTTCCACACATTTTAAAGTTCTTTTACAGGCCTTACAGGTGTAAGGAGTGGTTTAAAGAAGCCATAATATATCAAGAAGCTGTCTCAGTACATTTCCAGAAGAGAAGAACTTGCCTGGCTCATAGAAGACAATCAATTTGCAAGTGTGTTTTATTAAATTTAAGAAAGTGGCTACAGAGAAGAGTACAAGCTTTGATTTTTCCTACTCTGCATTTATAAAATAATATTTTTCCTTGCACAAAGTGCGTTTTCCAGTTTACAGCACAGAAAACTTGCGCAAAATGTGTGAGGGAGTAGGAGCATTTTAATGAGTGTTATATTTTCTGCTATAGATTCAGTATTTTCTCAGCAACTGTATTAGCTGAACACCCTAGACATTCATTGGCTAGTGACTTGTTAATCACCCTCTGAAAGCTAAATTACCCAGGAGGAGGAGAAGTGGTGATGGGAGTATTTTGTTTAAAGCATCAGGAACTGTTTAAGGAAGGTGATTTAGGAAAGAAAACAGAAAAAAAAACTGCCAACGTTGCTCTGCAAAAACATGGACTCTGATCTATTAAGAATTTTTGAAAGAGTATTTCTCCACCCCGTGCATCCTCATGTAGGCCACTGGAAAACTCTGACTTCCATAGTTTTAAGTATATTCTTAAAATGAACAGATCTGTGGCCAAAAAATGCTGAAGAAATTATTACTTCATAGTCCTGCACTATTAATGGGGCGTTTCACCTGCAGCAGATCAATAGTCTCCGGCTATCACATTGCCTCTCATCAGGTTCCAGCGGCTGTGGCTTCCTGACGCACGTGCTAGGAGGGGATGCGCTCCCACCCATACACACCGTTTCTCAGAGAGGATGCTTTACACCTCTGCACTGAGACCTGCACCAGCCTCTGGAAGAAAAGGGAATTTTTTTTTTTTTTCACACTCTGGAAAGTTCCTGATTTCTATGGGAGCCGTACACAAGTATAAACAGGAGTGTGACTCAGGATGTGAGCCTTCCCAGCAGTGCTGTGCCCTAAATCCCTCTCTGTGCCTCGTGGAAACCTGCACAGACCTTCACGTATGCCTCCTAGGGGTTTATACACCTTTCAGAGAAGTATGCAGCTTAATGAATCACAGATAACTCCTTATACAGCCTGTCCCAAAACGAAACTGAAGGCTTTAGTTCAGTTTAACCGATAAAAAGTCCAACCCACATATGTTATGTCCGCTTCCCTCCCTACTGCTCCGCTGTATACAGTGTCACTTTCCAAATCATCGACAGCCACATGTTCTTTCTAGCTGCTACAGATAAATCTCTTTCCTTTGTATTTAAAGAAACTAAGAACATTCTTGTCTGTTTTTTTCACAAAGTGAATTTACCTCAGGCCAAGATCTATGCAAACAGAAAACAATTTCAAAGAAACTTTATAACAGATAATTTTCCCAAGTGAGTTTTCAGTAAGTGTTCTGCTTCATCATAGAAGGAATGAGCTTTGTTCTGTTCTTGCAGATCATTAAAGCAAACAGTCAAAAGCAGAGAATTTTAGTCTCTATATGAACATACGTAGTGAGATATCTTAAATATAGAGTAGAACAAAAATAAGAATTTCTAAAAAACTAATGGCCTAGTTTGGAGGAAAAGGGGTTTCACCCATCGTACCTAGCGACCAGGAGTCTCCCTTTTCTAGGCTGATGTCCTCCCAAAACCAGACCTACACTCTCTGGTTAAAGGATCCAACAGCCACTCTAGTGGGTGGTTATCTGTTTGATTTGTATAATATCAAAAGGTATGTGCCGGTTTTTCCAGAACAAACTCTTCTGAGCATGTTGCTGTATGCTAAGCTTGAGCAGTCTCATAAAATCAGGCAGATTGCATTGCTGACAGAGAAAGAAGCAGGTCCTAGGCACCTAGAGATACAGTGTAGGCTTAATCTAGGAGGATTCTATGTCTATTAATAGATATATTTCCTCCAGGTTAGATGCTGCTTTCTGTCTCTTCTCCACCAATAGAAAAAATGCAGTATATTCTCTGTTTTGGGAATATCATTTGGCTTCACAGTAACTCACTGTAGCTGCCTCATCTTGCCAGCTTTCCTAAACTTTTCACAGGCATCAGTGGGAGACATAACTGACCCTTCTTTACAATGTCTTTCTGGAAATAATTATTCTTTATGACTTAAAATACTACTCTCTCTTATTTTTTTAATGGTCATTACAGACAGCAGAGGTAAATTCATGGCTTCATTGAAGTTACTGGCTCAACTTCCAGTATAAATTTTTTCCTTCAGGTTGTAGTATAGAGTTTTTATGGAGGGAATGGCCACAAGTTGAGATTTGAAGAAAAATATTGAGATGAGGAAGGGTCAGGTGGCAAGAAGTACTTGACATTCCTTTTGAGACATTCTCCTTTTTATCTATACCCTTGTTTAAATATGTGGTAGACAACCGCTTTGGGTTTGAAGGACTCTAAGAAGTGCTTAGCAGCATGGATTCCTCTGCGAGCTCCTCCAGCACCACCATGCTCCTTCATTTTTTGGTTTTGTCCCCAGTTATTTTTGCTGGTTTGCTGGATTTTGGATGTATGTGTGGATGAAAAGAAAGATGCAGTCTGTATTTCAAGCATCACCAAGTAAAATTTTGACATCTACTGTCAGGCACAGTCTGTTTTAACTTGTGCCTCAAATAATTTCAGGTGCCAGCACTGAAACCAGTGAGGCAGATGTAGATTTTAGTTCATCATAAATCATAGAATCACAGAATGGTTTGGGTTGGAAGGGACCTTTAAAGCCCATCCAGTCCAACCCCCTGCCAGGAGCAGGGACATCTCCAACCAGATCAGGTTGCTCAGAGCCTCATCCAGCCTGGCCTGGAATGTTTCCGTGGATGGGGCCTCCACCACCTTTCTGGGCAACCTATTCCAGTGTTCCACCACCCTCAGTGTAAAAAATTTCTTCCTAATATCTAATCTAAATCTCTCTCCCTCTATGTAATGTTTCTAAAAGAAAAACAGAGAGGGAAAAAAAATCTTACATTATAATAAAACAAACTATAAATATCAGTCAGATAACTGGAAATGCAGAAATTACGTGCTGAGTCACTCCTCTTCTCTGACATTGGGAACACATCATAAAGCTCAGAGCTGAGAAACACAGCCCGACACAGTTAATGAAAATGAGAAAGAAGAGACTGAGATCAAACACATCTTACTCATACTTTAAAGGATGATAGGACATATTTACTTGGAATGATACTTACTGCTTTTTCCATAAATAGGGGGCAGGAGGAGCCGCTCTGGACCTTCAGTGATTGCAAAAGCCCACATATGAAGGCCCTATTTTAGTTAACACGTTGTCAGTCTTTAATGACTAATGGTGTAACAGCTGGTTTTGATGTAATTTCTTTTGAGACCACAAGATTGCAAGCCGTTTATTGCATTCTTCTCCCCAGACTGCTCCCTGGATACAGGCAGGGAGTCAAGAGGTCAGAGGTCTAAAGCCAGGAGCTAAAGGATTTGTCATCATTTAACAGGTCACTTGTTGCTATCTGCAGTGCAAACCGGACAGTGCAGCCGAGCAGGATGGTGTGATATGTTTTATTTTTCATGTCTTCATAAGGGGAATTGGGTCCGGCCCCACTGCCGAAGTAACTTTCTTGCTTGTGATCATGGGTTTGTGCTGGGGCTTTGTGGGAGGAAGCGGATTAAATTGTCTGCAATTAGCAGCCAATGAGATATTGTCTGTAAGTAGCACATGAACATGGGAAGATTGATTTAAAAAAGGTCAGAGAAAACACAGCTGACTTAAAAAAATGTAGGAATTGAATGACTTGTCCCCAAAGAAAAAATGGAAAAACTTGTCCCACCACTGCAGACAGGAATTTGAAGCTCCAGCAGTGTGATCAGTTGTGAAGCTGATTCTTACAAAGAAATAATTTTCTTTGAGTAAAATTATATTCAGCAAATAAAGAAGCAGAAGTGTTCATATTTTTTGACTCTTTGTACAAATCACATCTTTTAGATGTCTGTCGTAGTGCAGCCCCGATCAGACCAGACTACGCAGTCTCTCTCTCACTCCCCACACCCTCCGAGAGAACAGGGGGAGATGATATAAGAAAAACGGCTCAAGGTTTGAGATAAGGACAGGGAGAAATCCTTAAAGTTACCGTTATGGGCAAAACAGACTCGACTTGGGGAAAACTATTAATTTATTACTACAAACAGCAGGATAATGAGACAGAGAACAAGATAACCTCCCTCCACCCCTCCCTCTTCCCAAGCTTAACATTATCTCTTCCCGCCCTGAGCGGCACAGGGGGGAAGAGGGAATGGGGGTTACAGTCAGTTAATCATGTGTTGTTTTATGCCGCTGCTGCTTCATGGTCGGGGGAAGAACTCCTCACATTCCTCCTCTGCTCCGTTTTGGGGTCCCACCCATATGCCACAGTCCTTCATGAACTGCTCTGGCATGGCTCATCTCTTCCACGGAGTACAGTCCCTCCAGAACGGCTGCCCCAGTGGGCCCGCCGTGGGCCACAGCCTCCTTCAGGCATCCACCTGCTCCGGCATGGGGTCCTCCCTGGGCTCCAAGTGGATCTCTGCTCCTCTGTGGACCTCCGTGGGCTGCAAGGGGACAACCCGCTCCACCATGGTCGTCACCACAGGCTGCAGGGGAATCTTGGCCAGGAGCCGCATTACTCCTCCCCCTCCTTCTTCACTGACCTTGGCGTCTGCAGCTGTTTCTCTCACAAGAAAAGTTCTTCACAACAGGCTGGCAGACGCCTCTCAGAATCTCTTCACATCATCCATCTCATCTCCTCTTCACTTCTTGCAGCTGGGCTCGGCCGAATTGGGCCCAGTCGGCCACCTGGCGGGAGGCCAGAGGGTGAAGCCTGCAAGGCCCACGAGGCTCGCGCCTCCCCCTCTCTGCCTCTGCCCCTGCTCAGCTTCTTCACATCTTCTCTTCTCTTTTTTTTTTTTTTTTTTTCCTGTTTTTCCCTACTTAAATACGTTCTCCCAGAGGCGTTATCACGGGAGATTCTGCGACCAATTGGCTCGGCCTTGTCCAGCAGTGGGTCTGCCCTAGGCCCGGCCAAGTCCACTGAACAAAGGGGAGCGACTTCCAGCAGTTTCCTACAGAAGCTGCCACCTTAGGCCCCCCTTCACTAAACAAAACCACAACAATGTCAGAAGAGCTATTTGAGATCACCTCTAGACCTAATAATTGTGGTTCTTTATGCGTACAAGCCAAAAGAGGTTCACCTTTCGCCTTTATGATACATCCAGAGATCATATTCAGGCAAAGCAGGAAATTGGCATTCAGATACCTTCTAAAGACAGATAGCAAATCAACCAAAGTTTGCTGTTCCCTTTGTCCTTTCATAGTGGTGGTAGCATGGACCTTGCAAGGCGGCGAAGCATAAGGTCAGGCACTTTCTGCAAGCTTGTTTTCTTGTAAGGACTTTAATAAAGCCAGAAATTATTGAAAGTTTCAGGAAGGACAATGTCTCTCTGCCTTGAGACAATTATGTAATTGTTTTTTTTTGGAGCTGAGATCTCTCGCTATCAGGTCTCTTAGTCTTTCTGATTTAGGTAAGCTGGCTGCCCAAACTCAGATAGACAATTCCGAGCTCCGGTCTGGAGCTACTTCCCAAGGCCCTGTGTGCCAGAAGCTGTAGGGATGAGCAAGAGATGCTACTGGATGAGGAGTTGCTGTGGTTTCGTACTTCTCCAAAGACAGGGAAGAGCTGATGGGGGTAAAACTGGGCCAGCTGAGTGATGTTCAGTCACTGGATCCCAGAGCAGCAGACACCTGGTGTTTCTGCAGGGGGAGCGTTGTTGTCTCCCGACCCCGGCAATGTGGTTGGCATAACTGATGCCATTTTATGAAAGAAGCAACACCTCTCTGAGACCAAGTGGGTCACCTGTTCGTTCCCTTCGCCTCATTATCAGGCTCTGAAGGTTCTGTGCACCAAGTAGACAAACCAAATAGATTTCTTCTTCCCCTCCCTTAAGGCTCCTGGGTGCCAGGCTGGTTACTCCCCTCCTCCCTGGCCTTGAAGGGCCCAGGCACCCAGCCAGCCTGGCGGTGGTGATGACCCAGCTGCCAGGGGGAGCAGCACTGAATATCATCCATAAAATCAGATTTATTATAAACTTCGTATTATGCTGCTTATAAATTGTACTATGTTGATTCTGCTTGTAGGAATCCCATGCCATTCTAATAATAATAAATTCTGTACTGTACTAATCCTAATACTTTGTTAAGAAAATAAAGTTTTAATTGTAACTACAGTTTCATGCCAGGGAGTGCTGATGGGCTCAGAGGGATCATGTGAAGCAGCTTTTACGCTCCCTTACGCTCTCTCTCCTGCTGAATCTGGGTCAAGGAAGAGCAAGATGCTCGCTGATGTGCCAGTCACTGTCCTCCCCCAGTGCCAATGCCGTAAATTTTAAAACCCCAACAACCTCCAGAAGAAAAGGATAATCATAAAGTCCATCTTATTTTGTTGTAGCAGTGATTTTAAATGCTTTCTGTATGAAGATATGTGTGTATTTCTATTAGAAACCCAGTTTTTGAGAAGTTTGCAGAGCTCAGCTACAATATATTTGCTTTGCTTTGAAATGAAACTTAGTTTAAACCAGCCTATCTTTTTATATATTGCATACTTCATGTATATAATACCGTGCATGTTATCAACATGCTACTGGAAGGTTTTATTTTTGGGACACTGAATTTTGATTTTTGAGGGGTTTGTATGTCAAAATTATTTTCCTCAAATATGAAATAATCTAATGGAAAAAGCTTCATTAATATATATTTTTGCTTGTCATTTTAAAAATACGCCCGTTCCCAATACTGTTATCTACAAAGCCCTCTCTTCTGTCTTTCCCCTCAAAAGTTCCATCATTCATTCAAACATAAAGTCAGACCCCGCAATTAGGATTTTCTGTTGTAGTTAATGTTACACTATGTATGACCTAATCTGCTATGGGACTTAAGAGCACAATGACTAATATACAATAAATATTTTCTACTTCTTTTATGCATAAAATTAAGTTAGTCTTAACAATGTTCTTTTGAGGTTCTTTTTTTTCAAGGCATCAGGATCATAAAAGGAACATATATTCAGTTATTTATATTTTCTTACCTGCATTTTTCACATAAACTCTACCTTCTGAGAAAGTAAAGTGTGGGTGAAGAGATGCCCTTTTTATGGATGAACAGAACTTGTACACTGTGCCTTTTTCTGCTCTACCTTTTGAAAAAAATAATCTCTTATTTTTATATAATTCCATGGAAGTTAGATACACTGCGTTAGTGCTTCCTCCTTTGGTTTTTAAGGTATTTGCAACTGGTGCTCTCTAATTCATTCTAGAAAGTTCCTGAACAGTAGTATACCTAAGAAAGAGAGGTTTTTTATATATGCTAGGTCATACTTATCCAACAATTTCAATCCACATATTTCAAAGGGACTGAAATCAACGGCAAGTCATGAGTTAAGAAAAGTGCCCACAACCTACACTAAATAGTTGCTGTGGAGACAAGAAAGGAAACCCTCTAAAAAATGTGGGTTTGTATTTGATTCCTACCTTTGGGAAACTGCACTTAATACTCCATCACAGTTTCCAAAAATGTATAATTTTGATATTTTAAAATATGTTATTATACTTGCCAAAAAAAAAAAGGGTTGTTTTTTTTTTTTTGTGTAAAAAGAATCTACTTCCAACAAAGAAGTACTGGAAACTAACCAAAAATGCACTGGTTATAGAAAAGAAGCTTGATTAAAAAAAAAAAGATTAAATGAGATACTTTGTACGTTTGCAGACAGATTTAAGTTTTATTATTGAAGTTAAAAGATAATCACCATGTTTGAAATTATGTCTTCAAACACGCTTGCAAAGTTGACGAATTTCAAGATTAAAGCTAGAAAATTACATACTCTGAGGCACTAAGGCACATCTAGGCAAGCCCTTATCTGATTCTCAGACTTGACCTATTTGTGCCCTCTGCTAAATTGCCCTGCTCATGTGGCTTTAAACACGTTGATTTTACTTTTGGTTTTTTTTGTTTGTTTGTTAGCCTTTCATTTGATGTCTGGGTTTTAAAGAACTGCCAGCCGGCGTTTGAATCGCTGGTACCAACCTCCCTGTGCTTTCCTCTCCCAGGACAATTAGTGACAGGCAGCAGGCCTGAGACACCAAAAGCAGCCTCGCTAAAAGAAAACAGTCCTCCTGTTACCTCTGCCACTTAAAGTTGGTACGGGCTGCGTATCCACCTAGCAGCAGCTTTAATCAATGTCCATCATGTCCGGAGAAAATGTCTCGCCCGCTGCCAGCACCCTTTGTCTCTCCCATATGGGCAGGACATGATTCCCTGGGATTAGCCAACAATTACTTGCTCTGAACTGATCAATTCGGTCAATTTACTGTGCAAAGTAAATTGATCCTCCGGAACAAAAGGATCTGCCAGCGGGGAGGTACCTGAGAAAGCAGCATGCCTGTGTAAACAGTGCTGTCCTTGCCCCAGCGTGGAGTGGCCTAGCGCCATATGGTGCCACTATGAACTTATTAACTGACGGATTAACTCATCTCAGCATTTGGGATCCCTGGCTTCCAGCTGTGAGGATGATTGGTGGGCTAACTACCGCTCCAGTCTTGGAAGTTATTTCCTCCATTTAACAGAGTCAAGAAGACAGAAAATTGCCCCCTTTGTAAATGCTAATCTCACCACTTCTTCGAAGACCCAACATAGCAATTTATTCCAGGCAAAGTCTTAAAATTGGTACAGTACACATCAAATGCATACTAATTAGCAATTTCTTTTGAAGGCTCCATCACTTATTAAGGGTCTCCTTTTCCATATGTTCATCATGCCCCACTTCACCCTTTAATTACAAAAGAGCACTTTCTGCTAATTGTGAGAAGGTACATTGTACCCAGTATCTATACTAAATACTACACCTTCTGAGGCCTAATTTAGGGTCAGATAGAAGGCAGGCAGATAGGCATGGAGTCTTAAGGATGAAGTTTTAGGCATATTCATTTTTATTCCCATTAGGGATTCTTCTTAAGGGAGCTGTCATGCAAAGGACGTTTCTTTAGAAACGGCAAACCTGATGTCCGCACGGCATTGTACCGGCACTGGTAATGAGGCCGTGAATTTTCCTCTGCTGCTGAGTAGAGCTTCACTACCGGCAGTTTATTTCTTGGTACCTTCTAGTGGGAAGATGTCAATAAATCTTAAAATGGACAATCTGCAGTGGATCAGAGGGTTTGGGCTATCCAATTTGGTCTGTGTTGACTCAAGCTGTGATTATTTTCTTTTTACTCTGTATGATTCCTTACTGATTGTATAATGGGTCTTCAGTTCTTAAAAGCTTAGGACTGTGTTACTTGTGGATACCATCACTCACACCAGAATCGCACCATGAAGATGTAAAAGAAACTGGGAAAAAAAATACCCAAACTAAGTCAGAGCCATACAAAAAATTTAGATTTTTTTTTCTTTTGAAAAAATTAAAATGTAATTGTTTTGCTTTCCCTGTGCCTGGCAACTGCATCCACAACCTTGATAAGTAATTTGTTTTTACGTCTATCATGACATGAATATAACTGGAGATGGAAAAATAAATGTCCAAGTTCCAACGTAGGTTTCACTACTACAGTATTTATTTTCACATGATCCTTGCAGGCAACTTCCAATTGGTTTGGTTCATTATCTTTTGCAACACAGACAGCATCAAAAGCTTCGTTCAAAGTCAATACATTGTTTTGAAATGAGGGAAACTATGTCATGCGGATTAGAACAAATAAAAGCTCCAGATGCCTGCTGAAATTTATGTTTTAATGATGTCTCCATCATTGCTTAAAAGATGTATATACCTTTTTTTTTCCCTGGTGAATTAAAAGAAGGTGATCATTTCAGAGCATATGTAAGCAAGGGAAAAAGCTTGTTCAAGGGAAAAAGAAACTCAGATTCTCTTAGTCACTCCTGTGCAGTGAAAGCAGAGCTTGTTTGAAGCCAGGAGAAAATAGTAACTCAAAGCTTTAATATTTTTCCTTGATTTTGTTGAAACTTTGTTTCAATCACGATTTTTCCACCAGTTCTAAGTGAGAAAAAGGAAGCATCCTTAGCTTTTAGAAGGAATGTTAAAGGGAGCACTATCTCATTTCATTTTATATTGCAGCATTTTGAATAATTTCATCAAACATTTAAGCTGAGTTTAGAACAGATGTTAGCACACATGAGTGCTGGCTGCCAGCAAGTTCCACATTTGGGTTTGCTGCCAACAGAAATCCACTGAACAAACACAATAGTCAAATTTGTGGTAGCTCCAGGAGCCTTAACTCATTTGTACTTCAGAAATTCTGCCATGTAAGATCAAGGGGCAGTGCAGGAGATCCAGAGGATGACTTTTAACTTGGGGTAGGCTTTCCCTTGAGATGCACCAGCGGCACCATCGGAGGGGGCCTGCACAGAACCCCAGCTGCCACAGCAAGGTTGTCACTGGCAGCCAATTTATTCTAACCTGAACATCTGCCCACTACACAGAAGAATCAACGTGTCTTTAATTTACACAGTCCTTACTGTAGCCAGGGTGAGACCATGGCCAGATGTAGAGCTGCCCCATCTCTGTGGCAGCCTCCACCCACCCTGTACCAGCTAGATATGAGCTCTATGTCATGGACCTGGTCACGCTGACATCTTCTGGGCAATGGAGCTTTTCACTGGGCACCTACTTTAGAAGGAAGTTAGAAAATTATTTTTTTTTACCTTACTGAAACATCCCTTGCTACCATTTTCAGAATAAAGTGTTTTGATTTCAACCAATTTCTTTTAACTGTGCTTTAACACAGAGGCTTGCAAAAAATTGTGAAAGATAGGGAAACTATTTTCTATTCCTCTAAGTTTAAGTGATTTTTTTTTTTTTAACCAAATCCAATAATTTCCTAAGCCTACATTGCATTGGACTTCCATTTTCAGACTCAAGTCCTTACAAACATAATGGGATGTCTGGAATAATTTTTTAAAGCTCTGAAATTTCAGATGGTGTTCAAAAAACCCAAAAATCAAAGTCAAAACTGCAAAACAAAAAAAGAAAGATTGAAAAATGAAGACAAAAAAGTAATTCTCCTGGATTAGTGACTGAAGAAAAAAAAGTCTTTTTTTTTTTTTTGAGAAGAAGGTACGTAGTAATAGCTTACAAATGAAGAGGAGAAATGAGGAAATCTTTTTATATTTATGTGTGTATATGTACTCACACATATGCACCCATACATGTATACGTTTGTAAGTGTGTATATAGCAATGTGTGCATAGATATAAGAAATGTTATGACTCAACACCTTGAATTTGGGACGAGAGAGTGTAACAGTACTTTTTTTTGAGCACTAAGGACTGACAATGCTGCATTTTGTTTGAAGTTCAATCATGTTTCAAAGGATGAAAGTATTTCTTACTTGTAAAAAACCCCATATATGTCTTGGCTGGCACTTCATATGATATGTCATGTCTGTGCCTGTTGTGATTTGGGATGTGCCAACATTTTCAACCTCAGACATCATGATTTAAATTAGGAGCTGACAGATCCCTATAGTCCTGCAAGAGGTGATGCTATCATGAAGAAATGTAATTAAATTACCTCTGTCGGGGAGAGACTTGGCCAGTCATTCAGTGTTTGTCTTATGTGCAAGCACTTCTTTCATTAGCCATTAGCTTCATTGTCTTTAAGTGCTTTATTTTCAGCTGGAGCATCATCCTGATCAAACCACACTTTTTCTTTTTAATTAGGAATGCAGCATCCTTCTGTTCTCAACTTAGGCATCTCAAAAGCATTCCTAAAATAACAGATCCTCTGTCAACTCAGTTGAACAACATGACAATAATTATATTTTTCTTTCTAACATGAGATCAAAGCTCCGGAAGAGGTGACACACATCTTGTGCGACTCAAGCGTGGAGGTCAATTCAACCCAGAGATGTTTTGTTGCTGATTTTGTAGCATAAAGGCTGCTTTTAAAAGAAGTATTTGGTTACATGGCAGTACTCAGCTGCTGCCCTAAGTTTGTGTATATGGAGTGCTTGGTTAAGGTATGTGATTTTTTTCCCCCTTATGCACTGCTATTTGTTTTAATACAGAAAATGAGCATGGAGCCAAGGCTGAGATCTGCACAGACATCAAGAAAACTGAAGAATAGTAAACACAGCCCTCTTAAGTCCTCCTTTGTAAATTTACAGGGAGGAATTAATATTTGCTTTCTTACTTTTCCCTGAAATTTAACTGTCTGGCATATGTCTAGGAGATGCTCTAACCTCGGTTTATTAGCAGTCACCGAGTAATTTCCTCCTTTCCTTCTTCTCCCCCCCACTCCATAAATATATTTTTTTCCTGTTGTAGCACAAAAATTCCAGACCCAGAATAGCTACTTCCCACACGTGGGAAGGCTCTCAGAGTGGAGGTAAGCTCCAAATGCTGTGTGAGTCCATCCTGGGAGGACATGAGATGCCCTGATGGTCACTGTGAGAAGAGCTTCTGATCCTGACCAAATATTGTCCGTGTGCTGACCATTTTTCCTCCTGAGCTGCAGGAGCTGTGATCGCTGAATTGCTGCCTCCCAGAAGGGCTGCAAACAAACCTATAGCTGGTTCCTTTTTCTTATCAAAGAATTTTTCATCTCTTTTCAATACAGCACCTGCCAGAGGTGGCAAAAGAATCACAGGAACCATTCCTCCGAGGATTTCCTGAGTATGGGAGACAATCCTTGAGTGGCCATTGGAAATGAGAGCTCTTTTAAATCACCAAAGCAGGAAGAAGAAGAAAAAGTAATAATGACAGAAGAACTGGCTGTGTTTCCTCAGGTAAAGTTCCCACTTAGTGGAATGTGAAACTTTTCACTCGAATTAGTGCAACAGCATTTTGAGGGCAACGGTCCAAAGAAATAAAGCATTTTTAATTGGGGTAGCAGGAGGGAGAAGGCAGCGCTTCTCACCATGCTAATTGAAAAAGCAGACTCACTGATTTCATACACTGCGTTGGTCAAGAGCTCTCTTTTATGCTTTAGTTTATTTAAACGTGGCACATCTGTGGCTCCAGTGCCTTGCACACAGATGGCATCCCTTTTTGTTAAATTGCTTGACAACAGCATTGCTTACTTGTCAGTCTAGATAACCTCACATAACGTGAAGAAACTGCTTACGTTATGCTTAATGAGACTTTCATTCATTACATCCCTTCATCCCTTCCCTTTATGTGACTTTTGTTGGAGTCCTTAAAACTCCCCTCATTTGTGGGAATGCCCTGGGCATGGAAAAGCCGTCTCAGGAAAACAGCACACCACCTTTGCTTCCCTGGTGTGCTGCTCCCTGTGAAAGCTCCTGCAACACACCAAGGGCTGCTGGTCTGAAAAACAGGAGAAAAAAAGCAGGTGGGCAGGAGGGAATGACAGAAGCCTGTGTACATAGTAAGTGCTACTCATTAAAGCGGGTCCCTGGGGAGTATAGCCACTACACAGGGGTGAAAGGGCAGAGAATTAATGACAGTTGCCTCAGCAATGACAGAGAATCAACAAGTCACCTTCCCACACTGGCCTTGATCTTGCCTGCAAAGGTCATGGCATCACGCAAGGTGCTGTGCACGAATCAGCCTTGCCCCAGCCTCTGCGGTGTGGGAATGCAATTACGTTAAACGCTGGACATTGTTACCCACAGGGCATGGTGGTAAGATTCAAGTCCCTATATCTGTTTTCTTACTCACAAGAGGAGAGGGACTGAATTGGGTGGGAAGGGAGGCTGGGCTCTGGAAACGGTACCTGGAGTTCTACCAGGACTTGCACACCTTCCAGCTCAACACCAGTTGAATCACAGAATCACAGAATGGTTTGGCTTGGAAGGGACCTTTAAAGCCCATCCAGTCCAACCCCCCTGCAAGGAGCAGGGACATCTCCAACCAGATCAGGTTGCTCAGAGTCCTGGCCAACCTGGCCTTGAATGTTTCCAGGGATGGGGCATCCACCACCTTTCTGGGCAACCTGTTCCAGTGTTCCACCACCCCCAGTGTAAAAAATTTTTTTGCTAATATCTAATCTAAATCTGCCTCCCTCTATTTTAAAACCGTTACCCCTCATCCTAATGACAGGGTGATACGCACAGCCTAGACCATTTCACGCAACTGGATTGCCACAACAGGCTGCAGGTCAGTCTTACCACCACTGTTCAAATGGACAACTTTGAACTCGGAGATTAACAAGCCCTGGACATTTTGGCCATGTTGTTTTCCACATGTCTGCTGATGAATTAGATCAATGGGAAGATCTAGAATGAAGCATTGCCAGGTCTGTCATGGCCTCAGACAAATGGGAATGGAAAAGCACCTCAAACAAATGGCACACGGTGTGCAGTTGTCTATGAAATGGCCACAATATACTGGAGGTTGATGTCTGAGAAATGGACATGGAGAATGCCATTTTCATGCCTGTTCATTTCTTGTGTTTTTCCGACTTTCACTTGAGCTTGATCCAGCTGCTGCCACCACCAAGGCTTAGCACAGTGTCATGGTTTTTCAGCTCATCTTCGTGGGTGTTAGCAGGCACAACAGCAACCTCAGTGCGCAAACTCCTGTCTCCTGCTGGTCTCACTTTGACAGTCAAATAGCAGAGAGTAGCTACCTGCATGTGGGAAATGAAAAGATGTTGCCATATCGCCCATTCCCTGAGCTGGGAATACATGGAAACACAACCTAACTTAAGTTTCTGTGCAAACTTTGAGTTCCCATCGTCAGAGCAGTCTTTCAGGACTGATGTACAAACAATTTAGATAGGAAGAGCATTCAGAATGGGCTGGGATGCAACTTCTGGATGAGTTTAGCATGGAAAGAGAATGGCAATTTAGTCTGGTTTTGTGCTTTCTTTCATTTAGTCTGCAGCCTAAAACGCTTTATGGACCATTTCACCTTGTAGAATAGCTGGACATTACCACCTCCTGTGATGCACTCCTTCTGTCCTCACTATACCAATAAATGCTCAACTTCTGATTAAGTATTTCACTCCCAGCCTATACCAGCAGAAGTAGTGATATTGGTAATAACTGGGGACTCTGAGGTAAAAGATTTGTGCAAGCAAATCTTAACGAAATACATCAACAAATTTTGGAACAGGAATTACATTTTAGATATAAGAACTGGAAAACACTGGAAATAACTCCTGAAATGAAGATATCTTTGATGGAAAAAGTGCTTTGATGGAGTTAAGTATAATTACTTTGGATAGTCAAGACTTAGCAGTGCTGCCCAAAGTACCAGGACAATGTGGTCTTGGCCACCACTGTGTCTGAGTGTCTGATTTTTAGGCTTGAAGATAGGACAAAGTCAGTTTTCAAAAGTCACAGTGGAAATGTGGAAAAGATTTCCTTTCCTCTCTAAGCTCTAAGTTTATGGGAAGAGGATACTACTCTAATTTCTGCCTGAAACTTCAGAAATGGGCTTATTCGGAGTCTGTACTCAGAACGTATCTCTCTGATGAAGAGGAGAGTGCTGCCTCCTCAGCACAGGGATGCGTGGGGAGAGCGGGAGGGCGGGAGGACTGTTTAGTAGCTGGTCCTTGTGGACTTCCAAGGGTGGATCCAGGCTGAACAGAGTATTAATTAGAAAGAAAAGTAATAGAGAAGTAAATATGAAAATGAGCGTAGACTTGCCTCTGAATCCTAATATCTTTATCCTTGGGGGTTTTGATTCCATTGCAAATATTAGCAAAGATCAAGGGCATTTTATTTTAAGGGCAAGGCTAATTGGAAAGAAGTTAATTCTACAAAAGTGGAAGTCAGGGAAAGAAATTAAAATTGATGTGAGGTCTGCAGTGGGTGTGTCGGATCCTTTAGGATTCTTTCTGCAGATAAGTCAAACTTCAGTCTTCAAGGGATCTCTTGTATCTTTCAAACCCCATTCCACTCTTCCCTCTTCTCCTCTTAAGTCCTCCCAGCCCTTCCTGTGTACATTTTGCCTTTGATGTTCTTGCCGATCTTTCTCTTCCCTTCCCTGCACGCTCTTTTCAAGGCATAAAGTGGTCTCTGCCACCTCTCTAGCCCACCAAGAAAAGCAGGGGGGTGTTGTCCCCATTGTTTATTTCAGCAAAGAAAAAAAAAATGAGGAGACTTGACTAATTTTTTAGAATTATGATTTTACTCCTGCTCCTCTTCATCACTTGTTGAACTGATGCACCTCAAATGGGCAAAGCAACAAAAAAGGCAGTTTGGCCTTGCAGATGAAGTAGAAAATGAACAACAGAGAGATGCAAGGAGATGAGATTAGTTTCAATTTTTTTTTTCTTACCTGGTTCTGTAAAGAGACAAAGCTCACTTTCTTCCAGAGTGTGAGCATGCACTCCTACCTCTGTGTGTGCATGCATGTGTCTTCCTTCCTAACATCCTTTTTGGCCAATGTCAGCGAAATCGCAAAGAGTGCATGGTCTGAAGCCATTATATTCCTACGAGTTTTATGAGAAAACAAAGTATCGCCATCTGTTTGCCTTGCTGTGACTCTGCTTCCCCTTGGCCTCTGCTGAATCCCGCTGGCCACTTTGTCACACTGTGCACAGCTGCTTTTATATTCCTAATAAACAGCTGGGCAGATGAGAGGGTTCCTGCCAGCATCGCTACCCAAGAACAGTCTGCACGCAGTATGGGTACCAGCTCTGCCTCTCAGTGCTGAGAGAAAACAACTGCATGCACTGTAATTAAAATCAATAACATAAAGGCAATTCTGTGTTGCTCAACAAAAAGCTCTGAAATACTAAAACCATTTAAAGGTTATTTTGGGTATATGGAGATTTTGCCATCATGTTAACAGTTCCTGTAATTGTGCTAGCAGGAATACGAAACAACAAGATCTCATGGGATGATATCTGCTGTATAAAAATGGAGAGAGATTACATCATAACTAATCATTTGGAAAAGTAGCTGGTTACAGAAATACACAAAATCTAAAGGTACAGCATAAGTAAAATCAATGATCCGCATCACATTTCAATGTATATTTCCTGGGTAAAGGCAGACTTCTTGATTTGTCAAAAAAATTTGTATGAAATAAGGACACTTGCAAGAAAAAAACATGCAATAAGTTACAAAACCAAACCCATCAAATGATAAATTTAACTTCATTGTCACATTTGAAAGTAAGAGTAAAATGTTTCAAAATCATCTCTACAATGAAAAATAACCAAGAGCAGCAAGGAACTGCAGTCTTACTCTGAGGCCAAAATTACAACAATTTTATCAAACCTGGAGCAATCTGGTAGCTTGTGAACATATGAGAATCCTTCATTTATAAGTCCACCCGTAAGCTTCCAGATTGCAGAAAAAAGCAAGAAAACACTATTGAAAATGGAAATAATAATTTCTAAATTATATTTAATATTAACTTCTAAGTATTTCTAATAATTTCTAAAAACAAAGCATCTACCAAAACAAAACTGTTGGTATTGGTAGTACATTAATTTCTGTCAGAGTTAGTGGTATAGAAGTTCACCGTCAAAATATATTTTTTTAACTTATTAAGAAGTCATTAGTCTTGGCCTTCAGAAATGTTCATGATATGGACTAAAGAAAGGAGGACACAGCTCTGAAATTTCGCTTCATAGATGTAATATTTCTTTCAACCCAACAAAATATTTCCAAGGCATAAACACATACTTACAGCTGTGCTTATGTCAACCTGCAGAAAACAAGTGGATTTCCTATGAACATGCTTAACTTTAATCATCAAAATGAAAATCGATGGCACTTTTTATATCCTTGAGATCTGTATTTATTCAGGTCTTATCATAAAACTGAACTGAAGAGATTCATTAAACTCTCAGATCCATTACCCATTAAATCCTACTGCCAGCACAGCTTGTCTGCAGCTCGGCCATTCTCCAGCATCGGGATGCTCAGGGCCGGACCCTGTCCCTGGTCCCCTCCACCCGCTGCGGGTGGATATTACTGACCTTGCCACACAACCCTGCAGAGAGTTAGAGAAAGACCAAAGGACAGAAATAAAGCAGCAGGAGGAGGAAAGACCCCCAGGCAGAAAGGAAAGGTAGAAATAGTTGCTGCTTTGGACGAGCAAACATCTCTGGGAACCAAAATTTCATTGTGATGACTCAACTCACTTCTGGGTTAAACTTGATGGAACAAGGACCAATTTTCAGAAAAATAAACACAATGGAAAGTACTAAGCTCTTGCTAGGAACAGAATATTTTAATTGCCTGCTGGTATTTTTTAAGGCTCTAGCAACTCCACTTAATTCCTTGAGCACACCCCAGGATTTGAGGTATTGTAAACAGCTGTAAAACATGCAACGCTGCGGTTGTGAGCCTGTGCACTGGGGAGAGAAATATGAGGAGTGAATGTGTCCCCAGGGACGGCCATCCTTCTAAACAGCAGGGGAGGCCACAAAGCAGTGTGAGTTTGCTCTTACAGGTATCTCTTAGAGGAAAAAAAAATAGAGGTGGCATTTTCTGTTTTGAAAGTATCTGTTCTTCAGTTTTTCATTTCAAATAACACATCTCCAAGGAGGATGGGGAAGGAATGGTTTATCGATTTTAACGGATAATTAGCACGCTATCAAATAGTTAAAATTTTGGTGCTACCAAAATAAGTAGGCTAAACTCCAGCTCACCATGACCACCTAGACATGAAGCAGCCCTGCAGAAAACATTTCCAAAGGAAACTCCAAGAAAAAGGTACCGGTCAGAGAGATTACCTGGGGAATTTCACCAGGTCATGTGGAGTAACTTACTCATATGCAAAATACCATAGGATACTTTGAATGTCTGTGAGGGTGGAGGATCTTAATTTTACTTTTCAAATGAATGTACTTTCAGCCCCGTGGCAGCCTCTGCCACCTATTCGCAAATGACTCAGCTGAAGGTTGTGCTAAGTCTTGGCACATCAATTTTTTTTGGTGCTGAGAGGATCTCTAAGATGTTAGTCTGCCTGATGCAACCAAGTTTATGGCATCTGACAGGACCACAGTTGGCAGCATTATGTCTCCATAAAGAAACATACTGTTAAAAATATATTTTTTTTTAATTACAATTTAGGACTGTGATTCAAACTTGGTAGTAAATTATTAATGAATACTTATCAATTAATCTGCCAGAGGTTGTATTTTTCCACTGTGTATCTCAGGACACCCAAGCCACACAGCAAAGTGCAATGGTAGAATCATAGTAGTTTTGGTAAGGAGTTTATCCTGTTGATAAAGGGCATGAAAGCAGAAGCAGTATAGGAAATTTAAAAAGCAGCAAAGTAAGAATTAAGTCTATCAGGGTTAATGTAGGAACAAGATTTGATGTGATAATGTGAAAGACAACTAAGATAAGAGATTAGTTATGGTCCTCAGAGCAAGGCATTCCTGTTTATGGATTTCTGGCAATGTATCTTCAAATAACACTTCTCATCAGCATTGCTTTCATATTGAAGGAGGTGCTAAAAAGGAGTCATCTGTATTTGTACACCTCTGTGCTCACACAAACACATCTCAAGCACGTTCTTCTGCACGGTCTGGACCACTCCACCCAGAACGAATCTCTCTGTAGGTATGAAAACCTTGTTGACCTGGACCTGTGCTGAGTACCACAGCTGACTATGATTCTAAGAGGGAAAGAAATGCATGAACTAGAAATGAACAAAATGAAGATAAGTTATTACAATGGCATCTTCTGGAATGAAAGACCCAAGCATTACGGGCACTCTAGCATTGTGCATAAGCCATAAGACTGTACCATGATAAAATCCTTTTGGGAAATTTAAATAATGGAACAAATTACTCTTAAGTTAAATGATACACTTTATAACCCACTTCTTATTTTAGAAACATTTAATAATATTAAATTACCTAAATGGCTAGGGAGGGATATGCTTAGCGATTTGCTAATTGCTGGCAGAGTCATTCCAAAAATGGAAACCCCAAATGAGCCCATCCCAATTCTGGCCCCCTCACTAATGGATTGTGACTACTCTGAGAAAGTTCACTTTCAAATGCGTGAGAGCTGATTGCATTTGGCATTGCTTCATCGGAATATATGAGGTG
The DNA here is from genome assembly GCF_036417535.1 of Chlamydotis macqueenii. Classification (NCBI taxonomy): domain Eukaryota; kingdom Metazoa; phylum Chordata; class Aves; order Otidiformes; family Otididae; genus Chlamydotis; species Chlamydotis macqueenii. Next base: position 78,356,339 of record NC_141593.1, on the reverse strand, counting down.
ACCTCCAAGCCTCTCTCAAATTAATGTAAAATTTTCTTGTAAATTTAGTGAGATGAGGAAGCCACATACTTGGGCCTTCTCTGTTGCTGCTTCTTCCTGTGTGTTCAAAAGAAACTCCAGTGGACCATTGCAGAATGTACATAAACCGTGGTGGGAGGCTCCTATTTTGAATTTACGTAGGGTGCAAACCAGTAACGGGATTAACAACACATTCAGTTCAGTGAGCTCTCTGCTATTCATCCTTTTTGGGTAGTTCATGTGCTTAAATTCAGATAGATATCTACTTTTTCTTAATAATTCTGAGGTGTGCCTCAAGTGTTCAAATTACTTCTAATGAAAGTATAGTAGCATAGGCAGTGACTCCACTAGTAAAGCAGAAAGCATATAGCCAGTTAATATACAGGTCTATTTGATATAATGCTAATTTAAAAACTTTCTCTGTAAATTATGTGTGACGCATTTATTCTATGCTTGACTTCTTCATGAAAAATACCAAAAAAAAAGGACATAATTGGAAAGAGCTCATAGGAATATTCTCACACTTTATACATTGTTTAAAACAAATAAGTCCTCTGGGAAGTTCCCTGGGAATTTTGTTCTTTTCCTTCTTTTTTTTTTAAAAAAAAAAAAAAAAGTCTTTGAAAATGTAAGTAGTGCTGCAATGGCAGGGCTGGGCCTGCAGAGGTGGGAGAAGGAACGTCTAGTGTCTCTGGGAGGCCTGATAGTCTTGCAGCAGTGAACTAAAATAGCGATGCTAAAGCTGTTACTGCCTTCAGCTGTATGACCCATCCTTCAAAGAGACGGATGGCCAACTCAGACTGAACTGATCTACTCACAAATCAGTTCCCAACTTGCCCGTTTTCAGTCAGGCACTCTAATGTGAACTAATTGAGATTTTGGTTTTCTTATGCTGAAATCGGTGTTGGTTCAGGAGCTGATTCATGAACAGACTGGATGTTTTTGCCTCAGGGCTAAAAATGTCATGGGAGAGACAGGACAAATGCCTGAGGGATGTAACTAATCCACTGCCCAATTTTCATTGGTTTCATCGACTCCTACATCCACTTCCGTAAGCAGTCTGTCTGCCTATGAATCTCAGTCTGAATTTTATTATGCCTTTTGTATCGCAGTTTCCACAGTACTGCCCTGCAACCGACACCTGGAAGGTGACATTCAGCCAAGCACTTTGAGGCATACTGAAAGTTAATGGCCTTCAACAGGCATTTTAATAATTTGCCATGTTCCCACTTATTTATCCAAGGTTTATCTAATTCATTTAATGCCTCAACATTTACCAGCTGTAGCAGAGGCAAAGACAGACACCCAGCTGATGCAGAACCCAAAAAGATTTTTAAGAAGCTTTTGCTGTGGCGTACTCTAAAGCACAGCTTGGCATTGAAAATCATCAAAATAAGAGAATTGAGCCTCACTTGCACGGATACCTCTGGTTCCTCTTCTCCTACTCGCACACTGACGTGGGGTCAAAGCAATCGATGTGTAGCTGCTAGCAGCAGCCATGGGATGTATCTCACCCACTTTGGGGTGCTTTATCATTGCCATATGACAATGAGAAGCAACTTATTTTCTTAAGCTATCCTTGCCTGAGTGCCTCTCCTCCTTCCTCCACATCTTCCCCCAGCTTCATGTTCATCTTGCCTGCTGTTGCAGAAGCACAGGAGTTGCCCTGCTTTGCTCTTTGTGCCTCAAGGAATGTGAAGATCATCTCGTGTTGGACCTGGGAAGCTGCAACAGATGTGAAATCTGAAGCAGTCATAAAACACTTTGGATATTTTTATGGAAACGGACAGGTGGATTTAATTGTTTCTCAAAGCCAGGAAAATATGGAACACCACTTTTCTATCTGGCCAGATTAAGCAGCGTCCTGGTCTGACATTATTTTTAGGTGGTAATGTACAAGTAGCAGAGGCAAACTGTGTGTTGAGATCCTTCCCTGCTGTTGGGTTGTGTGTGTTCTTCAGCAACAATTTCTAGAGTCATGTTATGAAACACCAGGTGCCTAAGGTGACAAGCTGTTGTCCCCATAAGCCTGCGACATCATTTAGCATTAAAGAAGTTAACTTTGGGGGGGATGATCAGATTAGTGCCCAGGAAGGAGGAAAAAAATAAACAATGCTCTTTAAAATCCAGAGCAGATTTTAATAAATTAGGAGAAAGCCAATTTTCAACATTTCAGCTAAGATTTGTGAGAAATCCAGTGACTTCCACACTTGCATGTCAGCTGGCGCGACGGCAGAGCTGAGAGCTCCTGTCATCGGCTCCTGACCAGCCGGTGGAGCGAGTAGACCTTGGTGAGGAGTCCCTGGCATCACAATGAAAGCTGGTACTGTGTGCCCTAAAAACAGATGTCAAAGAAATCTGGAAGAGAGTTAAGTGTACAGACACTGAATCAGAACCTTTTAAATAATTTCCTTAGCCTTCCAGCTTCTAGTATTTACTTCCTAGTGTATCTGTGTTTCTTAAACCTATAATTTATAAGGCACGTGACACCATAAAGTGAAAGATCTCTATAGATGCAAAGGGTGAGGTTGCAGCTGGCATGTATCTCCATCTCTTGAGCAGACCAACAGTGTTCAGATCCCCAGAAATTTGCCACTACAGGGGTAGCTCCCATTCATTTTTTCCCTGCCTCTTGTCTTAGAGCCAGTACTTGACATGTGAGTGTTGAAGAACTGAAAGCTATCTATTAAAGTACTGACAGCCATTATAAAGGTCAGACTGCCTCTTCTTTTTTTTCTTTTTTTTTTTTTTTTTCCTGATTTTCAGCTGTTCCTTGATAAAACTGGCAACGCTTTCTCTATTTGTACAGAGCTGAAGTATCAGGTATATTTGATGAAGGAGTCTGAGTAAACTGCAGAACAGCAATTACATTCCTGGAAGAGACAATGAAAAAATGTTTGCTTTGTCGCTGCTTAATGAGAAGGAGGGCCTAGCTCTTTCAAATTTTTGTCATAAAGTGTTTTGATAACATCTTACTAGTTAACTGTGAATCTTTTGATCTCCTGGTTTTGATAGACAATGACCTTGTCATCGTATCAAAGCAATTCCTGTTACAGTAAGTGGAGAAGGACAGCTCTCTAGAGATGTCCTTAGGGCAAAGCGTGTATGCGTGCACAAGGAAGACGGAGAAAAAGGGAGCGATCTATAGCATCCAGCCTATTTAGGGTTTTTCTATACTAGAAATACAATTGTGTCGTGAGACCCACTTTCAACACAGTTTCATTGTAGAGTGCAGCTGGTAACCTTAACCTTTAAGCCTTGCTGTGGAACATAGTTATGGACCCATCAACACTGCAAAATGGGACCATATTGTATTTGGGTCAGGGGATAACTGTGTTGTAACTTTGTCCCTTGTCACGGCTGTGATTTTATCACAGACGAGGCCTTCTAAAGCCCGCTGTTGTATTATATGTCTTGTTCACAACTAATAATTGCCACTGCTACCGCTGTTGCAGGGGAGCCACCTGCTGTGTCCCTTTCTTTTGTAAAGCATCCCCTTTAGCAGCAATAGCAGTAATTCTGGTAAACTCTAATGTGGACTATTAATCTCATTTTATTGGTTATGGTAACCGACAAATTTTTGCATAGCAAATTTCTAACTTTTTGCAGGAAAGGAAGGTAGCGACAGTGGTTGCTATCAGAAATTGTTTAATTCTGGGCTTTTCTGGCGCCAGTAAAAGTCAAGGCTATTAAATAGCCTCCTTTCAGCTTTTGCTGCTGATATAAACTTGATAGTGGCATGTGAAGGTGTGCACCATCCAGTTTGCTACCTTAATAACGTCGCCAGTGTTAGGCAGTAAACCCAGCAAGAGACATGAAGTCTTTTCACGTTGCTTGTAAAATCTATTAGTCTGATATTTGTGGGGTGGGGAGGAGGGGTTGTGTCTTTGTATTGTGGAGGGGAGCAGGTGGTTAACCCATTTAAATTCCCAACTTCATTTCCAGAGGGACATGGGAAAATGCCCTAAGAGCCTTTCTGCTGTGCTCCCATAAATGGGAAGCAGAAGGCAATGGAGAGGACAGCATGCCTTAGCACGAGCCCCCCACCATGGATGGGTAATTGAAGCATCTTCTCAAAGGGCAAGCTGTTAGCTACCCCATCCCCTCATGCCCCGTATCCAAATGTGCCGAGGAGGGATGCATTGACTGCGCTCAGGCCAAAGCAGCCTGGACTAGCTGAAGCACATTTGCTTTGAAATCTTTGCAAGGAAAAATTGAAAGGAGGACACATCTCCTTCAGAGCACAGCACAACTTTCTGGAACAGCCCTTTCCTCAAGAGACGCATGGGTAGAATGGCAGGACCTCCTTGCCCAAAGAAAGTCTGGAGAAACGCAGCTGTGCTGATGGGGGAAACTCTGAAGCCTTAAAAATTGTGTGGATGGTGCCTAAGCACCACAATGACTCGTGTGTTAAACACAGAGAGGGATGTGGGCACCTCAAAAAGGAGAGCAGGGAGGCAGCAGCCCCAACACAGCTTGTCTGGAGTCACCTCATGGCCAGAAAGCCGGCATCACTGGGAATAAAGAAAGGGAAGGCAGGTGTAGTACCATGATAAACCTTGTTACTGCAACAGTTTTATTTGCAGTTTTTTCATAGTTTATGGGTTTCTCTATATCACTTCCCACTGTTGTACCTCCATGCCACTCCAAGGCTGAAAAACAACCTGCAGTGCTCAGAGCCTCTGTAGTATTTTCTTTTTACTGAAGAGCACAATGAGCCACTTGGAAGTGTGCACCAAGAATTTGGAGGTTATCTGGGCATCATGGAAGGAAAATAAAGGTGTGTGGGGAGCGGGAGGGCAGGGAAAGCATTGCACGGTGTCAGCCCCACATTCTCGTGGAAATACAGCCACCATGTTATTGCTCTGCCTTCCTGAGGCTGGCAGAGGCAGGGCTGGGCAGGAAGGTGCACTGATTGTAGGTGCTTTTATCAGCAGGACAGTGATACAGAGCCTAGGAATGGAACCACATCCCACCCATGTCCCCCTTCTTCCCAACTCATGCACTGAATCCGGGTTGCTGCTTGCACCAAGGCGTTATCCTAGTAAAGCCGTTCACAGCGACGGCGGAGCCTGAGGGGATACACATCTTTGCCTGTAGCTACAGTCGCACGGTTTTCAGGGAATTATTGCTGTCAGACCTGGTGCATGCTCCTGCTACCGCCTGGCTTCTCGCAGCGCCTTCTGCTAGAGAGCCAGAAAGTGGTTGCATTTGCTAATTCATCCCAGTTTTTACCAGTGAAGATTGCTTACCCTTCTCCTCTCTTCGCCTTCTGCACCTCCTCACTGAAGTTTAAAGGCTCTCTCTGCAAAATAGTGAAATTGCATCTCCAATGTTGAAACTTCCCAACATAGGAAAAAAAAAAGTCCATCCTGGTATAATTTATTAATTCTTTTTGCTCAGGAAAATAAATCTATCTACTGCCAAAGGCAGAAAGTAGAGTGAATAATTCTAAAATATTCAATATGTAGACAGCTTGGCTCCTCAGCTAGAACTTCTGTGCTGTTTTTCTTCCAAAAAGCAATACATGGTTTCCTTTTCTGCAGGCTCTCTCCTGAGAGATTTCTCTTCTCAAACACTGCTAAAAAGCAACCTGCAAAGATGTGTCATGGAAACCGGAATTAGCTCTCTGAATTTCAGCTGTCCTTAGCCAGCGTAATGTGTGAATTTTGTTTTTACTGAATGCAAGGCACCTTCACCCATGAAAAATTGTCTTCACTGAAAGTGAAAAAACATGCAAATACTCACATGTGTTTCACTTTGCTTATTTTTTTTTTTTTCCAAGCAGCATGAAAAATTAAATTTACCATTCTGCCATAAGTGTTGTCAGGCAGCTGTAATTAATATTGGCTGGATATAGCCATCGCCCTCCGTGAATGGACACTGAATTTACCTGTACCAGCGTTACAAGTTTCCACTGTGCATCTCAAACAGCACCAATTTTGAAAGAAAGCAACTAAAACCGGAGGTTTTTTTTTTTCTGGGCAGGAAGTGCACTGGGCATCATCTACCTCCAACTCTGAGGATCAAGAAAATGCCTCTGTTTGTGCATGTTCTCTCAGTCCCACTGTGACCAAGGTCCTGGTTGAATCAGGAACCTCAGAGTTTGGTAATATTGCTTATTAAAGGACTTAATCCACTGAGCTTCTCCTAAAAGCCAGGTTTTGGTAAGCTGCTCCTGTGAGCAGGGGCTGCTGAAATGAGTTTCTAGTCTCAAATCTGTCTTATGTCTCCAATAAGCAGCTCTGTTTTCACTCCGCTCCTGTGCATGCTTACATCCCAGTCAACAACACGACATCTCTTTTGTCTCGGCAATATCCGAGGAGTGTTCGTGGAGAACATCCAACACAACAGAAAGAAAAGCACTGCTGAGGTGTCTGAAGATGAACACTGGGAAAGCTGAGACAGATTTGATATGTTCTAAATCGCCAGCTGTGGATGATGTTAAAATTTTGCCTGTTCTGATCTTTGACTTCCCTGCTAAAGGCATCCATCAACCAAAAACTCTTTTATTACGTTCTTGCACGCTGAGGGTGTCCTACAACATGGGTGCTTCTGAGGGCACATTGATAAAAACTCTGTAAGTCCCGAGAGCCTGCAATTTCACCAAGGGCATCACATGGAAGGGGTCCTGCAAAGACAAAATTCAGCCTCCAGCAATTTCAGCAAGGGCAGAAAACAGCTCCTTACGCACAGAGTTGTTCAAATTAGATGAATGCCACAGCATGAGCTGCTATTGGGAAGTCAAAACACATTATGCTGTGAAATAGCTTAAAATAAACAAACACAGCAATAAACAACATAAAAATTAATAAAGAAACAATAAGCGCAGGTTGCACAGGTTGCCCAGAGAGGTGGTGGATGCCCCATCCCTGGAAACGTTCAAGGCCAGGTTGGCCGGGGCTCTGAGCGACCTGACCTGGTTGGAGATGTCCCTGCTCCTTGCAGGGTGGTTGGACTGGATGGCCTTGAAAGGTCCCTTCCAGCCCAAACTATTCTGTGATTGTCTGATTATAAACAAATTTATTTTTTTTTCTGGGGAGCAATCAAAAAGTAGTATTTAATAATACCTAGATTTGTCAACGGCGTGTCCAGGAAGCACTCTTCTCTGAGCAAATGAGATGAGTCCTGCCCAGACTCTAGTTTTACAGAAAAATAGAGAAATATTGCTAGACAATTGTGAGACTTTGTAAATCCACTGCTTCAAGTTGATCCCTATAACTGAATACCTGGTTTGTGATTCTCTAACACTGAGATATGTTTTGTTACATCTAAATGAAACTGTGGTGATTATTTACATCTATGGATGACCATGGTAGCTACCCAGAAAATACTTCTTGTCTGATGTGTGATAAGCTGTCATCTTTAAAAAAAAAAAGAAAACAAACAGAAGCAGGCATTACTAAGAGCCACATAGCATGGTGGCAGAAAGAAGGGACAAAACTCAGGGCTCTCACGTGGGTCACATCTGCCTTCAAGTGAAGACAAGGCAGGAGCTGGTGCTTCGGCTTGGTGCTATCTATTTTTGAGGGGGCAAAAAGTCACCGGTTCAAACTGACGACGGAAGCAATGTCACCGTTTCTCCCCCTGTCTGTTAGCTGCAGTGAAAAGCTGGTACGCACGGCCAGTTTGAGGTTGGAGGGATGTCATTGCTGGGAATCAGGCTCTGAGTCTTTCAGCTGAAGAAAGAGCACGGAAGGACATTACTTTGTCAGATGTAACAGATGAAGTAGTGTTGTTACAGCAGTGAAAATATTTTTATACACTGAAAACTACTTTAAAGCCCAGAGGTACTGCCAAAGAAAAAAGAATTACTTTTTCAGTGGCCTTCATCCTGTTCCCACTTTCTCCACTAGCATCTTTCTGTTGCAGTATTATATATTGAGGTGAAAGGATCCTTTCTTGATACTCACTGGAGCTGATTCCCCCAAAAACCATAAAAATAGATTGCGTATATGATTCCATTAACTGCTGTATTTCCAACAGCTATTTTAATTCACCCTCGGCTCTCTGTAGCACTTCTTACCCAGGCTGAGAGTTGATTTTTTTGCAAGAATGGGGGACACCTAAGGATGACAAGACAGGACCTGGATGCACTGGAAGCATTTCCCTGCAGAGATCAGTTGTCTTCATTAGCCAAGAAAACACAATAATGAACATGAAAGAAATTCTGCAGATAAAATGAGGCTTATTGCCGCTGTTTGTAAAATCTGTGTCACCGATGCTGCCGGGAGGAGAGGGGGAAGCTGGAAAGCAGAGCTGCAATAACACAAACCTCCCCGCCACCAGTGCCGTGAGCAGCTTGCAGGAGTCTGACAGAAGGTTGAAAACTGCTCTTGTCTCCCGACCCTACGACGTGCCTCTCCGCTCATCCCAGAGGAGAGTGACCTCCTGGTCTGGAAGCGTCAGAAGAAATACAGGCAACAACCGTACGTACAAGGATGGCCCCGCAACCCTTGTCAGGCTGTGATATACAGCTCAGCAGGAATTTATTTCAAATTGGCGGAGATTGGGGGCCCCATAAACCTGTACAGCCTCTACTCAGTGAAATAAGGTTGGTAAGAAACATAAACTCTGATACCGCGCAGTGAAGTATGCCTCCAGTCAACTGCAATTCACCGGTGGCATCATGATGGATACTCCAGCAGCTTGGTTTGTCTGCTGATGGATCTGACCAGCGCATGCCTTCGGCTCCTTTCCTCTCCCTCCTTTTTGCCTCCCTACCACTCTGCTGCCCGTTAGGGTGCAGGACTGAGGTTTTCTGGCTGCAGAGTCAGTGCTAAGGAGTATAGCAAAAATTGCTATACATCTCCTGAACGGTAACTCATCTCAGCCAGGCTCCAGGGCAGGACAAAACTCTACACTTGCAAAAATGAAAAATACAATGGAGACAAACAGAAAAAAAGAGGCAATTAAAGAAAAAAAAAGAAAGGATATTTATGCTGATGCTGCCTTGTCTGTCTCATAGGAGAAAACACACCAGGCAGAAACACCATTTTGGTTTTTTCCCTCGTCATACTACTGTCAGTGCGATGTTGAACAAGTGCCATTAATCAAGAGCTCTGTAATTCATTAAGCACAGTGATGTACTTGAAATGTTATTTCAGTATCATTGTTCAAAGCCCCTGTTAGAGATTTGAAAAAGTAAGCTGAAGAGAATTAGCTGCTGCATTTTAAAACCCAGACCAGGTTTAATTTGAAATAACGTCTTTCTCACCATTAACCCAATTCTGAATATGAAGACAGGGAAATCTGCAATGCCTTGGCAGATCTCCGTAGATATTTCTCTGTCACCATCCTAAGCAACACTGGTCCGGTGCACATTCCTCACAGGGAAGTGCAGACACTATGGCCATGCCAGATATTCCCTTCCTGCCTTTATCCCTATTGCCATGAGTCCAAAACTGCCTCAGCAGAAGCAGCTGAATGTTTATCCTTTAATTAATACAGATCATGTCTAATACAACTACAGATGCCCTCAATATTTATACCAGCACCCAAATCTGGTTTAATTGCATTAAACTGTAAACCTGCGTGGTTTCTGGTGGCAACGATTTCCACAGGTAGATTACACACACTACAAAACAAAATTGCTCGTTATCATTACATTTCCAACTGCCACCCTTGTTGCATATTCTGAGTATGATTTACCTTATGCCTGCGTCTTGTTTTACGTGCATCTATCATGTAATCTCTTATTGGACTCCCTTTTCAAAATAGCCTTCGTAATAGCTTGCCTTCGTAATAGCTCTTCAGACAGGACAGATTCTAAATATTTAATTATTTCCATTACCTTCACTGCTTTTCTTTTTACTCTTCTATTACAACACGGTGACAATATATCTGAGCAGACTATTTGCAGTGAGGGAGGGATATATTTTCAACAGCTGGTACAGTATTCTCAGTACAGAGAATCTTTTGCTGTCCTACTTGCAATATTTTCTTGGCTTTTTTTTTTTTTGCCTGTATGACTGCCTGCATTTTGATCAGAACCTGGGAATGTTACAAGTACTTTGAGCCATCCTTTAGTTGTTTCCAGAACACCTTCGTTTACACAACCTGGTACTGAATTCCTCCTGGCTTTGACTTCTGCAGACACAAACTTTCTTAGCTGCTTCTGCAGATTCTTGCAATCTTTCTTGTCTTGACTAAACTGAATTATTTTTTGTTGCTTGCAGACCTTGTTAGGCTTCTCTTGAACACGAGGATACAGATTATATCAATAATTGTACAAGACTTAAAGCATTTAACTATTATACTTTGCTAAAATTAAAATTTGTGTATTTCTATTTCTCCTTTCTGCCTTTCTAACCGTTGTCTATTTATAGATAATCTATCTCATGTATTTCAAGACTTTAGTTTTTTTACATCAAAATATCTTTTTTTTTTTGCCTTAATAACCAATAGTGATGGATTTTGTCGAAAGATTCTATAATTCTATGATTATGTTCCTTGGACTGTTTCTGATTCATCCATTCTATTGATAAAACTTTACTGTATGTGTGGTAGGTTGTAGAATTGTGATTTTTTTTTTTTTTAGAACCTATATAATACTTTTACTATCTCTGTGGCTCTGATCTTGCATTGGATGGCATGCAGCTAGGTTGCTAGCTTTCTAACAGAAAGTTGTATGGGCAGAAAAGTTTCACTAGCTTGAAAAGTATAAGGAGTGGGGAACCTGTAATAATAGCTTTAAAACCCTATACCTGCAAGGCAATGAATGAGATGACTTATAAATAAATAAGTAGTTTATAAATAATGGTATATAAGTAAAAAATCTGCATACATCAACGGATTCTACACCAAAGTAATCAACCTGTCTGAATTCCTCTTTCCTTGGAGAGAGCTTAGCTACAGTTACCACTTATAAATGCACTTATATTTAAAAAATTGTGCAGAAAACATTCAGAGATGGGAATCTTGCAAGCAGAAAGATGATTCAGAAATACATGCCAAGAAGTCTTGTCAATACCCTGACAGTATTACACTTGGTGCTCCTTCAAGAACTCTACGGATGGATTGCCCACGAGCTGGAGACGTGGTGATGTGACCTCCTTTTCAAGGGTGTGACACTGGATATCGTAGCACAGCAAGTTTAAGGGCCTTTATCTCCTTCCAGTGCTCAGCATGATGATGATGCAATGCCAGAAGTGACCACTTTTTCCCATCAGAAACCACATACAGCAAGCACCAATGTTGTCTCCAGCATGATCTCATGGCTGTTTTGTTCACTTCCACCTGCATTTGCTCTTCCAAGACCAGCTCAAATGCCTCTTCCAAACAGAATCAAGTTTGCAATATTTAAAATTATCAATATGTGTATTTTAAAGGGATCACTCACCACCATGCATCAGATGACCTGAAACTTTATTACATAGATTTTAACAACCAGCAGGTCTATCCTTCTCATAAACGTCTTCTTACTGTCTCGGGCTCACACAACCTAGGATCTTCTCCTCTGGCATAAGAGAATCACTTAAGAAATAAAAATTATTCAGTGGTTTCAGTTTTGTCTTTATTATGTACTTCTTGGTGCAGAAATATCCACAGCTAATGTGCCGTACTTTCTATGTGAAGAAGTATTGGTCACCCGAGGAGGCTATTTCAAAGGCTGTGGCTATTTTACTGTCATGAATATCTCTTGAGTTTTTTGCTTTATCTTCATTATACGTAAGTAAGTCTGTACTTTTATAGCATTACCCAGGTCCTCTTTTGAGGTTTTGAGAATCCTAATCTTCTAAAGCATGTGTAAGTCCCCTTGCCATTATTTCATTTTCTTCAATTTAACTGCCTGCCACAGAATATTTTCTTAATAAAAGCGATCAACTGATATTGTTGGCCAGTTTACTCAATAAATATTTTAATGCACATGTTAAACATGAGTCTGGCAAGAACTATGACATAGTTTTATGTTACTCACTAATTTATTACTAAATAAATACACATATTATATATTCTCTATGACACTGTGTGTATGTGCCTGTCTGTTGCTTGCTCGGGGAAATATTGTAACTGTGAAGGCACTGGAAGTTTATAAGAGTAATTATCAAGCATGCTTCCCCCTTTACCTCATCCCTCAATCTATTCTTTACTATAGGATAAGTCCAGGAAACTAGGCAAATGCTTGGTGACTCCAAAAATGAAACTCCAGTGTGTGTGCTACCAATAGTTCTGCAGGAAGCTAACGCCATAACTGGCATAAAATGCAATTTCTGGTAAAATTAAAATTATATATTTTATGTGTTTGATTAAAAAGTATCTTTTTTTTCTAAAAAAGGTAAGGATTTTTTTTTTTTTTTTGCTTCAGCTTTTCATTTGCCGCTGAAGATGATGTTTGGTTTTAAAAGAACTTTCATTTTGATAAGAGTGGTGCTGGATACTACTCCCATGCCATTTAACCAACACTTCTTTTTGTTCAATTATTTAGCAACATGTAGTGAAATAGCATTTGGTTTACCAGGCTTCCTACCTGAATTTCTGAATCAGAAATGCTTCATAGTCACCAAATAAAATTAAAATTATGTGTGCCAGGACTAATTAATTACATTTACCACAGACAGTCAATAGTCTTGCATGTAATGATTATATTATAAGTGCAAAAATGGATGAGTTTAAAGAGAAAATATACAAAGGGTGTATTTAACAAATCAGGCACATAGGGCTCACAAACTTTCTATTTGAAGTGGTCAAATGCAGGAGGGGTTTGCAAAGAAAGACAATCTCTCCCTCCATCCATCTATCCGAAGTATTTTAAGGCATTATCATTTTGGCATCTACATCCCAATTAGCAACAAGAGCTACAGAATGAGCTCCCACTTCCATTGCGGTTTGCCGCTCGTGGCAGGAATGAGTTTATTTAGCAACAATAAGCATGGTGTGGTAAGCGTCCACTCCATGAAGTTCTTGCTTGTACCAATGCCTCCACACAAGCATCACATTTTTAGACTCCCTAGTTGGGGCATTCATTAAAACTTGTCTGCATGCAGATGCAGTGCTCAATCCCTGCCTCACAGTTTTGGGGTAGTCATCAACCTCAAGTGGCAGCCGTGGGGTTAAAAGTGTTTCTTCATGAAGAGGTTTCATCGGGCGTCTGAAACATATTCAACGTTAGGCCTATTGAAAGATGGTCTTTGTTAGCAGGGTGGGTGTGACTGCAGCGTTCTCACAGGTTTATGTGCTTAATTAGCTGGCAGAGCAGAGGAAAGAGTAGGAGCTGAAAGCAGAGGAGGGCTTGCAAAAGAAAATAATGTGGAAGCATTGTGCAACTCTGAAGGTGTTGAACGCTATTAATAAAAATATTAAAAAAAAAAAGGAGGAACAACAAGAATAACTGACTTTTCCTTGCATGAGAAAGACCTTGTTGCCCTTTCACCTGACTTTTTATGCAGCACAAATCATTTGAGAAAGTAGCAAACAATGACATACACAGCAGACAATTTACGTCAGTGTGCTCATCCTTGAGAAAGTCTCTTTATTTGAGCTACAGCTACAGATTCATCAGGAAAAGACACTGCATCTTTTAAAATGTCAGCTGTTCCTCCTCCTGCAGCTCGCTGGTTACAGGTTCAGACGTTATGAGTCAGGCTGGGTAATGACACCACTGAAGCTGGGTGAAATTTTCGTACCACGATGTGCCGACTTCTAAGCAAAACACATTCACGTAATTGAAACAATTGTGCTAAATTATGACTTCATCATCATTTTACATACACATGTAAATTTAGGATTGTGTAAAAACAGAAAATTAAGTGAATATTTTTTTTATTGCCGCTCATTTTTATTTTGAAATGCATTAGTTATAATTCGCATGGCAGTAATTTTGATTTTCCTGAGGGTACAGAGCACTGATAGAAGCCATTAGGCCTCATTTTCATACAAGGAATAGCCATATTAGACTGCTATATTACTTTTTCCTGGCCCTATTACTCCTTGCCCAGCTGGGATAAAGCTCCAACAACAGCAGGAAGTGGCAATCCATACAGTCAGACAAATGTAGTAGAGGAATTGAGTTAGTTCTCGTTTGCCTTTGAAGGAGACCTGTGAAAATAACTATTTTCCAGCCCAAAGCAACACCTTTTCTTTAACCTAAATTAGATTCTGGGTTTGGCTGACCCAAAGTGATTTCAGATTTTCTCAACTATGAGAAGAGACCTAATGGCCTGAGACTGTCTAAAATCTCCTTTTCAAACTTGTAAAATATTTGTGTCAGTTTTCGAAACTGATACTTTATCATGAGGAATTAAAATAATAAAGATTTCAGAAGGATTTGGAGAAGAGGGAAATAATCTAAAACACATTTTCAAATTTTTCCCTTCCAACCTCAACCATTCTGTGACTTGGTTATTTTACAATCATCTCCCTGCTTCCAAATCTGTTTGTTTTGTTTTGTTTTTTTTTTCACGCAACAGCTTACCTGCTCTCAAAAAAAGTCAATATGTGAAACCTTTCCACTAAGTTCATCCTCAGTTTTAGGGGGGCAGCACCCTCAGGCTAGAAATTTCAGTGAGCACCAGTGTTTTAGTAGAAATAAGAGATGCTGTTGGGAGCTTACCTGCTGCCCATGCTGCAATAAAAATGACAGTGCAGTATAGTCCAATAGAAAATCATACTGGGCATTAATTTTTTTCTGTATTTTTAGTCATTTTACTCATCGTTCACCCTGAGCACCCCAGGAGCTGGTGCATGCCCAGCTCCAACCTCTCCACATCCCACATCCTGTACTTTATTTTTTGGAAGCTATCGGTTAAATGAGGTCCATTTTATCCAGCAATTACCATGAGCCAAACAGTTCAAATAACTTACGGCAAGATTTTGGCCGCTGCACTCATACCGTGAAATATTTCCATCTCCACAGCTATCTCCTGTGGAAGACATGCCCACTCTATCAAGCACAAGCTATGAGATTGATCTTTTTTGATCAGCCTCTGCATGTGGTTCAGTTGCTTTCATCCCTTAATTGGCCTGCTTACTCATCATTTATGTAAATAAATTGTTTTAGTCAGCTCCACATCTTTTCTGTGTGTCACCATTTCTCTGGTGAATTGTTATGATATATCCAGGTAAAAATCTGAATGCCCGCATTGCTGAACGATCAAAGACAAGAAATTTCAAAGAAACAAAATAGTTAAAAGGCTTTCAAAAGGAAAGGTATTTTTAAGGAAAAAAAAAAAAAAAAAAAGAGTCCTCTAGTCCCTAATGTACTTTCTTTGTCCAGAAATTATTTTGGAAATATGAGGCTGTAGTATTTTTTACAAGAACTTACTGCAGAACTTTTGGATTCTGGCCATGTTGAATATATTGCAAGAACAGTTTTTCTTCTGGATTATTCCTTATCCTCCCCTCATGTTTCTTAAACATGGGACAAAAGTAAGAAAGAGAAAACAAACTACAGATGACTGGTATTAGCCATGTAACTTAACACACTGTTGGAAGGTTTTCTGGAAATGGAAAAAAACGGGAGATTGAACAGATGGAACTTCACTGAAAAAGTAGAAGAATAGAAAAAATAAAATAAAATAAATATATTTTAATCTGAGAGTCTGAAATTGCTATATTTTAGACTTGATTTAAACCAATTCCTTGTTTACTGTTCATCCACTGTAAAAATGACATTAAATTTTTTGGCAGCTAAGAGTTTCTCCAGGCTTTCAAATCTAATTTTGAGTCTACAGTGATACAGCATTGCATTACTTCTGCTAATCAAATTAGTTAATATACTTCAACACTTTTAAAAAGAAACTTATTATCCAGTTTGCCCCAAAACGCGTTTGTGCCTGAAATCCAGTGTTTTAAAATCTGGTATTTAGGAGGCTTCCCGTGATCCTCACCCTGTTGATAGGAGTCTGAGCAGTCCCCTGCATCCTCAGGCTGCCCACAGAAGTCACTTAGGACAGGATGCAAAAACAGAAGGTCTCCTCAATCCCTGGATTCTCCCCTAAAAGTTATAAATTATGGCATTTTACAGCTGTTTCTGTTTTCCTCCTTTCTTCACATCACATATTGCATACGCAAAACGGATAAACCACACATTACACGGAAACATTTGTTTCCCCTCCTCTTTTTTTTTTCTTTTTCTGAAGTGTAATCTCAGACAACATGAACTGTCTCATTAAGGATTTCTTAATATCGGCCTGACTGGGAAGGGAGATTTTCTGTAAGAAGTCAGAAAGGGTTTGGTATGAAATTACACTGATGGATTAGCACATTGAGACAATTTGCGATAGTAATGCATTGCTGTGGGAAAGCTGCCACCAGCTGGAGCCACTTTTAATGCTGGTGCTAAGAAAATGATAAAGGCAAGATTGGCAGGAGTAATAGAAAAGGTTAGGTGTGGAAGGAAATAAATGGACAGAGGGAAAAAAATATCACACAAATTAGCTAAGAAATGAAGTGCCTTTGCAACCGCTTTTCACAGCCTCGGAGAAATGAGGGCTTGAACTTAGCGAAGAATAAATACATGCCAAATAAAAAATAAATCATCAGATCAGCTGATTGCCTAAGTAAATGTCATTAAGGTTTTACTGTTTTTTGAAATATCTGAATTAAGTAAATAGGGAGTTGCATGACATGCTCCATGTTTGCCCATAAAGCGGTGGCAGATAAGGATTCCTTGAGATCTGCAGGGAATACAGCGCTTTGTCATCTGCAGTTCTCATCATTGGTGTGTGTTTTAGTAGCCACTGTAAATGGAAAATCATAACAGAGAGAGCAACTGCTTTGAATAGCAGCTGTGCCTTGAAATATTGTATGCTTGGCATCTCTGCTCTTTTGCTGAGCATCAAACACAAGGTCTCAGGCAAACTTTGCTTCAAAGACTTTGGGAAAGGGATAAGCATCAGTCTTTATGTACCAGTGTTAGGAATCTTTATCACACAGCAAGATGCAGGGAAAAAAAAACACAGTGAGGGCTGGTCTTTTTATCTTCCCTCAAAGAGAAATGGTAATGTCCATCATTTTTTTTTGTTGTGAGTAATTATAAATTGGCTGCCTACAAGCTGAACAGGATGCGAAACTTGTGGTTATGCTGCTTGTTTTGTGTCAAAAAATGGGCTTTTTGGAAGTGATCTTCCCCATTATTCCAGAAATTAACCAGGTATTAATTAACCTAGGGAGGAACCAAGCTAACTCTGGTAAGCTTTTTTTTTGTCTCCTAGATGCCCTTCACCACATAACATCCAGCCAACTCTTTTATCACAGCAGAGTAGGAACGGTTTTGTGGTCACCTGTACAACCTATTGTTCCCTTTTTTTTTTTGACATGATTAAGTGATATGCTTTTCCTCTTGGCATGCATCTATGACTTTAAACCTAATCATTTTAAAGTACCTAGGCATTGTGATAGTTCTAATTTTCAGGTGATATTTTAATAACAGACACGGCAGACCCTTTTTTGTAACAAGGAAGTTGGTGGGAATAGTCCTCAAAATATACACAGTACCCAGCCTGCCTTCTGCTGCTGGTGTGCCATAGGAAAGGCTCATGTCTCTCTTGCTGGAAAAGCAAATTTTCACTTCCAAGTAGTCAGGACTGATTTTGCTGAGGAACAAGGTTTGTGCAGCAAGGGCTGAGAGTAGCTGCCAGAATATTTTTGTTTTTTCTCTTGACAGAAGGAAGCCATGTTTTTCTGTGAATCAGTGGGCTATTTTTTAAAATACGTATATCAATATCTGAAACGTTAAGCTGGCCTTTCTTTAGTATCTTTAACTTCTGCAAAAATATCACAACAAAACTGATGATCAAATGAGCCACTCACTCCACCAAGTAAGGCATTCTCAGCTTTTACAGTTGACTAACTGCACATGTCATTACCAGGGAACTGAATTCAAATTCCTGGAGGTATTATGCTATTGCTGCTCTTCTTTCAATTCTCATCCTACTTTAACAGGCCAGCCAAGAGCTAGTTCTTAACTCTTGCTGTTTCTCTTTTATGGTATCAACTTTGGCTTCACAGAGTTGAGCTAACACCAAAAGTCTGCAAGAGGGTTGAAGTCTTTAACTGCTATGGATTTCAAGGGGAATAAAAGTGGCCACCACCTGGGAAAAACATACACTGTAAACCCAGTTCTTCACCAGTTTAGTGCAATTTCAAACCAAAACACATCCCGCCCTCCAGGTAATATCTCTGTAAACTCGTATGTTAAAATCACTACTGTGGCTCTGAGTTGTTGTGTGCGTTTAGTATATTGGCTCTGTCTAGCAGAGGATCACACCTGTAATTTTACAGGCATTCATTAAGGTCTTAGAGTTAATTTAAAAAAATTTTCCTTGCTGTTTTTGCTTACTATCTTGATATTTGAGACATCAAACATTTCACTGTAACTTCGGGTTCAATGGTGATGGCACAAGTGTGCACCTCCATACATACAAAGAAGGTACACATGTATATATACAATTTAGAAGAAATACAGAACACATCTGGATATTTTTTTTCATTCTCTTGCATTCAAATGCTCATTCAGCAATAGTTCTATGGAATTTGTACAAAGTGAAGATATTGTAACTTAATGATATTAAATGACTCTTCTGAAGATACACTTCAAGTCTACACTTTCCTTACATTATCACACATTATCACACAATCCCAAGTAATTGTAATGTATGAAAATTGAGTTCCTTGACTGGAACAACCATCTATTCAGCAAACAAGAGTAGATGATAAATGCTTCATTGTCACCAATACTCATGGAAAGGGGACTCGAAGAATTTTACAGGGGGAATAAAAAAATAAGAAATATGAAAAACATTAATGCGATGCTAGAGACGAAAATGTAACAGATGCTTTCAAATGTGTGTTTATAAAAGTGTAATCAACTTCATATCATTTCTTTAATGGAGAAAATTAAATGCACAAATCATGCTAAGAGGATGGTATAGTTCAGAATTTAAACACAGGAGTTGGAACTCAAAGTTACATTTCCTACCGCAACTGAAGATGGGCTCTTTGGGCTGCACTCATTGAAAGTCTAAGCAAAAGAATTGTTATATCTGAAAATGCTGTATTCATTATATAAGCTTTATTCTTTTAATATATTCAAGTTAAAGGTGATTTTGATTACTTAACATTTCATATCTTTTACTTTATCATAAGCTTAGAATTCAGTGCTCTGGGGAACATTAAAGAAGCCTGCCTTCTGAACCTGGATGTGATAAGCTCAATTTTTTTTTTGTACTTTGGGTTATAAATCAAGACCCAGTGTGTTGTGTAGGAATGGAGAAATTGGCAATACCGTGTCCTGAGAGGAATGTGGTGCCTGGAAAAATGTCTGATAAACGTGGCAATTGACCCAATGCTATAGGAAGGTAAGGTATGAACCCATAATGTTTGTTAGATTGAACATCTAAGATGATTTCAAAGAAAAACACGTTCTGGCTCCTGGAACAGCAACTGTCAGGATGCACTGGGTGGTTGTCTTCTCTGCAGAGGGGCTAGCATCCAAAACACTGGTGGGAGGCTGGCAGAGGGCTGCAAGTATATTTCAGGAAGGTGAGAAGAATGTCCTTCTCCCTGGAAAGTGGAAAGGGAAAGTGAAGGAGAGGAGCTCAACCACTAGCGTTGGGTAACTGGCACCCTGAGATGTTCACTCCGCCCCGAGAGCACATCATCAGCACACTCTGGAGACACCTGTTTTTCTCTGTGGTGTATGCAGAGAGCTTAAAAAACCTAAACCCATAAAAGTGCATGGTAAGAATACCCCTAAAGGTTCATCAGTTCACCAGATCACCTCTGGTGAAAGTTGTTCAATCCAACTTTCATCAACAAGCAATGCATATGTATTCATATACATATGTAGGTCTGCACGCATGTCCTTCTGTAGATACACCTAAAAATGGGAATGATAGGGCAAAGTAATTCTTACTAGCTAGGAAATGTGTAATAAAGTAATGGATGTCAGCTTTCGAAATTTATATGATTCTGTGAATGCCATTAAAACACTTTAGTGAATATATTTGAGATCTATAAACATACTTCCTATTTTGATAGCCTACATTTTACAGTAACTTCAAATACACATTTAAGCAACTTAAATACTTGAACTCACGAGCGTTTTCTCTAATTTTATGTTGACTGAAGCAGCACCATGACCTAATTGATAAATTCCGCTACTAAGTAAAAATTTATGTTATAGTAATATAATTGGGGATGACAATTCACGGGTTTGTATAATTAGATTAAAGACTCCAGCCCACTCTAGTCTCAGGTGACCTGAGAGAACTACCGAAATCTTAAAGTGAATGCTTGACATCAAAGCACTGCTTCCATTGTACTACTGCTACCTTAAATGTACAGCAAATTATTTAAATTCTAAGGTTTAAAAGCCAAGGAATGATTCAGCTTGGAAGCTTTTGAGAGCAGCCTCTTCCTTAGAGTCAGACTATTCTAAATTTATTGGTTTTGAAGGACATTGGTCAAATGCAGCACAAGAGGAAAAATAAACATATAACTAAAATATCTCCTATGCTAAAAATTATAATCATTGTCAAAATCAACTGGGAAATAGACTGAAATACAGTAGTTTGAAGTAATTTACCATCAAATACTTTGCAACCATATTCCTACACCTATATATTGTTTCTTGAAAATGAGGTTGAAGAATTACTACAGCTCAATCCCTAGAGAGCGGAGGATATAAGACAGGAGAAATCTTGTAGTGTCCTGAGCCATCATATGATATTTTCATAGAGCTCTTTAAGGCAGACAGGCTTGGCAAAGCAGTTGCTAGTAGTTGAATTACTAGATTCCCTTACAACCAAAAGAATAATGTTAGACATTCTTCCTGGCAGCACAGACCTGCCCAGAAATGGGTAATCATTAGTACAAAACTAGCGTGTAACATTTGCTCTTGAAAAGTCAAATCAGATGAAAATACAATTAGCCATAGCTTTCAGCCAGTTAATTATTCATCCTGAGCAGCATACAAAAATCTAAAGCTCTGTAACTGGCAAGCTGTTTTTATAAAAAACCTGTTCATATTGCACTCTCAAGCTTAGCTGTCATTTTCACAATATGACTTGAAACTCTCTGGTTTAAATCTCATCTCTGCGTTGTGTACGGATTTTACCATTGTCAAATTTGCCATTAACAAATTGCATAACCTCCCCCTCAAAAAAAAAAAAAAAAAAACAACAAAACAGATGATAGCTTTAAATCTTGGTACTTTTGTTTCAATTTAAATGGCAATTAACCTTCGCAATTTTTAGACACAGGAATGTACAGTTAGCTTACTAGGGGAAGATTGTAATAAGTATTTATTAATGTTTTAGATTAATGCAAATACAGTTTGAAATCACAGGATAATCCTGATGGACTTGACATGGAGAAGGCAAACAAATGGGAAATACTAAATAGCAGCAAGACAGCTGTTAGGATAAGGATAGTGTAAATCAATCAAAAATGAATATGGACATAAACATACGATTATAATATAATTAATTCATTTCTTTGTATTCTTTTCACAAGCATCATTCTTCCTTTATTCTTTTATCTTTTTTTTTTTCCTCAGGATTTTCTGCACATGCCTTCACAGCACTTGTGAAATACACACGATTTTCAGCAATAAAAGCTGTTTTATTTCCCATGTTCATAGTATTAACCCATTACTTTTAATCCTCTAATTTTATTTTACAACTATCAAAACAATTTTCAGCTCTGCACGATGGATTCAGAAGTTCTATAACAATTCAGCTATTCCAGAAATATACATTTGGTTAATGAAAGAGGCTTTTCATACAGAACCTTTTAACTTCCTCAAATAAGGCTGTTAATAACAAACAAAAAAACCTGCATTTCTTTGATAGCGATGCATAATAATATTAGTATTTGTATCGTTATGATCTGGATGATGATTTGATTTTTCAGCTAGAATTAATTCAAAAGCAAATTTTTTATGCAGTTTACTGAATTTAGGAACGAACTATTACAAAGAACAGCAATGCTGTTTAAAACCAGATTGTTTTTGTCTTTATTCTGCTTTTTTTTTTCCCTTTAAGCAGTGTCCTTGATTCAAGAATCTTCTGTCAATGACAAGGAACACCTGTAGACTCCTGGTAGGGAAAAAAGGCAATTAAATAACAAACAAAATATTTAAAGCAAATAAATTCTTCAGAGGCTGGCCTAAGATTCTCTGTTATCAGAAGAAAGATAGCTGTACGATTAAATATGTGCTTATTCATGTTTCTTCATTTCCTACTGTGGTCTGAAATGCACGATGCTTTAGATATAAAGAAATAACTGACAGTTAATTAACACACAGGTCTATTAAAGAGGTCTCCTCAAAAGCAGGCAGATTCAAGTTATACCGAGATGACTGCCATGAAGGCAATTTTTGCAGTGGGTTTCATAAACGGATATCTTGACAGGCAAGTAACGAAAGCAGCCTAAAATAAAATACGATTTTAAAAAAATCAGTAGGTTTTTTCCATTTATTTCCAGAAGCAGTCTTCACCAAACGGTCTTATTTTTTCCGTTCACACGGTTTCTTCGAAACCACCTTTGTAATAATTAAGGGCATCCTGAAGTCAGTGGAGGCTGAGATTATGGCACAGAACAGTAAAACAACAACAACAAAAAAAATCAGAATGACAAACCCCGAAAGTTTTAACTTTAATATTGTTTGTGAAATTTCTTGTGGCAGTCTGAAAGATGAGTTGCTAGTAGTGCAGGGACAGCTACTGGCTGTTTGTGATTGACAAAACTGATATAATTGTATGACTTTATGGTAAAATGGTTTAAAAAAAGTAATTTTTTTTTTTAAAAACCCACAAAATAAAACAAAACAAAACCCACACAGTGAAAGAATGGGAAAGCTTAGCTGTGTTCAGCGCCCATTGATGAAAGCACTGTTCTCTGATCCATGCTGCTATTGTTGGTTTTAGTTTAGCTCCCTCTCAATCAATATCTAACGGAGCATGATTTAATAAGGTTTTATAATCTCCAAAAATGTCGGGGGTGGGGGGGAGGGCGGTGGTGGTACTGTCATTCATCAAAGGGGGCCTTTCAGGTTTCTTTGCTTTCACCTGCTGAGACCCATTTGGTCTCTTTCAAAGAGAATGCAACGACAAAATGAATGAGAAACGCTGCAATAAGAGTCCCTTATTCTACCCAATAGTATAATCAATGAGTACTTGTAATCCCTATTGTGCTTCACAGAGGTGGTTGTAAGACAATTAAATCTTGCTTCTCAGGCAAGTGATTTTGGTAGTTAACCTGAAACAGCCAACAATATTGTGGAGAATGGATTCATCTCAAGCAATGATGTCATGGGACACTGCTTAGCTAGAAAAGCCTGGTGGTTTGGGTTTTTTTCGGTTTTGTTTTGAGTTTCTTGGTAGATTGGAACTACAGCACGTCAGCTATAATTACAGAAAAACACTGGGAAAAGGTAGAAGGGATTTAAAGTTTGATTCTCAAAGGGGTGAATAATCCATATAGATGCTCTTTTAAATGCACAATTTGTATCTTAAACGAACAATAAGAGAGGCTTTTATTTTTACCACAGTCTAAATTCTAAACGGTGGCTTATTAAATAGCAAACATTGACATAGTTAACATCATCTTGGTGTGACAACCAATTTAGCTTTAATTTCATTTGCATCAGCCAAATTCAATACCAGCCTTCTGCCTCCTCACTGCTTGCATGTCAGAAGAGAGCTTGTGCTGTTTTTGAAGAGACACGCATCCATTCTGCACCTTGCATGATTTGTCCACCTTCTACTGCACGGACATTATGCTCTGAAAAGCACTTATCTCCTGCATCATGTCAGTTTATGTATTTTTCTCTTAAAAATTGCTTTTTTTTTTTTTTTTTTGCTATTAGACTCACTCTGGCATAATTTCCATATTTCAGCAGAATTGTAAACATTTTATGCTATAATTAGAGCAGAAATAGTCAAAGAAGAATGGTTATGCCTAAGACAGCACAGGCAGAAGATACTAGAGTCAGCAGATATATTTGCACCCCTACTTTTATATCTTATATAATAGATGAAGGGAAATAAATGCTATTTTCCCTTTATATTATGAAATATTGCTAATCTAAGCATATATGCCTTTAACATTTTAAATGGCAACTGTACCAATAGTTGAGGCTAGACTGCCAGTTTTCATGTATTTACTCTGGATTTTAAAGAAGGGAAAACGACAAAACAGAGCCCTGACATGGCTTTGCACTCTCCTGTTGGCAAATAGCTCCATTCTCTCATTTTTTGGGGGTGCAAGAGTGTCTCTTTGGCAAAAGGCATTCAGCCACATGAGATGATGCTTCGCATCAGATAAGGGACAGTGCTGTTTCAGAAGGCAAGCCACCTTATGAAAATGATCAGATTTACAAATACGTTAAAAAATACTAACATTTCTAGTAACTTCTACACGATTTTTTTTTTTAGGCAGTGAAAGAACTTACAGAAATACAGCGAGACTCTCAAAACCCCAGAACAACTGTCCATGAATGCTGGTGGAAAGACTCTAATCCTTGCCAGCTTTCCAGGTTCCACACGACCATTTTGTGACAAAACCCATGAATGTTGTTTTATAACTTGAATCATAAATACTTGCAATCTTGTCTTAAAACTAAAGCTCTGTTGTCAGGGAGAGGCAGCATAATGCATTTTAAAAATGTAATATGAACTAGATTTTTTTTAATAAATACTATCCTGCAGAGTAGAGATGGGACAAGAGAGAGCAAAAATATATTCAGCTATGCCTTAACTGAAAGAGGCAAATCTAATTTTGGGTAGAAAGCATAGAACTTTCTGGCTGGTTTAGACTAGATATTACACCAGGATTATTAGCGCGGAGTCGGAAAAAGTGTTGCATGTGGGACACGGTGGGAGAGGGCATAGAAGAAGACCAATGTTGCGCAGTGATGGTTCGGAGGAGAAGGCAGAGGGAAATCATGATGGAGGTTCCCAGTAAGAAAGACCCTTGCCCATACGCACACAATGCTGCTGCTTGCTACTATTTTTCTGCACGTAGGTGTTATGAGCCAGAACACCCACCTGGCTTAAGCCGAGATGTTTTCCCTCACCACACATTAATTGGTACCTACGTGGTGGCCTGATACGCTTGTCAAGATCTTCCCCCTCTCCCTTTCCTAAGTGTCCTGAGTGAAATCCCGTCCTTTTGCACGGGGAGTCCAGGTTGCTGTTAGTGCTAGCAGAAGCTAGCTTTGGTCTCCTGAATCAACCACTCCCTGCCTCAGCATCCCAGTAGAAAACCAATGCTAACTGCGCCAGTAGCTGGGGTTTAACACAGCTTTCACCAGCAGCAAGAGGAGAAATAATTCCTCTAATCTGTTCCTTTCTGCCCCATTTTTGTGTTTGTTGGGTGTTTACTTAGCCTTTTGAAGAACCAATGCTTTCCTTCTCAAGTTTCTCAGCCCTGGCTTTAGTGATACGCTGGAGGAAGGGGTCTACCTCAACAGCTCTGCTCGTAAATAAAGGCTAGGCTAGTAAAGATGGGGTTTTTGTAGCTTTATGGCTAACCAGTAGTGACAGCATTGCTGAAGGCATCTTCCTCACCCTGATTGCCTGGCCTAAGAGATCCATCACAGGAAGAGCAACCGCAGTTTTCCCACTCTCGTTTCCTTCAAAAAAATCAAAAGCTTGGGAAAGCCACTTAGTGGCAGCTCACTGCATTACGTTATTTTTTTGTCTGATGGCCAAGTCGAGCTTTGCTGGACACCAGTAGCGTTGGGTAGCTTGCGAGGTGGATGAGACTTCTTAAAAAACATGTGAAGAGCTGCTGGGAGGAGACTCTTCAGGCAGCTGCGTGTTGTTTTTGAGGGCAGCACTAGCATGCTTGCTGAGTTCGGTCGCTGCGATGGCGTGAGATGAAGGAAAGCACGAGTGCCCCTGTCCATAGGAAAAAGTTCAAAAGCATTATTTGTGTCCCTTAATTTTCTTTTCTTCTTTATTTTGTGTGTTAAGGATATGAGATAGGGTATTTGAAATATCTGTGATGCTACTGTGAAATTAGTTTTTTTTTAGTAGGACACATTCGTCTCTGTTTTAATACCTGGGTTTCGATAGAACTGCCTTTGGTTGTATTTGACCCATGCTGGCCGACTGGTAGCTGTACTCTTTCTTTACTGGACTTTTATGTTATTTTGTTTTTAATAGATTTTGACATATTTAAAGGAAATTGAAACAAAGTCTAGAACACTGTTCCTGTAATTCAAAACTGTAAGAAATGTAGTTTCCCCTTCCCTAATAAAAAGCAGCATTTTGTTCTGGATTTCTTTCTTTCTTTCTTTCTTTTTTTTTTTTTTTTCTTGGAGAGGGGCAGAGGGAGGTGCTTTTTTCTGCATCATCAAGAAGGGAAGTTCAAGTATTAGTACAACTGGATGCATTGATACACAGCACAGTAGCATTTGATATATACACTTGGTAGTTACAGAGTTAATTTTCAGCAGTAATTCAGCAAGAGTAAGCTAACCAAGATCAAATCACAAGGCCACACACAAAAAAAAAAGGAAAACAAAGGAAAAGAAAAACATCAGTCCTTATTTATGACAGTGTGTCTGCTGTGCAAACGTAGGAGGGAAATTTTGTAGTCAGAAGAGAGATGTTTCAAATAAACAAGTCTATTTTTGTAAAAAAAATACAATACAAAGCAAAACATCAGCTAATGAAGTTAAAAGCCCTTGCAGATCTCATGCTATTTGTGCACAGGAGCTCAGGAAGGATTCCTTTATTTCCTTTTCATAGCCCTGCCTTTAATCATCAGCTTAACTAGATCCTCTGCTCTTTGTACTTTTCCCTGGCTATTCCCAGAGTGGTGGGGTTAAACGAGAGGGACCGACATGCTAACCCTACCAAGGACCACTGATGTCTGTCAAAATAATGACATCAAAGTTATTAGGAATCACAACAATTGTGGCTTTTAAGGTGGTTTGAAAATCCTTTCGATTCGAAAATTTAAAGAAAAGTTTTGCCATTTCCAAATCGCATTTCTGGGCTCGGTTTTATGCACACACACAGACCTGAAATGGCTGCTGGCTTTGCTGGAGATACTTGTGGGTACCACTCATCTGAGCAGAGGACTTCTGAGCACTGGGCAGCTCCCCCAAAATTTGTCCAGGGACAAGCACCACACCCCACTGCTTTGGGGTATCTCCGTGGGAATAGGTGTCTGTCTGCCTTTTTGTGCAGAAAATGCCTCTGGACTCAGCAGAACAGGTCTGCCTGTAATTCTTGCCACCTGCTTCTTTATAGCTGGGCTGTTGCAGGCGTTTTCCATGGCAGACTAATATTGTCCCTTGCAGGGACAGGTGGTTAAACCTCATTAAACTGCTGCTTAGGAATGGTTTTCACTGATGGGACTGAAAAGCTACAGATGACATTTGTATTTGTGGAAAAGCCTTAGATAATTCAAGACCACCTGATGACTTGTCAACACAGGGGTTTTTTAAAGACTTATTTTGATTTAGCTTATTTTGGGAGGAGATGCTTCATCTGGCAAAATTTAACTTCAAATTATTTCCTGCACAAAATTCTGTGCAAGCATTCACACATGCAATAAAATTTTCTACACAGGGACCAGATTCCTAGTGCACACCGAACGAACAGCACCCACTTGCGCTTATTGTGCTTTAGAACTTTTCACCATAGATCACACACTTGTGATACAAACCAGCTCACCACAGAGACCTGCAAAGAACCCAACGGGGCTGAACGTGACTCAGATCTGCAAGATTTTATATCAGATTCAACACATTACTTCTAGCAATAGGGAATTCTAAATGGTAAGACACTAAAAAAAAAAAAAAAAAAGAGCAAGGAAGATTGTTAGTTCAATGAAAAGTGTAAACACAGAGTGGCTTATACGGAAAAAAAAATAAAAATTCAGAAGACACTTTCCGGGTCTGGGTTGTACAGCAGCAAGATTTGTCTCAGGGTTTTCAGTGCTGTGTTGTTTTGCCTGTGACTTAGACATAAAATCTGAATTCTGACTCTGTTACAAGATGAGGCAATTTTATTTAAAACATCTTTAGAAGGAAAGACCTTCCCCAAAACCCCAAAAGGTAGATCAAGCATCCATACTAGAATCCAAATAATGCAAAAATTCTCCAGTTTCAGAATCTGCTGTGCCAAGCACAACAGAAGTTTCACACAGGCTACAAAAATCTCAGATTTTTTGCCAGCCAGGTTAGAGATGTCTGGGGTTTATATTCTTCTTTTTGTTGGAACCACGTGAAGTTAAAGATTTAGTATTTTCAAACATTTCAACTTGGATTGAGAAAGAAAGTAAAGTCTTAGCTTGAGCCCAAGGCAAAAAATTTTTGTGTTTCACGAAGTTTTAGAAAATAGAAGTAAGTTTAAAAACCTTTGCGGATGACATGGACTTGTGTAATCAGAAGCTAGGAAAGCAATTTTATCTGTATAAACATAACTATATTGATCGCATAGGAAATAAATCGTGCTGCTCAGTTTCCTAGTGTGTAATACCTTCTCTGAGAATATGTAATTTTTCTACAAGAGGTTCAAAAGAGTTTCTTAAAATATACTCCAAACTAGAAGAGATTTGTCATTCATGCACTGCCGAGCATGGAGGCTTAATTTTTTTTGGCTGCTATTTTAAACGAATGGACGTTTCGTGATGGAGAAAATGATGGTGTGTGCCAGAATGTAGTAATTTTTCAAACAGTAAAAGTGCAAGAGAGAGGTAAAAAAAGCCTGATAGGTGTGTTGTGAAAGCATAGAGACAGTGGGACAATTTTATCCTCAACACAACCTTTATGAAATCAGCACATCTGCAGTCGGGAAAAATGGTATGGTTGTAAATTCTCCTGCAAAAAAAAAAGAAATAAAAAAGAAAAAAAAAAAAAGGAAAAAAAAAACACAACAAAAAAACCCCCACTCCAACACCTTTTTTTTTTTTTTTTTTTTTTCCCCTCCCCTGAGGAGAACAGGGACCCCACAGGTGTTCGTTTCCCGGGAGGGTCGGGGCGGTTCGCGGGGGCTGCGCGGGGGCTGCGCGGCTCTGCGCGGTGCTCTCCTGCCATCTAGCGGCTGCCGCCGGGTATCCCGCGAAGCTCCCGCTGCAGGTGCGCAGGTACCGCCAGGCTGGGCCTGTTCGTGAGTCATTTACCAAAAAAAAAAAAAAAAAAAAAAAGGAAAAAAAACCTTAAAACCTTACAGTTCTCCTAAAGTTTCGGTAAGTCTATAGGAATCTCTCACCCTTTGCGAGAGACGTGTCAGAATTTCAAGGAGGAAGAGGGATGCACGCCCCGCAGCATGCGGGTAATTATTAGCGCTGATAGCCAATGCTTGATTTCTGTGTTCACCAATAACCAACAAATTTGGTATGATTTTACACAGCATCCACTTTTAACAACAACACTCTGTACTTAATTCCAGAATAAGTATATAATGGTGCATATCACAAGCATTTGTTCACGAACCAGGATAATTATGAGTCAAATACATACTCCTCCTGAAATCAGAAGATTCAGAGCCAGCTGGCACCAATACTTTTCTAAAATGTTTTTGTTTTCTGTTCTTCTTCTCTCCATGTGTCGGCACAGGAATTTATGGGCTGGACCGAATTGTGAATCTCCATCTCAGCTGTTCACTTCAACCAGTAACAAAGAAACATCCTCTCCCCATACATAATAGAGAGGAATTGGCTGGTTTCACAGAATAATGTGGAATAATTAACTTTGCAGCCTATTTGTGGATGTAAGGTATTGTTTCTGAATGCTCTTGAATTATACAAGACTTCCTTCATAATGTAATGTCCATTTTGCAAATTCACTTCGTGGGACACTTTGCTCCCTTTTGGATTTCAACAGAGTCACAGAACAATCTGGATTTCAGTCTGGACCACAAATGTCCAATCTAGATATGTTGAACACGATTGTTTTTTTTTTTTTTTGCATTAAGTTATAAAGGATACAAACACTAGTACTTTTATATCAAATTTATGTGCTGTATTTCGAATATCATTCCAGATAGAACAGAACCCTACCATTGCTCTGCACATTTCCTTGCATGAAACAGAGAAAAATTAATATTTTTTCCCATATAACCCAGATATTCACATAATTCCTTATCTAAAACTAGAAAACAGTGTCTGATACAATTGTGCTCTTGTTCTACTGTTGATTTGAGTAGACTTTTGTTCCCCAATGAAATGGAAAAAAAATGATTTGTTGAAGGTCTGTGCTGCTCTCTTTAAATAAAAATCCTATTCTGAAGTTTGGTTTCCTACATTTTAGGTCCTTGGCCTTCAGTATTTTTCTTATGACAGCAGCTACTCCAAGATTTATTTATTTTTTAAGATGGAAACCTAAAGAGTTGCTTCTACGAACGTTGTCATCTTAGGTTTTATACAGTAAGGTCCCCATTGTGCAGCCCAGTGTCTTCTGCCATTCCTAACACCTCCTCTGATTTTCACATACACTCTTCGCACTTCTTGGTGCTCTGGAGTACCTTTTTGTTTCACTCCCTGCTTCTCCTTTCTTGATTTCTTGTAAGGAATCAAAAAACCCTTTTCATCCCCGTTCCCGTCGCGGGTCCCTCACTTTGCATCTGGGCTGCCTTCCACCCCGCAAGCGCGCAATGCCAGGCAGGCTCTTCATTCACTTAGCGGTTCGGAGCAGCACTGTGCAAATCAAAACAAGTTAAATGACAGATGGCTTGTGGCAATTTAATGAAACGTCTCATCACCGAGCGGCCTCGCTCTTGTAAACTGCAGTAATGAACTGGCTATTGTGCCAGCTGCAGTAACGAAGCAGGCGCAGGCAGAGCTGCTGAAGCTGTGTTTGGCAGGTTCTGCATCAACGAAACCTCAAGCAGAAGCTTCTCCTTCATGAAGCCTGGGCTCCTGAGCTGGCAGGCACCCCGCACAATCTGATCGCCCGCAGTAGTTGCTGTTTTTCACCATTGTCATCACTATAAATTTATTGCATTCTTTATCACTTCATGTTATACATATTTTCTCCTGGTGTTTACGGCACCTCCCCACACCCTCCATGGTTCAGAGTGAAAACGAACACTGTTAAGAGACCTTAGTAGCACACGTGCTACACGAAGACTCTAGAAAGGGCTATCATCACTGTCACTGTGCTAAAATGGAGGTGGTATTCTCATTTCCTTGTAATATTCTCCAGGCAAAAAAAGTTCTAATGAGGTTCAGTTGCTCATCTCCATCTGTGCTGTGTACGGTATCTGCGTGCATCTCTACCTCTTCTGCACTTGTTACGGATTTGAGTATTGTTGATGCAAGTTTACTAAACTTACGTGACTGAGTCAATCCTCAGATACCGTTGTGATCCCCAATTACTGCCATCAATCAAACTCCCCGCTACCGATGACAGGAACGGCCCCGGTGACTCCAGCAGGGGAAAGATCCTTGCTGTTACACCGCAGAGGGGCTTGGAGGTATAGTTCAACGCCAAGGTTTGGGGAAAAAAAAAAAAAAAATAGGCTACAAAGCTGAACACTTTCTGAGGCATCTTTGAAACTGGGCTCCAAAGTGACAGAGGGAACACTGCCTTTGAAAATATGACTTTTGGTTTGTTTTTTTTTTTGCCTGAGTTGAAACGGAATGCTGGCCCTGGTCTGTCCCCAGTGCTGAGCAATGGAAATAGTGTTTCCATACGAATTGTGTGTGAGCGTGACGTTGTGTGCACACTCGTCTATGAATATGCTGATCATGTTTGATTGGTCATGGGAACTAGCACCAATTGTTTTATTCCGGTCAAATGTTGTTACACTAAAAACCCAGTTCTTAGTTCATTAATACTAGTAGGAATTTTACCATTGACTTCAATGGGAGCAGAAAATGCTACGTTTTCAGTATTATAACCTGTTACTCCAAAAAGCCTTCTTTCACATCCACAATGGTTCTCGAGGATTAAAAAGGCGCAATGGAAAAAAAAAAAAAAAATTATTTTTCCAGCTGTAGCAGTCTGCTGTGCCCACTGTGCCGGTGCACAGATCCTGCTCACACGACATACAGCGCTCAGCAAAACTCACCCAAAACCTCCCAAAAGTGATGGAAAGCCTCCCATCCATCAGCAAGATAAAACAAGCAAGTGAGCAGAACAGTACCTGTCCCATTAAATAATAATCACCTTTTTAGATAATTGCTCCTTCATTCCTTTGCATTTAACTGCTAGGCACAGTGGTTGACAGCCAACAACAGTGTTTGTTAACCCTTTACACACTGGAGTACTTCAGCGTTTCCCTTCACCAGAAAACAACCTCTCTGGTAACACAGCATGCAGAATTTTCACAAATGATAGCTTTTTAATGATTCTTACTTCACTGTGTGAAGGGATGTTGTGTAAAAGTTGGAGACAGACAGACATGACTATTGCTGTCTTCATGGAATTATTCCAGGACACCCTGGGGAAATGAGCCCTAAAAGAAGCCCAGAAAAGTTATTTCAGCTTGAGGTTTCCTCTTTTTTTTTTTTTTTTTTTTCCAAAGAAACAGTTTTTCAGCCGTAGTGTTGCATGGTGATTAATTGCACCACCCACCCACTGGCTGCATTAATCACAGGTGAGCTCCTTACGGATATTCCCAAAGATTTATTCTCCATGCTGCTCTATTTCAAAATGCCAGCACAAATTCAGACAGGGTGAACAAAGCTGTGTCCTTGAATATGTTACAGGCCCTCGCGCTTCCTAACAATTGATAGTCATATTTCTCAAATTATATCGGTTAATTTGCTTCACCACTACTGACAGCGGAGAGAGAGACCAAGCGGCTAAAGAGATGCATGAGCAAAGAGAGTTAAAAAAATGTTAGTTCCCTTGTCATGGGACTGGCAGGAGCTGAAGACACCAGACCATGGTCTGTTGGTCTATCAGGTCACTGAACCCGGCGGTGGCACCACCTTCCACAACAGGAGACCCTTCCCAGAAGAAGACACCTGTGGGACACATTGTTTTCTGGCAGTTCAACCCATCTGGCTGCTGATGGGGGAACCTTACTAGTATTCAAACAAATCCCTAAAAGAAATGCCCAAAGTCCAAGGTTTTAGGGAAGTCAAACAAAAGTAAGTAAACACTTGGTGGAACATCTCTGTTTGCGGTACCAGTAAACTTCCTAGTGTGGAGAAGGAAAAAAAGTGTTTAACAACTCTAGAAAGGGAAGAATCAGAGGAAAAAAAAGGAAAAGTTTGTTAATATGGATAACACAATAAATATGGATCAGAAAGCATTTTCCATTGGTCCACAATTTAAAGAAAAAAGAAAGGAAAAAGAGGTTACTGAACTGAGTAACTGCAAAAAAAAAAAAAAGGAACAGAGAAAGCTTTTTTATGTTGCATACATAAAACTCCCTGCTGCAAGTCAAGTGTCACTGCTGTGGGTTTTAATAAAAGTGGGGTAATGTTAGCTTCTGCTGACACTTCTGTGGAGAAAGGCCTGGTGCATACAACACTTTTTGGAAAGTCTGTATGTTTAAGGTAAATTTAAGATTTTCATCTGTACTCTAGAAACATGCCTGTGAAACAGCAACCCGTGGTCTTCTCCTGTAGACTTCCCTGGCAAACTGCTTTTCCACTCTGAGGAGAAAGAAGGCAGTTGACCCATAAGGACTCAAGACATGTCACACATACAACCTCCAATGTGTGCTGGCCCTTGATTCTTCTTAGGGGTCACAAACCTGCAGCAACCCTCTGGAAGAAAACGGCAGAGCAGCAGCTGCCATTGTGAGATGGCTGGACAACCATCTTCCCCTTATTTGATCAAAACCAGACCATGTCTTCTCCCTGTGTCAGCCACCCTAGTCCTGTCACCCTTCCATACGGACTACCCATAATGGTCATACGGACATGACCCACTCCAGCGCAGCAATAAAACCATCCTTGGCATTTCCTGACTCACGCCATGAGCAGAACTATCTTTAAAAATCAGATGCCACTCTAAAACCTAAGCAATTCTTACTTCTGTGTCAGCAGAAAAGCAAACAGAGGGTCGGCATTCTCCTGCGACAATCACTATGATCATCGTAAACTCAGCTTGTCCCTTAGAGCATGCAGTGCAGAGTGTCTGATTAGAAAACGATACGAATAACAAAGGAAGCAAGCAAGTGGCACTGCTTTAGTGCCATCACCCCATAAGACAGAAAAAGATGATTCTCACTGATCATCATTTAAAGTGAGATAAGAGAGAAACCTGGCTCACTGCTAATTCAGACTTTCCAGTAGGACTCAGCTTGTCACCGTGCACAGCTTTCTTCCCTTTGATAAGGTCAGTTTGCCAAAAAGAACAAAATGCACACGAGTAATACATTACTCAACCACTTGTACATATACGTTTATTTTTCTTACCAGGTCTCACTGTTCAGAGAGGTGCAGACATGGCACCATGATAAAAAGGGTCATTTAAAAGACTTCGCAGAAGCTCTGTTCTGTGAAGGATTGAATTTTCACTTGAATGCCTACATTTTCACGCCCATTTCTTTACAGAAATATTCTTTTTGAATGGCAGGCTGCAGTTGGGTGTTTTCTTATGTTGCTGACCAGAAATATACGAAATATTAGAGCACATTTGTCCCAGGGGAGGACCACAGCTGACTCAGAGGTGCATCACTGTGGTGATGGAAGTTGTACATCCAGCTCTGGCCAGCAACCTCCTCCAGCTCTGCTCAGGTGGTGCCGCTATAGAATTAAGACAATTTCTGAAATAGTTTGTTCCCAGACCTATTCGCAGGACTGACCCTCATAATCATCGCACCTTCTGCATGCTGGCAGAATGCTGACTCTCATCTGGTTTTTTTTTTCCATCTCAGCATATTCAAGAGCTAAAGGGCAATGTTTAAAAGATATCTGCATGCAGTTTGCAGGAATAATTGTGGGCTTGCACTTGTGCACACTCAGCAACATGGTGAGGTGAAGTAGCTCCTTGGTTCTGTTGGAATATCTACTCTACATCTGAAAGTACAGGATGCTGCACAGACGTAAAAGCCATTTTTAAAAAAAGTGTATAGATAAATTTAAGAAAACTTGATTTTTTTTTTTGGGGGGGGTATTGTAACTCCTCCAGAACACAAGTTTTTGTGAGTTTTGCAAAGATGAGTTTAGTCTCACCTAGAGGGGAGGGATGATTCCGGTTTGGTAAGGTCACTGGTCAGTACATCTGATGAAGCTGGTTGCATGTCTTGCAGCAAGTTGTACAACTTTTACTAGTTTCCTACTGAAACCCTGAAGCAGGTTTGTGCACAGAAGAACAGATGAAAGATTTACCCAGTTCCCTACAACACCCTGGGGGACAGCCCCCAGAGACCTCTCACCCCTGTGTTAGCAGTGATGGTGGCTTCACTTTCTTCTTCCTTGCAGAGCATCCCTGTGCTCAGCACTGTGTGGACGCACAGGGAAGAAAAATCTCAGCATTTCATTTGCAGAAAACTTGCATACCAGCTGAAAAGCTGGGCTGGGCGTCACCGCTATGAACCTCCATGATCTGATGGAAAGGCCATTTAGAGGAACAAGCCTCTTTCTCTTCATTCTGCAGTAGCTTTTGAATGATGTTTGGTATGACCTTCAACTAATATTGCACCACAATACTCACTTTTATCAGGGTATTCTAGATATTTACACTGGGAAACTTTTCAACAAGTTTAATTATTGTGATAGTGAAAGCCCAGATTGTCATAGGGTTCATTTTAAGATTAAAATTCTTCTTTTGGATCCATACCTGCTTAGTTCCCAGTAAAAGAGATTTCTTCCACTAATCTCTTTGCCTTATTTTTCTCATATTCTATTTTAAAATAGAAAGGTGACAAAGAGGGTCAAGAAGAAAAGCAGATCCTAACAGACAACAATATACAAGCACAGCAGTTCCAGCTAAAAGGGAAATTAATGTATCACTGCTTTTCTAAAATGTGAATAGGTATATGAGTTATTACTTTTTCTTTTATTTGTTTAGGCATTCTTACACTTTTTTTCTTCTAACAACTTTCTCTTCATGAAATTCTTTCTAAGGTGCTTCTCTTTGCTATATGGTAAGGTTTAGAATAACTGCAAAATGATGTCATAAATGGAAAATAACTTGAGACTATCATCTGCTGGCATATATGCCTTTCCTCCCTCCGAGGAAAAAGTTATATTTAAATAAAATTACATAAACGTAATCCCTTACAAATGTCTCATACACAACAGGCAGTACAGCTAAGCAGCTAAATATCTGATATTATGAACATGCTGTTGACAAATCACATGTTGGAAAAGAGGCTTCCCTGCATCCTTTTATTTCAATCTCTGATTCTCTGAGGCTTGACAAAATTCAGGAGCATTCCTGGTCAGTACGTTCTCTAATGGATTACTCTTCTTTGTATTCGTGGTAGCATTTTTATTACTGTACAATTATTCTGATCAATCACAGCCTGTTCCAGGAGGGCTGCGAGGTAGAGCCTGAGTGGATGGAAATGGGATGAAGAGCACAGGACCAAGCGCGTTGTGCCAGACTGCGGTTCACCCAAACCGCAGAGCACGGTTAGCAGTGATCTCCTGAGGGGCAAAACCATCAGTAGTGTGACACTCTTCTCCGCACAGCTGAGCTGTCCCTTGTCACCTCCTGGCACCTCTCACCTCCAATACTCTTTTCCAAGTATTTTATTTTTTTTTTATAATATCCTTCCTAGAACAAAGCACTCAGAATTGCATTTGATGCTCAGGATCAAGGAATTTACACAGTGGCATTAAAAAGATTTTTTTCGTGTGTTTTTTATTTATGTCCTAATAGTTACTAGCATCCTAGCACTAAATACCATCAGCGATAATGTAAATCAAAACAGGCACTCGACCTTGGCTGCAACACAGACTCGTTCACACACCTTTCCGTCCTTTATAGCGACCTGCTCTGCTCACGTATAAGGTAGCACAAGTGGTTGAAACTGCAGAAAAGGGAAGTTATGCTACGGTGAACACAGATTTTTCTACACATTTCACATAATCAGCTTATGAGGAACACCATATTATTCTGTTACTGCATTTACTTTGGCTAGTTTTCTACAGTTTCAATTTTCTTTTAACGTCATGATATATTGTACTTATTTGAGAATTCCTCTTGTATTAATTACTGTTCCTTTATAATTCTGTGGTTATTTAGACTTCCTTTTCTTTCTCAAGAATGAGTACTGTAAAGAATTTATTTATAAACGCAAGTGAACTCCTAGATTATCCCCCATGTCCCTTATTTATCCTTCCCTCCTTGAGTACCCATTTTGCAACCAGGTCTGTACTTGACATCTGCTACTTTTGAACCCGCTTTCAATCCATAGCTCATTTCAGTTCTTGCTTCTCTATACTGTACTTCCTCAATATATTCTTGTCCATAACTAAAGGGGCTAGCCCTCCATTTTCATTATTTTGTCAACTTCTTACCCATGCAGTTGTTACCAAGAAGGTCTTGCCAAGGTAATTGATTAATTTTATGCTATTTAACATCTTCATAAATGATCTGGAAAGACTGGGTGAATCGTAACATGACAAAGTTTCTCAGCACTGAAAAACTTTTCAGGATATTTGAATCTAATGCTGGCTGCAAAACTTTCTGGTAGAATGGTAGGTGCAAACCATTGCAAAATAATGCAAATGGGGTGAAAAAGGATTGCAATTGCATGGATACAGTGATGAGCTGGACGTTAAACTTTAAGACACAGGAAAGATACGTTGGAGTCAGTGCAGAGGCAAACACATAAAAAAAATATTTAGTGGTACTAGGAAAATAATAACTGAAGAAAACAGAAAATATCATCATTCCACGTCTTAAATTTTTGCTGTTCTTATGCCTTGAATATTCTGTGAAGTTCTGATTTTTCTATCTCAAAAAAAAAAAGATGTGATAGAGCTATCAAAGATACAGAGAAAGGGCAAAAAGTATGATCAGATATGAAACGGAATCTATATGAAAAGAGATTAAATAGACAAGGTGTCTTGGCTTCGGAAAGAGACCTATAAAAGTATGAAAGGTAAGGAGAAAATGAACACGAGGCTGCAAACTGTGATTCCTTGCAACGTAAAAAATAGATCAAGATAACTTAACTGGGAGATTAGCTTCCATGAGGGCAAAGTGAAGCCAGTGTTCTGGAGGCTAATTGTTAAAAAAGGGTTAAAAAAAAAAAAAAGACAGAACAAATTCATGGAGGGAAAGTTCACTGATGGCTATGAAATATAACAGTCTAGATAAAACCTCTAAATCGGAATATTCCTAAATCACCATTTGTGGAGATGGTACAACGGGAAGAAGTTTGTGCAAACGTACCTGACCCTGTCTCCTAGACTTTTATTGGTAACTTTAAGCATTCCTGGTACTACGTGCCACCATCTCTGCAGATTAGTCTTTACAATGAGTTTGATACACTCCAGTTAGTGCTTTCTCCATGCAACCACAGTACAACTATGCAGCGTTCTTTACGAGGCCATTCTGTCTTGTATTCTGTATGTTTATAGTTTGATTTTTTTTTTTTTTTCAGGCAAGAAGCCTCTGCTAGTGCCATTCTCCTCTTTCCTCGCTCCTTGTACATGTTCCGTCTCTGCTTCCTTGCAGCAGTGCCAGGCTGATGCAAAGAAAAGTCAATTAGCCCAACGTGTTTACTAGCTTGAGCTCTGTGCTGTGTCTCACCTTCAAGGTAATTTTCGGGGGGTAAAGAACCTGTCATAGAAAAGTCTGTTTCTGTGCAGTTTATGAATTCTGTTTGATTTCAGGGAACTCTCTCAGCGTATGCATTTCAGACTAGAAACACTACTTTGAAAGCAGGTCTTGCCTGCCTTTTCTGTTATTACCATGACTTTTTACTTCCAGACTGATTTAGTAAGGGAATTTCAGTAAAACCATAGCCATCCTCCGCTCCCAGTGAGGCTATTTTTGGACAGAGCTATCACCCAGTCCAGAAAGAATTAGTTTCAAGACTGAATAGCAGTCGTAACCAAATTAGTTATCTAGTGAAAGCAGGACTAGTAATTCCTGTTGTTCTTGTATTTCCTAAAAAATATCCTCAACAATCTGGAGAAGGAAATAGTGACAAAAAAAAAACGCCAGAGATGCTCAACATGAAAGGCAGCAGGGCTCCCTAGATGATCGTTATAGCTATGCCAAAATTCAGTTTTTCAAAGAATGCTGCTGAAAAGATATACATGTCTTGTATTCACTACAGGTTTACATTTCTTGGGCTAACATAATTGTATTACAAATGTTAAAAAAAAAAAAAAGAAGGCTATGTACTTATTACTATGGATCTCAGAAGACAGGTGAATAGAAAATCAAATTGACCACAAAAGCCAAACTGATCACTAGAAAGGGTGCATTAGTCTAAAAGCAGCAAGAATGTAAGGTCCCACCGTATCTCTAAGAAGTTAAGAACACAATGCTTATCCAAGAAATGTCTATAGGCACAGAAAAATAAACAATTTTGAAGCCTACCTACACAAGAGAGACATTTCCATTGTTTGGGAAGACAAGTTTTGCCAGGGTAATGACAGCAAAAATTTTGCTGCTAGCAAAATGAAGAATTATAATTCTGACGGAAACTTCGTATTGCCACAAAGATGAGAGCTTCTGCAGCTGGTAAAGATTTTGAGTTTTTTGGCTTTTAGTAGCACTAATTCTAGCAAGAAAATTAAAAACATCAGGAAAAAAATTCACAGAAAATTTTGATTGAAAGAAGTGGAAAAGTTTGGACAATTGAAAAATTGTACTGATACTCTGAATATATTCTTGCAACTTGTTTGGTTTTGGTTTTTGGTTTTTTTTTTTTTAAATCTCTGTCCATAAAAAAAAAGTATATGCCTCAGTATCTCACTCAATAGTTTCTCTCTTAGGGGCAGTAGACTCCTAATTGTTTTGCAGCGTGTTACACAGGTACCCATAATTTTTATATTCTACATTGATTCTATATTTTGACTTATGGCAAAGGTACCTCAGTTTGGGGACAAGTCCGTTTTGAGTATCTTACAATAAATGAGTACATGTACACTACTGTATCTACACACATAATAGAGATCATTAATAAATATTCTATCACACCACATAGCTGAAAAGATTCCTTTCAGTACTTTCGAGCTGTTGCTTTGCAGAAGTTAGGTCTTCCTCATCTTTTTTCATTGCACTGTTCTAATACAACTCAGTGTTTTAGAATATCACACAGTAGTGTTTCCCTATGTAAAAAGCCAGTATGAAGGCATTATTGTCACCTGGTGATTAAATATGCAGTGTGAAAGGACAAAGAGGAAACCTGTCAGGCTGCATTCTCCCAGTGATGTAAAAGAGGACTTAAATGTGCCTTTTCCCTGGAACATCCCTCAAATCCCCCGGTTTTCCTATGAAAATGCTGTCCATTGTTTTTGTTCAGATGATCTATCCATACACAGCCCTTATATGCCCATAAAATAGGGAGAAGTTGAAGAACATAAATATCAGGAGCCAGGCAAAACTCAAAACTCTAAAGCACTTGCTTGTGGTAGAGTTTAATCCCTATCTTTGCTAGACTTCATAGCATTTTTATCTAGCTCAGCATTTACAACTCATTTCTGTGCCTGGCAGATGGAACAATGTGGATTTATCATCAGAACTAAATTCTGTACAATACAACCAAGAGGAAAAATATACTAATTTTGCCGTTGCACAACTTGTTTGAAGATATCTCACAGGCATAATATGGAGATGTTAAATTTCCTCTTAATACTTAATAGTTATTTAGAGACATTCTGAAGGCATTTAGTCTGATTTTGGTTGCATTACTTCTTATCAAGAACAACCTTTTTGAAGCCAGCTACACTGTACAGGCATAAAACTGCAAAAAGTTTAGAAACTCAGACCAGTTATCCTTAAAGAACACAGGAACTTGTGCTCTTCTGAGCAGGAGCCACGCTGTCTCCAGAATCTGCACTGTACCACAGAAATTATTTTTAGCCTGAGAAATACCGCAGTCATCCATAACAGCCATTTCCCTCACACCGTCATGCCATAACTGTCTGTATGAAGACCATAGAAAAACGAGTATTACTTGATTTAAACAAGTGATGTCACATGTGGACTTCTAGAAGACCATCATTCCATTAAGTACTTGGTGCGTTAAAGCTATGCACTTTATGGTGCAGCACAATTTCTGCGACGTTTTTTCACATTTGTGCTTAGTAACTCAAGATCAGGGTAATTGTACGTGTGGAAAATTGTTGATCTAGGTGTAAGTCTAAATGCACAAATCCCATTAGATTTTTAGAGTGCTATAGATATTTTTTTCTTATCCCTTGCAGAAGTGTTGCACCAAATTAGATTGTTGACTGTCCTGATGTTTGCAGAAGAATCATCATCTTCAGTGGGAAAACATTGTGTTCAAATCTTTGGATTACATGTTATCATGTGAAAAAAAAATCTTGATTTGAACGTTTGAACGTTTCCTCAGTAAGTTTCAAACATATGTTGGCATACACGTTTCATACAAGCGTGAGGCTAATATGTGCAGCTTGATATAATATTTAGTTTTCTGTAACAGCTATTAAACATGGAAAAGGTGAGATAATGTTATTTTTTAAAAGTTCCACTGGGATCTTTATGTTTCTTTTCTTACAGTCTCATGAGTTCAGCCCTGCCAAAATCCATCTGTCTTACCTATGAGACAAATTAACCTCTTATATGGAGATGAGTGGGATGCTCGTGTTTTGAGCCTTACTTGCTCTAAGGTAAAATGAGCTCATTTCTGAAACATGTTTTAATAGGGAATCCCAAGAAATACTGTATTTTTAATTTATTGCTAGCCAGAAGCACATAACAAAAGTAAACCCTGGAATATTCCCCCTGGAATATTTTCAAAGACAGTGGACTTGGTATGGGGAGAGAGAGAAAGATTTGTTTGAAATGAGTTGAAAAGGATCTAAGTCATTGAGAAGAAAAAGAAAGAAAATAAAGAAAAAAGGAAGTTCTCACAACATCCAGGCTGTAAGTTACATCTTCTTATTTATCAGATATTTATGATATAAAAGCATAACAAAACTCTCATCTCTCATCTGCTTCCATATTTCTGTGCTACAAATTATACCAGCAAAAAGACATCAGCAACATAACTGGAGAACTCTACACTCCCTTGCTGTTGGGGTCATAAGTGAATAATAAAAGATGAATGTTTAGGATTAGGATAATTTTTTTTTTTTAAAAAAAGAGAAGTAATATTATTATTGTTAGTAGTAATAATGATAACAACAACAAATAAGGCAATGGGAGGAGAGTTTGGTTTCCTTAGAGATGAAGGGAATGAGGTCTACGTGAAGACTAATTGAAAATTAATTTACATCTCTGATTTATTCGACTACTCGCTGCTGGGTGGTAAAAGCTAGATGCCGAATGACTTGCAGTATTACAGTATTTCTCCCTACATTCGTGTAAGTTAGCAGACCAGCTTACAGTCACTCTGGGCTAACAGGGAGAGTAATTCCACCATTCCCACTTGTACAACATTAAGGGGAAAGAATCTCATTCTGTTCCTTTTTTTTTTTTTCCAGTTTATCAGATGATTTATTTACAGAGTAGACTGTATGGCAAATAAAAAAATATGTTATTTTTACCATCTGCAAATGGATTCTGAACATGAAAAAGAAACAGAGTAAATGCTTTTCCTGGATGTGTGAAAAATTCTACAATAGCTCTGGAAAATAAAGGGAACTGTATTACTGGGTGTTTAGCAAGAGCTGATTTACATACTGGAGTAGATCTTTCATGAATTACACAGAAATGCAAAGGAGAAAGGAAAAAAAAAAAGCTGGGGGGAAAAAAAGCCTGTGATTGTTCTCTACCATGGTTCATGTTGATGAATCCCTGGCACATGTTAATTAACGCCCTATTGTGTCTGGCAGCTCACCAAGGACTAGGGATGGAGACAGAGGGATCCTTTAGACTAAAAGTGGTTTTACAACATATATTGAAAAGGAAAAGATTTGTATTTATACAAGCTGTGAATATTTGCTAGGAAGAAACCTTTTTTTTTTTGCTGCTAGTGCAATTAGCTGAGATGAACTGCCATCTATCACAATATTTTATCATTAGTACAGTAAAATCTTAAACCCTACAGAATGAGCAAAAAAACATTTCTAGTATTAATGTACCAGTTGATAAAAAAGAATATTCTAAAAAAACCCAATAATCCTTCTCAGATTCTAGACAAGGGGAAAGGGAGTGATAATCACCATCAGATTAAAGGAAACTCTTTAAAATACTCAGTGAGTATTTGTTCACATTTACAAATAAATGCATTTGATTGTATTTTTATTCTTTTTGTTTGAGCTTCCTGTGAGCAAATTTCTAGCTATTCTCAGAAATATCCAGGAGGTAAGGGTGGTTTTTTTTTTTTTTTTTGACAAGAATATTGACAAAACCACCTCACTTTTTTTTTTCAGATAATCAATTAGAATTAAATTTACAACAGAAAACTAATTCAAAGCCAGATACTCATTCAGTCTAGAACAGAAACTGCTGGTATGACCCCCCTGTTCAGGCAAAACAGCACAACTTCTCAATATCAGAAGTGCAAAAAAACCCAGCTCACAAATGAGCTACAAGCTAAGGAAAATTCACAGAAATTATTGGTTGAATAATTTCAAACAGCAAATACATCTGTGAAAATTACGATCCAGTTTTTGGCCACTTGAAAGGAAGAAACAAAAATGAACATGGATTAAAAAATAAACGAAAAATTTACCTACTGCAAACTTTTCATCCGCTCTGTTAATATGATACATATAATAACAGTTATACACCACAAAGGTCACAGAGTACTGTGCACTCTGTACATCATACAAACAACTGTGTGCGGAATAAGAAATGTGTGATCATCACAATAATCATACAATAATTATAATTTTGTAGTTCATTCTCAGAGGTGGCATGTGGCCACGAAACCCAGGAACTGAGCAAAGTGTGAAGTGCTTAGGTCTTTGGCACTGTGCAGATGCCAGAATTTCTTCTTTGCTTGCTTTTTCTAGAGAGGAAAAAAAAAAAAAAAGTGAATTATTAGACCC
The DNA here is from genome assembly GCF_036417535.1 of Chlamydotis macqueenii. NCBI lineage: Eukaryota > Metazoa > Chordata > Aves > Otidiformes > Otididae > Chlamydotis > Chlamydotis macqueenii. Next base: position 78,312,362 of record NC_141593.1, on the reverse strand, counting down.
ACTTTTGAAAGAGTAGCTTGTTATCCCTAGCTAGCTCCCTCTAGACTCCATCTCCTGCCCTGGGCATGAGACCAGTCTGCAGCCCCTATCATCTGGAGAAAGTCAAATCAGAAGCACACGAAGAGAGTTTAGGCAGACAGAGAACAGCTGTGGTGGTCCAAGACAATAACAACGACTTGGACACTCTTGTTTCTCTCTTCTGACTGCCAGTCTTTGAGAAAGATTTCCCACCTAGGTTAGAACTCCCAGGTTAATCAAATGTTTCTTAACATTAATTTATAAAGCTTAGTAATGCTTTATTTCAATGCTAACTTCATAGATTTTATGGAACTCATAATATTTTTAGATAAGAGAGAAAATTGGCATTGCATTATTTCTTCTATGGAAATAAAAGCCAAGCTTTAAAGCAGGACGAGACTTCCAGAAAGAAAAACCATGAAATCTTTTTGAAACCAGACTTAGCAGATGGTATTAGTCCCTAGAGAGAAAGCACTGAATCACATCCTCTCATCATCCACCTTAGCAGAAAAAGATCAAGTCTTAAATTTCAGCAAAGTAACCTCCTCTTCAACAGATGAGACAAAATGCTCCATCTCCACGTAGTCTTATCACTAGTTTACATTTTTATAAATTTAAATTCAGAGAACATGGAGGTCTAAAAAACCACTAAACATCTCACTTCAAAATAGTTTCCACTTTCTTCTCAGAATGTAAGAAAAGTTAATTTTTACAACCAACCATTTACTACATATGGCATTTGAAGAGTAATTTTACAATGTTACTTACTCAAAGGACCATGGAAACAATTTTTTTTTTAATGTTATTTGCAAAAGACAGTTCCTTGTGTGCCCACCTCCTACATCCCTGAACACAGGAAGGAAAGGGTAGTCCTGAGTGTGACAGGTCACTTGTTTACAGCCAATTAAGAGATGGAGGGAGTTCATGCACGGTTTTTCAGATACTTAAGATGTCAGCTGCACTTCAAAACCCAGACCATCTGTCATCAAACAGGTGACATGATTCATCCAGATCACGGATTTTTACCCCTACAAACTACTGATGATGCACTGAAAGTTTGCTAATTAGGTTGCCTTCAATTTTGTTAACAATATCTGTTGACTAGATGTTATTTTATGTTATTCATGCTACGTATGAGTACTGTTTTGTTTAAAAATATTGTTAGCAGATGCTGTATATTTCAACATCTCTCAGTTTATTTGCCACATGATCTAAACATAATCTGTGTCATTTATTTGGAAAATTCTTTGTAAAAAGGCTATCTATGTTTTTATGTGCTACTGGTCCCAAATTGTTTGTTTATTTTAGTTGGCTTGACCTAATTATTAATAGTTTTTCCCATTTTTTTTTGTGCTAATGGTCTAAATGTTGAATATTTTTAGAAAGATTGCACTACATGAAATAGCTTTCTACTGCTCTCAAAATAAAACTAAATTCAGTGCTTTTCTGTAATTGCAGTTATTCCTTCTTTGGTTGACAGGGCAAAATTTCACAAAGATGACCAGCAACTATCTGCTCCGCATAGGCAACTATTTTTCTGGCAGTGCAAGAGCCAAAAAAGTACAAAATACCTTGCAAGATGAAAAGGAAAAGTAAATCAGATGAAAAAGACTGGATTTTCTCCCTGTTCTTGTCCTTGAAGAAATAATTTTCAACACTTAAGGCGTAGGCTTTGCTCCATGAGCTGGATTTACCTTGACTTCCACCACAAAAAAAATCCACTTGGAAGCGAGCATGCAAGTAAACTATGAGACACCTTGGAGGTGGAGGAGATGGGTACAGGCAAGACACAATTAATTCTGGTTGGCAACAGAGCCTGGCAATACAACTGTCCTCATGTTAGGGTTATAAGTAAAAATTTAAAAGACTTGGAAACGGAGATGATATATTTCAGCTTTTAGTGACTTGCATACTTAGTTAGAACTCCTAGTTCTTGACATTATATCTTCTTGTTCCATAAATCAAATCACAGAGCCGCTGCGAACTGTTGTTAAGCAGTGGATCAGGTTCACTTCGACACTCCACCTCTCTTTGAGAGGTGTGATAAAAGCTTTTGTTCCTGTTTTCTAAAGAGAATCCTCAGACCATAGGCATTTCTTACAAATTAACTTAACGCAAAAAAACCCCAGATAAATGCAAAGACGAACAGTTTTCTTGTCTGTCAACCTTGCCTACAACTCTGGGAAGAGGTTCCCTCCAGTACTCAGCACTGAGCATGCTAGAAGCTTCCAGCTTCCAGCTTCCTCCCAGGCTCTACACAGATATTTTTGACGGTTCTTTCCTGACTGACCTCCTTCTCTACCGTCCTCCCACAGTCTCTCAGTAATAATAATGCCAATTATCTCCTCTTCCCTTGAGTTTGCTGATAGTCCAGATTACTTTCTCTAGAAAAAGCAAAAAGAACTTGGAAAGGAATGAGTTTTCAGACAGAAAAAGAAACAAGAGGGACATGCCTTTCCATGGTCTCTTCATGTCAATATATTTCTCATGCAGCCAGTACCTTGCATATCTCAGACAGGCAGTCTTCAGTGTGGAAACAATTGTATTATTTTCTGCATCTGACTAAGGAATATAGAGAGTCTCCAGCTGCCAAAGGCAACCCACTCTCCTTTTGACAACAGATAAGTCTGTAATTCCAGTTTATACCTATTTGTTCTCCTTGTTTTTCACTTGATCTTCCCACCTTTGCGCTAATAACGCCTCCTGCCTCTGTGCTGCCATCAGCATCTTCATACTTCTGCAAAGACCCTTCATGGGAATATTAAATAAGCCCAGCTCCAAGCCAAAGCTAGCAAACTTCCTCTCAGACTGGTACTTCCAGAATGGCTGCTTTCACACTTCCTTTCAGAAATTTTATACCCTGTTTTCCTTAAACTAATTTCCAGTCTGACACCAGCAGTCACTTTACTGAAAGTTAGACAGTCCCTGCCCCTCTACTGTAGACTTACACCTAGAAAATTGGCTACTGAAGGAAGCTATCATTGTCCAGAAACAGTCTAATTCTGCACCCAGGATCAAAACGAGAGCCCTGGGTATCAAGGTATGGAGGAAGCATACCAAAACTGTTGGTAGACTATTTTATTGAGCACAGACACCTAGATCTTTCTTTGTATGTCTCTTCTCCCATGTGATACAAAACATGAGTGCCGGCACAATGAATTATGTCTGCTACTGCAGGGCACTTCTGGTGCCGTGTGAGAATTAACAACAGTGTGACGCAGCTGGCACTAGGAAATAATGTTATCAGGTGTCTTGAATCAAAGCTCTAGGATATGAATAGCCCTGAGGAGAAATTACTTCTTTTGTCTAAAGGCAAGATTCAGGCAAGATTCATGTTCACACTGTTTAAAGGACACATCATGAGGCTAATGCTTCTCAGAAGCACTAGACTTACACCACTTGCTCTACAGAGCTGGGCTGCACATCCGCAGTGCATCCAGTAAGTCTGGGACAGGTTTTTTCCATGTCCATTATAGATTTGACATCCACACACAGGAGTGCTGAGCTCTGCACATGCACCGCAGAGCTGGTTCACCCATATGAAGTGCAGATATCTAGATTTTCTGGTACGCAGTACCTGGTGTCTCAGCTGAGCTGTTGGTCACTTGGAAGCACTGAGGAAACATGTAAAATGCTGCAGTTCTGTCAAGATTGAAATTCCATGAGAAGTTAAGGAACACAGCCAGGAATCCATGGAAAATACTTTAAGGGACATTGGGTCGGCTTTCCGATACTGTGGTCAGGAGCAGTGGAGCGAGGAGACAAATACCCCAGGGATGACACCTTTCCTGTAGCACTTGACAAAGCGAAGAGGCTCAGAACCTTATTCCATCTTTCTGTCCAGTCTGACTGAGTTGTCACGGAGATGTTACAGCTAGTCACTGTAGTCAACTAACCAAAAATAAACTAACCAGAAATAATTTTCTCCACAAAGCTAGAGAGAAGCAGGAACTTTCTTGTGTCTTAAAAACCATCTTGCCGTGGCTTCTGGGCCTACATTAGGATGACATAATACCACCTTCTAATATTATATATAAAAGTGAAAATCAGGCCCTGTATGACACGAGAAATCTAATTTTTATCTGCTATTATGATATCAAGAAAATTGGGTTGCTTTTTTTGTAGATGGGATTATGTTACAGCTCTGGTTAGGACACACTATTAATAGTGCTATGTATTTATAGAAGGACAAAGCTTGAAATTAATGGGTGAAAAGAGAAAAAGGTTTAAAAATCTTTTCAGTTGAGTATTTTTCTTTCTAATTATTCAGTGACTGAAAAGGTACTATTTCACCAGGGAAATGGATCTTCCTAAGACACCTTTTAACCAATGCCTTTCTCAGTGCTTTAGGATAGATTCTGTCATTCTTGCTAAGTAGGAACAGACTCTGAGACAGCACAAGAAAGGAATCTGTTGCCCCAAATTGCTGGCATCTAAACTTATTCTGAATGGATGTCAATGCTGTGGTACTTAAATCACTGGCAATCGATTTTACTAGCATCACTCCTGTTCGTGCTGGGAACATAAATTTCCAAAAGACATTAAGATAAAGGCTGATGAGAAGTTAGGCAAACCAAAGAAATGCAACTAATAATCATAAATGAATGGAAGAAATAAAGAAAATAGAAAAGTACACATCCTAAGCCACAGTCTGTAGGAGCAGAAGAGGGGATTTGAGACATGAGTCTCAGTTATTTTTTTGTCGAGTACCATCAGGTAAGTTCCTGAGCAAACTCAGTGACGAGTTTCATGAAGAATATTTTGTGAGGAAAATAATCCCTGGGATATAAGTGCTACGTGGGTGCTACACTCCATTGAACTTCCTGTAGAGCTTAACTACAGAATTAACCTCTAGTAGTCCAGCCTGAAGGCAAGAGTCTCAAGCTCCAGGCTGGACAATGTGGGAAGGCAAAGTATGAGTAGCTAGGTGTCTCTAGCCATCACCACTGCATTTTAATTACCTGTTTAAAAATAGATTTTGCAGATCCAGGTGCGACACATGGCAACAAGATACCCCTGTCTGATACCTGCAGAGCTGCAATTGCTCAGGAGCTGGAAGATCGAGCTCTGGTATGGTGGTAAAGGAGTGCAAGAGATGGGATCATGTGCAGCATCGCACTCATGATTGGTGGATTGCTGTGTTCTCCCAAACTAATGTTGTAGTCCTTTCCTGAAATAAAATTTTCTTTGTTTAAAACAGAGAAGTACTGTTTAGCAAGAGCACTGCAGGGAAAATGAACTCTTCATATCTAAGCACAGCACCATCACTGTCATCAACACCTTGAAGAAGGGTTTTGTGGGTAAAATTCAAGGAAGAGTGAGTAAAGACAAAAGAGTTTATATAACATCAAGTTAAGAAGTTCGAGCTAAAAAAAATTAAATAAAACACATGCTCAAACAGATATTGCTTTAAAACAACTTATTTTGTTTCATGAAAACTTTTCACTCCTTTGCTGAACCTCCTAGGATTTAGTTTGCAACCTGACCTTAGCTTCTCTAGGGAAAACTTTGACCATGATAAGCCAGCACAAGGATGAAGAGAAAGCTTCACATTTACAAAACTCTATTCAGCCTGTAGGAGTGTGATGCTTAGATCTTGATTTGGTCACTGAGATGTAGGTTTCTAAAGCCATTTGAGAAGCCCTGAGGTATTCTACCTGCCTGACATTCAGAACAGCTTGGGTTTCCACCGGGCCCAGTGCCATGCTTGCCACGTTTGTAAGGCTCTGAGGATATATTCAAATAATAGAATCATAGAATGGTTTGGGTCAGAAGATCACCTAGTTCCAAGCCCCACACCCTGGATATGGACCCCTTCCACCAGACCAGGTCACTCAAAGCCCCATCCAACCTGGCCTTGGACACTTCCAGGGATGGGGCAGCCACAGCTTCTCTGGGCAACCTGTCCAGTGCCTCACCACCCTCATGGGGAAGAATCTTTTCCTTAAGTCGAATCTAAATCTACCCTTTTCCAGTTTAAATCCATTCCCTACCACAAACACAAATCTTGCAACCGAATCCTTCATTATTTTTCCTGAAGAAAGCCTCTGAAACTTTGTCCCAGTTTTTCCAGATCCAAAACCTGAGCCTGCTGCCATGCTCTGTTAAACACAGTCTCAAGTAAATCTTCATGCATCTTCAGGCAAGGTTATATTTTATTTATAGTTCACTGTCTTAATTTCTATATGTTTTCCTTGGTAGCACCCAAGGAGGCTCAGTTTATGAATGCCTTTGCCATTTATTAAACTGTTGATGCTTCTGGGAGTAAGTTGATAAGAATTTAATACAGAAGCTTGCCTGAATCTAAGTTTATTCACAGGTTTACTCTTTGAATAGGCTCACCATTCAAAATGTGTATTGGTAGAGGCACTAGTGCTGGGTACACTACAACCAGCTCCTCCTCTAGCTCCTCTAGACACACATAATATTTACAACCCTATAATTTGCCAGTGCTTATTCATCATGGAGGACTTTCACTGAAAGCTCTGAAATAAAATGTGCATTTCAGTGTTAGACAGACTAAGGCCTGTATTCCTCTAAAATCTGGATTAAAATTCTGTTAGTGCTCTCTCTCACTCAGTAGCTACAATACCATACGTGTACAAGCACCCACTCAAGCTAGAGCTTACATTTTAGCCACTTTTCTTACTGGTAAAGTACCCTGTGACTTTCTCAGACCTGCAATATTTTGTGGGACATATTGGTTTAATAAAAAATGACAGGCAATTTTTCCAAGTCCCATGTAAACCTGAGAGCTTCACCAAATCTCTTTTTTTTTTTCTGTCTCTACTATTAAGCTGGTCATTGGTTTCCATCAGGGAACAGACTCAAATGCCCAGCATCACACAGGCAGGATCTGATGACCCTGAGCATCACATATTTTGTCATTATGGTACGGGCCTTTCCTCATGAGTGGAAGATGGTTTGGAAACTATTTCATATATGATCTACATGCTAGTACTTTGCTGGAAAAGTCCTGTCCCTGTGAGTAGACGTGTAATATCTCTGAAGGATTCCAATTCTGGTCAGTGGGAAGTTTCACCCAGAATTAATCCAGTAGGGCTGGAGAAGGTGTCAAAGAGCAATGGAAAGGATGGGATCAATAGCCAACTTAAAACAGTAATCAATTTGTCCTTTCTTGGTGTCCTCAGGGAACCTTTGCTCAAAGTCTATATATTCTTTAGGGGGGAAGGCATTTCTTACATCACCTTAGAGTTTTTTCAGCCTCGGTTTGACAACTTTCACCACCCTCTACTTTAACATAAAAAAACACATTTAATCACCCCGAGGCAAATTTGACCACTTCCCAAGAGATGGGAAATTTGTCGAGATTTCTGCGTGGAATATAAATATTAGGAACCTGTCATTCTCTCTAATGCAACAAGAACACTTAATAATGTCCAGGATAGCCCTGCATACATCAAAAACCTGTCAGCTAAACAAATAAAGTGAAATTGTGGGAGGGAGAGTTGGAGAAATTAACTGCTGTGGGCTATAGTTAATGAGCGGTTTGACAAGGAGAAAATCATGGTCATGAAAGTGTACAAATAGAATGGAAACAGAATTAACACCACAAAAAAGAGTGTTTTCACATACATTAGGGGCCTATTTAATCCAGAAGTTTATTGACTTTTTGTGGGATCTACCCCCAACCAGCTACTGAAGAATTTCCAAACAGGATCAGTGAGATCAATCAAAACACTGAAACTTTGAAGTGTGGCTAAGCTGCTGGGTAAAAGCATGCAAAATACGTCTAAGACTTCATTAAGGAGTGTCTGCATGACATCTTCTGTAAGATACGCTACTGTCTGTCAGCGCTGCCTCGTTAAGAAAAAAAAGGCAAACGGTCACTCCCTGAAGAGTAGCCACATTGTGTCTGGCCATGGGGGCATTTTGCTTGTGCCTGTTGTGCTCCGAAGCAAGGAAGTCTCTTGCAGAGGAACCAGGTTTGCTTAATGCAGTATTGTGGTTGGACCTAAGAGAGTGCCACGGGAAACTTTGCTTACTCTGACCCTGCTGTCCACCCAGGTGGGCATCATCATATTTAATTATCTGAGCTGAGTATTAGAAAATCATACAACAGGATAAGGGAATCGTTCTCGGGGGACTAGGGGAAGACAACATGGCTCAAGGTACCTTTTTAAAAAAAAAATAAAATTCTGCCTCCTGTGACAGTCTTTTCTGGAGGGAAAAGGTCAAAAATTACGCTATTCTAAAGGTATGGAGATCAGACACCTTGGAAAAACTCCCTTTGTTCTAACCTCCATCAGTAACATTCAGGTTAAATCTCTGCTACCTTTTATTTTAAAGCATCAGTGGAGTTGCCTTGTTATTTCCAATCACAGAGTATTCACAGCCTACACTTGCACTTACACCCAGGGCATGTAAAACAGAATTGCTGGAGGTGATCGTGACCAGCAAAGGCCACGATGTCAAGAAAATATAAATGATACACAGCTTCACGGTGTCTCCCAGTGCACATCTTGCCTATTGCCGGTTCTTTTAAATAACATCAAAATAGCCACAGATCAGTAGTCAAAGCTGGCTTGCAATTTAGATGACGTGTTATACTGATCTCCTTCTTTCAGCTAATTGCCGTGAGTCTCTTTACTCTTTTTTGCTCTTCTGGACAAGAAAAATCTCTCTCATTATCTGTTTTATAGTGACCTTACCGCTGGACTCCTGAAATACGCTCATAGAGATATTCCAGGGATATAAGATCCAACTGGTTCTTCAAATTGAAGGCACAATAAGCACTACATGCAGCAAGAGCTCCTAGATTTGTTTTATCTAAACATGAGTTTCAGTTATGGTTTTGTATTATTAAATGCATATAAAAATAGTATGGCATCTAATGTACATAGGATATTACAAAATAAGTTAACTGTGCCTTGAATTTACTGACCTGGAAATATTTTCTTATTGTTCCTCTTTCATTTTCTCTGCCCTTTCCCCTCTTATTGTTCCCCCTACAACTGTCTCCCAAGGACATAAGCCTGACATCTTGCAGTAAGCAATCAATACGCAAAGTTGATTTTTGGTTAATGAACTGTGGTCTTGTAAGTTATGGAGTATTTTTTTTTCTGTACCTTGGTCACATGAGCCTACATTATCAGAAGGAAAGTCTCAAAAAGAATGGAAATTTTAATTTTACTGGAGATGAAAGGAAAAAGTAATTGGATGAGCAGAAATAAGTTTCAAGAATCCTTGGTTTTTTATGACCAAAACATCACTGCTTGAAATACAGTTCTTAAAAAAACAGGCCACTGGAAAACAAACAGGCTGAGTGCATGCAAAGCAAAACTTTAATTTCAATTTGTTCATACCAGCTGAGCCTGCAGAAGTAGAAGGTTTAGTGAGATGAATATCCAGTCTGTTTCATTTCCTCTGTGGCAGGAGTTTGGAGAAGAGGTTGCAACTCCCTATGAACTTGATCTATCAAGTAATCTGATCTCTTTCAAGACACAGAGTCCTAATCCACTTGTTCTATCTCACAGAATATGCACAGGGGTTAACACAAAAATCATGTCGAACAGGCATTTTTTAGCTGTTGAGACGGTTTCTCAAATTATTACATGAGAAAGGGCAGCAAGTGGCTACCAGCAGAATGGAGATTAGTACAAAGATGAAAGGAGCAGGTTTTGAGGCGTCTAAGGGAATATGCTTTGGGTATTTCAGAGGCAAAAGGAATTTCTTCTTCTTCTTCTGAAGTTCATATATGAACATATATTTGAAAAATAAGATAATGCATAGATAACGTATGGCACATATATGTATGGCATATGCCTAATGGCACAGTTCACTGTCTGCTTTCAGTTGGCATGGAAAATCAGGTTCACTGTCAAAAGAAAGACAAACTTTATCACTAGCATGTGCAAAAAACCTTGTTTTTGTTTTCAGTGTTTTATCACCAAGATTTCATACTGGATTATTAAAGGAGTACTTCAAAAGAAGTAAGTCATGTTTGATATTTTTATTATTTATTATACTGTAGTTTCCCTGCTGTACAGTGTTGTATCATATTAAGTTCACAGGCAATGTGCTCAGAGAAAGAGCATATCAAAGAAAGGAGGAGAAGGAAAAAATGACTTGAAGAAGCTAAGATTCAGCATCTTGCAGAGCCTGATTTACTAGATTCCATAATGGTTTTAATAGTCAACCTATTAAGCTGTAAATCATAACATTCTGTACTTTCTTTATCTTAGGAAAAATTAATGATAGCAATAGGCACATTAAAAGAAGCCATAGTGCAGTTATGTGACCACAATTTAAAAAAATAATGAATAGGTGTTTAGGAGCTGTGAGATAGAGCTCAAATTTAGTTTGAATCGTGATGAGCATCACTGTGTTGAGCAGTCTGTGATACTAAGTACATGTACATGTTTGCACAGTTTGACTCATCAAGAGATGACAGTGCAGATACGGGAGCATATTGATATCTGTGACACTTTGAATGGTCCCAAAATGTAAATTTGCAGATGAAATGTACACTGCTAGGCGCAGCCAAACATTTGTGTGGTTCTCTACGCTGACTTCTCTTTCCTGTGGTCTTAAATAAAGTTAGAAGCACAAACCTAGCAGGAGGAGGTGGCAATGCAAGAGGCGTTATACATGACATCTGCCTTAGCAAAGCTAACTAGCATTGGAAAGATGGGACTTCCAGCATTGCAGTTCTCCATACCCTGCATTTCATCCCCTTGGAGCTTCGTGTTCTTTTTACTGACACCCGTAATCATGGCAACATGGTTCAAAGGCTGCCATAAATATGACAAAGTATCTGAGAAGGTTCAGGTGGCTGAATCATTCAAGCGCCTGAACTTTCTGATGTCTCCTTTATCTCTAGGAAAGAGATACCAGATGTGCAATAAAAAAATTCCACATATAAAATTTTCACCACTGAAGCAGGGAAATGGATGTATTAACATTTTTAATCTGGATGTGAGGATACTACTGTGTAAGATACACGTAAGACTCATGTCACAGGAGTGAGAACTTCTGTTGACATCTTTTTCAGATGAGAGAGATGCAGAAGTCTCCATAGAGGCAAAACTAGATGTGCTTCACAGGACCCTGAAACTCCTATATGAAAAGAAATGTCGTTGTGAGCAATTATTAATATATAATTAAATGTCAGGCTGCATCCGTCTTGCTTGTCATTTTCCCTTCACTCCAAGCTTTAATTTGGGTTGCTCAGCAAACAAGGAGTGCAGCTGTTTTCTACACAAAAGATAGAGATATCACAAGGCTCTTTTGATCTCGTACTGGCAATGCTAGCCAGAAAGTGAAACACAACATATCTTTTTCTTGAAGTTTTATTTACAAGGTTGGGCACATATTGCATCCAGAAGAGAAAAGGAAAAAAAAAAGAGAGAAGAGGAGAGCATGAAATAAATCAGGACATTTAAATCAAACAGAAAACAGCATCTTGAAGTAGCTGCTAATTTGCAGCAAGCAGAGTTATCCCACTTTCAGATGCTGCCATGGGGCCATAGTGCCTACCACAGCCGCTCTGATGTCTTCCCACCTGAACTGCCAGGCATGTGGAAGGAGATCTATTCAGCAAGATATTTATGATTCACTCTGCCATCTTTATAACAAGATATCAAAGCACAGAGTTTCACAAGCATGGAAAGTAATGAAGTATCATTTCCAAAGGATCTTTCCCATATGGTCTCTTGGGACATTAACAGGATCCTCCACCTTTATCTAACAGTCAGAAACCTTATGGGAACTTAATATCTTTGATGCATCAGCCTAGCTAGCAAGCCTGGCTGAAATTAGCCAAGAAGTTCAGACGTTATTTGGAGGGAAATAAAATGGAGAACTAAACAGGCGACGACTAAAGAGATCTATGCATATTCTTTTTGATGGAAATTAAATAAACCTTTGTTCTTGAGGCAAACTGGTTAAAATCATTAAGGTTTGAAAGCTATTAACTACTGTTCCATCATCACTGGTGCCTGGATCATGTTACTCACAGGAAGCTGAAGAGGGGATGAAACACTTTGACACAATTCCTTCAGATCAGTTCAGGTGCATTACTGCAGTGCTGGTCACTGCCTCCTCGTTCAAACTGTAAGTAGAGGACTTCATCACTGCTGTTGGGATTTCAGTCTCGGTTTCCTCCTTCTCCCTGTTTTTTCCTCCCTCCTCTCAACCTCCATCTCTCATTTAAGTGCTGGATTTGCTACAACGCAAAATGAACTGCTCCTGTAGCTGTAATGCAGCAAGCCTGGGTAACAAGCACTGGGAAGACAAGCACCTCAGATGTCAAATTTTCAAATTTTTTGTATACGTATTTGCAACTGAGATGAACTACTTGTTTCAGCTGTGCAAAGTAGGGAAAATGAAATAGTAATATACACAACAATGTTTAGGTGGTTTTTTTTTTCATCCACAGATCCTGAGGCCCTTCACACTTCCTAATTATTCCTATTTGTAGTGGAGATATAGAAGGAGAAAGTCAAATCAATTCTTAAAGACAATCTACCTCAAAAGAAGTAGGACTATACAGAGACCTCAGCACCCACCTCTTTGCCCATAAATCTATCTCCTAGATTACAATAAAGAACTGCCATTTTTTGTCCCTTTGCTGTAAGGTTATTGCAGTGTATGGGGGCAGTGATTGAAGCCTGATCGTCACTTTTGTACATAAAAGGTTAATCAGAAATGTAAACTTTTATTTCACCTTGTGCTTTCTTTTTCAAAAATTATTTTAATAAGCAGTCTCCCTATATTTTAATATGATTTTATTTAAAAAACCCCACAACATCAAGGATTAAAAAGTCACATGCCAATTCTAAGTGTCATCCACTTCAAAAGAAGCATTGTGCTGGTAGTTATACCGATACCCAGAAGATCACAAACGGATGAGCACTCATTGAAAATATATCTGGCTATGGTTTGCTCTGCCTTAATGGAGAGTGGAAGCTCGCCTCATACCTTAGAATACTTTGCAGGAAAGCTAAAAAAAGGGTGGGATTATTTTTTTTTTTTTTTTTTTTGGTTTCTGAGCTACACTGTAGGAGAGCATGGGCTTTGTTCTTGCTACAGCACCTGAGCTCAGCACTCAAGCGGCAAATCAGTGAAGCACTAACGCTTACGAGTCCGCATTGTCCTGCTGACATGAGTAGGGCTTCTCACAAACTAAGTGAAGTATGTGTCTCAGTGTTGCTGTACTAAGGTCAAAGCACCTTGAATGACCATTTGGCAGAAGCTGTAGAATGACAGCAGAACTTGTGTTTTGTTTGGGATTGGTTTGTTTTGTTGATAAGTAAAATTTTGAGTAGTTTGAACTAGTGACCAGCTGACCATCAGCTACTGCAGACCATCAGTGAAAAGTCACCTATCTTTCTTTTTGCAGAAATTCATATTTATACTGTGGTACACATATTTTGCAGTTCAAGTCTGAATATGTATATAAAGGTTGATGGTAATCTCAGACTATAAGCTAAAGCTGGAAGAAGGAATCTTATTATAAACACATACAGACACATATACATTTTCCACTAAATATGAGATATCTGTATCTTTCTATCTATTTCATAGAATCTATGCATATAAAATGCACTTTATATGTCTGTGACTTTGTATGCAGAGTATAAATACATACTGTACATAAATGATTTATTATAGACATATGAATGTTTTTAGATTACACTGTATAGTAGATGAGCTGTCATTAGCAAAAAAAGGATACACAACTTCTCAATAAAAGAAGAGAATGAGGCTGCCAGAGTGTTGCAGTGATTTAGGCGTTTTTGTGTGCACGTATGTGTGTGCGTGTGTGTATCTCTGTGTGTGTCTGTGTCTTTTTTTTTTTTTTTTAGCATCCATCCCTGCCAATTTTTGCACTGCCAGTAGGGAAAATCATATCCATGGCAACCAACTGCACCATTCCTACCCACATCAATGACGCCTCCAATCTAAACTGTCAAATATTCTATGCACATCATGTAAAATAGTTCTCTTTTCCTTATACCTCTGTGCATCTAGTTTCCGTGGCTACATGTTTATGCAAATGAGAATTGTCCTTTTCCTCTCAGGTTGATTGAACTCTGGATTTGTTTTGTACCTTGGCAATGCAAAGCCATGCTATCTTGCCACCTGGTTTACCATGTAATTGCAAAAGCTATATTATAATCATAACTGTCCTTAAATTAGTCTGATAATACCAGCTACCTGGCTTGTGAGGAAGACTTGGAGTGTGCTTTAAAAGAAGAACATTAATATGGGGCTGAGATATGTGAATAATGCTTAATTGGCTCTCTAGAGTGTACTAATTTTCAGGACTGGAAAGCAAGTATTTGGTTTGTACTTTACAGTTGGTGAAAAGGAGAAAATGCCCTTCACAAATCCTGAATGATAGATTAGCCACCATTTTTTGTACAAAGACCTTAGATTCCAAGGATTACACTTTTCCTACTTGGCAGGAAAAAAAAAAAGCTCATGAAACACTGTAGGCTTTTGCCCACATATTAATGGCCACACAGTCAAATCCTCCTTCCTTGGTGTCCTTTAAATGATGAATCCTACAATAACCCACAAATAACATTCAATAACCCTACAAATCCCACAGGAATGCTGACCAGAAGTGCTGAGGTACCTCGAACAAAACCTGCACCAGTGACGCTGAGCCCCTCTGTCATGTCTCCATCTGTGTTGATGAGTTGGGAGCAGAAGATACTTCCAGTCTCAGCCACCAAAACCCACACCAGGCTTCAGAGAGGAGAAAGGCTTTGACTTTTGGCTCTCATGCAAAGAAAGATCTGGATGTCAGGACCTTGACAGTGTTACCCAGTAAATAAAAGATACCGCCAGACAAAAGATATTGCATTAAAAAAAAAACATGTTCTTTTGAAGTAAAGGCCTTTTGGTGGCATTTTTGTTTGATTTACAAGATTAATTTGGTGCCTATAGACTTTCTTGCACGCTGTGGGCTGTGGGAAGTGTGAAGGAGTTACGTAAGTCTGTAACTCAGCAGTGCAATCATCAAAAGCAAAATTGTTCTTGTTCAGAAAAAGAACTCCAAAATGTAACTAATGGTGAATATCCAAAAGAAAGGGGATTCCTTTTGGCACAAATGCTCTCATTTGAACCTTAGTGCACAACTGCGCCTACCTTTCCTAAAGTTTCAACTAATCAAAGACAAAGAAGTTATTGAAAAAAAGTGTGCCCAAAAAGTAAAATGCTCATCTTCCTGTGAATATCAATCCTCTGTCAAGTGATATCACTTTATCATAGCTTAACTAGTAAAATGTGATACACACAGTCCTGTAAGTACAGCACATTGCACCTGTGAATCCAGTATAAATTACACCAGTGAGACGGAGCACTGGTGCTGTATTCTCCCCTGTGGAATTAAGAAGACAGACACCGAGAAAGACAGGAATGCGACAGGGAGAGAAAAAACATTTGAATGACAGAGGACCTTCCTTCTCTATATCAGTACTTTCGAGATCATTTCCAACTATGCTTATCCAGAATTTCACATAGAAAGTCAGAATAAGTACATCCATGTAGCATTATGAACGCATATAGTGCTAAGGACACCTGCTAGACCAGGGTCACTGCCTGCACGGACAGCAAGCATCTTCCATATCTGCTTTTGTTTTTTCCCTCAGTTACTGACTTCTCAAGATTTTAGACAACCACGTGCCAAACAAAGTTTTGAAAGAAAAGTCAGACTCTCTATGGTGGATATTCCAAACTACGAGCATCTTTAATGTGTGGATGCATCATGATCCCATTTAAGTGTATTAAACACAAACAAAGGGCTGAACTAATATCATGCAGTTTCACAAAGGTAGTATTTGCAATGCTAATGCTTCCCTAACTTTGGTTTTGGGAGGAAGAGGATTTATCAACAATTTGCTATGAAAACACCTAGTGTAGTCTGACACTTTCAAGTAGATCTTAAAATATGAGGTATAGAGAAGGATGCTTGTCCCAAGAAAAGTAAAGACTAAAGGTACATAAGTATAAATACCTGACATGTAAACTCATGAAGTGGGTTGCAGCCACAGAAGTGGACTGCTTTGCAAAGCAGATAGGTTTTTCAGGGTATTTTTTAGAGAGTTGGGGGGAGGGTTATCAATCTGCCAATTTTTCCAAGTGTATGAAGAAAATGAATTTATTTTACCTGACGTTACCAGCATTAAAAAACATTTTGTCTTCTTTTTTTTTTTTTTTGCCATTAATGGTGCTACAGCATCCTTTTACAGCGTTAGCATTCTGACATTCAAGAGGGCAAGCAGTACAGATCCAAAGTGCAAATCAAAAGGATATACATAAGAATAAAACTGCAGCCACTCTTGCTGTTAGCTGCCTGACAATCCTCACAACCTTTCCCAAGCTATCGTTCTCATCACCAAAGCTGCACTTTCACACACCACTGTGCCTTACTACTTGGGTCTCTTTGATTACCACTTCTGTTCAAACGAGAGGTGTGTTTGGCTCAGTAAAAATAGCCCGCAGTAGGGTATTTTTGCTTATAAATATATAATATCTGCACACATATTTTAAAATGCAGGTGAAGTTAACAGGATTATATAATCGTCTCAAAGACGGGACATAAGGTTTAATCACTGGAACCTGGGAGATGGTACCAGACTAGTATTCCTTGCTGAAATGGATTTTTAAAAATATCTCTAAGGATAAAAGGAAAAGAAGCTATATGATATTTTTTATTGCTATGACAGTTAGGAGTGAAGAGGGTATATTAATAAGACATGATAACTGCTAATAATAGAACCCCTGGTCTCAGTCCTTTGTCACCAGCTGGAGTGTTCCTATGAAAACTGATGATGTCATACTGCTGTAAAAGTTATGAGATCAAAAGTGTTCACATATTTAGTAAAGCAAATGTAATCATGCATACAGTGTGAAATCAGGAGGCAATTTTTTACATGAGTATTCACTATAAGACCCAGATGCTAATATTAAAGAGAAAATGCTCAGGACTGCCTTCTCCACCGCCAGCACTAGTGCTCTCAGAAGACAAGAAGAAGATGCTTTCCAATCATAACCATCCACAAAAACATAATTCAAATTATTATTTGTGCATGAGAAATCAGTTTGCTTACTACCTGGTCTGGAAGTCTGCACACACTTCAGTGTGCAAATTGCAGTCAGAGCTCTGACAAACAGTGTCCTCATTCATGGAAAAGTCTATTTTCAGAAGCTATTGCAGCACTGAAGCTTCACCAACAGTTTCTCTGACATCAAAGGATGTCCTGACATACAGCTAAAGATACCATCAGTCTGGCTTTAAAGAAGAGAGAAGCAAATTCTCTCACCACTGTGCAGAGGTTCACACTAATCTCTTTCCCTTCAAATGAAATAAAAGAGTAATTATATTTATTTAATGACAATATATAATTTGGACTCAGGAAAGGGAAAATGAAAATGACATTTAAACAAGTCTAAATACATGGTCTAGAGCTACACCTGTCATAAATCAAGACATCAGTAAGTGCCAAGTTTCTTGTTTTGAATGAACCTACGTAAGCATTAATATCCAACCTGTACCCATGCCATGCTCTACTAGCATAACCATCATAATCATCATCATCATCATCATCATCAGAGCCTTTGACTGATTTTTGTCCTACTATGGATCTTAACCCATTCTTAATAGGTCTGTTTACTGGAAGCATGTTCACACTCAAGTGATGCAGCAGGCAGAGCAAAGGCAACTTTCTAGAATGTCTTAAGGTCTTTATGGCCTCAAGGATCTGTCGATGGTACATCCAGCATATTTGAACAAGATGTCAAATGCATTTTCTTTTGTAGTTTGAATGGAGTACCTGCACTGTCTGAGTGAACATGAAGGAGATTATGTCTTCCAGCTGATGAACACATACACTCCTCAGTAATGTGATAGGTTGTATGCTGAGGATGCAAAAAGCCAAATTCCTCGATTACCTCTTGTTGATCCTTACATTGTCTGTTCGAAATCTGGAATGCCAGGTTGCTTACAGCTATGATAAAATTATTCTCCTTTGCATAAAGCACTGCTATACTGCCATAAACTCTAGATAATACCACTCATTTTCTTAATCTAGTGGAAATTTATCAACACACACACTAATTACATTCAGATTTGATCTAAATAGTCACTTTGGCCTGGAAACATTTTTTTCTTTTAGGTTGTTATATGGTCCTCAGCCTGAGACTGAGGAACAAGGGACACCAAATCAAGAGAAAAATCCCTAGCACAATCAATATGTAAACAAACAAAAAATGTGATCAGTCTACGACGTAGTGTTACTTCATTCAATTTGGCAAGTGTCTTCCAATCACCACCAGTGATATTTGTCAGTTTTCTACAGAGTTGTTATTAATGTCTTTATTGTTTGCTCAATTGAAGTTAGACTCTGCCATTAGCAGCTCCATCTTGTGTCATTCAGAACTTTCAAATGAATTTGTCCGCGGTGAATAATGATACTCCTGCTCTCCAAGGCAGACTGAATAACAATAAAATTAGCCCTTTAAAACATTATAATGCTTTGAAGAATCAGCCTTTCCCTACCCACCATCAACTTTCTTATTATTCCGAATTCTGAGAAACCGCCATTTTCTAGAAGAACTCATGAAGTTCCTAGGATGGACAGTGGATAAACACGATGTTTGTGGGAATCTGATGAGAAAACTGGAGCACAGAAGAGGCTGCAAAACTCACAGATCACAGAAAACACTTTATATTTTCCAACCAGCTACACTTATTACTGATTTTGTCACCTTAGTGAAAGATGGTGTAAATTCATACCAGTCTGTCTTGACTATTGGTGAATGACCATTATGCCTTAAACCTCATCCTTCAGCAATGTCAAAACCTTCTCTGACGATACTGTTTAAGCTCATATCCAGTAGGAATATTCATCAGTTAACCACACATTTTTACCCCAGGATGTGCATGCCTAGGTGTAATATCCACAGAATTGCAACACAGACAACGATTCTTCAGCAGCCCATTTCTCATTTAAACAAATCAAACAAACAGTTGAGAGTAGTTCTTAATGACCGATGTCAGCAGTTTCTCTCTCACGATTGCAGAGATGCTAGCTCTTTTCACCATAACAGTCATCCATCTAAAGCATCACTGATGTATCTTATTTCATTTTGTGTTCCTGATCCTAAACACTTTCCATTTTTTATACACTAGCACAAAATCTTGAGCATGTTCACAAATCAAATCTCTATTTTCTTCTTTCTCATGTTTAGTAAACAGTAAATTCAGTTCATCCTTACTCTCATCAAGCCTATTTCACTCTTTATTTTTTCTTACATCTGCCATGTTCTTCCTAGAACTAAGAGTATGGATAGTCCAAAAGCTTATGATTTATTGTTTCAAAACTGCATATTTTTCTAAGTGTTGTTCCACCTGTTATTTAACAGCAGTTTAATCTGCAAGGTTTCCGGCTCTTCATGACTTTCAAATTAGCTACACTTGTTTTTCCTTTTCTTCTAAGTTAGGATGTATTTATAAATGCAGTTCATTTACTCAGTCATTTTACAATTCATCACTGATTTCCCTATTCTACCTCATTTATTAATAGATCTATTTATCCAGTGTTTGTACTGTTATATTTGAAACCTCTTTGTAATTCCCATGGAGTGTTGCATTATTCTGACAACTGACTTTATAAGTGGAATATGGGCTTTATGTGCATGCTCACTGATTCCATATCAAACTTTAAACACAAAATCTGCCCAGCCTTATCAGCGAAAATTGCCACTGCTCTGCCACAGGCTGCTGAGTTTTCAACAAGAAGGCAACGTTTTTATTTGCCATCCAGGCAAGTGAAACATTGAAGTTCAGATCATGCTGTTTTTCACATCCTCGTGCCGTATCATCAACCTAAATTCACCTCATATTTAGTTGGAGATGGAAATCCTACTGGCTAATGTATGTGAAGGTGTAAATCTAGTTTCTAACATCTGAATTTTTGCAGACAGAGCAGGAGGAGAGGAGAATCCATTTTCACTTCCAGACCCTATGATAACTTCTTGAAAGTTAGAAAATGATTGTTTCACTTGCACAAAAAACAAATAAACTAGGAGTTAGTGAAACACAATAAATAAATAAAAATTTTTCTTTTTAAAGCACTTTTTCTACACTGCAGACAATTTCCTTCTAAATGCTGAGCTAATTTTCCTTGTCTTTTCCTGTTTTGTTGACCTTATGTTCACTTTTTGTACCTTATTAGGACTGATTCTAATTCCTTACCATCTTGTTAGTCTGTTTCAGTACATTTAACCTAACTCACCCAAACACCAAAAACCCCGACAACTCTTTCAAATAAATATTTTTAGTGCACCCACATGCTCCAGAGACCTTCATGGTGTCACCTAATGACACGCATTAAAGCCCAGATTTTGCACTGAGCTGGGATCTTTAGGGAGCCGTTTGTGATCTCCCTTATACCATTATAATTCCAATGAGGTTAAATTTACACCAGTATAAGAGAAAGAGCCAACGTAATAACTCACCATTTCATCATGCAATAGAACTAGTCAGTTTTGAAGATGAGAAATAATTTAAGACTTCAACAATATAGAGGGTTCAGTAAGATAAGACCTAGGGCTTCAGAAGAAGCAACAAGTAGCTGGCTCCAAGTACTGCTTCACTCCTCTCCGAGGGACACTTCAGCTGATATAACAGGGGGAAATTGAGCTCCTGAGAATGCTGCACTGCCAAGGGAATTGTGTCAGACTCATCCTTTTCATTCTGCAGAATTTTGCTGGAAAATGGGGAAACTTGAACAAGATTGCACAATACATCTATGTCACTACATCTTTGCATTTGCTTAAGAAAAAAAAAAAAACAGTGGGTTTTGAATGACAAATTTTTCCTATTTTTGATGTCAAATTAATTTCAGTTCAGGAGTTGGTTTTGCAGAAATGTCTTGAACACTCAGCAGAAACTCTCGCTTTTTAGAAAAGAAAACCCAGACGCAGAATAACATAGAACGCTCAAATATAGAAGCAACTCCACCCCAACACCCCAGAAAATACTGAAAAAAAATATTTATTTGAATCCAATATGGATTGAAATAAAAAAATTAAAAAGGGAGGAAACAACTTCAAAACAAAATAATTTCTTTTTCACACAATAAATATCTCCTTCATGGGGTACCGCCAGGTGACAGAGGAACTTCTGAGAGGGAAAGGATAAAGTGAAACCTTATGATATTCAATTTTTAAACAGAACAAACATTTCAAGGTACATCTGCCTTTCTACACACCCACAGAAACAGATTTCTAGGATTATTTGGCTGAGAAAGGAAGCTCCAGTTCTGCTGGTATCACACAGTTTATGTGTTTCAGGGAGGGATTTGACTGTGGGTACAAGTAATGGCAATGAATTTTTGACAAAAGCAAGGTAAGAATTAAAAATAAATACATAAATTCAAACATGCATCTCTTTGTCTTTATCTTCCAGAAATAGGAACAGACAAGCCACATCACTTTCGTGAAAGGTGATCAGAGCTGCATTGTCTCCCGAGATTTCCTCTGTGGCTCCCCACATGAGATGAAAAAAAACCCGTAATCCAGAAGGGTTCACATAAGAAACACATTGAATTTATAGTGTTTCTCTCCCAACATTCTACCCAGGCAAATAAGGAGGGGAAAAAAAAGTCTTACACCTTTCTAAAAAAAAAAAATCTTCCCATAATCATTGTAAAGCTTACTTGACATGAGTTGAGACTGACTGATGTGTTTCACCCTTGTTTTCTTGCAAACAGTACCCTTCACATGTAAACTCACTGTCCATAGCAAATGGATTAACACATTTTTCTGCCCTCTTTTTTTCATAAAGTTGTGTGAATATTTGCATTCCAGGAATGACCTCAAAAAGGAGGGACTCACATGTACAGGCTACTAATGATAATAGCAGTAAAGATGTTACATTACAAAGAATGGAATTCATACAATTTGTACAAATGCAAGAAAACTGAAAAAAAGTGTTTCAGGAGAGCAGCTGCACTAAACCAATAATTGCTGAACAGACAAACATTCAGGGAGAGTTTTGGTCTGAGAAACTTTCAGAAAGTTAAAACCTGAGAAAGCCTGAAGAAGGTTCCTGAGATTATTCACACAAATTGTTTGCAGAATCTGCTGCAGCCAGCATGTACTTCTGCATGTGTTTGCCTTTCAGAAACACTCATTCAATCACATTTAACTTGCATGAGTATCTGCAAAAAGTGCATTTCACACCCATGTGCATGAATATTTGAGTAAAATGAATGGCAGATCCATAACTGTGTATTCATGCAAGAAAAGTCCATGCACTAATCTAATCAAGCAACTTGTACAATGCCGTGAGACAAATCTACCCAATCACGAAGAACCTAAACATTAAACCATGAGTATAAAGAGACATCAATTTCTGAGTAGTGCAAGGGTGGATTACAACAAATGTTGCCAAAATACTAGTTAGGATGTCACACCAAATCAGATTAAAAAAATAAAATGAAGATATTCCACAAGCAGCAAAAGGAGCTAATTTCATTGAATAAAATATTAATTGTGAATTATTCACTCAGCATTAATATTTGGTTTATAATTGATACTGAATAATTCATTTCTGCAACCATGGAGAAATCCATGAAATGCTTTATTTATATTTTTAAATATATCTTAACTCTTGATTTTATAACTGTTTCAGTAGCTTGAGAGATCTAAATTATCTTTGTTTTGCAGAAAATTTATCACAGGACTGCATCAGGAAGATTCCTCTCCTGCAACCAGCTGGCTCCCTCCAGAGACCAGGATGAGTTAATTTCCCTTGGCCAGTCTGTCTGAGCAGATTCAGAAAGGAATGATATATCGTCTTCTGATCCTCCTCTTCTCATCCTCTGCTCTCCAACACTTGTTTTTCTTTTTCATATTACATTATGCAAATTAGGGCGTTGTTTGGATTATTTTTTAACACTCTGGCCTTCCATATATTTTTGTGTCCTTAAACAAGTGATGCTGAATTTCTCGTTATTTACCCTACTCTTTGATAGCAAGTGTTTCGATTGGGATAAATAATAAAAGATGCACTGGAAACTGTTTTGGCATAGAGTAAAAAAAAGACAGAAATGAAATGTGTTCAATAAAACACTTACGGCCATGATGAGATCTCCAAAAAATGAATGAAAATGAGACACTGCTGTTCTTTCATCCGCAGGTTTGGCTCTGGGTAGAATTGCTAAGGATGGTTCCTGCATCTTTCTGAGTTTCTCCAAATTTCTCTTGTCTTTACTGTCATTTCAGGACACTCATTTACTGAAATTAAATCTGTCCAAACCCACGGTGAGCATATTCCAGTGCATACGGTACAGATAAGTTTCGAGCTGTGATTCTGTACCAAAACTATTCCATTTTGGATTTAAATGCCAAACTTAAGTATTTTTTACTTTTCCTCTTAAAGTGGCAAAACCCATGGTGAACCCTGAATGGGAAGTAGTCGATTAATATTCATAGGCAACCATTCTGATTTTCAGTGTTGGTCCTTTTTGGGCTGTCTCTTCAACAGCAGATATCCAGGGAACACCAAAGGGACAGCTATACCTCTTTGCTGATTTCCGCATGTACTTTCTGCGTGCTTTTGAGATGAAAGAGTAGGGACCCATTCTATGAAAATAACATAATATGTTTGGTGCATAATATAAAGAGGGAGGAATTAGTAAAGGAAGATGCACAGCAGCAAAACATTTCCCTCTGAGATGTCACGTTAATGCTTTGCTGGTTGAGACTGCTATCTCTTTTGTCTATATAAATATAATGCTTAAAATTAGCCAAGTTTATAAAGGAGGAAAATCCTTTGTATTCCTAATACAAATGACTGAGAGCCAAATATTGTATTTCTCTGTCTGCTACAGAATAATCCATTTTCTTGGAGAGATAATTTCAATAGTCTGTTTCTAGTTTTCCTTGAAGACAGGACAAGTAATACCTTCCTGATGGGATCAGGTTCAATGCTTCAGTGTTTGTGACATATTCAGATAACATGGTGATAAACCACACACAAAGATTCTGTTTATCAGGTCACTGATTTCTGTTGAAGTTTGCTGAGATAAAGATGGAAAATGAATAAAAAATATGGCCTATTATAAATAAAAATGTATTTAAACCTTCTATTTAGGTTTATTTAATGTAGATTCCTCACATATACATAATATGATCTCAGGAATGTAGGCTGGATGGTTTTTTTTCGCTTCTTTTCTTTTCTCCTCCTCCTTTTTTTTTCCACGCACAATGCCCAGATTAGTGGAGACCTGAGTTATCCAGGGGTTATTATAATGCACTGAAGTAATGAATAACCATTTATGAGCAGAAAAAAAGGCCAGGAGTGTCTGTGGGATGATGCTTGAAGTGATCTAACTCATACACTTGGATTATTTAAATATAGCTTTACAACATTTAAAAACCCTTTTGAATTCAAGGACATTAATTTCCCACTGAAGCTTACAGTTAACACCACTGTGCCACACTTTTGTATATCAGATCAAGATTTCAAGTAAAAATACAGTTTTGGGGAAAGATTGGGTGCAGCTAAAAGATGCTTGCCGCCATAAAGGAATGGGGAATTCTGTTTTAAAATGGATGGCACTAAAAAGACAAGATCAAGAGTAAAACAGTACAAGTTTTAGCTTAACTAGGTTGAACAAGATGTGACACCATGTGTGTTAGAGAAAAAAGCTTATGTTAGGGGCTCTCTCCCATCATCTGACTCCGTTTTTCATAAGCTAATAGTCCTCCAAAGTGCATGGAAATCTCTTTTGTCTTTGTCACACAACCAAAACCACCTTACTTCAAGGTCCTCGTTCCAAGCAGAGCAACTATTCCTGACGACGGCACGTGCAAAATGAATATGTCCTCTTCCCGAGGTGCAAGATTTTACCTTTCAGCAGCCTCTCATGAACAACATGGGCGAGACACAGATATCTGGAGTAACACCACCATCGCTGCTGATGGCTTGCTAGAGGGAGAAGCACGATATGCCTCAATCAAAAGCTTTCTCTAATAGCTGATACTGCTCTGCTTTGACAACAACTGCCTGAAGGACAAGGAGGCATTTCCATTTATTTACAGTACAGTAAGTCAATGCTGTACCTAAATAGCAGTATTCACTGCACAGTTTGAGTCAATTTTAATAATTTTCATGGAAAAAACCCTCACACACTGAAGATATTTAAGTCAGAACTGAGAAACTTTAAGGGTACCAGAGGGCTACAGCTCAGTATAAATTTAACTGCTGATTTCACTATTGCTCTGCCAAGATATTAATGGCAACTGCCATGTAGTAATTATTTCCTTTTTTATACAACCAGAAACTGTCTCAACAGTCACTTCACATATAAACATCTTCTGTGAATATACTGCTCTCAGGATAAGGTATATACCTATGTTTGCCACAAGAAAGATCACATCACAGGATCTCTTCTTACTCTTTTCATCAACCATTTTCTCCCTTTTGGTTTCTCCTCCTCAACATAGTTTCGCTTCTCCCAAATCAAATCACCTCTCATCCTTACCTCTCTTTTGGTTACCCCATCTCTCTGTTTCCCTTTATCATTGCATGTCTCAGTCAGGTTATTTAATCTCCAAAGAATAGAAAAGAGTAGGAGTGAGCCTTACAGTTTTCTTTTCAAAGCCTTGTGGCACAAAACCTGTACTCATTTGAAAAAAATAAATAAAAGGCTCCACAGGAACTGTACAATTTTTTTTTTAAATAAGTCACACAAACCAATTAGAAAATTGCCTAAATCACACCTCAGAATGACAGAAATATTAAAAATGTTTTATGCTTCCAGGATTTTCTAACAGCATTTGCCAATTCTTTGAAATGCAGGTGAATGTGAAGGCAAACATTTTGAAAAAGAGGTCCCCAATTTGAATGCAAAATTACATACAATGCACAATAGGTTTTAAAAAACATGTTGTAGCCATTCATGCACACAGGACACATAAGTATGAACACGTAGAGAAAGGGCCCCGTTCCCAAATTGTACAAAGTGGCAGCATTTCACTGAAAACCAGTCCTGCTGCCAGGGAGGTTGACATGAGAAATATGCCTAATTTTTGTTGTCAGCAACCGTGGCAACATCAGTATAACACTACAGGATTGCCAGAGCTGCTGTACCATATAGAGGTACTATAGAGGTACACTTCCCATGCACCCTAAATCCATAGAAATGTGCTTCATAAGCAAAACTGAGTGCATTTTGCTCTTACCGCTCTCATTCCTTCAGACTTCCTACAAGACATCCCTAGCGTGAGCGTTGAACTTGCTCTGGGGACTTGCACTGAGTGCCGCTGGCCTCCCTCTCCGGCTGCCAGGGACAGGGCTTACCACTTATTTCACATCCCTCTTAAGTATCTCAGGTCACTATGTGTAGTTTCCAAGGTGCTCATTTGACCTCTAGCAACAGGACCCTCGAGATTTTGAGGGATCCCTGAAGAATCCCTCTGAAGGCTTCTGTCGCTGCAAAGTGGGGTAGGGGAAGGAGATATATTATCTAGTAGACCACCCTTGAAGCAGCCCTGATTTCACAAAGGCAAGCAACAAACTCCAAGGATAAATATTTCATAACAGAAATATAAGTTCCAAAATGTCAGTCACCAATCTATTAAGTATTCAGAGACCATTTAGATAATTTTGAGGTTGCTTCACATCATCAGTTGGTTTTTTTTTTTCTTTTTTTTTTTTAATCACAGAGAATTTTATACAGGTATTCCCATCCTGTTTTCTCTTCTGATGCTTCAATTTCCACGAAATACAAAATTCAGTATAATATAGAGTCATAGAATGGTTAGGGTTGGAAGGGACCTTCAAAGGCCATCCAGTCCAACCCCCCTGCAAGGAGCAGGGACATCTCCAACCAGATCAGGTTGCTCAGAGCCCCATCCGACCTGATAATAAACTATACAATATATATCTAATAAACTAAAAAGAGCACCAATAGGATAAGAAAATGTTAGCAAATGATACTCACAATCCCCTGTTGATTTTCCCTCCAAAAAGAAGAGATTAACACGACAAAGGACATTAGTGCAGTACAATGGAGATCTCACAGTTAAAATACCAGACTATTACATTGTAATAATAACTAACGCTGCTGTACCTAACTAGTACGGCATCTGTATAATATGATGCAATAGTATGGCATGCTACATTAAGAATACAAGCTAAATAAAAGTCAGAGGGTTTTTAATGATAAAGAAAATGATACAGTCCTGCAATTACTGACCAGGAATGGAAAATACTAAGGATTAAAATAAAATAAAATACCTTTACATTTAAGCACACTATGATGGAGAGGCATTAACTGAAGTAATTTTCTGTGGCTCAGTTTTATTACTCTACAGATGAGTTGTAGCTGCCCTATTATTATCGTTCATACAACTGAGCCGTATGCAACGTGTCACTGTAAACAGAGCACACTTTTCACAGTGATGAACCCAGAGTTCACTACAAGAGGGTTTCTCTCCATGATGAAAATCCATATCGACATAGCTACAGAGCTGGCACCAAAGTGAAGCTAAACACAGCCAAGCAGGACTTCCACACACAAATATGGCATGCACATCACTATTTTACGACACTGGAAGAGAAGCATCCTAGTGCTCGGTTTCCAGCAATGTGGCTAATGTTACATCAGCAGTTTTCACAGCTTGGCACAGAAAACTGTGAGAAGCTTAATAACTCTCAAAACCTAAATATTAACATCTATTACTGGTTCTATGTTTTTTTTTTTTCCAATTTTTTATTCAGTAGGCCTATTTAGGAAATTACTTTCAATTATATACCACAAGGAGTTCTGACAAGGTCAGTATTTTCCCAATGTAACAAGAGAGTTAAAAAGACGGTCACCGTGAACACATTTCACAGGCTCCAGGAGTCAAAAAAAAAATAGATCTAGATACAGAGATTTGCCCTAAGATTGTATTTACCGCTGTATTTCTGTGTCTGTTTGTAACGCACTGATGCAAACACTGCCTGCTCTGGAGAAATTTTGAAAGTGGTGCTAGAGTCTGTTCTGTAAAATGTTCTCAAGAAATTCTCAGCTAAAGAGTAAACATTTTAATACACAATAAGGAAAAGATCTCTTAACTACTTTTAAATTGCAAGAACATAGCATCCTGTCAAAAGTTAACCATTAGGTGTTTTAAAAGTGCCTATTTTGCAGGTGTTTGAGGTTTGCTTGTTTAATTTCAATAAATGTCTTAACTGACTGTATAAATATACATTTACATACTATAAAGCTATTCACTGTAATTAAGTGGGCTTGTGACAAAAACATTATAATTTTTAAAAGTTCTGAGCTGCTCTTGCTCGTATTGCTCTTCGAAGAGGAAAAGAGAGACTCCCTATGACTCATTCTCAACTTGGTCATTAGTTTCATAAACAGGATGTTTAAAAATTAAAGAACTTTTAGATTTAATTGTAGGGCAAATCTAGACTGGCCTGGGGAGGTGGAAATATTCCAGCAACTCTATCTAAATTGTTTGGATTCAAAACACTGCCTTGTTAATTCTGATGGAGGAGAATGAAGCAGGATAGAGTACACAAAGTGCAGCTGTATACACGTGAAATGATTCAAAGCTCACTATTCTGGACATGATCGTATGAGTTTAACATGTCACGAGCCAAAATTCGTCCAGATCTTCAAGATCATGAGTGATGATATCCGAGTTTTCTAAAGAAGATCCAAAGGGTAAGTGATCACAGGTAATTGTGCTGAATCAGCATGTTTTTCTGCATAGATATTACTATATGGAACCTATATTTTTATATATATGTTGCAACAATTGTAATAAAACCACAATAACAATAATCACAAGCTACAGCCATCAGTTTGGCTCTTCTGTGAGGAAAGGTAAGAAAAGATTAAGGAAGGCAAAATGCCCTCTGATTTACATGTGGGTTAAGATATCTTTTATTCCCCTCCCACACTGGGGAAAAAGGGAGCATTACAGCCGCTGATGCTATTACCAGCCTGCCCCAGAATGCCTACTCTCCATCTTTAGCGTCCGAAGACAAAGGTCACCCTTCTGATGGATTTCAAGAGATTTCGGTAGTGCACAGGCTTTGTTTGGGTCTTGCTTGGGTGGTAGGACTGTTTTCCCACAGCAAACACAATTACTTCCGACCGTATGGAATACTGTGTCGGTTCAGATATCAAATTAGTCTTTATCTGTTTCAGTAAAAGTGCATCTATCCCATTCTCCTTCTGCCCTCCACAATGTGGAATTAATGATACAAAATAATAAGAGGAGCAGTAAAATGCCAAAAAATTATCTCAGCTGTGCCATGGCTGGGCTAGCAGTGCGTCTGATCCTGTCCCAACAGCTAGCGCACAGGGAAGAGCAATAGTAATAATTAGAGGGGCAGGGGTTCTTAGCACAGAGATGGCTTATTTAACACCAAGAGGAGAAGGAAAAGGTCAAGACTAAATGAAATCAGAAGGGCAGAGAGGAAAATTTTTTTGCACCTCCTCATAATGAAAGATCAATTAAAAAGAAGTAAAATAATAACAAACAAATTAAAAGGAATTCCTCTTCATGCAGTGCGTTGGAAACCGCAAAATTCACAAGCTCTTACAGGTGGATTGTGAGCACTTACCACAAAAAATAATTCAGCAGGATTTTTTCAAAGGACTGACTCATTTTGCAGGCTTTTAACATCTGCTGTTATGCAGGCAAAGTGAGTGTGAGGAGGAAAATGAGAGCCGGTGTCTCAGGGCAGTAAGCTGATTGCCTGCAGGCATCAGCCGTGTACTCATGTGCTTTACCCCCGTAACATCGCTAAGTTCAGCAGATGTATCGTGGCAGGTGATGTACATCAGTTCTTTAAGACCTCAGGTGACTGCCAGAGCAAGTCACTCTAATTAATTGATTAACAGACCAAGGAACAACGAGCTTTGCCTCTTTAGTGTTAATCCAAGAAGTGGCTCTGTGAGAGGGGCTCCTTCCAAAGAGGCTTCATGCAAACCATAAGAACCTCCAGTCCCGTACCCAACAGCCCCTGTCCCCAGCCTGAAACTTCACTATTGGATTTTTAAAGAAAAAAAACACAGCACAGCTCTTTAAGGCTGCTCCAACCAGTAAAATCGGAGGGTTGGTGCTGCCCGTGGAATAACCAAAGAAACCACCTTAACAGATCATTTCATTGACTGCAGGATGATTAGGGTAAAATTAGTCAAACCTGACGAGGGACTGACTAGAGATATGTGTTTATCTTTCCAGCAATATAGTGTCTGTATTTGAAATACCTCCCCTCTCAGAGCGCATCTTCTGCCAGAGCCTATTGACAACATCCTTAATCACCAGGCTCTCTGTTATTTCCCTGCATCTCTCGCTTCCTCTCTGTTATATTTAATATATCTTGCTTCTGCTTTCAACTCATCCACAAAGCTGTCAATTTTCTGAAATGCTGCTCTCACTCTCTCCTTCTCCATACACATCTATGTTTCTGGTGATACCTTGATAACTCAAATGAAAGTCAGAGCATCTTGTGAAAGTGAGAATATACAGTATTGCCAGGATGTTTTGGTACATTTGAAGTGGTTTAAAAAGTTTATACGTGCGCAGCACTGTAATGAGGTCTGAAGGACGGCAAAAAACCCACCACACATACTTCCGAGGAGCTACTGCCAACCTTAGCTGAGGCCTTATTTTAGGGAAGGGGCCTGTGCTGGTTCTGTTTAGTTGCTGGGGCTGGGGCGGGGGGGGTTGAGGGGCAAAGTGACAGCTTCTGTAGGAAGCTGCTAGAAGTTTCCCCTTTGGTCAGTGGACTTGGCTGGGCCTAGGGTGAACCCACTGCTGGCCAGAAGAATTTCTGGTGAGAGGAACGGCTGCAGACGCCAAGGTCAGTGAAGAAGGAGGGGGAACAGTAATGCAGCTC
Organism: Chlamydotis macqueenii; assembly: GCF_036417535.1. NCBI lineage: Eukaryota > Metazoa > Chordata > Aves > Otidiformes > Otididae > Chlamydotis > Chlamydotis macqueenii. The sequence continues at coordinate 78,281,443 of NC_141593.1, read as the reverse complement.
CTGGCCAAGATTCTCCTGCAGCCCGTGGTGCAGCCCGTGGTGAGGCCAGCTGTCCCCCTGCAGCCCATGGAGGTCCACGGAGGGGCAGAGGGGCAGAGACCCCCCTGCAGCCCGTGAAGGACCCCACGCCAGAGCGGGTGGAGGCCTGAAGGAGGCTGTGGCCCGTGGAGGCCCCGCTGGGGCAGCCGTTCTGGAGGGACTGCACCCCGTGGAAGAGATGACCCACGCCGGAGCAGTTTCACGAAGGACTGTGGCCCGTGGGAGGGACCCCACGCTGGAGCAGGGAAGGAATGTGAGGAGTTCTTCCCCCGAGGACGAAGGAGCGGCAGAAAGTGACAAGGGATGAACTGACCGCAACCCCCATTCCCTGTTCCCCCCTGTGCTGCTGGGAGGGGAAGGAGGTGGAGATAATTGACATTAAGCCTGGGAAGAGGGAGGGATGGGAGGAAGTTACCTTGTTCTCTTTATTATTGTCCTGCTTTGTTTTTATTAATAATAACATGTAAATAGTTTTCCCCAAGTTGAGTCTATTTTGTTTGTAACGGTGACTTTAAGGATCTCTCCCTGTCCTTATCTCAAATCTCGAGCCTTTTTATTGCATTATTTCTCCCTCATTCCCTTGGAGGGTGGGAGGAGTGACAGAGAGACTGTGTAGCTTGGTCCCAAGTGAGGCTAAACTATGACAGTCTTGGACTTGTTCTTTTATTAAATTCAATTTATTTTTTTAAACATTTCCACTATCACTCTCCCAGTCTTTGTCTTTTACCTGCTGCCAAAAACGCATGCACTGTATTTAGAAGGAGATTATTTGTAGATGAATTATAGCAGATTAGATGAATTATAAAGGCATTCTAACAGACTGACACCTTTGCTTTGCTTTGCTGCAAAGACGTTGCAGGTTTATCCCCAGCTGCAGGAAAACTAAATATCTCTAAAAGGCAGAAGGACAACCAATGTGGTAAAATCTATATGGCTCAATAAATCTTTTTTTTTTCATGACTGGGTCTGGACACAGTCAGACTCTGCTGGTTTTTAAATTTCTTTTATTTGGCTTTGTTTTCATCCAATTTCATCCATTAGCCTACAGAGTTTTTTTTCCCTAATTATTTCTCTGCTCTTTTCCAAGAGATTTAAAAATCATCTTGATTTTTAAAAGATTACTTCTTATCCTGCCTCTTAGATTAGTCTGTTTTCTCAGGACATGTGGCCAAGTGTTGGAATCACTGTAATATTTCAGAAGATGGGTTATAATTTCGTGTGGAGAATATAGGCCAAGCACAGACGAAACATGGGAGAATCAAAGATTGTCTTCCCAGGCAATTTAATCAAGTAATTTAGGACTGGATTCTGAAGGTGCTGGCATCAGTTTCAAGTATTCGCCACTGTTTGGGATTTGTCCATAAAGAGAGAACAAATTCAAGGTCTGCTCCTTGTAGGGGGGTTGGACTGCATGGCCTTGAAAGATCCTTTCCAACCCAAACCACAGAATTCTATGATTCTATTAAATGGACCATAGATGTGCAGAGTTATTGTTTAGAGCCATCTCCCAAGCATCATCTGTCCTTTACAGAGTTGAGTAAGCTAAATGACAGCATCAAGAGAAGGACAGCTTTTTGTTCGCTAAACTAGAAGAAACCTCCCAGATTATTGGCAAACACCAGTGAATGTATTTTCTCCTCAGATTTAACAATTTCTTTTTAAAGTCTGTGAGAAAAGCTACAAAATTATTTTGAAACTGATGTCCAAAGGCACACCTGTGAAATCACCGCTTAATTGTTTAATACATATATGTTAAAAAGCTTGACATTGAATTGTATTTTCATTAACTTCCCTTCAGAAGAAGTGCACATACATAACTCTTCCTTCCCTTCCTAAGATTTTGAATTTTGCACTTGGAAGTTGATCTTTTTGCCGTAACAATCTCTATTCACCTGAAAACTTATCCCTGATTTTCTTCTCTCCTCAGATGTCTAGGCTGAAGACTGAAATACTCTAGCTTTTCTTAGAGCATTAATCCCCTGTACACAGATTTTTTTTTACCTGAGTTCAGTTGCAGCAAACAAATGGCAAATAATAATTAAATAATTAATATTAGTATTTCAGTTCTTCCGTCTTTAGCCTTCATGATCATGCTGCAAGGAGAGCAATAGAAACTGTACAGGGGCTATGGGGAGAAGGCAATACTATTTATTAGTGTTATTTTGGGGGTTTTGTTTGTTTCTCTTCAATAAACTTGGAAAAAGAACAGTTAAGTTACTTCCCTTGTTGAAAAATCAGAATAAGTTTGTGTGAAAAAGTTAATATTCTGATGTACACAGACTGCACTGAGTTCTAAAGCAAAACATTACAATAATGGTAAAGAGAGAATATTGCTAGTAAATATTTTTATGGGGTTTTTTTTTGTTTGTTTTCATTTGTGGTGTTGTGAATAAAGAGATTGGGTAAAGCTGAACTGCACTTCCCTTTACTGTATAAAATGTGGACTCCAACAACATTATATAAAGACAAGTGAGAGCAATTGATATATTTCAGTTTGCTGAAAAAGAAACGGTATGAATAAGGAGATAAACAAAATCATATGGTGGCAAGGAGGATTGTTAATTACGCAATGTCAGTGCTTTTGTATCGACTTAGTGCATGCCCCATCATGTTCTGTACATCTGCAATGATGCAAAGATATAAACATTTACAGGTAATTTTTTATGTAATGCAGTACAATTATGCTACAAATACTAGTAAATAGTAACATTCCACAAAAACTCTCCTACCACTTGGGAAACATAGCAAATGATGTCATAAATATGTAAGGCTAGTCATTTTTGCCTGAGGAATCAGATTTTCTCAGGGTCATTTAGGTGAATAAATGCAATACTACACATGCCGTGTTTGGACGAATGAGCAGAGGACAGTGCCCAAGGATGTGTGGGAACCTCCTCTTCCACCTGAGTCGCATCTCTGTACCAGTGCCCACTGGTACCTGGGACTGAGTTATAAGACATATCATCTTTCCTTAATAATTCCTGAAGGGCTAGAGAGCAGCAGGCAGCCTATGATGGTAGCTGTTCTCAACCTCGCCCCCATTCTCCATCTCTTTGTCCAGGAAAATGGACTCAAGAGGACAACTGGGTCCCTCTTTCATCATGTGAAGACACAATCATGAGTGCAATGAAGCCTCACCAGAGATATTTAGTGACAAAGACTAAACAACGAGCAGCTCTCCCCATCATGGTCACTGTGGGAGGAAAGCACAGGCACTGAAAGGACTTCTCCAAGACTTTTCAGGCAAACCATACCCAAGTCAAGAAAAACTGCACTTGCTAAATTGAAATTCTGCTGCTGCATTGGCTCAGACTCACCCTGGCAGATCTCTGCTTGACTACCTGGTAAAACAGAAAGCTGATTCTAATGGTGTTTTTAAATGCTTTTTGAAACTTACACTTGAAAGACACCTCCTCCAGTATTTTTCGCACTCCTCCACCCCCAAACCAGAAAAAAAAACAAGAGCCATGAAATAAAATTTCAAATCAAAACAGAATATGTGAACTGAAAATATCTGTAGAGGCTTTTTAAAGTTTGAACTGTTCTTTCTTTTTCTACTGTAGAAAACATGCTTATCCCACAACTGCAAAAATTCTATGTACAGAACCCAAGGCTATTAGCCCTTTGTTCCAGTAGCATCCTGCCAACCCATATTTGAAACATTTTTTTTTCTCTAATATGCCCTGCTTTGCTCCTGAGAATAATAATAACTCAAGCAGCTGATATTTAAAGAAACAGAAATTGTATGGGTCTGATCCGCCTTGCAGTTCTGGATACGCTAACAACTCATTCTTTATGTAAAAATGCTTCCTGCTATTATAGCTATTTTTCTACTGTTAATAATCTGTCAGCACTTTCATTCTAAATCCTGATTATCACTGGTTTGCAGCAAAACGTCCTCAAAAGTACAAAGATTTTTTATGTTGATGGAAGAGAAGGGAGAAGAATTTGCAGAAGATTAAATGGATAGAAAGACATTAAGGTAGGCAGTCTAGCATGGGTAAATGGTTGGGCAAATCCTGTTTGCTGGGTGTCAGCGCAGTGTTGTTTTTTTGGAATGCATAAAAGTGAAATACACTCAGGCTGCACACATTGTAAGTCCGTAGTTTATACCAAGGGCTATAGTACTATCTGTGTGTTGTTTTGTTTTTATTTTTGTCCGTAGGAAACCTGTAAAAAATTCAAAGCTTGACTTTCCTCTTCCTTTCCTCAAGCCAAGTCAGCAATACCGTCGCTAATGTCAATGGTGTTACACCAGTGTAAAACTGGGGTGAGGGAGAGGTGAATCAGCATCCTAATTTATTGCTTCATGTCAAGTTATTATTTTTCTTTTTAGGGGTCAGTCCTACAGTTCTGCAGTGCAGCAACCAACATCAGTGGTGCTGTGCCTGGCTAAAGGCTACTCGTGAAAAAATGAAAAAGAGTTTTCTTTGCTTTTGTAAATTTTTTTTTCTAATGTTCACAGAAAGTAGACAACAGTTTACTCCCTTTTTCCCCCCACAATTTTTTCAAATACCAGAAATACAGAAATACAACTTTGTTGCATGCTGTGGTCAGCCTGGAGAAGCGGGAGTGCAGCATCACAAGGAGCACAGGAGCAAAGCAGGGGGAAGTGGGAACATATTTATATTCAGAGTCCCTTCTTGTTTTTGTGCCTGGTCAATTAAAAACCCACAAAACAGCTAGACTGAAATAAATGCATTGCTGGCTCACCTCATGGGGCAATTAAGGATGAATTAAGTTCTAAGTTCACTCTCCAGCCATAGTTATTAAATATATGCTTGCAGTAGTTAATTATTTCCCCTAGGGAAAAAAAAAAAAGAATACCAGCAAGACCTATCATGTCAGGTACTGTTTTATTTCCAATCCTTCTTGCACAAAATAGATGAGTCCCACTCTCACTCAACATGGTGGTTTCATTTCAAAGGTGAAAACTCCTGAATTTTTACAAGGACCGATGATGAGTATTTTGGAGATGGTCGGGACTGCATTGAAGCAGGTCGCTCAGCCAAACCCAGGTGCATGCAGGAGGGACATGTCTGTCATGGTTATCTCCACGCACTCAGTGTGGAGGGTTGGGTTTCCAACTTCCATAGCTTCCTTGCTCAGAGAAGACATTAGAGCATTTCCCACCACACCCTCTCTTCCATTTCTTGATGGACAATTATGCTGTGCTTGTTGTCCCTGTTTGGTGGGTTGCTTTTTTTTTTTTGGAAGATGAGGGAGGGCTTAGCACAGAATAAGGTTCTATGTCCTGTAACCAACTACTAATAATATAATAATAATTATATAATAGTATAATTTACTAATACAAGTATCCTTTACACCTTTTCTTTGATAAGCCTTCTAGTTCTAGGGTAAGCATGTTCTTTTAAAACTACCAGCCCTACCATAGTATAATATAGTGCATTAAAGACTGTTTGGTGTTTATTATAGCTGTAAACATTTAATCACTGATGATTAAATGAACTTACTAAAATATGAAAGATGTAAATATGAGAGATGTTAATTTAAAATTAGTTTTAATAACTCTGCATAAAATGTAACATTTCTTGATAAGGAGTATATAATCACGAGAAATTTTTTCTCTACTCCTGTTGTTACGTCTTAAGTTTTAATCCACTTTTCTTTTTTCCCTTTGAAACACCAGGTACTGATTTAAGGGGAAAAGACAGAAAATAAAATTGAGAAACAGGTCAAATAATAAAAATATGGTCCTGGCAGCTCCCCTGCCAGGAATCCTGAAAATATTCCTTTAATGCCATTTAAGAAATAGCAGAAATACTTGTTTGAAGAAATAACATTACCACAAATAAGGAAACCAGCAACTAAGCCAAACAAGGCATGTTTGCTTTTTTCTTCATTCCCCCAGGTTTTGGCTTGCATTACATTCACAGGAATAATTGATATTAGCAGTGAAAGTATTCTTTATTCAGTATCTCCTCATTAGAGATCACTACATGGTAGAAAACACCCAGCTTCGCATTACCTGCATCACTTTATTCCAGGTTGCCCAGAGTCAATGTAATGTGTAATTTTAGCAATGCGGCATGGTTAAAATCCAGCCATTTCAGGTTTAGATGTTCTACCTATGGTCCGAAGCCACGGACAACTCAGTACTCCTCATTATCATTTGTGAAATGCACACATTATATTTAATACAGTTTAACAGACAGATGCTGTGATTATGGATACCATTTAATATGACTTTTACCGTAACTCCTATTGTCTATCATTTTTCTGCTTTATTAATTCTACTTTTCCGTTTGGCCACCTTTGGTGCTCACATATTTTATCTTTTGCCCCAAGGGCCAAAATGCTCATGAGCTTCTGGATCAGAAACCTTTGTAACGAGCAAGTTTTAAATGTGATTATTTTATCCCCTAATGGCTCACTTCAAGGCACTAACAAAAGCCGAGTACTAAGCTAAGAATAAGGAGAACCATGCTAATTTTCTCCAGTGGTTTAAATACATAAACCAGCTTTGACTGTCTATATCTTGTTTCCCAAGTGCGGAGTCCTTAATTAACCCTTTCCTACCTGCCTTTCCTTAGTTTACAAAAAGGTATCCTTCCCTCCAGTCCTCCTCCTCAAGTGACATTTTAGATAGCAGAAGAATCAAATCAACATTATAAATAACTTATTCGGTGTATAATTATTCCTTTTCCAGATCACATCCCTGTTTAAATGGAGGAGAGTGGAGAGTGTGCGAATGGGAGGGTGCACGTCGCATACCAACGCCATGGTTTCTTATTTACATGTTGCTCATGTTTATGCAAGTTAAAGACAAATACAGCTGCTGCTGCCTTCCCCAGGAATCTCAGGACTGGTCAAGGCTACAAACAGCAGCCGCAATCAAGCTCGTAACGTGTTTTTCACGGAAAGCAAGGAATATTAATAGCCGGGTGGGAGTGGGGGGAGATCTGTGCAATTTTCTTTGAAAAGACAGCCGACATTTTCAAAAAAACAAATACTGTGTGTTCAGTTCAGCTTCTTTAATGGCTTTCATGTTATAGGAATATTTGTCGGTGATGAAAATGCCGTAGAGCCAATCACACCGCACCGCTATACAGCCTGCCGCGCTAGGAGCCCAGTGTTTAAAATAACCCTTATGCATTATTCATTAAGAGTTGATGTTTATGCAAATTACAGAAGGACGTGCCCACTTGGCCATCACGGGTTAATAACAACAACAACAAAAACAATAACAACAATAATGAAAAAAACACGCGCAACCTCTCCCCAAGCAAACTAGCAAGCTTCGAGCCATCCCTGGAATGTATCTAATCAATGATAATTCTCCTTCATTAAATGCATCAAAGAATTGCGATCCTTACCTGGTTAGCTTTGTAGGGCCCTCAGATTTTCTCGATGAAATAACTGCCTGTGTGTGCAACCAATAAAACTGAACTGAAAAGCTGATTAAGGGCACTCACTTAATGCAAAGCCACTCACTGAATATTCATATGATGCCTGTGTTTATGCAAATTACAGCAAAAGAAAGCCCAAGGGGATTGGTTGCCATAGCCTACAAACACTGTGTACAGCAGAAAAATAGGGAATAGTGACAAATAAATCTTGAAAATCATAGCCGGGAAAGAGAACGGGGAGTACAGTAAAATATTAAAAGTCTCACATGAATTACATTTGTTAAGAGCTTTATCTAATCATATCATTTTTAGGTCTATCAGGTATTTTTCTACAATGTGCTAATCTGTAATTATCATCATCCTGCAGGATAGTATCAGTAATGTTTGTCAGCTTTATTTATTCTGTAACTGTGTGAATAGAGTCCTTAAGCATAACAAGTGGGTGAAAAAATAATTACAACAAAAATTATAGTATAATACATTAAGAACAAAACCCATAGGCTTCTGTGGGGCTTAATAAAGTCTTTCATTTGAGGCTGTCTTCTCAAGCAAAATGGTAGAGAAAAGTAGAGTGTGCCAGTGGGGGCCTGCTAGAAATGAAATTTAGCTCCTTGCTATCTTAATTTTGTTACAGAGCTGCCTCATTCCAGATGCAGGCTAATATATGATACAGCTAATATTATTGTTGCACTGGGCTTTTTCTCAGTCTAAAGTCATTTCCAAAAGAACATGGGGGTTTTTTTGCAATTAAAAATCAAAATACATGTGAAATTCATATAAAATGCTATTTCTCAAATTAGGTTCAAATATATCAATTCAAGTTCTTAATATGGTAATAACCGAAACTAAGAATGCTTTTTTACAGTGAGATATTTCAAAATGAGAATGATATAGTATGTCAGCTTTCCCATCTCCCTGACAAGCATGAATATATATAAATAGAAATCCTACTCTTTTGCAATATATTTTAGTCTTTTCAATTTATTTCCATCGATATTTGTAGGTAACCATTTATTAATAGTGCCATTCTTCTTCAAGTTTTAAGAAGGATCAGATAAAACCATCTCATACAAGATACTTGAATTATGGATCAATAGGTAAGTCTGGCCTTTAACATTTTTTTTTTGTGATTTCCATTGATACCTATTGGCTGCCATTAGCAGACAACTCTTCATCCCAACAACCCAACCCAATCCAAAACACAATAACCACCAAAAAAAACCCCCAGCAACAGAAGCTGCTGCTCTATGGGCACATAGAAAGAGCGATTGCTGGTTTGTAGGAAGCTGGTGGGTTCCCCTTCATGGTAAGATGAGTTGAGATCAAATGCACCTTCCAAGAAAGTAGAGCAATGATCCCACCGCAGGAAACTGAGATCCACCCTTGGCTTCATTACCATGGAGACTCCACTGCCAGTCTGGCTTGTGAAGAACATCCCTTCCCCTTGCATCAAAGTCCTTGGGGAATTTGCCAAATTAGCTTATGACTTCTGAGTTGATGCCATTGCTTGCTGTGAGACTAAGGACCACGCTGTAAGGCCACCAGCTGCAACATGCCAGAGTGTACGTCATGTTGGTAACTGAACAAGGGCAAAGAGACTCTTTGGTCATAGGATGCCAAAGCCCCATGTGGGTGGCAGAAGGCAGAAAGCAGAGGACTCCAACAGGCAGGAACAGGCTGCTCAGAGTGGGCAAAGGAACGAGGGTGACCTGCTTAGACGGAAATGAGTTCCTGCCTGGCTGAAGACCTCTAAAGGCAAGAAAGCTAACCATTATAGGCAAAGGAAAAGTGAGGTGCTACACAGCCTGGGGGAAAAGCTCCACCCTGAATGATGAACTTTCCAAAAGGTCAAAAAATTCTGGAGAAGTAGAAATGTGCTTTTGTATATTTAATAATTCGTCCTGATTTATGTGAAGGATAATTGTGCTTAAAGATCCTTGGAAAGCCTACGTAACCTACAGCATCGCTGGTACGACAAATAGCCAAGTGGTCAAACAGAAAATGCAGAGTGCTCATGCATTTAGGAGAGGCTGGTGCCTCAACTTGAAGGAAGAAAAATAAACGTATATGGGGACAAGGGCAATTGGTTGAAAGGGCAGAAGGCAGGGATGGAGGGCAGAAGGCCAACAGAAGAGCAGGCTTCTAAAGGAGGCTTATGCCTGGAATAGGGGCCTCAGGGGCAGTTGAGTAAAAAATATTCAGCAAGAGACTAATCAGCTGGTGAATATAACTGTGTATTTAAAAAAAGAATAATGGGAAAAACAAACACATGCTGATCTCCACTGCATCGCCCACAGAAAAAAAAATAAAAATTGTGGAACACAAGGACTTTTCTATTGTCAAAACTGGCATACACTACTGAGAGTAGGGGAATTTCAAATTATTTCATGAAGGTTTTTGGAAAGCTTATGAAGATCTAATAGGACTCAAGTGTTTCTAAGTTTTTCCATTTCTTCCTAAAAGAAGTAAGTCTAAAAAAAAATAATGTCTTCAGAGGAGAAATGTTTTCCCAGGCTGGACACAGCACCAGCTGCGACATCATAAATATTCAGCCACTGACTGAGCGAGATGTGCATGTGAATGCTGATGCAATGATTTGGCACACCAACATCTCATTCATAAGGTACATGAGCGTGCAAACAAGCAGGCATATTTAGGAAGCAGGAAAGAGAGCAGAATATGAAGAAATTGTGAGGAGCCTTAATCAACTTTATTTACCTCACAAAGACCACAGTTAACATCACTCCTGGCTGCCAGCAGGAAGTTTCCCACTGGATTCAGTGGGGTGGGATCCATTGTGGGTGAAGAATGTTGAGCTGGTGGTGGCTTTTCCAGCGGTCTTCTGTCTTACTCTCACGTACTTACATGTATTTCTTTCTAACGCTTGCCACAATATGAGTCAGAATGTGCTAGAGAGCTAGTAGTTTTTTTTTTTCTTCTTTCTTTTTTTTTTTTAAAAAAAAAAATTTAGATTTAAATGTAAGTGGAAGCTGGCTAAGTCCTATCTTTTCAACTCTTGCTTTAGCAAAGAGGTATGTGTATGACCTGATTCTGTGAAGTGATATTTCTGTGCTGTAGTCCTGTCAATCCTTCACCTTTCAAGCACACTCAACCAATAAAGTAAATTATTTTAAAGAATAAAGAAACAGAGAAAATCTGATCCATAAATTGACTCCTTTGTTCTGTCAATTGACTAAATGACACTTAAGTCATTTCTAAGTGCCTGGAAAAAAATAAAAGGCATTTCTATTGTGAAGATGACGAACAATTAGGCAATTGTAAAGCATGGAATGGCAAAGTGGAAAATGCATAGTAATAATGTTTTCCATTTTCCTTTCCTCCATTTATTTATTTTTTTTTCCACAGCAAATGCCATAAGGGGAGCAGCAAGGGAACTTCACTTTCTAAGCTCTGGACTAGAGACAATGTTGGAGATTCAGTGACTTTCCAGAAGCCAACTCATGGAAATTACTATCCCACCACTGTTTCACCATAACTTAGATAAAGAAGGGACAGCTGTCCTGGCTTGACCTTTCCTACAGAGACCATGTGCATCTGTTTTACCCCATGTGCATCAACATCATTTTCAAAGCTGAATGGCAGAAAGACATGCAGAAGAAAACACTTCATACGCTCACCTGAATGGTGTGTATCTCCTGGATCTCCAAAGCAATAAAAACAGCGGCTTGCACCATGCAATGTGTTACTCAAAGCTTTTCAGACTCACCAAGCTCCCAAGGATTCCACCTCACATTTTGGAAAAGATGGTGTTGAAGATGTCTCCATAACAACAGGTTTTCTGCTCCTTGTCAAAGCAGCGTGGGATTCAGCTCCCTGCATAAGCTCATCTCTCATCATTTTTCCTTCCTTTGGTAATATTTCCTGCAAACCTCTTTCCTCATTTTCCTATTTCCTTTTCTCTTTATCCTTCTCATATCTCTCAGCCGCTGCCTCAAACCCCAGATATTTACTCCTAGTTAGTAACTTCCCTTCTCTTCCCACCAACACCAAAGCCCATTTGAAATCCTCCTCCTCCTGGGATCATAATTCATTCCATCACCAGCTATTAGTGAGACAAGGCTGGCGTATACCCGTGCCAATATAACTGCTCAGACACATTGCATCAGGAAAGTTTGATCCCATGGGATGTAAACATAGACTCAGCATCACAGGAAATAAGACCGAGGAACAAAGAGAAACCATAACTTTTTGTCACATACTGTTGAAGAGTTAACAGAGAAGACTGAGACGTGGCCGCTCAAAAATCACACAAAATATTCCAAGTCTTTTTTTAAATAAAGTCATTATACTGTGAACTGTCACAGAAATGCCTGGAAAATTCATCCATACCACAAAAAGTAAGTGAACTTTTCTTGCTAGCAGAAAATATTGACTTTTGAGATTAAAAAAAGAAAAGCATTACCTCCAAACCGTAGCAAAGACTTAGAAGCGTAGAGGGGGTGGGGGTGTGTGTGAGGGTGGAAACATGTTTTAGAGTGTTTGTGCCATTATATTGGATGAGACAAAAATAAATTTGCAGAGCAAACCGGTTAAGATGAGGATAAGGGGGAATTTGTGCTGCAGGCAGAGATTTTTTTTTAATGAAAACTGGTACAAAACGGAGGAGAAATGAAAGAGCAAACATTTATTTTTAAGATCTAATGGGATTTTAAAATTAAGCACAGCAGGTAGGAAGATCCTGTGCAATTTAAAAAAAAAAACAAACCAAAAATAAACAAACATTGCATGTCCATACATGAAAGGCTGCTCTCTTTTCAAAATACTCTGCTGTCACCTAGGGTACGGGAAATCAAAGCATGCGATAACGATGGACATACATCTCCTTCCGCAGGTGAGAGGAGCAGTAAGGACGTTTGGAGCCAGGACTGGAACCAAAATCCAGACTAGAAAGAGAAAAGACTGAAGGCCCTGCTTTCAAAAATCACCTCTGGATTCCGATTTCATGATATACTACTGCTCCAGGAGGTCTGCTAACGGCTGCTTTGAAAAGTATCTGGTCTAAGAGGAATTTTTTTTGTGATCACTACACCTGCAGGTGGCCCTTTGAATGGACACACAATCTAATACGAGAATAAAAATCTCGCTTTCAAAGAACGTAAAAACCAAGGTGTCATAGGTAATCTGTTCTGGGGAAAAAAAAAAGAGAGAGAAAAATAGATTATCTGATTCTAGTACTGAAATATCTTTCTGTAACGTGAAGGTGCAGATTATGTGCTGTGAACAAAGTTCTGCAAGGTCCGGAAACTGTCTGCCTAGGTTGGAGCTGAGGTCCCCTGTGGAAGATATAATTTTGCATAGGAACTGAAAAATAAAAGTAATTGTGAGATTCTGTATATGAAAGGTGTAAGGCTGGCAATGAGTGTTAATAATTGATATACGTTTTATATAACTTCTTTTGTGAATGTGATACATATGACACTCAGTAGTAGGAATAAAAAAATTAAAGAATTCTAGTGTTTGCCTTTTTAAAAATTTTCTTCTTTGAATCGAAAGTATTCTATATCCTGAGGCTGGTATGGATGAATGGCCTAGTCAGGGAGGGCCTAGGCAACTGGTGGAGAGCTTCCAAGGATTTGTATTGTTCCTTTGGTTAAGGGAAAATTCAGAGGAAAGGACTGCTTTTATTGGGATACTCATTCTCAGAGCAGAAAAGAATGCTTCTCTCTCCTGTTTTACTTTATGACAGAATTAATCATGGGTAAAGACTCTCCGAGGTGTTTCAGTCTGAACTCATGAATTACCTACATGACTTTTAGCAGAAACAAAAATCTCAAGAGGTCAAAAAGCTTTATGTCTGCTGCTCTTTCTGAAAACTTCAGCTTATGAACTCAAAATCAAGCACAAAGAATAAACTTGAGCAGGGGCTATATGCCACTGGGACAAAAGACGCAGGCATCTTTTTTCCTCCTGCCTTTCCATTTTCTCTTTTTTTTTTTTTTTACGAATCAGCTAAGGAAGGCAGGGGATAAAATATTGATGAGTTCACAAATTGGAAAACTTGAACTTTCCAGATATATGAGCACTGTCATCTGTACATACTACCAAAACCAATGTACTTCCTAATAGAGTAACTGTGGTTTCACAGAGCACGTGTAATGCTTCTCTTTTCCTTAGAAGAGACAACAGTTCCTATCCAAGATCTATTACACAGCTTGCTAACACAGTTAATAAGCCTTTTTTTTTCTTTGTAGCGTGAGAAAAATCCATCTGAGAATGCTGGGTCTCCATTTTCTTTGGAAATACAATCCAATACTGTCCTACGCACCATACACACAGCATGGAAGGGTTGACGTTTTGATGGACAGTCAACATATGACAACAAAACTAAGATATGTGGTATCAGAAATTATACCAAAGTATGGTCAGCATTTCAGATACTCCTTTTGTTTCGATTCTCAAAGAAAGTTCTTCTACAGCTGAAGCAAGATGACCAATATCACGTTTATCTTATGCAAAGCATATAATAGAACAAAATTATACATCTGTTCAGAATAATTTTTCAGAAAAGGATGTTCCCTGAAGCATGGAGTCATTCAGAAAAAGCATTCAGAAACCAGCACACTTATAATATTCTTTTTTTTTTTTTTTTTCTTTATTGAGTTGTTCTTAAGGACAATTTTTACAATGAGGATATGTTTCCCATTTTGCCAAGGGAGGTGACCTGAGAACAGTTGTACCACAGACAGATTAATGAAAACAAGAAAAAAGTTTTTAATTGGTGACATGACAGCAGATGAAACTCACAGCCAACAAATCTCAGATACTGTATACACCATGAACGGGCTACAGAGGAGTCCACAAACGGTGCTGGTGTAAATTGGTCCCTGGATGCCCTGGATGATGTAAGCAGGCAGCTTTTGGTCCCTCAAGAAAACCTTCAGAGAGGCCAGCACATTGGCCAGAAGAAGTACAGCCAACTGTTATTTTGATAATGCATCACACCTCGCTATTTTAATACAAATGCAACTCTATAGATACCAGTCCTAATGCAACATATTCAAAGTCTAGCAATTATACCTTTAAGAAAATCTTAGAAAATAGAAATTGACTGTCTAATGTTTACCAATTAACATGCCTTTGGTGACGGTACAATGAAGGTAAAGCATAAATGCAATTTTTGTGTGTCAAAAGGCCGAAGAAGAAGTAACATCTTGAGAGACTGAAGGTGGTGATTGTAGGCAGAGGTGTTCTCTGCTCTCCACAGTGTGCAACAAGAGCAGTTTGGCTGTATGTTGCTTAAATAGACTATTCTGGACCAGTGTTTGAAATTATTATTGCTAATAAAAATCACAGACCAATTGGATGGCTGCTAAGGCATCAAACTGGTGTGCTGTCATCATAGCTAACAATGTTATAGAACAAGTTCAATAAACACATCGCTTTCATTCCTTCAGTGAAAAGAACAGAAAAGTGCAACTTTCACGACCATAAAATGGAAAAGAAATATCTGAGAGGTGAACAAAGATCAGAGCCCTGTAAAGATTTTTGTAGTCTGCGAACACTAAAGATTTCAACATCACCTGTAGGTGTGTTGGGTGCTTTGCACCCATCAAAAATTAAGCTAAACATAATAAGCATGTGTCAGAGTTCAGCAGGTAAAAATAACAGCTTTATTAGTTGAAGAACTGAATTCATTATAATGTCTAATTTGGGAACTATTTGAACACTGGGAGTTTGCAAAGTGCATTTGAATATTGTTGGGTTCCTATCCTCTATAGGAAAGATTAAGAAAGGAGGATCCAGAAGAGAATATAAAACATGCAAAAGAGCCTTCAAGAGAAAAGAAAGACCATAGGGTATGTTTTTGTAAAATCTGGTCTTTCTCCTATGAGGAATTCCATTCCCTGTGTCCGTGCAGGACCTCTATATGTGCAGAACAGACCTCATTCACGCTCCAGACACATAAGTACTCTAATTATCATTTATATTTAAATTCCTGAAACTCCATGGTTTCACTAAAAATCTGCGTAACAACTTTCGGAATTCTAAGGTTGCATTAAAAATAAAATTGCTAATACAAGTGAGAGCTAACTATTCTGACTTTCATAGTAAAAGCTAGAAAGTCTCTGTAGGGGCACAGAACCTAGTACTTCAGAATAACTCAAAATCCATACCAAAATAACTTACACTGAGTTGCAAAAACTGAAAATCAGATAGCATCCTACTTCAGTTTATAAGTGAAAAGGTCCAAATAACTTCCCAATTGCCCCAAATGTAAGTGAAAACACGTTTTGTGAATTGTAGGACTGTTCAGTAAAGCAGCAACAAACACTAGAGCATGATAGGTGGTCATTTCTAGACTTTGCATAAACCTGACATGCAAGATACCCACAAAAAGATTCATAGGCAAAGCATGAACACCTTCTGGTTCTTATAATCAGACTTTGCTACTGTAGAAATCTAGCAAAAAATACCTTTAAATTTTTGAGCAGTGCTTGGGAAAGGGGTATTTTTACTACTTTTCCTATACTATATTATAAAAAAAATCCTTTTGACTGAGAAGTGCAGTAAACTGCTGTGATGATTGAATATTAATAGTAAAAATTTTCCAAAGAATACTGCACTTGTCAAAACTTCACTGAAAGATTACTGGAACGTGTTGTTCCTATAAGGCCATGCATTAATTTTCAACTTTATGTGACGTTTACATTATAGCATAAATCACAATACAGCACTTACAAATACAAAAGTTGAAGTAGCAACAACCATCTGAAGCAAAACACTTCAATAAAAGCTTATTTCTATATTAAGTAAAAGTTTTATATTTTATATTACTATTTTTTTACAGCTTTTTTTTTTTTGAGTGTTAAAACAATTTTGAGGAAGTTTGGCATTCCAACTTTTCTTTCTCATCACTGATGAGAGAAAAATATTAGAAATCTCTGCAGAGGTGGGGATCATTTGCAGGGGAGAAGGAAGTCTCATAAAATAGTCTAAATGCCACAGAGCTGATGTGCCAGGCTACCACAATAAAGAAGAAGATGGAAGAATTTCTCTCCTTTTCTGTTCAGAGGGTCTTTAATTAGTTTTTCTAGGGACAGAGAGTAAAATGAGCGTGGGTTTTTTTTAATTATGAGAGTTTCTGGAAGCTGATCAGATTAAATGAGCTGTAAAGGTTAAAGGGAAACAGCCTGCAGTCCTCACTTCTTGACAAATCTTGCAGGTCTTGAAGCAGCAGCTGTAACTCTTACAAGTTTATCAGAAATCTCCTGCTATTTGGAGATTTCTTTGAAGAGCCAGTGGCTGGTACCAGGAGATTGCGCGTGAATTTCCAGATCCATTTTTTTTCTAATGAAAAGTCAAGTTTCCCTCCTTCCTGATGCTGGAGGGAAGCTCGCGGAAATGAAGTGAGTGCAAACACAGAGCTCCTGCATAAAGACTTCAAAACCAGAAGACAAGTAAAAATATGTATTTATATTTTCCATCCTCTCCTGTGATTTTGGGTCTTGGATGCTGGAAAGCCTGGGGTCAGCAGTGTTGCTGTTTCAGGCTGGGTCTGAACCCTTCACTTCAGCCCTGTCCCCATATGACTAATCCCATTTATTCTTTTATCCCATCTATGCATTTTCCCTCTGATTTCCAGCTTTTAAAGTTGCACAGAAGCGAGAGCGAAACGCAAAGGTGGAATTATGCTCGCTGTGACATTTTCACCATGCTATTACCTACACGATTAACAAAATAGCTCACATCAGGGGTAGCTCGTGTGGACACCGCAGAGTTCGTGAGATAGGAAAAGTGGCTTCATTAAAATAATTCAAGAAAGAGCAAAAATAAAGACCCTCATTTTACTTCCCTGCATTAAACTGTGAGAAACTCAAAAGGTTCAAAGGAGAAGTGGCATGGTCAAAGGGGATGGCAAGGCACAAGGGACACCAGAGCTCTGGCAGGAGTTTCTGCTAATTCTGCCAAAGCTACAAAATGGTCGTGTAGTTAATTTTCCTCCTTTCGCTGACTACATAGAGGGACAGAGTACCTCAAGGGGAACAACAGCAGTTCAAGCACATCAAAAACAGATCATCTTTGATTTTTTTTTAGGATTTGAGTCTATGATTCAGGCTGTCTGAGGGAGGTAAACCATAATTTCTGTGCGGCTGGATATCTGGGCTCATTTTTTTGGGTCCACACAACCTCCCTGTCTATTCAGCGGCAACTGCAGGTGCTCATCACCCTGCGTGATCCAGTTAAAATTAATGACCCGTCTCCTGGGAGTAGATATCCTCAAAGGAGCAAACACTAAGATGTTTCCTGATACGGAAGAAGAGATTTTATACTTGTCTTTTGGGTTCTTTCTGAAGAACGGCTTCCCTCTTAAGACCACTGACTCTTTACTATTGCTCATCCTGCCAAAAAGTCAAATATTTTAAAAGGTGATGCAATATTTGTAATGTTCCTATCACCAAACAGTATATTTGCTGTATATATATATATATATATATATACATACAGGTACACACTCCCAACCTCAAAAGCCCCACACTTATCTCTGTCTAAGCTGACTCCACATCTAAGGTGATAAAGGCACAGATCACCACGGTGCTGGCAAACCTTAAGATCAGCGTGGAGGCTGGAAGCATGGGCAGATGAGACCTCCAAGCACAAGCAGCATGGGAATAAACTGAAATAAATTCACTACCTTGGGCTGCTGAAATGGAGTCATGGCAGGGAGGACCTCATGGAGACCAGGACATCCCGAGTGTTTGGGCCAATCTCCTTAGCACAGTTCAGCAGCAGCCCAGCAAAGCCAAGAGCACCCAGCTGCAGGCATTTCTGTCCAGTCATCAAACCTTAAATTACTCTTGATTTTAGACTGTTCTTGTTTTTAGTTGCACTATGGTAGCAGCAATGGTCACAATGACAGATGTAGGCTTTGTGCTGAGCAAAGCGCAACTGAAAAAAAAAATCTCTGCCTGAAAAGAGTGTACTGAAAGTCAGTGCAAGTCAGGGACACCACCCGAGCAGGGAAGGACAACATTTTCCTATGCATGGTCATTCTGTGGATACCCCCATAGTCACCTCAGGAGACTATGACTTCAGAATCGGGCCCATCAACTCTTTCTCCTTCCACAGAGGGAACAGGGATTGTAGCCAGCAAGAAACTGCTGAGATGAATGACAGTGCTGGAAACAAACCTCTGGATTTTATTGTGCCAGCTGGCAAACCTGCATCTCCTCACCCTTTATCTTTCCACAAATTTTAATAACTTCACCACTTGCCGTAATTTCTGACCTTGCACTAGCTCGTTACTTTCACCTGAACAGGACCTTTTGCTCTGTTACCTTCACATGCCATTCCTCACAAAGTCCTCACTCTACATTTCCATACTACTAACATTACCCACGTTTTCCAAAATCCCTATGAAATAATTTGTGTTGTGCAACTCTTCAGTCTGCAAGGTCTTCGTACCTTTTTGTATAACGTGAAGCCTAAGGAGGATGTTGTGCATGCAAAGAATCATATAGAATCACAGAATGGTTTGGGTTGGAAGGGACCTTAAAGACCATCCAGTCCAACCCCCCTACCATGGGCAGGGACACCTTCCACCAGACCAGGTCCCTCAAAGCCCCATCCAACCTGGCCTTGAACTTCAAGCATTATTGCACTAGCTAAGCAATATATCAGTCAAGCTCTTTTTACATGCCCCAAGTGATGGGTCTTTTCTGCTCCTTGTCTTCCACATTATAACACTAGACAGCACCAGCACTGATTTTGTTACTTTCTGGTAGCTTCAGAAATTTGCTCAATTTTATTGTATGAACCAAACAAAACACTGAACAATACAATGCAGCTCCCATGCTATGAGCAAGCTTTGAATTTAGAATGGCCAAAAGTAAAATGTAAATTAGAGAACTAAATATCTGAGCTCACTCTGCTCTTCCCGCATATCCTCACTAGTCAAGCTTGAGTGTTCAAATGTTATGAGAAGATGAAAAGAATACAGAACTGAACCAAATCAAAGCTGATTTTCAAAGTCAAACAGATATTTGTGAAACAGTTTTCTACTATTTTTTTTTTCATTTCTGTTAGCTGGCCGGTGATTAGGGACTTAAATTCTGAAAACGTTCTTTCATCACTTGGTTCTGATTCAGATCAGAGAACAAGCCACCTCTACATCTTTATATTCCTTCTGTGTTGTGGCCGGGGTGAGAGCAGAAACTCAATAACCTGTTTCAAACACCTTGACTTTTTGGAAGGCTTTCAAGCCCTTCACAGCAGAACTAGCTTCCTGTTCCCATTTCACATGGGTCACATTGCTCAGCATCCCCAGATTTATGGCGACAGTAAAACATTGCTGCAAACCTCATCATCTGCTCTAGGCTTTTGACCACGTCATTCTTTTACAGCCTCCTGATTTAGCTCACCTTTTCAAACATTAATTTTGCTTCCCACTTCCAAAGCCCTGTACAGACTTAGGAAGTTAGATCTCACTCTCTGTTCACAAAGCCACTTCCCTGTGTATCAAACAAATTATTTTGCATTTTCTTCCATACTAGTACACTTGCAAGGAGCTCCCAGCAGGATTTATGTTCCCCTTTTCAGCGATGAGGTGGGTGGGAGGAAGGAGAGCCCTTGTATGGTGCCTTTTCAAAACAGCTGAGGATTCCCAGGGTGTAAGTAATTTTCATTTTTTTAATTAAAAGTAAAAAAAAAAAAAAAAAAAAAAAAAAAAAAAAAAAAAAAAAAAGGGTTCCATAATTTGTTCATCCTTTAAGAAAAGAGATGCAACTGAGCCATTTGAAGGCATCTGGAATTTCCAGAGCAGGAGACAGCGGAGGAGACCAGAAGCAGGGCAGGTTCACTTTCTGCTTGTTAGTTGAGGTCTTCTTCCTGTGCATCTACAGCAGATAGTAACCTTGTCTCAAAAAAGGAGATGGATGCACTCCCGGAAGTACATATGCTACATCTGTTTGGTTCAGGGATGTTAGGGTAAGATCTGAAGGTTCCTTTTTTACTGTTTAAGACTAAACATCTGATACTATAGCCACTCAGCACACATGCATGCAGCTCAGCTTTGATTGCTGGTGGTACCGGGTGGTACTTTACCAGCTTGTTCAAGTGCTTCCGAAAACCCCGCAGCCACTCACATCTGCACCGAAACACATTTGACAGTCTGGCTCTGAGTTTGACAAGCTCAGTGGCAGCATTTAACACCTGCATCTTCTATTTTACCATTTTTTACACATTGAAAAGCCAAATAATTACTGCCAAGCAGTTATTTGTTCTGTGTTCTAGCCAGACCTCTCTTGCATCAGAGGCAGTATTAATCCTTCTGTCTCTTCTTCCTCTGATGTATTTTACTATATACAGTTGAAAAGTCTAGTAAACAAAAAAAAAGCATAGAAGAAGGGTAAATAAAATTGCAAGGATAACTACCTTGAACTATTTCAACACATTTTAAAAGGTAATAAATAGGCCTATTCACATGTATCCCCCCCAAGGACAGTATTCTTCTATAATGATGAAAGGTAGAATATAAACCAGTGCTGCTAATGTTATTATGATAATCTGTCATGGTTTAGCCCCACTCAGCAGCTAAAATACCAGACAGTCACTCACTCCCCCCTCATCAGGACAAGGAAGGAGAATCTGTAATGAAAAGAAGGCAAAACTCATGGGCTGAGATAAAAACAGTTTCATAGAACAAGAGAGGAAAAGAAAACAGAGATGGAAAATGAACAAAACCAGAAAATACTTAGACACATAATTTACAGCACAATAAGCTCACAGTAGATTCCAACACCCAACCCCCTTCCAAATAGTAGGGATCTCCCCACTTTATATAGGGAGCATGAAGTCAGAGGGTATGGACTCGTACTTCGGTTAATTTGGGTAAGCTATCCCAGCTGTGTCCCCCAGCCACAGGGGCCACCAGCTCCAATTCGCCTCCCAGCTCACG
This sequence comes from Chlamydotis macqueenii, assembly GCF_036417535.1. NCBI lineage: Eukaryota > Metazoa > Chordata > Aves > Otidiformes > Otididae > Chlamydotis > Chlamydotis macqueenii. The sequence continues at coordinate 78,260,119 of NC_141593.1, read as the reverse complement.
TGAAAATTAACTCCATCCTAGCCAGAACCAGGACATTATCCTACATACTTCAGCTGCTTGCACTTAACTGTCTGTGGCATAAAACATTTTCAGTAATCAAGTTCCTAGATAGTGTTTCATTTCAAGGTTTGTTTTTTTTTTTTTAGTTTAAAGCTAAACATTTCTATAAATAAACTGTATCAGTGTACATCCACATAGTAATTTTTCCCCAAAATCTTTTCCACGCAGGTCTGCCTCCAAACCATATCTATTACCAGCCTCAGCAAGCTGTCACATCAGTGCAGGTTTCCTTTCTCAGAATCCATCTGCTCTTTAGATGTTCCCCACTGAAAGAAAAGCCTTTGCAGGCAAAACTGCAATTCACCTCGGTCCACTTTGCAGGTGCTTGACGCGTGACAGTGCCGTTCTCGGGCAACTGATCTACAAATAGTCTAATGGAGCACTTCTACGGGGCTGCTTTTAAAGAGCTGGCAGTACTCTGGTATCATTTTGCTAGCAAGTACTGTAAAAAAAATAAAAATATTTCCACTAAGTATTTTAACCCTGCCAAACTGATGGGGCAGCTGGGACTGCAGGGCTGTATTTTGCTATGGCACAGCACAGACCAGGCTCTCCATGCCACTTGCTGCCCCACCAAAGCAGCTAAAACCACACAACTGTGAAGTTTTTTTCCAAGTAATCTGAGAAATGTATCGAATTCCTCCAAAATATTGTTTTTAAGGGTCTCAGCCTCTATGGTTTGGGTTTGTGTTTCAGGGTTTGTCCCTGATGGAGCAGATAATACGCATTGAAGTAATGTAAGGGAGCATGGGTGGATATATTAAAAAGTTTCTTGCGACATTTGGTACCCTTCAATGAAATGCAAGGAAAAACAGACAAATTAATGAAATTAAAGTGTAGCCGAGCAAGTGCAAGACAAATACAGCAGCAGAAAAAGCAGCAAGTAGGAGCACAAAGCATTGCCTGTTCACAGAGATGAAACGGCACAGAAAGCAGGGAGAGAATAAATGAGATGCGTATTAAATTACTGCTACAATTATACTGTTAATAATGATGTGCAGTGACAGTCATCTAATAGCTGTCTAAATTTATCCTGTGGGCAAAAGTAATTTTTCTCCCACTACACAAATGTACTCTAATTAGTGATACAAATGCTTGATTTTAATTTCTTACACACAAGAACGTAAATCAAGTGTGACTTCCTATAAATAAACAGTTATACTAATGCAAGTTGATAAAAGAACAAAAATAAAATCTAGAAAATATTTTTAAAAATATTTATCTATTATTTTTATCTGTTTATTACAAATAAACCAGAAGAAACATGGATTGATGGTCTTAATTTTTTTTTTTTCAAAACAAGAACAGAAGGCAAGTTTGCACATGTGAAATGTACACAGTGTTAAAAGCGGTCTGACACCGGACGTGAGTGGTAAGACGACTGGAAAGTTTTCATAAATAGCCTTGTTTGTTTCTGCTATTTGTACCAGGGCTAGAGTTGCTGCATGGAAGAGCTGGGAGTTTAGGACTGATTGCCTGTCATCTACTGGAAGGGAGGGATGCCATCCAGAGGGACCTTGACAGGCTGGAGAGGTGGTCCCGTGCCAACCTCATGAAGTTCAACCAGGCCAAGTGCAAGGTCCTGCACCTGGGTCATGGCAATCCCAGGCACAAATACAGGCTGGGTGGAGAATGGATCGAGAGCAGCCCTGAGGAGAAGGACTTGGGAGTGCTGGTGGATGAGAAGCTTAACATGAGCAGGCAATGCGCCCTTGCGGCCCAGAAGGCCAACCGCATCCTGGGCTGCATCAGGAGGAGCATGGCCAGCAGGTCGAGGGAGGGGATTCTGCCCCTCTACTCTGCCCTGGTGAGACCCCACCTGGAGTACTGCGTCCAGCTCTGGAGCCCCCAACATAAGAAGGACGTGGACGTGTTGGAGAGGGTCCAAAGGAGGCCACAGAGATGATCAGAGGGCTGGAGCACCTCTCCTGTGAGGACAGGCTGAGAGAGTTGGGGCTGTTCAGCCTGGAGAAGAGGAGGCTCCGGGGACACCTGGTCTTCCAGTACTTAGAGGGGGCCTACAAGAAAACTGGAGAGGGACTTTTGACAAGGGCATGTAGTGATAGGAAAAGGAGTAACAGTTTTAAACTGGAAGAGGGTAGATCTAGATTAGATATAAGGAAGACATTCTTTACTGTGAGGGTGGTGAGGCACTGCCATATGTTGCCCAGAAAGGCAGTGGATACCCCATCCCTGGAAACATTCCAGGACAGGTTGGACGGAGCTCTGAGCAACTTGATCTGGTTGGAGATGTCCCTGCTTCTCACAGGGGGTTGGACTAGGTGAGCTTTAAAGGTCCCTTCCAACCCAGACCATTCTATGATTCTATGAGTATGACGAAAAGCACTTTTTTTTTCAGCACACAGTTTTAAGATGGAATACTTGTGCAATGATACATGGAACTGCACTTATCCAGTGTTGTTTTCAGATTGCCTTCTGTTCAGTATTTTCTACAGAGAATTAAACATGAACAGGAGGTTGCAGCACCGCAAGTTTCCAGGCTCTCCTATACTTCAGCAATACCTCCAGGCTAAAATGAGATAATGCATCCATGTTTCTTGCCTGAAGAGCAGGTGCTTGACAGAGGGTGCTAAAGCAGGGCTTGTGGCATCCCCTCCTTCAATAAACCTGCCAGTCTTTGAATCTGCTGTGAAACCAGATGATGTTTCACCAGATCTATGTGAAATCTTACTCCTTTCCAGAGCGTGAGCTCAGATGGTTCCTGCAGCGCAACACCAGCTTCAGACCTACTCTCAGGTGGACTGACACCCCGATCTTCAGACATGGTTAGGCACTCAGGGGTCTTCAGTTGCAAACCTCCCAGCTCTTTAAAGTCTACTTTTTCCAATTCACCAATACGGAATTCCTTCAGCAATGGTTTTGTCTAGCCATTTTGAGATGAGTAATTTTGAAAATGTTGCCTGGAGTACACACCTCTGAACACGTTGACCACTCTGCATACTACCAATGTCAATAGGAAATTAGAGACATTTCTTATTTTTTTACTGCTTTCTTTAAATGAACTAAGAGGATCTTTTCCATAGAAACTGTCATAATCACTTGTGCTCAATAGATATCATTACGTATAATTAGAGTAAAGCTGGTTGATAATGACATCATGATGAATTCACTCCAAGATGCAGCTGTGCAGTATCCAAAGAAGTTAGTAAAATGTGGCTACAGGAAAAAAATGCCACAGATGTAATTTAACAATTTGCACCCATTGATTCATCCCCTATTAGAGTGGCCAACAAGCATCTATTCATGTTGATGGGAGAGAAAAGTATCTGCTACTCTAGCCATATTTCACAATGCTTGCATTGCAATCTTTAAAAAATTTAAATAGAAATACCTGTCTGTGCAAATCCCTCTATAAATGACAGCCTATCAAGGAATTCTCCTTATTTAAAAGGTCCCCCTAAGCTCTTTTGCACCTGAACAGTTGTACAGGTTTAGACCCATTAAAATAGGGCTGACATGTCAGCACAAAACAAATTGTGCTTGAAACTGACACTATTAGATTCCAGAGTGCAATCAAGAAATCAACAGTGGTAATAATAAAGATATATAACCCCCCCCCCCCCCAAAATAAAACCACCTGAAATGCAATGCTGTGTCCGTTGTGGCATACCTAACATCTTTAGGCTGCAAGAAGCTGGTTCCCATCACTTTGTCAGGTTACAACTTGTCAGCCTGAGTTGGGACATACTGACATACAGTACTGACAAAGATTTCTTAGGAACTGGAATTTTTCAATGGCAAAATTTGCACTGTTCTTTTTCAACCTTTGGGGCATTTCCAAACCAATTCAGCCAGATCAAACTTAGTAAACATTCCCATTCTTCAAAACTTCTCCTCAGTTTGGTAAAAGTGATCTGCAGCAGACAGGTGTTTTTTTCAAAACACAAATTTCACGTCAATCACTGACCTGAAACAGGGAGAATACTCCTAACCTATCTTCTGGTATTAAAGGAAAGAGAAATGTCATGTCAGTGCAGATTCTCAAAGGAAAGGAAAAGAAGATGTGGGCTTTCTGCCATCCTAAGTCATCCTACTCTTACTACACCTCAGTGTGCAGTTTTTATTAACAATTTTCCCTAACAAGAAAGCTCTCCGTACAAATTTCATATGATTCACAGTCTAGTGCAGAGATCCTTTGTAACACATCCCTCTCAAAGATGCATGCGCAGATCTCTATTTTTAAAAAGAACTCAACACAGCACAACTGAGTCGAAGGTTTCAAAAAGACTCACTTCCAATTTAATCTCCTAAAAGAGCGTCAGATTTTCCGAAGAGCTCAGTACCCAACAGCTCAGCTTTCATTGTTACATACACGGCCCGACGTTTCAAAAGACTTTAAAATGTGTTGTCCTCTGAATACATGAAGTCTGTAAAAATAAAAGTCTGACTACTGATTTATGGTTTTATATTGGTCCTCTAATAAACTTACTGCCCAGTTCAAAAAGCAACAATATTTCAGTGGCAAGAAACAGGAAAATATTTGACTTTGTAATAAAGGTTCGCTAATCTATGCAATCAAATATAACTCAGAGTAAACCAAATTAATTTAAAATGCATACACACTCCTGAATACGTGTGTTTGGAAAAGGAAAAAAAATGGACTTGAAAAAATTTTCTATTCAGTTATGCTTTTTCTATTCAGTTATACTTTTTAAGCTCAAGGAATTAAAAGCACTTAGAGTTTAGTTATTTTAGAAAAGGAACAAGGAGAAAGGCATTTTTTTTTCACTGTGTTATATAGCTAACTCAACAGAAAGACCAGTAAAACACTATTGCTTTCAAAAGTGACTTGGCGTTGCTAAAGTGTTACCTATTTTGTGCTATCAGCTTCCTTTAAAAGTCCATCATTTCAAAGAGAACAAGGCCTAAGTAGCTTCATTCTATATTACACCTAAAAATCAATGTTAATAGATGCGTACATTTTAAGTCTTGACAGATCTACTGCGATCATCAAATCTGACCTCCCCTGTATCATAGATCACACAAACTCAAACATTAATTTCTAAATTGACCTGTAATTTCTAGCAGAAAAATACCATAAATTTTAGACAGATAAACAGTCATATATCCATTATTTCCAATGATGGAGAATCCATCTCATCCCTAGAGAAGACATTTCATTGATTAATCAGTGATAAATATTTTTCCCTTACTTTCAATTGAACTCTTTTTTTTTGCTTTCAGCTTCTGACCACTGCTATCACAGTACAATTAATTTGTGTACAGCAAATAATTGTACTTACTTCCAGGAACAATTAGATCCTGGAATTATATAAATTATCTAAAAACTAGCTGAAAACATTGTTTGCAGGTTCAGTTTATAATGCAAACTTTTGTTTCTCAAATAACTTTGAATATTGACTTTTCCAACATTCCAACACAGCAGACAAATTGAGGATCCTCCAAGTTTTACACTATCAATGTCTTTTTTTTTTTCCACAGATTAGTCATTACACTGTCCCAGTTGAACACTGTCTGATATTCCTGAAATATGTTGCTGAAATAAAAACTAAAATTTTCTGCTAGAATGCAAATTAAAATAATCTGATAGCACACTTAATATTATTTCACATAACAATCTGAAGCCAAAGTCCCCTCCTTCGTGAGAAAATTAGATCAGGTTAGGACATGAGAGTTACAATTACTAAGAGGATGCTAAAATAATTTTGTCATTCACATGGACACAGACTGTCACTTAATATTGCTGCAAGTCTTGGGTAAACTCCAGAGGGAAAATCTTACTAAAGTCAGACTTGCAGATAACTGACACCATTTCCCCAGCACATGTCCTAGCCTGACCTAATTTTCTAGAAGAGAAAAAGCTTGAAAGGGTCTAATTTGAGGTATTGATTAGGGAAGAGGCATCTTTAGCTGCAGTTTTCCCGGTGTATTAGGGTGCATGTTTGAATCTGACATTTAAAAAGCACTGAAAAATTTTTCAAAGAATATTGTGATGGCAAATAGTCTTAGGAGCCTTTTCATTGTTGCAGCTTTTTGCTTTTATTTCATAGTTATGCTCTCTATAGGACTCCTCTCTGTGTTAAAGTTAGACCCTGCAGGAGGTTTTGGCAACAGGGAGGACTACAGAAAGGTTATGGAGCATCCCCAAGATCTTTCAGAGGTGATTCAAAATGATAGGGATGCTTACAGTGCAATCAGGGACTCTGATTCTGGAGAGGCTTCCAGCTGTGTCCTTTTAACTCCAGAAACTGGACTATAGTTCATATGCATCTACGTGTGTGTGTGTGTGTGTGTGTAAAAATACATGTATCATAGTACAAGTATAAAGGCACTGTAAGTATGGACATGCAAACACTTCTGTATGGAGGGTAACATAAATTATCCAAGAGACACAGCTTTCAAAGCAAAATCCTCACCCAAGATGTAATGAAATAAAACATTTATATCAATTCCACCACAAAGTCCGCGTAAGTTTTTTTTTTCTTTTTTTCCCCGGAAAGCAACAGTGTTACTGACTTAAGGGAGATGACATCTACTCAAAAACCAAGAATGGGTGAATTGGTAATGTTCTTGCTCTGGTTTATGTCGTTACAACTGTTCTTCCAACAACTTGTTTTTAAAGCAGCAGACCGCTCTAATGGGATGGAAATTAAATGCAAGCTTCCAATTTGGACTATTTGGGAATGGTCCACAGGCTAAATTAAAAAGTGTGGCTTATTTTCTTTATTATCTTTAGAATTATTCTAATAGCAAGGACAATTTTCCTTTGAACTACAGCTTGCTCATATTTTAACATGGACTGAACTTGGATATTGTGTCTTCAAATAGTAAGCTCCCTGGTTTTACTAGACAAAACATCACTGGGAATGAGTATGATTCAAATATTCTCTAAGAAAATGCTACCACAATATATATATATATATAAAAATCTCTCCATATTTGACAAAAATAATTGCTCTGAATCCCTGAAAAATCACCCATAAGTGAGAAAGATTCAGATAGAATTGCAAACAGCCTTCAGTTTCATCAGGATGCGTTTGCAGATGATTTATGTTGTCAGATCTCAATTCTTTTTCCCTAAGAATAAAGTAAATACAAATTTGTATTTCATGCTTTGAAACTCTTCTCGAATAAGGATGACTGAGTTGTTAAAAATAACAGGAGCTATTCAATTAAAAACATGTTTGATAACTCTAAAAACTCTAAATCTCTCTCCCTTGCCCTTTTGAAGCATAGCTGTTGAGAAGCAGGGAAAAATGTTAAAAGTATTTCATAGAAATTCTTACTTTTAAAAAATATATTTCTTTTTCACATCACCCTTGGAATATTTTCACAGTACTGGTGGGTGATAATTTTATATTTAAACTTTACTCTCAAATAGCTTTAAAAAAAAGTTTATTTCGGTGTTGTATGGCCATGTCCATGCCCACATCCTTGTCCGTAACCATGCCCATGCCCGTGGCTGAACACATGTTTTGGAAGAACGGATGGAGCTCACTTGACTTTCTTGGAGGGAGAGACCACAGTCAAGCACGTTCCTGTGAGACAGCTGGGCAAAAATCCCCAGATCTGTGCTCTTTAATGTCTCAGTTACACTAACAATCACCCATTCTGCAAAATGTTATGAGCGACATAACTGGAAAGGGCCTGAATGCATTCTCTTCTACATTTTTTGTTTATATTCACCCTGTCATCATATAGCATGGACATCACAGCTGACGTCAGAGAAGTTCTGTCGCTCCCTGCCATTATTACAGGCTGAGCACCTAAATATCTAACCAACTTGACTGATGTAAAACAGGATTAGTTCCTACACAACAAGTGGAATAACATGGATAAAATCCAGCTCAAATCTGAGAAAAATCCAGCTCCACTGCCTGCGATGCACTTAGAGCTGTGTGTAAAATTCATGACTGAGTGGAGGCACACAAAGGGCCAAAAATGAGTTGCAGGAGCATAATGAGTTATGATGCGCTGCTTGAACTACCATCCCTAATCAGGTGTGTGGTCTTTGCCCGCTCCAGTTATGAGGTAATCAAGCCACAGTGCAAGAGATTCAATTGTGTTCAATGTGCATCTTAACACCTTTTTAATTAACAAATCTGTTTCTCAGAAAGCAGTGCTAAGAAAATATTTTCATACAAGATAAGGGATTTAAGTTTTTTTTCCCACCTTGTGCTTTCTCAATTTGACTATGAAATTCTTTCCCTCTTATTGTATAACTGGCACAATAACTATTCACATTAAATTTCTTGTAAGCAAGTAGGCATGGGCAGCACAGGTACACCTAAGGCAGGTACAGATGGCTGAAGAATTGTACTCCTCAAATAGCTATCAATGTACTTCTGTCAAACTGGGAAGATGAAACCAGTGAGACCTGTAAGATGCTGCCCAGGGTCTGGTAGCATTTGATTTTTAATTTTCGTTAAGGACCTGGTTGACATAGTACAAGGTATGCCTAATAAATCTTCAGGCAATGGCTAACCAAGAGGGGCTGCCAGTTGATTGGAGATGGGATTAGAATTCAAAATGACCTTAACAAATTGGACACATGGCAGGAAAGCATAGGATGTTCTTCAACATATGCAGATGCAAGTCACTGTCCTTGGGAGGAAGTAGCCAGGCAAAGGACGCACCAAAGGAGAACAGACCAGGTGAAGGACCTGGGATCTGCACAGTGCTTGAAGGTGCCTCAGCCTTCGCATGGACAGTGTTGGTACAGCAGGGTCTCATGAGAAGCAATGGTCCCCAACGTGACAATCATACCTTCCTTGCCCCTTTTGCCAACCTTTGGCTGTAGCTTTATGCTAGGGGACCCAGTAATGTACAGGGACAAAGCTCATCAGTCAACCAACGCACAGCACCCACCCATCATCAACACATGCTCCAGTCAGTGCTAACGGCATCACAAGCAGGAAAACAACCAACACGGAGTCTGAGCGGGACTTAATGAAAACAGTATTGTTACTCTGGGAAAAGAAAGTACAGCTGGGGAGGAACCACCTGCAGCACCAGAGAGGACACCCAAGGTCTGATGCTTACCTGGAGACCTCCGATGCTTCTCTTCCTGACTGGCCACCAAGGAGTTTTCTCTCTCTCCATCTTCTCTTATTTATTCCTTTTTTTTTTTTTTATTTTTCCCCTGAAATAACTTCCACCAGTAGCAGGCACATGCCTTCAGCTACAGACCTTCCTAGTAAATCTTCACAGGTAAGCTTACCTCAATACCCTTTATGCAGCCTTAAGATGTAGCCACTGTACGCTGCCAGATGAGCCAGCAATAGCACTGGCAATAAAGGCAAAAGCAATAGGGTGATGTATAAACAGGAGTATGGCCTATATCATAGCCAATTAATAAACTTAAAGGTCTTTTGCCAGTACTGGTGTGGCCTTGCATGCACATGATTTTTGATTTTACACACTGCTTCCAAAGGAAAATATAGACCTAACTGAGGAAATTAATGCAAAGCAGAAAAAGTAATGCCAAACTGCAAGAGGAAAACACGGAAAAAGCTGGTTTGTTTAGTACAGAAGTGATTCCATGATCAGTTTAAGTGGAAACAAATTCACCACTACTGCCAAAAATTGCCCTTGCTCCTGAGTCAGCCTAGTGCTCTGTCCCCTCAGTTATGGCACTGACAGTTGTGTGGATCTTCAGCCTACAAAACATAGCTTTGTTTTATTCCTTTGTCTTAGTTTTTGGTTAAAACATGACCCAAATCCCAGCTTTGAGAGATGATAGGGAAATGTGGCTTTTGGTGGCAGAAAGCTGGAGAAAACTCTTTCAACATGAGAGCAGGCTAGATCATCCTCAACCATGTGTGAGGCCTCATCCTGAGAAAAGGAGGAACATGATAAGAGCCTTCAAATATGCAAGAGGTGCTAAAGAAAGTCTGAGAAGAGTATTTCCATGTCTGAGCAAGGATGATTCACTGTTGACGCGGAAGTAACGGACACTGCTGACGACCAATATGATCAAGCAAATGCCGATTTATTGTTGATACATCCCGGTTAATATAGCCCTTCTAATTCCGTATCATGAGCAAGCTCTCTACTAATTGGTTAACTATATCATGCACGCGCTCCTAGCTAAAATATGATTCGTTAAGTCTCTATGTTCACGCGCACGGCTCTCTCCACCTGCACCCTGCTTCATGTTCAGCCCCCAGTCACATATGCCAGCTGTTTTCCTTCTTCTCAAGGTTGCTTCGTTTACTTTCTCACAGGAAGCTTCATTACTTTCTCACAGGCGGCTTCAGTACTTTCTCACAAGCGGCTTCAGTGATGTCCTTGAGGCCTGCTGCTCACAAACATAACAATTCCATTCGGTCTGGATTGTTCACTAAGTGCCCCTGGTACTCCAGGTATCCAACAATTCACCATTAGAAAAAACTCTCAAACTGTAAGGGTGATGAAACACTGAAACAAATTACTTGGAAATGTTATGGATTCTCCATCTCCAGAGACTTCTATGAATGGTTAAGAGGAGCTTATATCACAATTAGTATAGGTGAGTTGCTCGTGTCCTTGGAAAAAGCATAGACTGTTGGTAATCCCTTTCAGCCTTTGGTTTTGTGGATGAATGGAGATAAGCCAACAGAAATTTCTCACCACACATAGTTCCTTCCTCCCTTGACCATGAGTCCCCAAATGCCTCCTCTCCACTATGGGATCTGCTATACCATGTCCTACAAATCATAGAATAATAGAACAGTTAGTGTTGAAAGGGACCTTCAAAGGTCATCCAGTCCAACCCCCCTGCAAGGAGCAGGGACATCTCCAACCAGATCAGGTTGCTCAGAGCCCCGGCCAACCTGGCCTTGAACATTTCCAGGGATGGGACATCCACCACCTCTCTGGGCAACCTGTTCCAATGCTCTACAACCCTCAGTGTAAAATTTTTTTTCCTAATATCCAATCTAAATCTACCTCCCTCTATTTTGAAACCATTACCCCTTGTCCTGTCACCACAGGCCCTGCTGAAGTTTCTCATCTTTCCTGTAGGCCCCCTTGAGGTACTGGAAGACCGCTATAACGCCCAACCATTGTAAGGTCTTAGAAAAGCCAGCCCCTGTACCCAAACTCTAATTACTCCCAAAGAAAGAGCAGAACCACCCTCTACCCTTCCTCTCATGCTGCCTTTCATGGGTTACATACCACAGTCCACGTCTCTGAGAGCAGCCAGCTACCCTGACAAAAAATGCTTGAAAGGATTGCTGCTCAGCATTGTCCCAGTAAGATATCTGCCCCGTACTGGGGCTATAGATATGACCCCTTTTAACTGCATTTCTCTGAGAAGCAGGGAATAATTCAGCTGAAATAGGCAGTGGAGCACATCTTTCCTTGTTCTCTTTTAAAAGACAATACTAGGGATATCAGATCCCCTTTTTTTTTTGTTGTTTCTGTCCAAAGCAAATCCATAAACATCAATAAAGCAGCGGTCTCAAGCACCTTGCTGAAATGTGAATGCTGATGGATCCGAGGTCTAAGTTTAGATCCATGTGTTCTGTTCTTACAGAAGGGAAATGAGACATCCAAAGATGTTTGTTAATCATCTCATAAAAAGAATAATTCTAAAAATACAACTTTACTGAATATTTTGCAAAGTAGTAAAGCAAAGCAGATTAATAAAATCATAGGATATAGTGGCCTCAGATGTTAATGTTGAAGACAAAGAAGAAAAGAACAATATTCCACTGAATTTGAGGAAGATCTACACCCTTTACAATTTTTATGATAATTACACATGTTTCAAATGCAGAAAATCTACCTGGCAAACAAGCCTGACCTTTTTTTAAAGGTCACCGACGTCATTAGACTTATAAGCCTGGCTAAGTCAGATTAAAACCAATAATGAATTTCCAAGTGTAGATTTAGCCATTTTCTAACAAACTTATTTGGTCTTCCAGAGTAATCATTGGCTTTTTTTTTTTTTACATTTCTTTCAGCCTGACAACCCCAAATCCTACCAAAAATCCCCACCCTTTCTGTGTTTGATTTTTGCCTGTAATATCTAGCTGATCATGTTATAGATAACCAGCTGCCGAAAGCAGAAGCACTGGCCAGTCTCTGCAGGCTGGACGCCTGGTGATGGTGGAGGAAAAAAAGTTGCTCACTGTGTAGTAAATGAACTAAGGACCATTTTCCTAAGGACATGTGCCTTGTGCCCCCTCATTTTTTCCTGCTGCTTATCCACCTCCCTCTCCTATCCCCTATTTTCCATGCCTGACAGCATATGCCATGATCATGCGTGTGCTGACGGATCAGCCAGCTCCTGCATGCTGATTGACCAGCTGGCTGTTGCCTCTTAGAAAGGACAAGGACCTGAATAATAACTGCTTTTGCCTCACCAGGGAGCACTAATTTGGGCTTGCATTTGCCACGCTGCCCTCAGTTGGCTGGATGCTGCCAGCTAGAAGAGGATGGCCAAGTTCTTCACGTCTTGGCTCAATACAGATCCCTTTCTGTGATTAGCTGCCAATTCTTTATAGCATTCACAAAAAAATAAGTATCTCTGAGCCTTCTGGATGGATGTCAAAACTGGCTAAAAGTTTAAGAATTATTCAGTGAAAACCAACAGACAGGTAGTGCAATTATCATTTTCCTAAGAGTTGGGCCGACAGTATGTGTACAACTACACTTACGTGCAAAATTAACACTTGAAATGCAGGATAAAACATGAGTTTTGGTGACTTCATACATTATCATCTGTCAAATGAGTCACAGAAACCAGCTGGATGCACACAGCCACCCTGTCCCAACTGTGAAATAAAGCTTATTAGCTAAAACATCAGCATGGTTCTGCAAACCTGTACCTTTGCAGATTTGGGTCTGAGTTCTCCACTATCTCCATTCAAGCATTTACAATTTTCTTCCATTTTGACATGCAGATTATTTTCAACCCAAAGCAATTTTTGGAGACAAACTTGGCTTTTGCAGACCTGCCATATGATTTTACACTCTTGAATTGATGTTTCTTATGTGGCACAGTGACCCTAACCCAACTTTCAGACACAATATATGGCCGTTGCCAAAGGAAAGGAAAAATTCCAAAGATGACCTTGATGCACGAAAGAAACACAATAAATATGTTCATTTTCTTAAAGAATTGCTTTGAAAGGCTTATCCTTTTCTGTCCTCCAACAGGTAACCTATTTAACAAGTCTGCTAATAGTAAACCATTGCATCTTTTGGAAAATTTGCCAACACTGGCTCCTCCGGACTGTTAACAGCATGGGAGCTCACAATGATAGGACAACAGCAACCAGATCTGAAGTAGATAAACCCTGCAGGCTAGCTAAAGTACAATAACAAGGACTGAAACAAGATTTTAATACGCATAGTGAAATGTAGCTTAGCTCCTGGGCTGGTGGGTTTATTCCCATAATGTTAATCAGAAACTCTGGAGCCTAGAAAACCTCTAATAGTCCTTTAACGCTCATTACGTGAAGTTGGAGATGGAATTTTTTACACTGAGAGTTGCAGAACACCGGAACAGGTTGCCCAGAGAGGCGGTGGATGCCCCATCCCTGGAAACATTCAAGGCCAGGCTGGATGAAGCTCTGAGCAACCTGATCTGGTTGGAGATGTCCCTGCTCCTTGGAGGGGGGTTGGACTGGATGTCCAACTGCATGTCCACACATGGACTGGATGGGCTTTGAAGGTCCCTTCCAACCCAAACCGTTCTATGATTCTATGAATATGTTGTGTTTTTATTGTAATTAAGCAACCCTTCCTTCTCCACAACTTTACACCTTGCCTGATCACTTCCTGTGTGGTGTAAAGCGATGACTGAGCAGACTGCCAGAGCTTTCCTCCACCGCACACTTTGCACAGCTGATAGCGATTACACAAGATGCTCAGAGGAAAAGTACTGGGCTGCCAGTTCCTCAAGTATCTCTTCTTTCTTGATGTCCATACTTGATGTCCACACTTCTTTCTTGATGTCCACACTTCTTTCTTGATGTCCACTCACTAACTTGATGTTCATCATGATACCAATAGTGTCAAATTCCCCTTAACACAAGACTGAAGCCCATGAAGTACTATCCCTCTTCAGTCCTTGCTCAGCAGCAGCCAGGCACGCTCACTGCCTTGCAGAAGACAGCTGCACACTTGGCTGGTTTGAACCTCCTCCAAGCCAGCCCGATTTCAGTGTTCCAACAAACAGGCTGGTGATTCTACAGATTCCCAGGTGACCAGCAAAACCCCTACCATCCTAACGGTCATAAATGACAGATTTTAGTCTTTCAGTCAGGGAATGACTGAAAGATGAAAACAAGTTCTTTTGTTGGCTTAAGCTCATAAGCTTTTGTTGGTTTAGCTAATAAGGTTTACTTTCTATTAGGATAGCTTTATCTGCATTGCTATGCCCAAAAAAAATGCTTTTGAGTGAAGACTAGTTCAGATAAATCAATTTTATTCTAGCTTCTGAAGAATTCAGTGGCTACCTTCTTGAAATCCTGCCCATCTCTTACCCACTGCATTTTTGTAAAAGGCAAGGATCAGTAACAAGATGGAAATGTCTTTTAGAATGGGAAGGTTGGCAGCCAGTACGGCACAAGTATTGGTGACGCAGGTGGAGCTCCCAGCTAATGGCCCAACACACACGAGAGAACTCCTCACCTGGGAATGTGCCTGGAAAGCACTGTTCTTTTTTCGACGACATTTTACATGCCATGCAAAAACTCTTCATGGCTGCATTTCCAGCCTCATTTTTTTTTTTAAGTAAAGGGCAAGGAGCTGCCAGCTCTGGGTCTTGGTAGTCTATGAAGAAAGGGAGTGTCAGGAAAAACACATACTTTTTCATCCCAAGTCCTCTTCCATTTAATTTACGTGGAAATGGAGTGGAAGAGAGGACATGGAAAAACAAGCAAGTAAAAGGCATTAATAGTAGGGGAAAGCAGGAAAACACCTTTACCTTCAAAAACTTGGGCTAAATTTAAAGGCAGGCTGTTGAGATTTAAGGGGAAGTAATGGCTGTGAATAAAAGAAAGTTTAAAGTATTTGGCTGTACAAGTAGAGGTTTCAGAGAAGGGGTAGCTCCTTGGTCTTGCACTGTGAACACCAAGAGCATCTTGGATGTCCAGGACATCTGCCACAAAAAGATAATATGTAAAGAAAACACATTTCTCTTCCCATTCCTGCACAAAGAGTGGGGAAATAGGATAAAAGTATTGGACAGCACAGTACAGGCCAATACAGAGACCTGATTTAACACATAATCTTTCAGCTTTCTGCTTGGATGATGCTATTAAAGGCCTTCACAATCAATGAATTCCACTTCTACTGAGGAAAAGAGGAAGCCTGAACAAATCAGTAGCTTCTTAAGAATATGCAAATAGCAAACAAATTAGTGAGTCATTAAGCAAATGAACCTGATGTTTTGAAGAGGTTCTTCCCAAGTTGTGCTACTTTTCCACCTGAGAAGGCAGGATCACCGTGGCGCCCGTGACGAGAGCCTCTGCCTTGCAGGAGGATCGGATGTAGTTTGTTTATAATCCAAAGCTCTGGTGTAACATCGGACATGACCTGCAGGAACACAGCAAGTGACAAACCTCCTACGTAGACTTGATACAAGGAAAAACTTTTTTACAGTGAGGGTGGTGGAGCACTGGAACAGGTTGCCCAGAGAGGTGGTGGACGCCCCATCCCTGGAAACATCCAAGGCCAGGTTGGCCGGGGCTCTGAGCAACCTGATCTGGTTGGAGATGTCCCTGCTCCTTGCAGTGGGGTTGGACTGGATGGGATTTGAAGGTCCCTTCCAACCCAAACTATACCATGATTCTCTGACCCTATGCTTCATGAATATCTGGCTGGAGACACTGATTTATCTGATTTATCTGCAGAGATTTCCAGTGGCCCAGAGTGACTGTAAAACTTTATTTCAAACTCTCTTTATCTTTTCTGCAGATTAGTTGATGTCTTTTTTTCAAAAATAAAAAAAAAAATAAATCTGCAATTGCTTTTGTGTAAGGAGGCTCCTTTTCCCCACAGTAGTCCTTGCCAACAAGGGCACCACCTGAAAACTAATAGGCTAAATAATAACGTGAAGTGTCTGCAGCTTTCTGTTTATCATATGAATAGAAGCAGCACTGGTCACAGTAGGCAGGGCCTTAAAAGGAGGACATAAAGGACATACACACAGCTTTGTGTCGGTGTGCGACAAGCTATGCTGAGACGGAATGTGAATAATTGCATCAGATGTGTCAAAACAACAGCAAGCATGGGAATGGTGCAGATTACTCAAAGTTTCTCAGCCATGGCTCCCAGGCAAATAGGGAAAATGTGCACATTTGTAAGGAAATGGTCTTTTGTAGATGAATTAATTTTAAAACCAAAAGGAACTCCCTTGTCATCATCTCTTTATGAGAAATCATATTCAGATCAAGAACGTGTTTATGCAGCAAAACAGAGCCAGCACATAGAGAGCTAACTTAATCTGGCTGGTTCAGATCACAGCAGTCACAAAAATGGGCCAAGGTGGGCTTCAGCCAACGCAGCTGGAACATAAGATCCGAGGAACTGTGGATCAGTATTCTCCTGGATATCACTGCACTGTGCCTTGGTTACCATGCCTCCATCTTTTTTTTTTTAACTTAAATTAGCATAACTGAACTAGGACTGGCTACATTTTTAGCTTTGTTTTGCTGCATTGCATAATTTTCAAATTAATACCAGCAAGGTCAGGCTCCATCAAGGGAAGTGCTTGTCACCTCCTCACATTGGCACATGGACAGACGAAGTCCATGGATGTGGCTGGGACAAACCCATCCCATCTATGCCAAGAGGTAAAACAGACAAGCTTTCTCCTGTTACGTATCCCAAAGGCTGTCACAAGCCCATTTCAGCAGGATGTAAAACCAGACCTACACAAGCACTTCAAAAAGTGCAACAGAGTGCAGGCAGTCTTCACGCACAGTCACCCCTCCGGCTTGTCTACAAGGACAATGAAAACCCTGTATTTATTTGACCATACAGCTATTATGATGATAGATGGAGCTCTGATGCACAGGTGTCATTCAAGATTTGAACATCTTAAACGAAATAAGTAGTTCTCCAAATAAATCAACTTACACTTGCATGTTGTAGGTGCTGGAAGGGAGCTCAGTCTTCTGTTGGTTCTCTGTTTCTTGAATGACACAAATGGATTTACGTTTAAGATCTAAATGTTAGCCCCCCAAAAAGAAGAGTTGAAAGAGAGAAATAATGAAAATCCAAATTATACTTTCTTGGATGTACGGATTCTGGGATTGCTCTGTTAAATTTGATGCTTTTGAGGGACTTTCTTGTACCTTCACCTCCATCCTTGTCAGTGTTTTCTCAGGGTAATTGATCTTCTCCTAGGATTACAGTGGTTTTTAGCTACTTTCCCAATAAACTTCTCAAGATAATGTGTCATCTCACAGCCCAAAAAAAAAGGTTTTTGGGATTTAACAATCCGTCCACAACTTCTTTCTAAAGCAGCAATAGCAAGTGTCAGGAAATCACTGATATTTCACTGAAAATGCATCATCCATCATTACGTATACACATGGCAATGATGAACCAACCAAGAAATACTGGCCCTTACACGAGGGTTCTGAAAGGATTTACAAAGCATAGTTTATTCACAGAGATGCATCCAAGGAAATATCCCCAGGAATGCCAGCTTTTTCCACTGAAGTCTCCTTGACAACTAACAAAGATGTTATAAAATGAGAATCTTCTGAGAAAGAAGAGGAAGACACAAAGTTGGAAACTCAGAAAGCTGAGGCAACTGGGGGTTAATTGAATAAATGTGGGAACTGGATGTTGAATGGATAAACCTGTAAGGACAGCCTCTCTAGGATGCAGATTTAACTCCTCATCCGTTTAGGTTTTGGTCAGCAAGACAAGGAGAGCAAAGAGGTCCTAAAAGTGGAGGAAGTTCTAGGAGGTCAAATCTCTCCAGATGAATGTAGCAGTGAATCAGCAGGAAATTTCTGTAGCTCCTCAATAGACATAAGAGCATAAAATCAGCAAAAACGCCCTACAGTTCCATTAAAGTCAGCTTCACCAAGGGGATTCATCGCAGCTAAAAATCTGTCTCACAGCACTTTGAAAAACAGCTACAAAAGTTTGATGGCTATTACAGTATACAGTAATATTAAAAGGTGGGGCTTTTTTTCCTTTTTTTTTTTCCCCCAATAGGAAAGAAACATATCTTTTCTTATAGCACAGGAGAACAGATAGCAGACTCAATGTTGAAAATTCCTGTGATACCATCCTTGCATATCAGAAAAATCTCCTAAGCAGGCAAATGCCTGCAGTGAGAGTTTTGACTGGCTAAGGGTTGCATCGGGACTTAAGGACTCAGCCTCGGAAGACTACAATTTTAATTGATTTGAAAAATTTTCAAAATATTAAGGTTTTGCTTCACTTCCAGTAAGGAAAGGAGTCTGATAAAGATAATAATAACAAAGATGCCAATTCTGCCCAAGCACTAAGAGAGGAAAAAACTAAGGTGGCTGTAGCTACTGCTCTGTAACTAATCTGTGTTTTTCCCTTACCACCTACCTCAAAAATAAAAAATACAAGGAGAAAAGGGCAGGGAGATAGATTAAAGAGCATCTGGGTGGCCAAACAGCTCAATTTGCTCAGACATCTCAGAATCTTTCATTAAGATTTACATCGTGATGCTGACCTAAGTGGCAAAACATTTTTCTCATAGCAGAAGGAAGAAGCTAGCGCTCTCCAGCTGGGTCAGGTAACCTTTCTCGTGCTCACAGCGAGTCATGGAGTCCTCCCCGTGTGACTGGGACTGACCAAAGGATGTGTCTTCTTTGATTTCTCTGAAGCAGAGTGTTTTTCACGTGATCACTGTGTCACTGCTTATAGCTGAACAAGCAGCACACTGATTTCATCCATTTCCCTTTGTGAAACAGGCAAGGCATACAACAACAACAGTTTAAAAACTTTGCTCATACTAACATCAAGGCTTTTGTGATTTAACTTTCCTTCCATGTTATTGATAACAGAGTTCTACTGAGTGAGACTGGGACTTCTGGAAGCTTGGATGCATCTTATTCTTCTGCACAGGGACTGCTTCCACCCTGGTCCACTGTCCTGCACCCCAACACGACACAACACAGCTGTTCAGCACCCAGGTCTGCTCCAGATCCAGCAGCCCCCACACTAATGTTAATGGTGCAAAAGCACTTTAACACCAGCGCGATGCGCCAACAATGGAAACAATTGCACAGCTGCTGAAATGACACCCACTGAATAGTCTGCTCAGAAAGGAAAGGACCACAAGAATCAGAATCCTTCTAATCGTAGAAAAAAAAAAAGTTTCAGGTACTCAACATCAAAATGAGATGTTTCTTTTTTTTTTCTTTTGTTTCATGGTTATACCTTGACAGGACACAGCTGAGTCACAACAGATCAGCACCGGGTATACAAAAGGCAGATGTGATGTTATCACCCACTTCTGATGGGAGTGAACTTTTTTGTAGGATGCTGAGCAATTCTTAAGTTGTTAGGGCTAGAAAGTGTTTTGCACACTGCAGTTGCTGAACATCAGACAAGAAAATGTGTTTTTACAGGAAAATTGTCTTGCTAAGACTGTTTACTGCTACTGTATCACACACTTTTTATGACAAAGGAATAAGTTTAAGTTAAATCCTTATTCTCAGCAATCACTGCAAAACAAAGACAACTGCTCTCTACATCAGGGGAACGACCTAACGACACAGTGGCAACTGTGAGTTTTTGCTGTCTCCATACTTCACTAATTCCTCTTTCTGACTTCTTGATGAGCATTTTCATCCACCGCCTAGTCTTCCTCAGTGCACGGTAAATCCAGCATTCATTCCTGCATCTCAGGGGTTTGTTTCAGCTCACCAGTTACAGCGGCAGGTATCTCCCAGTCACCCTGGATGATCTGGTTTGGCCACACTTGATAGCCTTGATTTGGCATGTGATTTGGCCAATCACTTGCCGTTCATGGTGTAAACAGGATCCAAGTGCCCAAATTCTTTTTAGGATCGGAGTTGTGTCTGTACTCGGACACGCTGTTTTCCAACTTTGGGAAGCATGGCTGCAGGGTAAGACACTTCTGCTGGCTCCAGCAGAGCCCTTTCTGACTTGCACCCACCAAGGAACTGTCTTGAGAGCCTCTCAGCCATTTGACAGGCACTTTATCTTCCCCAAAAAATTATTATTCAAGTAACGTCTTCAGTTAATCAAGTATTCTTCTTAATGGAGACAAAGGACCATCTGCCAGGGCATCTTCATTAGGATTCCACTGTATTAAATTTACAGTAGTTGTGGGAAGATCAGAGCCAAGTGAACCAAAACAGGTTTTCTTCTTTCTCCTTTTTTTCTTTAGAATTATTAAATATACAGGAATTGTCTTCCCTTGCTCCTCAGCCAGGAAAAAAGAAAAGAAAAATAGAAAAACCAAGCAAAAAAAAAAAAAAAACCCTCCCAAACCTCCTAAATCCCACAACTTAACTTTTTGTCTTTCCACCAAGTTTAATCACAAAAAAAAACCTCATCAAAAGCTGATTTAGTGCATGGATCACTGAAAAGAGGGCCTGAGTTTGTGAACGTAAGAGAAAGTTATCTGAATTTTTGGTCTGTAACAAACCAAGCAATCTGGCAGCTTCACTGGCTTGGGATTTCTGCCCAGACATTTGCATGTCTCTGGAAAAAAAAACTCTTCTGTGGTATTTAGCAACATGAAAGGTGCTTCATATTTTAGCAGCTGGGTAAACATTTTTTTACAGACATTTGCATATGTGTTTATGGCAGAACTGATGGTAACACAGAATCAAACCAAACCCCTGCACAAGGATTTTGCAGAGAAATAGAAAGAAGAGCTTCCTTTTAAATATTTCTAAGAAGTGCTCATTAGCAGCATTTTGGAATTGGTTTTCAAAATTGCAAAATACAGGAGCACATCATACAGAAAAAATTTGTCTTGGTCAGGTCAGGAGTAAGAAAAGTAAAATTTTGCTCAGGTAACCTATCAAGAAACAAGCTGTCATGGACTTAACTGGTTGCTAAAGTTCAGCTGTCATTGTTAAAAAGATAAAAAAAAGACATTTCAGCACTGTGTTTTGCTTGCTTAAATGCGACGTGCTATCAGTGGCTAAAACCAATTCATTTAGAGAACGATTAACATAAGCAGCAGATGGCGAAATGACAGTATCTTCAGCTATTAAAAATATTAATCAAAGCTAACTGTGAGAAGTTGTACATGACCTAATCATCTCCAGTGCCAGCTAAACACCTTCTGAAACTGTTTGCCAGATACTTCCCCATAACACTGAAAGAAAGTATAAAAGTTTTTTTTCGAGTCATTCACAGATACAAAAATTTATAAAAGACCCCTTTCTTTGTGTATCTGGATGAAACTGAAAGATGACTACAGGCGCACAGTCAAGCTGGCACACTGACTTTCATTTTATTTCAGGAAAAATAGTATTTAATTTCATCAACGTGCCTGATGAACTTGGAAAATTAATGGTGAAACCATAACCATCATCAGCATCAGGACCCTCAACTTTTGAAATAAATTACAGTTCTTTGTGGGAGAGGAAGAGAAAAAAAATTGATTTTTTTTCTGCACAAACATAATTACATGACTAAGATATTGCTAAAATATAAGTAAAACCTTTGTGCATCTTGGTTAGTTAACACTGTTTCTTTGTCCGCTATTAACAATGCACGTGACTGCTTAAGGTAAGGATAACCTGTACGCTGTAACCCAGATGAAAAAGATTAATCTACATTTTAGAAGCTGTTTCCTTCTCTTGGAAAAAAAACCCTAAAATAATATAAACTGAAGACTCTATATTTTAACTTCGATATGTTGAGATATTCCAACTTCTTCAAGGGTTCCTTAGCATTGCCCTGTTACTTTAATTGAGAAACCTTAAAGAGTCTGAGGGTTCTTTACTTATTTATAGCTTGTGCTCACGTTTATGCAAATAGGGAAAAAATCCAGCAGTATCTTTAAAAAAAAATAACAGACCTGACAGAATCTACAAAAGAGCAATCACAGACCTTTCAATGCATTCTTCCCAGAGGAAAAAAAAAAAAAAATCAAGGAAGGACAATTGCAGGCAAAATTTCGCAATACAATTGCCTTGAAAAGACTACAAATATTTCTTGCAAAATAAATATTGTCCGTTCCTGTCAGCCTTTCCAGCCTCTTTTGTGTTCCTGGAAATTGCCAATAACGAAAACAGAGCAGAGCCAATCACATGGTTGTATACATTGCTGCACAGTGGGAGCTGGAAGCCCGGCATTTAAAATAAGCCTTATGTATTATGCACAGACTATGTATGTTCATGTAAATTACGGAAGTGTATACTAAAGCAGAATAAGAGGTAAACCAGTGATATTTAAAATAGCTTGCTTAAATCGTACCTTAGCAGAATGTGTGTGTATAGATATATATACACACACACACACTTCTATACTTCCTAGTCAAAAATGAGTGCAATCATGTGCTATGTCCTGTATGGAAAACAAATATCCTTTCTGGCTTCTAGGACAGATGTATTTTTCAGCCTTTATACTGCAGCAAGTATATAAACACAAAACAAAGTATGTGAGCCTTTCAGTCATTCAGAAAGGCATTGAATGACTGAGATTTGGTAGTGCTACCTTTATGGAACTTATACATTTAAACCTATAGGAGACATATTGCAGGAACAGTCACCTGAAAACTTACAAAAATAGAAAAAAAAAAATCTTAAGCTCACTCTTTCCAACAAAACCAGAACATTTCTAGGTCAAGGCTCCTCTTTCCACCCATTTAACAGTAGCTATTTTCAAAGCACACATACGATCTTCTGAAAGGAAGAGGTTTAGAGAAAATCACATTCATTAAACAAACACAGGCAAGGATTAAAACCCTAATTTCATTCAGCATTCAGAGTGACAAGGGGAAGAGGCGGAGGAGAAGGAGGAGCATTTACGTAAAAGAGCTTTCGACCTCACGGTCAACGCTGCAGCCCTCTGCAGCTGAGTAGCACGCATAGCACAAACACATTGATTGTTCTTGGATTCATACATTTGCAGGCAAAATTTAGTAACTTCCCTCTAGTGTGTTTAAATTTTGTGTTCTATCCTTTAAAAAATACATATCGTGCATATATGCTATATATTATATGCTATACAACATTAATGAATACAACACATAATATATTACACAAATGTTACGTTACATGAAATCATTCTACTTTTCGTTCTTTAAATAAAACTGCTGCCTGACCTAAGCCGGGAGCATAACTTACTGAGGGACAATGGCTGTGCAATTACACATCTAGTGTGAGCAGCAAATTGTTTTCCCATGCTGTATTGCAATTTTCCAGTAATGCATTATCACAAAACAAATACCTTTTGGAAAACTGCAGATTTACAATTTACACCTCAAATAATCCAAGATCCTTTAAAAATATGAGTATTTTGAGTAAATCCTGAGGTATCCCACACAAACCAGAGGCAGAAACACAGAAGAATTAGGGTCAAGGTGGTTGATAGGAAAGAAGGGGTTTGAAAGACACTTTTCCACTTTCACAGAGTGCTGATTTTTGAGCAATTAGCACCAGGATTATAACATGAAAACATCTCAGAAACTCCATTGTTGAGCTGGTTTTAGGGTGTAGAAAATACTGTGGGAGGTAGCTGGACCCATAATCCCACACAGACAAGCAACACTCGGTGAGTAACTGACTCAAAACCAAACATCTCCCTCCGGAACACTGGTCTGTACCTTACTTTTCCTACATGTACTTGCGGATCAAACACCTCTCCATCACCATCTTCCTACATGTGTAGTACACAGATCATCTGAGAACACCCATAGTGAACCACATAGGCAAGGGTTTTGGTTGTTGTATCGGAGCAACATCGCCATGAATGTCAAAAATCCATTGGGCAAGGAGCTGAGGACCAATATTACTACATCGGTTCTCATCTCTCAGGGCTGTAGTGAGAAATGTTCAATGCCATGAAGTCTGAGAATAGCGTGCTGTAATTAGTTTATGCTATTAACCCAATGATAAGCAGGATAAGATCTCATCTTCTAGAGACGAACTTTCTGCATTCAGATCTCTCTGAAAAGACTTTGTGCTTTTGATGAACGTGTTGTACCAAACAAGTCTGGCAATCTCAAGTATCAACAGTTTGATACAGGCGTCTTACTATATTTCAGTGATATAGTACTCCACATCTCTGATACCATGAAATGGGATGGTCGGCTATGGACTTCACCTCGTATTTCCCTCATAGATACACACACACACACACAGATATTAAATTTATATCAGATAAATGTGTATTATCAGAAAGACTAACATATATACCTTTCTGATAGTATTGTGACTGTGAAAGGATAGAGAGATACTATTAAGCAAGGAAATCAAACCATGCTATGCAGTTTTAGGAAGAAACAGATATTTAATCCTCTGCTGAGGCAGAACGAAGGAAAAGAAACACAGTAAAGGTTTTGTTTTGACTAGAGTGTACATGGATTTTGTTTTTTTAAGAAAAAATATTAGTGTAACCATTAAGAGTTTTAAATTCCAGGCTGATATCCTAGAGTCTTTCAGTGTGGTTTTTTTTCTTACTCAGGCAATTTAGTTAATGGTTGTGTTTCTTGTATGTTATCTCTTGAGCAGCAAATTTAGCATACTCATCATGGTTCAAGAAGGGCAGCTCTCAGTCTTCAAACCTAACACCCTTCCTAGCTCTGAATGTCACAGCTGAAAAGTACTAGGACGTGTCGAATTAGAAAGAGTTCTGTTCTTTCAGAAAGGTCTCATTGGTATCCAACATACAGCTCTGGAAGGCTGTAATAGTTGACTACAAAGCAGAGACATTTAAATTAATGACATTTAGTACAGAAATACTTTAATACGTACTGTGCAATAGTCCTCTTTCAGTTTATGGTGAATGCAGTTACAGTCAATATTTTTCAGAGACAGTTTTCCAATGGGATGGTTATTAGTACAAGGCAGACTCTGGGGGCCTGTATGGAGAACAATGATTCTCCAATAAAATGACTTTCACACTCACTAGGGAGTGATGTGATCTACAGTTATCTGGGCACAATATATGCAGAATTTCACACTCTCATTTTAAAAATATTTGCAGAAGTTCCAGTCTTGGAGATTTTATTTGGACCACTCAGAGATATGCCTTCAGTGCAGAATAACTGTGGAGTCTCTAATGCTGCTCTTTCAGGTGCCCAGATAATGTGGCAAAGCAAAATGCTGAAAAAAATACAAGTGCTAGACAACGGGAAAGCACTTGGTAGTTGCACCTAAAACTCTTGATGACCCAACTCTTGAAGTGAAAAGGATTGCCACCTGTCGTAGTTCAGCCCCGATCGGGACCAGACTACGCAGTCTCTCTCTTGCTCCCCCCACCCTCCGAGAGAACAGGGGGAGATCATATAAGGAAAACAGCTCGAGGTTTGAGATAAGGACAGGGAGAAATCCTTAAAGTTACCGTCATGGGCAAAACAGACTCAACACTCATTTATTTCTAAAATTAGCAGGAGAATGAGACAGGGAACAAGATAACCTCCCCCCACCCCTCCCTCTTCCCAGGCTTAACATTGTCTATACTACCTCCCCTCCCAAGCGGCACAGGGGGGAAAAAAGGAATGGGGCTCGCGGTCAGTTCATCACGCGTTGTTTTACGCCGCTATATCATCTTCAGGGGAAGAACTCCTCACATTCCTCCTCTGCTCCAGCGTGGGGTCCCTCCCACGGGCCACAGTCCTTCGTGAAACTGCTCTGGTGCGGGTCATCTCTTCCAGGGGTGCAGTCTCTCCTCCACAGGCCACAGCCTCCTTCAGGCCTCCACCTGCTCCAGTGTGGGGTCCTCCACAGGCTGCTGGTGGATCTCTGCTCCTCCGTGAACCTCCATGGGCTGCAGGGGGACAACCCGCTCCACCATGGTCTTCACCATGAGCTGCAGAGGAATCTTGGCCAGGAGCCGCATTACTCCTCCCCCTCCTTCTTCACTGACCTTGGCGTCTGCAGCCGTTCCTCACAACAGGCTGGCAGATGTCTCTCAGGATCCTTTTTACATCTTATTCACTTCTCATCTCCTCTCCACTTCTTGCAGCTGGGCCGGACCGAGTCAGGCCCAGTCAGCTGCCCGGCGGGAGGCCAGAGGGTGAGGCCTGCAAGGCCCATGAGGCTCGCGCCTCCCCGTCTCTGCCCCCTGCTCAGCTGCTTCACATCTTCCCCTCCTCTTTTTCCTGTTTTCCCCTACTTAAATACATTATCGCAGAGGCATTATCACGGGACATTCTGCTACCAATTGGCTCGGCCTTGGCCAGCAGCGGGTCCGCCCTAGGCCCGGCCGAGTCCACTGAACAAAGGGGAGCGACTTCCAGCAGTTTCCTACAGAAGCTACCACCTTAGGCCCCCCCTCACTAACAAAACCAGAACACCACCTCTGAGATCTTCTGTATATGGACATAATCCAAATTAAGCAGAAACCTTGCACTATAACTTGATATAAAGTTTTGGTCAGTAAACACTTGGTGAGATAGCAGCTGAAGAGCAGATCTGGGCTCATATTCCAAGCCGTTCTGTAAGACCTGGGAGGGTTAGATCCAGACACTGTAGCTTAGCCAAAATTGGAGGATGTGGGTAGGTCAAACCGCACCTGCAATGACACTACAACAATGTACTCCACTTGCTACACAGGCATTGACTGAATGAATAATAAAGATTAATAAACATAAAGGCATCTCCATTGGGGTTGGACTAGATGATCTTTAATGCTTCCTTCCAACCCAAACTATTCTATGAAATATTCTACAATTTCTAAACATGAAGAAAGACAAATACCAAAAATCAGGGTGGTTACAGAACATTTGCAGGATTTTTATTTATGAGAACCTCTCTCTCAAATGTATACTAAGCTGTAACGTAAAAATGGAATTGTTGCAAAATGTCAACAATTATTCTGCAAATTGTGCTTCTCGCTGGCGTGAAGCTGCAGCTGATTTACATACAGCATAGCTGGAAATGAAGTGATGTGACACACAGGGCTTCACAAACATCAGACATTCCTGCTGCAAGTTCTACCGGCTCCAACAAATAAATACTGCCACTTATAGATCAAAGGCAGCGTTGCAACTCTCCTGTGTTCACTGTAAAATTCTAAAAACACTTGGTTTTCTTTAATGGGATTAGGACTAGGAATTTCAAGATCACAAGACAATAGTTTCTCAAAGAAACTAAAGGAACATCCTTTTAAGTTTATTATGGGGAGAAGTCTATATTTTCAATCAGACTGCCAGGATTTCATGGAATGAGAAATTGTGCAGTGAAAGGATAAAAGTCTTCAGGGACTTGATACTCTGAGCAAACAATATGTACACGAAGCTTATTTTGTTATTTAAACAACATTAACGCAATATCAGCCTCTGCCTGCACTGAAACACTGTGAAGAAATAATTTCTGTGTCTTCATTCAGAAATGTCCTCCTTGAAACTTGCTGATATGTTTATACAAAACACTATTTTAAATCGTATTTTAGGAAAGTGGTCAAGTATCCTTGGATGCTGTAACACCAATGCTGTATTAACAATAAAAAGACATAAAATTTACCTCTTAAAATATCAGAGTAAATTTATGGTAGATACAGAAGTTACTGTATAATTTCTAAGGTAATTTCCAGGGAGATAAACTAAATGATGTTTTAGATAAACTAAAGCAGATGTGATCCTGGTATTTGTTGTTCTATATTTGAAAGCAAACAAGTGGCATTATGATCTCTCGTATTAGCATATATAACTGTGACTACGGAGATGACTAATTCTGCTTCTAGCAGTGGTCAAGAAAGATGGGAGAACTACGATTACAAAATAAATTTCTAGGTTTTGCCAGGCCCAGATCTTCTTAATTTCCCAATTAAATGAGCCAGGTTCCCCCAGCAACTAAATATCCACAGTCTCGTGACATATCAACAGGCACAAAAGCAGCAAGGACGGAGTGAAAAGTATACTTGCGGTCCTTTGAGGAGGAAGGACAAACATGGCAAGTATGACCAAGCCCTTCTGGCTGCCACCACCATTGCTGTTTCTGCTGAAAGGGTAGGGTTTAGGCAATGGCATAAGGTAGGAGCCCAGCAAAAAGTAGAGAACACAGTTGTTTTCACCCTGAGGATCCTAACAGCACCTTAGGGACATGTGCTTTGTCCTCCAGAATAAATTCAACATAATTTTGATGGCTAAAATATATTCCTCCTGGTTTATCCAGTATACTACCCACTTTGGCAATGAGCCTTTCCAGTTTCATGTTTCAGGAATTAATTTTGAATACAGAGATGGAAGTATACAGCATCTATCACACCTCTCTATCAAAGAATGCTATTCCTTACAGTATCTCCTGAATATTGCTAATTAACATGCACATCACTCTACATTGAGGAGAGATGACCAATTAGCACTGGAGTCCTTTCAACATGTAAAAAGTAACCCTGTGCTTTCATTTCATGTAAGTCTGTTTTAATTTGGGGATAAAAAACAGTAGCTACCGTAAAAGCAGTCTCTAATGCCATGAACACAACTCAGATAATGTCAGTGCTTCTGAGATCTCCTCCTCGAGGTGGGGACAGGGACGAAATCCAGTGCTGTACAGCAAATCTGTAAGGAAACCTGTATAGTCTGGGGACTCTGGGATTAATTACTGCAGTCCGTACCATCGTAGAAATGCTTCTGGAAAGGGTTTGAGGCATGGCTAAACGGAGTTCATTGTACCAAAATAAAGTGTTTGCAGCATACTTAATTACCAGAACATTTATATCAGCAGTTGTATCAATTACCTAAAAATATCGAACGATAGTATGACAACAGCAATCACAACTTTCATTTGATTTGTGTCAGGTTTACAGTTTTACTCACAGGACAAGTAAAATATAAATTTCATAATAACACCATTGCAAAGCACAGCTTTTAAAATCCTCCTACAGATATAAATACCTATATGTAAGAAACAGACTAGCTTTTTCATATTTCCCTTTTGAAAAGACCATAAAAAGAGTGGAAGACAGTAGAATTTTAATCAAATGAGAAAACATGGAGAGAAATTTTCTGAATGTCTGTGAAGAGGCTCCAACATATTTTGTAATGTAACTGCCTCCTAACCTATTTCTGATTATTTTCAATAACACACAGTGGCTGGAATCTCTGCAGGTGTCTAACAGCTCCGATTTCTGCAGCAAGTTCATATTGGAAAGTCAATTCCCTCTCTGAGATAATCTTATCCCACCACTCTGTGCATGCACTAGAAGCTTTGCAGCAAAGGCAGAAGCTGGGGAGAATACTCCTAAGGTTGTAGAATTATTTAGGTTGGAAAAGACCTCTAAGATCATCGAGTCCAACCGTAAACCTAACACTGCCAAGTTCAGCACTAAGTCTAAATCATAGAATCACAGAATCATAGAATAGTTTGGGTTGGAAGGGACCTTTAAAGGTCATCTATCTGAAGTGCTTTTCCAAGACGATAAAAGGAGCGCACAGTTTATGAAATTCCAGTGAAGGACAAACTCATTGGTATGCCAATTTACCAATTACCTGTACCCTAAATCACAGGTATCTTCCCATTAGAAAAGAAAAAAATCACTAAGTTTTGCAAGATGATATAATTTGATTAAAAGCAGGAAAAAACCCCTCAGTTTTATGACTTCAGTCCTGGCTCTTTATTTTTTTTTTGTTGTTTTATTTCTGCTTTTGTAATTAAGACAGCTGACAAATAAGTTTAATTCCTCCAGCTGCCCGAAAATACCACATCTGTTTTTCACTTACAATAGCAAAAGCATGATGCTGCCATGATGTAAGATTTGCCCATTTTAAGATCACATACAACAAGAGTGTCATAAAGCAATCCTGATGGGAACTAGAAATCCAGAATTAATATAGAGGAAGGGGAGACATAAAGATCTCCTCATACCTGAGAGAAACATATGCAAATTTAGTTTACATCTAAGCCTTCCAAAAGCTTCAAGTCATCCTTCCAGGTAACAGTGTGGACAAGCATTTGTGAGTTAGAGGTCTTTTTTTTAGGACTACTCTTTCTACAGATTATATCCTTTTTTCTGCAGGCCTTTCACTAAATATGTAAAGAGGGCACATTAGGCAGAATACAGTATATATAGCAGTAGACAGTAGAAGACTAGACAAATCTGACAGATTAATGTATCTGTAAAGCTATTTTATTCATCTTTAAGTATTTTTAAAAAATGCATGAGAAATACCATAGTCTTAACAGGTACTACATGCTATCCCATGCTAAGTATCTGAAGGGGAAATCCATGCTCCCAGGGCAAGCAGGTAGAAACAAAAAGGGCTTGGAAAAGAGAATGTCAAATAGATGCTGAATACGGAGAAAGAAAATGAAATCAAGAAAATGCTTCTTGCCGGAATCAGTATACTCATGCAAGGGAAAGCAAAACAAACCTAACTCACCCCCTACAGAAGACTCACATAAAAAAAAAAAAATCTGGAGTAAAAAGGTAAGGGTAGTTTGTTTCCCTCTTTCAAAAGGTCATCTTAAAAAGTAGGTATGATCCCAACAGAACCCTTGCTGATTTCCCTTTCTTCCTAAAGATCCCATTTTGAAGAAAGAAAAGCCCTCTGTGAATAGTATCCTGCAAATTTTGGCCACTATACTCGGTCTACTTCCCATCTTCTCTGAAATTTAGTATCTTAACCATAATTTTTGAGCCCAACTGAAAAAAAATCACAGCAAATAACAAAAAAAAAACCAACCCTCAATGTTGAAATAATCAAAACTAAACTTCAGCTAGAAAATAGTTTCCCTTCCTTCCACTACTTTGAGAACTTCTCTCCCCCCCTCCCCTGTGCCAAATCAGCTGGGCCAAAGAACCCAGGGTTATAATGGAAATTATTAAACAGCCTTGGCTATGAAATCACTCTCAGGGCTCCAGAATACAAAACTACCTCTTGGCTTTACCAATCTGTACGTACCAGCAGCAGACGTACCTGCAGGTAGTGCACCCTGCATGGAGCAGAGACCTCACGGCAACGGGCGCTGACAGCTTTTTAAATCCTTAGGAAAACCGCTTTTCAGAAGACGGGGTGTGACAGTGATGAAATCCCATTTGGCTTCCATGTGCTCTCAACGGATTACACTTAGATGTCCTTACAGACACAGAATTCTTCCTTCCAGAAGAACCTGTCTTGGAAGAACGGTAAGTGGGATATTTAGGTGTGAAAACTTAACGTCAAACAAAATTATTTTTGAATTATTCTTCCTTTTTAAACTTACTCAGTATTGCCAGTATTGCTGTTTCTTGAATGTTTTCCAGACAGAGATCACAACTTGCAGAAGGAGGTTCCTAAGACACGAGTGATGAGTGTCGTCTGTCTACATGCAGTACCACCACCTCCCTCTCCATTCAAACGCAAAATCTACTGGCTGTTGCTTTTCATTTTTTTCCGCCTGCTGAGCTGTAGGGTGCATAATAGAGAGTAGTTGTAGGATGTTCAACAACATGAAAATGCAACAAATACTTGTGGAAGTTCAAGGTTGCAGAGAGTTTTATATTACATACTAAATTACATATGTATTAACCTCTGTGCAGTGAAAGTGTCTCCTAGGCTTTCAAGGGGAAAATACACTTTTATTTGTAAAATATTTTTCTATTTGTGAAATCTGCACACAGGTCATAACAATCTGTATTTCAAATATTCATTTGTAAACCATGGACAAAGAGAAATACATTGAATAGTAGAAGGTTTTGCTACAATTGTTCTTGAAATTGGTACCGTAACGTGCGTGCGTTAAATGAGAAAATATGATTTGCTTCCTTGATCATCCAGCAGTTCTCACATTTTCAGGGATGAGATGCTGCACAGACATTTTACAGAAATGTTGTCAGAATCCTTAAAAAGCATTTTTTTCACTCAGTAATTCTTCGTTCCTTCCAACACCCATGGTAATGAAGATTATTACCAAGAAAATCATAATCATAATAATTTTTCACAGTACCTGCTGTGCCCAAAATGTTCTCGGTGTCTAAGAGGTCAGCCATAAGGATCACTTAGTTGCCTGCTTGAAAGACAGAAATTGGGGCATTGGAGATTTGTATAAAGTCTTTTTGAGAAAGAAAACCCATTATCGTCTGCATGCAAAGTACACAAAGAAATCAGAAGAGTAAGAACCCAAATTCAATTTTTCAATACTTAATTCTCTTAGCTATGTATACTTATTATACATAGCTGGTGATGCAGTGATGCAAATCTTTTCAGGATGAGAGTTCTAGACAGGGACTGCCTTCATTCTGTGTGCCCAGTACCAAGTGCCACTATGGCCTTTATTAAGAATTATTAATAACAGCTACTAAACACAGCGCAGAGCAATACTGAAGAGCTCACCACCTCTCATTGCTTTTATAGTTTCCCACACTTGAATTATCATAGTTTGGCACGTCGCATATGGCAGCGTTACTCTACTGAAATGTGTATTACTACAGAATGACTTAGAAACATTACAATACACATTTTTAGCTGCTTGGTTCTAATTTTAAGCAGCAACTCAAAATTAGCTCTGACAGACAAAATAAAAAAAAAGTAGGAAATAAAAGGTTACTCCTTATCACTGTTGTCATATACATTACAAAATGCATGTCTATTAATAATAGTTTACTGTTAAGTTCTCTGTCAGGAGATGCAAAGCCTCATTTAGTTCTGTCTGCTAAGAAAATACTGTAGAACGTCATTCACCTAAAACTTCAAGACAAATACATCAGCCAGAAACTGATTAAACTTGTTTTCAGAAACTGTAATGCTTCCTGTTGCCTTGGTCAGGAGTTTTGATGTGCTACCCATTTTGCAGTCACTGACTGCCTATTAAAAAACTTTAGATCCATTTGTGTAAGCAAGAAAAATGCCATGAAGTCGCTACATTATTACAGTTAATCATTCTCCTCAGACTAATTTTTATTTGGTGCCACCTGGCAAAAACAATAAAGAATAAGAATTTCTGCTTTTCCACACCTCCCCTCAAAAATATGTCAAAATACTTATACAGACAATCAGGGTAGAATTGCATTTGACCGTTTCTACACTTAGCTTGTCTAAAGGAATGCTACCATTGGTTAGTTTTTAGAGGCTGATATTGGGTTTTGCTCCTTATCTACAACATAAACCTTTATTTCCCTGTTATTTAAAATCATAGAATCATGGAATGGTTTGGGTTGGAAGGGACCTTTGAAGCCCACCCAGTCCAACCCCCCTGCAAGGAGCAGGGACATCTCCAACCAGATCAGGTTGCTCAGAGCCTCATCCAGCCTGGCCTTGGATGGAACATTTTTTATATTTAGCAAACACCAAAATGTCTATGCCATTTCTTTTTGTTCTCTTTGTTTTCTTACACTATGGAGCAAGTGTTATCTAGTAACTAAAGCACTGGACTGAGTTTAAAGTCAATTCCTGGAACATCTACAGATTTTTACATGACCTTGGATAAGCCATTCAATTCACATTTCTTAGTGCTGTAGTTCCTATTGGTAATATAGAAAGATGTAACAGATCTCGCTGTTATTGTAGGGTTCTGACGATAAATTCATAAATACTTGTGAGTTTCTCAACTGTTGTTTGATCCGGCTGTCCATGGGGATAGTCACTGCAAATACAAAATGCAATTGCAAATGAAATAGCAAATGACCTTGCAATTACCTTATTGACATTACCATTGCTCGTGATGTCATACAGTTCTAAAAAAGAAATTTCTTACAAATGTATTTCAGCTTGTGGCCCTATCTTGTCTAAGTAACTGCTAAACCTGACGACCATATGGCTGCCAAACTGTATTAACTGCGTGCATTTAGGAAAGGAGTTTTGATTCTCCTGGGTCCACTGTCATCACTGAGAAATTTCTCATCTCTACCTAAGTTTATTTCATTTATTTAAAGATATAAAGTATTGCTTTCCTCCATATTAATTGCTACTGGTCATGTCACTGTCATGATCTCTGGAAGAGATAACAAATTCTCAACCACTTTGTCTCAACAGCGTAGTGGAATCAGCCACTTTTTCATAGCAAAAAGAGAACGTAGTGGAATCAGCCACTTTTTCATAGCAAAAAGAGAACTTTTCTTATTAGTATGTTATAATCTAACAACCATTTGTCAGTTTTCACATGCTTCCAGCTCCTGTGGCTTGCTGTAATTCCATCAGGTACTGAAGATTCAGAATCAGATGCACAGCATCCAGCTCCGTTATCTGCAGCATTTAAAGCAGACACAAAAAACCCTCACATGACGAGTGCAGAAAGCAGTTTTGTCTGCTTCCACGCGGCTGTTGTTGCCACAACACCATGTAACATCCTCCGAAATCCCTGTGTGCAGCTCGCCTGCCTGGCTTCCCACTACCGCTGGCTCTCGGATGGACAACATCACAGCATGGCAGGAGCACAGGGAGAAGGATGAGACCAGCACACCAGACTTTCATATACGTAAAGGCTTCCTACGATGCTATGGCCAAAAGCACGTAAAGTAATCATATAAAGTAACTTTAATTTTCAGTATTTACATGTCTGAGGGCAGGACAGAGAGTTCATGGATCTCTGCAGGCTGTACCCACAGGGTCAAAACAACTGTCAGATCTTTAATAAGAGCAAAGTGTCTTTATCCTTTCCAATCACTGTGCAATCACATAACAATCTGAAGTAAGATCTCAGAAAGAACTCCAGAAGCAAATATCCCTGAAATTTAGCGGAGTTCGCATCAAACTTTACCTTGGCAACAACTTCTGCCTTTATGTTAAGATGAACCAAAGTCTCAGCTCTAAGCACTATATTCCAGTACAATTCAGGTCCGGGCTGGGATCTCGTGTTGCGGCTCAGATTTATTTACAAAAGTGGTATCTGCCCGTGCTAACTCATCACAAAATTACTGACCCACATACTATCTTGGCTTTTCATGATCATAAACCTTAAAGAAAGGGTTTGAAATCTCGAAGAGCCTAAACCAGAGGTGTTCAACATACATCTTCTAGTCTGGAAGTGGCCTACTTGTCCTATTTGTGTCACCTTCAAGACAGATGCTTATTCTACAGCATCTAAATGCTCTCACTTTTAAAGTACATTTCAAGCACACTTGATTCCAAAGAAATCATTGCAAATGTGCCACAACAGCACTTCCAGAATATGAAGACAGCTGCAGAAAATGACTCAGAGGTCCACATCCTCAGTTTCTTCTTAACTTTGGGGTAGCTTCAGTCCAGAAATGACTGGACTTTTCAGCATCAGCGTCAATAACTTAATTATATTAATAGGAGTTGACATATGGGGAGCGAAGAGGGTGGGAAGAATGGAGTTGTGAAGAAATGAAAAAGAAACATCAAGAACATCAAGGCAACGTCAAGGAAAAGAATGGAGAAATAGAGAAAGAAAAGCAAGAAACAAGGGATGGAGGCAACAGAATTGTCTCCATGAATGATTCAGGACAAGTTAGTGAAGAGTGGCAAAAATAACCACTCTCCTCCAAAAATGCCAGCTTTGGCTCTCGGTTTTCAGGCAAATCTTCCTCTGAATTCAACAGATGTCTTGCACGATATCAAAAGGAGCACGCAATCCTGATTGCCCAGAAGGAATTCAGCCCTCACTGCTGAATGAATGTGACACCCTTAATTTAAGAAAAAACAAACATCTCTGCCTCAGCATACTTAAGTTTTGCTCCCACGACCGGTGATTTCTTTGAGACCATACACATAATGTGCTTTTGAAGCTGTACATTATTAAACGCAAAATGTTTTCCTTGATATTTAAAATAATGCAAAGGTCAGGAATTACAAACTGTTTTTTTTCTGGTTCATTTTTCTCTATTTAAAGTTTGTGTTGCACATTTAATGCCAGTGAATTATAGCTATATACACACACATTTTTATACTGGTTTGAACAACCAGTACATTTTGCTAATATGGAAGAGTGCTCCTTTGGTAAAATAATCTCACTGATATCAGTGAGATAAAAAAAAAAAAAAAAGTGGAAAACCTTTAGAATAGCTTTTAAAAACTCACCCTAATGAGAACGGCATGGTTTTGAAAACTCATCATAATGAGCATCCACATGGTGATGTATCTCTCGGTCCTCCTCAGTCACCTTTTGCTGTTACAAGAGATTCTGGTTCCCTGTACTACCCAACACAGGAAAAAATAATATTTACAGCATCCACGACTATCATAAAAACATCGCAGCACTGAGGTTTTCTTGTTCTAGAAGTGGCAAAAATCTGAAGAACACCTTGGACTACACTGAGCAAGGCTAGGTCCCTTGATTACACTTCCTGTATACAAAAAAAACCTCCCCTGTTGTCCCAAGAAGAAATCCGTCTGTGTTGCCTCCTCTTTAGGCCAGGACTACGGTAACAACAGGACCAGTAAGATCAGAGCCACAAGTGAATCCCACTGCAATGAAGACTGGAAAAATGGCTGTTTGCAAGATCCTTATGCTTTAAGTGTGACAACACATTATGAAGACAGTAAGAATCCAGCTGGCTCACACTGGAGGCAACGGAAGTTTTATTCTGAATTTAAATAACGGGTTACTCACTTATTCCTGGTATGCGGCTGGGGCAGAACATTCCTGAGATCCTGGAAAGCTATCAGTTATTTTTACAGGAGAGTCCCATGTCACAGGACCATTCACCCCATCTCTCTTCAAGGAAAAAGGACATCACAGACAGAAATTCCCAGCAGACTGAACCTCCCTGGGGAATGAGTGGAGTAAGGAGTCACAAGAAGACCTAACGTGAAAACGTGACTGAACTCAACTCACGGCTGGTTTGAAGAGCGAAAGCTCTGAGGAACTAGAAGCAAAAGGAGAGTTCAAGGATGCAGAGAACTGCAAACTTGGAAGAAGCCAAAAAAAAGAGTGGAAGAGATGCTATCCCCACGATGCCAATGTGTCTCATTTTGACTTGAGGATTATTATTTGTTCTCTTCCTAAACATCCTCCCACAGATGTCAGTGCTTCTTCTTGCCATACAACCAAGTTCTGAAAGCCTTGGGGAAACCTGTCCATCAAAGAGCAACGAACTGGGAGAGCTCTACCCTGTATAGTACGTATAGCAAAAACACGTATTTGCTCAGCAAGTTGTATCCACATTGAAGAGCCTTCCCTACCATCAAACCACAGCGCACTCCCAAAGCAAGCTTCAGACCCCTTACCTCCCGTCAGACACCTCTCATCAGAATCGTTCTCCAGGAAACTCCTACCTGTCAACAAACGGATGTGGGAGAAACTTTGTCCTTAAAGAGCGCTCCAGCCCCGCTCAGACAATGCATCAGGAGGAATACCTCTGTGGCAAGCGTTGATACAAGCAGGTAAATTATGCTGTGTTTATAATATTTAGGTGGTGGACGTTATTTACACTTTCAGATAATTCTTCTGCAAAATTCTGAAGCAAATTTTCAAATGTGTAGCCAATTGGGTAACTTTCATTATTTCACAAGGTTTGCTCCGTTACCTCACTACTTGCATGATTCTGAACAAACATCCCTGATGTCAATGTCATTGGCCTGCCTATACAGAAGCAGCTGAAAAATTACAAAAAATTAGAAGTGGCAAGAGGGAAACCACACAAAAATACTGGAAAGAACTGTACAATTGGTGAAGCGATGGGCCAAGACACTGCAACAAGTTGTTAAACCACCTTCACAGAGATATTAATGGAAACCATGCATCAGCTTATGGGATATAATTAACAATAACGAAATGAACCCTGACATGAGATAGGACTACAGACTAGAAGAACTCCTAGAAGACAATTTCATCTCACATATTTATTTGAAAACTCACCAAGATTGATTTCATTTGGTAGAATACGAAGGATTCCCTGCCTTTTTTTTTTTTTTTTGGTCCTAACAGTATCAGTATTATTATTTGATTTTGATAAATTGCATGGTTTCATAGCTACATGGATGGAAACTGAGCACTGAATGTCTTTTTTTATGTCAACATGCTTCACGGTATTTTTAAAAAGCTTGAAAAAAGGTGAAGCTGCATTTTATAGCCATGCATTATTGTAAGGTGATGCAAGTAGGGCTAAGACCTCCGCACCATCCCTGGACGCACGAGGCCATGGTGCTCTCCAGAAGATCCCAGTTCCCTTACTTGTAAAAGCTACTTTTTTTTTTATTCCATGAAAAGATCCAGTGGCAGTTTAATGCTGGTTTGTGTGGCGGTCTGCAGCCAAGCGCAGTGTCCCAGCCCCAAGGAGAAGCACCCCGGCCCGCCCCTTCTCCCCCGACGGGGCCAGGGCCTTGCCCGTTCCCTCCCGCAGGGCTCGTTACTTTCAGTCGGCCGCGCCACAGCCGTCTCCACCCCCCTGACCTCCCGGGGCCCATGGCCGCCATCCTGTTCCGTGACCGCCCTCCCCTCCGCTGTCCCCACGGCCCCAGCCCCTTACCCCCACCTCCCGCCAAACTACAACTCCCGGCAAGCCCCGCGCTCGCCGTAAGGCGCGCTGCCGTAAAGCGGGCTGCCGTAAAGCGCGGAGGGCAGGGAGAGGTGCCCGCCGCCATTATCGCCATGTACCACAGCAGCACGCAGAGGCGGCACTGGACCTTCCGCGGCGAGGAGGAGCTGGCGCGGTGCCGGGCCGACGCCAACCGCAAGTTCCGCGGCAAGGCGGTGGCGAGCGGGAAGGTGCGGGGCAGGAGGGGCCCGTGAGGGGGGCGAGGCGAGCGAGGCCTGCTCCCGGCCGGCGCTGCCCTGAGGGGAGAAGCTGGGGCTGGGAGGGGGAGGCGGCCGTGGTGGAGCCCGTGGGTCAGGCTCAGCTTCGCCCCTTTCCTCCTGAAGGTCCAGCAGACCGACCCTGTCCTTCTGGAGCCCCACGAGGAGCTGGCGATATGCAAGTACTACGAAAAGAGGTTGCTGGACTTCTGCGCCGTCTTCAAGCCTGCCA
The DNA here is from genome assembly GCF_036417535.1 of Chlamydotis macqueenii. Lineage (NCBI taxonomy): Eukaryota > Metazoa > Chordata > Aves > Otidiformes > Otididae > Chlamydotis > Chlamydotis macqueenii. The sequence goes on along the minus strand of NC_141593.1, from coordinate 78,221,143 downwards.
TGCCGAGATCCGTGGTGGTAAGCGGGGCTGCCTGCTCGGTGCGGCTGGCGCTTGGTTACCGGCTGCGGCGCGGGAACGGACGGAGCTGCGGGCTTTGCCCCCTCCGTGCTTCCCGTTCCTTCGCTGGCTGCTTGCTTGTCTTGTGCTTGAGAGCACGGATATCTTTTGAAGTCTTTTATCTTCTGTGTTTAAACCCCCTTGCCAGCTCTCTTTGTTTTCTGAGCAGTGCAGCCGTTTGAAAAACAGAGGGTTGTTTCTCAACTTCATCCATTTCTTGTGGCTGTTACACTTGCATGGATGACTTTTAACTGTTGTCTTTTTTTTTTTTTTTCTCCCTTAAGAGTAGAAACAAATCTTGATTGTGATTGATAATCCAATAAAATGATCTGTCTGTAGCTAAAGGAGGCAGTCTCAAAGTTGGGCTGTCGTCCAGTTGGGCTGTCTCAAGCATCAATGCTTGTCTGACCACAAAGTGAGCTGATTCAAGCACCTGTACTGGCAGTAAGATAACCTAAAAGGGGGAAAAAAAAATAAATATTTGAACTAACTTATCTTGAGTGCAGAAGAATGCATTTCAGAAAAGAGTAGGGACTTACAGCTGAAGCAGGGAGTGAATTTGTGTTTCTTTTGTCACCTAGCCATTAAGATGTACAACCTGTATATTGCCCCCTGTCAGTTCTGTCTTTTTCTGGCAGGTGTGGTGAATAACAAAGATGATGAGTGTCTTGTCTGAAGATGCATTTGAAATGTAGGAGTAGGCTGCCATGACACACTGTGCAGCCAGACCTGCTGTCTCAGAAGCGGCCCTTGTAGAGAGTGTGTGTGTGGGGTCAGAGACACCAAGCTATGTTTTTTGTAAAACGTGTACTTTTGTGGCAAGTAATGCTCTGAATTCCAAGCATTCAGATCAGCTTGGAAATTCGGCATTGACTGCAGTAGTTCTGGACACACAGAGAAGCATAAATGTTGAACGTATTGGGAGACTTACTGATTTAAAAAGTCAAATCTCAAAGCTGGTATTACTCTCAACTTCCAGGATAATTTTTTTTTCAGTCTTTGGTTTTGAAATTTCATTTAAGTATCAGATTTTCCTCTGGAAAATGTGGGGGTTTTTTTATCACTTTTTGAGCATTACCTTTGTAAATATATCTCTGAAAATGAAGGGAAAGACAATTAAACTGCCGTTTTCTAAGGCTCTTGCAGGCATAAATGTGTTAGACTTTGAAATACTTAATGACGTGGCATTGTGTGCATCTTAGTGCCTTGGTGTGTCCTGTGTGTCTGTAGTATACAAACTTTCCTGTTCTGTTTTGTGATATTATTTTAAAAATTTACTTTTATTTTTTTCTTAGTCTGTTTTTACTATTATATTTACTTTTCCCTCCCTTTTTTTCAATGTAGGGGACAGCTTGCATGTATTTCAAGCGCTTTTATCTCAATAACTCGGTGATGGAGTATCATCCTCGGATAATAATGTGAGTTATCAACACACCTTGAGTTATTCTATCAAGTGGAACGTTAGAGATACAGTGTTTGTATCTGTAAAGGCTTGACAAAAATGAGAAATTAAATCTGAGAACCTAAATACGAGTGAAGACACTTTGAGTGTCCATTTGGAAAAGTTTGCTGTGTTCAGAACATGGTGTTTTGAAGGTCTGAATTTTCTGAAGAGAGCTCTTAGTAATAAGATGGATGCTGCATATGTCAATTGTTCACTTTTTTTTCCCCTCCTCAAGGCTCACATGTGCGTTTTTGGCCTGTAAAGTAGATGAATTTAATGTGTCCAGTGCACAGTTTGTTGGTAACCTTCGAGAAAGCCCTCTCGGACAGGAAAAAGCTCTTGAACAAATACTGGAATATGAACTACTGCTTATTCAGCAGCTGAACTTCCATCTTATCGTCCACAATCCATACAGGCCATTTGAGGGATTTCTAATTGATTTGAAGGTAGTGTTTTTTTTATCTGCTATATGCTCTGTGTACTAACGTTATACAAATCTGCCATGGGTTGTGTTACAAAACCTTATTTCCTTCTGTGCCTGTGATCTTAAAAGATCTAGTTTCTGAAGTGATAGGCAAATATCCGAAAGGAAATCGATTTAGTCGTGGTCTTTAAGCACTTTTGATTATTTTTGGAATAAGAAGATGGCCTGCTACTTTTTAGCTTTACAAAATATTGTTGAATTGAGTGCTTTGAGCTTGTGAACCAGAGAATGATGAACAGCTACTTACTTTCCTAAATATTTATTTTTTTTTTAGACTCGCTATCCAATGCTGGAGAACCCTGAAGTTTTGAGGAAAGCAGCTGATGACTTTCTCAATCGTGTGGCTCTGACAGATGCGTATCTGCTCTTCACTCCCTCGCAGATAGCTCTCACTGCTATATTATCCAGTGGTTCAAGAGCAGGAATTAATATGGAAAGGTAGTCTTTTCTTTTTCATTATAGGTATGAAACAGTTTATTTGCTTCCTGTATAAGATTGCTTTGTTCTAGACATTCTTAGCCAGTAGCAGTGTGTATTTACTGATTGTTAACACTCTGGTATGTTCTTTAAGTATGTTCCACAGCTGAAGTGGTTCTATTTTTTTTTTCTATTTTCAAAAAGCAGGTGATAAATGCAATTAATTGATGTCTGGGTTTTGTATTCCTTTGGAAGAAGGAAAAAAAAATTCAAACTGATGTTTCCCTAATTGGAGCAGCATAGGATTTTCAGACTCACCTTGAAGATTTGAGTGAAGAAAGTAGAAATTGAGAGTATGAAACACCTGAAAAATCACTTAACTTAAAAATCTTACTTTTTTTTTTTTTCTTTATCTAAAGTTGCAGAGTCAAATGAAATTACACTGAGCTGACAGGTACAAGGCATGCAGAAACCAAGTGCTGCATTTGGCTGCTGCAACTGTTCAGTTTGTGTAGAAGCAGACTAACAACAAGGTGCTATTTTAAATCAGTCCCTTGTTCCCTTTCTGTGGTCTGTCTGCTGGTGTTTGCAGAGGCATTATCAAACACTTTGATATCATTGCTGAAGTGCATGGTTTGTTTGGTTTAGTTTTTTTTTTTTTTTTTTCAAGACAAAACGTACTCTTTACTTCAGAAAAACAACTGAGGTAGTTGCTGTAAGTAACTATATCTGGAGTGTTGTGATCACACAGCCTTCTGTATGAGCATTCTGCATTTGGAGTGTAATGCCTACAGGCACGAGAGCTGATGGTAAATGCAAACGGTTCTTCTTAAAGAAGCTCTCCTTTCACCTGCCATAAATGAACCTGAAATCTCTCTTGTCCTAAAAGAATGAGAGAGTGTGGGAGTATCCTCTGTGGGGTTCACTGTCCTCTCAGAACAATGTACGAATGTTCAGGTGCTTACTGTAAATTGAAACTTGATGATTTTGTGCCTGAATTTATATTCTGCGCTACTTGTGCCAAAATTCAGAAAAGAGTGCTAACAAAACAAATGGGAATAATTTGTAGATAGCACGTGAATCAAGGTGTGTGAGCTTTATCTTTGTGGATTCATGGAGAACTCAAGTCTTTGTCACCTGCCTGCACCATACAGTTGCTGTAACCTTGTCCTGTATTGCTTTACCTGAGCTTTGAGGTGCTGGACATAAGAGAAGCTAACATGCTGCTTGGGTCTTGTGGACCTGTGAGTATGTGGGACGGAACATGGAAGGTTTGAAAACCTATGGCCCCCACTGTGTCATAGTATACGTCAGTCTTGAAAAAGTTAGAGCTTCAGGAAGAAACAGGTGCTGCTGTGCTCTGGCAAATAGGTGGCTCCAAATTCAGTGGTTCAGTTCTGGTGTCAGCACAAGGTTAAGTAATACTCTTAAATTCGAGCTCTGCAAGAGCACTGAGGCTAACAGAGCAGCTCTTCACTTATAGTACTTGCCATCTTGGTGGCTGGTGCTTCAGTCTGGGAGCTGCAGCTGATACAGCTGTCTATGTCTATTAAGTGAATCTGAAGTTAACACAGACTGACTTAATTTATGCATAAGTACGCTTCTTGGGAAGGGATAAAACTGCTTGGTGGTTGTGGATCTTGGCGAGGATTGTTACTTGTGTCCGTTGGGGTTTTACCCAGGTGGGGTGTGTATGTGTTAATGTTCTTACTAAAAGGAAGTTTTAATTTCTGAGGGAAGACAGAGAGACTGAGAGATTCTACAAGACAGCATTTAGCATTTGCTTTTAGCTGCCAAAAGAAGCAGTCGCATCTTGCAAGCTTTGCTGTCTGTTGGTCTGCCTGAAGGCTACTCTTCTGTAGTGTTTGCTTTTCTAGCAGTCGTACTGTGCAGTAGTATGATGTTAGTATGAAACTTCGTAGAATCTTAAGTTGACTTAACTCAGCGAGGCTTACTTGCAAATATTTAATTCTGCAGTGTTGGAGCTTTGGCTGGGAAATAGTCTTGTCAAATTCTTACAGAAGAAGAAGGTGGCAAGTGACGGATTTGATTTTTTTACCACATTATAGCGCTTATGTAGCCAAAGCGTTCTTACATCTGCTAGAGCTTTATGATTAGACTTAGTAAATAAGACTACATGTCTTATTAACTAATGGTAGCTGCCACAAATAATTATGACACTTCAAGAACTTGCTCTTCCATGTCTCTTTGCAGTTATTTATCGGAAAGTCTTATGCTGAAAGAAGACAGGACATCCTTAGCCAAGCTACTAGATGGCATGAAATGTAAGTAAATATTGGAAAAAATACGATAAACACTATATGTAAAGGCAGAAAAACAGCTTTTCCCAAACAACAAAAGCTTTAAGCAGAACGGTGTGCTACAAGTGGTTTTCTTCACCTCAGGGCTGGCGTAAGGTAGGGAAAACATGGGCAGTAAAACGAGTCGCCTAGCGTGTGGATTGAGGTGGAGAAAACACTGAGACTTCCCTATGATATGAACAAATGAAATTAAAAGGCAAAGGGCCTGATGCTTCTCAGAACATGTGTGCTATAGCCAACTAAGTGCTAGCAACTCAAAAATGAGAAGTCTATTTGGGAACTAGTTTGTAAGTCAGGATGAAATGGCTTTTGTCAGTCACTGTGTTTTAAAAATCACAGCTTCAGGCAAAAGCCTGCACAGAACTACTTCTACCACCAGAGGGTACCTTTTCTATGCGAAATGATCAACATTAAGGGCTCTGCCAGGATTTGTATTTTGCAGCTAGAAAGATATTTCTAAAGATGCTTAGGTTTGCTAGTGTAAGTATATATATAATGCGGAATGTAGTACATGGTTACTGCCTTTTTTTAATTAAATGAAAAGGCTGGGTTATGAAACTTCTAGTAACTAATCAGTTATGTAACACTTTAGGCACACATATAAAATGGGAGAGTGGTAGCATTAAAAATCCAGTCCTGTGGCTAAGCTGACTTTAGTAGTGAATGCACCATACAAGTGACCAGGGTCGACAAATTAAATTTAAATTGAATGTAATAAAAATTAAGAGGCTGTTCCTTTTTTCTTCTTGATGACAAAGCCAGTTATCAGGTTTCCATTGCTGCAATTTACAGGGAATGCTGGGATCATTTATTCTTCACTTGCTTTATGCTGGAACATGGCTTTAGCCCAAAGACTTTTGGGCTAAAGTTTGTTTGTAAACATATGATGGCTGGAAGGAAATTTTGAAGCATCTGTAAATTACTAATTTTACAGAGAACTAGTGGTAGAGGAGAAAGTATTGTTCCTTGCAGAGTAGCTGTACGTTTAATTTGCATTCTTAACACTAAGCTTTGGGTTTTTTTTTTAAGACTGAGGTACAATGCTGAATGCAAAAAATACCTGTGTGAATACCTTGTGAACTCTACATTATTAGTTTACCTTGAGCAAACCCAGTATCAGTGATCCGGACAATTTGTTTCTGTGTAATTCTTGTGTACAGCTTTTGCTGTGTCTTTATGTTATTTAGAATTAATCCTTGGATGCAAGATGATAGTTAAGTCAAGTCTTACACATGTAATCTTTGATTCTCTAAAGTTTATGTGGGATGGGAAGTTTTGTAAGCAAGCAGTTTGGGAGGAGTTAATACTTGGAATGTCTAATGCTTGCTGTGACAAATAGAAGGGTTTTACTTGGTGAGCTTTCTGTCTCAGCTCTCTCCAGTATGTTGCATATTGCCTTGTAATGTCTTTTGAGTCTGTAAAAACTAGATATGATGCTTTCAAAACTTTAGAGGTATGGACTTCAAAACTTCTTAGATTCTGTTTTTTCTTTGTGTACCAGTCTGGGTGTGGTTTTCTGTTTGTTTGTTTGTTTTTTTTTAATGGTGTAGTTTTTTTTCCCTAGTAGAAGCTGCTTGAAAATGTATATTGTGCTCCTGTTATTATGAGGGAAGGGAGGGTAAACAGTAGGCTCAAGCTCAAGTATGAGGGATAAGCAATAACAGAAGCTGTACTACTGATTGATAAGCTTGTGTAATTCACAAGGTAGAGCACAAATTATTTAGTCTGCTTAAAGCTGTGTTGTTGCCCTTGTAGGCATGAAGCATCTCATAAAGAAATATGAACTGCCAAGGCCTGAAGAGGTTGCTGCTCTAAAACAGAAATTAGAGAAGTGTCACAGCTCGGAACTTTCACTTAATACAAACCCGTGAGTAGATACTTCACTCTTTTGATGTATTAAACTTCTGCCTTTTTTATTGCTGTGGAAACATTAACTTTGATCTATGTGTGATTGACAATATCTAAATGTACACACAAGGATGCCTGTTCACATGCTTACTGGAAGCTGAGAACCAAGACTCAAAGCAGTGCTTTCAGTAATACGTAAATATGCTCTTTTGTGCTAATTTGCACTGCAAGCTGTAATACTGGTTATTTTGTAACGCAGAGCTGGAATCCTGGGTGGCTTCTACGGTCTGGCCACTTGATGTTATATGTAATGAGAATCAAGGGCTTTAAAAGCACATGACTGAAACAAGAATCTCTCAAGGGTTCTTGTTTTCTTAAGACTTAGTGGATGGCAGAGGACTTCCCGATTTTTCTTTCCTGCCCTTTTCACTTTAGTACTCACTGTGAACTTCCAGCAGACTGCTAGTTGAGGCTTTCGTAGTTTATGTACGTGACAAATATGTCCATAAGCTAATCTTTTGGCCAAATAAGGAGACTCTAACTTATAAAAATACCTAAATATTTCACTTTTTTTTTTCTGGATGGGTTTTAGGAAGAAGAGGAAAGGTTATGAGGATGACGAATATGTCGCAAAGAAATCTAAAATAGATGAGGTCAGTAAAGCTATTGTACAAGTACTTGTTTTTCCACTCTGACTGCAAAACAAAAGTGACACAGCTACCGAGACAAACTTCTGCATCTGTTAATAGTCTTTTATGAGTTGCTCAGACAGATTTTTTTTCAACATTTTTTAAAAAATGAGCCAGAGTTTGTACTAGCCTGCATTTAGGAGTGTTCTTAAATATCTTTGTCTTTTGTGGGGAGGGGAAAGAACCCACAGGCCATCCTTCTGGCCGTTTCCTGTGCTTTGAAAGTCTTCTGACAATCCATAGGACAACATAAAGCTTAGTACTTCTAATTCCAGCTTGTGGAACTCCGTGATGCCAGTGAGCGGAAATAGATGTGACACTGAGATTTGGAATGTTGTGATGAAAGAAGGTTTTGCAAGGCCAGGAACTGAGCACTTGATCAGAAATCCTAGCTTTACAGGTGGAAACTCGCTCCTCAGGATGTGGATGAAATATTAAATGAGTATATGCTGAAATATATGCAGGCAGTTTTTTTTTTTCACAGAAGTTTTGTGTGGTGTTTTTTTCTGCTGGCCAGTGTTTCTGAAACTGTTTTCACTTACTTTCTTTGGCTTCTTGCACAAAGTGGAAGTCAGCTGCTGGACTAAATTTTGACGTCAGCCAATTTTAGCAAGGCTTGCATAAATTACAGATGGGCAGCTAGTACCTCAGGTTCTAAGAACAAATATAAATAAGGTGGAGATCAGACTGAGGAGGGTGACTCAACAAATGAAAACAGAATGAAGGTAATCCTTCAGATGTAATGTGAACATCATTCAGAGCTTTCATTTGTAACATTGACTGGAAGTTGTAGAGAATACATTCTGATGGAGGAACAGGTTTGTGAAGAACCCTTTTTAACTGGACTTCTCTTGATACTGAACACATTGTACATCCTGATAGTCCAGGACACTCTAAGTATGCATTTAGAAAAACTTGCTAACAGCTGAAGAGAGTCATCTGTCAAAATCTTAACATACAATGCAGGATATGTGGGGTTTTTTTTTTTTTAATAATTCAAGGAGTCTTGCTATTATGTAGTTGGTTGATGCTATAATGTCAAGCTAGAATCTAAAAAATTATTTGAAATCAGAACTGAAGCTGTGTTCTAACAAAATGTAGAACCTCAGGCATGTTTTATGATAATGGTTTAATGCTGTAAAAACTTTAGCATTTGGACTAAACACTAGTTAGTCTTGAAACAGCGTATTGCAATTAGCAACTCCATAAAACTATCACTTTCATAACTTTTCACTTGCTCACAAAATGCCTTAGAGAACAGCTCTACCTAAGCTCTGGAGACTCGCTTCTTCCCTGCCCTGGTTTAAAATAGGACCCCCTTTAAATTAGTTATGCTGCTGTGGTTTGAGGCAGTTTTGATTTGGGAGTTTCTTAGTAATTTGTATTCACAATTCTTTCTGCAAAGGAATAAACTAATTGGATGAATTCACATGGTCTGCAGCATTTCATGAAAAGCTCTTGCGCAGTTTTAAGCTCTTAAAACTTAGACTTTTAACTGCGTTTTACTGATGCCTATTAACTGCCAGGGGTTTGTACTTGTAGTTTCATTTCTGAGTAATTATCGAATGCGACTGAGCTGGCCAGACATAAAGGAAAGTGTGCTTCATTTTTTGAAAGCTTATAGTATGTGCATACTGCTCAGACCTTGAGACCTCGCTAATCCTGTAGCCAGCTGATATTAAGCTGTAAGTAATTGGGTGGTAATATAGAAGGGCACAATATGTTCTAATCTACTTGTAAGACTTTTTTTCTTGATTTCATAGCAGATGTTAATACCAATAGCAAAGCTGTAACTGGTATGGAGCACTCATCACTTTGAAATGATAGAAGAAACACACGGGGTACTGGTTGAGCACAGATGACTCAGCTTCCAAAGTAAAAAAGCACAAGACACTAGTAAAAGCTTGCAATGTGAGCTCTTGGGGAAATCTGCGTAGCTGTCTGTCATGAAAAGGCATGAGCTAAACCTCAAACAGGTGGTAAAAAGGCACTGCTAAAATTATTTGGCCTCCATGACTAGGCGTGGATAACTAGCTTTAAGGTCAGAGGGCTTGGTTGCCACTAGTTAAAATGTTTTTTACTCTTTCTTCTGTGCATGGAATACTTCTGGTAGGTACTAAATCCTGGTCACAGAGAGCATAGGGTTTTTTTTTGGTGTGGTTTTGTGTATGTGGGGTTTTCTTTGGTGTTCTTGATACGCGTTATGGCATGCTTGCGCAGCAGCAGGAAGTACAGCTTAGTCCCAGGAGACTTTCAGTCCTGTGTTCTGGGATTAGCCGCTGTTAGCTGAAAAGAAAATCTTCCCTCTGATGTGTTTACTGAGTTATTTCTGTTTTCTTCCATGCACAAGACACAGAGCCCTCTGGGTAATACTGCTTGGGTGGGGAGCAGGGCAGGCAAAAAATGTTTTAAATCAACCCAGGAATCAAAACTTAATTGCAGTTGCACAACAGATCAGGGTGCACTTACAGAAACTCCTGTAACTGTGCTCAGCAGTGGGAGCAAGGCTGAGCAGAAACGCAGGTCATGGGGAGTCTAGGGAAAGGAGATATCCTTTCATGTTGTTCAGCACTTCTTGGCTGTGACCTCAGGTCAGGCACATCATGAGAATCTGAAGATGAACTTAATGAGCATGCATTTCATCAAGTAACTTCTGTGCAGGCCTTGCATGAGTTCTTATTTCCAGTTTGAGCTGGCCTCGTGAGTTAACCAGGTAGCAGCTGTCAGTCCTGGCTGGCAGTGGAATGGAGTTTGCAAGAGAAACGTGGTCGAGTGTCTTTCTTGGCAGAAATGCTCATCTGTCAAGTAATGGGGACAAGCACTATATTTAAAATGAATTTAAAATTGTTATTTAAATCTGTTACTGAGATGTGAGCAGTTACAATCATCTGTGTTACTTAAATTCTCTCTAACTGGCACACGTAGGAGTTACTGTGACAGCACGTGCAGTACCATGTACCTGCACTCCTGTATTGCCCTGCCCAGCTGACTGTAACACACCGAGTTCACGCGTTGCTCAGGCACGGCTTTTTTCCCTTCCATTAGGAAGAGTGGACTGACGATGATCTTGTGGACTGAGCGTAACTGTGAAGGAAGGTGGAATCCCACCACTGCAGAAACCACTCTTCAGTGTCAAGTGTGTGCCTGTCTGCCACACCTTCCTTACGCTCTGTCAGGAGGTATTTATTCTGTGAATTTTTATTATCTTTGCAATAAAGCACGTGACTTTGCAAAAATAATTTGTTGTAGTTCCATTAAACCCTCATCCATTCAAGGGCAACCACGAGTAAGAAATGTTTGCTTTAAGAAATCTGTCACTCAGAGAAGAGCTTAGATTCAGGGACAGTTTGAGATGTGACTTTTAACTATTGCCCTCCTGTAATCCTACACTTACGTTGATCTGGGAATTGAATGCAAACAGGAGACAGATCTGGTAACAGACCCGTATGTGCTCTAGAGCAGGATGTGCTCCCCTCTTCCCAAGCCTCTCATTGAAGCAGCAAAAAGAATACAGCAGTGCCCGTAACATTTGGGAAGCTCTTCTCAAATGTACTAAGATGATGCAGCAATGTGTTTTATGTTATGGAATCACCTTTGTGATTTACTCAGGAGCTGTCATCTCAGATGAGGTGGCTGTGACTGACTCACCTGGGGGCAAATGAGGAAGATTTTTTTCAAGGTAGTTAGATTTTTCTAAATCTAGAGCAAAGTCTGTTTCCTTTTCATACACTGTTTTAGAACATGAGCAGTTCCACAATGCAGGTACCTAAATGCAACTTCAGAAGTTTCCTAGTTCTGTTCTCATTAGTGCATTTTGTATTTAATAGGTAAATAGCCAGAGAAATGTGTTCTCCAGTTTACGCTTTTACCAGTTATGCCGTCTACCCCAGCCAGCTAAATCTACGGAATAACTTTATCCACTCTGTTTTTGTCATATCGTTCTACACCAGGGTCATCAGTTGACTGATCAGGGACAAAAAGTAGCTGTTGCTGGGACTGAGACTTGCGTGACCTGATGGTATACAGAGAGAGAAGTAATTAAGGCAGAAAAAAAGATTAATTACCTTTTTCTCTGAGATGCAGTTTAACACAGGCTTGACAGGGACAGGTCAAGCAGTGGTTTTATGAGACAATCTAAAAAGAATTCAGTAGTACCAAGGTCATGCAAACAGGTGTGTCTTCACTGGGCTGTATTACGTGCATCTCCTGTCTACTACTTGTAGTGCTCATGAAACTTGGGAGCTCTTGGCCACAGCAGTTGGCTCAGCTGGAGAGACCAGGGGCAGCTCAGCAAGAGCCAACTGCAAACCTACAAGATGTGCACTGATAGTACCGCAAAGACCTGCAGACAAAGTCTGTACAATTTAGAACGAATCATAGAATCATAGAGTGGTTTGGGTTGGAAAGCACTATAAAGATCATCCAGTTCCAAGCCCCTGTCCAGGCAGGGACACCTTCCACTAGATCAGCTCACTCAAAGCCCCATCCAACCTCACCTTGAAGGCTTGCAGGGATGGGACAGCTGCAGCTTCTCTGGGCAACCTCTACCAATGCTTCACCACCCTCACAGTAAATAATTTCTTCCTTATGTCCAATCTAAATCTACTGTCTTCCAGTTTAAAATCATTACCCCTTGTTCTATTAGTGCAGTTTTCTTGAAACCCCCCTTTAGGCAGCTACAAGGTCTCCCCGGAGCCTCCTCTTCTCCAGGCGGAACACCCCCAGCTCTCTCAGCCTGTCCTCGCAGGAGAGGTGCTCCAGCTCTTTTATCATCTTCGTGGCCTCATGAAACTTGGTCCATGTCCTTCTTGTGCTGGGGGCTCCAGAACTGGACACAGTACTCCAGGTTGGGTCTCACCAGGGCAGAGTAGAGGGGGAGAATCACCTCCCTCGACCTGCTGGCCATGCTCCTCTTGATGCAGCCCAGGAGGCGGTTGGCCTTCTGGGCCGCAAGGGCGCATTGCCTGCTCATGTTAAGCTTCTCATCCACCAGCACTCCCAAGTCCTTCTCCTCAGGGCTGCTCTCAATCCATTCCCCGCCCAGTCTGTATTTGTGCCTGGGATTGCCATGACCCAGGTGCAGGACCTTGCACTTGGCCTGGTTGAACTTCATGAGGTTGGCACGGGCCCACCTCTCCAGCCTGTCAAGGTCCCTCTGGATGGCATCCCTCCCTTCCAGCGTGTCGACGGCACCACACAGCTTGGTGTCATCGGCGAACTTGCTGAGGGTGCACTCTATCCCACTGTCCATGTCGCCGACAAAGATGTTGGACAGGGCCAGGCCCAGCACGGACCCCTGAGGGACGCCACTCGTGACCGGTCTCCACCTGGACATCTAGCCGCTGACCACCACTCTCTGGGTGCGGCCATCCAGCCAACTCCTTATCCACCGAGTGGTCCGTCCATCAAACCCATGTCTCTCTAGTTTAGAGAGAAGGATGTCGTGCGGAACAGTGTCAAAAGCTTTGCACAAGTCCAGGTAGATGACATCAGTTGCTCGTCCCTTGTCCATCGATGCCGTCACCCCGTCATAGAAGGCCACCAAATTGGTCAGGCACGATCTGCCCTTGGTGAAGCCATGTTGGCTGTCACCAACCACCTCCTTGCTCTCCACGTGCCTTAATGTGGTTTCCAGGAGGATCTGCTCCATGACCTTGCCAGGCACAGAGGTGAGGCTGACCAGCCTGTAGTTGCCTGGGTCCTCCTTGGCATGAACCCGCTATTTAAGGAATAAAAGCCCTGACAGAATTGCATCTGCCCAAGGGGTGTCAAGAATAACAAGAAAAGCTTGTGCCTGTGTCCCCTTTTCCAGTCATCAGGAACCTCACCGGACTGCCGTGGCTTCTCAGACAGGGACAGCAGCTTCGCAACTTCATCCAACAGTTCGCTCAGGACCCACAGATCCATCTCATTGGGTCTCATGGACCTGTGCACCTTCAGGTTCCTTAAGATGGTCCCAAACCTGCTCTTCTGCTACAGTGGGCAGTTCTTCATTCAGTCCCTGACTTTCCCATCTGTGACTTAGGTGATGTGACTTCAGCCCTCTCTGATGAAGACAGACCAAGCCTTCTCCATATCCCAGGTAACCAGGTCTTCTGTTTCTGTCCAGAGAGGGGCTGCACTGTCCCTGGTCTTTTATCCCTGAGGTACCTAAAAAGGCTTTTCTTGTTATTCTTGACACCCCTTGGGCAGAGGCAATTCTGTCAGGGCTTTTGTTCCTTATTAAATCATTGCCTAGAAAAGTTACAAATGGTGATCCTGAAATACCCTTTGAATCAACCACATATTTTACCAATTTTTTTTTTTTTTTTTTGGGTAACAGTTTTAACATCTACTTTCTCACCCCATGAGAGATAAGTGCAAATTAAGGCATAAGGACAAGGTAATGCTGTTCTGAGGACTCGTGCTAAGGTGACATTGCAAGAACACCTCAAAGAACATAATGTGTGCAGACACTGTAAGAAATTTCCACAGCAGCCAAAGTCAGCCAGGTTCCATAAAGAGTTGATCTGCAGCTTGATTTATTTTAAGAACTTATTTTTCATTTATAAAAATAATATTTATGCTAGACTTACAATACACAAAAGACCAAACAATACATATTTTATAAAATGGTTTAATGAATGCATGCATGTCTGATACAATGATCAATAAATTTACTGTGTTCAAATTATTTCCTGTTGTAAACATTTTACAAAAGCATTATGATTTATCTGGATACACAGTTCTTGATGGAAGAACTATTCAGACTGAATCAGTGGCACATCAGAAAATAAAGCTGACAAGACCCATTCTGCATATTCTCTTTCAACATGATTCCAGCAAGAGAAACAGCATGGTATAAAAAGTGTACAGTAAAGATTGTTCCTACCATAACATCAAATTCTGGAAACTGTAAATACAAGTTAAAGTGGTTGAAACAGTCAAAAGTCGTAGTTATTGTAACCAGTCAGAAATTACAGTAAGAAATGTTATCCAGTTATTTGTAGCTGTCAAAACAAACACATTTCTTTTCATGTCAGTTGATAATTCTTCTCCAACAAGACAGCAAAACTTTGGCAATCAGAGGTGCTGAAAATACTTTTCAAAGTTCAAGACACAGTCACAGCATTTTCTTTGCGGAAGGTGAACTGTACACCAAGGCTCAGAGGTTGTGAAAACTGTTTCCAAGTGGAAAAAAGTGCAAACGTCCTGCACAGATAGCTTAAAAAGCTGCTGGTACAATCATTCACCAACAGGAACTTTGTTTTCTTTTTGCATAGTTCACACATCACTGGGAATGTGACAGGGTGTGCTATTTTTTGGCAAGAGCAAGAAGAAAGTGATACTGGTGTGAGTCGCCATGTTGGGCATGCTGGATCCATGCAGAATTCAGGTAGAGGGCTGCTACCTGATGTTATTCGACACTGAATACTGATTTTGTTTTTGTTGAAGCAGTTCAGTTATAGCCAAAAGCTTCTTCAGAACATGCTGTAGAGAGAGTCAGTAAAACCACCCATTAGCGACTGGAAACAGCACGGTCTGGCTTGAGAACCATTTTCAGCGTTAGCCTGTCAGACCTGCTGCTGGGTAGGCTGAAATACATTAAACCAACAAAAAAGGAAGTGGCTGACTGCCTAGTCAATAAGGCACTACTTCAAAAGGGAAGTCTAAAACTGTGTTATGAACTTTGCCTCTCTACCCGTGGATCTTTTTGCTGCTTTGTGGTTTAACAGGGAGGCTAAGAAAGTGCACCACCAACACGCTGTTGGGGTGTGCTGGAAGAGTTTGCCGTGTCTGTTTACAAATCAGGAAGCAGACATGAGGTATCAATAGAAAGCTAACAAAAGGAAATTTAGTTCTCCACTGAAAAGAAGCAAGGTCCTAAAACTGATGACCAAGAGAATCTGTCAGAAGACAGTAATTTTGTGGGCTTAGGCTTCCTCTAGTAACTCTAAAAAAACCTCTTTGGTTTTGTTGCATGAAGAAGCAAGACTACGGACTAAGCATTTACCTTCACAGCTAGCTAATAACCTCCTGGTGAAATGCACTTATTTTAAAATGCTTACCAGTCACACTGCCAGCCAGAAATACTACAGAATTAAGGATATTAAAGAGTAACTCAAGATATACTGTCTGTACCTGTGATTTGTCGCTTACCTGCATTACACCTCGCTCGTTACTGAGTGTCCGGAGTTCATCAGAGTGTGCCACACATATCTCATGCAGGGCTGCCAGATCACGAGATAGGTCAGTTCTAGAGTGCTCTGTAGTGTCTGGAAGCTCAGGAACATTCTTCAACAAAGAAGATGAGAACAGATTTAGGATGCTGAGTACCCGGGCACACAGGAAGGTAAGTAACACCTCTGCTGACAGAATTGTGTTATACCACAGCTAAGTCTCCAGTCCGTATTTCTACTACGAATTATTTATTTCCTCCTCTCCGCAAGCATGCATTTTATCAGCATACTGCAACTTCTGCTCCTGCTAGAAGGGTTCTTACTAAGAGACCTGGTATTGCTACACTACCACTGAGCTGACCGGAAAGCTACTGCGTGCAGAGAATCATAACCTTCCTCTAAACAAGCAGAAAGCCATCCACATACGTAACATGAGGTCCTAGCTCCAATTATAGCTATCGCACACAAAACAGGAACAGTTTAACAGAATACAGGAACTGCAGTTCACTGTCAGACTACTGGAACGCATGCAGTGACACGTTTGGTAATGCTAGGAAATTCAAAAATTCAATCTCTGGTCAAAACCATATGACCAATTATATTTAAGAATTCTTGTTCTAAAACCTATTTTTAAAAACTCGTATTCTTGGGCCAAAATTTCTAATCCTCACAGCTTTAAAATCTGTTTGAGCTTCTCGCATCTACAGAGGCACTAAATGAATGAAGTCCAAGATGACACTTGATGGTTTTAATTTGTACGGCAGGCCAGCAGTCTGCAGTTTCAAAATGTGCAAAATTTAATCACTTAGAAGTATTCAAAATTGTGTGGGAGCTGATATGTTTTTGACTTAGTTAAAAAGAACTGTAAAGAATTTTCACTTACGTTGTTGCTGTGTAACTCCCAGTAAAGATTTTTTTTTTAATCACTTACCCCAAGTTCATCCAAGAACATGATCATGCGATGTTTGTTGCTCTTGATGAATGGATTTACCCCTTCCATATATGGCTCCTAGTAATTTTAAGAAGTATTCATTAGAGCAAATCAATGCCAAGATAATTGTCATACTTGAAGTGAACACAGTGCAGTCAGACAAAAGACACTGCAAAACAAGTATGTCATCTGGAGTGATTTTATTTTCTCAAGTCAATTTCTAATGTGTGGCGCAGTCAGTCAAAAGACTCCGGAATTTGGTATTTTCCTTCCTTCATTCAGAAGATTCACACAAATTTTCATTGAGATGAATGTCTCTCGATAGCTGCAGTGAACAAATGCCCTACTTTCAAAGGTATGACCAGGAATACGTGCCCTCTGTCTTGTTCTTTCATCAACACTTACATTCCACGTCATGTGTGTCAGAGTAATATCTTTATAATGCCAGCCTGAAGTCACTTTCATTATGCTTAAGTTAACAGATTTATTTTTCAATCATGCCTGGGAACTGAGACCAGTTGTTGCCGGCATTCTTTCAGTGTAATAATAGAAACTTTATTGAAAGGTGGGGCTTTTTAGAGCAATATGTACACTTGATTGACCACATTATATCTGGCAATATGAAAGTGAGTACAAATAGAAGGGGTGCTTTGAAGTGCTCTACCGCACAAAACACCAACCTAAGGAGTAAATAAACACAGGGTGAAAGCAGGGGAAGGGGAAGAGTCAGAGGATGGGAGTTCTTCATTTGTTTCAGAATTGGATAATCAATACCAAGCTGGGAATTTAGGCCTGATTCGCCTCAATCTGAAAGTTAATTACTATATATAGATAAAACATGTGTGTGGAAGGCACTTCAAGGCTGTGTAGAGAAGCACACCAATATTACTGAAAGATGCCCTTCTTCTGACATCAAATAATCGAAGGGAATGCCAAAAGAGCTCCCATCATCTATTTCAGGCAGAATATTTACGCTTCTGAGTCTTTCCCATCTCAGACTCCTGCTCTAGCAATTCTCAGTTGTCTGATATGAATATTCCAAATGAAAATGTGCCCATTTCGCCATGAGACATTTCTGTTGTCGTGGGACGGCTGCCTGCCTTTCCTCTCCCACTTCTGCCCTCTAATGCAGGAAAGACTGGAGTATGACTGCTGCCTTTTCTGTTGCAAACAGGAAAAAAAGAATGCTCCACGTACTTCCACTGTTGTCTTTGGAACAAATGCCTGCTGGATTTATCTGTGTTCTCATAGCATCAATAAATGGTTGCACCACACTCTAAGACCTAGTGGTATGGTCATTTGTTCATCAGGCATCTTAGGAGACCACTGCTGGTGTTCCTACTACCAGGTTCAAAATCTTCATGGGATGTAGCAAGTCATTAATGTCAGTTTCTAGATCACCGTCTCTCAAATGATTATGGCTCCTTCTCCCAATTTGACCAGACTTTATGCTACCGCTCTAGTTCAGATCAATACCCTGTTAAGCTCTAAATGAAGAGGAGAGAAGAACCTGCAGCAAGGCCTCCCTGCTGATGAGGACAATCAGGTGATGTGTTTGGCTTTGCGCAAGAAAACAGCAACAGATTTTGGCACGTATTAAGCAGGAACATTGACATATACTGGAAAATACACTTCTAGGCTGTTTTGTGTGTGTAAAATTATATTCACCTTGGCTCCAAATTCAACCAGATTTGCTAAATTCTGCACAGACTTGGCGACCAGCGTCAGCGTTCTTGCAGCAGTGGGGGAAGGAGAATCTGGCAGGAATACAAAGTAGAGAGTTACTGACCATTCCATTTAAAACTAACAGCAGTCACCATGAAAGTAAAGCTCTTATTTTTTCATGGAGTAAAACATTTTTAGTATAAGAGAACTGCATGTGGAAGATGTCACTTGGTGAAGGAAAGTTTACCTTGCTTTAGTAATGTCCACAAAAATATATGAACATCTGTAATAGTTGCATGGAGCAAGTACCCAAAATAAAGTGGTGTTCGTAAGAGTTAGATGAAATAAGAACCCTTTTCACAAAAATGAAACAGTTCTATTGAAAGGGGGATTATTCCTTGTTAGAATTAAAAAAAAAAAAAAATTTAACCTTTACAATTCAAAAAAACCCCAAGTTTACCTTTTTCCTTATTTGTGTATACCCACGTAACTGACAAGTTATACAAAATATGCTTTCCAGTTACTGGCATCACGAAAACAGTAAACACTACATGCAACCGTGGCTTGTATTTCCGTGAAACGACAGTTACTTGCTGTACTTAACATTACACTTAACACTTTACATTAACCACTTAATCAGTTAAAACTTCCTCTTTCAACAAGTGAACTACAATCCTGTAGTATCTTAGGAAATTATTTTTCCCTCCAGTTACGGTAAATGGCCTGGCTGAAAGCCACGTTTGATTAGTATATAAGCTCTTAAATTTTACAATTCCACATCAGAATGCTATATGCTCTTCATTGTCCACCTGCATCTTTTGTTCTTTCTTCCCCCCGCCCCTCCAAAATCCACTGAAAAAGTTCTCATCTTTCTTGTGTAGCTGGAGCTGTGCAGCTCATGTTGGTCGGTCACCGCATCTAGTGCTTGGTACAATAAACGCCTTTGAAGCAGCAATGCTGGAAAACATTACTAGCCTTAAACCTGGAACTTCACGTTAGGAGACGTGATCTAAAGAGTGAATTACTTTTGAAACAAAGGTTTTTTTTAAATCACAGTTGTTGAGGTGATAGGATTGCTGGTGATACTGAGTCGTAACTACACACCCAGTCTTCAGGATACCTTTTTCTCTGCTACGGGAGGAAGATACGTTGGAAGCTTTGCTCCAAAAGGACTGCCTCGTCCCTTTTTTGAGCAGCTCTAAAAGCCCTACATGGCCTCTCTAAGTTTACGTTAGCAGGAGTCAAGAATACTGTCTGGATATACCGGAACAGATGTAAATAAGCAAGACTGTACCACTGACAGACAAGCTTAAAAAGGATTACTCAAATTTATATGTAAATTTTCACATCTGCAGACACCATGCAACCCAGGTTAGGAGGTACCTAACTTGCAAATTACCTGAAGATAATAAAATCTTAAAGAAAGATCCCTGTGTACCAGGCCATGTTTCTCAAATGCTTTCTCCAAAGCACATATGGAAATGATTACTGGGTGAGAGTTCAACAACTGTGTTCAACACAGCCCTTCTCACTTAGTACAGCTTAAAGAGAGAAGATAGAAAACATGCTACATTGTCTTAAAAACTGTCTATGAATAAAGGAAAAAAAACCTTCTCTGAATCAGATTTCTGATTTCCTCGTGTTTCCAAATCTGCATTTTACTGGTAAAAAACAAGAAGCTGCTAGGGAAGGAAAGGGGAAGAGTAATGGCTAGTGCAAACTAAATGCCCTCTAGCTTGAGGTGATCTTTGCCAAGAAAAAAGGACAACCAAAAAACCAGAAAACAAAAAATGAAGTATAATATATGCAAACTTTTAAATAAGCAACTCACATTTCTGAATATTTTAACTTTTAGTAATAGAGTTTTCAGTAGTTTATCCGTTTCCTTTTTATCTCCCTGTTGTGGTTTTGTTAGTGAGGGGGGGCCTAAGGTGGTAGCTTCTGTAGATAACTGCTAGAAGTCGCTCCCCTTTGTTCAGTGGACTCGGCCGGGCCTAGGGTGGACCTGCTGCTGGCCAAGGCCGAGCCAATTGGTAGCAGAATGTTCCGTGATAACGCCTCTGCAATAACGTATTTAAGAAGGGGAAAACAGAAAAAAAAGAGGGAGAAGAGAAGATGTGAAGAAGCTGAGCGGGGGGCAGAGAGGGGGAGGCGTGAGCCTCGTGGGCCTTGCAGGCCTCACCCTCTGGCCTCCCGCCGGGCAGCCGACTGGGCCCAACTCGGCCCGGCCTGGCTGCAAGAAGTGGAGAGGAGATGAGAAGTGAATAAGATGTAAAAAGGATCCTGAGAGGCGTCTGCCAGCCTGTTGTGAGGAACGGCTGCAGACGCCAAGGTCAGTTCAGAAGGAGTGGGAGGAGTAATGTGGCTCCTGGCCAAGATTCCCCTGCAGCCTGTGGTGACGACCATGGTGGAGCGGGTTGTCCCCCTGCAGCCCATGGAGGCCCACGGAGGGGCAGAGATCCACCTGCAGCCCGTGAAGGACCCCACACTGGGGGAGGTGGATGCCTGAAGGCAGCTGTGGCCCGTGGAGGGCCTGCTGGGACAGCTGTTCTAGAGGGACTGCACCCCGTGGAAGAGATGACCCACGCCGGAGCAGTTCCACAAAGGACTGTGGCCCGTGGGAGGGACCCCACGCTGGAGCAGGGGAGGAATGCAAGGAGTTCTTCCCCCGACGATGATACAGCAGCGTAAAACAACGCGTGATGAACTGACTGTGACCCCCATTCCCTCTTCCCCCCTGTGCTGCTCGGGGGGGGGGTGGGGGGGGGGTGGGTAGAGATAATGTTAAGCTTGGGAAGAGGGAGGGGTGGAGGGAGGTTATCTTGTTCTCTGTCTCATTATCCTGCTGTTTGTAGTAATAAATGAATAGTTTTCCCCAAGTCGAGTCTGTTTTGCCCGTGACGGTAACTTTAAGGATTTCTCCCTGTCCTTATCTCAAACCTCGAGCCGTTTTTCCTTATATTTTCTCTCCCTGTTCTCTCGGAGGGTGGGGGGAGTGAGAGAGAGACTGCGTAGTCTGGTCCCGACAGGGGCTGAACTACGACACTCCCACAGAAGTTAAGTTAAAAATGCCCATTTTGAAGCTTCACAACCAGAAAGCCCCAAAAGCCAGCAGTGTGTCAGATGTGGTCCCTTACGTGCGCCACCATCCCAGTCACCCCTACGAGCTGTGTGGGAGAATGCTGTCTGATACCGGCCAGCCCTCTGCTACAGGCCAGAACAGCAGTTCTGCAGTCCTGGTCTTGCAAGCAGAAATGTTCCCTGTTGCTTTTTTAGCAATTGTAGGTAAGACTACAGGGTGAGAACACTGATGTACATGGGAATCACATGAACTCTCCTATATATGGCCTTTAAGCCAATTAAGATGACCATCTCAAGTCTTAACATCCCACCATTTCTAAATGCCATTCCTTGATCTCCTTCAGCTTTAAGTTTCTGTATTTGAGATTGACTGTACTTAATGAGTCAAATTAAAGACCTCTCCAATGTCTGGCAGCTATCTAAGCAGAACTTTTGAAGAAATTATTCAAGCATTAATTTTCTAGGTGCACAAATGTATTCCAAGTTCCACAGCCTGATTTTCAACTTTCTAAGACTTGATATAAGGAAAGAAATTTTTTACCCTGAAGCTGGTGGAACTCTGGCCCAGGTTGCCCAGAGAGGTGGTGGATGCCCCATCCCTGGAAACATTCCAGGCCAGGTTGGACGGGGCTCTGAGCAACCTGATCTGGTTGGAGATGTCCCTGCTCCTTGCAGGGGGGTTGCTCTGGATGGGCTTTAAAGGTCCCTTCCAACCCAAACCATTCTGTGATTCAATAGATCGTGCTCATTTAAGAGATACCATTGAATTTCAGCCATTAACTTTGGCACTGCGTTGTATGCAAAGTGACATCTGAAGATCACACACATTTTTCACACTGCTAGAATGTATTCCATATTGATAGACTTTACCTCAAAATTGTATTATTAAATACTGCAATGTACGTTTTTTCTGAACTTTAAAATTACATTGGGAATAATCACAATTTTTTTTTTTTTTTTAAGGGCAAAAATAATTTATTGGCTGCTTCATGGAGAAGTCAGTCAAGTGACATGGATAACATGACTTTGGACACAGCATTCAAAGAACCTTTGTATTTTTCTACATTAGACACTACAGTAATTTCATGCCTACTGCTGTACAAAGAATGAATTCAATCTGAAGCATATACTCACCTGAGATGATATTAAACATCCTTGGGTTCAGGATAGCAGGACAAATCAGTCGTAGAAAAACAAAGCCACTGAAATGGGAAGAAAATTGTATTTTGTTCAATAAAATTAGAGAACTGATGTAAAATTGTGTGGTCTTCAAGGATTCAAGTTAGCATGGAATCTTTGAGACAGACACCAACCAAGCAGCCTGCGCTCCGTGAACAGGTTAACATTAAGAATATCATGCTATGACTTCAGCGATGATAAAAGCTGAAAGAACAGGCATATTGTTTTCCCAACTAAGGTGAACTGTTTAAACCATGTGGGAAGAGCTTCATTGTAAAGTCATACTGAAGACATGCTCAGACCACGCCGGCTTAAAAAAGGAGGAGCCCCTGGTCTCTGACCTCCCAAAGGTTTTTCTCTGACTGCTACTGCAAGGCATCTGTCCTGCAACCACCCGTTCCCCCAAGACAACATAAGGAGGAGGGCAGAAGAGGAACCTCTCTTTTGGCAGCAACACAGCCCTAGGTCAGCTTAAGCTGATCCACATCCTGATGACAGTGCGCTATATTAGAAGGATAATATGGGATTTGCTACTTTTCTCCTGAAAGTAATTGCTGCCATCTAGGAAGCTGGGAAAAAAAAGCACTCTTTTTTGACTGCAGAACTAGGAACACATTCAACAGAAACCCAGAATAGCGTTCAGTAGCATGAGAAACAGTAGAAGTAAAAACTATCCACCTCAGGTTAACCTCAATTCCAGCTAATTACTGCACAGCAAAGTGACGTATAGACAAATTAAAGCAATCTAAATCATCTCTAATTTTGGTTTGAGTGCTCGGACACTGCCAGCAGACCAATTTTCACAACAGCCATAAGAAAGCCTGACCACTTATTAGAGGGAAGGGGACCTTACACTACCTTCCCTGTTTGTAAGTACACAGTGATGGTGATGTCCATATTGACTGAAAATGACACACAGCAGTGAGGTTAATGCACCTTCCATATGCCCAAGATACCTAATATGCTGTTTATAGTACATAAATGTATATAAACATAGTGTTGATTCAAAGCCATTAGAACCAGCAGCCCAACACTAGCGATGAGGAGGCTACAGAAAACTACATGTCCCAGTGCAGACCGCACCTCGGTGAAATCTAACAACAGTCCAGTTGTCTTTATGAGAATCCCTTACCATGTTGGGTCTGCATTTTAAATGGCATGGATCTTAAACCATGTAAGATTTCTGCAGCAATTAGTGCACACTATGTAAGAGTCCTTGGGGAAGGCACAGTCCTCCCAGGGGCCATATGACAGGAACATGAGGTCACTACAGGTATCACAAAGGTTAACTATTGCTTTGAGAGAAGTTTTTCTTTCCCAGCATGAAAAGGGAAATTGTTATTTTAGTTAGTTTGTAAAACTTGACAAAATACAAGTAAATTTGAAGTTCAAACTATTAAGTAAAGCTATGCTGACCTTTAAACTACATCATCTTATTTTGGCAAGGCTGTAAGAACATGATTAAGACTCTAGCAGGTTCATAATCCTTAACTGGGATATCACGCCTTAGCGTCATAAATATCTTCAGTACTGCTGTAACCTGCGTAAGTACTCTACACGTTTGTCACTGAAAGAAACACAGATAAGCACACTGAAGTACGTCTTTAACAACACCTGAAAAGATTATTTGCAGAATAAAGTAACAAGTAACCTACCTAACAACTCTGGTTCTCATGGTGGTATTAGCTGGCCACTTGTTTTGAACAGACTTCTGTAGGCACCCATAAATATACCTCAATGTCCTGCAAAAATAACAGCTTATTACTTATTCCATTAAACTTACAGAAGCAAAAAAGCTGCTCAGACCAACCTCCTACTTGATGCAGAACTATTAGAAATTCTACATTTATAATTTAGACATAAGCTGTATATTAACTTTCACTAAGAGTAATTCATAAATTTATAAACAGCGTATAAATTTATATTAAAAATAAATTTATAAATGGCAAGAAAAAACCTTCATATACAATTCTATAGGCAATTCAGTGATTATTCATCAGATGTGCATTGAATGTTTTGTAACTGTTTCCTGTTTCTGAAGTAGTATTTCCTTTTAAAAAAGACAATTTTGATGGTGTGATTTTTTTTTTATAATTTTTCTGCGTGCATACAGCAACCCTACAGACATTAGTCTTATGACTGATTAGCAGAAGGTGAACCAGTAAGATCATCATCCTAAGCTGCAGTGTAATTCAAACCAGGAATTTTCAAATACAAATCTGAACAGAAAAGCGCAAACTTACGGAGGCAGTATCTCTGCAGCCATGAATATTTTCTCCACCAATTCTGAAAGTATACTGAGTAGATGTGCCAAATTAGTGTTTACATCTTCATTTTTTTCTAACTTTGAGGGATTTAACTAAAACAAAAAAGATAAAAAACATTATGTTTCTTCTTACTGGAAATACATACATAGTTTCATAATATTACACCCTGAATACTACTTCAAGGTAAAGTAGTATTCAGGGTGAAGCAGTAAATTCTGCTGCTGTACAAGTCTCTTACAGAACTCACAAGTCTGTTTCAATGGCTAGTCAGGAAATGTGAAGAAGCAATGGTTTTAAGTTCTAATGCACTAGGCTTTTAACAGCTCAAATATTCACCACTGCCCATCTGCATGACCTTTTTGTGTCTCTCAATCCAAATTTCTGAGGACTCCTATCCTTTCCACAATTAACTTAGCGAAACACAGAAGTTAGAAGGGTCATTTTAAATACAGTTTCAGGATCCATAACAATAATTTAGTATCAGGAAGTTTTAAATTAAAACTAAACTTCACACTGACTTCTATGATATCTTGAGTTTACTAGAAGTTACTTAGGTTAGGACATTCAGTAACTGCTACAGAACAGCCTACAATTGCTAAAGAATAAATAGATAATTTAAAGAAATTGTAATTAAAAAACACAAAAAGTTCTACTCTGAATACCGTTCAAAGCCAAAATCTAAGGGAAAAAAAAATAATCTCTCTTTAATGAATTCAGTTCCTGTATTTCTTATGTAAATGAATTTTAGTTCAGAGAGGTTAATAAATGCCTGTGAAACTAATATTTAAAGAAAACATAAAACATAACAACCAGTAGATAACTCTGTTAACAAACCGAAATATTTAAAAACATAGTTCAAGGTATCACCTCACAGGACTGCTTGCTCTCCATTATCTTTAATATAGAGTCTTTCAGTGCATGATGAACAAAACTTGTTGCTGTGGCTTTCATATACTGCTCCATAAGTGTACTTGCTAACGTGGTGGCACGAAACAAGGTAGTAGCTTCATCTGAAAAAAAAAAAAAAAAGACAGGAAAGTGAAAAGCTGACAAAAGGAGACAAAAAAAACCAGATGAAAAATGTGCTGTGTTTACGCTTTGATAGATATTGTACGTAAACGAGGAGAAAAAAAAGGAAGGTATCAGAGCCCTTCCCTCCCCACCTGCCCAGAGTTCCAGTAAACTTCAGTGTAATTTAGTGCAGTACCTTCCATGCTTATCTCCCTGTCATTTAGTGTTCGTAACAACAAGGACTCAAGCTTTTCATGAAGAAAAATCTTCAATAAAATGCCAGCCAACAGTGTTCTATCCTGTCCACAAACATGTGATAAGGCATAGACTACATGAAGTTCCTTCTGGAGTAAAAGCTGAAAGAAAAACAGAATTTTAAAATATTCAGAAGCTTCTCCTAACATCTAACAGCTCTGGAAAAACTGGTATCATACATCTGTAGTGATACATAGATGCGACGATAAACATTATTTAATTATGTCAACCAGTGTCACTGAATAACCTGTCTCAAACAACCAACAAAATGAGTTTTGACAATAAACCAAGGGAAGTTAAACAACTTCTATGATTCTATGATTCTATAACTTCATACCTCTTTAAACTCACTGTATTCCTCTTCTGGCATGATCTTCTCCATAGAATACCGTGCTCGAACACGCAAAGATCCTGGCTCAATACCCTTTAATGGTACATGGGAACTGAGTTGAAACCACTCATCTGTTGCATGTCCTTTTTGTAATCGGCTTAATTGGCAACGCATAAACACTTAAGGAGAAAAAGCATTGTTCAAGTTATCTCCAGCAAAACAGTACTGAACAAAAAACCAGTTTATTTCAAGCACATAATCTTGTTTCAAGCAAAAGAGTGTAAGAGTAATCAAGACTTTTTTGCCATCAATATATTGACAGATTCTCTTTCAGTGGTTTAACAGACTCCTATAAACTGAAGAAGAAATACAAAGCATTCTTTAAAGAATGTATACATATAGATTGAAAAATACCACATAGATATTGAGAGTTTTCTTTGTAACACCCAAGTAGTGAGTAAGAAAAGTGCTATCCTGCAAATCCAAGTAGCAGTCAGAAACTAAAAACAGATAAAGTGTTCAGAAATCACTGTCCTCTTTCCAGCCTTGGGCTGATACCACCATCAAGTGCTCCTTGACCACTTTGTTACTTCTGTTTAATATTATAATGTTGCTATGGCTTTCCCAAACACTGTCATATGTATTTATGTTATTCTAACTCCCAGGTTAAGGCTGTAACATTATGTAAAAAGTGTTCCCAAGCATCTTGCTGCCTACATAATGATGAAACTCAAGAATGGCCATATTATTAATTTACCCTTCAGTGGTTGTCAGTACTTCAAAACTGCCAAGCAACGACCTGGACTGCAGCTGAAGTCTGGCCCAGCAGCTGGCTAGCAAGCTGCACCAGTGGGAGCACGTGCTCATCTCGAGCAGGCACACGCGCTTCTGCGCGGAGTTATTTTGCACAGAAAGGGCCCAAGCACTTGCAGAGGCAACTCTG
This sequence comes from Chlamydotis macqueenii, assembly GCF_036417535.1. Lineage (NCBI taxonomy): Eukaryota > Metazoa > Chordata > Aves > Otidiformes > Otididae > Chlamydotis > Chlamydotis macqueenii. Next base: position 78,194,061 of record NC_141593.1, on the reverse strand, counting down.
TGCCTTGTGAAACACCCACCATGCTCAAAGAGGGGTCCACAGTTTAAGTTCCACATTCAGCCTGTCAGTCTGGATCTTTCAAGCAAATACCCTCTCTTTCCATGCCTCCCAATGAGATCTGCTTTTAAGTTCCTCCCATTTAAAAAAAAAAAAAAAAAAAACCAAGAAAACTAAAAACAAAACACAAAAGTTTTTTTTTTTTTCCCCCCACATTTCTGCAAAGCCCATACACCACACTGCCTCGCATCAAGAGTTCCAGTAGACTTCCCATTGCCCCTGTGTTGCAATTCATGGCAGGATTTCATTTGACACTGGAACAGAAAAACATTTCTAACGCTTACTTCAGGACACTCCTGTTGCCTACTTTGTATTCTCTGAGGCTGATAAACTGGTACAAGCTAATGCATTCAAATAAGTCAAGTGGTGTGAAAAACAATTCATCATCACCAGCTACTTTTCATCGCTGTGGATGGGACTACATCTTTAGACCAGATAATAAATTGACTTTCCTATAATATTTCTCCTCAACATCAAGACTCCTATACCTGCAACTAAGCAATGTGTTTTTCTTCCTTTTTTGCTTGCGCAGGTAAGGCACATATATCTTGCACAGAGGAATGGTGAATAAACTGATGATTTAATTTTTCCCCGTGGTTATAGCAGCACTTCATAGTTATAATATAAATATATAATTTTGCTTTGATTTAAAAAAAGGTCAGAACAGAAATATCTGTACAAGGACTGCAGAACACTTGCTATTGTAATTTATATTCAATAACTTTAAAGGAACAAGACTTTTTCCCATTTAACAGCTGACATTGAATTAGTAGGCTACCTTCAGTGAGAGGATGTTATTAGTTGAAAAATTCAGGATATTTACACTTTGCAAAATAGCACATTTTCAAAGAGAAACAAATATACAGCAAATCATCAAAGCAAATAATAGTTAATCTCTTCTCGCCAGACACAGTTAAGAATTCTCTTGAAAACATTTTTGATCCAAGAAGAATCAACAGTATTTTACAAGATGAACACTAGTAAAAAAAAAAAAAAAAAAAAAAAAAAAAAAAAAAAAAAAAAGACTGAGGTTTCTTACTGGCTTATTTGCTAATGAAACTTTGGGCATAATATTTAGTAACAAGATTGCATTTTGACTATTAGTAATTATAAGCCGGGAATCAAAGTGAAAAGTGGTTCAAACTTAGGTTTGTTCCAGTCCTCAGACTGGAGACAAACCTGAATTTACTATCAAGTTTGTCTCACCCTGCCAGAACAAAATGGAACCATCAAAAAAAAAAAAAACTAACAACCAAACCCTAAACAAATTCTAATTCCTGATTCAGAATTAAAGTCATTTGGAATCTGGAGAACAAGGAAATTGCTCAATAGACAGACATACCAAATCTTGCCTTTTGCAGACACAAGTCACTGCCACATTAGCACAGCCCACCCCGCAAGCTGGCGAGGAGCTGCTCAGGACTGGAAGTTTTTGTACTCGCCTACTTCTTCAGAGGTGGTGCCGCTCTCGTCCTTTTGTTCTCTCATGGTGGCAGACACTACACTGTCCCTCCCACTAATAAGCGTCTGATGGGCTCCACAGCCTGAGTTTCTCCCTCCTGCCCAAAGCCCATGCATGTCTACATGAACGTGCATTGCGCTAGACAAGTTTAGTGCTATTTCCTGGAAAACACGAGGGAGGGAACAAAGTCCTGAGCCTGCCACAGGAGGCTTCACAGTGCCACTGAACTGGCAAATGTGCACCAAAGACTTTTTTTCCAGCCATCAGTTTCAAAAATGATGCTTTGGCACTACCGCAAATAACTGTGCCTAAAACGAAAGACATGGGGTAAAACTATGCTCTGTGGACTTGCCTGCATGAGATGACCGCCTCCATTATAGAAATGTTACTTTTTCAGTGTGAGCTGATTTGAAATTAACCAATTATCATGGTGCAAAAACAAAGTAGAACTTCCGCTCCAGTTCAACACTGTGTGGTACTATCCTGAGAGATTTACTAATTCAACTGTCTAATCACACCTGAGCACCTCAGTTTGCAATAGCAGCAGGTGAAGTCTACTAACACATTATATGGCTTTATTTTTTTCAAGCCATATTATATATTTTTATTTGAATAAATCCTTGTGCAATTTACAGCTAGAGAAACACAGAAAAATGTGAATTACTACTAAACTGCTTCATATAATTCCTGACTATTTGAAATACTTTTAAAAAGCAAAAATATTAAAATAATTCCAGTAATAGGCAAACTTCAAAGTCAAAGAGTTGAAAACTCAGAAAATACATTACTGAAAAAATAGCCTTCGTGCTTGTACCATTTTGGTATTTAACTTCCGTGTGTTATGATGAAAGAAACAAAGCAGTGAGACCAATAACAGAGTTTTGGGCCTCCAGTCTGCATTACAGGGTGGGAAAAGCAAGCAGAAAAGCTGATTTAACCCAAGTAACTGGGAAGATGAATAGTACCAGCTTCACATGACTCCCACTTCATAGTGGTCCACGTTTAACAGATGTGGCTGAGAAGGAGAATGTTCAGGAGAATTCTATTGCTTTTGAGTTCAAGGGTTATTCAGGCAACGCAGAGCATAGGTATGTTAGATAAGGTCTGGTTTAGGTCATTTTTTTCCCCCAGCACTTCAAATATATAAGAGGGCTGGGGATGTAAGCAGAGATACGCATTCATTCAAACTGACTTAGTCTAATTCTTATCCCAAAATGAAAGGACTGTTGAGCTATGCTGTAAGAGTGTTCTTAACTGCAACCAAGAACAGCCAATCCTGCTCCTGACCTAGACGAGGAAACCACCTATTACCTCCCACCGGCTGGATGCATCCAAAGCCAACACAACCACCTTAATTTGGACAGAGAGGAGGAAACTACAAAACATTTTTAAAGAAGTTACTGAAGTATCCCATTCAAGAGTCAGCCTTTTAAAGATTCTTTTACTAATCAGAGCCTTGGCGTAGATAGATAATGAGTTTTCTAGCTCAAATGAATAAAAGAACAGTGCAAGAACATGGTCACAACTGCAATTAGAGTGCTTTTGTCTGAAAGGGGGAATTGATCTTTTTTTTTCCTGCTGCTATGCAGAAGTTTTCTAATCAGAAGAATAAGAGGTTTGAAATGGAGTTAGATTCTGCAAGAGCATTCAAAACGAGTGTAATTCTTGTACTTTGGTCAAGGTTTCCCTACGAATCTCAAAAAAAAAAAAAGGAAAATCAATACATTAGCACTGAGGCATATGTAACAGGCCAGTAACACAGTATGTGCAAACTGAAAGCAAGTGCAATAGATTAGAAATAGTTTGACAGGCTTTGGAACAGACAGCTCTCAATGCATTGGAAAAGAAAAAAATATTGGAACAGATTTGAAGGGGGCGAGAAGGGTATTCAGCCCTGCAGGCAGCAAAGAGGAGGCAGGGGGCTGAAGTTGCTCCAGAATAAGTATGGTGGGAAACAAGATACCTTGAACAAGAGAAAAAAAAACAAAAAAAAAAACCAAACAAAAAAAACAAACCTAAAACACACCATGGGGGAAGAGAACGAAACCAATTAAAAAAAAAACAAAACTTTTTTTTCTACCTAAGATCTTCAAACCCTTTCTTTTCTAGAAAGCTGATAGATCTTACCAGCTTGTTGGAATAGAATTTGCTGCAACAGAAACAAAATCACAACTGAAGAAGCAGCTGTCTGCGTAACATGAGGGAAATAAATTCTTGGGAACTTCTGTAAAAGGCAGAACAAAATATGCATCCTTTCTCATTCAAAGTGATACAGAGGTAATTTCAGTTTGAAGCCAAGAGTGGTACAAGGAAGGTAGACAGATGGGGTAAAATGGAAAGAAAACAAGGCAAATTCTGTTCAGAGACCACCAAGCTATATTAAAAAAAAAAGAAAAAGAAAAAGAAAAAATAAATGAAAGTACTACACCTTTCCTGCCTTTCACTTTCTCAATGGAAGCAACAAAAAAAACCTCAGAAGGAATTCCATGCAATCAGACTTAAAACCCTGTGGAACTTTGCATTATATGGAATAATCTAAAACTGACAGCTTCTCTTTCCTCTTGTTTTATTGCTAAGTACAATAATTGTATAACACAATGGCTACTCTAGAGCAGACCTAGGAAAGCTGTCGGATACACAGGACTGGATTATTGTGTATTTTTTTTTTTTACTAAAAACCATACAAGTTCTCACTGTAAAAACATTAATGGAAAGCCAGTACTAGACATCCAAAGCATAAAAACACAGAGCATAAGAATATGCTTAATTCTCTTGTGACGATGTTTGACAAGAGTAATAAAAACCACACAACCATTGCTGCAATATATGGATCTTTCACAGAAAAATACTTACATATATCTGGATCTTTACTTTTCTTTGTTTTGTTACTAAGACTTATCTCAAATCTATTAATATCAGATGAAAGATCACTAGGAGAAAAGACAGAAAGCCTCAATTAATACTACACTTGGCTGGCATTTAAGCTTATTCTAAACTCATTTAAATTGTGAGTTCTCATTATTAAAGACACTTGTATTAACAAAGATATTTAGGTGCCTACAGAGAATTTTGCCCATGCAGAATTTGGCTGAAAGGTTTCTGCTGTATAAACACATATACAGTATTTTTGAAAAGTACATGCAAAACAGTATACAGTATTAAGAATTTTAAGTGCAATGCAATTTACAAGTGAAACTCAGTAATTCAAGAAGATTAAGACTTACTCAAAGACAAATTCTTCTGACCACACAGGGTTCTGCCCTTCCCTGATATGTGTTTTTGCTACCTGGACACTGTTCAGGTAGATGTTACAATACGGATTAGTAAAATGCTTTACTGGAAGTGTATGAGCTTCTTCTACATGCAGAATAAGACTGCTGACCTAAAATAAATAAATAAAAATACACAAAATTTATTTTTTTGTGCTACAACAGAAATATCAAACATGTGAATGAAATTTTTTTTCTCCTTTGTGCAGAGGCTTACTGTTACTGTATGAATACTGAATACAAACTAAAATTTCCTACCAAGAAGAGCGAGGAAGAGAAGTAACGGAATAATATTTTAAGAGGCACCAGTACCAAAATAAGCATAACTCAATCAGTGAAAACAAATCTCCAGCCCCATGTTTTTAAGGAATCTTGCCTTCTTCTTACAAAATTATCTTTGAGACATTCGGATTTGCAAATACTAACTTTTCTATGCACAGATAATTTTACTGAAATCAGAGACTGGCACCTTGAATAAAAGCCATGGATGATTCCAAACACAATGGCTTTTTTGGTGCTTTCCTAACAGATTATAATTCCCTTATGCAACATGCTACCCTCTATTCCTTTATATGGATAAGAATCTTCTTCACTTTTTGAAGTAAAAAATTATTTCAGATTGTCAGTCTTTTTGCTTTGTGTTTGCAGCTTGAAGCCCCCAATTTCACCTGCCACTTTATCTGTGAATTTACCCAATTAATTAATTTATTCAGAAGTATCCAAACATCTTTAATGTTAACTACAGAGCAGTTGTGCATTCTGTTTTATTCCTTTCTCCACTGTCAAAACAACTACATTCAATATTCCCAACATTCAAAAATAACTGGGGATTCTTGAAGTATTTTCTGTTATTCTCCAAAGATTTAGCCATTTATGACTATCTGTCCTCTACCTCTGAGGAAATTCTGGCAAACACAGCACTTTTAAGAGGCCAAGAAAAATTAAGCCACAAGCACGGCTCAGCCTGTATTTGTTACTGAAAATGAGTCACATTAGTTAAAAAAATATTTTGTTTACATGTCATGTAAGTCTGTCAAATTTTTAAAGCTTCTTACAAAGCAGTAAATTTTAAAAGTTAAGATGATACAAACCCTGACTTTTTATGCTTTTACTCAAATGTGGTCAGAAATTAGTACTAGCAAAGCATGTGCAGATTGCCTAAAGCCATTCAGGGTTTTATGTATACATCATAACAAAGTGTAGGTCATCCTGGTTGGTTTCACAGGGGTACTGCCTAACTCCAAAAAGGAAAGTACATGCAGGATTTACTACTGTTGAAAGTAAAATTCTGAGATTTATCAGTATCATTTTGCAATGAGGAGACAAAACACTCCTCCACATGCACCACCAACCCCATATCAGCTTCACCTGACGTAGACGTTTATTTGATGTTCCTGGACTGGTTTTTCTTAAACTGCAAAACATCTGCAGAGCTTTCATCCAGTCCTAAGAGAGAAGGACGCAGAATAGTATAATAAAAAAGTCAGACACAGCTTCTTGCAGTGGAACAGACATATCTAAAAAGAAGTTCTCTTTTGCTTGGCAAAACCTCAGTTTTCTGTAATTCCCAAGTATGGAAATTTGAATATTGAAGCAAAAGCCTTATCTTTACTGAGCAAAACCTAATAAAGGACTTGCAAATGTGAACCACTTTCTCTTTTAGAAATATAAAGCATTACTAATGGATATACAGCGTGACCTTTACCAATTTTCCAGTCTAGTAATATTACATGAAATTACAAGTGGTATGTAAAATGAAGCAAAACTTGTTTGCTTCTGAGAAAAATTACAAGCCAGCAAGCCAAACTGTTCTGATTATCCTCTCCAGTACTTCTGTACGGTAGTCATAATACTACTTCAAACAAAAACTAAAACAGCATTAACACAGAAACATGTCTCCAACATTCCCCTCTTTGCTCACAACTGCATAGAGCAGAGTGGATGGATGGATGGATTCCATTTTGATCAAGGAAACAGACATGTCGTCTAACACCAACAACACACAGTGTGCCGCAGTAAGCACTCTAGCGCGCAAGGCTACGTTTTACATTCACCTTTGTTTTGTACAAACCACAAAGACAGCATGCAGTCCACAGGATGGCACTGCTTTGACATTTATTTACTACATTATAATAGAAGCTTAATAGAAAAATAAAACTATTCTTCTATGCAACGTTACAAAGTAAAGAAAGTTGAACATTCTCAAAATAGAAACTTTCCTGGGCCAAAGCAATATTATAAAAAAAACCTTGTATTCTGTACAAACGCAGTGAACAGTCTGCTAAGCAGATCAAAACCAAAAGCAGATTATACCAAATGTTCAGAGAGTAAGACAGGATATTCTGTCTTCCATACATTCTTAATTCTTTTAATTTCTAGAACACAACAGACATTACAGATGTCACAAAAACGAATGTGGAAATTAATATACATATTCTTGTTTACTATATAGCATGCTGCTGCCTCTCAGAGACAGTACAGAATTTTGTGACAAATGCCACTACATCATTCAAGTATTATCTCAGTGACTTTCATAAATTTGTATGAATTTAACTGGAAAATTTGTGCTTTCCTTTATCCACAGTACAAGAATACTAAATTTATACAGCCTTCATGCTCTGCTAAATAGTAATCTATTACAAATGCTTTAATTCTATTCAAATAAAATCAAGTGCAAAGCTTAACTTCTGATGCAACAGGTGTTATTTCAGAGCTGTGTACCTTCAGAGCTGTAAACTTAATAAAAAAGGACACTGTCTCATCTTAGATATGCTCTCCTGCTGGTGAGTGAATTTCAGAGAATTAGGTTCCTATCCTTCAACTCTTATCAGCAAACGTAACTGCTGAAGAGCTAGCAACTAAAGGACACCAACTGAAAACAGAAAACCTTAGTTTTTGTGCAGCATCTAGGCCCAAGACTATGAAAAACGACCAATTTATGGACAGGACAAGTAACTGCAAAATGCAGCTATTCAGTATACTTTGGTCATTGGGAACACATACACGCATTGGCATTTTAGCTTATATCAGGAAACCACCTTTGAAGGAAAACTAGCACTCACCATGTTCTGGTTTATCACATGGAAAAGTCCTGGAGAGTAAATTATTGTTTTGAATTGAACTATGTCAAAAAAAAAAAAAAAAAAAAAAAAAAGGAAGAGTTCTCCAGAAACGTGAAATGGAAAATAATGGAAGCTCAGTCCGTGACACCTGACAGGAACTTGTCCAAAGTAAGACCCCCAAGTGCAGGTAACGTAGGTACTGTATTCTGAGCACCAGCCGCTCCCCCTTACAGATCCACTACCACTCCATTATAACATCTGCTCATAGAGACACAGCCACTCTTTGTGATACACTTGCTTCCTGTTTCAGAAGAGCAGTATCATTAAACACTACAAGTCAAAAAGTTACTTCTTAAATTATATTTACCAACAAAAACTCTCACCTGTGCTTGTTCTGGAGTTTCGCCTGCAAAGTAAAAGATGTAATGCTCTTCACTAAAGTGCTGAACTACTATCTGAAAACAGTTTGGCCTTAAAAATAAACAAAACAAAAAATGTCAGTTTTATTACTCTTTGTAATATTAACAGACACCTTCACTTGTCGATCTGTGCCAAAATAAAGTTTCCACTGAACTAACACATTTCTGCTGTTTGTCTGTAAGGAGCATTGAACATTCCATCAATTTTTGTTTGTAAACATGTGGCATCACCACACATGGAAAGAAGAATTCCAACTAGAAAATTTCTCAGGTCCTTCAAAACTGCATTTTGGTTTCAATGTACGATGTAATTTTAAGAAAACCACACTTCAGTACAGCCGGTTTGTGTCAGAATATTAAGAAACATCAAGAATGGTTTGTACTGATAGGCATGTATGCTGACTTACAGTCAAGACAAAAAATAGCCATCTGGTGTTCCTAGAGACTTTAAAAGCAGGAGAGGTTCAGCATTAGTTCCCAACCAATTTAGCTCTCCCAAAACCAGTGTTACATGAAGGGTCCTACTTCATTTGCAACAGAGCTTCAGTCTTCAGTTCCGCCATCCATATCAGTGCCTAGAGAAATGCTGACACGGCACTCTATGGCCATGCCACGGAAGGGTGAGGCAGAGCAGCAAGTAGCCAGGTTTGAGGCTAATTAAATAACTGTCACCAAAGAAACATGCAGAGCCACAGACTCCATTGTACTTCTGAGACAAGTCTTTACTAGCTACTTAAAATGCAAGAGGAACTTTGTCTCAGCTACGCTTCCTCACTAGCAGCTTCCTAGGCTGGGGCAACCATGCATCTCCTCCTACCCATGTAGGACTTATTGTCCAACTACTTTTTAACTCACAGCAAAGCGCTTCTTAAAAGCTGTTTAAAAGACAGTTGCTGCTCACCAAAACGTTCCTTACTTACAATATACACCAAAGCATCCTGCTTAATTCCCAACTTAAATAAGGAACATTCAGTAGTTTTTTATACTGTTCTGGTACTGTTTATCTATACTCCTCATTCCATTAGTTTAATGACATTTTTTCAAAATTATTTAAAAGATTAAAAAACCCAGATCAAGCAAAAGTGCCAGTCTTTGCAGCTGCAGAAATGCCACTAAGTTTTTTTCACAGAAAAACTTAGAAGTTGACTATATATGACTATGTATAATTTTTAATAAATACTAAGATCCATGGGATAACCAGAATTTCTAACCAACACCTGTAGGAGTAAGTGTAGTTATTTCTTCTATATGATATTATAATACAGGACAGTGGATGTTTTTTTTGTAACTACCAGTGAACAAATATGTAAACTCCTTCTTGTTAATTATCAATGATATCCAAAAGATTTTTGATTTTCAGCTTCTTTGCTGATAATCACATTCTTTGCAGATGGCATATTTTGAATTACAGTAAGTAAGGTTTGATGTGAAAATTATCTCTGAACATAGTAATTGTGCAAAAACAATTTCTAAGGATATTGACTTACATGAACTAGTTTACTACTAAGTTGGTCTAATCCAACAAAAGTACTTTTTCTTAAATAGAAAAGCACTTAGACTCCCTCTAACCAAGTTAGCTTTCAAATAGCTATCAAAAGAATGTAGTTCTTCTGGAATTGACAAAACTCTTGTCTTGTCAATTCTTGGTTCAAAAGGACTAAAAAATCTCAGTTCATAATCTCTAATGTCTCTAATATGAAACATGGAACAATTAATCCACGCAATCTTAAAAAATGTCAATGCGAAGCAGCTTGAATCATCAGCACATCTTAATTCACAATAAAACTTTTAACACTAAATTCTGAAATTTCTAACTAGAAGTTGTTTACATACAGTTGCTAGCAGTCAAGTTACTGTTCATCAGCTACACCTGTCCACACATGCTCTTGCAATCCACACCAACTACAGACTCTTGGTATGAATCAAGAGCCACAATGAAAGCGAGGGCTACTTGTTCACTCGCTACTCTTGTACGTGCCTCAAACCAGCAGTCAACAACTCCTCGGCTCCACATAGGGAATTAAAAGCCAGTGTCCTACCTGCCAAACAAACTGTCATGTACTCCGTAGACGGAACACACGCTAAGGTCTATTAGTCCTTTGGGTTTTGTGGCTCGTTTTTCACTTTCAAAATAAATAAGCTGGGCATCATTCCCCTCTAATATAAAGTACAAGTTTTTCCATCTCTTTCCTTTACCTGTAGAAAAGGCAAGCAAAATGTTATTATACTGTTTAAAAGAAAGTGTAAATTCTGTAAATGAAGAAAGCAGAAGAAGGCAGTAAATTGTAGTCAAACTGCAAACTGAATAACAATATACAAGTAAACACACTTAAGTTATAGTATCAGTATACATACCCCATTTTATGCAACGTGTGGCTAAAACTAGACCCTCTTCACAGATGCAGGTAGAGTTGCAAAAAGTTCTTTAAACATTTTCACTGATTTCAACATTTAAACAAATGCATATGCGCTACCTGGACAGCGAGTTCCTGCTACTGTTAAGACTCTGTATCTACACAGTTTCCAAATAATGATACTGTGGATCCAATTTATTTCAGTTTTAATTAAGAAATAGACACTTGATGTGAGAAAGTTACTCCTAAACTCTGACCAGTGCTTAACAGATTGCATTACAGTATCTTAGAGAACAGAAACTGGGATATGTTATAGGCAAACTTAAACCAGAACCACGTCCCAAACACAATCGTGTCTAAGAATTTTTCTGGTTCCACTTCTTTCAGAGGAAACATTCTCTGAACTACAATGGATTAGAAACTTTTTGCACCTAGCTAATGTGTAAGTCACAGTACCATTCAGAAAAAATTTTCAGCCTTGATTTTATACGTTGATCATCATAAATCCACCAAGGGCTTCAATAAACGAGTATTAGTGCTGTTTTGAAAAGACAAATCCAACATGCAGTTACCCAACACTCCGTCTCCTCAATGGAAGAGTGACTTTATTTAATTTGTTCCATATGCAGCTACGTGCCTGTCTCTACACCTACTCGTACTTCCACTTGCACGTGTAAAGTATCTCATTATCTCTTTCAGCTATAGGTTTTCAATTCATTCTTATTTGATTCCTCACTCTACAACATCCCTCTACACCTTCTCTCAGAATTAGCTTTCTCAATAGAAGAAGTACTTTCCCTGTTCCATTCTGAGGGTGTACAGCTTGGAGTGGCTTGGGTTTTTTAATATCTCTTTTATATTTAGCTGTGTTTAAGATCATACTTCCTTTCTCACTTTTACTACCTGTAATTTATTGTCCTCATTATGGTCTCTGGCATTTGCAGATATTTTATTATTTATAGTTTTTCTGTTTCTATTAATGCTTTTTTTTAAAAAAAAAAGTAGAAATGTAACACTTGGTACGGACTAGCTTCCTCAGAAATTTGAAGGCTTGCTCAATGGCAATTTTTCAGGGTTACACTGACATGAGTCAAGCAGTCAGGTTTTAATGTATTTTCGTATGTCAGGTTGACTGTGTCAGTGTTAGAACCCTAAAAAAGTCATTATGTATTTTGTACGGCAGAATATGGATTTTACATTTAAGATTTAAAACATACGACCTAACCTGGAATAACAAAATTAAACCAGTTGTGCTCTCCAATATTTTATACTATTCTAGCTCACTCTGGTCTACTCTATCAGCTAGGATTTAATGAGTTCCATACTAAATACAAACACTTTTTATGAAAACATACTTCCATTTAACAAGTTTGATTGCTACCTTTGACAAGGATGCCTAGGTTTTGTGCTGTGCTGGGATTTTTTTCAGAACAACTGCTAATCAACATTTTCACATTGCATGAAATTTTATGTATCATGTTGTTGTATTAGTGTACTACTTCAGGAAAGAGACCTTTCACACTCTTCACACACCTTCTAGAACCTTTTCACCGCTTCAATTTTGTCTTTCTAGTACCACTATTATGCTAAATTCACTAAGTATGCACATTCAGCTTGGAGAGGAGAAGGCTGAGGGGTGACCTCATCACTGAGGGGTGACCTCATCACAGTCTACATCTTCCTCAAGAAGGGCAGCAGAGGGGGAGGTGCTGATCTCCTCTCTCTGGTGACTGGCAATAGGACACAAGGAGATGGAATGAAGCTGCATCAGGAGAAGTTCAGGTTGGACATTAGGAAACGTTCTTCACTGAGAGGATGGTCAGTCCCACTGGAACAGGTTCCCCAGGGAAGCGGTCAAAGCACCAAGCCTATCAGAGGAGGGTCTGGACAATGCTCTTAGCCATATGGTTTAGTTTAGATAGCCCTGTGAAGAGCACGGAGTTGGACTTGATCCTTATGGGTCCCTTACAACTCAAGATATTCTATGATACATATTTTCATTGTTTAAGAAAAAAGTTAGCACAAGTAAACACAACTCACTTTTTTTCAGAAGATAACCTTTTTTGACAATATTTTTATAAAAAGCATCTTTTGTTTTCCGACGAATTGTATTGTAGATTTCTTTTCCATCCACTGTATCATTAAGCACTTGTTCTTGGTGCTGGTAAACATGTAAGAAAAACATATTTTAAGCTCAGAAATTGCCATTATAAAATTGCACACTATGAAGCTGCAACCAGGATCCTCTCACTGAATGCAACCAACTCACTACTATTGTTCTCTCATGCATTTTAATAAAGCAATATAATTTTTCATACAATACCCTTGCTAGAAACCTAATTTCCATATTTACAGAATTATGATAGAACAAAAAAGTTCTCAATAAAGACCAACTTCTACAAAGGGTTCTACATCGTGTCTTTTTCACATTAAATAGAAAGCAGCATCTTTCACTGTGATTTCTGTTAAATTTATGCAAGTCTTTGAAGATTTATCTAGCTTCTAACTGTCTTCTACCAAAACTTTTGGGACTGAGTAATCACAGATAAACTCTGAAGCAACAAGAATGGTGCAGTTAACAATTAAAACCAACTCACTCAAAGTTGTACAGTCCCTCATTAATTTCATCAGAGCTCACATGTTCTAATTGAGTAGAACTTAAGACAGGAGAAGAAAGCAGAAACTAGAAACAGAAAAAGGATAAATTCACCCAGAAAACTGTAGGATCTGGAAATGCAGATAACAAAGAGAAGGGCCAAAAGCCACGCCAAGTTTGACCTTACCAAGTAAGCTGATCAGCAAAAGTTCTTTAGCAGTAAGAAAACATGAAAAGCAAGACTGTCAAACAGTGAGTACAGCACTGAGATGAAAAGCGACATATGAACTGGCTCATACTAAATATTCTACTTTTCTTCCTGTTCATATATCTACAAGAACTATGATTTTGAACAACATGACAACAGCAAGATAAAATATATTTTGGTAACACTAACAAGAATTACAGAACCTACAATGGAAGCCATCTCCAGATGTTTATGAGCTCAAGATAATCTCCATAACATAACTACGCAAGGAACAGCACACAAAACAACAGATCTAGTGACAAATATTTTAAAGTAAATTTCATATTAGACAACACCAGAAGTCAACCAGACTGACTTTAAATTATGTGAGACTTTTGAATTTTTTTTTCCCCTCAAAAACACAGATCATAGCAGTGTGTGGAAGGGAGATAACACAAACTGAACATAAATTGCACCACTAACCACTAGATTTTTAAACAGTCAGTCACAAATATATCCAAATAGGTTAAAAAAATCTGAAGTAGTATGATGGAAAAATTAGTCAATGCAGAGAAGGTTTTTATACTATTACTAACAGATTATTAGGATTATTAATAATATTAAATTAATTAATACGCAAAATGTGAAAATTAAGACAATTACGCCATGATTTAAGAGGAAGGATGGAGCATGAGGAAAAATTACTAGTGAAGCCTTTGGACGAGCAGTGTCAGGACTGATATCTGCTTTTTGTCCCAACCACAAGTTTACAGCAGCAAAAACTGGGAAGCACTGACAACACAAGACAACTAGCAGTGTAGGAAAGATCAGAATAACAAGGTGTAAGTCTACTAGTACAACATAAAAGTTGCACCTGTTGATACTTACCACCAGAAAACAGAAAATGAGAAACTTGAACAGCTGAGTCACTCACAGCAGGACTGAGCGATACAGCTATGTAATGTGGCTACGACAACGTACTGGGTCTGGCAGGGATGGAATTACCTTTTGTCACAGCAGCCCCTATGGTACTGTGTTTCGGGTTTGTGACTAAAACTGTGTTTGTAACAGTGTTTTGGCTTTTGCTGATCAGTGCTTGCACAGCCTCAAGACCTCCTCCGTCTCCCACTCTGCCCCTTTCCTCAGCGAGGTGGCTTGGGTGGGCAAGGTGCTGGAAGCAGACACAGCCACGACAGCTGATACCAACTGAACAAAGGGATATTTCCTGCCATATAACATCATGATCTGCAATAAAACTGTGTGTGTGCACATAGTCTTCCTTGGTGACTACTGCTCAAAGACCGGCCAGGCATCAGTCTGCTTGTGGAAGGTGGCGAGTGGTTACCTTTGCATCACCTCCCACCATCCCTTCCTTTGCTTATTGAAGTGTACTCATCTCAATGCCAGAGTTTTTTGCTTTTGCCCCGATCCCAAAGGAGAGGGGAGTGAACAAGTAAGGGTGGGGATCCTTACCAGGATCAACTCACCACTGAAAATGACACCTATTCTAGGATACTTCTGTTAAGTACTTTCCAGAGAGTATGGAAATTACCCATGATGTGCTACTCCAAACTCTTCTGGTCTACCACATTCAAGAAAGGCGAGCTTGCACTAAAACTGGTGGCAGCAGGGCGACTGTGAGGACATTACAAAGGGACAAGATCAGCTTTGGTATGCTTAGCTTCATGAGCTGACGAAGGGAGAATACAAGAAATGTTCTCATATTAATATGACACATCTCACAAAGGGGTATGAACTGACCATAACTCTATTTACGGAGGAAATTAAAGGCAAATTTCTAACCACTGAAACAGGAACGTTTGGGAACAGAGGTAACAAAATATACACATATACTTTAGAACTAGCTATAAGCTCATGAAAAGCTGGATGATGTGACGTGCTTATTACTGGTGGTCTCTTAGGATGAACGTCTGCTATGGGGCAAAAGTGCTCCAGAACAAGCCCTGCAATCACCCCTGAAGCTTTTCTGTGTATACAGGTTTCCTCTGGGAGAAGAAAAATCCCAAACACAGTAGACAGGAGAGCAGCCTGGTTCTTCCTGACACTGGACTAAGGCACAGCATGGTTGTGCCAGGGACCACAGCTAGGGGCACAGAGCAGAGGATGAACACCTCAGAGGGCAGACAGAGCTTACCAGTATTTGCTTATGACTACAAGCCAACCTTTGGTAAGCGAATGCATTTGGGGACAAAACAAAAGAAACACAAGCTGAAAACATTAAAATTGGAGACGATGCTGTTTATCCATTGGTATCTGTGCTGTAATTCAGTTCACAAATTAATTTGATGATGTTTAGGTCTGTGTCTTCAACTACAAATGCTCAGGGATGAACTCTTACCTGCATTGGAACAGGATCTTTAAGGTAATATCCTTCAACAATCTGTTCTTTTCTATAGTGCTCAATGATGTCAGCAATACTGTTCCAATAAGAAAAAGAGGATTCAAAAAATTAAACAGGTTAGTTTTTCCTCTGTTCAACAGTTTGCTTTTCCATACAACCATAGAAAATTTTCCCACCAAGTTTTAACAAAATCAGGTGTTAAACTTCATAATCTCATTTGTAGCAATGAGAATTTACTAATATTCTGAAGTCAAGAAAGTTCACAAAACTGTATTCAGAATGTATTAATTCTAAACTCTGGAAAATATTTTAATCAGTTGCTTAAAATGCCAAATGAGGACACTACTTTTTCCACATTCAAGTAGCATTACCAGCTCCCCAACCAGGCTGAAAATTGCTGTTTCATTGGCAATATTTTTCAAAGTCCTACAGTAACTAGGGAAGGGGAATGTGAGATACCTCAAGTGCAGAGCAATTTCTTTCTTAGGAGGACAGGGTTAGAAAACAGAAAAAGTTTATAGCAAATATTATACAAATTATACTTGGAAATCACTGAGCTATCTTGTTAAATTAAATACTCAATTGGTACTGCTCCTCTACAGGGAGGCATTCATTCTGATCATCAGATTCAATTGTGTTTGGAAGGCTCAGGAGAGAAGTAGTGACAGACACAAGCTGCAATTCAAGGCATTTGAGTTGCTTATTTTTGCAGTTACTGAAATTTACAATGCAATAAAGAACACCAACATATCAACCTAAAAAAAGGAACTAAATAATTAAGTAGAAAACAAAGGTATACTGAGCATGTCTTCTCACTTCATGCATACTCAGCTGTGTGTGCAAAGGTAATCAACAAGGCACACAGCAATGAAATCTCTCACCCGTTACAACTGCATACAGTTATGCCCAACACAGGTTCAATATCTGATACCGTAAAAATAAGCTCAAAAACTTTTTAATAAGCCACAGAAAGACATTTTTGTTAACTTTTTCCCCTCTCATTCTAAAGCTATGAACTAGTGCACGCTTGATAAAATAATTTTCCTACAAATATTTTAGGTTTTTAGGTATGTAGAATAACATGATTTTCTCTTTCAGTATTACTGAAATAAAACAATTTATTTCAATTTCTACTGAGATGCAATTTGCATATGCCATTTTCTGGATAAAAACCCCTAAACTTTACCACATTAGAGAAAACACTGACTTACTCATTATATTTTGCATGTTGAATAGCTACTCCCAATATCTTGTAATAAGTAAAACAGCATTATATAATTTTTCTCACTCATCAAATGAAGAATACCTTAACTGTCAATGTTCTCTCCTTCCTTGGTTAAAAATGCCAGCAGGAGCTCCTCAATATAAGGAGCAAGTGTCTAAGTTCTTCCAGTTTTGTAAAATGGGCTGAAGAATAAATTTAGTTCTATGTGAAAACTCCTTCTCTAGTTAGAGTACCATATGGACTAGGACCTCATGTCTTGACGAAGCAACTCAGAGCTTGGCTCTGCAGCCCTCTCTGCGCACAAGTGGACTCAATTCAGATGGTCACTTACCACTGCAGCAGCTCAAATGCCTGAACAAACTGAACACTGCAAACACAAAGACACCAAGTATCTCGAGACAAGTACACTACAGAATATGAATCTGCAAGTGAACGGAGTTATCTAGCACGTGAAATGCCAAGTATGAAATCAGACTGACCACAAAACTTATCTAGGGGACAGGAAAATGAATCATAGCTTTCTTCAGTGTCTGACAGTAACAAAAATCCTACTTACACAAAGTGCATCAAGGAAGGTACTAAATAAGCATGGATTTAAAAAAAAAAGTTAAACTTGGTTTGATACACAGAAATAAAGATGGGTCTCTATACTACATCACAGTTACTTTAGTAATTTCAAAACTCTCAGCATAGGGCTTGTTAGGTTCCCCAGATCTTGGCTACTTGGATGACTTCAAAAGCACCTCACTGTCATGAACAGTATTATTTTTTTTAATACTTAAAGAGTGGACTGGGAATTATTCCAACAGCTGACATTTCAAATAATGAAGAATCCAGAAAGCAGAACTAAGCAACACTATTCTATACACCGTTAAATGATAAAGGCAAAGAATTAATGTTAAATCCATACTGTTCAGCCCATCACAATACAGGTTAAACTACCAGTTGAAACAAAATTATCTTTCAATTGTCTACTAAGTTTTCAAATTTTGCTGTCTGAAATTCAAGATAACTTGAAAGCTTGTTCACTCCACAAACAATCGGGCCAATGTTTCTTACCTTCTCCTTTGAAACAGAATCACCAGAAATAAACAATCCCTAATTTTACAGGTTTTTTTGAATGCTACCTGTTATGCAAGTTGAATTTTGGAAAGAAGGCAGATAGAGAGAAGAAAAGGACATAGAAAAGGCCCGGATCCGTTTCCTACCACATGTTCTAAAATCAGAACTGAAACACTGATAAATGCCATCTTACAATAAAACACTATGAAATGCATGGAAGTTATTCACAGAATGGCTGAGTGCAGAAGGTGCTTCTGAAGACCACCTAGTCCAAGCCCTCAGCTCAAAGCAAGGTCAATGATGGCAGGTTACTCTAGCCCTTGTTCAGTCACATCCTGAGCATCTCCAAGGACAGAGACTCCACACCTTTCTGGGTAACACGTTCTGGTGTTCAACCATCCTGACAGTAAAAGCCATACACCAGTAATTGCACATCTTCAGACCGAGATCTTGTGACACACTTACCAAAATCGTGACTGTACAACGTCGGTTTGGGATGGAGTTAATTTTCTTCACAGCAGCCCATGCTGTGCTGCATTTCAGATATGTAACTGAAATGCTGTGTTGCTAGCACACCAATGTTCCGACTATTGCTGAGCCATACTTGCAGTGTTAAGGTTTTCCTTTTTCCCCACTCTGCATCCCTGCAGGACAGAGGTGGGCAAGGAGCTGGGAGTGGACACAGCAGGACAGATGGCCTGAATCAGCCATTCCCTGCCACATGATGTCATGCTCAGCAATAAACGCCTAAGAAAAGGAGGAGGAGGAGGAAAAAGACGCTGAAAAGCATGTGGAGGAGTGATGCCAGTCAACACCTGATCACCCTGCAGTGCTTGCTCATTCCCTGCCCCCAGGACAGGCGAGAACACAAGAAAAGCAAATATGACAAAACTATTGCGTCAAGATAAAGACAGTCTAATAGGCGAAGGGTGGGGGCGGAGAGGGGTGTCAGTGATGCAAAAGCAATCACTCATCGCCTCTCACAAGCAGACCGATGGTTAGACAGTCTGAGCAACATCCACCTTGCAAGACCAAACATCCCCTCCGGTTTTCATTGCTAAGCATATCTCTTTGGTCAGTTCGGGTCTCTGGAAAATGAAGAAAGTCTCAGCACTGTGCAAGTAGTGCTCAGCAAGAGCCAGAACAGTGGTGTGTTATCAATACTGTTTTAGCCACAAATCTGAATCATGGCACCATGCTGGCTGCTGTGAAGAAAATTAATTCCACCTCAGCCAGACTTGGTACAAGCACCAAGAAACGGCTTTGCCAATTTTTCCACGAAAATGTAGAAAGATGACTAATGCAGTAACTTGCTTCCCATGGAATAAACAGAAAGATCCACAAAAGTTAAACACTTTACTAAATTCCACCGGAAATTACTCCCTTGTTACACAGTCAACATAATTCCCGCAGTACGTATGCAATATAAGTACTATATATCAGGACCTTCAAGTGGAGAGCTAGAAGACTACAGATTAGCTACTCTGCAGAGCTGATACAAGAGAACCGAACAGTGAAAGCAGATGTCTGTGTGACAGACTGCACGCACAGCCTGTTGGGTCATACTCACCAACAGAAGCTTTTAGCCCTTTACATAGAGAGTAGTGGGAACATGTGCAAAAGGAACAGGTTGGTGGAACAAAGTAAGTATTCCTACGTAGCATACGCTATGAGATTCCCGTGACGTACCCAGGACCTCTTTCCCTATGATCACCTGGAGTAACTTCCGGAATACATGCAGACATATTGTTGCTTATATAGATTATTGTGGTCCCAGTCCCACATGTGGATACTTAAAATACCAGCGAAATAAAAGTTCTTTCATTGTGTTTCATTACTATTCTTTAGCTACTTACTTTTGTATGGAAAATCTTGGTCTATACTTTATTGGGACTATAACTCTACTCAATACTCCACAGACAAAGAGCAGATTGCCTTCATTTTACCTTTTATCTCAATTTCAATCACAAAAACTGTAAGAGAATATTAAAAATATTCTACTACCAAGGACAATTTTGTAAAGATTAGTCTAATACTAGTATCAGATTTCAAAGGAAAACTTGAGAGCATTTATTGAAACAGTTTAATATAAAAAAAGCTTACAGTTAATGGAAACTGGCGAACAGATGCATTTAAACAAGAAGTAGCACTTCTTAAATCTGAAATTTTCACCTTGAAGACAAGCATCATATTTTTTGACAACCCACAAAGAACCCTCTGCGCCAAGAAATGCTTATAAATAGCATATCTTGCATAAATTCATGCATTGTGTATCTCTGTTCTGGATTCAATGACCTGTTTGTTGTTTTTCAGCCACTTCTGATTATTCCATGCAACAAGACCACATTAGCCTTCACATATTTAAAGATTTCTTTCTTACAGTGTCCCCAATAAATGAACTAATACAAGAATTTAAAAGCCCACAAGGTTATCCCTCTCTTTCTTGCTGCTTATTTACTGCCCTCTGCAGTAAATCTTATATTGCAGAATGTGGGCAATTACCATCTTCATTTTGCGGCCTTATTATCTTGCATTTCATACTTCATTAGATGTTTGAATTTCCAGGAAGTTTAAAGACTTGCAGCAGATGCTAAGTTGGACTGAATGTGAGCCTAGGAGTATAGCAGTAACTCTCCAAAACATGCAACAGAAATTAAGGCTTTTAAAGCTACACAGATTCGCTTTCAACACTGAGGAAGATCTCTGCAAACTAGGTACCAAAATATAAAAAAAAAAAAATTCTAAAAGCATTTTGTCATAATGTAGTGCTTCTCAACTTTACAACCTTGTTTTCTGTTCAACATCATGGAAAGGATCTTCTTCAGATAAATATAATATACACGCCTCAAGGGAATCCAGCACTGTATTCTAAAGTAATCAAAAGTAATAACTTACTTAATGTAGTAGGTTTCCAAAGGTGTACTACTTAACGCTGCAAAACCATTTGAGACTAATAAGAGTTACACTAATTTGCTAGTTAGTCTGACACCAACTAGAGTGGGTGCTCCTCGCCTACCATCGTCCTAATATGCTACGTGACTAGAGAACGGGCAAAACAGCATTTACCTTCACGAAAGGCTGGCACTGCAGCTAGCTTGGTTTTGAGTGAGGATGTCTGGAGGCCAGACTGATTAATACAGAAGGCACTGAAGCAGCCTGGGTGTGGGATATGCATAGCTTTGTAAGGTTCCAATTGTTTAGCCTCACACCATCGTCCATTTGAACTCATACAAAAAAGTCCATTGAACTTCTTAGTTAGGAGACCTTGACATTTTCAGAGACAGCAGCTGCTGGATCTGTACCAGAAGCCAAGCTGGAAGTAAGAGAAATTCTCTATTGGGATGAAGAAAGCCCTGGTTCTATATGAGCAAGTCTGGCAAAGTGCTGATTTTGTGAGGCACGCAACAGTCTCCGTTAAAAAGAGGGAGGTGAGTTTTCACTACTGACAAGTTTTGCATCTATGACAACTCTAAAAACAAAATTATCAAGGAAGAAGTTGTACTGGTAGCTTCTCTGACAAAAGAGGAAATGTATCTCATGATTTCTTTTTCTTTTGGTACCAATGGCAAAAGAAATGCATTCCAAGTTTGCTCCCTCTAAATGAAGTGATCTGTACCTCTGACCCAAGTATCATGCACTTATCACAGTGCAATTTAATGACTTTTCTCCAACAATGAAGGTATTTTCCCCCCATTCCTGTAAATACTAATTTCTAATATTTGAAAACCCTATTCAATGTCTCAGATAAAACGGACGTTTTCTTTTCCCTTTTCAAATGGACAAGAATACAAATAGTAGCTTCCAAGACAACACAGCATTCTCTTAATTACAGATCCACTTACGATCCATACAATCCACCATTTATAGTGTGAAGAAATTGATTTGTGGAAGAAGGACAATACCTTGAAAGAAACAAGCTATGCCTACGCTTCTGCAAGCTCTAAGAACTTACTCAGTTACAAGTAACTACTTAGAAAGCCAGGTAAAATGGTTAGTATGCTATTAAGAAAACTACAGTCTTAGAATCATAGTAGTAAATAATTATCAGAAGCAAGTTATACAAATTCTTTATAAAAAGGAATTGTGCATATTTTATATTTATCATTAAAACTTACCTATTATAGTATCTGCCTCCCATCATAAACTGATTGTTTGATGTGGGACATATTTTAAAACGCTGAATATTTTCACTGGTCCGAAAATAAAGTGAATAATCACCAGGTGTATTATCTGAAGGCCTCACAAGAAAACTGCACACCTGACCAACTGAAAAGATACCATAATAACGCATTATATATGAGCCCTTATCAAATCTGTTTGCACATACATTATCAAGAACTGCACACTTGAAGTAATACAAAGTCTATAAGGTAGGTTCCAGCAGTGATCTCAAACTAGATGAACTAGTACTACACAGCCAAAATTAATGCAAAATGGTTCAGCTGTAGCTGGCAACCTAGCCACATCTTTGCCACCTCTTTACAAGAACATAAAAAAAAAGTCTGACAATGTTTTCAAAAATTAACAATTTCTGTTCTAATATTTAAAGCATGCTATTGAACAATATGGATCAGAAATCTTGATGGTTTTGTTTAAAGAAATCTTTGCTCTACAAAATGGCTAAAAAAGTTTTTAATATATTTTCCTTTAAGTACATAAAATCATATTCTCCACAGCATTTTGATGAAGACACCAATAAGCTAAATAATTTATTACACATGTATTAATTTTAAAAATTATTTAAATCAAAATTTATTGAATTGACTGTGCTTGAGAACATATTTAATACTCATAGCCACAACAGTTTTCTTCCAATGTAGTATTCCGCCGAGGTAACAACCACAGGGGTGGGTCAGACTGAGACACTCATATACGTTCACACACAGAAGGAAGTTTTGCCACAGTTTGATACAAACAGGATCACTTTTGTGCCATGTCACTACCACTGTATTTCAATGAGAAATACAAGTACCTGTCATCAGCAAATTGTAAGCCTCTTGTTTGGAGATCTTCCCATGGAACCATCTTAACAAAGATGAAGAAAAAAATTAGAAAGCAAGACTACGAGCTCTCTTTTTGGCTGTGGTGACATCCAAGGCTCTGGCACCTATGAATTGATCTTTATTTAAAAAGACCTAATGCATATAGATGAGATAATCAATGATTATGCTACTTAATGATTCTGTTCTACCAACAGCATGAAAAAACTAACATTAATAGGTATATATAAACAAATCAATTTCAATAAAACCATCCAACACTTGGAGTTGACATTCAAATCCAACTGTGTTTAGAGATGAAAATGAATTGTCTAAACAGAAGATAATTTGACAGGCATTACTTGAAGTCAGTCTCGTACAGCAATTTGCTTGAATCATGAAATCCAAAGCTCAACAAGGAGGTTAAACACTGTACAGAAACACTCAAACTGAATTTTGCCAGAAACTATGGAAATAAAACCTAGCTTTGTTAGACTATTGAATATAAACAGCTTTGATCTCACACCTTGTACCTTCCCAGAGTCCTATGTCAGAGCAGTGTCTTAAAAAATTTCAGCAGCCACTATCTAGTCTCAGCCTGATACTTAATGACTATACAGAAGAGGCTGAACACTCCAACTTAATAGCTTATTCTGTCCTTTAAAGAAAAGATAAAAATATGGCCTTTTGACATATCAGAAAAGAGCTCTAACCCTAACTTTCTTTCTATATTGCCTTTAGAGGATAATTTTTGGCTACTGGAATGTTCAAAGGAATCACTGTCTCCCCAGGATTCCTCCGAGTGGCATAAATCAAAGCTCCAAGCATCTGCTACAAACTACTTTGCAAACAAATAAATAAATCTTCCTATATTTGAACGCATCCTTACTCCAAATTGACTGGCAGAACAGTAAACAAATAACAAATACACCAGTGATTTTCTTTCTCCTATTAAGATAACGTGTTAAGAAACACCTCCTTCAGCCATCAGCCTCTTGGAGACCACAAACCGGGCAACAGAGAAGCAGCAGCAGGCGTAAATGTGGCAAGCAAATGGAGGAGTGACAAAATAATCAAGTCACTAGAAAGTTTTTGGAATTTTCTTTTGCCACTCATCTTTACTCTTGAAAATAAACTATCAACAGCTTAGCATATCAAAACGCTGATTCTGAACTGTATTCAATTTTTTAAAAAAATTTTAAGTATTTAAACAAATAGAACAAATCTTACAGTCTTCTTTCTTTATACAACTTTAATGTTATTACATGAGGCTAATAGAGACAAACTGTAACTATCACACTGTCATTTTTCTAACGGTACTTTGCTTTTTCTCCAGAATTTCGAGTTGTGCAGATCTGAAAACAAGTTACCTCTAAGGCAAACACTATGTTTAAGAAATACTCCATTGTGCATATTTTGGCTGAAAGTGGTCATACAGGGACTTATCTAAGATTTTAACACTGCAAAACCCATTAGCAATAGGTATACTTATTACAGGACTCTTTTGTGTTAATTATCTGTGCATCTTCAGCAGCTACCACAGAAAAAAGTCTTGAAATGAAAAAATAAATTTACTTGGTTCACCTTCCCAAAACTTGGGAAAACTCATAGCTGAAGTTTACAAACACTTATGATTGCTTTTAATAACAAAACAAAAATCCTTACATTTTGCCTTCATGTGGATCTTCTTCTCTTCCCTAATGAGAAAATTAACATATTAAGTGCATGACAACAGAACAGCTCAGTTTAAAAAAAATAAACTTCTGTAGAAAAAAACATTACGAAGTCTGAGATACTTTTGAACTAAAGGGCTTATTGCAGTTCTATGAAAAGAAGTTTTCCTCTTCATTCACTAAGTGTAAATTCAGCCAAAATATGTTATTTCAGAGGATTGCTTCTGTTATGTTTCAAATCCTTCTTCAGAGGTGGTAACTTTTCAAAATCTCAGCTTTCCTAAGATTAACTTAACCACTGATACATCAGTCTACAGTTCAACAGTCTAGTATTGCCACTTCAACTTAGCCACTCACATCCTGACACAGGTCTGTGAGAAGCACCTGCAGGTAACACTGCTATTAGCAAAACAAATGTACTGTGCAGGAAAATATTATTACAAATATTTTATAATACTTGAATCCAAAGCAATGCTGAGCTTGTTAAAAAACAAAAACACTTTCTCTTTTTTTTCTTCTGTAGTATATTAAACCATGTTAAGTGAACAGTAAGTGAACTATCTGCAAGTCACCTGGTTAGCTTTCTGAGCCCACAAAAGCCTTCTAGGCATAGTTAACTTACCAATACATTTTTAACCCACACTTCATCCTTCAGAAAACAGAAAGATCTACCACAAAATGCAAAATTACATTCTGTACAGTTTGTGAACATTTAATGGCAAAGATAAAAAAATAAATACAATTAAATGAGTAGCAGATTTTTTACCAGGACAGTCAAGTCTAGGAAACTGCCTAGTAAATTTACAGAACCATTGATTTGTACTTCTCTTCGTACAACACATGAATAAGCACTTTTTAAATACTGAATTAGGCTTAAAGGTTTATTATACTATTTTAAAATGATCAGATTCAATTACTAAGTTTTGAAAAGTATACATAACTAGAAATCAGGCATTTAAATGCCACTAGTTTTGGTTTATTTCAGTGTTATTTTACAAAAAAAATCTCATTCATTTAAGAAATTTGAATAAAAAAATTACTTACCACTTCTTCGACCAGGTCTTCTACAATAAGACCTTGCTCGTCTGTTCGTAGGTTTGTAACCCACATCCAGCCATCTTCCAATTCGTTATGGACAATAAACATGTCTCCTTTAAGGAAACTGAAGAGGGTTACAGCAAGATTCAAATCAGAGATACAATAATAATATCAAGTTTAATGAACACAACTGATTCTTCAGTATAATT
The DNA here is from genome assembly GCF_036417535.1 of Chlamydotis macqueenii. Classification (NCBI taxonomy): domain Eukaryota; kingdom Metazoa; phylum Chordata; class Aves; order Otidiformes; family Otididae; genus Chlamydotis; species Chlamydotis macqueenii. The sequence goes on along the minus strand of NC_141593.1, from coordinate 78,168,107 downwards.
TCTGTAAAATATTTGAAAAAGCTTTTTTGTTTGTGAAAAATGCATGAATTGATACCCCCAAGCACATTATGTGTATTTTTCCTCACAGTTGAAGTGGTTACTATCTATCAGTATTTGTACTTTTGATTTGCGTTTAGTATCTAATATATACTCCAGTTCTGTAAAGTTCAAAGTGTTCTAAGGACATACAAAATAAAAATAACACAACAATATTGTTTTTTTTTTTTATCAAGAGGGATCAAATACTAAACACAAGTAATATAACCAGAGATACACTTAACAGTCTATAAGAAAATAATACTCCTTTCTTCGAAAACTGATCTTGTATAGTAAAACACAAGCACTACAAAGGATGTACAGAACAGTTACCAGAGAAGCCATGCAGAAAAGCATAAATAAGAAGCCTTAACATGGAATCACAGAATGGTTTGGGTTGGAAGGGACTTTCAAAGGCCATCCAGTCCAACCCCCCTGCAAGGAGCAGGGACATCTCCAACCAGATCAGGTTGCTCACAGCCCCGGCCAACCCGGCTTTGAATGTTTCGACGGTGGGGCATCCACCACCTCTCTGGGCAACCTGTGCCAGTGTTCCACCACGCTCATGATAAAAAATGTCTTCCTTGTAACTAGTCTAAACCTACCCTCTTTTAGTTTAAAACCATCACCTCTTGTCCTATTGCTACAGAGCCTGCAGACTTTTTACAGTCTGTCCTCATCTTTCTTATAGGCCCCCTTTAGGTACTGGAGGTCTTGCCAGAGCCTCCTCTTCTCCAGGCTGAACAATCCCAACTCTCTCAGCTTTTTTTTTTTTTTTTTTCACAGGAGAGATGCTTCAGACCTCTGATAATTTTTGTGGCCCTCCTATGGACTGGCTCCAACTGGTCTATGTCTTTCCTGTGCTAAGGGCTCCAGAGCTGGACACAGTACTCCAGGTGGGGTCATGTCTAAGGGAGTTTCAATTCTGGAAGGTTAGTCTAAGTTACTCTTCAAGTCTTATCCCAAACTCAGGTTATACAAAAACCTTTCATTGTAGCACAGCAAGACTTCTCAGTCAAGTTTGATGATGCATCAGAGTACAGGAAATAGCAATAAAGCACATTAACTACTATTTCAGTCCAAAATAGCATAGCAAATTTCTATGGCATTTCTCTAATTTGAAGTAGGCCAACAGAAAAGGCATTAACTCAAGCACAAGGACAACCGCAAGAATTAAAGAACACAATCCAGCAAACCACTATTGAAAACAGAGAGTAAATTCAGCTGCTAATGAACCTAAATGCTAAGAAGGGGTGACAGACAGTAAGAGCATCCTCCATTAGCTCTATTACACAGAACTACACATTAAGTTACTGCATGGAACATAGGCTGAAACCAACCCTGTAATAATTCAAACTTTCTAGCTATTAACTATGATATTAAAACTTTAACTCAAGATTCTCCGGAATGCATAAATTCTCCATGAGTGTATCAATTCAACCTAGAACAAACCGTGAGCTTTGGTCCCAGCTATGTAACGAACAGAACTATTTTAGCCACGTGGATCTCAAAAGCAAAGCACAGAACTTTGCATGTTAGTTGTAGCCAGAGAAAAGGAATATTCTACAATTTTTGTTATGATAGTAAAGTAATAAAATGCTTTTTCCTCTTAAGTTGGTAGGTGCAATAAGGCACTTAATGGACTCAAATCTATTTTTTAACTCTTTTTAAACTCTTTTTAACGTAGTAGGAAGCCTTACTCGTAATATGCAATTAGACAGTCCCTTTCCTGTCTTACCACCTTCTTCTTATCTGCTTAGAAAAAACAAAATCCCAAAGACAAACATCCTCACAGCGTTCTTTAAAGAGGTCAGATAGGACTGGAAAATGAGCCTCTGGATAAATTTCCATCCCAATGAGGATATAAAGCTCTCATACACCCTTCTCTATATCTTAGGGTAATACTCCCAAAACCAAGCCAATTCTCAATTTGACCGGTGTGTTAAATCAACTTATGAAACCAAGACTGTCTCATTAGAGATATTAGAAATCAGTACAAATCTCTTTCAAATCCTCTTACTTTTTCATCTGGGAAAAAAAAATAAAAAAATTCTGACATCTCAAGAAAGCAGTTATCAATTTTAAGTAACAGCACATGTTCTTCTATTGGATATGAGACTACTGGTTTTGTTTCCTTTCCACATAGCATCTCACCAAAATCCAAGAAAGGTGGGAAGTACAGACAATCTCTAAGAAACTATTGAAATACCAATGTTAGAAAGAAAGTAACAGTTAACAGAAAAGTATGAGAATATGCAAGATAGGCCTGCAATTCAGTTACTATAACATTAGTAATTTTACTTCTGTAAATACCATATAACTTCCCTTACAATTAATACAAACAAGTATACCAAGAATAAAGTCTTATAGCTATACCCAGTAAAAAAAAAGAGCGTCACCATCCTTTAACTTAACTACGTGAAGTTTAAGATGCAACTGGACAGTATTCTCACATGAACACTTACTTAAGTAATAAGTATTTATAAATACTCTTCAGAATTTTACAACAGTTACTATTATTAAAACATACCTTATTTCATCAGTTTCTGGCACTTTGGTGTAAGGTAGAATTGCTCGAACTCTCCTTCTGTCCTCCACAGGCTACAGTTTAAGAGAAGAGAGCAAAGATAATACTTTTTCCCCTCTTTCTAGTGTAGAATCCTTCTCCTCAGCGTTATGCTATTCTGAGGCAAAGGACTGGTAACAGTCACTTATATTCCCCTTTTCAATATACTTTAAAACTTTCTTCCACTTAGACTGTTAATTTCCAGGTGTTTAACATTCAGAAATATCTTATTTAGGTTTTGGGTTTTGTTTGGGGGAGGGGCATTATGCAGTGTTTCGTTTCATTTTAATTACTTACATTGTTTTAAGGATGGGTATGTGAAAGAAGCCCCATTTTCAGAAGCCTTGGCTATTTCCAGGATGCATATTTTGAAACCATTGTTAGATACACAAAATGTCACAACACAGTAGAGGTTACATTACAATGATGCTCTTTAACAGCCAAGAACTGCACATTTTCTTGTTTATCTCTGTTTACTTACAATGCTATTCCTACATTTGGAGATAACGGCAACACCTGACATCTAGCTTTGTTATTACACGATAACGGTGATTAAAAATTACTAACATGAAAGTAAATGACACAAAAATTTTATGATAAAAAGTTTACTACTTGCCTCTGGAGGTGCTACTGGAAATAAGAGCTTCTCCCCTTTCAGCAAACAGGACACATGACTATAATAACCAATTAGGTCTGAGAGTGAAGCGAAACGACGTCCACCAATGTAGTAGTCTCCACACATGGCAATAATCCTGTTAATAAAAAGAAAGAAGCTTGACATAAGAAAAATTTTTGTGATCAATTCATGTATTTTTTTAAACAAAAAGGAAATTAGGTAAATGTTTATTTTTTAAAGCAATGTCTACAATCAGCAAAATACATTATTACAATCTTTCAATAAACATGCAAATAAATCTTTATAATGAATATTTCATTAAATACTTATGAATAATTAATACTTCATCAAAAATTGCACATACATATCACATGATACACCAGCATTTTAAGACTCGAGAGGAAGTGCTGATTCACAAAAAAGTCAGTACATTTCTTGAAAACTAAATGAAATTAAACAGGAAAATGTAATTGTGAGCATCCTGGAATCCGAAATAACGCACTAATAGACAAAACAGTATTATTACTTTTATCATGCAGGACATACATCTTTTTGACAGGCTTATATAAATTTAACAAAGTATTAAAATATTTTAACAACAAACAACTACTTTATTATACAACGCAAAAAAACAGTTTCAAAAATTAGTCACTTTCTTATAGTTAGTTTAGCATCCATATTAAAACTTAAGAAATTACTTTGGAATAATCAAAGTATCTCCTCATACTCAATCTAAAAATTTGCTAACTAATGGGAAAAAAAAACCTTACAAAACCGTTTCAGTAGTTGAACACAACAAAGAATTCTTGGTAAACTATTCATTTTATTCTGTAAGAGTTGTGTTACAGAATAAATAGATTCTTTAATGCATTTTTACATGAAAAATGGGAAGTACCATGTCTGTTCACATTGCTAGTCAATAGAAATTCTAAAATCAGTCAGAAATTATTTAAGAAAAAGAGTTAACAGTATTTAAAACATTCCTGTTACACTCAAGAGTGATTTGCAGAAGTGAAAAATACTTAATCCGAAACAAATTCAATATTTTTGAACAGCCAATCCAAAAAATCATCACATTATGTAAATCGATGGCATCAAGCAGACTTGAATTTTTCCAGCAACACAGAGATTAGAGGTGTCCTGAGCAGCAAGCTCACTTGCATTCTTACAAAAATGTAAGAAACTGTGAAAGAAACTATCAAGCTAAGCAAATTCCGCTGCTTTTTTTTTTTTTTTTTTAATCTAAAAGCTCAAGTTAATTGTCGCTCCAGTTTCCAGAACAGAGATAAATTATCCTAAGGATATTTCAAAATAAATTACAGTACCAAGAATAAACATATTTGAATCTTCTTAGTGCTCTACTTCATGTTTGACCTCTTCACAAAGCTTTTGAACAACTCACACGGCGGGGAATCCTCCATCATTCAATTGCCAAGAAACTTATCCTTCATCTCAAATGAGTACACTATTTATGGGTTTCTTAAGTTTTTTACATTCCCACCCAAAAATCTTCCTTCTCAGTCAGTTCTTTGAACTAAATTACTTCTCCCAAACCGTGATGTAAATGTATAAAAAGCTGAATCTTCAGAGATGAAATCTGAAGTTTTCAAGCATACAGCACTGCAAGAGGAGTCAGAAAACAATTTAACTTTTTAGGAAGCAGCCTAGATCTTTTGCCATATTTTCTGTAAGATTCCTTGGCAAATTATTCAATAGGTTCTAAATGAAATTCAATGTTTCAGGTATTATTTCATCAAGCTTAAAAGAAATCTTTCGTCAGAACATTGAGCTAGCAAATACAGAAATACTTCTGTAATCACAGAAAATTCTGAAGGACAAGATTAAAAGATAAGTAATTTCCTTTAAGATATTTTGTATCACTCTGACTCACCAAAAAGAGTACCACTTCATTGAAAAAAGATACAGTTTTGAGAGATTCATATTCTAGAACTCAATCATATGCTGCATAAGCATATAGGTCTGTATGCAACTTTAAAGAGGCACCAAAAGCATTACAAGAGTATAAGAAACTTTCATCTAAAATGCTGGGATTTCAGTTGCACAGATGTGCAAAAATGTGAAAAATAACACTTTTAGGAAACAAAATATGTGGGATGTTTTTTCAGCAAGGGAATTTTCATCCATTCCTGGTAGGCTGTAATTGGCAAACATCAAGCTTTGGTGGAAACAGCACTTCCACTGTGTGGGACATAGGAGATCAATTCCTGTATTTGCTCCAAACTACTTTAAGGCTGCCATTCTTGATATTGACAATGTTCTTGAGCGTAACACTTCCCTATCAAATAACTAACAAAAATTTACATTTGGCAGTCAAAGAATGAAACTGAAAACATGCCTGATCTTTGAAGAACACTATTAACTAACAAATTAATTCCCTTTGGATATTTTGCTCTGTGTTTTATGGATTTCAGAAGGAACAATACTTCAAGGTTTGAAAATATGGTAAGGACTCTTTCCTCAGGGAATCAGAAATCACTAAATTATTTTCTACTTGAAATGCCAGAAACACTTTTATGGTAGGCATGAACCAATAGGAAATTTCCTGATACTGGCTTCAAAATAAGAAGTTATTAAAAATAACCCAGGGCTCTAAAACAACACTAGACAGCAAGTATTAGCACAGTTTACTTTTCTCCTACTGCTGCACAGTAACCAGTTCCCAAAGGAGTATCAATACATGTGAGAAGATAAATTGATAGCTCAGCTGGCAAGATGCAAGCATGAGACAGTACGTGTGTTATACTGTCTACACTTAAGAGAATTAGGACTTCATGTCAATGGGAGATCAGGACCTGTGAACCACACTTCATCACACAGCAGATGCAACCAAAAACTCCCTTCATTTGCAAGCCATGCACATATTGGCTCATATGTTGGTATTCTGGATAATTCCCACTTTCTGAAGTTGAAGAATTTGCTTCTAATTTGTTTGTTGCTATCAAGACAACTGACAAAGATTTCTATTACTGCTGAAGAAACATTCGCTTTCCTGTTTTGTGAAGATGAACATTACGCTGCAGCACTCCACTTGCTGACTAATCTTCAAGCTCTTCTCAGAATACACTAAAGAATAAATGAACTTACTAATGTACACAGTTTGGTAATGGTAAAATAATCCTAGTTATCACTTTAGACAGAGAGCTATTTGGATTTAGAACAACTAATTCTAACACATACAGAAACCTGTTTCCAGTAAACCTTTGGATTATTAAATACATAATCTCTTTGTTTCTCCATGGTTTTTTGTTTTTGTTTTTTTTGAGGGTTTTTCCCTCAAAATGAAGGAAGCAATCACATGTGCTAGCACTTTAAATACTTCTTCTGAGCTACAACGGCTACTATGGAACAGACTCAAAACAGTCTCCTTGACTCACTAATGAAACCTGCATGTTGCTTTAAGTCTATCCACAACCACTTTGAACAGGCTTCTCTATCCAAGTGTTCTTGGTTTCTTCAAATTTTTTTTCTTTAGCCTATAAAGTAAATTTCAAGCAGCATATTTCTAAAGCAATTAAAAGCAACTAAAAAGCTGTACAATGCAAGAATAAAGAGTCAAAAAATTCAGTTATAATAGAATAATTAGTTTTCCATTTGTACTGTATTGTGTTCTAAAACTGCAAATAAACAGATTACGTTATTTTAAAAGAAAACATTTAATTCTCACCTAAAATGATTGACATTTGTTTTACTAAGGAATGAAAGCACAAATGAACCTGGTCTCCGATCACTCTCTCGAATAAGGTAACTTCCAGGTTTTCCCGCTTGTCGAAGACGTTCTTCTGCAATTGTTCTGTCAAGTTTTCCATGATACCACCTGAAAAAAAAAAATTACAATGCATGTCCTTAGAACTTCAGGTTTCTGTTTAGTCTCACAGAATATACCTATGAAACTAACAGAAGCTTTCAGTCAAAACTGATGTAACTCCAAACCTTTGTTTCAAAGTTACCACATCTTTACATGTTCAACCTCCCAGTTTACTTATTTCCAATAAACAACATTTTTAAGAAAGTACAGTTTTTCAGATAATTTGGTTCTCCTAACAAACCATCGCAAGGGGTGTAGACTCTATACATGTCATCAGCTTTTCTCTCCTCCCTAATTTGCTTATTTTCAATAAACGAAACCAGAGGTGACTGATCTGACTTGTAAGACTGTTGTATTTTAAGCCTACATGGACTTCAGTTCAGGCTGGATTTTCCAAAAGCATAAATTGAGAAGTGAATTGTAACGATCAGTTTCCCAGCTGACACAGACACTGCTGTAGCAAAGCTTGCACTGAACTGGAGTGACAGCACTCAGCAGACCACCATCCAGCCTTTCCTAATCACAATGCATATCCTATCAGTCAGAAGGAAGTGGAGATACAAAGCAGCACATAAAGCCAAGCATTGTTCTCATCACCCTCATGAAGCCATCACGTGCTCCGAAGCTACGTACTGTAATAATTTATAAGCTCTGCATCCATCAACTAACTATGGTATTCAACTTTTGATTTCTACACTCAGGAAAATATCAGCTTCCAGGCAGCCAAATCATTTACCACTCCAGACCATTCGTATTTCGGTTCTAACAGTTCGCATGTGTCTTGCAAGAGTCTGAAAAATGCATTTTGGAAGAGATATCTAAATGACTTTTTGAACTAATATAAGCAAGAATACTAGAAATTGCAGATTACAGTTCCAATAAATAAATAAATAAATAAATAAATAAAATAGCTGGACTGTTGATAAATTCTGACCAGAAGCATGTTTTTTTTTTTTTTTCCTATGAAATGGAAGCAAAAGTTTGGAGAGCTTTTATCAGAATGAAAATCAGATAGATCAAACTGACAAACATCATGTATACCAGCAGAAGCAGCACCAGTACAGACACCATTTACCCTGGCAAAGCTGTGTGCTTGCTGCTATAGCTCTATAGCTCTCCTTTGTTTCTCTTCCTCATCCTGATCGGAACAAGTTAAACCAGAAAAAGCACCGTTTTGTGTGTACAACATGAAGCACCGGAGGCTGCTGTAGGCTGAGCTACGTTACCGAGATCCTGTCTCATCCCATTCCAGAGAAACACAGCCTTGCAGTCAGAAACCTGTTCTTTAAAGATGGTCTGCAAAAAAGTGGATCACACTACCCCTGCCAGGAGGGTTCTTTAAGAAATGAAACAAAATCAAGAACTTCTATTTTGAAGTACCTAGGACGAAATATTCTGCTTGTCAGTGTGCACAGCATGGAGGAGGCACGAGTTTATTTCCAGTACGTGTCACAAAAACCAGGCTCTGCTATTCTGAATGGACTGACTTTCATGAAGTAAGAAACTCCCTGGAGACCCAACAAATCTTCCCGATCAGGATGTTATTTGAAATCAACATTCCATGAAGCTTATTTTAAACAAAAACACGGTTCACTAAGCTTTTATTTGTTCCTAACTATCATCCACTTCAGGAAAAAAATCTTCACTTTATTGAGAGACACCTTGCCTTACAATGCTAAACCGAAAGGCATACTTTTGAAATGGGGAAGGTAGGAGTGTTAATAAGAATGCAAATTACTAATAATAATAATAATAAAAAAAATATACTAGGAAAACAAAAAGGATGCAAGTAACAGGATTACCTGCAAACAAAACATTCACCTTCCCTTTAAGGGATCGGGATTTCTTACAATGATAGCACGAACATGAGTGCTCAAATTTTAAGACCAGAAGCTTTGAACAAAGAGAACACCCTCCTTGCTGGTGACAGCAATGTACATACACTGGTATATGCCACATATTAAAGACCACTTCCTCTAACGCTGAACAGGCTATATATATTCTCCCACATTCAACAGTTTTATATCAAGCATAAGAGAAGACATTTATTACCAGGTAAAGTAGAAGCTGGGTTAAAAATTACTTGCTCCCCCATTTCAGGAATGTTTGTTTTTTTTTTCCCCGAAAATTTCTAGTTACATTCTAAGCGCAATTAACTGTATTTTACAGCTTTTTATGCATTACTGTAATGCACAAATTACTCTACACCATTAGCTACAGAAATAAGCACAAACACTGAATTTAACTACCAGCTCATACATAGATACAAATGGCATAAGAGCAGCCAATATTGAGCAATGATAGCAGAAAACAGCTTGAGTGATATCCTCAGGAAGCCTCTGTAGATAAAACACATCTTTAAAAAACAGGATACACACTGAAGTATAAGCTTTTAAGATACCATTAGAGCACCCAAAATGCTTGTCAGGACATAACTGCATTTTTCCAGAGAGCAGTTTCATCACTAGACAGAACCACTTTATTCAAGCAATATACAGTGTAAAAGTGTTGCAAGACTTCATTTTTAGAAGCGCACGCCTTACATTTAATCCAGCTATCACCTGTTCTCAATATTATATGAAGATGCACTCTGCAAATTTGTATTATTGTCAAGTAGTTTGGTAGTAAATAGTAAAGACTTTTATAAAAAAATTGCAGTACTCAATCTGATTTAAGGATATCAAGTGCTCAATTAAGGAGCAGTATTATCCTGTTTTTAATACTTCTGTTAAAATGTTTGGAGATTTTTTTACTTTGAAATACATCCATCGATCAGTTTTCTGTGAATATTGGCTAATGTACTGAGCACAAATCTATACTAGTGTAAAACGTTACTCACTTGTGCTGTATTACCAGTTATAAAGGAATATGCCTTCAACATTCAATGCTATCCAAAGAAGGTACAACAGAAATGACTAAACTTACAGAACCTGCCCTACTCATTGTAGTTTCATCAGAGAATAAAGAGTGCAGAACACTCTGAATGACAGGACCAGGCTATCATAAACTCTGAAATAAAATAAATCCCAGATCCTGTGGCTTTAACTCTCTATCAGGTATCTCAATGAAGCTTGAGTTTCAGTATTTCTGAAAAAATACATCACAAGAAACTACCTTTCCCTCTTTGGAGACTCTGCACCATTTTGAGTTTTATAAGTCAAGATCATCAACATCAGCATTTTTAACAGCTTCTAGTTTAACATGCTCCCAGTCAGAAGCAGTGCTTAATCAGATCTCTTGATTTACCTCAAATACAGATTCTGAATAGATGTAAAAAGGAATCCTATCTACAGTGCACTACAAGTTTCATGAAAGGAATCAAGGTTTGGAAAGGAGGGTATCAAATAAAAAGCTGCATAGCTGTTCATAAACATGAAGTTACCCCCTGTGGCTGTGACTTACCAAATGTGTACACTCAAAAACATAACTCGGTACCACTTAGATGTGTATCCTCCACCACTGAAAAGACAAGATCTTTATCATTTCTAGTCAGCCACCTCTGCTTGCTTGCCTAGTCCTGCCTATGAACACTTCATATTTCCACCATTAACTTTGATAATTTTAAAATGCTGACAATCCACTATTTTTACAGTGTTTTGACCAAAGATAAATAAACGACATTCTGAATCACAGCTAGTGCCTTGACAATACAATAGCTATTATAAGATGCATTAAAAGAGAAAACACAAGTAGCCTTGCAACAGAATGTTACGGACTGATTCAACTATAAAATGTCTTACCAGCTACAGACCCCAATTTGGTGGTTGTTCCCATGACCACTTGTTTAACTCCTGTAACAAACTTGTAAACTTTTAACCTAAATTGCATCCTTTATTTTGTTTGTAAAAGAATACTAACAATAGACTTCCATTTTTCATAAGCCAGTTAGAAGCTGTGCAAGAAAATACTCCCATCTGCCAGTTTAAGTCGAAAGCAGCATGTTCAGAACTCCAACTCTATGTATCACAATCACAGAATCACAGAATGGTTTGGGTTGGAAGGGATCTTTAAAGCCCATCCAGTCCAACCCCCCTGCCAGGAGCAGGGACATCTCCAACCAGATCAGGTTGCTCAGAGCCTCATCCAACCTGGCCTTGAATGTTTCCAGGGATGGGGCATCCACCACCTCTCTGAGCAACTTGTTCCAGTGTTCTATAACTCGCATTGTGAAATTTTTTTTCCTAATTTCCAATCTAAATCTACCCCCCACTATTTTAAAACCATCACTCCTTGTCTTATTGCAACAGGCCCTACTAAACAGCCTCTCCCCATCTTTCCTGTAGTTCCCCTTGAGGTACTGGAAGACCGCTCTCAGGTCTCCCCAGAGCCTCCTCTTCTCCAGGCTGAACAGCCCCAACCCTCTCAGCCTGTCCTCATAAGAGAGGTGCTCCAGCTCTTTTATCATCTTCGTGGCCCTCCCAATCTTTATTACAGCAAATAGAATGCAGACACAACAACATCATAAACTGCTTATATTATACACAGAAGCAACAGCTGCACAGGAGAACGGTCCTGACGCTGCAGCCACAGCCAGATCCTGTGGCTGAGAGCCATAAGCCAGGTCATGAACCTCATGAAATGAGCTGCACTGCAGTTTGCAAGACTGAGGTAACAGGTCTAACAAGAGCTCCTCAATCTTCTTCCGCTCCACTGAAGATGCTGGGTACCAGACACTCAGTCACACCAGCCTCAGTAGGCCCAGCCAGCACTTACTACTGTGAGTAGGAATGCAGCTACACTGTGCCCCTTTAGCAAGCTCACGGTGCACTAACAGGACTTTTGGCCCTAGCACGGACACACCACAAGGTCCACGCGAGGCACAGGCTGTTCACAAAGAGGCTGCAGATAGCGAATTTACCATCCCGAAGGAGGCAGCTGCTATTGTGTGTGGAAGCATGTCACATTGTTCAACCAAATCCTTTTATTTACATATTTCCTTTTAACATGTGGGAAAAGCAAATATTATGAAACTCTGTTGTTCCACTGAAGGATTCCGCTGTTACAGTATGTGGCAATTTTTACTTGAGAACTCAGCACGTTAGGGAGGAGTGAATGCAGGAGAAAGTGCTGAAGGGGAGTAAAAGTGTTTTCAAGCAACTTAGTACAAATGTAGATGTTGGTAACAGCTGCAGACCTCTCTATTTCCGCCTAGAAAAAAGTTACAGTGCATAGGAAAAACAGTCATCAAATGACATCTCCACTTCACTCAAAGCTCTTAGCTGTACCTTGCTGCTTCAACAAAAACCGTAAGAAGAACGGAGAACTTCTCGGCGTCATGGTCAGAGCTCCTCTCCTATCAATTCAGTTACCGCCTTAGTTACTTTCACACATTACAGATTCTTGTTACCACATCCTGAGACTACATGAGCTCTGTTCCCAGCAGAAGCAGAAGCAAAAGAGAGCAAAGATGATTACCTTGAACTGGGAAAATCCTCAATTTCAAATGGCACACAGAAATCTCAAGCACAGTTTTATGAAGAGAGGAAAAACCCACCACAAAATATCCTATATTCTTGTTTCTTCTTATCCTGTTAACATCAACCATTCCCCGCCTAAAGCCTTCCAGCTGAAGACCTGATGTTTCTATTCACTGTTCAAGTTTCCTTTCAGTCTTACAGTTTCTCTCAGACTAAAATGCATCCTTACTTTTACAATTTTAATCCAAACTCTACCTTTTAACACTTTATCCCCCATCTCTGTCAGCTTTGCAAGGCTGCATTACTTCCTTTATGCTATTTTTTGTAGAGATTAAATTAAGGTAATTTGACTCAAGACTTTACTAAATCCATGCCCTTCTTCTGTCTTCTTAGTTACTATTCAGTAGTTACCAATTTTTGGCCAAGTCTTTACAGTCCTCCACATCACAAAGAACTTCCTGCCAGAAAAAGCTTTGCAAATGTGTATCAATTACTACACTGGATCCACCTTTAAGATAACGAAACAAGAGCTGAAACTAACTTGAAGCCAAATAAGTGTTCTTTGTCCAGTATGCATGAAACTGAGTGTTACATATCCTTCTAGGAAAGGGAGGGATAGGTTTTTATCCCTTTTGCATTCCTGTGCATTTTTCTAAGAGGCGATACAATGCATTGTAAACCTAATGAGGAACAATTCCGCTTTTCTGATTTGACTGTTCCCTTAGAAACAGCATGTAGAAAACTGAACCATGCTGCACTTCAAGACTATGAACCAGCCAGCTAACATGGGAAGACATAGGCACTCCTTGGTACACCAGCTGTACCAACATGTTAATGATGGCACTTGCACACACCTCCAAAAGAAGCCGTTAAAACACTTCCAGCAGAGTTTACATCAACTCTGGGCCAGAACAAAATAGATCAACCAAAAACCTCAGTACACCTTAACAAAAAGACTATGCAAACATGAAAGAGCAAGCTAAGCACACAGTCAAAACGGAATACATTTAAATAACTTGACTAGGGAAAGAACGGCTCTAGAAGTTTCAATCGCTGTAACAAAACCTGCTATGAGCTTTAAAAGAGAGGCAGATGTGACAACAGCATAATACCGAGCATACATGATACATATTTACTGAAAAGATGACTGATTGTTGATCTCATTTTTGCAAGAGCCACCAATAAGTAGGTGAAATACAGCTAAACTGGCTCAAAAATAGCTCTTGAAACAGCTTGCATTTTCTTACTGAGGGATCAGCTTAGGAAGTAAATTCTGGAACTCATTAAAATCTTTAGCAAGAAGCCTCCCATTTTTACGTGCTTCCTACTTGTGCCCTCAGGTCAAAAATAGGCCTTTTTCTGTTTGAACTAGTAGTTTACTACTACAGAAACAGCATTAATACTGCTACACAAATCAGTAGATATTCTTTGGCAATAATTAATGTATTTTTAAGATGTTGTTCATCTTGTCTGCCATTAACTTCATTAAATGTACCAGAGGCTCCTTCGCCTTCCTCCTCCTCCCTGCACACTTCACCCTCCACTAACCAAGCACACGTTTTTGTTTCGTGCTCCACTCTCACCTCCTCTTGCAAGCTGGAATGCTTCTCTAGAGAGATTCATTGCCCCATGGATAGATAACTGCTTCTATAACGAGGAAACCCTGAGAGTTATATAATAGAAAACAAAGACAGGCACAGTTCCCGAATTAAAAGATGTCCAATACCTCCCCCCATGCACTAGGAACAACAGTGGGGGAATATAACCTAGAAAGTACAATCCATGCATAACAAATTCAACAGCACGACATAAAAGAACTGTGCATACACTTAAGAGAAGGAAAAAAAAAAAATCTGTTTCTAGACCTGAATATAGAACAAGCTGATTAGTACAAAAGCTTGGTAACATTTTGCTTCTGGAGGAATAAAAATATTTCTCTAGCATTCCTTTTATTGCCAAGGATTGGAAAGAACAAAAGGAAAACCTCTCCACAGATGCTTAGAAAACACACAAATCTATGCAAGAAAAAAATCTGGGGAAACGGTGTGGTTTGAACAAGATCATGCAAGCAACTCCTTAATCTTCTGGATTAAGCAAGTATCCAAGGTTGAATCCTGTAATGTCTCCAACGTTACTCTACTAACACATGAGAATATAGAAAAGGAATTGACGAATTTATGGTTACTTTTAAATTTTACATACAGAAAAAAAATGATGCACTTTATCTATAAAATAATCATACAAAGCCTAATGAGTAAGTTACAGACAGAACACCCTTTCGTGCATGTCCTACATATGGGTGAATCTTTACATACATATACATAATTTTATGGAAAGCAAGATGTGGACTTGTAACAAATAAAAAAAAAAAATCAAAATTTTAGAAAAATCTCTTATACAAACCTACAGAGAATTACCATATGATTCCTGAGTTGAATATGAAAGCTTGGTTAAACCTAGATGGTTTCTGGAAACTACTCTGGAAAAAAAGGCAGTGTACTCTGCATGGAGAAGTTCATAGAAGAAACCCTTATCGAAATACCTGTAAGTAGCTATTAATAAGAAAATTATATAGCCACCCCTGCTGAGCCAATGACAGTAATCCTTAACATAAAACACAAGTATATTAAATATTCCCATGTAGTTACATACTCAGTTTCTTCAAATGTAATTACATACAGCTAACATCAACACCAATATTAACTGGACAAACTAGCAAGATACAGACTGGAGGGACAGCCTGCAAGATGGATAGGAAATCGGCTCACCGGCTGCATTCAGAGCACAGCGATCGGTGGTTTGTACTCTGGCTGGCAGTCTGTCACAAGTGGGTTCTGCCAGGGACTGACACTGGGCCCCACACTGTTCAACATCTGGATTATGGGATTGAAAGCACCCTCATCAAGTTTGTTGATGACATCAAACTGGGTGGTGAGGTGGACATGTCAGCTGGGAGAGTTATCTTACAGAGAGACTCGGGCAGCCTGGAAGAGTGGGCTAGCAAGAACGGTATGAAGTTACCAAAGACAAGTGCAAGGTCCTGCACCTGGGATGAAAGAACCAAAGAACCCTGCCCAGACTGGGATCTGTGTGACTGGGAACAGCCTTGCTGTGAGGGACCTGGGGGTCCTGGTGGACAACAAGATGAACCTGAGTCAGCAGCGTGCTGCTGCAGCAAGGAAGGCAGATTGGATCCTGGGCTGCATCCGCAGAGGCACTGCTAGCAGAGATAAGAGACAGGATCATCCCGCTCTACCCGGGTGTCAGGCTGCACGCGGAGTCCTGTGTCCATCCAAGAAAGATGCAGACTGGAGTCAATCCAAAGAAGGACCACGAGATGATCAAAGGGCTGGAGAATCTGCCCTATGAGGAAAGACTAAGGAGTTAGGCCTCTTCTCTCCGAGGAAGAGAGGGCTTGGGGTCCTCATCACAGTATTCCAGTAGTTAAAAATTTTTCACAGTGAGAACAATAATTCACTGGAACAACCTCCCCAGGGAAGGAGGAAAAACTCACTGAAGGTTTTAAAGATGCAACTGGGCAGTGTGCTAGATAATCTCAGTTACGCTCCCTTTCCCACATCTTTCAAGGTCCCTCCTAACTTTGGTTGTTTTATGGTTCTACAATTCTATATATTCCAATGCTGATGAAACTGTATACTTACAAAAAAAACAATTAGCACTTGAGGATGAACAACTACTCCTACTTCAGTTTAACAAAAAAGGAAGCCCTAACAAGGATAATTTATTTGGTATGAAGTCGACCTGAGAAGCAGCTGAAAATACCGAAAAGATTAAAAACACCAAAAAAGAGGAAAATTACATTTTTTTTTAGGGCCTGATCATCGCAAGAATCAGACTCCTAACTTACCAGAACACTGACTTAGTACATTGGGTGTCCTGGCAAACTTCATACTCTGTTCCTGAAATATGACTGGAGTTTTCTAGTTAATTTAGCAACACTGGTTTCTACACATCAATTTGTATACATTAATAATAATAAAAAAAACATATCTTAGAAGGAAAAGATAAAAGTTCCAAGAAAATTTGTTACATATTTAAGCAGTACTGTTAGCTACCTTAGAAAGACTTATTTTTTAAAAAGGCAAATTCTTGAGCTTTTACAGGAGAAATTGAGATCTGCCTACACAGATATGAAGCACTGAAACATTCTGTTTACCAGCCTAAGGATTTCTTGTACATTCCTTTAGTCGTCCCTATTAGCTACCGCCTCTGACTTTATTCCCACCCAGTAACACTGATCCTCAACTCTAAACAGTGTGTTTATACACGCACAGAATCACTTAAGTTGGAAGTAACTGCTGGGGATTGTCCAGTTCAACCTTCTCCCTTGCCTCGCTCAAGCACAGACAGCTACAGCAGGTTGCTCAGCACCATGTTCAGTGGGCTAATGAATCATAGAATGGTTTGGTTTGGAAGGGACCTTCAAAGGTCATCTAGTCCAACCCCCCTGCAAGGAGCAGGGACATCCCTGACTAGATCAGGTTGCTCAGAGCCTCATCCAGCCTGGCCTTGAACGTTTCCAGGGATGGGGTTTCCACCACCTTTCTGGGCAACCTGTTCCAGTGTTCTGTAACTCGCATTGTAAAAAATTTTTTCCTAATTTCCAATCTAAACCTACCCCCCACTATTTTAAAACCATTACTCCTTGTCCTATTGCAACAGGCCCTACTAAACAGCCTCTCCCCCTCTTGCCCTGTCACCAGGCACCACTAAGGATAGTCTGGCTCTCTCATCTTCATCCACTCCCATCAGGTATTTATACATGCACTGAAAAGTCCCAGCTCTCTCAGCCTCTCCTAGCCTGAGAGATGATCCAGTCCCTTCATCATTTTGGTGGTCCTGCACTGGGCCTGCCTGAGTAAGTCCACAGCTCTCTTGTACTGAAGAGCCCAGCACTGGATGCAGCACCTCAGACACGCCTCAGTGCTGAGCAGAGAGGAAGGATCACATCCCTCGAACACTGGTAACACCCCTCCCAGTGCAGCCCAGGACACTGTTAGCTTTCTCTGCCATGAGGGTGCATTGCTGGCTCTGTCCGCCGGGATGTCCGTGTCCTCCTCTGCAGAGCTGCTTTCCAGCTGGTCAGGCCCCAGCATGTGCTTGGGGTTATTCCTTCTCAGTGCCAGAGCAGTGCATTTCTTTTGCTGAACTTGACGAGATCCCTCACAGCCCCATTCTCCAGCCTCGTGTCCAGGTCACTCTGGATGGCAGCACACCCACATGGTGTTTCAGCCATTCCTCTCAGTTCTGCATTGTCTGCGAACTTGCTGAGGGCGCGCTCTGTCCTAGCATTCAGTTCATTAATCAAAATGTTAAACATCACTGGCCCCTGGGTACACCCTAGGGAAACTCACCAGTGCCTTGCTTCCACCTGGACTTTGTGCTGCTGATCACCATCCCCTGGGCCCGGCCGTTCAGCCAGTTTTCAATCTACCTCACTGTCTGTTTATCTAACCATACACTGACAGCTCGTCTATGAGGAGGCTGCGGGAGACAGAGTGAAAAGCCTTACTAAAGTTGAGGTAAACTCTCCTCTCTTCTCCCTGAGCCAGTGACCTTGTTGTAGAAGGCTGTTAGGTTGGTCAAGCACAATTTCCCTCTCATAAATCCAGGCTAACTACTCCCCATCACCTTCTACTTAAAAAATAATTTAAAGATGGAGTCATAAAGAACAGAAACTTTTGTCTGCTCTAGAGTGACATATCAGTTACTATACATAAAAATAAAAAATACTAAAGATTGTCAGCAGTCTTTATATAGTACAGAAAACAGAGTAAGTGTATAAAACTTGTCAAGCACTGGTAAGATTTTATTGGTGCTGACCATACTCTGGAGGGACACAGAATCATTTCACTGCAATATTTCTGTGCAGCAGAAAGACAATGTTAAAACAAGGTGCCTTCTTCCCTCTCCTACCCTGCCTACTGGTGATACAAACACCAAGATTTTTTTTTTTTGTTGCTGTTAAAGAGAAAGGAAGATATGAAACACTGGAAGACTACTATCACAGTCCTAAGAATTTATGGCTGCAACAACAGTTGAGGTCCTACACCAAAGAGACTCATGCCCTCACTGGTAAAATTTGTGTTCCGCTCCCCAGCTACAAAACATTAAGACAAGAAAAGGTGAAGAAATATGGAACAATATTATGCTTCTCAGTAGGGCAGGTCTGTAGATCAAGTGCCCAAGTCCCACACTGAAGTTCTGGGAATCAATATACGACACAAAATAAAAACTAGATAAAGTGCAGGTCAGGAGAGCCTATTCACTGTTTAAAGAAAATTATATAATCTGATGTTACTTAGAAATATTGACTGAACTACTGAAAAACCCTCCTCGAACTTTTTCTGGTATCAAGTGCTGTTCTACTTCTGGCTTTCATCATCTGAAGCTTCCATTTATATACGTACCTAACACACTCAGTTTACTTAGTGCTTCACTTCCTATATATGGTCAGGTACGATTCTGCTCTGCTGCTTTTAACCATTAATTTAAGACAGCACATCTAACACCACATATTCAGCCAGAAGTAAAAACAGATTTATATTCAGGTCTGTTTTCTAAGTGGCCAAATCAGTACACAACCCATCAACTCTAGAAAAATCATGTTTCCCTTCTCTAGAGAACGAGAATTAATAAAGAAATTCATTATGTAAAAAAACAAAGCTTACCCACTAACCACATTTACTGCTAAACAGAAAAGAAACCTTATACACTACAAACCAAGTTACATCGCATTTCATTTTTTGTTTATATAGTACTTAACTGAACATGCCAATATTACTTCCCATCATTTTTCAGTGCAACAGATTCATTCATCAGTATGGGAAAGGGCCTCCAGCCATTATTCAGAAAAAAAAAAAATAAAAAATCTTTTTCATGAGTTAGTGAAATAAACAAATGCTGCAGAACTCTGGACTTGCCACCTTCAACATTCATGGGAAGAAAGTAGAACTTCACACTATATTCAGGCAGAAAAGTGTTCTGCTTTCAGGTAATCGATGCTTATTTAGTAGTTCTCTATTCTTCTCTCTATCTTTAACTCTTTTTCACACTACTCTGTTGCCTCAACAGGCACCAAGAGTGACTGTAAGAATACATCTGCTTTGGTTAAGATTTGTTTTAACCAGACGGTATTTTGACAGCCTATTTCATTTTGTATGGTTGATAGCTTTCGATTTCAGCTGATTTCCATTTCAAACTGATAACCACTGCTCAAAAAACACCATATGAAAATGTCAGTTTTGCTGGAATATACTGGAACTGCTTCCGCAGCACTAGGATCTAAAATAATTTTGTCAACTGAGATTTTTAATCGAATACATAAATAACTGAACTAGTCCACATGCCACTGGTTTACAATCAAATTATATTGCATTCATTCATTAAATCCAAAGGCATTTCCTCACACTATTTCAACCTCTGTCAGCGAGCTTTGCAAATGGGGTAGAAAGCATGGAAAAAAAATGACGAAAACAAACACAGAGTTGCCCACTTTATTCCCTAGCATCCTACGTCTCCCATCTAGCTTTAAACTGCAATATAAACATGCTACTGCTGTGCTCCAGAAAAATGGAAAACCACACACACGCCGAACAGACAAGCCTTAAGTCAGTTTCACTACAGATCAAAGAAGACAGAAGTCAACCTTACTTGGGGATTTTGAGTTTGTGAATAAAAGGAACCTGTTAGATGCCAACAATCTCCTCCCGCTGCTAGAAAATTAAAGAAAACACACTAAGAGATGACATATTCCCTTTTTCCTTATGTACACGGAAAAGAGAAGAGGAAATTAAGTGTATTAGGTGCTTGCTAGCAAAGACAAACACATCCTGACTACCCCGAGCAAACTATATTTACAGCATCCTGATGGGAAGTGCAGTACTTGCATCTGCTTCACTTCCATCTCTTCTGGTTAGTTTCTGTGAAAATGAGACTGTCAGCCATATGGTATTTAAAAAACTTACTCACATTTAAAAAAAAAAAACTTTGGTCTGTAAGACTTTTACAGCCTAACACTTACAAGCTGGCAACGCACTCAGATTTTGGTTGTTTTGTGTTTGGTGCTTTTTTTTTTTTAATTTGTAAAACAAGTTAGGAGATGAAAAAGCAATGAAGTTGTGTCTAAGTTTATGCAGAAAGCCTCATTTTATTTTATACTTAAAAGTTTGATCTAGGATTGTAGTATGAACTTGAGAACAGTAGGAGCAACTTTTACTGGAGTCAGTAACCATTCAGTAAATCCTGAAACGCGATGCACGCCCATGTGAAGGCAAAGAAGCCTAGTGAGTTGTTACTGCTATCAAAGAAATAATGCCTTTTCATTCCTACACAGGAAAATAATAATTTTATATCACATAAAGCAAGGCCAGGAGGGAAGAGCACTCTCAATTTTCTGGCGGATACACAATATATAGTAAGCAATTATGACAAAGGAACAAAAACATCTGACAGAATCGTGGAATTATCCATCAAGCCAACCCAGCATGCTCCTATAAAAACTGAATGAATTAGGAGGAAGTGGGAAAGGGTGGAGCTGGCAGTCATATTTAAACAAATGGAACAGTAGTTTTGTAATCACAATCAACTGGAGAAATTTAATCTAAGTTTAAATTACAAGATAAATTTACTGCTTTTAAAGACTCACATTGGGCCTTTCCTTATATAAGATGACAGATAATATTGAACTTTGTTTTTGGTAGTAAATCAGCAGTTCAACTCCGTAGAAGCAGATGGTATGACTACAAAGAAAGGGCACTTCCAAAATAAAGCAGGACTGAAAGGATACAATTTACTATCGACATATGGCCAAATTTAAATTACTTAACTGACAATGGTAAAAAATGATGCCGCGTGAAACAGATAAGAGATGAATGAAAGGAAAAAGGCTTCTAATGATTTTAATCAGCCAACTTACTTTTTTTTAAATGGAAAAATCACACACCAAGGATAAAATTACAAAGAGTAACGTTAAGTATCTGGAGGTATGAACTTCTGAATCAATTTTTAAATGTGTTTTATTTCTTGGATGTTTCTGTATTAAAGAATCTTCAAGAGAAAAACATTTAACCACAGAGGTATGCTGTGGTCCTGCAAAAACTTCAGTGGTCCCTTTGTCTGAATAAGGTAAGTAGTTTTGTCAATCAAAACAAGACTGCGTCCAGTTCTGGAGCCCCCAACACAAGAAGGACATGGACCAGTTGGAGAAGGTCCAGAGGAGGGCCACGAAGATGATCAGAGGGCTGGAGCACCTCTCTTATGAGGACAGGCTGAGAGGGTTGGGGCTGTTCAGCCTGGAGAAGAGGAGGCTCCGGGGAGACCTGAGAGCAGCCTTCCAGTGCCCAAAGGGGGCTGCAGGAAAGATGGGGAGAGGCTGTTTAGTAGGGCCTGTTGCAATAGGACGAGAGGTAATGGTTTTAAAATAGAGGGGGGTAGATTTAGATTGGAAATTAGGAAAAAAATTTTTACCATGTGGGTTATAGAACACTGGAACAGGTTGCCCAGAAAGGTGGTGGAGGCCCCATCCCTGGAAACGTTCAAGGCCAGGCTGGATGAGGCTCTGAGCAACCTGACCTAGTCAGGGATGTCCCTGCTCCTTGCAGGGGGGTTGGACTGGATGGCCTTTGAAGGTCCCTTCCAACCCTAACCATTCTGTGATTCTATGACTCTAAGACCAGGGCCTCTGCAGCCTCCCCTAGCAGGCACTCCTTGTCAGAAATCTAACACTCTTTAGTGAAAGCTAACCATGATGCTTGCATATGGCTTACAAGGCAAAATTTTGACTGCAAAATCTACTCAGAATTCTAGATGTGGTAACAATTATTTAGAATCAAACAGGTGATTATTTACAATCACCCTACTTCCTAAAAATATTTGCAAAAAGTCTGCTTTTTAGCTTTTTCCTCAGTTCTCTGAGGAACTTAGTGGGGTCTAACAGAAGCAGCAGTCTGATCTTTCAGTGAGAAAACCAGAACTCTGTATCTCTCTGGCCCGGCACCCAATACTGAAGAAGTAACTTTGCTTTTATGTGCTTCTATTTCCCTCATTATCCTTTGTCAAATCCGCTTAATCCTATTGTAGCTCGTTAGGGAATTCTACAAGTTTAAGACTATTCAAACACTGCCTTCACAAAACAAGGCCTTAATGTTTACAAGCTTTCACAAGAAGTCCAGAAATTAAAACAATAAGAGATTACTGGGAAGCTTGTCAAGGTTAGAGAGATTAATTTAAAATAAATCCTACAATGTTACATTTTATGTTCTCTTTATAACTGCAATGGCTCCTGAAATCTTGGAAGGATGTGAAATAGTGCAGAAGTTAACTCTCTGACAGTGGAGTTAAGAGAGAACATTAAAAAGAATCCAAATTCAGTTGGGTTTTCAGATTAACTTTCTGACCTATGTCTTGAATACTTCTGCCACTCTGTACCCCAAAACTCTAAATTATCAGCTATACTCAATGTAACTTCAGGAACAACGTATTTCCAGATACTGATTAAAGCAATTTAAGCCTTTCAAGTAACTTCATTTTGGGGAGAGCAAGGTACCCACTTGAGGACGATTTTATGTTCTAATATAAGCCTTGCAAGTGCTTTACGTAAACCTGCAGACTTTCTACAGTTAAATCCAAGGGTTGTGTTTAGAATACCTACTAATATTATCTGATCTTATATTTCACACAATATAAACAAAGAACTGGTCTGCTTCTAGTGCAGGATTCCTTCTATTACCAGCACTGCAAGAATCCTGATTAATCTAATAGATGGACAAGTATATTAAAACCTAACTGTACGTTTTACAGTTTCTTTTTTTTTTTCAACTGCCTCCTCGCTCCAAACATAACCTAATTAAGAACAACCTTATTTTAAATTGGTTGAGTGGCAAAGACATTATTTACAAGAACAGGATCTCTGCTAACACTTTGTAGAATTGTAATTCATTTTAAAGCCACGTTTCAAGACTAGCAGAATTCGAAAAGATGATAGAACATGTGTGTGTTACTTTTGCTATGATTGTACATGTAAGACAAAGATTACCGCTTTGTTTTGAGGTGGTTTCTTTAAGCAGAAAACCATGCGATACCAAATGACGATACGGTGTATCAATTGTTGTATGCTGCAAACAGCATTTTTTTGTTAGGGGTTTTTTTTTTTTTTTTTTTCCCAAAATTAACGTTTATCAGTCTTCTGAGAAAGACTCTGGAGACTGGAAAATTCTTACCAACAGGTAGTTAAACCACAACCGGAATAGCTCACTCTTCCTGGCAGCCTACAGCACAGCTAAGAAAACTTGCAAAAAAAAAAAAAAACAAAAAAACAAAAACTACCTCACTCGGCTCGTCCAGAGCGCCTTCCCCCCCCCACCCCCCCCCCAGGAGCTGACCCCGGTCATCACCGGAGTTCCACCTCTGAGTGGAGGGCACCCCCCCCCCCCCCCCCCCGCCGCACCAGGCCGGGCTGCGGAGCGGAGCCGAACGCTCCTTCCTGCCGCAGCGGAACCGGGACGGGGTAAAACTTCTGCGGGACTTCCACGGGAGTTTGACAGACACTTTCCACCGGGCAAAGGCAGGGGGCCCGCCGTCTCCTCGGAGCCCGGCGGGCCGGGGTTGTGGGGGCCCAGGGGGGAGCGGCCGGGCGTGGCGGGGCGGCGGCTACTCACTGGTTGGTGGGGGGCGCGTTGAGCGGGATGGCCACCTCCTCTTCCTCGTACTCCGGCCCGTCCAGCGAGTCCCCTTCGTCCACAGTCCCCAAGCCCCCGGCCAAGGAGGGAGGCGGTGGCGGCGGCGGCAGCGGGGGGAAAACGGAGGTGCTGGGATCAGTCCCCCGGGCCGACTCCGATCCCTGCCCCGGGCCGGCCGCCGGAGGGGCAGGCCCCACGCCCAGCTCCAGGAGCCCCAGCACCGAGCACAAAGCCGGGCCGCCCGAGGGGCCGGAGCCCGGGCTGCCGCCCCCGCCGGAACCGGCCGGGAAGGGGCCCAGCGGCCCCGGCCCCTTCCCGCGGCACACGGCGGGGTAGTGCCCCGGCTCAGCGCCGGGAGCGGAGGCGGCGGCTCCCGCCGTGCCGGCTGTGGTAACCGAGCCGCCCTCCTCACCCCCGGCCTCGGCCGCCATCATGTTGAGCCCCGGCCCCCCTCCGCCGGCCGCCGCACGCCGGGGAGGTGGCGACAAAGGGGCCCCGGCTCCCCCCTCCTCCTCCTCCTCCTCCTCCTCCTCCCCGCCCCGCCCCGGCGGGGAGCGGAGCCCGGGACGAGGGCAAAACTTCCCCGGCGGAGACGGGCTGGGAACAATACCCGGCTGGGCGGGGGCTGGGCGCGCAGGGGAGCTCCGCAGGGCCCCGCCGCCGCTGCCTCGGCCCCCGCCGGCCGGACAGGCAGGCAACGCGCGGGAGCTAGGCGGGCCGGGCCGGGGCGGGCCGCACCGCGCCTGCGCGCCTCGCCCCGCCGCCTCCCGCCTTCACACACACAGACACGCGTGCGCGGGTGGGCGGCCCCACGTGGGGAGTGGAGGCGGGGGGGGGGTGGGCAGGGTGTGCTCCGGGGTGGGGGGAGTAGAGCGGGGTAGCACCCTCACACACACACACAAAAAAAAATTAAAAAAAAAAAAGAAAAAGGAGAATGAAAAAGAGTGAAATGAGGCAGCAGGTGCTGCGTGGGTGCAGGGGCCCGGCCGTGGGGGGGGCGGCGGCGCGGCCCCCCCCCCCCCCAGCTGTTAGTGGCGGCGCGGGGGCTGAGGGGACGGGCGGTGCCGGCGGCGGGGCCTTCCCCCGGGGAGGCGATGCGGTGCGGGCCGGGCCCGGCCTTGTTCCGGCGGGGTTGGGTCAGGGGGAACCGGGTGGCAGGCACCGGTCCGGCCCCCTTCGGCGCCGTGGGGGCGGCTGGGCTCCTCCATTCGCCCAGACCGGCCCTGCCTCGGGCCTCGAACCCCGGGGGGATGTGGGGAGGTGAGGTCACCGCCCTTGGGCCTGGCTGTCCTCATAGGAGGTGGCCAAGCAGCTCCCTGGGGTTGGTTTTCTCAGAGAAATCGACTTAAAAAGGACCCTTTCCTTTGCATGTTATTACACAGACTTGGTTTTCGAGCAATAAGAGTACAAAAATACATCCTGGAGTCTACAAGATACTCTTTTATCTGCTAAGAGTTGCGACTCCATTGCTACTGAAAAGATATTTACTCTTATGCTTTCCTGAAATTGTACTTTTCTTTTTTTTTTTTTTTCACCTTGTTACTCTCACACCCCGAATCCTGTCTTCATCATTAATAATTCTGCTAACCTAAGTAGGTTTGCTTGGTTCACCTCACACGTGGGGATCTCTGCGATCGAGAAGACGTGGTGTGACAAACATTACCAGGCAATATAACACATAGATATCTTTTGATTTTTTTTTTTTCTGCTCAGTGTTAAAAGAACTGACAAATAGCAGCACGTTGACACTTGTATGTCTCTCAAGAGTTCTCAGAAGGCATCTAAACATTCAGGTTTTCAAAGCTTTGTGTTACCCAAAAGTATTAAGTGAATTTTTCCTGAGGCCACTAAAACAAACTACTACTCCCACTTTCACAGCTCTCCAACCAACCTCTTTTTATCTGCTAAAATGAAGTTTCATATCTTGCCTTCTAAAGGCAAAATTTGCTTCTAGTTACACCACTAAGATCAGTGGAATTACGCTGGGTTTGTGCCCAGTGTCAGTGAAAGGAGAAGCTGGCTCTAGCTGTTGGTTTGCAGCTTTGTAACACATTCGTACCCTGCCATTTTTCTGTTTAAGAAATCGCAGTTTCAACAGCAGTCTCTTACAACTTAGATTTTGCATAGCCGCGTTTCAGTATTATAAACGTAATTTCAAATAATGCCGTAGCCTGCTGTCTCTGTGGGTTTCTATTTACTGCTGTTTGCTTTCCCTGACAGGTTTATAAATAAAATTATTTTAACACAGCCTTGTTGCTGTGGTACAAGTGATATGCCTAAACATAGAAAGGCAGTGTAAATATTTATAGGATTCCCTTTATGAGGCAGGCTTTTCTAAGTGCCTTCCAGGGCAGCAGCATGTGTATGGGTGTGTGGGGACTGGAAGGACAGCTGTGCTAAGAATTTCCTGCAGGAGGGGGTGATGTGACTGCGGCACTCCTTCAGGAGATTTATTTTGGGGAGAGCAGTTTTAAATTTGGCAAGGATTCCACAGAAAGAGAGCTTCTGGTAAGATCAGCCAGGTTGTTGCATCACTGCCCCGACACACCGTTTCCGTTCACTTTGCAGGCAAAATTGTCCGTCGCAGGTTACCTGTATGCTGCAGGTAACGTGTATTGCCCTGCGTTTCCTTTTTCTTAAGGCTTGCAAGTTGGCTGCCGTTATACAAGCCTTCATGGGGCAGTATTTACATGTATATAATTGGGTGAAGGAACAAGTGTACCGATATTTTTCTTGATACTTCTTGTGCGTTTGCAAATACGTCTTTTTCTGAAATCCCTGGTGTAAGTTGTTGTAGGGTAGTTAGCCCTGCATCCCTGCTGCGTGGATGGTGTCAGGCTAGAGTCTCTGAAAAGTCTATTTGCATGTTCCCTGGAGTCAGTTTGCGAATGTACATGATTCTTTTGTCTGCTGGCCATTAGGTCTGGTATCCCTTACCCTTGGTCTAGTATTGAAATGCCAGAACATAGATAGACTATGATTTTTCTGACCTACTTTAAAGACTAATTTGTAGAAAGGCTAAAACTGAGTCTGACACAGAAAAATACATTATTGCACGTTTGCTAATGGTGCTGCCTTTAAAACTACCTGTTCATTTGTTGATTTATGGCAAATAAAATTCCTAGCACAGGATTCTGGCTGTGGAGGACTAACACAGTCTATGCCCATGCTTGCAAATAAGACTGAGTCTTCCCAGGCACTCGAAGACAACTGTCTGCAGAGCCCAGGACGTAGCGACCGTTTCTGCTGTGCCTCTGAGCGTACTGCCAGCTCGGTGCTGCTTGGCGGCGGAGGTACGGACGGCGGGCACCCTTCCCAGCTGGCAGTCTGTCCGCAGCCACCCTGCTGTGCCAGTCGGTGCCGTTCAGCGTGGACGCGTAATTCACCAGTGTGGAGTACATGCAGCTGTAATCGACGTTATTTTATTAGTAGTGACAGGTGTCCTTCTTAGATCTAGTTCATACTGCAGAGACTTCGGGATCTGAAGCCGTGTCTTCCAGCGTAGCGGCAGGTGAATTACAGTGGCATTGAGGCCTTTGAAGAACTACGTTACTAAATCAGAGAGCCTGCTTTATATAGGATGCTTGTGCCGTACCACTCATACACAGCTGGGACTAGTATGATCATAGAATCATAGAATCATAGAATGGTTAGGGTTGGAAGGGACCTTCAAAGGCCATCTAGTCCAACCCCCCTGCAAGGAGCAGGGACATCCCTGACTAGGTCAGGTTGCTCAGAGCCTCATCCCGTCTGGCTTTGAACGTTTCCAGGGATGGGGCCTCCACCACCTTTCTGGGCAACCTGTTCCAGTGTTCTATAACCCGCATCGTAAAAAATTTTTTCCTAATTTCCAATCTAAATCTACCCCCCTCTATTTTAAAACCATTACCTCTCGTCCTATTGCAACAGGCCCTACTAAACAGCCTTTCCCCATCTTTCTTGTAGGCCCCCTTGAGGTACTGGAAGACCGCTATCAGGTCTCCCCGGAGCCTCCTCTTCTCCAGGCTGAACAGCCCCAGCTCTCTCAGCCTGTCCTCATAAGAGAGGTGCTCCAGCCCTTTTATCATCTTCGTGGCCTCCTCTGGACCTTCTCCAACTGGTCCATGTCCTTCTTGTGCTGGGGGCTCCAGAACTGGACACAGTACTCCAGGTGGTGTCTCACCAGGGCAGAGTAGAGGGGCAGAATCACCTCCCTCGACCTGCTGGCCCCACTTCTCTTGATGCAGCCCAGGATGCGGTTGGCCTTCTGGGCTGCAAGGGTGCATTGCCTGCTCATGTTGAGCTTCTCATCCACCAGCACTCCCAAGTCCTTCTCCTCAGGGCTGCTCTCAATCCATTCCCTGCCCAGCCTGGATTTGTGCCTGGGATTGCCATGACGCAGGTGCAGGACCTTGCACTTGGCCTGGTTGAACTTCATGAGGTTGGCACGGGCCCACCTCTCCAGCCTGTCCAGGTCCCTCTGGATGGCATCCCTCCCTTCCAGCGTGTCGACGGCACCACACAACTTGGTGTCGTTGGCGAACTTGCTGAGGGTGCACTCTGTCCCACTGTCCATATCGCCAACAAAGATGTTGGACAGGGCCAGGCCCAGCACGGACCCCTGAGGGATGCCACTCGTGACCGGTCTCCACCTGGACATTGAGCCGTTGACCACCACTCTCTGAGTGCGGCCATCCAGCCAACTCCTTATCCACCAAGTGGTCCGTCCATCAAACCCATGTCTCTCTAGTTTAGAGAGAAGGATGTCGTGCGGGACAGTGTCAAAAGCTTTGCACAAGTCCAGGTAGATGATGTCAGTTGCTCGTCCCTTGTCCACCGATGCCGTCACCCCGTCACAGAAGGCCACCAGATTGGTCAGGCACGATCTGCCCTTGGTGAAGCCATGTTGGCTGTCACCAACCACCTCCTTGCTCTCCGTGTGCCTTAGCATGGTTTCCAGGAGAATCTGCTCCATGACCTTGCCAGGCACAGAGGTGAGGCTGACCGGCCTGTAGTTACCTGGGTCTTCCTTATTCCCCTTTTTAAAAATGGAGGTTATGTTCCCCCTCTTCCAGTCATCGGGGACCTCACCAGACCGCCACGACTTCTCAGATATGATGGCCAGTGGCTTGGCAACTTCATCCGCCAGTTCCCTCAGGACCCGCGGATGGATCTCATCAGGACCCACGGACTTGTGCACCTTCAGGTTCCTCAGATGATCCCGAACCTGCTCTTCGAGTGCAGTGGGTGGTTCTTCATTCTCGCAGTCCCTGCTTGCACCTTCTACAGCTTGGGCGGTGGGACAGGAACTCTTGTCGGTGAAGACTGAGGCAAAAAAGTCATGGAGAACCTCAGCCTTCTCCATGTCCTGGGTAACCAGGACACCAGTTCCCTTCTGGAGGGGGCCTACATTTACCCTGGACTTTCTTTTGTCCCCTACGTACCTATAAAAGCTCTTCCTGTTACATTTTATATCCCTGGCCAGATTCAGTTCTGCCAGGGCTTTGGCCTTCCTTACCTTATCCCTGGCCACTCGCGCAGCCTCTTTGTAGTCCTCCCAGGCTACCTGTCCCCACTTCCACCCTCTATAGGCTTCCTTTTTCACTTTCAGTTGGTCCAGGAGCTCCTTGCTCATCCACGCCGGCCTCCTGGCCTTTATGCCCGACTTGTTTTTCATCGGGATGCACCTCTGCTGAGCTTGGAGTAGGTGCTCCTTGAATATGGACCAACTTTCCTGGGCCCCTCTTCCCTCCAGGGCCGCCTCCCATGGCACTTGGCCCATCAGGTCCCTGAAGAGGCCGAAGTCCGCCTTCCTGAAGTCTAGGGCAGAGAGCTTGCCGTGTATTTTCCTCGCTGCCCCGTGGATCTTGAACTCCACCATGTCGTGGTCGCTGCAGCCAAGGCTGTCCTTTAGTTTCACATCCCCGACCAGCCCCTCCCTGTTGGTGAGCACAAGGTCGAGCATGGCACCCCTCCTTGTCGGCTCCTCTATCGCCTGCAGGAGGAAGTTGTCATCCACGCATTCCAGGAACCTCCTGGACTGCCTGTGCCCTGCCGTGTTGTCTCTCCAACAGATGTCAGGGTGGCTGAAGTCCCCCATGAGGACCAGGGCCTGTGACCGTGAGGCTGCTCCTATCTGGCTATAGAGCACTTCATCTGCTCTGTTCTCCTGGCCAGGCGGCCTGTAACAGACCCCTACTGTGACGTCCCCTGTCCATCCCCATCCTCTAACCTTGAGCTCTCTGTCAGCTCCTCCTCCATCCCCAGGCGGAGCTCCACACACTCCAGCCGGTTGCTGACGTAGAGAGCGACACCCCCTCCTCGTCTCCCCTTCCCGTCTTTTCTAAAAAGCCTTTACCCCTCCATGTTGACGCTCCAGTCGTATGTGTCATGATAATACGTGTCGTAAGAATGGTGACAGCAGTGCGGTGTTGCAGGCAGCGGAATACGTGATTATGAAGTGAAGGGTTTTCAGGCTGGGTTTGTCGCTGGTTTGCGTGGCCTTGGGCAAGTCTCTTGAACAAGGTTGCACTTTCTCCATCAGTAAAGTAAGAAGCTATTTCGCAGACGTGTAGGAGGATTAATTAGGTTATTTAAAACATTTAAAAACTGTTAATCGTCAATGCTTATTAGGATGAAAAGCCACATAGAGTGAGTTACCCAGTATTTCAGTTATTTACAGAGAAGGTGTTGCCTGGATCATGGGTCCAAACACCTTGCAACTTTCACTTCTACTCCTTATTTCAGCACAAAAGCTGCTTCTCTCCTCTACCTGAGTGCAGTTTATTTCCGCTTTTCCAAAGGCGTTCTCCTGTCTATCTCAGAAATAAATAGCAACAGGGGAATTTTCAATCTTTCTGTCGCAGGATGGAGTGATAAGAAACCAGCCGTCCTGTAATGAAGAACCTGCTCCAACTATTGCCGTCCTTCCCCTTGTACTCCCACAGCCATGTCATAAATGGTTGTAGAGTGAGTGCTAATTCTTCCTACCTGCATAGCTGTTGTAACCCCGTGGGAGGCCACGTGTATGGCTGGGGAGGTGGAAGTGTGGCCGGAGTCTGGGCAAGAACTTGAATACTGTTAGTTTTATTTCCTATAACTTAAGTCCTTTACTTCCATTGTGTTTATATTTTATTTTATTTTTATCCAATAGAGCTGACTGTGTTCCCGGAATGATTATCATGAGGTAGTCATTGAACAGTCATCGTCACTGTCTGCACCTTTAATTTTGGGTCTGTGCTGTCAATTCTCCCATGTTCATGGTACAAATTAGAAACTTTTGTTTGCACTGAATATCTTGTTTGTATTGAATCTCTGAATAGGTCATTAATGATAGGTCATATTTTAAAAATCATTCCCATCGTCTTTGAAGATCGACAGTTTTCAAATGTTATTGTTGTTTAATGACTTCCTGATTATTATTGATTTTCAATAATGTTTTCGTCACATGAGAAATGATCTCTCAGAATCTCCAGACTCCTCCATAACCTGTTGTCCCTGCATATTTTGTTCTTGTGTAGTTTGAGATCCTTTCAAACAAATGTTTGAGCTAGAGATTAATTAAGCCCAAATAAAAGACTGCATCCCCATACTGATAGAAGTTGTATCCGTAGAGTCAGTGTGTATATGTCTCCTAGGCAGATGCAAAAATACATGTGAAAAACTACCTTGAAATAATCGATTTTTATTAGTAAGTGATACTGTTCTTTTGGTTTCTTTTGTCTGCCTTCCAAAATGGCTTAAAAAGCTTTTATATAGTTGCCTGTAATTGTTCATTTTCTCTTTTCAGTTTTATAACAGCACCATTACATAGAGGCATAGATTTTCGCTTGTCTGACTTCACTTCAGGCTGCATCTAGAAAAGAAGTCTTTTTTTCTCTCTCTAATTTTGCATTTTTCATGGCTTTGCTGGTGTAAATAGACATGTAGTATTTCAGTCCCTTTTCAGCAGCCCTTAGTTAATGCAGTAAATCTTACTTTCAGAAATAAATTGATGTTACAGTTCGATACTCAGCGCAACACGCCTTTTGAGCCTGAAGGCTTCTGTTTTTTAGGACACTGAAGCTCAAAATTACTGGCAAAGCTTTTTCCTTGCTGATCTGAGTCTAACCATACTTGATTGATCAATCCCAGTTATTCCAGTCATGGACACTGATGGAAATATTTTTCCTACCTTTATTATTTGTACATCCTGAGAGATTTGCTCAGAACCTGTTGCATTGTGTTTTCTTGAGAATTGGGAAGCATACAATTTCTATGCCATGCCATTTAAATGTTGTGCAGAGTTTAGTAGTTTAATCAAAGAGTAATTGTTTTACTGTTGACTTTTTAAAAATGCATGTCTTCTGTTTGTAAAATGATGTAAGTATACATTTTACTCTGTAATCACATTACCAATGAATTTTCAAAATACTATGTATTTTCCAGTTTGATACCTTTCTAGTTTTAGACCATTTCTTGCCTTCCTGAAATTTAGCATGGTGTCTTGTGATGTGCTGGTGGAAACACACTATATTCATCTTAGGTCGTATAATGTATCAGCAAGTAAATTATTCAGAACCAACCATTTTAAGCCAGAGTAACGGCATTCATTTGTGCTCTGTTTGGAGGCATTGCATAGCCTCCTGGCCTGAGAGAGTCGCAAGCTGTTTGCTGCTGCCATTTGCCTGGTAACTCAGCGCCCAATTTTGTTTTTTCTTTCAGACCTTCAAAAAGGAGGGTCTTTCAGACCTTCTACAGCAATGAAGCAGACAATTTTTTTTTTTTTTTTCCCCACAAATTCTAACCAAGTGCTATGCAAATGTACCTGTAAAGGCCAGTACTGTTGAAAGTGCATATAACATAAGAGAGTGAAAAAAAATGAAATTGTGTAGAGCAAAACCAATGAAGCAGTTCATCAGAATACTCAAATTGTTCTACTTACTGTATTTTCCTGTGGTGAAATACTTTTCTGTATTTATGTCTGATGAAATTTCATTCATTTCTGTATGTATCCGAGAAAATGCTTATTCAGTGATGCCCTTGTAACAGCTTCTTATAACATTGCAGAATTTTGCTTTTTAGAAAAGCCACTGTGGTTTGACTTTCGGATCCATTTTACCTGCTAAGTTTAGGCTTGTGTCCTAGCATTTCACATAAACCTCTGGCAGTAGATGTTTTAAAAAACAGGCACAGCTAATAAAATTTTACTGGTTCTTTCATTTAGATTTTCTAGTTGTAGTTGTTTCTTCTCAGTACCTATTGGCTCATATCTGGCAAATATATTGAGAAAGCAGTGTGTTTCAGAGATCAGGTTTGTCATTTCAGGCATAACACATTCACATTCAGGCACACCTGAGCTGGGTTGTACTCTACAGGGTGGTCATACACAGCCCTGGGTTAGTACCGACTTGAAATTGTCAGTGTTACGTTTTAATTTACAGACAAACGTGAAAATTCAAGAACTAGGCTAGAGACTGGATGGAGCCGATCAGGAAGCAGAACCCAAACTGCAGGTCATATATCTGGTATTCACGAGGAAGGCTATTGTTAGATAATTGCCATCTATAAAGCATGTTATAGATGAAAAAATGATAAAGAGGTAAGTTTCAGTCACAGAGATGGCCGGATATTGTCTCAGCACATGGGGCAAGTGGGAACATGCTTTTTGTATAATACCGCACGGCAGCTGTAGCTGCCACGATGCATGTTCTGCCTAAAATAGAGCAGCAACTGCGAGACCACAACTGGACACGGGGCCCAGAAAATAGACCAGCCATGCAAATGACCTATTTTTCCAATGGAAATGTTGGAAGAGTCAAACTGTAATAGCAAATGAAAAAAAAAAAAGGCAAAGATAAAGAGCACACCTAAGTATTTTATTTGCTTTGAAAAACTGTGTCTGATTTTCCATATGTGATTTTTTCATATGGGTCTTTGTCCTTATCGGTATCCTCTTTGACAGACTGACTGTCTTTTTTGGTATATGACAGTTAATTAAGCAGCATCAACATTTTCCCTCTTTTCTGAGAGCTGAAGTTTATGCCCCTGAAAGGCCATGGCAAAAACCCTTTGACATCAGTAGCACAGAAGCAAGTGCTACATGAATGCTGTCAGTCTTACTTAAAGACTGTGGGCCTTTAATTTCGGTTCTGTATTATTGCTTGTATTTAAATGTGAGATAAACCTGTATAGACTTACCCATATTTATAATTTATGCCTGCACATAAAGCATGTATGGATTCTCTCCTGAGCCTATAAGTATATAGGTTATATTATTTTTTAGGCAATGATATAGGATTCCTCATTTTTTTGGAAGCTGATTTATTAGTTATTAAGTTGTTTTTTTTTTTCTGTAAGAAGAGATTAAAAACTCAGTTATAAAAGACAAACAACATTTTTGCCTCTTTGAATTTGAAATTATTTTGCATGTAATAATTTTCCCTGCTTAGTTAATTACAGCTAACTTCCATAATTGTTCTCAGTAATGAATGACCTTAGGTTTATGCGCATATCTCTGACTGTTGACGGACAGAAATTTACACGTTAACAAACATCTTCGTATTTTTGCAGCTGTTTTGGTGTCCTTTGGATGTTTGCATGAGTGCTTTTACAGGAGCAAGGGAAAGGAAAAAAGTCTGATAAGAATGAACAAACAGGAAAATGTGATTACGCTCGTAATACCTACAGAACTTCCTCTGAGACCCATGATGCAGGATAATCCCAGCTGTTGCATGGAGAGCTGTCTTTCATTTCAAGCTCGGGCCATTTTTTGTGCTGTTTACCCTGACACTTTTAAACAAACCGTTTATTCACACTATTGAGGAATATGTCATTCTCATTAGCTTCAATAAAATATTTTCTCAGTTTGTGGTTATTACTTGCAATGTCTTCATTATAAGCCACCTGCCAATATCTTGTGTTTAAATGAAGTATATTTCTGTCAGATATAGCTAACAGGTGTTCCTGTAAATGAAATTATATGTATAACCTATAAAAATCAACAAAATACTATGATGCATGTATTAGCAGGCACATATTCTACATTGACATTAGAAATTGATATCCTTGCTTAACAGCACAATTCAAGTGTAAAATTTAAATAGAGTATTTCTGGATGTAGCTGTAACGTAGGTAGCAAATAGCTATATATTCGTCTTTTCAAGGAATATTTGTGTAGTGGAGCTCATAAAATAATGACAATGGAAATAATTCCTTTTTACTTTTAAAATGTCACTTGTTTTACGAGAAAATAATAATCAGCTTTTTTTTTTTAACCTACATTTTTAAATTAATATCTTCATGAACACTGTCAAAATACTGTTCTGCGTAACAGGTGAGTTTAGCTAAGATGTAGCTAGATCTTATTTCATGGACATCACATCTGCATAAAGCCAGTAGTTTTTTAAAATGGCTGCACACACGCTGCCAACAAAACGTGTGTATACACTTACTGGCAGCAGAGAAACCAGTATTTGCATGTGAGGCGTATAAAATATATTTGCAAAATCGGCAACTGTGTCTGAGGTTGTATTTACACATCTGAAGTATCCATTCTGTCTATGAAGATTGCTATTTCCTTATGTATGTACTCCTATGGAACAAGTTCCTTCAAGAGTTACACTGGGATAGTTCAGGTGTCCTGTTCTTCTACATACAGGTTAGTTCCTCTATGTCCTCCGTCCTAGGATGCATTTTTCAGTTAAGAAATCTTTCTAAATTAGAAAGAGAAAACACAATGTTTAAATCCAATATGCTAAAAACAATTCTTAGCTATTTTTGTTACAGGGTACAAGGACTTAATTAAGACACAGTGTATTGATCGAATGGTGAAAACTAGGTGACATGCTGTGTTTTATTATATAATTGCACTGAATCCTAAAATTCTAGACTTTAAAACATGTTGATATAAATGTATACTTTTAAAATACTCCACTTATTACTCTTTCCATTACTACCATATTTATTGCTTATGATAGTATTTACTTGTTATGAAAGCAGTTTATTTAAGCTAGTTCTGTTTCTGTTGTTGACTTTCAAATCAGTCCAACAGTAGGAAACTACTAGGAATAGGAACATAAGTAGTCCATAGATTGAAGATGTGGTGTAACTCATTCCAGAGTAACTTAAACATAATCACACGGTGATTTAAAAGAGGTAGAAGTCTGACATAAATATTCCAACATGACGATTTGCAAGATGGGAGGTTCAAAGGTGTTGCGTCTTACGTTCGGCATCTGCTACATGAGGACAGTTACTGTAGCAGCAGTTAGTTCTAAATAATATTAATTACACTTGACATTTAAATGATAAGTTATACACACTTTATATTTAATCTAAGATTTTCCAAGATATGCTATTATACAGTTAGGTCATTTGCTGCTTTTGCGGCTCCTGTGAATGTCTTTGCAATCTTCATTGGTACAGCACAATTTGCAAGGATACCCATTTCCTCATCATCAGCAATTGCACGTTGATTTTTCTATTTGTGTGTGTGTAGAACAGTCAAGGGTGCAACTATTTAGGGAAGTGTATCTCTATCTATCTATCTATCTGTACAATCACAGAGTGTACAATAAGAATACACAAAGCTTTGGCTCCGTTCTGAAAACTTTACCGGTAAACAGCAGTATATGCATGGAATTTGTAACAGGAGCAGGGTCTAGCACAGCGAATGGAGAATTCAGGAAGGCTAAATACTAATATCCTTCTAGCCAATGAGAAGTTGGAGCGTACGTGGTTAGAAGGAGTTTCTGAAGCAAGGAGCTGCCTTGACGTACCCAAAGAATAAGCATGTCCAGTCTGCCCTGGGAGAGGATAGAGATTTAGATGTGATGGAACGTTCCGCTGTCAATAACACTAAGAAAGAAACCGTTTAATAGTGCTTCGGAAAGAAGAGGAAGCAGATGATCGTGATATAGGCCGGTTGTTTTTCTGAGAGGCTTCGTTTTCTGAAAAAAAAAAAAAAAAAAAAAAAAAAAAAGCAGCCTGCAACCAGAAGAGTACTGTGAGCTGAAGGTACCTCTGCATTTGGTGGTTAGTGGCGGGTCAGAAAAGCGTGCGGTGGATGCTCGTTGTCTGTCTGTTACGAGAGGTTATGGACTGGAGGTTTTCCTCTGAGGCTTGTGAGACAAACTGCAGTCTTATTTTCAACGGAGCTGCAGAAAACCAGAAACTATTTTCTCTCCAGGAGACAAAGGGTCTTGGCTAAACTCATGTAAGATGATGGTCATCAATTCCCTGAGCAATAGTCAGATTGACAGGTTTTAGACAAGGCTAAAGTTATCTTTTTAATGGAATTAGAGCTGGCAGTGAGAGCAGGTCTTCACTGCTGCATATCTGTGTAGGATTTTGAGCTTACTGCTACAACATTTAAAATCTGTTTTTCCCCTATGGGAAGAAATCTCTGTTTAGTGACGGATTAGCTCAAGAAAACAGTGTTCCTTCTCACTGACAAAAGGTGCTTCTTAACATTTGTGCTTCTCAGTTTTTGTGTATGAGTAGGGGAATTGTGAACTGACAGATCACCTCCTACGGTTACCTCCTACCCTTAACTGTCTCGCCTTTAAATGTTGACAGCTCCATGCCTAAAGTTAAAGCAGATGATAATTGAAAAATTTAGGGGCTGGTGGGCTTGTGCATGCAAGATATTTACAGCAGTGCACATGATACCGTTCCAGTCTACAACTTAAGTGTAACTCACATTTCTGTAACTCGAATTTCCTCTGGAGAATTTATTCTTGTGGGAATGAAAAGTAATTTGCATTGACATAAATTGGTTTAGTTGCATCAGTGCCAAACTTTCTAGCAATTCTACATTTGCCTTCCTGCTCTGCTTTCTCACCCTTCCAACCACTTTACTGTCCTAACCAGACAATCCACCTATTCCCAGGGAATGGAATACCTGACAACGTGAATGCCTGACATGACCTCCTTGTCTGAATGCCAAGATTTGGCCATATTCTGCCTTTTTCTGTCCCACAGTTTTGGTATCAGCATAGCCAGAGAATACACTATTTTAGTTAAACCTTTACCATACCTCTTCACCGAAGCTACAGTCATGGATAGTATCACAGGAAGAAATTAAACCGAATCCTACCTATCAGATACAGAAAACATGGCATATTTGAGAGTAGTACTGTGACTGCAGGGAAGCGAGGTCTCAGATGAGCTGCCATGCAGCGCCGTAGCAAAAGGAGGGTGCTGGCAAGAAAGTTAAAAACAACCAAGGTATTCCATAAGCAGCGATTTCTTACAAATCTGTGCTGTGCATTTCTATGCATCTATGCCTCCTGCATCTTCCCACATCATCACCACATCTTCTTTTCTTCTCTAAATTCTGTCTGAGGAGCAGAAAGTGTAAGATGTAGCTGGTTCTGAACCACTTGTGGACTATTTGAGTGATACCCACGTGCAGACTTGAGCCCTTTTTCTTGTGGCAGGGGGAGAAGAAGAAGCTTTTGGGAGTCTTTTCACCCTACCTTAATTTTTCTAAAACTTGTGGAAAAGTAATTACTTCTGAGTCTTTGTTGACTGGGTCAACATTGGGCCATTAGGTTCAGGGGCTGGTGGAGGAGGCAGACATGTTCACATATACATGCAGCACGATCATATATTCTTAGAAAGCGTGGCTAAAAAAGGTACTTTAGAAATTATGTTTATTGAATGCTGTAGATACTATTATTTGCTTATGTGGTACATACATACATATTTTAATCATGGAAGGAGTTGCTTCAATTAATTGCTCTGTCTTATACAAAAATCTTATCAATCAGTAAAATCTCGGTAAGTTACTTTTTATTAGCATCAAATTTAGGCTATTTTAATCAACAGAAGTTCCCATCTGTGTTTCTTCAGCTTACTAAAAAATACTGCAGCAACATGAAAACTTCATATTGATGTGGTGTCACATGGAATAGATACCAACCGCTTAAGCTCCTAAATTGGTGAAACTCATTGAAAAGCAGCAATCACGATAAAACAAACTTTAAGGCACCCACAACGTGCAAGAAGTTGTATTTCGGTTGCACAAAATGCCATATTAGAGCTGTAGGAACTGCCTATCTCCATCTCCCTTTCCTAAATATGTAAGTATGCCTTCCAGCAACCCAGAATGTCAGCATTCTGTTGGGGACAGCAGTTCCTATGAAGGGCTGAGGTAGACCCATGCCTGGAGAGAGAGTTGCTCAGCTGTGTCGTGAAACCAGCCTCAAAACAAAAAATACCCTTAACTCTATGCCACACTCTAATTATTTTTAATGCAAAATTTAATACGAAGATGTACCTCCAATATTTAAAGAAAAAAAACAACCAAACAAGCAAACAGAAAAAAACTTAAACAACCTAGAAGAGGTTCTGGGAAGGCAAAAGTTGTACTAAGACTCTCCTAAGCCTGTATCGCTATGGAAATTTAATATTGCAGACTAACACCTTCATGTCCAGATCTTGGAAAGCACTGATGTTAACTGCTGCTGACTGCCTTACTTTGTTTTAAAAAGGCAGCAGCTTAAGAGAAAAGGCTAGTAGAAATACTGAAACCTTGTAAAAATGTGGAAAGCTAGCTCAGCAGTTCAATGTATTTCTGACACAAGAGAAGCCACAGAGCAAAAGGACAAAGAAATGGACAGAAAGATGGTGAAGGAAAGTATCTCAGGTAACCACAGTGCTGGCAGGGATGTCATTTACAGTGGCAAAAGGGAGCCTCGTACCCAAGAAAATCAGACACAGAGGCAGTTGATGGAGATACTGAGTGGGTGTCACCCGACACGGAGGGGACAGATGTGTTCTTTTAGAGATCCTGAGAATGGTGATGGCACAAAATTGTTACAATTAAAACTTTATTTACTTAACAGAATATCATTATTAGTATAGCATGAGATTTATTATTAGAATAGCACAGGACTTCTACAGCAGAATCAATGCAGCACAATTTATAGCTAGTGTAGCAGAGAATTTGTAATGCAATGTAACTTAGGATTTCTAATCACCTGGGCCCTCTGCAGATCAGGTCAGATCTTAGCACGTGGTTTGTTTTGTCAGTTTAGCAACCACAATCTAGACTTGAAAATCGCCTAACAGCAGACGAGTCGCTCCCTCCGTCCCCAACGGCAGCAGGGGACGGTGGGGACCTCCTTGGCCACGGTGTTCCTGGGTCTCACTGCCCAGCAGTGACCTGGGTCCCAGCTCCCCTTTGGGACTTGTAACAGCTCAATTTTATGGACGATGCTCAGTGCTGTTCCTGGTCCCTGGTCCCTGTCCTGTGCCAGATCATCACCATCGCAGGCCTGGGCCCTTCGAGGCCAGGGAGGAGGGGAGTAACCAGCCTGGAGCCCAGGAGCCTTAAGGGAGGGGAAGAAGAAATCTGTTTGTTTTGTCTGCTTGGTGCACAGGACCTTCAGGGCCTGATAATGAGGGGAAGGGAACAAATACACCAGCCGCTTGGTCTCAGAGAGGTGCTGCTTCCTTCATAAAATAGCGTCAGTTCTGTCAACCACATTGCTGGGGTCAGGAGCAAGGGGTACTGGTCACCATGAGTAAATGCTATTGTTGGTGCTTATGGTTCATATGGTCACTTTCCACCATATTCCTCACTGGAACACTGCTTCTGTTACAGCAGCCTGTCAGGCACACTAACTCCGCAGAAGAACTTCCTGGAAAATAAATGTTGTGAATGCCCATCACACTGTAACTCTATGAAAACACATCAAAAAACATAATTTTCTTAAAAAGAGACAACTGCTGTGTAAAGCATCTTTTCAGCTCTGCAGAATCGCCTCCTTTACTTTTCAGATGTTTTATGGGACGACTGAGCATGTGCTTGTAACTCAGGGCAGGTACTGCTTGGTGCCGCCAGCCTTCTGATTACCCATCAGTTTCCCAAGAGCTTACCCCTCTATCACCCTGCATCCACTTTTGTGACGGTTAATTCTCTTCTAATCTGATAAAAAGTTTCGTCAGCCATACTGCTAGAGGACAGGCAGAGTCTTCTGGAATAGCGGAGGGTTGCCAACACCACTCATTTCCAAAGCATCACTTTCCCTAACAAGCCAGTATGTTTCCTTTGCAATGAACAGGGGAGAATACCTGGAAATTTCAGATTACCTTTTTTTTACGTGAACCTGCAGTAATGCTGATGGGACTTAGAACAGCCATCAGACTTCAGAACACATTGAAGAAATGCACCTTAGTGTATGTGAGCTCCTATATAAACTCCTAAAGGAACTCCTGGTATATATAAACTCTCTACAAATACCCCTTAGTATATGTGAGGATTTGAATAGATTATAGAGTGTGGGTTCTGTTAATTGCATGAATGTGACGAGAGGGCTGTATATTTGTAAATTATTGTTGACTACTAGAGGTTGTTAAACGCCTCGCTATCCCTTTAGTGGCTGCACACAACTCTACCGCAACAGCCACAGTAGAACTGTCCACGTCAGATGGGTTGGGGAGGAGCAGTGATCGGGGACCGAACGCTAAGAGTTTTGAGTCAATAAATGACTCATGTTGGATTCCTGTCTGGGCTAAAATTTATGCAGGTCTTCAAGAAGAGGCTTTTTGTAATGATTTTAGAATTTGACATGGAGTTACAGAATGAATAGGCTGCTGGCTAGATCATAGTATCATAGAATCATAGAATGGTTTGGGTTGGAAGGGACCTTCAAAGGCCATCCAGTCCAACCCCCCTGCAAGGAGCAGGGGCATCTCCAACCAGATCAGGTCACTCAGAGCCTCATCCAACCTGACCTTGAACGTTTGCAGGGATGGGGCATCCACCACCTCTCTGGGCAACCTGTTCCAGTGTTCTACAACTCGTATTTTAAATTCTTTTTTCCTAATATCCGAACTAAATCTACCACCCTCTATTTTAAAACCATTACCCCTCATCCTATCACAACAGGCCCTACTGAACAGCCTCTCCCCATCTTTCCTGTAGCCCGCTTTAGGTACTGGAAGGCCGCTCTAAGGTCTCCCCAGAGCCTCCTCTTCTCCAGGCTGAACAGCCCCAACTCTCTCAGCCAGGCCTCACAGCAGAGGTGCTCCAGCCCTCTCATCATCTTTGTGGCCTCTTCTGGACCCTCTCCAACTGGTCCACCTCCTTCTTATGTTGGGGGCTCAGATTGTGCTAGATATTCTCATACAGGTAGTAGAAGCAATCATCATGAGATACCCACTCATGGCATTTAGGTGGACTTCAAGGGAAATACCCTGCATGTGGAAGCAATGACTCTTATCAGCTGTTTGCTTAGACTGGGCCAACTAGGATTAAATCCTGACGCTAATACTCAGATTTTCAAATACTCCCCCAAGTATAGTAAGACCATCAGTTTAGTGTAATTGACTATAATGACGTATCTGATATATATCTGTAATCTCTCGCCGGTTGTCAGATTGAAAAATAGTCAATTAGACTAATTTCACTCAGCCTGTCATGCAGTTGGGTAGAGTATTAAGATTTCTTTGTCCTGGATTATCTGGTATAATAAGTAGGCAGAATTCACACAATTGGTTAAAAATCAGTCAGTACTTCAGCTTTACGCACAATGCATTCAATAAAACTCTTTCAGTGTGCGAAGGAACTTATTCAAATACTGCACAGACCACCAGCCTCAGCTGTTTCTCCAAGTTCTCAGAAGTACAGAAAAGACGTATGTGTAATTCCATGTAACTCCTACTACAAAAGGAGAAGCAATCACTCTCAGAGAACCGTAGTGCAATTCTTAGAGTTAGAATAATTTTGTTTCTCTACTTTACAACTGAATGTGTAAATTACTTAATGATCAAAGATATTTCTTATAATACTATATATCGTATTTCTCTGATGTTAATACACAGCAAACTGGAATATATGAATTTTAAACTAATTTTTTAACTTATACAAAATGATATTAGCATAATAACTTTTAAAAGCTCTTTGCACTTTTCAAGTCTTATTTTTCAAATACTGTTTATTTTTTCACTGGCATAACCAATACTTTATTTACACCTATACAAACCAGTAAAGAGTTTACAGTGTTGCTTACTCAGTTCTGTCAGTTTTAAATGTCACCATATTTTGTATATACACCGTTCCGTGTCAAAGATAAAATTCATGCTAATGCGTATAGGAAACTCATATGGGATAATGCCAAACTGGCTATGAGAAAACAGCTCACCCCTGTCATATACTTGACAATGGATTAAACCATAGATGTTTCCATTTAAACAAGTTTCTAGACTGTCTCAGAAAATGTAATTTTTTTGACCTGTTTTGAGCAATCTTTTTTCAGAATCCTTTTCTAGAGCTGTTTCACTCCGCTCATAGAAAGGGAAGATGAGGGTGGCTGTCTAAGAGACATAAGTGGGATGTGTTGTTCCTTTACACTTATTTAGATAAGATAAGGAACAAAGTCTGCTAACAGTGTTCCAGGACAGACCCGTTTGCTTTAAAAGAGCAGTTTCAGTGGAACATTAGCGTTGAGCAAAATGGTCAATACTAGACCAATGTAAAAGCTTCTGGGAGCACCTTCACGT
Organism: Chlamydotis macqueenii; assembly: GCF_036417535.1. NCBI lineage: Eukaryota > Metazoa > Chordata > Aves > Otidiformes > Otididae > Chlamydotis > Chlamydotis macqueenii. The sequence goes on along the minus strand of NC_141593.1, from coordinate 78,124,477 downwards.
CTTTATGCCCTGTAACCTAGTGTCGTAGTTCAGCCTCGATCGGGACCCGACTACGCAGTCTCTCTCTCGCTCCCCCCACCCTCCAAGAGAATAGGAGGAGATGATATAAGGAAAAACGGCTCGAGGTTTGAGATAAGGACGGGAAGAAATCCTTAAAGTTACCGTCACGGGCAAAACAGACTCGACTTGGGGAAAACTATTCATTTATTTCTAAAATTAGCAGGAGAATGAGACAGGGAACAAGATAACCTCCCCCCACCCCTCCCTCTTCCCTGGCTTAACATTGTCTATACTACCTTCCCCGCCCAAGCGGCACGGGGCGGGGAAAAGGGAATGGGGGTCACAGTCAGTTCATCACGCGTTGTTTTTACGCCGCTGTATCATTGTCGGGGGAAGAACTCCTCGCATTCCTCCTCTGCTCCAGCGTGGGGTCCCTCCCACGGGCCACAGTCCTTCATGGAACTGCTCCGGCGTGGGTCATCTCTTCCACGGGGTGCAGTCCCTCTAGAACAGCTGTCCCAGCGGGGCCTCCACGGGCCACAGCCTCCTTCAGGCCTCCACCTGCTCTGGCGTGGGGTCCTCCACGGGCTGCAGGTGGATCTCTGCTCCTCCGTGGACCTTCATGGGCTGCAGGGGGACAACCCGCTCCACCATGGTCTTCATCACGAGTTGCAGAGGAATCTTGGCCAGGAGCCACATTACTCCTCCCCCTCCTTCTTCACTGACCTTGGCGTCTGCAGCCGTTCCTCACAACAGGCTGGCAGACGCCTCTCAGGATCCTTTTTACATCTTATTCACTTCAACTGCTCCTCTCCACTTCTTGCAGCCGGGCCGGGCCGAGTTGGGCCCAGTCGGCCGCCTGGCGGGAGGCCAGAGGGTGAGGCCTGCAAGGCCCACGAGGCCTGTGCCTCCCCCTCTCTGCCCCCTGCTCAGCTGCTTCACATCTTCTCTTCTCCTTTTTTTCTCCTGTTTTCCCCTTCTTAAATACGTTATCGCAGAGGTGTTATCACGGGACATTCTGCTACCAATTGGCTCGGCCTTGGCCAGCAGTGGGTCCGCCCTAGGCCCGGCCAAGTCCACTGAACAAAAGGGAGCGACTTCCAGCAGTTTCCTACAGAAGCTGCCACCTTAGGCCCCCCCTCACTAACAAAACCAGAACACCTAGGATGGCTGCTGACTCACCTTGGATTTGACTGCTCAAAATTCTGCTGATTTTGGAAAGAGATATTTGTATTCATTTGAATACTCATTTGAATTCTCTTTTAATTTTTCGTGTTGCAGAGCAAATACAATATGCTGTAACAACAACAGGGTTTGATCAGTCCCAGGCTTTTTCCCCTTGAATTTTCTTTCAGAGAATGTGAAAAAGCCAGGTTTTCATTCTGACTTAGAGTGAAGCAAAATGTCAAAGCCTCTATGTATTTTAGGAAACATTTCCAACCTTTGCAGATTTCCACTCAATATAGACAAAAATGGTATTACAGCCCCACCTTTACATAAGCTGGTTTAAAAATTGTGTGTTCAAATGGGGTCTGATCCACTCTGCTGCAGTGAAAACCACATGTAATTTGTCTCGTAATTATGGAGAGTGTGTGTTCCACAATTGCTCATTCCCTCTGAATGTATCATTATGCAGTTGGTTTTTTTCTGAAAATGATGATCAGTGTGTCTCTCGTTCAAAGAGTATGAAGTGCTTGGTAATATGCCATGAATATTTCTTCACATGTGTCAAATTGGCTGGCATTCACATAGAAACAAAGGAAGAGAAGGTTGTGAGAGCAGGGATTGAAACAATCCAAAATACTGTCTGAAAGGAAAAGTGTACAAATGCTCTGTCTGAACGGCTGTATCACAGTCTTTCCTCCAAAAAGCTGAATTATTTGAGTGCCAACACCTGTATGTCTGTAGTCACTTATTGGATAGAGGGATCTCTGAAGTACAAAAAAAAAAAATAGCCAAACAACCTGTGTAAAAATGCTCAAATCCTATGCAGTGAAACGAGACACTAAAATCTGTCCACATGTGCATCTAAGGGCTGGTTAGATTCCCTGAAATAATTACATGAGAAGACTGAAATAGTGATGCTTTTAGATGTATCAGAAAAGGAAAGAAAACTGAGTGTCCTGGAGTTTTGAAGAAATTACTTTGAAGAATATTGAGAACCTTTTGAATCCTGCTATCCAGTTTCGAAGAAAATAATTAAGCCACCATTTTCATCAGTTAATTTTATAATGATACCAGGAATTCTAACAGTAGCCTACAAAAATAAAGCATTCAATATTTTGGGGTTCCAGATGAGCTGAGGTAAATTTGGAGACAATAAGCAATGAGTACCTTTTGAGCACAGGGCATGAGAAAGTACATAAAAAGGAGATAACTGAGGAGGAGAAGGAGGAGACTGGATAAACTGCTTTGAATCTGTATGCTACTATTAACACACACACGAAAAAAATATTTTATGTGTCTTGGCTGATTAATGTCAAAATACTTTTCTGGTTTTGGCTGTTAAAACTTAACTCTGGTTTTATGAAAGAAACAATATTTCATGTTTAATCAAGGTGAAAGTGGGAATAATTTTTTAAATGAATAAATGTTGCTGAAGTTATTTAATATATGTTACAACAGACACCTGAAATGTATTTCTAAGCATGCTTACTCAGGGAAAATAGAACTACACCAAAGAAAGAGGAGCATTCTGCGTCTGTTTCTCTTTAGAACTTGGCTGTCCTACGAATAGGTTTCATTGGCCGCAGGGTATTTGTATTTTTACTACAGCAAAACTCTGCTGAGGGGACTAGCTCCCCTGCAAAGCAGAGGTGCCACAAAGAGAAACTTGCATTAGTTCTAAGCAATCAGCTCAGCACTGTCCGAAAATGAAGCTCAAATCCTGGTATCTACCTAACTCCATCCTACCTCTCTCCCAGTACATATAGCCCTACCAAGAGAGGCTGAATCGGAATAAAATGGGTGAGGCATGTGAAGCTTTCTCCTTTAGAAGAGGGGTTGGCTAATACTAAAAACCAGCAGATACTTATTTTAAGATAATCTTTTTCTGCTGACCGTCTGACATTTGCCTGACAGAACCTTATCCCACGCTATCCATCTCGGTAAAAACGCAAAGCCTGGATGATGTTGTACACAGCCTTCATTAATCAGCTATTATGCCATTGAACAAAAGCGTTATTTTTCATCGAAAACCTCAGTAATTTTTTTTTTTTTTGTTATGCTTATCTTCTAGACGAACGTCAGTATGTCTCACTGATGAGAGAATTAATGTTCTTTGTATTCAGGGCACGCTAAATGTTTTCTCTCTGTCTCAGCCTCAGATGTAATATCATTCACACAGTTTTAAAGGTAACTGTAAGGTTTTTACATTTCAAGGTAAAATACTGTAGCTTTTACACTTTCAGCTGTTTATACTTCACGTTTACTACAGTGCTGGATTATTATAATTATTTATTGTTCCACATGTCAAATAAGATCTTAAACTATAGAAAAGGGAAAGGTTTGTTCAGACATATTCTTCTTAGAGTAACTGTTTGCTAATCAAATAAGATAGTGATTTTGCTTTCCACTAATTGTGTTTAGTGGGTTTGGTCTGGTCTATCTTGTTGCTCTTTAAAGGAAAATCAAAAAGGAAGGGGAAAAAATGTCCCTTTTCCCTCCTTAAGTTGGGAATGTGGGTAGCATTTATTTTCCCAAGTATTGTTTTGACCTTGAGTTTTATTTTACAATATCAAATTGAAGTAGCGGTTCCTTCACAGAAGATTCAGAGAGTGAAATATACTCAGCTTTTAACAAATGCAGGGGAAAACGTAATGCTTCTTGTGGAAAACAGAGAGAATCCACTCCTTTGGCTATTTTGGGAGATGAAGCTGAAAGGGAAAAAGCTGACAAGGCAATAAAAAGTGGCCAAGTGCTATAGAATTTAAGGAGATTATGTTTATTCTGTTTACAGATTCTACAATTTCTTCTATTCCACACTATGTATTTGTAATTGTTCATTGGAAACAATTCCCTGTTCCAAAGTTTACCAGGAGATTTTACAAGTCGGAGCAAAATACTCCAATCTACTTTTCATAAATAAAATTCCAGAAGGAGTGGAGGAGGACCTGTGTGATGTCTTTTAATAACAGCCTCATAATACATACACACCAAAAAAAAAAAAAAAAGTTTGGACCATTAACCTTAATTCTGCCATTTTATGACTCTTAAGTGCTTACGTTAACGACCTTACTGTCCTCTTGCTGTATGTTTTATATGTGACATGAAGAGATTAATAGTAGTAATTAATTATTGGTAGTTTTTCTTCTATATCAATGTGCAAATATCTCATGCATAATCCTTCATTAGCATATCCAGAGTCTCATGGTCTTTTATCACATGTATTCGCAGAATCACAGAATGGCTGACGTAGGAAGGCACCTCTGAAGGTCATCTTGTCCCCACTCAAGCAGGGCCACCCAGACCCAGTTGCCCAGGACTATGTCCAGATGACTTCTGAATATCTCTGAGGATGAAGTCTCCACAACTTCCATGGGAAACCTGTGCCACTGCTTGGTCACTTCACAGTGAAAAAGTTTCCTGATGCCCAGTCAGAGCCTCCTGTGTTTCAGTGTGTGCCTGTTGCCTCTGGTCTTGTCACTGGACACCGCTGAAAAGAGCCTGACTCCATCCTCTTTGCACCTTCCCTACAGGTATTTGTATAGAATGGCAAGATCCATCTCCAGCCTTCTCTTCTCCAGGCTGAGCAGTCCCATCTCTCAGCCTTTCCTCAGGAGAGATATTTCAGTGTCTTAATCATCTCAGTGGCCTTTCTCTGGACCGTCTCCAGTATGTTCATGTCTCTCTTGTATTGGGGAGCCCAGAACTGGACAAAGGACTTCAGGTGTGGCCTCAGTAGTGATGGGTAGAGCAAAAGGATCACCTCCCTCGACCTCTGGCATTCTTCTGATGCAGCCCAGGATACCATCCACTTTCTTTGCCGCAAGACCATGTTGATGGCTGATGCTCAGCTCGTAGCCCACCAGGACCCCTGTGTCCTTTGCTGCAGAGCTGCTTTCCAGCTGAGTGGCCCCCGGCATACACTGGTGTCTGGACTTATTGTTCCCAGGTGCAGGATTTTGCACTTGTTGAGCTGCATGATGTTCCTGTCAGCCTATTTCTCCTGGTTGAGGTTCCCTCTGGATAATAGGACAACCCTCTGGCATATCAGCCACTCTTCCCAGTAAAAGCCACTCCTCCCAGTTTGGTATCATCAGCAAATTGAGGGTGCGCTCTGCGTCACAATCCGGATCATTACAAAGATGTTAACTCCATACATGTCACTTGAGAGTAGGCAAGCACTAAATTAGTGAGTTATTATCTGTCCTTATAAGAAGTCAGGTATAAGAATGCAATCTCACAAATCCAGTAATAAGTGACTGGTTTGATATTTGACTTTGAAGTTAAAGCAAGATGTTTGTATCACACAGAATTCTATAATGTTAGCTTACTAATGTGGTCTTCCTTCAAAGTCGAGTGCGTCTCTAAATGATGGAGAATGAATGCATGACTTTCCTTCTCCAAACCTACGTGCAAGAGAGACTTCAGCAAGTTCTCCATCCATATCAAAGCTATGAGCTGTAACACTTGAAACCCACAAGGTTGGAGGTTCAGCTAAAGAAGGTAAACTCTCTCCCGTTGCTGTTTCCATTGATCCTGTTTCTACTTAAATAAATGGGAAGAGTCATCTCTCTTCATAAGAGCCTGGTACTTCCCCTTCAAAGTCAGAACTTTCTCACTTTAATGGCTAATGCCAGACAAAGACGGGAAGATATGATTTTTTTGTTGCAGGAGAACTAAGATTAGGGTTAAGTTCAGGATTAGGGGGATTTGTGTAGGAATGAGAAAGACACATCCCCAGTTGTGTCAAATTCCTAGTTGGTGCAACAACTGCTGAGGGTTAACAAAGACACAAAATGGTGGACAACCAAACTGGTTACCAGTGTAACTTAGGTTGAATACAGCGGTTCATGTCTATTGGCAGTGTGCATCTCACTTCCATTCTCATCCTTGGGCAGCTCTGTCTTTTGTCCATCGATGCTCTGGAAGTCCCATTGCTGAAAGAAAATACTGAAAACCAGATTCTACCTGCAGAACATGAGTGTCGGGTTTATTCTCCCACTCCTGTGGTGGCACTTTTGAGGAGTGTGTAAAGTTCTTTATGCATTTTTAAAGCAATAATAGGTGATTTCAGTAGAGCCCTGACTGCGAATATAGTGAAGTGTCATGTGACAGTTGATATCCTTTCCCCTCGTACAGAAATAACCACTTCCTTTTGAAAAGTAATTCAGAATATCTGAGTCATTAAGGGTCTGTCTCAGAATGTGATTTCCATCACGTTGCTGTTTTTGTGGTTTGCTTACCATGTGAGTTGTCTACGCCGGCCTTTTTTTCTGTTTGACATTCATGCCCTTGCTTATCTAGGGGAAAAAAAAAAAGAAATTTTGAAGCAAAATGTTATATTTTATGGATTTCTGTAAATTTTTGTTCTCTTCCCCCTCCCCCCCTCTCCAGTATTGTTATCGGTCTTACTGGAGTTGTGTCAGTGATGGAACAGGCACTTTCTGCCGAACGGTTTGACAGGGGAGGCTGTTTCCTATAGCAATAGTAAAAGTAACCCTCTATAAGCCAAGAAACCTGTTGAGGAGATCAGGTAGGGTAATTGCAGGTTAAATAGGTTTAACTAGCACTGCTAGTTAAGCTTCTGTACTGCTAATACTGCTACTAGTAATAATAATAATAATAAAAGAAACTGAAAATGACAGGAGTGATAGTAGTATTGAACAAGTTCTCATTTCCTCCAGCGTCCCTTCTCTTGATGCATTTTCAGTCTCTTATCTGTCTTTTTATATCAAAGGCCCAATGCAATTAAATAAAATAGTGCGGTGTTTGAATCCTTTCTCTCCCACCCAGTCTTCCATTTAGATATATAATTTCCTCTTCTATTGAAGTGTTTAACGCTTACTTACCTGCCTCCATTGCTTAACGTCTGATCCTTATGTTCTCTTCTACTTAAACATTTGCCCATCTTCCAGTCAAGAGGTGTTAAAGTTGCTTCCTTTCCCTTTGTCATTTCAGAGTTCATGTAATTATAATTATATTGCCATAGGTTCTGTGCAAGATGACATTGCAAGAGGAGATTTTTTAAAGCATAGAAAAGGCAGGAAGTTATAGTGTTATTTTAAATGTTGTAGCCTACAGGTGTGAGAAGTATGAGTAGAGACTCGGCTGTCGTTAGGGTATAGATCCCATGAGCATGCACTCCGCTGGCAGATTTGAGTATTCTAAGCCTAGAAAATTGAGTCAGGATCTAGAAGGTGGACTGTTACAGTATTTTAGATGTGAAAATATTTTTTTTTCAGATTTCTGGGGTTTTCAAGTTCCTAGTTATTACTTAGAAATAGTTGCACTGTAATCTTGTAAACTTTTTTCTTACCTATAAAGAAGCTTTTTCTGGCGGACGGAAATCAATTCTACCTGACTCATTTATGAACACTGCAGCGTGTTTCCTTCTTCATTTATACTTTTACTTGCAAGCCTCAGATGTAGAAACAGTAGACCAAAAGAAGATGTGAAAGCACAGACAAAGCCCTGATACAGCAGCTGCACAATGAAAACTTATTTGAATCTCTAAGCATGGCGTTTAGAGAGAAGGAAAAAAATTGCTTGCATAGAATTTGATTGTACTGGGTGAAATTAGTCTCTCTAGTAACTCCCTGAAATAAATAAGAGTTTTTTGGAGGTTTTTTTTTTAGGCAAAGGAACATGATTTTATATCAATGTAAGTTAAGACATCCATATTTAGCCTTCCCTACAAAGCCAGTTTATTAATGGGGCCAAATATACCACATAAACAAAAAAAAATAATTATTATGTAGACTTTTTTTTTCTTTAAGTTTGTTTAATTGTTCTATGTCTTGCCACTGTCAAGTCAAGATTTGTAACAGTAACATGCACTTGGTTCTATTTAATTTTTTTTAATATCCATTGATCTGTGATTTTTTTTGTCACAACTGAGGAGTTAAAGCTTAAAGCTTGACGAACTGTATCTCAGTTTAATTAGCATTTCTGAAACTGAGAAAAGATAAAGGAAACCCAAAGAAAATAAAGTTCTTCCTGTCACTTGTGCCGAAACAGAGTCATTGTTTATTCTTTTCCTTTGTGGTAAATAATCTAGAAGTTCTGGTCTTTTTTATTTAGTTGTTCAAGGGCTTTATGTACCATCACATAACTTAACACGACCCCCCTTTTTTTTCCTGTGCACTTGAGTGATGGTATCTCTCTCTTTGTCCCAGATGAAGGGAAGTTGTGTTGCTTTTATTGAAACCCTGGTGAGCTGGGCAACCACCTGAGATTTCATCAGACGCCTTCAACTCTTTACCAACTACTTTCAACACATTTGGAGCTTTAGTTCAGATTTGACATACGGAACAAAAATATTTTGCTAACTCAAACCTTCAGGCTTTTATAATGCATGACATCAGTAATCATTAGCATCTCCTGGTTCATGTGTTTTGAGTCCATAGTTGAAAACAGTGAAGCAATTAGATATGTCCCCAGGCTACATGAAAAAGGTACAATAACAGGCGCTTTCACTATTCACCTTTTTACAGCATTTTGCATCATTAGTGTATTCAGATAGAGCAGTGCTTTGGAAAGGCTCATTCAGATTAAAAGGCTGGCAGAGCAGGTTATTATTTAAAAAATAACATAGAACCTAGTTCTTATCAATATTACTTGTCTGTTTCATTTTTAGGTTTTCAAAAACTGCTCAGACTATGGACAGGAAAAAAACTAAGTGCACCCACATGAAAAAAAAAAAATTGTGCTTTCTTATCTAAACCTAACAATCAAGGTAATAAATTAACCCTGTTACAGACCATTAGATAACCGGCTCAATAATACCCAGCATTTAATTGCTGTGTAAGGGTCAAGGTAGATCTGAGAGAAATGGGTGCTCATCACTAAGAATATTGGGTGGAAGAGGATAAAAGCTGGGACAGTCATGTACTTAAAGATACTGTTTTATTTGAAGACATTCCACTAATGAAAGGACCAGGAAGATTTTTTTTTGTCTGGAATATTGGAGCTGCTGCATCATGTGTGTGTTTGCTTGCTTTGTCACAGCTCTTATAGGATCTGCAATGCATTGTACCTAAAGGTGTCCTTCTGCATTGTCTTCCTTCCCCTCGTGCTGTCTTTTATGTAGAAACCAGTGTAGGAGTACAATACAGCACTGTTACTTGAGGTCAAATGAAGCCATGTCTCAAAAGAAGAAAAAAAAAAAAAAAAAAAAGTAAGTAACTCTCTAGATGGGAAGGAGACCTGCATGTGTTCTTGCTTCTCTGCTTTGTGGTCTTCATTCAGTCACTTCATCTGCTGGGACTCTTCAAGGCTATGATCCTCCTTCCACCTCGCGATTATTTGGGATTAATTTCTTCTGAGTGGGGCTGCCCCTCTTGCTGTCCTTGTGCAATATCTCACACAATGCAGATCAACCTCGGTTCTGTTACAATGCAAGATGAAAATAGTGCCGCTTTCTCCGTCATTTGAACGTGATTCGTCCTTGTGGAGAGTTGTTTGCTATGCAAGCGTCCTTCATTGTTTGGCATGGATGTGGCAACCGCAATCAAACTCTGTTTATCATTGTTGATTCTTTTCTACTTTCTAACAGTCTTCTCTTATCTCTCATACAATTACATTAGTATTTGTAGTCTCACATTTTCTAGGTATATATGACGATAATATTTGTTCTTTGCTTCGGAGAGCAGACTTCCATACAAAAACAGAAAAAGTAAGCTGTGTGTGAAGGATGGGTATTCTGATGTAACGTATGGGATGAACAAAACCAAGACACTGACCACAGCTGGTTTACGAGAATGTTACCCTGGCCACTGTGAAGCAAATAATTCTGCGTATTTGCTTACAAGTTTAATGATGTACTTTTAAGTCTTTTAGCATACACTGTACACTTAGGCTTCAGTGACCTAAAATATGCAAATAGAAAGAGCTCCGTAAAGGACATCAGAGAAACATCAACCATGAGAGCTTTGCTGCATAAAAATGAAGTATACTAAGGACACAGTTTTTTCTATTATCGGTGAAATGAATTGCTTTGAACAAATGCAGATAGACCAGAGTAATAACAAAGTCATGAATTAAGTAGTGGCTGAAAAGTGAAAGTCATGCAGCACTGCTGCACGTGTCACCTTTGCACTGAAGTTTATTCACTTGGGAACTAAAAGAGGATTATCTCAGTTTGGAAGAGAAGAAATAATGAATTATCTAGAAAAGTTACTTCATTCTCATAATATAGGGAAGCAACATGGTGCCCCTATTGCTTCAATCTTCGCATATTTTTTTCCCAAAAGGTTTTGATAGTATTTTCTTGCATTGGTCTAATACCACCTGCTTTACTAAAAAAATACTTTTTCTTAATTTAAAAGTAATAGGTGGACTCTTTCCTACTAAATTTTGGTGCATATCAACAGATTGTGGTGAAAGTCTCATTTCAATATGTTAAGTTGATTACAGTCCTGTAATTAGCCCCGTAACTTTTCTTTGAAGTCTCTTCTTTTTTTTCATACCACAGGCTATACCAGCACCACCACCACCAACTAAAATGTTAACATAATCTTCTTAGTTTATATTCTCTTGTTTAAACACTCAGGATGTTTCTAATTTTCTAGCAACATCCTGGAAAGCCCTCTTTGGATTATTTATCCGTTGTGACCAGTAGGTCTGGCTGGCGAAGGCTGGGGACCGGCGACTCCCCACCACCGCTGCTGCTCCGCGGCCCGCAGCAGTAAAATCTGGCTCTCGGGTCAGGAGGGTGACACAGCCGGCAGCCTTATTTGCCACCCACGCAGATCCGTGGTAACAGCCCAGCACTCTGTGGCGAGTACAGGAAGATGTGTTCGGCTCTTGCTGAAAGTCAGGGCAAGCGTTCCTGTGTCGTGAGAGGGTTGGCGTGGGCTGCTCCTGTCTCAGAAGGAAGAAAAAGTTGTGTGACACGTGGAAACGGGCACACAGCCATCCTGGAGACTATTAGAGGAGACGGAATTCGTGGTAAAGGAACAAAATCCAGTCAGATGGACAAAGAAATGCTTCTAAAACTTGAGAATGGGTTTAATTTAGGTGATACGGTATAAGTTTTTAGTAAAGAGGTCCTAGCTATTTCTTAATGACTTTAAAAAATACCCAGTTTTTCCTCAGATTGTGATACATTTTAATGATAATGTTTTGGGCCTATACTTAATATGAGACATTAGGACTGACATGTCATTTGCACCAGCTTTACAAAAATATCATAAGAGAGTTTGTAGTTATTTTTGACACATGCAGGCTCACCATAGTGGTAGAAATCAGATTTTCAGCTGATACGGCTACATGTTAGAATGATGTAATGACAAATGTGTTTTATCTCGTTCCCTGAAGATCATATGGAAGTGATGTTCAAAATAAAATCTGTTGTTTGATCTAATATGAACATTATTTCTTTTCTTCCAGAGGCACTGAACTGCGTATTAACATGATGCTTTGATGACAGGGAAAGAGAGAAAGCGCTTTTTTTTTAGTTTTTAACAAAGTATGGATTTGGATATTAGAGCTGCAACAAATTGCAGAGCACTAAGCAATACACATGTAAGTGAAACTTGGCCAGCAAAGTGGTTAATCTGCGTAGGAAGTGGCATCAGTATTACGCTCATCTTCCCATGGAGGATCTGCGTATCAGATTTTGTTTCAAGGTACACATTTCCTGCAATAATCCAAGCTGAACAGCAGAATTTAAACCTTCTGATTTTGACACAACTTGGAAATAATGTTTCTCCAGGCAGTATAGGTCATCTCCATACATCAGCTGAAGCCTTCCTGAATCTGATGCAGATCTTCCTGAAATTACTGAAAAGCCGTTCATTGACGTCAGTAGGTTTTGGATCTTGCCTTCCAATGTTATCAAGAGAGAACTTACCACCTAGATAGATTTATTGCCAGGGTCAACTACTAGCACTCTCTATACCAGATTGGTGAAAGCTTCATTTCGTAAGACCACTTGCCTTTGAGACTCTGTGTTTTGGGGACTGTGAGTTTGCTTGAACGTTAGAGTGTCACATTCCGGTGACATATTCCGGTGGGTGAGGATGAATCAGCTCACGTGTCTGTGTTAGTCACCAAGGAGGTGTCTGGGTGCAGTACAGTCAGCTCTTTGCCTTTAGAAAAGAAAACAGCAGTAAATGTAGAGCAGGTCACCTTTTCCCCATTTGTTTCTGTAAAGATAGCAGAAACAAATTATATTTTAAAGAGAAACAAAGACAAGAAGCAGAAGATAAGATCCCTGTAGGAATGCAGTCAATTTTCTTCAGATTTGTTTCATCTTCTTCTAAAATTAAAGTGTTTCTCTTTGCTCCAAGAACGACGTGCAGCCTTAGGTAACTTTTAGTTAGTTTCCATCTCTCATCTTCAATATCTTCTACAATGTAGAGTTGTAATCTGCTCTTTTTACTTATTTTTATTTTATGCTTAGTGGGAGTCTGACTTTGGTTCCTTGCACATTTTTAACATATATACACATTGCCTTTAGCTCGTTCACCCTTTTGTTCCTCCAGCCTGAGTGAACCAGATACGAGCCTAGTATATGCGTTATTTGTAGCTCTTCTGATTCATAATTACCTGCCAATTCTGTAAACTTTGCATTATACTTGTTTTCTGTAGAAGTACCAGGAATATTTTCTAGACTGGCTTTATTAGAAGAACAGTAATTAAAAAAAAAACCAAACCACCAAAAGTATTTCTCCTCTGTGATGCTATTCTTTTTGTAAAATTGGTTTATCAATCATTTACCACCAACTTGTCAGCCAAAGCCTGAATTTTGTAAGAGATTTATCTGGGTAAGGACGGTGTGGTAGTTGGTTTAGCTCCCAACCTGTGTTTTTGTGGTAGCTGATCAGCTGTTTCTGTGGCAGAGTTTGCCCGCTGGGTTTATTACAGCAGTGTTTCTGGAGTTAGCTGGAAGTCGCAGCTCTCATTGCTCCTCACATTTCTGTTGTTTGGGTTCTGTCTTCAAAACAATGTATGAAGGCTTGAGTTGGAATGTAATGGATGTTCGTGTGGCAGTATATTCTTTAGTTCCTGTCAGCTGTGCAGCAGGTCTTCATTTTTCCACCTTGTTGGATGAAGCAATAAAAAGAAGAGACAGAGAGTAGAAGCAAGACCCTGACGTTGATTTACGATACCATTGGTTTTCAGGGGCTGGCAACGAGTAACATCTTGGTGTTTAAATTCTCTGCCTGAGTGCGGCTATGCCAAAACAAGTCACAGATTTATTATATCATTTTTTTTTTCTTTCAAAGGCAAGTACCTGTGGAATTATCTGCTGTAATCTGCTAGGAAAACAGTTCCACAAGCTTATCAGATGGTGGCTGACCTTTTGGGCGTTTTCTTCACTGTTGAGATTAAGTGTTATTTAACAGTTATTGAGCTGAGGTGTTCTTTCTTTCACTCTTTGCTTTCCACGGCATTTCAGCTGTCGTTTTCTCTCAGGCTTTGGCTTCAACTGTTTATTTATTAACCTCAGGTGATACCTGGCTCTGATAGTGGTTTCTCTGATATGACACCTGTCCTGTAGGGATGCCACTGAGAACATTCCTGAGGTTATCAAACAGCCACCAGCTACAAATGAATTATTGTGGCTAACATGGTTTTATGCTTCTGAATAGGAAATCTACAACATTGGCTGATGGGCATTATCCCCCACTTCTTAACACTTTTCAGTGTAAAACAGCTCTGTCTTTTTTTAGCTTCCTTCCTTTCCATTTATATTTCTTCCTTGTAGTGTAGTGATGAGGATATAAAGAAAAACACATCAGTGAAAGAATGAATTGATAGATCCAAATATTTGTTAACCTTCTGTCTTCTCCTCTACAAAATGTTTGCTTCAAGGGATTCAGTAGGACTAATTGATGGTTGGGATCAGTCATTACTCTTTTCAGAGATGCAGACGTCTTAAAAAGCATTCTTTCTTCCCCAAGTAAAATCTATTGACCTTTGTTTTGCAGCAGCTTTTCCAGTAACCACAGATAGAATTTTGTTGTGAAGGTGGAAAAGAAATTAATTATCAAAACCAACATAAACCTTTATCTAAGCAAAATATCAGTGTCATCTATTTCATTGTAGCCGTTACGTTGCCGCTGCTTAGTTGGCAAGTACCCAGAGGCACTCGTTAGAGGAATCTGCTGTTATAACGTGTAGTGATTCGAAACCTTCAGTTGGAATAGCCCATCCCACCCACACTTTTCAATGCCTCCTGCTCAGAACTGAACGCAAAATATCTGTTGTAGTACTCAAGGCCTGCTGTCTGTTCTTATGGTATCATCAGAAATTAAATTTGTCGTTACTTCTAATGAAAATAGTTCATGTCAAGTGTTAAAACTACTTGTGTGTTAAACCAGTGTGGTGGGCTAGCAGCTAAGCACCACACAGCCGCTTGCTCACTGCACCTCACATGGCATGAGTGACAGAATAAGAAGAGCAAAAGCAAGAGAACTCATGAGTTGAAATTGTTTAATGAGCAAAGGAAATAAGATGAAAAACGCCTGGCAAAACAGGTGGTGCAAAGGCAATCACTCGTCACCTCCCACAAGTGGACTGATGCCCAGACAGTGTCCAAGCACTGGCTCCCTCCCCCAAACTCCCTTTTGCTCAGTTTTTAACTCGTCATGACGACATATAGCAGGGGATACCCCTTTGGCCAGTTTGGGTCAGCTGTCCTGGCTGTGTCCCCTCCCAGCCTGCTTGCTGTGGGGGCAGAGTGGGAAACAGAGAAAGCCTGGGTGGTCTGCAAGCACTGCTCAAAATGCGGTTGTCGCCTTTGTTTTAGCCACAAATCCAAAACACAGCACCTTACGGGCTGCTGTGGAGGTAACGATCTCCACCCCAGCCAGACCTAGTCCAATGAGTAACAACTGAAAAATTACTTTTGACGAGGGGAGAAGAGAAAAGCCTATGTAGAGCCATGCAATGCTTTTTTTTTTTTTAGCAATATGCAATTTAAAAATGTAATCTTTTTTTTTTTTTTTTAATAACCAAAACATTTCAATCAAGTGAGTGCCAGTTTGTGTTGGGCGGCTGCCAGCAATATTTCTTTGTGGAAGATGTTCTATACTTCTTCAAGTATGAAGTAATTTTCTTAATATTGTTTGAGAGGGAATAAATTGCAAAGCAAGTTCATTGTTTTTGCAAGAGGCTACTTGCAGAATTAGTTGTCTTAGGTTCAAGGTGAGCTAGAAGCAATGTATTCTTTTAAAGAGAATGGCTATAAACAAAAATGCATCCCCAGCACTATACAAAGAGCATAGAGGGGAAAAGTTTAGGTTAAGGTCTAATTTATTCAATGTAACATTAAATCATAGCCGTGTGATGTAATAAAATTTAAATTTTGTGCAAGGTCAGCACATCACTGAAGTCAGAGTTGGAGGAAGTTGTAACAAAAATATCCTGATTGCTGACCTAGGGACAATTTATAACTTAAAATCTTAAGCTTTTGTTAAAACCCATGTGATTCAGTTGTGCTAATGCTATGCATACACTTAAGTTTATTCCAGCTAGTAATTGTAGACATGGATGGCAGTAGGAAGTTCAAATACAGAGCTCAAGTTTATTGAAGAGATTATAACAGGTTTACTTCTGTCTGGGAGCTATGTACAAGACTGGTTTGGAAAGAAAGCATCGGTCTTTGGTCAGCGGCCACGTAACTAACACAGCTAGGATGCCAAGGAGGAGCGCTGTCGGAAGCGGGTGTGAACGATTACACCCCAAGGAACATGTGGTACTGTGGCTACTCAGTGGAAGGTAAGCACATTGGAGTGCTGAACGTAAGAGATTTGAAGAATTGTATTCAAGGCGATAGGAAATAAAGAAAAAAAGTAGGTCTAAGATCTGAAATCTGAAAGATTATTACAGCATTGTATATCAATGTTTGTTACCCCGATAAGAGCATAGCTCTTTGCTCTGATAGTAAATTGCAAATGAAACAGGATTTTCAAGTTATATACATTCACATATATATGTAAATATTCATAACCTCACTTTTTGCTGTTACAACAAATTGCAATCATTGAGAAAGAGAGATTTTTTTTTTTTTTTTAATATGTGAGCAGAAAGAGCTTATCTTTTCCCAATTTACAAAGCTATCTTTGAGAGGGATGAAGAATTGAAATCTGAATTCAGTATAGAAAATTCTGAGTCTTTTTGGAATAATTTGAATTCAAATTCCCTCACAGCATAAAAAAAGAAAAAAAAAAAGAGTTCATTCTGTTCAGATCTTTATATAAGTTATGTGCACACAGCAATGTGCATGTAAGCATGGAATCCACCCATGTGATAAGAGCTGGATTAACAAAATAATCTGCAAGGAATGAACAAATATCTGCTTAGCTTTTTTTTTTTTTTTTAAGGGGATGTGAATGTTTTGTCTTCTGCACACAGCTTTGAAATGCATTCCTTCATTTTCCTTTGTGCTTTTCTGAAGCCTCTACCACTTGGTAGGTAAGATGTGCCTACGTTGTTAAAAGTGACTGCTTGAGAAATTTGCACTGAAGATTTGCAGCCTATGGACATCCATACCCTGAACAGAATCCCTAGAGCCATGTGGTAACTGTTCCAGAAATGTATTTTGAGGAGAAAAGCGAAAACTTCAAAGTTATATATACAGCTTGTCTCAGTAATTTTACAGGCAACCGTGCCTCTATGCCAACGCACGGAGCATGGGGAACAAACATGAGGAGTTAGAGATGTGTGCACGCTGGCAGGGCTATGACATTACTGGCATCACGGAGACGTGGTGGGATGACACATACGACTGGAGCGTCAACATGGAAGGCTATAGGCTTTTTAGAAAAGACAGGAAGGGGAGACGAGGAGAGGGTGTTGCCATCTATGTCAACAACCTGCTGGAGTGGGTGGTGCTCTGTCTGGCGATGGAGGAGGAGCTGACCGAGACCTTATCGGTCAGGATTAAAGAGAGGACAGCAACAGGCGACATTATAGTGGGGATCTGCTACAGGCCACCTGACCAGGAAGACTGAGAGGATGAGGCCCTCTGTAGATAAATGGAGCAGCTTCATAGTCACAAGCCCTGGTCCTCATTGGGGACTTCACCCACCACGATATCTGTTGGAAGGACAACACAGCAGGGCACAGGTTCCTGGGATGCATGGATGATAACTCCCTCCTACAAGTGGCAGAGGAGCCAACGAGGAGGGGTCCTACACTGGACCTTGTTCTCACCAACAAGGAGGAGCTGCTGGGGAATGTGGAGCTCAAGGGCAGCCTTGGCTGCAGTGATCATGAAATGGTGGAAGACAAGATCCTTAGGGCAGCAAGGAGGGTGCACAGCAAGATCTATACCCTGGACTTCAGGAGAGCAGACTTTGGCCTCTTCAGGGATCTGCTAGGCGAAATACCATGGGATAAATCCCTGGAGAGAAGAGAGGCCCAAGAAAGCTGGTTAATATTCAAGAATCACCTCCTCCAAGCTCAGGAGTGATGTATCCCAACAAAGAGAAAGTCAGGCAAAAAAGCCAGGAGGCCTGCATGGATGAATAAGAAGTTCCTGGACCAAGTGAAAAACAAAAAGGAAGCCTACAGAGGGTGGAAGCAAGGACAGGTATCCGGGAGAAATACAGAGAGATTGTCTGGGCAGCCAGCCATCAGGTGAGGAACGCTAAAGCCTTGATAGAATTAAATCTGGCCAGGGACAACAAAGGCAACAGAAAAGCTTCTTTAAGTACATCAGGAATAAAAGGAAGATCGGGGAGAATGTGGGCCCTCTCTGGAAGGAAACTGGAGACCTGGTTACCCAGGACATGGGGAAGGCTGAGGTACTCAATGGCTTTTTGGCCTCAGTCTTCACCGGTGGGGGCTGAAGCTACATCACCCAGGTCACAGAAGGCAAAGGCAGTGACTGGGAGAATTAAGAACTGCCCACTGTAGGAGAAGAGCAGGTCTGAGACCATCTAAGGAACGTGAATGTGCACAAGACCTGATGAGATGGATCTGTGGGTCCTGAGGGAACTGGTGGATGAAGTTGCCAAGCCACTGTCCATTGTATTTGAGAAGTCGTGGCAGCCTGGTGAAGTTCCCAACAACTGGAAAAGGGGAAACATAACCCCCATTTTTAAAATGGGGAACAAGGAAGACCTGGAGAACTACAGGCCAGTCAGCCTCACCTCTGTGCCTGGCAAGGTCATGGAGCAGATTCTCCTGGAAACCATGCTAAGGGACATGGAAAATAAGGAGTTGATTGGTGACAGCCACTAATGGCAAATCGTGCCTGACCAATTTGATGGCCTTCTATGATGGGGTTACAGCATTGGTGGACAAGGGATGAGCATCTGACATCATCTGCCTGAACTTGTGCAAGGCGTTTGATGCTGTCCCACACAACATCCTTGTCTCTAAACTGGAGAGACATGGGTTTGATGGACGGACCACTTGGTGGATAAGGAATTGGCTGGATGGCCACACTCCAAGAGTGGTGGTCAACGGCTCAGTGTTCAAGTGGAGACCGGTCACGAGTGGTGTTCCTCAGGGGTTGATACTGGGCCCGGCCCTGTTCAACATCTTTGTCGGCGACATGGACAGTGGGATAGAGTGCACCCTCAGCAAGTTCGCTGATGAGACCAAGCTGTGTGGTGCGGTCGACTCACTGGAAGGGAGGGATGCCATCCAGAGGGACCTGGACAGGCTGGAGAGGTGGGCCCGTGCCAACCTCATGAAATTCAACCAGGTGAAGTGCAAGGTCCTGCACATGGATCGGGGCAGTCCCAGGCACAAATACAGGCTGGGCGGGGAATGGATTGAAAGGAGCCTTGAGGAGAAGGACTTGGGAGTGCTGGGGGATGAGAAGCTCAACGTGAGCTGGCAAAGTGCTCTTGCAGCACAGAAGGGCACTGCATTCTGGGCTGCATCAAGAGAAATATGGCCAGCAGGTCAAGGAACGTGATTCTGCCCCTCTACTCTGCCCTGGTGAGACCCCACCTACAGTACTGCATCCAGCTCTGGAGCCCCCAACATCAGAAGGACGTAGACCTGTTGGAGAAGGTCCAGAGGAGGCCATGAGGATGACAAGAGGGCTGGAGAACCTCTCCTATGAGGACAGGCTGAGAGAGTTGGGGCTGTTCAGCCTGGAGAAGAGGAGGCTCTGGGGAGATCTCATAGGGTCTTCAGTACCTCAAGGGGGCTTATAAGAAAGATGGGGAAAAACAGTTTATTAGGGCCTGTTGTGATAGGACAAGGCGTAATGGTTTTAAAATAGAGGGAGGTATCAGATTAGATATAAGGAAGGGTGGTGGAACACTGGCAGAGGTTGCCCAGAGAGGTGTTTGATGCCCCATCCCTGCAAACGTTCAAGGCCAGGCTGGATGAGGCTCTGAGCAACCTGATCTGGTTGGAGATATCCCTGCGCCTTGCAGGAGGGTTGGACTGGATGGGCTTTGAAGGTCCCTTCCAACCCAAACGACTCTATGATTCTATGAAAGATCGCAGTTTACTTCACATTGATTTTCAAAGATTTATATCTCAGTTGATAAGAGCATCTATGATGACAGCCATCTGATTGTCCAGGTTTGCATCCAGGTTTTGTATTTGTGTTGCTAGCAGAACTGTGGCTCATCTGCCCAGGCAACATGTGATAAGCTTGCCTTTACTGGGCTTCTTGGTGCATAAACTGTGGTGTATCAAAGGGCTGGAGAACGTGTCCTACGAGGAGACACCGAAGAGCCTCCTTCACTGACGCCTTTCAAGATGCAGTTGGGCAAGGTGTTAGATAATCTC
The DNA here is from genome assembly GCF_036417535.1 of Chlamydotis macqueenii. Taxonomy (NCBI): domain Eukaryota; kingdom Metazoa; phylum Chordata; class Aves; order Otidiformes; family Otididae; genus Chlamydotis; species Chlamydotis macqueenii. The sequence continues at coordinate 78,104,602 of NC_141593.1, read as the reverse complement.
ATGTAAGCATCCTTTCCTATGAAAGATTGGACTAGGTGGAATAAATTCCTTCAAGACAAACATTGTGTTTTGAGCTTTGCCTGAAAAGGAATACTATTTGAACGGGTCTTCATCTGTGGTCCTCAATTACACTTCTAGAATGAAGAGGAAATTCAGTAATATGCAAAGAAAAAAAAATATTAAAGACATTCATGCTTAGTATTCTACATTCTACTGTTTTGTTTGGGTGTGATACAAATACTTACAAATGGCTTTTCGGGGAAATAATAATTGTAAATCTGTCTCGTGCAGATAAGACAAAGATTTATGGATTTACTCCTATTTGGGGGATCTTCTATTAAAATATTATCTTTCTGCTGATATTTGTATAAGTCTTAGGTTGAAACTAAATTGTCATTGCACATCATAAAACCAAAATCATACTGGAGAGAAAGAAATAATCCACAATTAACAATACCAACTGTGGGGCGTCTTACATATGCATCACCAACAACTGACGATGTCGTTCTGCAGTACACCATGTCAAGAAGTCTCGATCCGGAGTCATCTCCAGTGTCTAATTGTTCTACACTCAGCTCTTGTTTTTATCTTCTCTGCTAAATGAGTTCCTGCATGGCAGCCAAAGGAAGTGGTGAACCACCCCCACGGAAGACTTTACATTTGGTTTTACGAATACTTTCATACAAGCTTGCTGTTGCTCGAGCAGCTACTGCTGATATTTTACTGCTTTTTCAAGTGGAAAAAAAAAAATCTTCACAGTGGCAAAAGATTATCAGCCTTGCAAGTATCCATATTATGCATTAGGTTTGATAGAATTTTGGTTAAAAAAGAAGAAATAGAAGCAATAGTTTGGTATGATCCAAGTGATATTGCTATACAAAACCAGTAAAAAATCCTCTTTGTTTCCTGTTGAAGTGTATTTCTAGGTGAAAGGTTCTATGTAACTGCTCTGTGGAAGTGTGCATTGTATTGTGTCATGACCTTTCCTGGTGTCTAATCTCCAAGGGCTTTCATTACTTGAACATTTAATTTAACTTGAGAGGGCAACCAACTCTCACACCTTGGTTATTCTCAGAAGAATTCTTTGCAAAAATAATACCATCATGCACCAGCACGAGATACTTGTGGTCTTAGTTCAGAACTTGTTGCTTGACAAGTGAACTGCATTAGTAATTTTTTTTATTTCTCACTAATGCTCTTTCAGTCCTCAGCACAGTTTTCTGCTTCAGGTTGATGGAAAATATTCATAAACTTGGATCAAATTTGCTGAATAGCTTTGGTCACAGCGCACATTTCCTTTGTTCCCTCAAACCTCAAGCCGCAAAATGACTCAAAACCAGTCACAAGTTGAATGAGCAACTCTGAGACTCTGAAATGTATTGAAATCAATGAGTCTCACTTGTGTAGGTTAGAAGTACTGTTTCCTGTGTGATGCGGTGGTTCGTTTTTTGAAGCCCTGCTCACAATCCCCCACTTACTGTGAACAATGCCTCTGACCTAGGATCCCCCCAAAACAGACACATGCTTTTTAAGAGCTAATAAATATGTTCAGACAAACTGGAAAGATTCCAATCTAGAATTTAAGAAATGTGTTTCTTCAGTATATGTGTAAATGTTTAAAGCCAATTTCTCTCTATTATTGGACTCTAGAGCCTTGTCATATACCTTGCTTAGCTACTCATGCTGCTACCATTAGTCATATGATAGGGAATGTGTGAATCTGTCTCAGTTGAAGCCTAAAGTCTTGAAGATGTGATAAGTAAGTAAAAAAACTGTGGTAGCTATTTTGCAGCTAATGATTTGATGCCTGTTTATAAGATACTGATGCCTGTGCTGTGTGATCCCTGACAGCACACATTCTAAACACTCCCTAAAGCGTCTTCTGACACAAAAGCTGTTCCAAGCTCACTGGCATCTGGGGACCCCAAAACCAACCATAGCCTTAAAGTTCACCTGGTTACTTTTGCCACCCCTACATGGTCTACTGACCTACCAAAACTTGCTACCTTGAACCTGAAGCTTGGTTGTCACTTTTAAGCTAGTGATGCCTGCAAGTTCTCCCACAACACTTGCCAGTTCCCCAGGGGCACTGCCTGTCCTAATCTTAGCCTGTCCATCCTATCTAGACACAATATTAACTCTAATCGATTGGGAAGTCAACTCAAGCCTTGGCAACTTAGCTTTAATTCTGGTTATTAAACCCTAATGTAGTTTTTCCAATTTGAATGTGGGTCCATAGAGTAGGTAGAACTGCCTTTGTCTAGTGAAAACATCAAGTAGGTGTACTTTTTTTTATTATTTATTTATGTCTATGATTACTCTTAAATTGCAGATCTAGACCCAGCCTCAGCCTCTGCTCAAGGACTGTCTCATTTAGCAGAGGCAGTTTCAGATGTTACCACATCCATCTCTCTACTCCTCTGCTGGGTGCTATCACTTTCATAACTGAAGGGACAAAATGAGACGCGTCCTCACTTCTGTTTAGCCCAGTCTATTAACACTTTTTGATATTTTGAAAAAAAAATCAGGCTGTAAAGTGGGATAGCTGTAGTTCAGAAATGCCTTTTGCTTTATTATCACTGTTGAGGGAGCAATAATATCCAATGAGTGAGCAGGACAGTCACCCAAGTGTAAAAATGTTGTAAATGCATCTTAACCCAACAGATCCAGTCTGTCATACTCCAAGAAATAGGCACTAAGGTTAAGATTAGGACTAGGGTTTAGATTAGGACTGGGGTTTGCAAGGTCTGTTTACTAGCCTTACAGATTTTTTTCAGAAGGAGAAATTTGGATGGATGAATGTCAAAACTGACATTTGCAAAATCTGAGTTAAATTTATTCACAGTAGTTTCCAGCAGAGCCCATGAGGCATGTAATTGACAACACTGTGAGTTATAAGGCCTGCTGTACACATCTGCTCTTGTCAAATACAACTTTTTGGAGACAAAAGAATACAATTTTTGCAATCTATATAATTGCCAACATTTGCAAAAAAAAAACCAACCCAAAACAACATGTTCTTGGGACAATTCCGTTAGGATTTCATCTGTCTTCGAGGAGATAAAGGCCATGAAGGATACAGAACAAGTAGGGTAGGGAAGCAGGTTTGTGGACTTAATGCCAAGGATGAGGATGCTAACTGCAGGGATATCATCTAGCAAACTCAGATAAGATGTGATTATGGCAGGTGGTCATTGGGAAGAAAGAAATAGTTATTGCATGTTGTTGGGGAAGATGGAGGAGTTTTCTACTTAATAGTTTGATAGGTAATCTCAACAAGGTCAAAAGAGCAATTCTTGAAATGTGAATTAATAAGTTCTCTTGGAATGTAATCCTGTGATTTACTGGTCTGTACACACCTGGTACCAACTTGTTTTGATGTTATCAGGCAAGATATAAGAAACAGTGGTGCTCTAATTTGAATCAATCAGTTTCCCAGTTTGAATGAATCAGCCCTATTTGCTGCACTTTTGCGCATTTTACAGAGCGGTCTTGAGGTGAACAAAGTGGATTTCTTTCAGTTTAAGCTAAACAAAACATACTACTGGAGATCTTTGCTCTGCTGGTACTAATAATGGTTTTAAACTAAGAGAAGGTAGATTCAGTTTAGATATAAGGAAGAAATTTTTTACCCTGAGGGTGGTGGAACACTGGCCCAGGTTGCCCAGCGAGGTGGTGGATGCCCCATCCCTGGAAGTGTTCCAGGCCAGGTTGGCCGGGGCTCTGAGCAACCTGATCTGGTTGGAGATGTCCCTGCTCCTTGCAGGGGGGCTGGACTGGATGGCCTTTAGAGGTCCCTCCCAACCCAAACTGTTCTATGATTCTATGATTCAGGTTGCTCTCCCCACCAAGTGCGTACAATACGACTGTAAGCTCTTCCATTCCAGCTCTGTTGTCCCATAATCTGCCCCTATGGGGCACTCTCCCCTCTGATATAGATGTAGGCCAGTTTTAGCTTGTCTCAAAACTTGCTTCCTGTCCTAAAATGAAAATCCTTTATGCAAAAATAGAATTATTTTACCTTTTGACTCAAGTTTATTTATTGTAAGGTAATTCAGAAATTAATTTGTTCTAGGTCAAAAGGAGTGAATATTTAGTCAATCTGGCACTGACTATATGTCTTTACATATATTTCAAGTTTTCCTGTTTTGCTGTATAATTGCAAAAGAAGTAGTTTTATAACATTTTCAGCGTATCTGAAGTTCCAGTCAGCTCTTACATGGAAGGTGCAGCTGCCTTAACATTTCAACAGCTGCTCAGAAATAGATGTTTCCTCTTACTGAAGTCTGCTTACTCTTAAGAAAATAAACAGATGTGCCTTCCAGTATTTTTTGCAAACTTTGAGAAAACTTTTAGTTTAAGAGTCAAAGGGCAGGTAAAGCTTTTAAACCCGTTAGGGCCAAAAACGTTTTGATAAGAGGCATTTCGTATATTGGTTGTTGTGGGATTTCAGGGAGAAAAAGGAAGTAGATGCCGTTGTATTGTATGTTAAAATATTTTAATGTAAGAGAAATGCAGGGTGACATCACTTGGAAGTATCTCTATCCATTCATTAAGTTATGGAGTAAAGCCTGCCTTTATATATATATGTGTGTCTATATATATGTGTATAGATAAAATTTCTCATGAGAGAATGTGCAAGTGAGCAAATAAAAACCATGCAGACTGACACATTTAAGACTGCCAAAATATACTGTCAGGAGATAGATGAGACTGAAAACAATATAATTTTAAAATTATATTGTTTTCCCTGCTGTTCCAAAATGTGGTCAATAACTTCTCTCATTTCTGTTAGGCACTAACAGTATCCCTTGATACTTGAACCCACTCAATTTTAGACTTGGTCCAGCCTTGACTGGAATACTTTCCCAGCTCTTGTCCTGTGTGGATTTCTCTGTGCTGCCCATATGTGAAAGAATGAATCTTGTACAAGAAATATCTGCTGGGATTTTGCCACTATTTTGTGATTATTTTTGTTTCTTTGCTCAGATGAAGGGTGTGCCCACAGCTTTTCTTCCCTGCTCATCTCAGTCCAGAACTCTTTTCTCCGGACAACCTTTAACTAAAGCTCTCCTTGGTGGGTGGAACTATCCATGTGGAGCAGCTTGGCTCTGGAAGCATGTTTCTTTGACTCTACCAAAATAGTTCTTCTCCCACAGATACCACATTTTCCACTGATGTAGTTGAGGGCTGTGCTCTGATGTATCCTTGTTGCTTTTATTTAGAGCCTTCCGTTCCTTTAGAGCACCTGTCTTTGATCATCTCCACTGACCTGGGCACACGATGAGCTGACCACCTGGATGCTGCTTACTGACATCTATCAAACAGGACAGACTGCATCACAGAGTCAGAGGCCATGTTGATCCTACCGGTCAGTTCATCCTGTCCTCACAGATCAACAGCTCCTGCTCTTAGGCCAACTTGCTTCTGGATGAAGCCACTTCACCATGACAACAACATCCACATGCCAAAAGTTCACATTTGCACATACAGGTTTACCTGGCGGACTACTGACACTGAAGAGGCTGCTGGTGATTGGAAAGCTGATTAGAAATTTCCTGGCAGGATTTTTTTTTTCAACAGAAAATAATAATTACCACATCAAAAGGAGTCAATGTTAATAAAGCTCCAACTATGTCTCACTTAGACTCATGCCTAGCTTATCTTCTTGATAGTCCTTTCCGTAGGTTGCTGTAGACCCGAAGCAGAGGACAGAGTCTTCAGAAAGATCTGTGGTAGGTGAAGAGAGCCAACAAGGTCTCTTGGTAGGACCTTCAGGTGGGCCAGTGCATCAGGCAGAGCATTACAGAAGTTCGGTGTCTTGTGCTTCTGGACTTATCTGATTGAAGCAACCAACCGGAGATCCTCAAGAGGGGAACTTGCATTGCGTGGTCTCAGTAGCTTCTTGCTTTGATTTTAAAGGGTTTCCAAGGTACCAAGCTCAGGTTTCAGCGTTGTCTAGCTCTGTTTGTTAAATGTGACTGCCTTTTTTGGGGCATGTTACCAGCATGGGCTGCAAGAACTGACCTTTGTAGACATTACTTAAAGACATATGGAATCCAGGGCAATGTTTTGCTCAGTGCTGAATTCCTCTGACACACAGGCCATCCATCCCATGGCTTTAAAATTGTGCTAGGGATTTGACAGTTAAAAAAAGTGGTGAGCACCATTTTTATTCATTGCTATTTGTCGTACCACGTCTGATTTGCTGCAGCATGCCTTGGCGTTATCTTGGAAAGAAGACACTCTGTGACTCACCGTGAGGCAATGCAGTGGAGAGTGGAAAAGAAAAAACCCCACACAGTTTCAAATGTACAATCTGCTCTCAGTACAGATGAAAATCAATAAATTTTGATTTTATCAGCTAATGATCTGGCTAAGTTACCCATAAGAATAGGGGGAATATTCCTCCATTTCCCATGGCTAGTCAGGAGGAGTAATTGGTGTGTTTTAGCGACTGTCCGTCCGTTCTCTTTCCGTGTATAACTCCTGTCTTGATCCCTTGGCTTCATTTGAACAGAAAACAGTGAAGCTGCTCAGTGAAGCTTCCCTTAGCAGTAGGAGAATGGTTTTGCAAAAATCATCCCTAGATGCTATGTTCATCCCTTGCCTCGGGACTGCTCTTTTCCCTTCTTCTTATATTTCTCCTCCTCTGTCCTTGTGTCTTCTTACACCATTTTCTGCATTAGCTGTTAGGGTCCAAGTAACCAACACAAGCTGAAACATTAACTTTGGCTGGTGGAAAGGAAATCTGATCAGTCTGTCAAATCCTACAATCCCACAAGCCTTACAAATCTGCCAAATCACAGTCTTCCATGTTGGCTTTTTTTCCCTGGCTATTTTCTCTAATTTTGCTTCTCATCTCCATCCATCTCAGCTTTGCTTAATCATCTCACTACTTGGTTTTGTTGCTTTTACAGAGTCCTATATCAATTTGAAAGTAGAATGAACTGTCTCATATTTAGATTTTTTTTTTCTGAGAAATTAAGCTTGAAACCTGCCAGTAATATCCTACCTTTAATGGTGGCTCCCTCCAGCAGCTCAACCTGACCCATGAACACCAGGGAACGTCAGGCAGGAGAGTAACTAAACTTCTGATATACTCACCCTATCTTCTCTCCATTATGTTTTATGCATGCTGGAAGCTGTAGGCATCAGTCCCAGGATGTTGAAGCAATCTTACAGTTCTCTCTTTTTCTGTCTGAAAATATCTTGTAAAAAACAATCTGCAGGCGTTGTGGTGAGCTACAAGCTATGGTGTAGCTAGGGGCGGACAGCTGTTAGAAAAACACATAAGCCCTGACTTAGAAGTCAGCATGAAAAAAAAAGGGAAAAACAAGAATTTTTTTTTTACACTGAGGGTGGTGAAGCACTGGCCCAGCTTGCCCAGAGAGGTGGTGGATCCCCCATCCTGGAAACATCCAAGGCCAGGTTGGCCGGGGCTCTGAGCAACCTGATCTGGTTGGAGATGTCCCTGCTCCTGGAAGGGGGGTTGGACTGGATGGGCTTTAAAGGTCCCTTCCAACCCAAACCTTTCTATGATTCTATGATAATACATCCTTATTGTGCATTAAAAGCATGCATCTAGAGAAGGATATAAACCAATTATCATGAAGTAAATTCACTCCTATGTCTACAGCACACTAACGTCTGCAGATAGGCAAGCTGTGGGAGACCAGTCATTGGCAAAACCTGTGATTTTTATTCAGTGACTTTGTTAGTTTTCCAGAAAGGGGAACAAGCACCACATTGAAGAAATGTGCAGATTTTTCTAAGCCAGGAAGCATTGTGAGCTTTTTAAAAAGAATACCACAAAGGAACGTAGGAAGAGTTACAAACCTCAAAAGAAATGCTGGTGGTTTCAACTAATAAAAATTAAAAATACTTCATTTTAAGAAGTCTGAAACATGAGAGAGTGAGGAACCTAGGAGGAAGTGAAGCTGTGAAAAATGACTTCAACTCATAAGTATCAAATGAGACATGAGTTTTCAGAGACTTAATTGTTTATTTCCAACCGTATTTCCTAATACTTATAACCACAATAACTTGGCATCTCACAGGCATTGAAGAGAAGGCTTCAAAATACATGGTTCATCATTGCTGTAATACAGGCAGAATTTACTGCAGAAGCAAGAGGCACAATTATTTTTGACAAGGTGTCAGAGATGCAAGCTACAGGCTTGCTTTAAGGCTTGTCAAATAGTTGTGTCAGTAAGGACACTCAATACAGTGTTGTGGTCATTGTATCCACAAAATAAAATTGATAACTTGCTATAGAAGTCTGTATGAGTGGCTATACCAAGTCAGCCAATGGTTCCTGTGTTGTAGCAGATACTTAGGAAAGGCTGTAAGCGCAAGACAAAACACAGAGGGATATGTTTGTCACTTCTGTTGTATAGTACTGCAGCATCTGTCAGTTTGCCGTGTACAGATTTCCAGAAGACGGTCACTTGGGCTGCTGAGATTACATGCACATCATCTGATTCAAAAATTTTCCTCAATTTTCCTCCCAGGCAATGCCCGGGATTGCTCTGGGACCATGGTGGACCTGGGACTGTCCCCAGTACAGATGTGGCCACCTTTGATCATACTTTCCAACCCAGGTTGGAACGGATGTTCCTTGAGAGGAACATGCCACATAGGAAGAAAACGGAGATGAACAGCTGACAGTTTCAACAGGCTTTTACTTAGAAATAATTTTAAGCAAATCCCTTTATTCCCCATCTGACATCAACTCTGAATAAGTGTGGCAGATGCTGACTTTATAGTTACTGTGAAATTACCCTATAAGAGTAGGAGATTCTGGGAAATTTATTTCTCTTTATAATTTTCCATTGTTTTATAAAAGTCCAGCAGCAGGAACAAGATGAGGTTTACCAAATCTCATCTGTCTGGATGTCAGCTCTTGTTCTAGCTGGGACTGACCTTAATTTTCAGTTGTTTCTGATGTTTCTAATGTAGGCAATGCTGTAATGGTTACTTAGTGCTACAAATACCTTATTCTTCTATTCAGAAATGTAGATTTATCATTTTTACAGAATTTCATGTCAGAAAAGATACTAAAAACTGGTTGATGCATCTGAGTGAAGGAAGTCTGTTAAGGAAGAACAGAAACAAGACCAAATGTTATGAATAAAAGAGGCTTTAGGACTATAAAATTTACCTCAGCATCAGGGCAGTGTTATACGCTGTATTGAGGAATGGCATTCCTCTGTGGCCAGATACCAGGCTGGTTCTGTGTCAGTTGTTTTTTAAATTCTCTCACTCTCAAAACTTTTTTTTTTTTCATTTCATTTTAGTTCTACAACCTTTTTCCTTCTGAGACTGAAATGCAGTATCCCACTAAATTCACCTCCTTTAGCTTGAGTGATTAATTCTCAGTCCTTGTCTGCATTACAACCCTTAAAAATATTTCTTTGTTGTTATATTGGGGGGTAGCTAAAAAACAGCTGAACTGGAAAAGTGTTAAGCGCCAGGACCAGCAGCTGCAGGAGAAAGAATAAGCCCACTAGAAACACTTCTCTTTGTTTAATCCCTGTAATTTCCCCTAATAGCACAAGGTCTCATAAGCAGCATTTGAGCATCTCATAAATAAACACCGATCCTATGCCCAACATTCAGGTAGCTGTTCAAGAAACTTTGTGTTAGGTCATAAAGAACATGGGTTATTAATTTATCTCTGTTTGATCACTCTTTAACGTACACTAGAACGGGATCAGTTATACACTGAAAGTGGTTAAATACAAGTCGTCTACGTTCCTCACATTTTACCTCTATACAGAAAAATAAGATTTTCAGAAAAATGTGTTATAGACTGAGCCACAAGAATATCTCTAAGATATTTCATAAATCTCCAAGAGAAGAATGCTAAGAAAATCAGGGACAAAAACATAACTCCACAGAAATGGAGCCAAAGGAGTATAATCTCAGATGGCAAATATGGGAAGCAGAAGAAACAGTGCCTCTCGAATATTGTATCGTCTTGCTTTCACAGTCGTGAAGTATATTTTTTCCAAAATGCAAATCCATTTCATAGAATCATAGAATGGTTTGGGTTGGAAGGGACCTTCAAAGGTCATCTCGTCCAAACTTCCTGCAAGGAGCAGGGACATCTCCAACCAGATCAGGTTGCTCAGAGCCTCAGCCAGCCTGGCCTAGAATGTTTCCAGGGATGGGGCCTCCACCACCTTTCTGGGCAACCTGTTCCAGTGTTCTGCCATCCTCAGTGTAAAAAAATTTTTCCTAATGTCTAATCTAAGTTGACCCTCTTTTAGTTTAAAACCATTACCCTTTGTCCTATTGCAACATGCGCTGGTAAGCTGTTTCTCCCCATTTTTCCTGTAGGCCCCTTGAGGTATTGGAAGGCCACTATAAGGTCTCCCCAGAGCCTCCTCTTCTCCAGGCTGAACAGCCCCAACTCTCTCAGCCTGTCCTCATAGGAGAGGTGCTCCAGCCCTCTCATCATCTTTGTGGCCTCCTCTGGACCTTCTCCAACTGGTCCATGTCCTTCTTATGTTGGGGGCTCCAGAACTGGACACAGTACTCCAGGTGGGGTCTCACCAGGGCAGAGTAGAGGGGGAGAATCACCTCCCTCGACCTGCTGGCCATGCTCCTCTTGATGCAGCCCAGGATGCAGTTGGCCTTCTGGGCCGCAAGGGCGCATTGCCTGCTCATGTTGAGCTTCTCGTCCACCAGCACTCCCAAGTGTGCCCTTCTCCTCAGGGCTGTTCTCCATCCATCCAGCCTGTATCTGTGCTTGGTTTATTTGAGTTGCTTAAAATTTAAGCACCAGGTATTTAATATTGACTCCTCTTTTCTGTTTGAAACATCTCCTAGGAACTTCTGAAACAAAAGCAGTAAAACCAATGGTGGTTGGCAAGCCTAATATCTAATTATATTATCAGAAGGAAGTAAGTACTTCCACCTTCTTACACTCAACCTGAAAAATAGTAGCATCCACAAGAGACCATAATTTTAAAATAAAATAGTAAAGGTAGTTTTTGTCTCTACTTTGTGATTTCTATTATGTCAGAAAGCATCATGGGTCATGCCACTATAATTTCTTTGGTTCAACTCCAATAAAATTATTTGATTTTAGAAGTATTTTGTTCACTGCTAGTTAGTAAATCACTCAGGATGAGTCTAAGGATCCACCTACTGTCTTCAGGATATTTAATTAACGATGAGGTAAGGGTTTCACCCTCTTCTCTAAAGTTTGCACTTGTAGAAAAATTTAATGCCACTGAAGTGAGAAGCAACTGAAGGCAACAACACACAGAGTCAATTTTTTTTTTAAATTGTGGTCTTTAACTGGATAGAAACTGATGGTCTTGCAGTTTGGGTGTTAGGGTAAAAATTGCCTTTTTTTTTTTCTAAAAATTGGTAAGTTTTGTAACATATTTTGAGCCATAGAGAACAAATTTCTGGAAGAATGCTGATAAATAAGTTTCCTCCAGGTCTGCCAAACTATTGGTCACCTGGATGGAGGGTAGTTAGGTACAGCTTAAGATGTTAAAAGTATTTTTGACAAAGCAAGATACAGTTGTGAAAGAGTTAAAGATTAATGTTGCTTTCTAACCAACAGTGAGCTTGACTTACAAGCAGAAATTGAAGGAATGAATTCAGTTATAACTAAACTTCAAAGAGTACGGCTCTATATTTGACTGTATCTTTTTCACTGGAAATAGGAAGGTTTCATACTGGGCTTCCATGCAAACAGGATCGGACCTGAAACCATACTTATGACTTAGTAAGTCAGTGAAACAATGCAGTTTTTTAAAAATCTGGAATATTTAACCAGGGTTTTTTTTCCCCCTCCCTCTGGCAGAAGGCAAAAAGTCTAGTCTTTATTGATCTGAGAAAGTTAAAAGAAAAGAAGAGGAGACACTATATGGAATTAATTTATGTAGACTAAAAAAAAATAAAGCCACAAGGAGATACAACTATCTAGGAGCTTTTTATTAGGCAATTTCTTGGACTTGGACACTTCAAAGAAGTATAATTTAACACCTAATTAAATCCCACTCATAATTAAGCATTGTCAGAGAATAAATTATTGAAATTATTAGACTTCCTCCACGTCTTATATTTTTCATATGATTTTTTTTTTTGTAGATAATGGAAAAGAAAGAAGGAAAAAAGACTCAAAACTTAAACAGAGGAATTAAAGTATTCCATTATGATGAAAAAACACATTTTCAAAAATGAAAGGCTGTAACAAACTTTCGTATAGAAACGTCTACAGATATTTGCAAGTGGGACTGTTTTATATCTGTAGGAAAAAAAAAAATGAACCTCATTGTTTGGATTTAATCCCTTACAGAATAAGTTCTTTCTTCTGCTGGCTGGGCTTCAGATGCCAAGAGTCATCCATTTGTCATTGTCTTTAATTGTATGTCATAACCTCAAGAGTTGAATCCACTGTGGATACTGGAAAATAACCCTCCTCTATTAGTTTTTTATTTTTATTTTTATTTTACAACAGTAAAAGACCAAAATTAGAGTGAATTGGAATTAATTAAATTGGAAGGTTTTTAAATTTAAATAAGATATATCCAGAAAGAAGCATTCCCAATTTTTTTTTTTCGTGTACAAATTACTCACTGCCATGGACTCTCAAATAATATTTTGCACCACAGAGATTCTTATCTTCAAGAGGCAAGAAAAGAGGCTTTAAAAAGTACACCAAAAATGCTTCTTCAGTGACTTAGAATAAAGATATTGGTGAAGTACAGATTACGTATGCTATTTATAGATAAAACAGTGAGCACCTACAGTTAATTGAGCTTGTGTCTCTCAGTGACTCATGTTAAATTCAGCAAAGACCAGGAATGACAAGTAGGAGTTAACTGTGAAAATATTTAAAGGCTTTGTCACAGCCTGACACTCAATTATTGAGGCTTGAAAATTATCCAAATTATTTAATTTGTAAAATGAAGGTTGAACTTATTTTATTAAGTAGAAGATTTTTTTTTTTTTCTCATCAAAAACATTAGGTACTAAAGTACTGATAGGAAGAGTGAAGGGAAAAAAAAAAGACTTACTCTACTGATGAGTATCTTTTAGGGAGCAGAGAAAGATTTCTGATCTTGTGCAGAACCTAAAGATGCTGCTCAGATCATTGCTAGTGGCACAACTCGTCAAAATCTCCTTCAAATGGGTGATCAGTCACTTGGGCACTCTATGGACTCATGGGGTCCAGAACTTCACTTCAAAGTAGATTACCTCTGCTTTGTGAGGACAGAGTGATTTTAGGGCTTGTGGAAAGGGAATTTCATGGCTCAGCTGGAGGAGGTCCAGGTCAAACACTAATCCTTCATGAACATCTCCAGTTCTGGAGCCCCAAACATCAGAAGGAGATGGACCAGTTGGAAAGGGTCCAGAGGAGGGCCATGAAGATGATGAGAGGGCTGGAGCACCTCTCCTGTGAGGCCAGGCTGAGAGAGTTATGGCTGTTCAGCCTGGAGAAGAGGAGGCTCTGGGGAGACCTTAGAGGGGCCTTCCAGCGCCTCAAGAGGCCCTACAGGAACGCTGGGGAGAAACTCTTTAGCAGGGCCTGTTGTGATAGGACAAGGGGCAATGGTTTTAAACTGAAAGAGTGTGGATTTAGATTGAAAGAGTGTGGCCCCGTCCAACCTGGCCTTGAACGTTTCCAGGCATCTACCACCTTTTTGGGCAACCTATTTGATCCCTGTGAGCCTGATGTGGGCTCTGAGCAACCTGACCTGGTTGGAGATGTCCCTGCTCCTTGCAGGAGGGCTGGAACTAGATGAACTTTAAAGGTCCCAAACCATTCTACGATTCTATGAAACAAATATTGCTAACAGTCTCATTTCAAATGCAGCTTCCTTCACATCCTTTTCATGATGCCAATTTTTATAATCTCAAGCAAGAGGAAAATGACCTGTCATCACTTCAGCCGGACGGCAGAGGGCCTACTCTTCACTTTTTTCTTTTATTTTCATCAGAAGTTTACAGCTGAAAAGCAGCCTGCTGCTGTCTCTTTGGGACTCACATCTTTATGAACCAAAATTTTTGTCAGACTGAGCCTTCTGGTGAAAATAATTTTGTAGCATCACAAAAGAAAGTACTTAATAATTTACGGTGGGAGAAAAGAAGTCTAAAGTCACATTGGTGACTGTTGGATGAAGAATTTATACCTGATATATTGATTTCAAAGAGTATCTGAATTAAAGGGAAATAAAGATCATGGCTGAAGACGTCTGCTTAGAAATATTAGGAACTAGGTAGTATGAAAGACAAGATATTTTATGGCATGTTTTATGTAGTATTGCTTCCCTATATCTCAGAATAAATTTTTTTTTGTTTTGTTTATTTAAGAGCTAATGTGCTGAATTAGAACAAATATTGATACTTTATAAGAGACTTCCTGTTCACTGTTTAGGTCCCAGCCCTGTTTGTTTGTTTTAGGAGTACCAGCTGCTTGCAGCATTCCCTTGGCTATGATAGTACAGTTTCATGCTTCATAACATTCCAATTTATTTCCAAGTTTAGATTATCATAACATTTTTGATACTCCCACACCTTTCATACAGTTAAATCAACAGTTTGTTGTTGCAGGTAACTTGAAAGTACAGCCACTGCTGCGGCAGAGAAAGGAGTGTAGAGAAATTAAATCCACTGTAGAAATATTGTCTGGGGTCTCAAGGAGGTGAGACAGAAATCACCTTCCTGCCAGAGAAAAATGTAAAGGGAATAATAAGGGAAGCAAATGGACGCATTTAAATACTGCAGTGTGCAATTCGTACATCTGTATTAAATTTCAAATGAAGCAACAGAAGTAAAGACGTGCTGAAAAAGGTCGTCCCTGACCAAAACTGAAGAGTGTTTTCCACGTCAAAAACTGTGTAAAGCCAGACTTTTCCAGTCTGGAAAAGAAATGATACAATAAGAAAGGAGAGAGGGAAGTTACGCTGCTGTGAGTGGCACGGAGATGGCAGATAGACAGCTGTTATCTACCATTTATCAGAGGTAAAAACTATAAAGTGGCAGTGTGGGTGATGAGTTCCAAAAAAGATAACAGAGTAAGCAGGCCAGCCTTGTATTCAGCATGAAGTTAGTAATTTGCTTGTACATATATATATATATTAAAAAAATATATATATATGTTTTTATATGTGTATTTATATGTATGGAGAGAGAGAAACAGAGTGGAAGGAGATGCTACTTCACCTAGAGAATGTAAGCTGTAATATGCTGCAATATGTTATGGGTGATAAAATTCTGCTTTTGTTCAAAAAGTGCTTGAAAAACATGTTGTAGATAAATCCCTCTTGTTGTAGAAAAGTTATAGAAAAGTTCAGTTTAGGCTCACGTTGTTTTGTACTCTGAGGCATTTTTTTTTAAATCATTTTTGTTTGTTTGTTTTGGGTTACTGAACAGGGCAGAGTCGTGATCTGTCACAGCAAAACTGCAGTTTTTTTAAGCCGAAATGTATGAAGAAGCATAGCTATTTCGTACCTATTTGTGAGCTTAACTGTAGTGCTTAGGTCTAGGAGTAGCTGATTAAAACTAGCTAATGCAAGGCTAGGCTTTCTGATGAAAATAATAATGAGAATAATAATAATAATAACAACAAAAATAATAATAACAAGAATAAAAACAGGAATAATAATAAAAATAACAATAACAACAAGAATGATAATAACAAGAATAATGGTAATAATTAGGGAAAAAAAAAGGAAAAAAAGCATTTATTTTCTCTATTTTTCCGGTACTTGGTGAATTTTTTTTAGCAAATACTGGCAGCTGGGCCCCCCCCTCGGCCCCTTCCTCTCGGGACAAGCAGACGAGCGGTGGTGCCAGGCTGTTTCTCCGGGCTGGGTGGTCCCGCCAACCTCCCCGCGCAACCGGTGGCTCCACAGCCGCGGGGCCGCCCGGTGCCGCTGTGCCACAAGGAATCGGCGGCTCCGGCCCCGCTCGGCCCCCACGGCCGCCAGCGCAGCTGTAAAAATCATTTTTCCTCTGTTTTAACACCTGCGTGTATCCTTCCAGATGCTTAAGAGAACGAAGGTTTTTGGGTAGAGCTAATATTAGACTATTCACTAAAAAAAAAAAAAAAAAAAGGAAAAGAAAAACACATAGACATAAAACCTTTTCTCCTCCTCAGTAACTTACAGCAGAGATTAATGTTTCTACACATGCAGCGAATGACAAATTTCCAACCTGCCCCACAGGAAGGGTTTTCTCATGGCAGAGAGCATTTTTAAGAAGGAATCATTGAGGGGCAACAGAAAAGTGCTTAAAACAACCTCACAGTCTCCTGGCAGAGAATCCCGGCTGTGCTCAGCACCGTGACGTGCCGCCGGCGTTGACTCGCACAGCGGCAGCATGCGCTGATGTTCATGCAAGTGTCAGAGAACGTAGGTGAGAAAGGAGCACCATGAGGGCAGAAAGACCGTAAAGAAAGAGCACACTGTGCCGTTTCTGTAGTTCGTAGTATGCAAAATTATTTCAGGCTGGTTTCAGGTGCAAGCCAACACAGGATACATATAAAAACATGAAGGGCAAACAAATATTTTAAATAATCATCCCCTAAAAGCTCTTTGGGTTTCAGCTCAGTCTCCCAGCACTGGCAGATTTGTTTAACACCCAAGAATTACGATGTTTTCCTGACAAGCACATGCTTACAGTGATGTATGAGGTGCAGCCCTGAACTGTTAATCCAACTAAGCTCACGAATAAACCTGGTTTTACATGTGAAACTATTTATTCAACTGCGCTTTTTTTTTCTTGACTGCTACTAGACCAAATTTTGGTGTTGACTGGAGTAGGGAAAACACCCCATCGTTTTATGCAGTGCAGATGTAGGTGAGGGCTGTGGAGGTCTGCAGCTATGCTGAAAACTGCACATACGTACTAAGGAAAGAATAAGCCAGCCTTAAAAAGAAAGTGCAAGATAGCAAAGGACCCAAAAGAAATAAGACAAGGTCTTGTTATTGCCCATAGATTATCCCTGGGAAATGTGGGAAATAAAAGAAATAATTTTGCTGTTGTTCTCCATTTACAGTAACTTTCAGCTTTATCCTTTCTTGTCTCTGACAAATCTACTTTCTGTTGACAGTCCCTTTCAGCTTCTGTCCTTTCTCCATGCTGATCTGCTATTTCTAGGACTTGTACACTGTTATGCTTTCCTGTTCCCACTTTTCTCCCTGCAGATCCTCGGGCAAGACTTTTACTTCTGGTGAAGCTGCAGTTATAAGAAATCTTCCTGTGCTACAGTTCCAGCTTGTGGCCCCGCAGCGGGGAAGCACAGAAATTGCTTGGAGCGTCAAGGGGTTTGCATGCTCTTGTCTTCTGAGCCAAGGTTTCCAGTGTTTCTATCTGCACAGAAGTCAATAAAACTGACTGTGCTGTGCACAAGGACAAAAGGAACCCGCTTGGTTCATTCCCAAGCAGACCAAGCAACATTTGTCTCTCTGAAAACCCTGGTTACATTTCCCACTTTCATCCTTGTAGTACCAAGCTCGATGTCTCAGTTTCCCAACCCATTGCTCTCTCTTCTCCACACCAGAGTACCTGTTCCTTCTCATATAATCATAGAATCACAAAATGGTTTGGGTTGGAAGGGACCTTCAAAAGTCATCTAGTCCAACCCCCAGGGTTGGGCAGGGACATCTCCAACCACATCAGGTTGCTCAGAGCCCCGTCCAACCTGGCCTGGAATGTTTCCAGGGATGGGGCATCCACCACCTCTCTCCTGCCTGCCTTTGTCAGTGTTCAGACTGAACAGCTCTCTTAAAGGCGCTAAAGCCACCAGATGCCACTGACCACACACTAAAATTTCCATTTCACGTAATTTCCAGCAATTCTCCATACTCTGTTCTCAAGCGTCTGGGAGCAATCAGAGAAGGGTAGGTCTGTCATTCCCCAAACACCAAGGATTATTTTAAACTGTTGCCTGTGTGAAAAAAAAGTTTGCCCATCTTGAAAAGTGAGCCCTCTGTGAGGGCTGGTCTAGTGTTCAAGAAGAGGGCATTGACACGTCGCATTGTACTGAGGGAGCACAAGAAGTGGTCAGATCTTGAATCATCTGCTCACGGTGCGTCGCCCCGTGGTCAATCAGCGTGGTGCTGCTGCCATTCTGCTCGCTGCTGGTCTTCATCCAAAGCGCTTGTGGGTGGCACTCCATGTAGTCCTTCCTCTCCTGTCTGAACATGTTCAAGGTGTTATAGTCCTTCAAAGAAATATCTGTCACATGTTTTGGGATGTAATTGTTTTCTGATGGAAAAACAACGTCTCTCTCTGCTCCATTTTCACCCAAACAGCATCGTTCTTATCTCCTAATCCTCTTTGCCTCTCCTGTTTCTAGTGATTTGGTAAGGACTTAGCTGGACACTTTGAATTTTTCCTTTTTATTCTGGAAGATGCTGTGCCCACACAAAATAAATATGATGACAGAACCTCCCAGGTGTTGACACATTTGTGGAGATTTCCTATTTTAACTTTGTTTATTGACATGTTATCACTTTTTTACAAGAAATGAGACTAGTGTTCTTTACCACCAGACTGCCAAAGTTTTTCAATCTTTTCATCTCCTGACTGAAGTACTGGAGGTTGTACAATGCAGAAGGTATCTGAGTATTTAATAATTCCTGGTAAATTTAGTTTGACTGCTTTTTAAACTCATCTGGTTCAACTTGATGTGACTTCACAGAAACCAGTGAAACTTTATCAACTTATGTCACAGAAGAAATCAAGCTTTGCATAAAAATGTATGAACAATTTAATGTCTATTACTAGACATTGGCATAAACAGGAACCTGTATATGGTACATGTGTACTTGTAACACATATTTTTATTTTGATATATTAAAATGTCTTGTTGTATGTGAATGTCTCTAGTACATGGCACCGTACTTTTAAAAAAACCTAAAAATACCCCTGATTTACCTGCACTTATCTCACTGTGGTTGTACTTCGAAAGAACAGAATGCACAGTGACTGACTGACTCAGAGATATTTTCAGTACGAAGACTTACTGTTATTTGTGTGGATAATAGAAGGAAAATTTAAATTTTAATAAAAATATTTTAGAGGAGCTAAGGAATAAGGTACATTTACCTGCCAAATATATTTTTCTCTTTGCTTTTATTGATTCTCTTTAATTTTCCAGCAAAATGACATCTGTGAAACTGAACAGCTTTCTTCAGAAAGGTTTTTATGCCATATAGTATTGGAAACTTCATCTAAAATTGTTTTTATATGAATCCAAGGTTGGTCTTCTACATTCTAGAGATCTTCATTTTGTTCTTTAATAAGGTGCACACACATCACATGGAAAGTGAGAAAATAAAAAATAAAATTCCTTTGCAATAGATTAATTTGGAATCATAGTAGAAAGAGTGGCTTCAAACTCTGCTGAATAATTAAGAAAAAGTCTTAAGTAGCTGACTTAGAGTAGTGGATTCTAACTTACGCGCATCTTTCAGCGGAGTCTTTTGTTGTAGTTGTATTCTGGTAAATAAAAATATAATTCTTTTTGTGGTATTCAAAGTATTTTAATAGAGAAGATCTGCAAAATTATGGAAAAATTAGGTTTTTAGCATCCATGGAAGTTCACAACCTTCTTACAGATTGGCCTACCCAACTCATATGCAGTGGTGTTTTAAGAAAACTGACTTGAACCGAGTTCCTTCTTGCCCTAGGAAACAGTTGTATGGCATATGGAATCCAATTCTTAAGCTGTTGAAACTTTAAAATAAGTTAGAATAGTTTCACTTTTATGGTGGTCTGTGGTATGCTTGGAAGGTTTGTATACAGCTTGGAAAGTGATCAGATAGCTTAATTTCTTCTACACAGCACTATGGCATGCCCTCCTACATTAGAGCTGGGAATGGCTTTCAAAACAAGTTGGTTCCATCAATTCCATACCAGTGTCCCTCTGCAAAAATAAATTAAGAAAAAACCAAATCCGAACCCTCATTAGGTTAGCTACAGTTATGTTAGACTCATGTTTAAGTAATCAAGTGGTACATAGGAGACCGAGTTGAGAGAGATGAAGCTTGCACCGTAAGGAGAGGTGCAAAGGTGTTCCTCTGCATGGACATACGTAAACGAACAGCTTTTGTTATGCTTAATCCTGTGGTAGCAGACATGACACAGCAAGGTATATACACCCAGCTTTCCTTGATGCCAAAGCTGCTGGAGGACACACAACCGTCTATGCAACGAGTTGAGTTATGCAGGAGGAGCTGAGTCCTACTCAGCTCATCTTCTCTGCTGGCTCAGTCTTAAAATTTATGCTGCTGTGCTTCAGCTCCTCAATGCAGGCACACGTCAAAACAACAGCAAGATGGGTAAGAATGTAATGCCATCTAATAATACAAAAGCAAATTTTAAATGGTAGAGGCACTTCAGCTGTAGTGTACAGAGCTCAGCATACGCTAATACAAACCAAGACGACAATGGGATGTTTGCATTTTTTAATTGATTAAGATGGCTGATTTAATTTGCTTCAATGATTCATGAAGTTTCAGTTTCCAGAAATGGATCAATGGCTGAATTTTATTTCATAAAGGCTGATTTAATGTTTTTATCCCCACCTAGTTACAGCTACAGGTTTATACAAGAGGAAGAACAGAGTTCTGCTAAAGAACATCTCAAATTGAAAATAATTAATTTAGTACCCTTATGAAATTTTTAAAAAAAAATCAATTCCTGTGATCTTCGCAATCAAAACACTGATTCTAAGCTGACAGCGTTTAATGATCACCCTGTCTTACCTTTTGAATTAATGGTAAAATATTTGGAGGACAACTGATGAAAGGCGTCTTTTGTGATTGTCATAATTAGAAAGCTGGTGAACAAAGGGAAGGCTTCCAAGGTGATGCACTTTGCCTTGTACTAAGAATCAAGTTTTAGGAGATGCAGAGCCATTGTTGCCTTACATCTCATTAGTTTCTACTGAACAGGAATTCTGCACATGTGAGAAATTCAGAAATGTCTCAAATTGGGCACCACTGCTGTTAAGACTGGGAGAAAACTTCTTAGACACAGAATCCATCTGTCTGCAAGACTGTAGGCGACAGCTCATCTAAACTAATGAGAGCTGATCTGCTTTGTCTTGTAACTGTGTATGTTTCATGCTAACTTCAGAAGGAGTTTTCTAGCATCTCACTCTTCTGATGGTTAAAGTTGCTAATTTGCAGTCGTATTTTTTTTTCACAGTCGGTTCTTTCTTTGTGCTTACTGTGTGTCCACATGGATCGTTTGACCCAAATTCACACCACACCATTGTTTTCTGTATCTTGCTTCACTATTAAAAAGTGTCTAGGCACCCAGAACTGGAGTTTTCTGAGAGCTTGGATTGATGGGAATATCAGGCCAATATTCAGTACCAACCACAGTACACTACTTTGTATTTCATTGATGTGAAAAGTAGGACCCAAGTTCTGGATAGGAACATGGCCTGCTCGTGCTGTATTTATGTGATAATCAGTATTCAAGGCAAACCTTCCAGCAACTAAAAATCCTAAGTTTCGTTTTGTGTGTCTCTGCCCAGCCCAACCTCATAAATTACTCTAAATTTACCTTCTTTTGGAATTATTTACCCTGCAGGTGTCCACCTCCAAACCCCACCTTTCTAGGGACAGACCCGTAGAGTCAGTCACTCGTTGACAGAACGACTGGTAAGGGGCAGATAACAGATACACAGTGAGTCACCGTAAGGCCAGCCGGTGAGTGTCTAAGTAATATACTGGATCAAAAAGGGATCTGAAAACATTACTGTTGGGCACAAGTATTTCACTTTATATTTTGAGCAAGGCCTTAATCTCAAATGGAGGTGAAAACAGGGATTTGTTTGATGCTCATGGGTTTTTTTTTTTAAACCATTGTCAGTATGACACTTTGAGAGTGGTTTTGAGAAGCATTAGTTCATAAAGCAGCATTGTTTATTCATTTAATTCAAGAAATAGTTACTAGTGAAGCTATGCTCAACCTATGCAAGACTTACTCAGAAGTGGCAAGAGCATCTAATTTAATTTGCATCCCTTTCACAACTCTTGGACAATTTATGTTTACAGTGACTGTTGGTTGGTGATAACGACAGCTTGCATCTTCCCATGGAGGAATCCAGTAGCTTGCATCAGTGCACTTGCTCTCCAAAGTGGCCAGATACCAGCATCCAGCAGGACTTAGAAAGCTCCTCTGCTTAAGGTGAGTTCAGATTAGAAAATCCTGTTCATGTTTTCTGCTGGAACTGCTTTGTTCTCACCTCACTGTCTGGTTCTGATGTCACAGTCCTTTGTCTTTATTCACAGAGTAACCTAGGCACAACCTAACCCCACAAGCAGACGTCATGGGTGAAGGTTAATCTACTTAAACACCGCTGTTAACTAGGACAGAATTTTAGCCACCCTATTAAGACTTCAAAAGAGATAATTGTTGGAATAGAGTCTCCTTAAGGCAATATTGAAGGCAACTCAGATGAAGGGAATAATTGGCTTATAATTGTTATATGTGTCTTTGGACTCTAAAACCGTTGAAAAGTTAAAATATTGGTTAAAGTAGAATTAATTCTTTTAGAGCAAAAAGGATTTTTGTATTTAGCTAGCACATACTATCTGGTACTTAAATAGCCTAATTAAGAGAAACAAATGTCCTGAAAACTCAATAACCTATGAAAAGAGGGGTTATGAAATGATTTCTTAATTTCAATATCAAGAAGTGTGTTAATTCCCACAGTATAATTAGCTGAGAAGTTGATATATTGTATATTAGAAATAATGGTTATGTCTAATCAGAATGAGTTCTTCGTCATATTTTTCCATTCCATTAAAAAGTGAAGCATCCTCAACCCAATTATGAATGTTGATAGGTTAAAATTGCAAAATGAAGTACAAGAGACAAAATTAATTAGACATGTTAATGAATCTTTAATTTCATTTTTGTCCTTTTGGTCTTTTAAGAAGAAAAGGAAGATTCCCTAATACCACAAACAATAAAGTTTTCATTAGTACTTTCACCTCTTTTCTGCAGAGAGTGGATTTTCAGTGGTTTTCCTCCATCCCTTCCCCCTTACTCATTTATCTGTAACTGCTATTTCTTTTACCCATTTAGCAAACAGAGATGCAAGGCTGCTACAATGCGGCTGGCAACCTTTTGCTGTGGTCCTCTGATGTGGACCTTTGTGTTTTGGAAACAGACTTTCTACGCTTTAACTCTGTCACAGCTCTTCAAGGCCTTTTTCCTTGCCGAGCCCTCTGTCTAAGCTCTCACACTCTTTCCAGTGTCTGTTCTAGTAAATCACTGCAGAAGAAACATTTCTGTATTTGCCTCTTAAGCCTCACAGCTTCTTCTGTTTCTAAGCTCTACGCCAGCCTCGCAGTCCTAGAGCTGCTTTGCCTAAAGGATAATTTCACATGCTCTCCGCGTCCCCAGAGCGCTTTAGACTGTTTTATGTCCACACACGATTTTTTAAAAACTTGTGCCACACGTGAGCTCAAGAAGTTCTGAGTCAGCAGACTCAGAGTGCTGGCAACTGGGCATCGACATACGGCAGAGAAGAAAGCAGCCAGGAATTCCAGTCCCAGGCAGGAGCATCCCCTAATTACGCTGCTTTGATGAAAGGCTTGGATCGAAATTCGTAGTGCTTATCCTACCTAGGTCTTGAACTCACACACAGCCATTTATCTGTGACTCTTGCGGGGAGGGTGAAATGTTCAAGGATGTTGACAGGGTCCCAGGGGAGACCCTAGGTCGCAGCCTAGCCAGTGTCTCCATGCAGAGGTGTCCTGGGAGGAAGATAGGAGAGGACAGAGTTTCTAACGAGGCGTTAGATACCCCTGGAGCATGACGTGGTGGTGCAGCCAGCATCTTCTTGCCACGACATACCAAAGTTTCCTCTTGGTATTCAGCCCTTTCATCCCCTAGCACTTAGCACCATAAAATCCCAGCTGAAGGGAAGGGGGGAGATAGGTGTCTTTGCACACCTTTCCTTCCACACACAAGCACACACTTAACTGAACTTCTCAGACACTTTCTCCTGACTGTTTTATCTGACTTGGGGCACCTGTGTTATTGGAACTGGGAGGTTATGCAACTGTCAGGAAGACAAACCAGTGCATTTGCATGGTTGGCACTGTCCATGCAGCCATACCAGGTCTACCTGAGGATCATGGCACTGTTCTCCACTGCTTTATAAGGATATTAGTACTTCTTTCCTGCGTGCAAACTCGATGGGCTAACTGTGCCTTTCTTCACAGAGGTGTTATAAAACTAAATTCACATTCAAAAAAATAAGAGGCTACAGACAAGGTACGGAAGGCATTCAGGGAGTGGCCTCCTTGATGGACCCCATCTAAGAGGAGCTTGTCAAAACATGATTTTGTTTCTAGCTTATAGCTTTCACTTCAGAGCTTCAGAAGAAATTTTAAAGGTAGTTTTTGAAAGAAACAGGATCAAAAATTGTTTGATTTTCTGTCACCTTCCTGAGGAACTTCTCTTACTCTCCTGATACTGGGAAATGACCTTGAAATGTCCTTGGCTTGGCAGAAACTTTCTGGACGTTCCCTGAGAGCACTTTGGAGTCAGGAAGGACCTCCCTCAGAGCTCTGCTGAAGAGCACAGCAAAGAGATCAAGAGCTGCAGCTTCCAAGGCCTCCGGGCTCATGGAGCTGTCAAAGGGCACGTGGGAGGTGCAGGATTTTCACCTGAAGTGGCGCAGGTGTCACGGCCTGACTCCAGGAAAGACGGGTCAATAATAGACTTCCAGATGAGGTGACAGGGAAGTTCTAGGAC
The DNA here is from genome assembly GCF_036417535.1 of Chlamydotis macqueenii. Classification (NCBI taxonomy): domain Eukaryota; kingdom Metazoa; phylum Chordata; class Aves; order Otidiformes; family Otididae; genus Chlamydotis; species Chlamydotis macqueenii. Next base: position 78,079,840 of record NC_141593.1, on the reverse strand, counting down.
ATAACAGTGCTGTGATCTGACAGAAATTGGGGGGATACGTGCTGTCTTACTTGCCACTTTGGGCCTGATGAGGATGTTGAAAACTATTCTTGCCTGTATTTGAAGTGAAACTATAGTGATTTCACAGAGAGCTGTTTTTCGTACTTGAGCGTCAATGTTGGACTCCACACCTGCACTTTAAGTGTCTGAGCCTTTAACTGAAATGTACAAAAACATGTACATGAGTTTTGGGTTTATGTAGTAAGATTCTGGTAGCAGGGGGAGGCTGTAGGGCTGACCTCTTTGAAAAGAGACCAAGGGTTGCCCCAGGGGTAGAGACCTCTGCACAGCAGCTGGACGAGAGAGGAATGAGAAAAATGTGAGAGAAGCATCCCTGCAGGCTCCTAGCAGGAGCTGTGACCCTGTGGAAAGGACCCACGCTGGAGCAATTCATGAAGAACTGCACCCCTGAGAAGGACCCATGTTGGCGAGGTTCATGAAGGGCTGTCTCCGGTGGGGGGACCCCACGCTGGAGCAGGGGAAGAGTGAGAGCAGGAAGGAGCGGCAGAGATGAAGTGTTATGAACTGACTGCAGCCCCCATTCCCCATCCTTCCTTGGGGAAAGGAGATGGATAAGTCAGGAGTGAAGTTCAGCCTAGAAAGAAGAGGAGGATGGGAGAAGGGGTTTTTAGTTTTGTTTATTTTCCTCACCATTCTGCACTATGATTAATTAGCAAGAAATTAAATTAAACTTTCCCCAAGTAGAGTCTGTTTTGCCTGTGATGCTAACAAGTGAGCAATATCCCTACCCTTATCCCAGCCCAGGAGCTTTTTCATCCCAGTTTCTTCCCCATCATGTTGAGGAGCGAGAGTGAGAGACCAGCTTGGCGGGTGTCTGGCAACCAGACGAAGTTTGCCCACCAGCACATGCATATGTGTACACGTGTGTGTCTGAAAACTTGTTTCGCAAACAATCAAAAAAGTTTTGGTCTCTCATAGTTTTCTGATCTATTAATACCCCTATATCTTCATGGCACAAGGATGAAAGCTCAACTGCTATCTCGTTTCCGTAGGCTGTTTCCCACAATTTGGTTGCTGAAACCTCTAACGTTGTTTGGCTTCACTGTATTTCAAGACAAGATGTGGTAGGAACTTGCTGAATTGAATTTATCTGTGATTAACTGTGATCGAAGTCTTTGAACAGAACAATATTGGCATTTTAAGTATTATAATATGTGCTTTATGTGTTCTTTCTCTAGCTGAATTTGAATTGTCTTATCAGCTTCCAGTGAGCTGCAGGACTTCAGGAGTGAAGTGTACGAACTTGGTCAGATTGCTGTAGGTGTCTTTGCACTCCTTTGCTTCCACACACAAGCACACACTGATCTGAACTTCACAGACACTTTCTACTGACTGTTTTATCTGTGTGGGTGTGTATGCCTGTTTGTAGCCTAATAAATCGCCATTTGCATTTCCACCATGTTGGTGTCAGGGTGCTTATTGGCCCCAGGGTGGGTGTCCCTGGACTCCACAGAGCTCCTTGTGGATGCAAATAGGCCATAAGGGGGAGGTCCGCCGCCGCCTACAGGCACCACCGATCCCGAAGACCGAAGCCAACAAGTGGTGACCCCGATGTGATAAACAAAGGGGTCCGACGTGACCAACAAGATCGGCGGTGGAAGTCGACGTGATCGAGACCGGTGGGACCGACGGGGCCACAGAAGCAGGTGAGCCTGCGGCAGTAGGTGTGCCTGGGCTAACCTACCAGGTTCACGGCAGACCGGAGACCCTGAAAGCCTGAAGAAGGGAGGAGGTGGCTGCAAAGCAGCGGGACAATGCCTGTGGGCGGCTGCAGGACGCTGCAGTAGACGCAGGGGGGACTGCAATCATGGAGACGACTATTAAGGTATTGGAGGGTCTGGCGAGGGTATGTGGGATTTATATTAAATCGGCCTTGACCAAAGATTGTATTGATTATTTGATACATTTGGGAGCGATAAAGACTTTTGCTAATATTTTTGATAGGGAAAATTGGGAATACATCAGAGGCGCGCTTGTGGGGCTTGCCGTTTTAGGTAAGTCAGAAAAAGCTAAGACCTTGGGAAAGGTCATCAGAATTTTAGAAAAGGTGCGCGAGGCGCGAGAGACGTGGGAGGAGGCGAGAGGATGTGTATTAGGGAAAAAAGAAAATAGCGAAAAAATTGTGCAGACAGGACCCTCCTTGGTAGGAGACGAGGTGACCTTGAAAGAAAAATTAAAGGACGTTGAGGAGGATGAAGGCTGCCAGATCAAAATGGCTGCTGGGGTGGGGGAGAAGAACATGGCGGGAAAGTCGGAGCGGAGTAGGACGGGCGAGGAGGACTGGCCACCCGAATCGTCTGGTGCCCACCCGGTGGAAGGGAAAGAGTTAAGGGGACCCCCGCCGCAGTATCCATGGGGGGATCTGGCAGAGGCGGCAAACATGGACAGGCAGAGGGCCGAGGAGGAGGAGAAAGCAAGGAGGGACCGTGAGGCAGGCGAAATTAGAGAGGAACATAAACGCAGGAAAAGAGAAGAACAGTTACTTGACTGGGTGCCTGCCAAGAAGCTGCCCGTGGATAGTGATTCAGAGGCAGAGGGACCGCCCCCATCCCCGATTCCCGCCAGAAAATGGCGTCAGCCCCGACCTGCCTTCCCCTCGCACTTGGAGGAGGCCCAGGAAGAAGTCGGGAGGCGTAATCACAAGGAAGGAGAGGGCGGGAAAATTCAGGGGCGGGAGGTTCCTGCTGCGTGCCCGGAGGGGGCGCGGCCGAAAGAACGGGCCGGCACGCCCACAGCGCCAAAAAGGGCAGAGACCCAGACGGGGTGAGAGGGGAGGAGACCTGGACACATAAGGACATAGGAGCCGAGAGGGTGTTACAAAGGCTCCGAGCGGGAATGCCGGAGCTGGCTGCTGCACCGCCCACCAGAAAAGGTTCCGCAGTAGCCTCCCGCCGGGGAGGGGCCTGAGCCGGCAGAGCGGAACCTGGCAGCCAAGGGGGGGCGTCCCAAAGGCCTTGAGTGGGAGCCGAGGTAACGACAGCCTCCCTGTACAGGCGAGCCCAACCGTGGGCGCGAGTGGACACCTTTAGGTGCGAGGCTTGTACAAGCATTATACAAGGCGGTGAAGGAGAAAGGACTAAGGGATGAGGAAACACAAACTTTATTAGACAGTGCCCATGCTGGCCCATGAACACCCGCAGACACAAGGCAGCTGGCAAAAGCCATCTTAAACCCCCCATTATTCACACTGTGGAAGGAGGCTTGGCAGAGTGGATGTGCTGCGAAGGCGCAGGCAGCCACTCAGCCAGGACATCCCCTCCAAGGGACCGCTCTGGAAAGGTTAGTGGGAAGAGGGCAATTTACTACGCCAGCTGTACAAATCACAGGGCTGAGGGGAAGAGAGTTCCAGGCTACTACAGAACAATCGAGAAGAGCCTATGGAGAAACTGCAAAATTAGAAAGGCGAGCAGAACCTCGGACCACCATCGTACAAGGACTAGGAGAGAATTTCACAGAATTTTGTGGCAGGCTCCAGAAGGCCACCTTAGAGTCCGGCTTACTGGATACGGCAAAGGAACCGGTTTTGCTTGAATACATTAGGCAGCAAGCAAATCCAATGACAAAAGACATTTTAAAAAATGTGCCACAAGGGACCCCCCTTGCCCAGCTGATTAGGACGGTATTACAACAGGAAAATTTGCAGACAAACCAGCCCCTTGTAAAATCACTGCAATCGGCAGTCATGGCCACAGTGGGACCAAGGTGCCACAGTTGTGGACAACTTGGGCACTTTCAAGCTACGTGCCCTAACAGGCAGGGACAGAGGCCACCGAGAGATCAGAGAGGCCAAAAGGGTCCTTGTTGGATATGCGATTGTAGGCAAACATTCCTACAGGGAAACAGCCAAGGGAGGCTAGCGCGCAGAGGAGGTGCGCCTCCCTCGGGAGCGCGAACCTCTGCAGCAATGACGGCAGCCTGGCAACAGCAGGGGACAACAGAGGCGAAGCAGCAAGGCCAAAAGGAAGCAGCCTGGGAACCCCATCACTCCCGGGAGTGGCCTTGGTCTTAGATTGTGCCGACAGGCCCATGGTGACGCTTTGGATGCAGCACGGAACCGGTACGAAACCCTAAGAAATAGCTGTGACAGCCCTAGTAGACTCGGGGGCAGATGTCACTGTTATTGCTGCATCCATGTGGCCACAATCCTGGGCGGCTCAACACGACGGGACCGTAACAGGTATTGGGGGAGAACAGTCCTTTTATAGAAGCGTCCACCTGATCAAAGTAACGATAATAGACAAAGATAAGGGGCCCTTGATTGCGCTACTGCATCCAGCCATCACGCAAGTTGCAGAATCGCTGCTGGGCAGAGATGCCCTAGTACAGATGAAAACACGGCTAAGAAATTTAGATTAGGGGCCGCTGCCTCAGGCGTGGTGATACACGCTTTGACTTGGAAGACGAATGATCTAGCCTGGGTGGAGCAGTGGCCTTTAACTCGCGAAAAATTACCTGCAGCGAAAGAGATAGTGGCTAGAGAGTTAGCAGCAGGACATTTAGAACCATCTACCAGCCCTTGGAATACCCCTATCTTTGTAATCCCCAAGAAATCAAAAGCACAGTGGAGACTACCATGTGATCTTAGGGCAGTCAATAATCAAATGGAAGCAATGGGACCGCTTCAGCCGGGTGTCCCATTGACCACAGCCATACTGGAGGACTGGCATATTATCATCACTGATATAAAAGACTGTTTTTTCAGCATACCGTTAGCCTCAGAAGACAAGAAACGCTTCGCATTCACACTTCCCTCGATCAATCAGGCAGAACCAGCGCAGAGATGGCAGTGGACAGTATTACCTCAGGGAATGAAAAATTCACCAGTGATCTGCCAGAGGTATGTTGCCCAAGCCGTAGAGCCCACAAGGGAAAGATACCCTGAAGCACACATCTGTCACTATATGGATGACATTTTGATCACTACAAAGAAAAAAGATGAGGGTGAGACGGTATTAAATGATACGGAACAAAACCTGAAAAGGAAAAATGTCCGTATAGCAGAGGCAAAAATACAGAAGGGTCCACAATTCAAATATTTAGGAGCAACGATAACTGGAAATTGGGTAATAGCACAATCATTGAAGTTAGAACCAGAGGTGCAGACGCTAAACGATGTGCAGAAATTAGTGGGAGCAATACAGTGGCTGAGATAATTTGTATGTATACCTCAAGAGTTCATGAAACCATTTTACGAGTTATTGAAAGGGAAAGAAATTTGGGAAAGCAGACAGTTAACTGCGGAGTGCAGAGATATGTTGAGCCAAATACAAGAAAAAATGAAAACTCAGGCAGTATACAGGTGGAATTCTAATGAGTTGGTGGCTTGTTGGGCGTTCACGAAGGAGGGAGTGATTGGATGCCTGGGAAGTATCAAAAACAATGAGCCAAGAGCTATGTTACGGTTATATCAAAGGTCTTGTAAAGATGCATTTAGCCCACATATAAAGGTAGCTGCAAGCATGTGTTATCGCTTAAGAACTGCCAGTCTGAGACATACCGGAAAGGAGCCTGATAAGCTTATGATACCATGGACTAGATCTCAGTGGGAAAGATTGTTTAAGGACGAGGACAAATTGCAGTTAGCAATTTACGGTTTCCCAGGAGAACTTCTCACAGGCAATCAGATGAACTGGCAAAGATATGTACAGATATTACAGCCATCGTTAGAATTGAAGGTCCTAGACTCCCCACAGCAAGGGACAACGCACTTGACAGATGCCTCTTCTCAGACACAAAGCGCCGCGGTAGTTTGGGAAGTGAAAGGACAGTGGCAGAAGCAAACATGGACAGAACAGGGAAAGAGTGTGCAGTGGCTAGAGGCGAAGGCAGTACAAATGGCATTACAGGAAGACAGAGATAAACACATTAATGTGTGCACAGATTCCACGTATGTATACAAATTAGTATTATCTATGAAGAGATGGGGACATTGCAATTCCGTAATTGCCATCATGTTATTAGATGCGCTGCAGAAGAGAGCAGGCACCAGCAGCATAGTACACATAAGAAGTCATCAGACAGGACCAGGCCCACTGACTGAGGGAAATATGAAAGCAGATCAAGCAGCTACAGGGATCTGGACAGTGCAAGACGCAAAGACACTTCATGAGCGTTTACACCTAGGAGCAAAAGCACTAGCAAAAGAGTGTAAAATACCCATCTCAGAAGCCAGGAGAATCGTAGCGACCTGTCCGTATTGCCAACACTCTCCACTATGGGAAGCAGGAGTCAATCCTAGAGGATTGGTGGCTAATGAAATCTGGCAAACGGATGCTACTGAATGCCCCGTAATGAAGCGCAATCATGTACTGTTTGTAACAATTGACACATACTGCAAAATTACCTTGGCAACATCGCATCGAAAGCGAACTGCTAGAGTAGCAATACAACACTGGGAAACGGTAATGGCATGGCTGGGAAAACCGGTGACCATAAAAACATGCATGGGGTGTGCACCCTAGGGACTTTGCAAACATTAGCTGTGACAAAGGAGGGAGGTTCAGTGAATCGCAGGAAGAGGAGCGTAGAATTAGAAGAAGATGCATTTTCAGACACATGTGCTGATAAAATTGCAGTCCCAGACTGGGACAATGCAGGGGGATTTTTCACTTTGATGTTCGCACCAGGATTGGCTGCACAAAGAGTCACGTTAGCTTTGAAGAAGGTCACCTGTCACACATTGAAGACGTCAAACCTCACAAAGGCAACACTTGTCGACATGGAGAAGAGGTTTGGGCGCACTCAAAAGGTATTGGAGGCACATGCGAAGGCAATAGATTCAGCATTAGATCTCCTGGGTCAAGGAGGCCGTGAGGGAGCCATTATACAAAATCTGTCATTCTGTTGCCTCGATAACACAGATTATGAGAAGATAGGAAGGAGGAATATATATTTAAAGAAGCTCACAGATAACAGAGCGATAACGCAGACATAATGCGTATAGATTTGGGTAAAGGTTTGAACATGGAATGGGAGTGGATTGCGAGCTTATTCAGTTGGGATTGGTTCTATACAGTTCTGGTAGTTCTTGTGATTGTATTTGCAACGTTATGTTGCGGTTTACCTGTTTGCATGATTTTCGGAAGATGGGTTATTGTTCGTTTGCGCATGTTAATGGATGAAAGACATCAGCAGGTTATATACCATTTGTTAAGGAATGCATGGTGAACAAAGTTGTGCCTTAAAAGGTTAATCATGGGGAGGGGGAGATGTAGGGAACGGTGCTCGGAAGATCTCGTGTTGTGACGGAAAGGTGGGCTGACCCCTCCCCTAGGAGTGCACCGCCCACGAAGGCGGAGCCAGCCAGTATATAAGCGTGTGATGCAGCCTACTAAATTACTATTTGCATTTCCACCATGTTGGTGTCAGGGTGCTTATTGGCCCCAGGGTGGGTGTCCCTGGACTCCACAGAGCTCCTTGTGGATGCAAATAAGCCATAAGGGGGAGGTCCGCCGCCGCCTACAGGCACACCACCGATCCTGATCGCAAAGACCGAAGCCAACACCAGGCAGCACCCCTGAACCAGCCAGTGAGAGCTGTGCTGAGGTAGCACTGGGTCATCTTATTTATGGCATTGTGCCTTCTCTGTTCAGTCATACGATCAACAGGTTAAGGTAGGCACACGCTTTACATACAAAGCTGGATGTGTCAAAATTTTGGTGATCTGCAAAGAGTTACACGTGGCTAATCACGGATTTCTTTGTGTGAGCTGCTCCATGCGGCTCTGCAGGCTGTGCAACCACGTCGTGTAAGCACTTTCCATAGTCTCATGCCATACCTGCGGTCAGGAGCGTCTCACCACACTTAACAAAGAAAATAAACGTGATTTCTTGGATGCAATCTGTTGTAAGTAGTCAAGCACTGGCTATTGAACAGAGCTACGTCTTTCACAATCAGCTCACTGCTGGGACCCTTCTAGGTGAGAGTCGGCAACGTGGCTGTAGAGGTATGCTGAACAGGTAGAAGTAGGTTGTCTTCTTTTTGCTTTTCTTTGCGTGAGCCCAGGGATTCTTGCACTTTCAACTATGAAATTTCAGAAACAAATCTGCACGGTACACATCCTCCTGCAAATACGTGGTAGAATGTAGTGGTTAGGACTTTTTAATCATTTCTGGAGTCAAATCCCATGAAGCTCAGACCTTAAAAATCTTGCCCAAATTTATTGAACTACTAGACTGTTGACTGCTGGACTAGATAGACCTCAATGCTTTATTATGTTCTCTATGATAGCTTCTGAGTAGTCACACTGGACAGGTTCCAAAATAAATTATGTAATGATTTTTTACAGTGAGGGTGGTGAAACACTGGAACAGGTTGCCCAGAGAGGTGGTGGATGCTCCATCCCTGGAAACATCCAAGGCCAGGTTGTATGGGGCTCTGAGCGACCTGATCTGGTTGGAGATGTCCCTGCTCCTGGCAGGGGGGTTGGACTGGATGGCCTTCAAAGGTCCCTTCCCACCCAAACCATTCTGTGATTTTAGGATGAGACCTTCACTAGACATTTAGTATTCCTTTCATGCTTCCAGGCTTTTTGACTCAAAAGATTAAGGTAAGCAATATTACGGAAAAAATAATAATTTTACAGACATGTAGTTTTACAATTGCTAGAATGCAAGGGGGCCTTCCTCTCATCCGAAATCGGAATGTGACAGACACCACTACCCAAACAAGGAACAAAGGTGCCATCGGCACAAGCCCAGACACCAGAGCAACAAGGAGGCCTCCAAGGGCAGAAGCTCCCACCAAAAAGGGGAGCAATGAGCCGTCCAGAAAAGGAGGCCGCACTGGAGTGCAGGTGCCAGCGCACTGGGCAGTGTCACAGAGCAGCCTCTCCTGGCATTGCCCGCGCCAAGACACACACGATGGAAGGGAAGAGCACCCGCAGCACGCACAGACACGGCAATCTCACCCTTCCAGCTCCTGCAGGAGCTGGACTTTCTACTGGCCCAAAGAACTCCCCAGTTCCTCGCCCTCAGCTTGGTGGCACCTGCAGACTTGCTGAGGATGCACTCAATCCCACTAGCCAGGTCCTCCAGGAAGAGATTCAGCAGAGGTGCTCCCACTGCAGACCCTGCAGTGACGTGGCTCTAGCTTAGTTGCATGTGCTGCTGCTAGTGCTCTTTTTCCCTTCCACACCACAGCTTTCATCTTCATGCTGTAGTTTACCTTGCCAAAAAAAGGCTTTTTTTTTTCTTTCCAAAGTTCCTCTCTTTCCCAAACAAATGAACTCTCTACCAAGAAGGCCACTGGATTGTCCCTGAGGGTCAGCCAAGGGCTCAGATGAGGAATGACTTCAACAAAGCGCGTTTCTCCACGCGAGTGTAGCTCTTCAAGGAGCATCAGGCCCTGCGTTGTCTTTTATGAGTGTGAATGTGCTCTGAGAGAGTGCTGTGAGCAGCCACGGCGCTCTGGTTGTCCCCACAAAGTGGTGTTTGGATTCACAGAAGCCGTGCTCTGGAAGACCTGTGCCCTGGACATTGCTCTTCAGGGCGCGTGGGCTGTCAGGACCAGATGGCAGAAGTTGGCCCCCAGGCCCGCTGGTCCACACAGCCCTCCGAAGAGTCCTCAGGGGCGTTGGCCAGCGGTGGGGCATGGGGGTCAAGGAAAGGCACCGGCAGAAGGGCGAGAAAGCAGCACCCAGAAAGTCTGTTCCAGGGAAAGAGGAATTTATTTCTTTTTTTTTTGACTAAAGAGTTGTGGAAGCCCTACTAGTGCCTTCGGCGCGGTGGCCTCTTGCAGGGCTGTGGAGAGTCCTGGGGGCTGGGAGCCCTCCTTTTTGGGGGGCGCCGGGCCCGGACGGTGGAGGTGTCCCTGCTCCATCTGGGAGCGGAAGGCCTGCGCCTGTCAACCTGGGCAGAGGGGCCTGCAGCTGCCCCCTCCGCTGGCTCCTCCTGGGGCTGCTCCTGCTCTGCAGGGACGGGCGCAAATGAGGGACGGCCAGGCGTCCCATGGACTGCAGCCTCTGATGGACCGGCTTCCTCCTCCACGTTGGAGACTGCGGGGCGGCTGGAAGGGTTGCTGCAGCTGGGAGTCAACCCGTGGGAGTTGGAGGAGCTGGAGCTGGAGGAACCGAAGCTGGCCGCACGGCTGTTGTCCTCCTCCCCATCAGTGCTGGAGCGCATCAGCCTCCCAGCCTCCTCACTGCACTGTTCCACAATGACGCTGATGATCCCGTGGACCAGTGGTTCCGTATGTGCCTCCAGGAAGTCCTGCAGCATCTCCACCATGACTCGTGCATTCGGACCAGAGGCGCAGAGGCTGTGCAGGATCAGGCACTCTGCGCTGTTTACCTGCCACCAGCGAGCCCCAAATATCAGCTGCAGCCTGGGGCGCAGCCAGGGCAGCACGGGATCCAGGAGACTTTGTTGTCTTTGGAAGAGTCCTGCCCAGACCTCGGGCAGGAGCCCCCCCACGGCCTCTGGTCCTGCAGCCCCCTGCTCAGCCAGGGACAGCATCCGCTGCCGGGGGGACGCCGCAGGGTGATGGGGGCTGTTTTCGGCCAGGCTGTTGAGGGCTCTTCCTGCCTGGCTGCTGGCATCTGGTGACTGTTCACGGGTTCTGATGACACACTCTAGATAGTCATCTTCTCTCCGCACAGAAAACCTGACAATCCTGATTCGTGTTCTGCAAAGGGGGCACTCTGCTTTCTCCTTTGTCCAGCGCAGGATGCAGCCCAAGCAGAACTGGTGCTGACAGGGCAGCACATGAGCAACTCCATCTCGATCATTGTAGCAGATGGGGCAGCTCCACTCTGCCTGCATGGCCGTGTTTGTGCTCTGCGGTGGGTTGGCGAGGGCTGAGGATGAGGAGCTGCTCCTCCTCGCTGGCACCGACGCTGCCAAAGGCTGTCACGCACTGCAAAGCAGGGAGAGGCCATGGTCACTCCCTGTGACTTGCCATGTCCCAGGGAGGGTAGGGGAGGACAAAACGCTCAGGTTCCTCAAGCAGGACACTTTCCTGGCTCCCTAAGCCCCAGCACGTGCCCCAGGCAACCCCACGGGGATGCTTCCCCGCACAACTCACCTCCGCCGCTGCAAGTGTGCACCGCGGTGCCCGGCTGCCTGAACCACACAGGGCCGGATGAAAGCACAAGGAATGGCTTCTGGACTGGCACCAAGAGCTGCCACAGACAGCCCCAAAGCACCACCCTAAACCAGGAAAAGTCTCGCTCTGCCCTCCAGACCTCGCAGACCTGCTCGGCAGGAGTCCAGGCTTGAGCCAGACTGGGCCAGGCTCTGGCGGCAGCCGAATTGATGCAGCGAGGGACGTGAGGGCACGTCCCATTGCTCAGTGACATCACCATCCACCACCACATTCCACCAGACGGTGACATCACTGTGGGCCACCTGCCCCCCCAGGCACACAGCATCAGCCGCAACTAGGGAGTTGGTGCTGGAGATCAAGGGCTGGAGATCACTTTTCCCCCATCAGGACAGTCTGGCAGTCGGGTGGTGGCCAGAGAGGGTTTTGCCATCCCTGTGCTTGGGGGTTTCAAGCTGCAGCTGGACAAAGCCCTCAGCACCTGGGCCGACCCCTGGGCTGACCTTGCTTTGGCAGCAGCTTTGTCCAGACTCCTCCCAAGCTCCCCTTCATCCACATCCCTTCTGTCATCTCACCCTGATCCCGTGCAAAGTACCAATTTTGGCAGAATCCATGTCAGCAACTTTCCAGGGAAAAAAAAAAATACTCTTCATTGTTTTCATCTCCTACATTTCCATGGCACTCACCAGTTATGTGTCTGCTTACTGTGCAAAGGGTAAAGTTCTCCCCTCATCCCGCCTCCCCGGGACGCAGCAGTTCAGTGCCACATCCCAGCGGTGCAGAGGAACAGACAGGTCGGAACCGCGCCTGACGAAATACTTCTGCCTGGATCCGTGGATAAGCTACAGTTGTGAGGGATGTGTGCAGAAGACTGATGATCTTGGGCCAAGCCTTTCTAGTGGTCTGGACAGTGACTTCTGTCCATTTAACCATTTTGGGAAGAACCGTTCACCTTTGTGTCTCTCTCACTGCCCCGACACAAGTAGGGTGGCAGTGGACAAAAATTTGTGAGGGGACACAGCCAGGACGGCTGACCCCAACTGAGCAAAGGGATGGCCCACACAGTATGACGCCATGCTCAGCAATAAAGATGGGGGAAAGAAGGAGGACGGCAGACGTTCGGACTGATGGCGTTTGTCTTCCCAAGGAAGCGCTAGGCGCGATGGAGCCCTGCTTCCCTGCAGGTGGCTGGACACCTGCCTGCCGATGGGAAGTGGTGAATGAATTCCCTGGTTTGCTCTGCTTGGTGATGGACTTTTGCTTCACCTGTGAAACTATCTCTGTCTCAACCCACGAGTTTTCTCCCTGTTACCCTTCCAGTTCTCTCCCTCATCCCACCGGGGGGAAGGAGCGAGTGGCTGGTGGGGCTGAGCTGCCCACCGGGGTTAACTCGCAACAAGCGTGAATACATGGTCTTACAGCTGGAGCGTATAATCTGGTGAGAGGTCATTATGTCATTAGTGTCTGTCATTCATTCAGACAAATATTAAACTACAGACCAACTGTGGCCAAGTACCAAGAGCTACAAATCAAAACGATAATACAAGTTGCTGGACATTCTGTTGAGCAGAGTCTGGTCATCAATGTGATCTGCGTGTGCGCTGACGTGATCTCACAGTCCCAAATATTGGCAAATGGTTATTTGTCACACAGGAGCCCACGCCAAGACACCAATTCGCAACAGCTTCTGAAACTTCGTGATCACAGCCACAAGTGAGAACTCCTCTTTCTGCCCCAAGCCCCGCTAGTCATGGAATGCAAAGCCTGCAGCCCAGCCTGGGAGAGTGTTTGGGCTCTTTTCGCAAAAGCCGCCGAGGAGAAATTTGGTGATAAGCCAATTATCTCTTCCATTTCCATCGCTTTCATTGAACATTTGGAGAAAGGCTGCTTAACTTGTCAACAAATCGACTTTCTGTAACTGTAGTCACCAGCTTCTTTTTCATATGTTGGAGACTACTGTTTTCCTTTTAACCAATATAATTCAACTTCTACCAAAAATACACCAAAGCTGACAAATTTAAGGTTCATATGTATAAAGGGGTCCTATTGTGAAAATAAATTTTAACTCTTTAAAAAATGGAGCTTTGTGGTCAAAAAAAAAAAATCATTCATGTTTCATTTAATTTGACCTTTAACAAAATAACATACCGCTGATAGCTTTATACAAACCTTGTTCACCTGTCCATCTCTTTTCCTGCCAAAAGATAAAAGAATCGTGAAAAAAACTACTAATATGGTAAAATGGGGTCTCTTTGTTAATCTAGAAACTTAATCAGAGGAAGCACGAGTGAGGAGAGGAGTTCCAATGATGTACTACCCTACCCTGCATTTTAATTTTAAAATAGAATTTTGTAATAGCTCAGCCTGTCCCTCTGGCATTCTGCAGACTTCCTGAGGTAACAGAACAGGCAGGAAAGCTGAAGACTGGGAATCACCATCAGTTTCAACCCCAGTGACTGAGAGACCATCACAGGAAGACTAGGGATAGCGTGGAGGCTCCGTCCTCAGGAATATTCCAAACTGAACTAAGCCTGGAGCAACCTCACCTCCCTTTGAGTGCAGCGCTGGTACTAGTGAGGTCCAGACTCAATTAACTTTGGGGGAGTCCTCCCACTTCTTCTTGGCTCTACGTGCACAACTCCTTGCAAGTGCAGTGAGCACAACAGGACAATCTGTGATGAGTTTGTAAGTAAAAACACACAAGTTGAGAAGAACTAAAATGAATTTCAAAACTAAGAGCTGCCAAGGCCAGCCCGCTGCTCTGTGCCGGCTAGGGACACAAAAGAACAAAAAGTGATGTTTCACTTTATTTCTCAAGGAAAAAACCTTTGGACTCAGTGGTAAACTATTCCTCCTTTTGCCAGATTTTTCATAAACCTCAAAGGTGGTAGTAATAGACAAGAGTTTTCCCTCAGCCGTTCACAGGTGGTTTGCAGGGCTCATTGACCCAGCAAATCATCCACGACAGTCTGCCTTTAGAAGTTCTTACCTGTGTGTCGTAGTTTAGCCCCACACGGGACCAAGCCACTCAGTCTCTCGCTCACTCCCCCCACTCTCCGGGAGACAATATAACAAACAATATAAAATAACAAAAAGGCTCGAGGTTTGAGATAAGGACAGGGAGAGATCATTCAAGCTACCCTGATGGGCAAAACAGACTCAACTTGGGGAAAACTACTTATTTCTTCTTATTAATAAAACCAAAGGAGGAGAATGAGGAAGAGAACAAAAACAGCTTTCCCCACCCCTCCCTCCTCCCGGCCTTAACTTCATTTCAGTTATCCCTACTTCCCTCCCGCCCTGAGCAACACAGCGGGGAATAGGGAATGGGGGTTACGGTCAGTTCATCACTTGTCACTTTACCCTGCTCCTTCCTCCTCGGGGGAAGAACTCCTCACATTCCTGCCCTGCTCCAGCGTGGGGTCCCTCCCACGGGCCACAGTCCTTTGTGGAACTGCTCCGGTGTGGGTCATCTCTTCCACGGGGTGCAGTCCCTCCAGAACGGCTGCCCCAGCGGGCCCTCCACGGGCCACAGCCTCCTTCAGGCCTCCACCTGCTCCGGCGTGGGGTCCTCCACGGGCTGCAGGTGGATCTCTGCCCCTCCGTGGGGCTCCATAGGCTGCAGGTGGATCTCTGCTCCTCCGTGGGGCTCCATAGGCTGCAGGTGGATCTCTGCTCCTCCGTGGGGCTCCATGGGCTGCAGGGGCACAGCCGCCCTCACCATGGGCTGCACCACGGGCTGCAGGGGAATCTCTGCCCGCAGCACCATTGCTGCTCCCCCTCCTGCTTCGCTCCCCTCGGCGCCTGCAGCCGCTCCTCTCACCAGAAATCCTTCACAATGGGCTCAGGTGGACGCCTCTCCAGTTCCCTTCACAGCTCCTCTCCTCCCTTCTCTCGGCTGGGCCCAGTCGGGCCCAGTCGGCCGCCCGGCGGGAGGGAGGCCAGAGGCTGAGGGCTGCAAGGCCCACAAGGCTCGCGCCTCCCGCTCTCTGACCACCCTTCTGCTTCTTCACTTCTTCCTTTTTATTTTTTTTTTGCCAAGCCTCACAAAAGGCTCAGACCTTCCATCCCTAACACTTCATTCTACATGGAGGGATGTTGTTCTCGTCAAAACATAACCCCTCGCTAGAGCTGGGGAGCCACCTGTTCTGCCCCTTTCTGGATGTGGCCGTAGCAGAGCCACTCCTCAAGATCTTCTTGTGTTGCAGCTTCTCTGTAACATTTCTAACTCCTCGGAGAAGATACAGACACATTTTCTGTCCCAGAGGGTGAATCAAGGTCTCTCGCTGTGACTACCACAGCTGCTCACTGAGGACCTGACCTTCTGCAAGGGTTTCTTAGCCCCATAACATTATTTTTGGAGGACATTGCACTTGCTTCTCACTCCCTTTCATCTCACTGACACGAGCAGTACCTGGCTGCTCCAAGTTTTCGCACTTTGTTCGCTCAGTCATGAGCTGCAAACAGGGGTGTCTCTCACGAATGTGCCCCAGAAACTGGGGGCCCACCGGGCTCAGCCACACACAAGAATGTTTTCACTGCAAGCCTTGCGGTGAACTCTGTCTAACCGTGGGATTCTATTAGAACAGCACAATGGATTCCATCTCTCATCCCTAAACAGCACCTCTCTGTAGTACTTCTAGGCATTGTGGGACAACGCTGTAGTGTGACAGTGTCCTGGAGACAGGAGAACTGAAACACTGGTACACAAACAGCACCAGGCCCAGCACCTGTCTGCGGGTAACCTGAAGCTCCTCACCGCATGAGCCTGAATTTTGCCCCTCGTGCAGATGTTCTCTGCGTGGCGTCTGGGTGACGGGAGGGCTGGCTCAGAGCAGCGGTGCTGGTTGAGCAGCATGTTTTGGCAAAGCAGGCAGGTTCCCTTAGCTTCCCAGTGGAGCGGGACCATGTGCTCTGAGGGACTGACTTTTGCTCTTGGAATTAAGGGAGGTGGTTCCTGTGAAAAGTAGAAATATGGGATCTAGCACCAAAACGCCTGCTTTCATCATCAGGATTCTGGCCTTGATTTTCAAATCCACCTAGGTTTCAGTAGCTCTTAGTGCTTGGCGATTGGTATGTTTCTCAAGCCAAACGGTGAAAATTAACTAACTTCCCAATCAAAGCTTCCAGCTGGTTGAATGAGGCTGTGCTCCTGCTTTATCTTCTCTAGCTCATATGGAAAATGCTTTCCAGAGCACTATGTGGTCTGGAAAAGCTATGTCAGTTCGAAGAAGGCATGTATTTATAACTAAAGCAATGCATATATGTTTATTGAGCGAGGGAGTGCTCAAACATTTTTGACAGAATAGGGCGCACGAGCAGAGCAGTTTGAAGGCCGCTGCTGCAGGCGTCCCTCTAGGAGTATCTTGGCCCACCATCCTTCATGCAAGTATGCCTTGAGGAGTGAAACTCAGAAAAAAAATGAGCTCACCTGCTCCTGATTCCTAACAATATCAGAGTCTTAAAGCAGTTTTGCTTACAAGTAAAGCTAAGTTAGAATTCGCTATCAGTTTGTTACAACTACATCCCCTTTATTGCCTCGTCTAATGAAATTGTTGTGAGTTTAAGCCCCCAAGCACTGGGGGTCCCCCACTGAAACGCTGGAGGTACACACACAGGCGGATGGTTCCGGGACGGACCCCTATCCTGGAAGGGCCATCAGGGAAAGAGTTTCTCTCCCCAGGAGCTGCAGTCAGTGGTCAAATGGGCAGGGCAGGACAGGGCAACCCCCCATGCGTGGTTCTCTCCTGCTCCGGCTGAGATGCTGCCGGCCTCTTCCAGCACCCCGTGCCTGCACGTGCACAGGCAGACGCACGCAGTCACACGCGCACGGCCCCCATCGCCTTTGGCAGCCTGGACACCTCCAGGGCTCAGAGCCGCCCAAAGCTCTCCCCGGCCTCAGCCGCTGCTGGCACGCACTGCCTCTTTCCTCCTCTCTCCCTTTGCCGCTGCCCATGGAAAATGGGCCAGGAACTTCCTGGGCCTGGCCGTGGAAGCAGCACACTGCTGCTCATTCCAGCCGCGTCCTTTCTGAAGTGCCAGCTAAGAGAAGCTTCCCAACTCGCTGCTGCCGTCCCGCTCCCTTCTCAAGGGCAGGCTGTTGCTAACAGGACAACAGAGCCTTTTGCGACGTGGGCTCTCCACCAGACACCCCAAGACAGCAGTGGCACGGGACGACACACCCACCAGCCAGGCCATGGCATGAGCTCTACTCCCGAGCTCTGAGAGCCCTCTGCCACCTGCCCAAGCAGAGATGCTGCTGTTCTGCTCACACAGACTGTCCGGACTGGCTGGCAGGACCGGTTTCCCAAGCCCATTTCCCACAAACCACTGTGAACAGGGCTCTGGGGCCCTTCGCCAGCAGTGGGGCAAGGGAGTTAGGGTGAAGCACCAGCAGAAGGGCGAGAAAGCAGCACCCAGAAAGGCTCTTTCAAGGGATAAGAAATTTGTTCCTTTTTTTTTTTATGGATCCCTGCTAGTGCCGCCAGCGGGGTGGCTTCTTGCTGGCCTGTGGAGAGTCTTGGTGGCTCGGAGCCCTCCTTTTTTGTGCAGTGTTGGGTACATGTGGGGGAAAGACCTGCCTCATCTGGGAGCGGACGGGCTGCGCCTGTCAACCTGGGCAGAGGGGCCTGTTGCCGTCGCTGCCTCCTCCTGCGGCTGCTCCTGCTCTGCATGTTTAGGTGCAGGTGAGGTGCGGCCAGGAACCCCGTGGACTCCAGCCTTGGACAGGCCACCTTCCTCTTCCAGGTCAGAGACTGCAAGGGTGCTGGAAGGGTTGCTGGGGCTGGAGATCAGAGTCCCCCGATGTGAGATGGTGCACTTGGAGCTGGAGGAGCTGGAGTTGCTGGAGCTGGACCTGCTGGTGCTGGAGCTGGCCAAAGGGCTGTTGTCCTCCTCCCCAACAGCATTGCAGCATAGCAGTCTCCCACCTCCTCACTGCACTGCTCCACAATGACACTGATGATCCCGTGGACCAGTGGTTCCGTATGTGCCTCCAGGCAGTCCTGCAGCATCTCCACCATGACTCGTGCATTCGGACCAGAGGCGCAGAGGCTGTGCAGGATCAGGCACTCTGCGCTGTTTGCCTGCCACCAGCGAGCCCCAAATATCTGCTGCAGCCTGGGGCACAGCCAGGGCAGCACGGGATCCAGGAGACTTTGTTGTCTTTGGAAGAGTCCTGCCCAGACCTCGGGCAGGAGCCCCCCCACGGTCTCTGGTCCTGCAGCCCCCTGCTCAGCCAGGGACAGCATCCGCTGCCGGGGGGACGCCGCAGGGTGATGGGGGCTGTTTTCGGCCAGGCTGTTGAGGGCTCTTCCTGCCTGGCTGCTGGCATCTGGTAACTGTTCACGGGTTCTGATGACACACTCTAGATAGTCATCTTCTCTCCGCACAGAAAACCTGACAATCCTGATTCGTGTTCTGCAAAGGGGGCACTCTGCTTTCTCCTTTGTCCAGCGCAGGATGCAGCCCAAGCAGAACTGGTGGTGACAGGGCAGCACATGAGCAACTCCATCTCGATCATTGTAGCAGATGGGGCAGCTCCACTCTGCCTGCATGGCCGTGTTTGTGCTCTGCGGTGGGTTGGCGAGGGCTGAGGATGAGGAGCTGCTCCTCCTCGCTGGCACCGACGCTGCCAAAGGCTGTCACGCACTGCAAAGCAGGGAGAGGCCATGGTCACTCCCTGTGACTTGCCATGTCCCAGGGAGGGTAGGGGAGGACAAAACGCTCAGGTTCCTCAAGCAGGACACTTTCCTGGCTCCCCAAGCCCCAGCACCCATTCCAGGCAACCCGGAGGTATGTTTCCCGACACAGCTCTCCTCACCTGCAGCAAATGAGTGTTGTAGTGCCCAGCTGCCTGAACCTGCAGGGCTGTATAAAAACACAGGGGATGGCTGTCCCTGCCTGGCCGATGACCAGTCCCCTCGGCCCCTTTGCCCAGAAGCTTCTCCCACCAAGGGGTTGCAGAGCCCCCCTGCTGTCCCCTTGGCCGCAGACAAACACCATGCAGCATGGTTCCTCCGGCTGGCCACAGCCAGCAGCAGCCTTTATTTCACAAGTTGCCCTTGGCAAAGGCACCCCTCTCCCACTGAAAGGCGGGGCTCTGTGATGGCTAAGGCCCCTGCCGCTGCACTCTCCGGGGCTGCTCGCTGCTTCTTGGCGTGGCTGGCACTCCCTGGGCCCTCGCACGGCACTCCAGCAGCCTCGTCTTCTCCGCCCTTCTAAAATACACAGAAGAAAGGACCTCAGCTCTGCCTGTGGCCGGGGAGAAGGGCCCACAGTGCCCAAAGCCTGGCTCAGCCCAGGAGTTCCAGGAGCTGCTGCCGAGGCCAGGGCGCTGCTCTGTGCCGGCTGATGGGCCCTTGTGCCCCAACCGATCTGCAGCGGGAAGAGTGCCGATCAGCCAGGGCGAAGCCGGGCAGCGCCCAGGCCCAGGACTGAGCGGGCATGGACGCTGAGGGCTGGGTGCCCAGGAGATGCTGGCAGGGAGGGCAAGCACAGCTGCCACCTTTGGGAAGGCAGAGCCCAGCAGCTGAGCTGGCCTTTCCTCTCCAGCCCCCACACTGGGGGTCCCCTGCTGAAACGCTGTCCTGAGCGCCCAGCGGGTGGGTACCCACCCACGTGGATGGGACGGGGCGCCTGGCTCCAGGCTGGGCACTGGAGCTGGCTTCTCGCCTGCAAGGGCCATCAGGGAAAGAGCTGCCTTCCCCAGGAGCTGCAGCCAGTGGACAAATGGGCAGGGCAGGACAGGGCCCCCGTCGTGCGCGGTTCTGTCCGGCTTTGCCTGAGATGCTGCCTGCCTCTTCCAGCACCCCGTGCCTGCACGTGCACATGCAGACACACGCAGTCACACCCACGGCCCCCATTGCTTTTTGTACCCACAGCCTTGCCCCAGGGAGAATCATCACAACCTCAGGGGTGGCCTCTGTGCCCGCTCCTTCCTGGGTCACCAGGAGCTGGAGGATGCCAAGCTGCACAGCCTCGGCAAGCCTGGATACCTCCAGGGCTCGGAGCCACCCAGAGCTTTCCCTGGACTCTGCCGCAGCCGGCACGGCACACACTTACTCTTCCCGTGCTCACCCTGGGAGGTGCAGCTCTGCCCGCCCCTCCGATGCTGCCTGCCTTGCAGGGTTTTGGCATCGCTCCTTCTCCTTCAGCCTCTCCTTGCTCATCTTCTCCGCACAGTCCTTTCTCAGGAGGTGGG
The DNA here is from genome assembly GCF_036417535.1 of Chlamydotis macqueenii. Lineage (NCBI taxonomy): Eukaryota > Metazoa > Chordata > Aves > Otidiformes > Otididae > Chlamydotis > Chlamydotis macqueenii. The sequence continues at coordinate 78,059,538 of NC_141593.1, read as the reverse complement.
CAGGGCGATGGGGGTCCTCACACAGACGGCGGCAGGGGCTCTGCAAAGGCACAAGAGACTCTCCTAAAGCACCCCCACCAAGAGCTGGGGCTGCTGACAAGGCTTCAGCCCAGCCCTGTGACTTGCCCGGCTTGGCTTAGTCCTCACGGCAGCGGTGCGGAGCCCTGGCCGGGAGGTCCGCGCACCAAGCAGACTGCCCATGCCACAGCCAAGTGCACGTGTCGGCCTGGGGCCTTAGGGGAATGCTCCTCCTGCACGGCATCGTGCAGCGGGCAGACAGAAGAGCCCGGCTGTCCTGCCGGGAGACCCTCCCTGCTCCCCTCCCAGGCAGCGGGGCGAGAAATGCCCTTTTCCTGGGGGCTGTGCAGTGCGGGCCATACCTGGCCTTGCCCCGTGTCCTGCCCCATCCTGTGGCCATGGTATTGGCGCCACACTTCCTCTTCCACCTCTCGCCGCTTGTATGCCATCAGCACCCGCAGCCGTTTCTCCTCCCTCGCCGTGCGCAGGCAGCTCTTTCCCTGCAGGACACGCACACCCCACACACCCAGCGTGAGTCTCCTGGGGCTTGGGCAGGGCAGGAGGGCTGGGACGCTGCGCAGCTCCTGCTGCCTCTTCTGCCCCGGCCCAGAGCCCACAACGGGACACAGGGCTGCCAAATCCCTACACCGTACCGTGTCTGAGGGCTCTTGGACGCACTCAGGGAGCTCCAGCCGCGGCCCGGCTGCAGGTCTGGGCTGCTTCAGCTTCTCCTTGCGCTTTTCCTGCGTTACTGGCGGGAATCTAAAGAGGCACGGCACCTGAGCTTGTGGGAGCTCACTCTGCGCTGCTTGCTCTGTGCCGGGCTTGCAGGCTACACCCCGCCTCCGGCAGCACTACCACGTCTCCAGCGGGACAACGTCTCCAGAGAACTTTGCCATCACGCTGGGCACCCCGGCCACAGGAAACATCTCCCTCGCACTACGAGCGCACGGTGGGCCCCCGTATCCCCAGCCACACCGCTTCTCCATGAGGCTCACCTGGTTCTGCCAGCTTCCTTGGCTTTCGCCTGCTCGCCCTGCTTCGCCTGCTGCCTGGCTAGAGAGACCCTGTGCTTGGCCAGGAACACTGGATCCAGCACGCTCACTGCAAGTGGGAGGCCAGAGAACAGCTCAGCAGCTGCTCTGGGGCCGCGTGGGCCACCACGAGTGGCAGAGCTGCTCGGTCGTGCCGCGCAAGGCTTGCCGACAGTCCTTGCCACCCCTGGCAGCCACGGTCCCAGGAGCTCCTCGGCCCTGGACCACACCGGATCTGCTCCAGCGCTGAACTCCTGCTGAGCCACCCGCCTCCCCGCGACGTGGTTTCTCCCCTGCCCTCTCTTGCCCCTCTGCCGGCAGCAGGGACCCGCCACTGCCAGCAACTGGGAGGTGCCCGCTGGGCAGGGGCAGCTACCCCAGCGCAGCAGAGACTTTTTCCTCCCGTTCAAGCACAGGGCTTGCGACAGCAATGCAGGCCTGGCCTGGCCCTGCTCGCAGCTCCGGGCAGGACCACTGGAAGGCAGCCCCCAGGGCAAAACGGGGCGCACAGCCCTCGGCTCCCTCTCGCAGTGCGGGGCTGTCCGGCTCATAGTCTCTTACAGAACGGGACACCCTGCATCTACTGGGACGGGTGGGCAGGCTCGCAGAGCTGCTTGCTCCTCTCCCCTGCCTCGCACGGGGACCGTGGCTCTCCTCTCTCGCAAGGACCAGGGGAGCTCCCGCAGCGCCCTGCCAGCACTCAGCGGAGACGTTACCTCTGCGGGTGCCTCTGCCCCAAGGCGCCCGCTCTCGCTGGGGCTTCAGAGAAACCACAGTGGGCGATGCTGGGTGGCCGCTCTCGAGCTCCAGCCTGCAAACAAGAAGGCACCGGCTGAGCAAAAGGCCTCCACGCTCCCTCGGGCACTGACGCTAAGAAGCAGCTGGCAGGCATCTGTGGGAACCACTGCCAAGTCCCCGCAGGACGCAGCTCTCTGCCCCCTTCAGCGACCGGGGGCTGCACAAGCCAGCCTGCTCACCTTGGCAGTGTGACCACGCCGTCTTCACTGAGACGAATAAAAGCGTTTTGGCCAGGTAAGGCCATGATACGCTTCATCTTGGCATCCTGCAGCGGGACAGAGGCACGTCAGCAGACGCCCAGGACAATGGGCAGCTTGCTCACAAAGGCGGCAAACCCTCTCAGTGCTCACAGACACAAAGGCTGTCTCTCGGAAAGCCGCGCACCGCCTTCTCCCTTCGTGTCATCAGCCACCCACTGAAAGGGGCCGAGGCACTGTTGCGGCTTGGCCCAGCGCACGGAGAGCGTGTCTTGGCCAGGCGGCCGGGCAGGTGAGGGCAGCCAAGAGAAAGCAGCTGCAGAGACCTTGGACGGCATTGCCGCAGAGCCGCTGGGAGGAGTGCCCCGGAAATGACCAGCTCACCTCGTGAAGAGCTGCCCCCATGTTCCCTGTGGCATCCAGCTCCAGCAGGCAGTCATCAAAGAAGGTCATGCTGAGCTCTTTTCCTCGCACAGCAAGGACGCCAATGCCCTTGAAGGAGAATTCCACCTCCTTCTCGTCTTGGAGGGCCCCAGCGAAGAAAAGCAGGGTCTCGTGTATGCACCGCTCCACAATTTCTTGGCGGAAGCGGATGTCTGCGCCGATCTGCGCAAAGTCCAGCGGAACGCGTAGTGTGTCCTCTAGGAAAGAAGCACAAAGCCACCAAGTCACTCCGCCGCAGTTCAGCCAGCTCCCCGACCAGGTGCCACCAGCGCCCAGCAAGGCTCTGGCAACGCTCTGCCAGAGGCCGCTCCCCTTTCGGCTTCGGCCACGTCTCCACAACCGACCTGATGGACAGGAGAAGGCAAAGAGGAGCTTTGCCTCCTGCCGCCAGGAACCGGCCGGAGCTTGGGCCAGCTGGGCAGATGGGGCTGGCACCCCGCGGAGGGACAGGCTGCCGGCCCGCCGTTCCTGTGCCCACGCTCAGCGCTCTGCGCGTTGGAAGAGCCTTTGCTCGGCCGTGTCACAGAGCTGTGGGCGCCAAGCCAAATGCGAGGGCTGTGCAGGGGATGCATCCCGCTTCTTACCAGGAATTTTGGTTTTGGCACACCTGAGCTTGTAAAATTTCTTCAGAAACCTGCATGGCTGGAACACTGGTCTCTCAAGAGGCAAAACCTTGTCCTCTGCCACCGTGGCACACGCGGGCAAAACTGCAAACGTCCCGACTCCGATCTCCACTGCCTGAACATGCAAGGAAGAAGAGGGAGCATTAGCAGGGCTTCCCGGGGGCGAGAAGGCTGCCGCGTGACTCGTGTGGCCCTGGGGATGCTGCTTTGCGCCCTGCGAACCCAGGAGTCCCAGAGGGGTGGCGTGGGGCACAAGCGACAGGCAAGGCTCACCTTCTTCTGCAAGAGCTGTCTCCGGATGTACCTGGATGCGCCAGCCCAGATCCGCCAGATTTCTGGAAAGCACAGGAAAGGCATGCCACACGCTGAGTCAGCAACAGCCACTCGTCCAGCACCCCCTACCCACGGAGGCAACAGCAGAGTGCACTCAAGCCCCTCCTTGCCCTGCGCAAGCACTTGCACCGCCGGGGCTGGCCAGCTGCGTTCTTCAGTGCCCACAGACTCAAAAAAGACCAGCCCTGTGCCCAGGGGATGGCCTGAGGAGGAAAGGCAGGCATGGCTAGTGTTTTGGGGAGGGGATCCCGCCCTTCGACATGGCCAACGGCTAGAGGACTGGGCTACCAAAGCCAGCCTGCAGCCCATCAAGGCACCATCAGCTGCCACTCCTTGCAGCTGCCGGTCCCTCCGCAGGAGCCCCGCTACAGCCCCAGCCCCAGCCTCAGGCTTTCCACAGCTCGTCTCCGCTTCATCTTGGCTCCCACAGCGCTCGTGCCAGGGCCCCCGGGGCCTTACCACTGGTGCTGAGCTCCTTCAGGGTTGGCAGCTTCTCGGGCTCCAAGGGGTTAAAGAGCAGGTACTTCATCATCTTGGCCCCCTGCACTGCAGCAGCTGGGTGCTGCTCCTGCTACAAAAGCCCTCTGCTCCTCTCCTCCTCCTCCACACGTCCCCAGGCGCCGTCGCCAATGCTCTCCCCTGGCCTCCCGGAGCGCTGGCCACAGCAGCCCTGCCGGTGCCCAGGCCTCCCTGGCGACTGTGGCCAGGGGCTGGGTGGGGAGAGAGAGGTGTCGCTGGGATGCCCGTGGCCCACTGTGATGCAACCCCGTGTCACACAGGGCTACGGGGACCCACCACCTCGCAGCCCCACCCACCCTTGGCCCTAGCATGGGCACGGCACTCACACTGCCCACCCAAGACTGCTGCGCTGACACTCCCGCCTGCCTGTCTCCACTCAGCTCCCCTCGGCTGGCCGCCGAGAAACCATTTAGCAAACAGAGATGCAAGGCTGCTACAATGCGGCTGGCAACCTTTTGCTGTGGTCCTCTGATGTGGACCTTTGTGTTTTGGAAACAGACTTTCTACGCTTTAACTCTGTCACAGCTCTTCAAGGCCTTTTTCCTTGCCGTGAGCCCTCTGTCTAAGCTCTCACACTCTTTCCAGTGTCTGTTCTAGTAAATCACTGCAGAAGAAACATTTCTGTATTTGCCTCTTAAGCCTCACAGCTTCTTCTGTTTCTAAGCTCTACGCCAGCCTCGCAGTCCTAGAGCTGCTTTGCCTAAAGGATAATTTCACATGCTCTCGGCGTCCCCAGAGCGCTTTAGACTGTTTTATGTCCACACACGATTTTTTAAAAACTTGTGCCACACCTGAGCTCAAGAAGTGCTGAGTCAGCAGACTCAGAGTGCTGGCAACTGGGCATCGACATACGGCAGAGAAGAAAGCAGCCAGGAATTCCAGTCCCAGGCAGGAGCATCCCCTAATTACGCTGCTTTGATGAAAGGCTTGGATCGAAATTCGTAGTGCTTATCCTACCTAGGTCTTGAACTCACACACAGCCATTTATCTGTGACTCTTGAGGGGAGGGTGAAATGTTCGAGGATGTTGACAGGGTCCCAGGGGAGACCCTAGGTCGAAGCCTAGGCAGTGTCTCCATGCAGAGGTGTCCTGGGAGGAAGATAGGAGAGGACAGAGTTTCTAACGAGGCGTTAGATGCCCCTGGAGCACAACATGGTGGTGCAGCCAGCATCTTCTTGCCAGGACATACCAAAGTTTCCCAGCATTACTTTGTTATACTTTTTATAGAGTGACTCCTCTCCATTTTACCGTAACCTGACTTCTAAAACAATGTTGCTCGATAGAATATGAATTAAAAATCGTAAGAATTCAAACTGTTTAATTTCTTCTACAAATATAAAAATACAAATATATTTATAAATATAAATTACCTGTAATACACATCCCTATGAATTTCTAAATATGATTTGAGGAGAAAATAGTATATGCGACGCACAGCAAGGCATAAGAATATATTCCAAACTTTACCTCTTGGTATTCAGCCCTTTTCCCCTAGCACTTAGCACCATAAAATCCCAGCTGAAGGGAAGGGGGCAGGTAGGGGTCTTTGCACTCCTTTGCTTCCACACACAAGCACACACACTGATCTGAGCTTCGCAGACACTTTCTACTGACTGTTTTATCTGTGTCGGTGTGTGTGTCTGTTTGCATACATATAAACAAATATATCACACTGGGAAAGGTCACATCAAGGTAAAATATCTTAATGTCACACGACAAAGGTTCTTTGGATAATGGATGATAAAACGGCAACTTGGTCTAAGGACTAAGTCTGATGAAGTCTATTATAATAATATCAGTTGACAAGCAATAATTAAGCCTGAGAGGAATGCAAGCAATCTAAGCATGAGTGGAAGGCAAATGGCTCACTTGCCACGTAGGCAAGGAACAACACCATTAATTATTAATCTTACCCGCTGATGAGCAACAGTTGAGGAAATTGTTGAGTGTTCACGTTCTCCGTCACGACATCAGGAGATCTCCTTTGCCAGGCAGCACCCCTGAACCAGCCAGTGAGAGCTGAGCTGAGGTAGCACTGGGTCATCTTATTTATGGCATTGTGCCTTCTCTGTTCAGTCATACGATCAACAGGTTAAGGTAGGCACAGGCTTTACATACAAAGCTGGATGTGTCAAAATTTTGGTGATCTGCAAAGAGTTACACGTGGCTAATCACAGATTTCTTTGTGTGAGCTGCTCCATGCAGCTCTGCAGGCTGTGCAACCACGTCGTGTAAGCACTTTCCATAGTCTCATGCCATACCTGCGGTCACGAGCGTCTCTCCACGCTTAACAAAGAAAATAAATGTGATTTCTTGGATGCAATCTGTTGTAAGTAGTCAAGCACTGGCTATTGAACAAACCTACGTCTTTCACAATCAGCTCACTGCTGGGACCCTTCTAGGTGAGAGTCGGCAACGTGGCTGTAGAGGTATGCTGAACAGGTCAAAGTGGGTCTTTTCCTTTTTGGTTCTTCTTTGTGTGAGCTCAGTGATTGTTGCATTCTCAACTGTGAAATTTCAAGAGGATTTGTCAATGAAGCTGCACAGTTTTCGTAGTTCAGCCTCAGTCGGGGCCAGTCTACGCAGTCTCTCTGTCATTCTCCCCACTCTCCGAGAGAACAGCGAGAGACGACATCAGAAAAATGGCTCGAGGTTTGAGGTAAGGACAGGGAGAAAATCCTTAAAGTTACCGTTATGGACAAAACAGACTCAACTTGGGGAAAACTATTCATTTATTACTAAAACCAGCAGGATAACTTCCCCCCACACCTCCATCTTCCCGGGCTTAACATTATCTCTACCGCCTTCCCCTTCCGAGCAGCACAGAATAGAGAATGGGGGTGACGGTCAGTTCATCAAACATTTTACGCCGCTGCTTCTTTGGGGGAAGAACTCCTCGCATTCCTCCCCTGCTCCATTGTGGGGTCCCTCCCATGCTCCACAGTCCTTTGTGAAACTGCTCTGGCGTGGGTCATCTCTTCCATGGGGTGCAGTCTCTCCAGAACGGCTGCCCCAGTGCAGGGCCCTCCACGGACAACAGCTGCCTTCACGCACCCACCTGCCCTGGCGTCGGGTCTTTCACAGGCTGCAGGGGGACAAGCCGCTCCTGCGGTGGCCTGCACGGGCTGCAGGGGGATCTCTGCTCCTCCGTGGGCCTCCACAGGCTGCAGGGGGACAACGTGGTCCACCATGGTCATCACCACAGGCTGCAGGGGAATCTGGGCCAGCAGCTGCATTACTCCTCCCCCTCCTTCTTCACTGACCTTGGCGACTGCAGCCGTTCCTCTCACAAGAAAAGTTCTTCACAACAGGCAGGCAAACGCCTCTCAGAATCTCTTCATCCATCATCCAGCTCATCTCCTCTCCAGTTCTTGCAGCAAAACCGGTCCCAGTCAGGCCCAGTTGGCCGCCTGGCGAGAGGCCAGAGGGTGAGGCCTGCAAGGCCCACAGAGGCCTGCACCTCCCACTTTCTGCCCCTGCTCAGCTGCATCTTCTCTTCTTTTTTTTTTTTCTGTTTTCCCCTTCTTAAATACGTTGTCGCAGAGGCGTTATCACGGAACATTCTGCTACCAATTGGCTCGGCCGTGGCCAGCAGCGGGTCCGCCCTAGGCCCGGCCGAGTCCACTGACCAAAGGGGAGCGAGGTGGTGGATGCCCCATCCCTGGAAACATTCCAGGCCAGGTTGGACGGGGCTCTGAGCGACCTGATCTGGTTGGAGATGTCCCTGCTCCTTGCAGGGGGGTTGGACTGGATGGCCTTCGTAGGTCCCTTCCCACCCAAACCATTCTGTGATGTTAGGATGAGACTTTCACTAGACACTTAGTATTCCTTTCATGCTTCCAGGCTTTTTGACGCAAAAGATTAAGGTAAGCAATATTACGGAAAAAATAATAATTTTACAGACATGTAGTTTTACAATGTTGATTATCTAATTAACACGTTAGTACCAGGCTGCAAGCTCTTCAGACACAAGATAGTCATGATCCCTAATGTCACTGGTCATACACAGTTAATTGTATTTACATCATTTTCACGTGTACACCACCATTATGATCACTGTGATCTTAAGAGTGTTCTTGACATTCTGGGTTTCAAAACAACTGCACTTTACACTTTTCTTAACAAAATATAAGTATTAGCTTACATCAAAGCACCCGCTTCACTTATTCAAATCCAGAATGATAATAAATTTGGAGTGTTCCTTGCCATCTTAGACAATTTAAAAAGTGAAAAAATGCTAAAGGAATTCTGTATCAAAGGCAAATTATTCCCATTTTTCCTTTCGCCATTCAAACTCGTAAAGCTACAAGTAGCTGTCAGTTCAGGACGTTAGTCCAATTTTGCCTATGTCATGAGAATCAACCAAACTTTCATTTGGTCAGCAGTTCTAACTACAATATTTTAGAGTGCCACGAAAAATGACAGGATTTTATTCATCGCTGGGTGCTTAGTTTAAGAAATGGACTGAATATTGTCTCAGTACCTGGCTTTTCCTGTTGGCTCACTGTATGGTTGACAGTGGGATACATATGGTAACTTTTTGGATTTTATTAGGCCTAACAATAACTGTTTAAAATAACAGAAATCTTATAGCAGAGTATTTATTCTCCTTGGCTACATACATGTTAATTACTCTGATCAGTTCACAGTAGTTTTTAAACAGCAGAAAAAGTCCGAGATTTTAAGAAATATGCCAATAGAAGGTCCTGAACAATTATCTTTATCATAGAATCACAGAATCATAGAATGGTTAGGGTTGGAAGGGACCTTCAAAGGTCATCTAGTCCAACCCCCCTGCAAGGAGCAGGGACATCCCCCACTAGATCAGGTTGCTCAGAGCCTCATCCGGTCTGGCCTTGAATGCTTCCAGGGATGGGGCATCCACCACCTTTCTCGGCAGCCTGTTCCAGTGTTCTATAACTCGCATTGTGAAAATTTTTTTCCTAATTTCCAATCTAAATTTAGCCCCCACTATTTTAAAACAATTACTCCTTGTCCTATCGCAACAGGCCCTACTAAACAGCCTCTCCCCATCTTTCTTGTAGGCCCCCTTGAGGTACTGGAAGACTGCTGTCAGGTCTCCCCAGAGCCTCCTCTTCTGCAGGCTGAACAGCCCCAGCTCTCTCAGACTGTCCTCATAAGAGAGGTGCTCCAGCCCTTTTATCATCTTCATGGCCTCCTCTGGACCTTCTCCAACTGGTCCATGTCCTTCTTGTGCTGGGGGCTCCAGAACTGGACGCAGTACTCCAGGTGGGATCTCACCAGAGCAGAGTAGAGGGGGAGAATCACCTCCCTCGGCCACACTCCTCTTGATGCAGCCCGGGATGCGGTTGGCCTTCTGGGCCGCAAGGGCGCATTGCCGGCTCATGTTGAGCTTCTCGTCCACCAGTTGAGCTTCTCGTCCACCAAACCAGCCGCCCCTACCCTCCCAGACTTGTCTGAGGTTGGCTAGAATGCAAGGGGGCCTTCCTCTCATCCGAAATCGGAATGTGACAGACACCACTACGCAAACAAGGAACAAAGGTGCCATCGGCCCAAGCCCAGACACCAGAGCAACAAGGAGGCCTCCAAGGGCAGAAGCTCCCACCAAAAAGGGGAGCAATGAGCCGTCCAGAAAAGGAGGCCGCACTGGAGTGCAGGTGCCAGCGCACTGGGCAGTGTCACAGAGCAGCCTCTCCTGGCATTGCCCGCGCCAAGACACACACGATGGAAGGGAAGAGCACCCGCAGCACGCACAGACACGGCAATCTCACCCTTCCAGCTCCTGCAGGAGCTGGACTTTCTACTGGCCCAAAGAACTCCCCAGTTCCTCGCCCTCAGCTTGGTGGCACCTGCAGACTTGCTGAGGATGCACTCAATCCCACTAGCCAGGTCCTCCAGGAAGAGATTCAGCAGAGGTGCTCCCACTGCAGACCCTGCAGTGACGTGGCTCTAGCTTAGTTGCATGTGCTGCTGCTAGTGCTCTTTTTCCCTTCCACACCACAGCTTTCATCTTCATGCTGTAGTTTACCTTGCCAAAAAAAGGCTTTTTTTTTTCTTTCCAAAGTTCCTCTCTTTCCCAGACAAATGAACTCTCTACCAAGAAGGCCACTGGATTGTCCCTGAGGGTCAGCCAAGGGCTCAGATGAGGAATGACTTCATCAAAGCGCGTTTCTCCACACGAGTGTAGCTCTTCAAGGAGCATCAGGCCCTGCGTTGTCTTTTATGAGGGTGAATGTGCTCTGAGAGAGTGCTGTGAGCAGCCACGGCGCTCTGGTTGTCCCCACAAAGTGGTGTTTGGATTCACAGAAGCCGTGCTCTGGAAGACCTGTGCCCTGGACACTGCTCTTCAGGGCGCGTGGGCTGTCAGGACCAGATGGCAGAAGTTGGCCCCCAGGCCCGCTGGTCCACACAGCCCTCCGAAGAGTCCTCAGGGGCGTTGGCCAGCGGTGGGGCATGGGGGTCAAGGAAAGGCAACGGCAGAAGGGCGAGAAAGCAGCACCCAGAAAGTCTGTTCCAGGGAAAGAGGAATTTATTTCTTTTTTTTTTGACTAAAGAGTTGTGGAAGCCCTACTAGTGCCTTCGGCGCGGTGGCCTCTTGCAGGGCTGTGGAGAGTCCTGGGGGCTGGGAGCCCTCCTTTTTGGGGGGCGCCGGGCCCGGACGGTGGAGGTGTCCCTGCTCCATCTGGGAGCGGAAGGCCTGCGCCTGTCAACCTGGGCAGAGGGGCCTGCAGCTGCCCCCTCCGCTGGCTCCTCCTGGGGCTGCTCCTGCTCTGCAGGGACGGGCGCAAATGAGGGACGGCCAGGCGTCCCATGGACTGCAGCCTCTGATGGACCGGCTTCCTCCTCCACGTTGGAGACTGCGGGGCGGCTGGAAGGGTTGCTGCAGCTGGGAGTCAACCCGTGGGAGTTGGAGGAGCTGGAGCTGGAGGATCCGAAGCTGGCCGCACGGCTGTTGTCCTCCTCCCCATCAGTGCTGGAGCGCATCAGCCTCCCAGCCTCCTCACTGCACTGCTCCACAATGACGCTGATGATCCCGTGGACCAGTGGTTCCGTATGTGCCTCCAGGAAGTCCTGCAGCATCTCCACCATGACTCGTGCATTCGGACCAGAGGCGCAGAGGCTGTGCAGGATCAGGCACTCTGCGCTGTTTGCCTGCCACCAGCGAGCCCCAAATATCTGCTGCAGCCTGGGGCGCAGCCAGGGCAGCACGGGATCCAGGAGACTTTGTTGTCTTTGGAAGAGTCCTGCCCAGACCTCGGGCAGGAGCCCCCCCACGGTCTCTGGTCCTGCAGCCCCCTGCTCAGCCAGGGACAGCATCCGCTGCCGGGGGGACGCCGCAGGGTGATGGGGGCTGTTTTCGGCCAGGCTGTTGAGGGCTCTTCCTGCCTGGCTGCTGGCATCTGGTAACTGTTCACGGGTTCTGATGACACACTCTAGATAGTCATCTTCTCCCCGCACAGAAAACCTGACAATCCCGATTCGTGTTCTGCAAAGGGGGCACTCTGCTTTCTCCTTTGTCCAGCGCAGGATGCAGCCCAAGCAGAACTGGTGCTGACAGGGCAGCACATGAGCAACTCCATCTCGATCATTGTAGCAGATGGGGCAGCTCCACTCTGCCTGCATGGCCGTGTTTGTGCTCTGCGGTGGGTTGGCGAGGGCTGAGGATGAGGAGCTGCTCCTCCTCGCTGGCACCGACGCTGCCAAAGGCTGTCACGCACTGCAAAGCAGGGAGAGGCCATGGTCACTCCCTGTGACTTGCCATGTCCCAGGGAGGGTAGGGGAGGACAAAACGCTCAGGTTCCTCAAGCAGGACACTTTCCTGGCTCCCTAAGCCCCAGCACGTGCCCCAGGCAACCCCACGGGGATGCTTCCCCGCACAACTCACCTCTGCCGCTGCAAGTGTGCACCGCGGTGCCCGGCTGCCTGAACCACACAGGGCCGGATGAAAGCACAAGGAATGGCTTCCAGACTGGCACCAAGAGCTGCCACAGACAGCCCCAAAGCACCACCCTAAACCAGGAAAAGTCTCGCTCTGCCCTCCAGACCTCGCAGACCTGCTCGGCAGGAGTCCAGGCTTGAGCCAGACTGGGCCAGGCTCTGGCGGCACCCGAATTGATGCAGCGAGGGACGTGAGGGCACGTCCCATTGCTCAGTGACATCACCATCCACCACCACATTCCACCAGACGGTGACATCACTGTGGGCCACCTGCCCCCCCAGGCACACAGCATCAGCCGCAACTAGGGAGTTGGTGCTGGAGATCAAGGGCTGGAGATCACTTTTCCCCCATCAGGACAGTCTGGCAGTCGGGTGGTGGCCAGAGAGGGTTTTGCCATCCCTGTGCTTGGGGGTTTCAAGCTGCAGCTGGACAAAGCCCTCAGCACCTGGGCCGACCCCTGGGCTGACCTTGCTTTGGCAGCAGCTTTGTCCAGACTCCTCCCAAGCTCCCCTTCATCCACATCCCTTCTGTCATCTTACCCTGATCCCGTGCAAAGTACCAATTTTGGCAGAATCCATGTCAGCAACTTTCCAGGGAAAAAAAAAAATACTCTTCATTGTTTTCATCTCCTACATTTCCATGGCACTCACCAGTTATGTGTCTGCTTACTGTGCAAAGGGTAAAGTTCTCCCCTCATCCCGCCTCCCCGGGACGCAGCAGTTCAGTGCCACATCCCAGCGGTGCAGAGGAACAGACAGGTCGGAACCGCGCCTGACGAAATACTTCTGCCTGGATCCGTGGATAAGCTACAGTTGTGAGGGATGTGTGCAGAAGACTGATGATCTTGGGCCAAGCCTTTCTAGTGGTCTGGACAGTGACTTCTGTCCATTTAACCATTTTGGGAAGAACCGTTCACCTTTGTGTCTCTCTCAGTGCCCCGACACAAGTAGGGTGGCAGTGGACAAGAATTTGTGAGGGGACACAGCCAGGACAGCTGACCCCAACTGACCAAAGGGATGGCCCACACAGCATGACGCCATGCTCAGCAATAAAGATGGGGGAAAGAAGGAGGACGGCAGACGTTCGGACTGATGGCGTTTGTCTTCCCAAGGAAGCGCTAGGCGCGATGGAGCCCTGCTTCCCTGCAGGTGGCTGGACACCTGCCTGCCGATGGGAAGTGGTGAATGAATTCCCTGGTTTGCTCTGCTTGGTGATGGACTTTTGCTTCACCTGTGAAACTATCTCTGTCTCAACCCACGAGTTTTCTCCCTGTTACCCTTCCAGTTCTCTCCCTCATCCCACCGGGGGGAAGGAGCGAGTGGCTGGTGGGGCTGAGCTGCCCACCGGGGTTAACTCGCAACAAGCGTGAATACATGGTCTTACAGCTGGAGCGTATAATCTGGTGAGAGGTCATTATGTCATTAGTGTCTGTCATTCATTCAGACAAATATTAAACTACAGACCAACTGTGGCCAAGTACCAAGAGCTACAAATCAAAACGATAATACAAGTTGCTGGACATTCTGTTGAGCAGAGTCTGGTCATCAATGTGATCTGCGTGTGCGCTGACGTGATCTCACAGTCCCAAATATTGGCAAATGGTTATTTGTCACACAGGAGCCCACGCCAAGACACCGATTTGCAACAGCTTCTGAAACTTCGTGATCACAGCCACAAGTGAGAACTCCTCTTTCTGCCCCAAGCCCCGCTAGTCATGGAATGCAAAGCCTGCAGCCCAGCCTGGGAGAGTGTTTGGGCTCTTTTCGCAAAAGCCGCCGAGGAGAAATTTGGTGATAAGCCAATTATCTCTTCCATTTCCATCGCTTTCATTGAACATTTGGAGAAAGGCTGCTTAACTTGTCAACAAATCTACTTTCTGTAACTGTAGTCACCAGCTTCTTTTTCATATGTTGGAGACTACTGTTTTCCTTTTAACCAATATAATTCAACTTCTACCAAAAATACACCAAAGCTGACAAATTTAAGGTTCATATGTATAAAGGGGTCCTATTGTGAAAATAAATTTTAACTCTTTAAAAAATGGAGCTTTGTGGTCAAAAAAAAAAAATTATTCATGTTTCATTTAATTTGACCTTTAACAAAATAACATACCGCTGATAGCTTTATACAAACCTTGTTCACCTGTCCATCTCTTTTCCTGCCAAAAGATAAAAGAATCGTGAAAAAAACTACTAATATGGTAAAATGGGGTCTCTTTGTTAATCTAGAAACTTAATCAGAGGAAGCACGAGTGAGGAGAGGAGTTCCAATGATGTACTACCCTACCCTGCATTTTAATTTTAAAATAGAATTTTGTAATAGCTCAGCCTGTCCCTCTGGCATTCTGCAGACTTCCTGAGGTAACAGAACAGGCAGGAAAGCTGAAGACTGGGAATCACCATCAGTTTCAACCCCAGTGACTGAGAGACCATCACAGGAAGACTAGGGATAGCGTGGAGGCTCCGTCCTCAGGAATATTCCAAACTGAACTAAGCCTGGAGCAACCTCACCTCCCTTTGAGTGCAGCGCTGGTACTAGTGAGGTCCAGACTCAATTAACTTTGGGGGAGTCCTCCCACTTCTTCTTGGCTCTACGTGCACAACTCCTTGCAAGTGCAGTGAGCACAACAGGACAATCTGTGATGAGTTTGTAAGTAAAAACACACAAGTTGAGAAGAACTAAAATGAATTTCAAAACTAAGAGCTGCCAAGGCCAGCCCGCTGCTCTGTGCCGGCGAGGGACACAAAAGAACAAAAAGTGATGTTTCACTTTATTTCTCAAGGAAAAAACCTTTGGACTCAGTGGTAAACTATTCCTCCTTTTGCCAGATTTTTCATAAACCTCAAAGGTGGTAGTAATAGACAAGAGTTTTCCCTCAGCCGTTCACAGGTGGTTTGCAGGGCTCATTGACCCAGCAAATCATCCACGACAGTCTGCCTTTAGAAGTTCTTACCTGTGTGTCGTAGTTTAGCCCCACACGGGACCAAGCCACTCAGTCTCTCGCTCACTCCCCCCACTCTCCGGGAGACAATATAACAAACAATATAAAATAACAAAAAGGCTCGAGGTTTGAGATAAGGACAGGGAGAGATCATTCAAGCTACCCTGATGGGCAAAACAGACTCAACTTGGGGAAAACTACTTATTTCTTCTTATTAATAAAACCAAAGGAGGAGAATGAGGAAGAGAACAAAAACAGCTTTCCCCACCCCTCCCTCCTCCCGGCCTTAACTTCATTTCAGTTATCCCTACTTCCCTCCCGCCCTGAGCAACACAGCGGGGAATAGGGAATGGGGGTTACGGTCAGTTCATCACTTGTCACTTTACCCTGCTCCTTCCTCCTCGGGGGAAGAACTCCTCACATTCCTCCCCTGCTCCAGCATGGGGTCCCTCCCACGGGCCACAGTCCTTCGTGAACTGCTCCGGCGTGGGTCATCTCTTCCACGGGGTGCAGTCCCTCCAGAACGGCTGCCCCAGCGGGCCCTCCACGGGCCACAGCCTCCTTCAGGCCTCCACCTGCCCCGGCGTGGGGTCCTTCACGGGCTGCAGGTGTATCTCTGCCCCTCCGTGGGGCTCCATGGGCTGCAGGGGCACAGCCGGCCTCACCATGGGCTGCACCACGGGCTGCAGGGGAATCTCTGCCCGCAGCAGCATTGCTGCTTCTCCTCCTGCTTCACTGACCTCGGCGCCTGCAGCCGCCCCTCTCACCAGAAATCCTTCACAATGGGCTCAGGCGGACGCCTCTCCGGTTCCCTTCACAGCTCCTCTCCTCACTTCTCTCGGCCGGGCCCAGTCGGGCCCAGTCGGCCGCCCGGCGGGAGGGAGGCCAGAGGCTGAGGGCTGCAAGGCCCACAAGGCTCGCGCCTCCCGCTCTCTGACCACCCTTCTGCTTCTTCACTTCTTCCTTTTTATTTTTTTTTGCCAAGCCTCACAAAAGTCTCAGACCTTCCTTCCCTAACACTTCATTCTACATGGAGGGATGTTGTTCTCGTCAAAACATAACCCCTCGCTAGAGCTGGGGAGCCACCTGTTCTGCCCCTTTCTGGATGTGGCCGTAGCAGAGCCACTCCTCAAGATCTTCTTGTGTTGCAGCTTCTCTCTAACATTTCTAACTCCTCGGAGAAGATACAGACACATTTTCTGTCCCAGAGGGTGAATCACGGTCACTCGCTGTGACTACCACAGCTGCTCACTGAGGACCTGGCCTTCTGCAAGGGTTTCTTAGCCCCATAACATTATTTTTGGAGGACATTGCACTTGCTTCTCACTCCCTTTCATCTCACTGACACGAGCAGTACCTGGCTGCTCCAAGTTTTCGCTCTTTGTTCGCTCAGTCATGAGCTGCAAACAGGGGTGTCTCTCACGAATGTGCCCCAGAAACTGGGGGCCCACCGGGCTCAGCCACACACAAGAATGTTTTCACTGCAAGCCTTGCGGTGAACTCTGTCTAACCGTGGGATTCTATTAGAACAGCACAATGGATTCCATCTCTCATCCCTAAACAGCACCTCTCTGTAGTACTTCTAGGCATTGTGGGACAACGCTGTAGTGTGACAGTGTCCTGGAGACAGGAGAACTGAAACACTGGTACACAAACAGCACCAGGCCCAGCACCTGCCTGCGGGTAACCTGAAGCTCCTCACCGCATGAGCCTGAATTTTGCCCCTCGTGCAGATGTTCTCTGCGTGGCGTGTGGGTGACGGGAGGGCTGGCTCAGAGCAGCGGTGCTGGTTGAGCAGCATGTTTTGGCAAAGCAGGCAGGTTCCCTTAGCTTCCCAGTGGAGCGGGACCATGTGCTCTGAGGGACTGACTTTTGCTCTTGGAATTAAGGGAGGTGGTTCCTGTGAAAAGTAGAAATATGGGATCTAGCACCAAAATGCCTGCTTTCATCATCAGGATTCTGGCCTTGATTTTCAAATCCACCTAGGTTTCAGTAGCTCTTAGTGCTTGGCGATTGGTATGTTTCTCAAGCCAAATGGTGAAAATTAACTAACTTCCCAATCAAAGCTTCCAGCTGGTTGAATGAGGCTGTGCTCCTGCTTTCTCTTCTCTAGCTCATATGGAAAATGCTTTCCAGAGCACTATGTGGTCCGGAAAAGCTATGTCAGTTCGAAGAAGGCATGTATTTATAACTAAAGCAATGCATATATGTTTATTGAGCGAGGGAGTGCTCAAACATTTTTGACAGAATAGGGCACACGAGCAGAACAGTTTGAAGGCCGCTGCTGCAGGCGTCCCCCTAGGAGTATCTTGGCCCACCATCCTTCATGCAAGCATGCCTTGAGTGGTGAAACTCAGAAAAAAAATGAGCTCACCTGCTCCTGATTCCTAATGATATCAGAGTCTTAAAGCAGTTTTGCTTACAAGTAAAGCTAAGTTAGAATTCGCTATCAGTTTGTTACAACTACATCCCCTTTATTGCCTCGTCTAATGAAATTGTTGTGAGTTTAAGCCCCCAAGCACTGGGGGTCCCCCACTGAAACGCTGGAGGTACACACCCAGGCGGATGGTTCCGGGACGGACCCCTATCCTGGAAGGGCCATCAGGGAAAGAGTTTCTCTCCCCAGGAGCTGCAGTCAGTGGTCAAATGGGCAGGGCAGGACAGGGCAACCCCCCATGCGTGGTTCTCTCCTGCTCCAGCTGAGATGCTGCCGGCCTCTTCCAGCACCCCGTGCCTGCACGTGCACAGGCAGACGCACGCAGTCACACGCGCACGGCCCCCATCGCCTTTGGCAGCCTGGACACCTCCAGGGCTCAGAGCCGCCCAAAGCTCTCCCCGGCCTCAGCCGCTGCTGGCACGCACTGACTCTTTCCTCCTCTCTCCCTTTGCCGCTGCCCATGGAAAATGTGCCAGCAACTTCCTGGGCCTGGCCATGGAAGCAGCACACTGCTGCTCATTCCAGCCGCGTCCTTTCTGAAGTGCCAGCTAAGAGAAGCTTCCCAACTCGCTGCTGCCGTCCCGCTCCCTTCTCAAGGGCAGGCTGTTGCTAACAGGACAACAGAGCCTTTTGCGACGTGGGCTCTCCACCAGACACCCCAAGACAGCAGTGGCACAGGACGACACACCCACCAGCCAGGCCATGGCATGAGCTCTACTCCCGAGCTCCGAGAGCCCTCTGCCACCTGCCCAAGCAGAGATGCTGCTGTTCTGCTCACACAGACTGTCCGGACTGGCTGGCAGGACCGGTTTCCCAAGCCCATTTCCCACAAACCACTGTGAACAGGGCTCTGGGGCCCTTCGCCAGCAGTGGGGCAAGGGAGTTAGGGTGAAGCACCAGCAGAAGGGCGAGAAAGCAGCACCCAGAAAGGCTCTTTCAAGGGATAAGAAATTTGTTCCTTTTTTTTTTTTATGGATCCCTGCTAGTGCCGCCAGCGGGGTGGCTTCTTGCTGGCCTGTGGAGAGTCTTGGTGGCTCGGAGCCCTCCTTTTTTGTGCAGTGTTGGGTACATGTGGGGGAAAGACCTGCCTCATCTGGGAGCGGACGGGCTGCGCCTGTCAACCTGGGCAGAGGGGCCTGTTGCCGTCGCTGCCTCCTCCTGCGGCTGCTCCTGCTCTGCATGTTTAGGTGCAGGTGAGGTGCGGCCAGGAACCCCGTGGACTCCAGCCTCGGACAGGCCACCTTCCTCTTCCAGGTCAGAGACTGCAAGGGTGCTGGAAGGGTTGCTGGGGCTGGAGATCAGAGTCCCCCGATGTGAGATGGTGCACTTGGAGCTGGAGGAGCTGGAGTTGCTGGAGCTGGACCTGCTGGTGCTGGAGCTGGCCAAAGGGCTGTTGTCCTCCTCCCCAACAGCATTGCAGCATAGCAGTCTCCCACCTCCTCACTGCACTGCTCCACAATGACACTGATGATCCCGTGGACCAGTGGTTCCGTATGTGCCTCCAGGCAGTCCTGCAGCATCTCCACCATGACTCGTGCATTCAGACCAGAGGCGCAGAGGCTGTGCAGGATCAGGCACTCTGTGCTGTTTACCTGCCACCAGCGAGCCCCAAATATCAGCTGCAGCCTGGGGCGCAGCCAGGGCAGCACGGGATCCAGGAGACTTTGTTGTCTTTGGAAGAGTCCTGCCCAGACCTCGGGCAGGAGCCCCCCCACGGTCTCTGGTCCTGCAGCCCCCTGCTCAGCCAGGGACAGCATCCGCTGCCGGGGGGACGCCGCAGGGTGATGGGGGCTGTTTTCGGCCAGGCTGTTGAGAGCTCTTCCTGCCTGGCTGCTGGCATCTGGTAACTGTTCAGGGGTTCTGATGACACACTCTAGATAGTCATCTTCTCTCCGCACAGAAAACCTGACAATCCTGATTCGTGTTCTGCAAAGGGGGCACTCTGCTTTCTCCTTTGTCCAGCGCAGGATGCAGCCCAAGCAGAACTGGTGCTGACAGGGCAGCACATGAGCAACTCCATCTCGATCATTGTAGCAGATGGGGCAGCTCCACTCTGCCTGCATGGCCGTGTTTGTGCTCTGCGGTGGGTTGGCGAGGGCTGAGGATGAGGAGCTGCTCCTCCTCGCTGGCACCGACGCTGCCAAAGGCTGTCACGCACTGCAAAGCAGGGAGAGGCCATGGTCACTCCCTGTGACTTGCCATGTCCCAGGGAGGGTAGGGGAGGACAAAACGCTCAGGTTCCTCAAGCAGGACACTTTCCTGGCTCCCCAAGCCCCAGCACCCATTCCAGGCAACCCGGAGGTATGTTTCCCGACACAGCTCTCCTCACCTGCAGCAAATGAGTGTTGTAGTGCCCAGCTGCCTGAACCTGCAGGGCTGTATAAAAACACAGGGGATGGCTGTCCCTGCCTGGCCGATGACCAGTCCCCTCGGCCCCTTTGCCCAGAAGCTTCTCCCACCAAGGGGCTGCAGAGCCCCCCTGCTGTCCCCTTGGCCGCAGACAAACACCATGCAGCATGGTTCCTCCGGCTGGCCACAGCCAGCAGCAGCCTTTATTTCACAAGTTGCCCTTGGCAAAGGCACCCCTCTCCCACTGAAAGGCGGGGCTCTGTGATGGCTAAGGCCCCTGCCGCTGCACTCTCCGGGGCTGCTCGCTGCTTCTTGGCGTGGCTGGCACTCCCTGGGCCCTCGCACGGTGATCCAGCAGCCTCGTCTTCTCCGCCCTTCTAAAATACACAGAAGAAAGGACCTCAGCTCTGCCTGTGGCCGGGGAGAAGGGCCCACAGTGCCCAAAGCCTGGCTCAGCCCAGGAGTTCCAGGAGCTGCTGCCGAGGCCAGGGCGCTGCTCTGTGCCGGCTGATGGGCCCTTGTGCCCCAACCGATCTGCAGCGGGAAGAGTGCCGATCAGCCAGGGCAAAGCCGGGCAGCGCCCAGGCCCAGGACTGAGCGGGCATGGACGCTGAGGGCTGGGTGCCCAGGAGATGCTGGCAGGGAGGGCAAGCACAGCTGCCACCTTTGGGAAGGCAGAGCCCAGCAGCTGAGCTGGCCTTTCCTCTCCAGCCCCCACACTGGGGGTCCCCTGCTGAAACGCTGTCCTGAGCGCCCAGCGGGTGGGTACCCACCCACGTGGATGGGACGGGGCGCCTGGCTCCAGGCTGGGCACTGGAGCTGGCTTCTCGCCTGCAAGGGCCATCAGGGAAAGAGCTGCCTTCCCCAGGAGCTGCAGCCAGTGGACAAATGGGCAGGGCAGGACAGGGCCCCCGTCGTGCGCGGTTCTGTCCGGCTTTGCCTGAGATGCTGCCTGCCTCTTCCAGCACCCCGTGCCTGCACGTGCACATGCAGACACACGCAGTCACACCCACGGCCCCCATTGCTTTTTGTACCCACAGCCTTGCCCCAGGGAGAATCATCACAACCTCAGGGGTGGCCTCTGTGCCCGCTCCTTCCTGGGTCACCAGGAGCTGGAGGATGCCAAGCTGCACAGCCTCGGCAAGCCTGGATACCTCCAGGGCTCGGAGCCACCCAGAGCTTTCCCTGGACTCTGCCGCAGCCGGCACGGCACACACTTACTCTTCCCGTGCTCACCCTGGGAGGTGCAGCTCTGCCCGCCCCTCCGATGCTGCCTGCCTTGCAGGGTTTTGGCATCGCTCCTTCTCCTTCAGCCTCTCCTTGCTCATCTTCTCCGCACAGTCCTTTCTCAGGAGGTGGGCAGGGCGATGGGGGTCCTCACACAGACGGCGGCAGGGGCTCTGCAAAGGCACAAGAGACTCTCCTAAAGCACCCCCACCAAGAGCTGGGGCTGCTGACAAGGCTTCAGCCCAGCCCTGTGACTTGCCCGGCTTGGCTTAGTCCTCACGGCAGCGGTGCGGAGCCCTGGCCGGGAGGTCCGCGCACCAAGCAGACTGCCCATGCCACAGCCAAGTGCACGTGTCGGCCTGGGGCCTTAGGGGAACGCTCCTCCTGCACGGCATCGTGCAGCGGGCAGACAGAAGAGCCCGGCTGTCCTGCCGGGAGACCCTCCCTGCTCCCCTCCCAGGCAGCGGGGCGAGAAATGCCCTTTTCCTGGGGGCTGTGCAGTGCGGGCCATACCTGGCCTTGCCCCGTGTCCTGCCCCATCCTGTGGCCATGGTATTGGCGCCACACTTCCTCTTCCACCTCTCGCCGCTTGTATGCCATCAGCACCCGCAGCCGTTTCTCCTCCCTCGCCGTGCGCAGGCAGCTCTTTCCCTGCAGGACACGCACACCCCACACACCCAGCGTGAGTCTCCTGGGGCTTGGGCAGGGCAGGAGGGCTGGGACACCGCGCAGCTCCTGCTGCCTCTTCTGCCCTGGCCAGCCCACAACGGGACACAGGGCTGCCAAATCCCTACACCGTACCGTGTCTGAGGGCTCTTGGACGCACTCAGGGAGCTCCAGCCGCGGCCCGGCTGCAGGTCTGGGCTGCTTCAGCTTCTCCTTGCGCTTTTCCTGCGTTACTGGCGGGAATCTAAAGAGGCACGGCACCTGAGCTTGTGGGAGCTCACTCTGCGCTGCTTGCTCTGTGCCGGGCTTGCAGGCTACACCCCGCCTCCGGCAGCACTACCACGTCTCCAGGAGGACAACGTCTCCAGAGACCTTTGCCATCACGCTGGGCACCCCGGCCACAGGAAACATCTCCCTCGCACTACGAGCGCACGGTGGGCCCCCGTGTCCCCAGCCACACCGCTTCTCCATGAGGCTCACCTGGTTCTGCCAGCTTCCTTGGCTTTCGCCTGCTCGCCCTGCTTCGCCTGCTGCCTGGCTAGAGAGACCCTGTGCTTGGCCAGGAACACTGGATCCAGCACGCTCACTGCAAGTGGGAGGCCAGAGAACAGCTCAGCAGCTGCTCTGGGGCCGCGTGGGCCACCACGAGTGGCAGAGCTGCTCGGTCGTGCCGCGCAAGGCTTGCCGACAGTCCTTGCCACCCCTGGCAGCCACGGTCCCAGGAGCTCCTCGGCCCTGGACCACACCGGATCTGCTCCAGCGCTGAACTCCTGCTGAGCCACCCGCCTCCCCGCGACGTGGTTTCTCCCCTGCCCTCTCTTGCCCCTCTGCCGGCAGCAGGGACCCGCCACTGCCAGCAACTGGGAGGTGCCCGCTGGGCAGGGGCAGCTACCGCAGCGCAGCAGAGACTTTTTCCTCCCGTTCAAGCACAGGCTTGCGACAGCAATGCAGGCCTGGCCTGGCCCTGCTCGCAGCTCCGGGCAGGACCACTGGAAGGCAGCCCCCAGGGCAAAACGGGGAGCCCAGCCCTCGGCTCCCTCTCGCAGTGCGGGGCTGTCCGGCTCATAGTCTCTTACAGAACGGGACACCCTGCATCTACTGGGACGGGTGGGCAGGCTCGCAGAGCTGCTTGCTCCTCTCCCCTGCCTCGCACGGGGACCGTGGCTCTCCTCTCTCGCAAGGACCAGGGGAGCTCCCGCAGCGCCCTGCCAGCACTCAGCGGAGACGTTACCTCTGCGGGTGCCTCTGCCCCAAGGCGCCCGCTCTCGCTGGGGCTTCAGAGAAACCACAGTGGGCGATGCTGGGTGGCCGCTCTCGAGCTCCAGCCTGCAAACAAGAAGGCACCGGCTGAGCAAAAGGCCTCCACGCTCCCTCGGGCACTGACGCTAAGAAGCAGCTGGCAGGCATCTGTGGGAACCACTGCCAAGTCCCCGCAGGACGCAGCTCTCTGCCCCCTTCAGCGACCGGGGGCTGCACAAGCCAGCCTGCTCACCTTGGCAGTGTGACCACGCCGTCTTCACTGAGACGAATAAAAGCGTTTTGGCCAGGTAAGGCCATGATACGCTTCATCTTGGCATCCTGCAGCGGGACAGAGGCACGTCAGCAGACGCCCAGGACAATGGGCAGCTTGCTCACAAAGGCGGCAAACCCTCTCAGTGCTCACAGACACAAAGGCTGCCTCTCGGAAAGCCGCGCATCGCCTTCTCCCTTCGTGTCATCAGCCACCCACTGAAAGGGGCCGAGGCACTGTTGCGGCTTGGCCCAGCGCACGGAGAGCGTGTCTTGGCCAGGCGGCCGGGCAGGTGAGGGCAGCCAAGAGAAAGCAGCTGCAGAGACCTTGGACGGCATTGCCGCAGAGCCGCTGGGAGGAGTGCCCCGGAAATGACCAGCTCACCTCGTGAAGAGCTGCCCCCATGTTCCCTGTGGCATCCAGCTCCAGCAGGCAGTCATCAAAGAAGGTCATGCTGAGCTCTTTTCCTCGCACAGCAAGGACGCCAATGCCCTTGAAGGAGAATTCCACCTCCTTCTCGTCTTGGAGGGCCCCAGAGAAGAAAAGCAGGGTCTCGTGTATGCACCGCTCCACAATTTCTTGGCGGAAGCGGATGTCTGCGCCGATCTGCGCAAAGTCCAGCGGAACACGTAATGTGTCCTCTAGGAAAGAAGCACAAAGCCACCAAGTCACTCCGCCGCAGTTCAGCCAGCTCCCCGACCAGGTGCCACCAGCGCCCAGCAAGGCTCTGGCAACGCTCTGCCAGAGGCCGCTCCCCTTTCGGCTTCGGCCACGTCTCCACAACCGACCTGATGGACAGGAGAAGGCAAAGAGGAGCTTTGCCTCCTGCCGCCAGGAACCGGCCGGAGCTTGGGCCAGCTGGGCAGATGGGGCTGGCACCCCGCGGAGGGACAGGCTGCCGGCCCGCCGTTCCTGTGCCCACGCTCAGCGCTCTGCGCGTTGGAAGAGCCTTTGCTCGGCCGTGTCACAGAGCTGTGGGCGCCAAGCCAAATGCAGGGGCTGTGCAGGGGATGCATCCCGCTTCTTACCAGGAATTTTGGTCTTGGCACACCTGAGCTTGTAAAATTTCTTCAGAAACCTGCATGGCTGGAACACTGGTCTCTCAAGAGGCAAAACCTTGTCCTCTGCCACCGTGGCACACGCGGGCAAAACTGCAAACGTCCCGACTCCGATCTCCACTGCCTGAACATGCAAGGAAGAAGAGGGAGCACTAGCAGGGCTTCCCGGGGGCGAGAAGGCTGCCGCGTGACTCGTGTGGCCCTGGGGATGCTGCTTTGCGCCCTGCGAACCCAGGAGTCCCAGAGGGGCGGCGTGGGGCACGAGCGACAGGCAAGGCTCACCTTCTTCTGCAAGAGCTGTCTCCGGATGTACCTGGATGCGCCAGCCCAGATCCGGCAGATTTCTGGAAAGCACAGGAAAGGCATGCCACACGCTGAGTCAGCAACTGCCACTCGTCCAGCACCCCCTACCCACGGAGGCAACAGCAGAGTGCACTCAAGCCCCTCCTTGCCCTGTGCAAGCACTTGCACCGCCGGGGCTGGCCAGCTGCGTTCTTCAGTGCCCACAGACTCAAAAAAGACCAGCCCTGTGCCCAGGGGATGGCCTGAGGAGGAAAGGCAGGCATGGCTAGTGTTTTGGGGAGGGGATCCCGCCCTTCGACATGGCCAACGGCTAGAGGACTGGGCTACCAAAGCCAGCCTGCAGCCCGCCAAGGCACCATCAGCTGCCACTCCTTGCAGCTGCCGGTCCCTCCGCAGGAGCCCCGCTACAGCCCCAGCCCCAGCCTCAGGCTTTCCACAGCTCGTCTCCGCTTCATCTTGGCTCCCACAGCGCTCGTGCCAGGGCCCCCAGGGCCTTACCACTGGTGCTGAGCTCCTTCAGGGTTGGCAGCTTCTCGGGCTCCAAGGGGTTAAAGAGCAGGTACTTCATCATCTTGGCCCCCTGCACTGCAGCAGCTGGGCAAGCGGTGCTGCTCCTGCTACAAAAGCCCTATGCTCCTCTCCTCCTCCTCCACACGTCCCCAGGCGCCGTCGCCAATGCTCTCCCCTGGCCTCCCGGAGCGCTGGCCACAGCAGCCCTGCTGGTGCCCAGGCCTCCCCGGCGACTGTGGCCAGGGGCTGGGTGGGGAGAGAGAGGTGTCGCTGGGATGCCCGTGGCCCACTGTGATGCAACCCCGTGTCACACAGGGCTACGGGGACCCACCACCTCGCAGCCCCACCCACCTTTGGCCCTAGCATGGGCACGGCACTCACACTGCCCACCCAAGACTGCTGCGCTGACACTCCCGCCTGCCTGTCTCCACTCAGCTCCCCTCGGCTGGCCACCGAGAAACCATTTAGCAAACAGAGATGCAAGGCTGCTACAATGCGGCTGGCAACCTTTTGCTGTGGTCCTCTGATGTGGACCTTTGTGTTTTGGAAACAGACTTTCTACGCTTTAACTCTGTCACAGCTCTTCAAGGCCTTTTTCCTTGCCGAGCCCTCTGTCTAAGCTCTCACACTCTTTCCAGTGTCTGTTCTAGTAAATCACTGCAGAAGAAACATTTCTGTATTTGCCTCTTAAGCCTCACAGCTTCTTCTGTTTCTAAGCTCTACGCCAGCCTCGCAGTCCTAGAGCTGCTTTGCCTAAAGGATAATTTCACATGCTCTCCGCGTCCCCAGAGCGCTTTAGACTGTTTTATGTCCACACACGATTTTTTAAAAACTTGTGCCACACCTGAGCTCAAGAAGTGCTGAGTCAGCAGACTCAGAGTGCTGGCAACTGGGCATCGACATACGGCAGAGAAGAAAGCAGCCAGGAATTCCAGTCCCAGGCAGGAGCATCCCCTAATTACGCTGCTTTGATGAAAGGCTTGGATCGAAATTCGTAGTGCTTATCCTACCTAGGTCTTGAACTCACACACAGCCATTTATCTGTGACTCTTGAGGGGAGGGTGAAATGTTCAAGGATGTTGACAGGGTCCCAGGGGAGACCCTAGGTCGAAGCCTAGGCAGTGTCTCCATGCAGAGGTGTCCTGGGAGGAAGATAGGAGAGGACAGAGTTTCTAACGAGGCGTTAGATGCCCCTGGAGCACGACGTGGTGGTGCAGCCAGCATCTTCTTGCCAGGACATACCAAAGTTTCCCAGCATTACTTTGTTATACTTTTTATAGAGTGACTCCTCTCCATTTTACCGTAACCTGACTTCTAAAACAATGTTGCTCGATAGAATATGAATTAAAAATCGTAAGAATTCAAACTGTTTAATTTCTTCTACAAATATAAAAATACAAATATATTTATAAATATAAATTACCTGTAATACACATCCCTATGAATTTCTAAATATGATTTGAGGAGAAAATAGTATATGCGACGCACAGCAAGGCATAAGAATATATTCCAAACTTTACCTCTTGGTATTCAGCCCTTTTCCCCTAGCACTTAGCACCATAAAATCCCAGCTGAAGGGAAGGGGGCAGGTAGGGGTCTTTGCACTCCTTTGCTTCCACGCACAAGCACACACACTGATCTGAGCTTCGCAGACACTTTCTACTGACTGTTTTATCTGTGTCGGTGTGTGTGTCTGTTTGCATACATATAAACAAATATATCACACTGGGAAAGGTCACATCAAGGTAAAATATCTTAATGTCACACGACAAAGGTTCTTTGGATAATGGATGATAAAACGGCAACTTGGTCTAAGGACTAAGTCTGATGAAGTCTATTATAATAATATCAGTTGACAAGCAATAATTAAGCCTGAGAGGAATGCAAGCAATCTAAGCATGAGTGGAAGGCAAATGGCTCACTTGCCACGTAGGCAAGGAACAACACCATTAATTATTAATCTTACCCGCTGATGAGCAACAGTTGAGGAAATTGTTGAGTGTTCACGTTCTCCGTCACGACATCAGGAGATCTCCTTTGCCAGGCAGCACCCCTGAACCAGCCAGTGAGAGCTGTGCTGAGGTAGCACTGGGTCATCTTATTTATGGCATTGTGCCTTCTCTGTTCAGTCATACGATCAACAGGTTAAGGTAGGCACAGGCTTTACATACAAAGCTGGATGTGTCAAAATTTTGGTGATCTGCAAAGAGTTACACGTGGCTAATCACAGATTTCTTTGTGTGAGCTGCTCCATGCAGCTCTGCAGGCTGTGCAACCACGTCGTGTAAGCACTTTCCATAGTCTCATGCCATACCTGCGGTCACGAGCGTCTCTCCACGCTTAACAAAGAAAATAAATGTGATTTCTTGGATGCAATCTGTTGTAAGTAGTCAAGCACTGGCTATTGAACAAACCTACGTCTTTCACAATCAGCTCACTGCTGGACCCTTCTGGGTGAGAGTCGGCAACGTGGCTGTAGAGGTATGCTGAACAGGTCAAAGTGGGTCTTTTCCTTTTTGGTTCTTCTTTGTGTGAGCTCAGTGATTGTTGCATTCTCAACTGTGAAATTTCAAGAGGATTTGTCAATGAAGCTGCACAGTTTTCGTAGTTCAGCCTCAGTCGGGGCCAGTCTACGCAGTCTCTCTGTCATTCTCCCCACTCTCCGAGAGAACAGCGAGAGACGACATCAGAAAAATGGCTCGAGGTTTGAGGTAAGGACAGGGAGAAAATCCTTAAAGTTACCGTTATGGACAAAACAGACTCAACTTGGGGAAAACTATTCATTTATTACTAAAACCAGCAGGATAACTTCCCCCCACACCTCCATCTTCCCGGGCTTAACATTATCTCTACCGCCTTCCCCTTCCGAGCAGCACAGAATAGAGAATGGGGGTGACGGTCAGTTCATCAAACATTTTACGCCGCTGCTTCTTTGGGGGAAGAACTCCTCGCATTCCTCCCCTGCTCCATTGTGGGGTCCCTCCCATGCTCCACAGTCCTTTGTGAAACTGCTCTGGCGTGGGTCATCTCTTCCATGGGGTGCAGTCTCTCCAGAACGGCTGCCCCAGTGCAGGGCCCTCCACGGACAACAGCTGCCTTCACGCACCCACCTGCCCTGGCGTCGGGTCTTTCACAGGCTGCAGGGGGACAACCCGCTCCTGCGGTGGCCTGCACGGGCTGCAGGGGGATCTCTGCTCCTCCGTGGGCCTCCACAGGCTGCAGGGGGACAACGTGGTCCACCATGGTCATCACCACAGGCTGCAGGGGAATCTGGGCCAGCAGCTGCATTACTCCTCCCCCTCCTTCTTCACTGACCTTGGCGACTGCAGCCGTTCCTCTCACAAGAAAAGTTCTTCACAACAGGCAGGCAAACGCCTCTCAGAATCTCTTCATCCATCATCCAGCTCATCTCCTCTCCAGTTCTTGCAGCAAAACCGGTCCCAGTCAGGCCCAGTTGGCCGCCTGGCGAGAGGCCAGAGGGTGAGGCCTGCAAGGCCCACAGAGGCCTGCACCTCCCACTTTCTGCCCCTGCTCAGCTGCTTCACATCTTCTCTTCTTTTTTTTTTTTCTGTTTTCCCCTTCTTAAATACGTTGTCGCAGAGGCGTTATCACGGAACATTCTGCTACCAATTGGCTCGGCCGTGGCCAGCAGCGGGTCCGCCCTAGGCCCGGCCAAGTCCACTGACCAAAGGGGAGCGAGGTGGTGGATGCCCCATCCCTGGAAACGTTCCAGGCCAGGTTGGACGGGGCTCTGAGCGACCTGATCTGGTTGGAGATGTCCCTGCTCCTTGCAGGGGGGTTGGACTGGATGGCCTTCGTAGGTCCCTTCCCACCCAAACCATTCTGTGATGTTAGGATGAGACTTTCACTAGACACTTAGTATTCCTTTCATGCTTCCAGGCTTTTTGACGCAAAAGATTAAGGTAAGCAATATTACGGAAAAAATAATAATTTTACAGACATGTAGTTTTACAATGTTGATTATCTAATTAACACGTTAGTACCAGGCTGCAAGCTCTTCAGACACAAGATAGTCATGATCCCTAATGTCACTGGTCATACACAGTTAATTGTATTTACATCATTTTCACGTGTACACCACCATTATGATCACTGTGATCTTAAGAGTGTTCTTGACATTCTGGGTTTCAAAACAACTGCACTTTACACTTTTCTTAACAAAATATAAGTATTAGCTTACATCAAAGCACCCGCTTCACTTATTCAAATCCAGAATGATAATAAATTTGGAGTGTTCCTTGCCATCTTAGACAATTTAAAAAGTGAAAAAATGCTAAAGGAATTCTGTATCAAAGGCAAATTATTCCCATTTTTCCTTTCGCCATTCAAACTCGTAAAGCTACAAGTAGCTGTCAGTTCAGGACGTTAGTCCAATTTTGCCTATGTCATGAGAATCAACCAAACTTTCATTTGGTCAGCAGTTCTAACTACAATATTTTAGAGTGCCACGAAAAATGACAGGATTTTATTCATCGCTGGGTGCTTAGTTTAAGAAATGGACTGAATATTGTCTCAGTACCTGGCTTTTCCTGTTGGCTCACTGTATGGTTGACAGTGGGATACATATGGTAACTTTTTGGATTTTATTAGGCCTAACAATAACTGTTTAAAATAACAGAAATCTTATAGCAGAGTATTTATTCTCCTTGGCTACATACATGTTAATTACTCTGATCAGTTCACAGTAGTTTTTAAACAGCAGAAAAAGTCCGAGATTTTAAGAAATATGCCAATAGAAGGTCCTGAACAATTATCTTTATCATAGAATCACAGAATCATAGAATGGTTAGGGTTGGAAGGGACCTTCAAAGGTCATCTAGTCCAACCCCCCTGCAAGGAGCAGGGACATCCCCGACTAGATCAGGTTGCTCAGAGCCTCATCCGGTCTGGCCTTGAATGCTTCCAGGGATGGGGCATCCACCACCTTTCTCGGCAGCCTGTTCCAGTGTTCTATAACTCGCATTGTGAAAATTTTTTTCCTAATTTCCAATCTAAATTTAGCCCCCACTATTTTAAAACCATTACTCCTTGTCCTATCGCAACAGGCCCTACTAAACAGCCTCTCCCCATCTTTCTTGTAGGCCCCCTTGAGGTACTGGAAGACTGCTGTCAGGTCTCCCCAGAGCCTCCTCTTCTGCAGGCTGAACAGCCCCAGCTCTCTCAGACTGTCCTCATAAGAGAGGTGCTCCAGCCCTTTTATCATCTTCATGGCCTCCTCTGGACCTTCTCCAACTGGTCCATGTCCTTCTTGTGCTGGGGGCTCCAGAACTGGACGCAGTACTCCAGGTGGGGTCTCACCAGAGCAGAGTAGAGGGGGAGAATCACCTCCCTCGGCCACACTCCTCTTGATGCAGCCCGGGATGCGGTTGGCCTTCTGGGCCGCAAGGGCGCATTGCCGGCTCATGTTGAGCTTCTCGTCCACCAGTTGAGCTTCTCGTCCACCAAACCAGCCGCCCCTAGCCTCCCAGACTTGTCTGAGGTTGGCTAGAATGCAAGGGGGCCTTCCTCTCATCCGAAATCGGAATGTGACAGACACCACTACGCAAACAAGGAACAAAGGTGCCATCGGCCCAAGCCCAGACACCAGAGCAACAAGGAGGCCTCCAAGGGCAGAAGCTCCCACCAAAAAGGGGAGCAATGAGCCGTCCAGAAAAGGAGGCCGCACTGGAGTGCAGGTGCCAGCGCACTGGGCAGTGTCACAGAGCAGCCTCTCCTGGCATTGCCCGCGTCAAGACACACACGATGGAAGGGAAGAGCACCCGCAGCACGCACAGACACGGCAATCTCACCCTTCCAGCTCCTGCAGGAGCTGGACTTTCTACTGGCCCAAAGAACTCCCCAGTTCCTCGCCCTCAGCTTGGTGGCACCTGCAGACTTGCTGAGGATGCACTCAATCCCACTAGCCAGGTCCTCCAGGAAGAGATTCAGCAGAGGTGCTCCCACTGCAGACCCTGCAGTGACGTGGCTCTAGCTTAGTTGCATGTGCTGCTGCTAGTGCTCTTTTTCCCTTCCACACCACAGCTTTCATCTTCATGCTGTAGTTTACCTTGCCAAAAAAAGGCTTTTTTTTTTCTTTCCAAAGTTCCTCTCTTTCCCAGACAAATGAACTCTCTACCAAGAAGGCCACTGGATTGTCCCTGAGGGTCAGCCAAGGGCTCAGATGAGGAATGACTTCATCAAAGCGCGTTTCTCCACACGAGTGTAGCTCTTCAAGGAGCATCAGGCCCTGCGTTGTCTTTTATGAGTGTGAATGTGCTCTGAGAGAGTGCTGTGAGCAGCCACGGCGCTCTGGTTGTCCCCACAAAGTGGTGTTTGGATTCACAGAAGCCGTGCTCTGGAAGACCTGTGCCCTGGACACTGCTCTTCAGGGCGCGTGGGCTGTCAGGACCAGATGGCAGAAGTTGGCCCCCAGGCCCGCTGGTCCACACAGCCCTCCGAAGAGTCCTCAGGGGCGTTGGCCAGCGGTGGGGCATGGGGGTCAAGGAAAGGCAACGGCAGAAGGGCGAGAAAGCAGCACCCAGAAAGTCTGTTCCAGGGAAAGAGGAATTTTTTTTTTTTTTTTTGACTAAAGAGTTGTGGAAGCCCTACTAGTGCCTTCGGCGCGGTGGCCTCTTGCAGGGCTGTGGAGAGTCCTGGGGCTTGGGAGCCCTCCTTTTTGGGGGGCGCCGGGCCCGGACGGTGGAGGTGTCCCTGCTCCATCTGGGAGCGGAAGGCCTGCGCCTGTCAACCTGGGCAGAGGGGCCTGCAGCTGCCCCCTCCGCTGGCTCCTCCTGGGGCTGCTCCTGCTCTGCAGGGACGGGCGCAAATGAGGGACGGCCAGGCGTCCCATGGACTGCAGCCTCTGATGGACCGGCTTCCTCCTCCACGTTGGAGACTGCGGGGCGGCTGGAAGGGTTGCTGCAGCTGGGAGTCAACCTGTGGGAGTTGGAGGAGCTGGAGCTGGAGGAACCGAAGCTGGCCGCACGGCTGTTGTCCTCCTCCCCATCAGTGCTGGAGCGCATCAGCCTCCCAGCCTCCTCACTGCACTGCTCCACAATGACACTGATGATCCCGTGGACCAGTGGTTCCGTATGTGCCTCCAGGCAGTCCTGCAGCATCTCCACCATGACTCGTGCATTCAGACCAGAGGCGCAGAGGCTGTGCAGGATCAGGCACTCTGCGCTGTTTACCTGCCACCAGCGAGCCCCAAATATCAGCTGCAGCCTGGGGCGCAGCCAGGGCAGCACGGGATCCAGGAGACTTTGTTGTCTTTGGAAGAGTCCTGCCCAGACCTCGGGCAGGAGCCCCCCCACGGTCTCTGGTCCTGCAGCCCCCTGCTCAGCCAGGGACAGCATCCGCTGCCGGGGGGACGCCGCAGGGTGATGGGGGCTGTTTTCGGCCAGGCTGTTGAGGGCTCTTCCTGCCTGGCTGCTGGCATCTGGTAACTGTTCAGGGGTTCTGATGACACACTCTAGATAGTCATCTTCTCTCCGCACAGAAAACCTGACAATCCTGATTCGTGTTCTGCAAAGGGGGCACTCTGCTTTCTCCTTTGTCCAGCGCAGGATGCAGCCCAGGCAGAACTGGTGCTGACAGGGCAGCACATGAGCAACTCCATCTCGATCATTGTAGCAGATGGGGCAGCTCCACTCTGCCTGCATGGCCGTGTTTGTGCTCTGCGGTGGGTTGGCGAGGGCTGAGGATGAGGAGCTGCTCCTCCTCGCTGGCACCGACGCTGCCAAAGGCTGTCACGCACTGCAAAGCAGGGAGAGGCCATGGTCACTCCCTGTGACTTGCCATGTCCCAGGGAGGGTAGGGGAGGACAAAACGCTCAGGTTCCTCAAGCAGGACACTTTCCTGGCTCCCTAAGCCCCAGCACGTGCCCCAGGCAACCCCACGGGGATGCTTCCCCGCACAACTCACCTCCGCCGCTGCAAGTGTGCACCGCGGTGCCCGGCTGCCTGAACCACACAGGGCCGGATGAAAGCACAAGGAATGGCTTCCAGACTGGCACCAAGAGCTGCCACAGACAGCCCCAAAGCACCACCCTAAACCAGGAAAAGTCTCGCTCTGCCCTCCAGACCTCGCAGACCTGCTCGGCAGGAGTCCAGGCTTGAGCCAGACTGGGCCAGGCTCTGGCGGCACCCGAATTGATGCAGCGAGGGACGTGAGGGCACGTCCCATTGCTCAGTGACATCACCATCCACCACCACATTCCACCAGACCGTGACATCACTGTGGGCCACCTGCCCCCCCAGGCACACAGCATCAGCCGCAACTAGGGAGTTGGTGCTGGAGATCAAGGGCTGGAGATCACTTTTCCCCCATCAGGACAGTCTGGCAGTCGGGTGGTGGCCAGAGAGGGTTTTGCCATCCCTGTGCTTGGGGGTTTCAAGCTGCAGCTGGACAAAGCCCTCAGCACCTGGGCCGACCCCTGGGCTGACCTTGCTTTGGCAGCAGCTTTGTCCAGACTCCTCCCAAGCTCCCCTTCATCCGCATCCCTTCTGTCATCTTACCCTGATCCCGTGCAAAGTACCAAGTCTGGCAGAGTCCATGTCAGCAACTTTCCAGGGAAAAAAAAAAATACTCTTCATTGTTTTCATCTCCTACATTTCCATGGCACTCACCAGTTATGTGTCTGCTTACTGTGCAAAGGGTAAAGTTCTCCCCTCATTCCGCCTCCCCGGGACGCAGCAGTTCAGTGCCACATCCCAGCGGTGCAGAGGAACAGACAGGTCGGAACCGCGCCTGACGAAATACTTCTGCCTGGATCCGTGGATAAGCTACAGTTGTGAGGGATGTGTGCAGAAGACTCTCAGCCTGTCCTCATAAGAGAGGTGCTTCAGCCCTTTTATCATCTTTGTGGCCATCTTTTTATCATCTTAAATATGTTATTGCAGAGGCGTTATCACAGAATATTCTGCTACCAATTGGCTCGGCCCTGGCCAGCAGCGGGTCCGCCCTAGGCCCAACCGAGTCCACTGAACAAAGGGGAGCGACTTCCAGCACCTTCTTACCCCCTCCACTAAATAAAACCAGAACAATTGTTTATCCAGCAAGTGTCAGTGTCCTGGTTCTGGCTAGGACAGAGTTAATATTCACCTAAGCTGGGCAGAGAACTGGAGCTGTCGGCCCCTATGGCTGCGCCACCCAGCTGGGATAGTTAACTAATTAGCTAATAGCTGGGGTTAATTTACCCAAATTAGCTAAAGGGCTGTTCCATGCCATCTGACATTGTGCTCAGGATATCAGTGAGGAGGGTGCTGAGGGGAGCCTCCTGCTACTTGAAAGAAACTAGGTGTGGAGATTTGTTGTAAGCCATTGTACTGTATTTGTTTTCCATCACTGTTTTGTTTTCTTCTGTTATTGCTGTTAAATTTATTTTTTCGTTCCATCTCAACCCATGAGTTTTTGCTGATTTTTTGTTTACCAATTCTCCCTTCTGTCCCACCGGAGGGTGAGGGGGAGTGAGAGAGAGACGGCATAGTCTGGTCCCAATCGGAGCTGAACTACGACAGTCATCTAGAAGATTATGAACCAAACCTGGATGTCAGACCAAAGCCAAAGTGATGTCTTTCAGCTCACCAAAGCTTAAAAAAATTAACACTTTTAAGTTACTGCCTAGGAAATAAAGTTTTATGTTCTTGGAATAAATCACCTTTTTCCACATCATAGAATCATAGAATCATTTACGTTGGAAAAAACCTTTACGATCATCCAACCATTAACCTAGCACTGCCAAGTCCACTAATAAATCATGTCCCTAAGCTTCACATCTCCATATCTTTTAAATACCTCCAGGGATGGTGACCCTGAGCAGCCTGTTCTAATGCTTGACAACACTTTTGGTCAAGAAATTTTTCCTATTATCCAATCTAAACCTCCCCTTACACAACTTGAGGCTGGTTCTTCTTGTCTTATCATTGAACTTGGGAAAAGAGACCCACACCCACCTCACTACCACCTCCTTTCAGGCAGTTGTAGAGAGCAATAAGGTCTCCCCTCAGCTTCCTTTTCTCCTGACTCAACAACCCCAGTTCCTCAGCCATTCCGCATAGGAGTTGTGCTCCAGACCCTTGACCACCTTTGCTGCCCTTCTCTGGACGTGCTCCAGCATCTCAATGTCCTTCTTGCAGCGAAGGGCCCCAAACTGAACACAGCATTCCAGGTGCGGCCTCACCAGTGCCGAGTACAGGGGCACGATCACTTCCCTACTCCTGCTGGCCCCACTGTTCCTGATGCAAGCCAGGATGCTGCTGGCCTTCTTGGCCACCTGGGCACACCGCTGGCTCATGTTCAGCTGGCTGTCTACCAGCACCCACAGGTCCGTTTTCACCTG
Organism: Chlamydotis macqueenii; assembly: GCF_036417535.1. NCBI lineage: Eukaryota > Metazoa > Chordata > Aves > Otidiformes > Otididae > Chlamydotis > Chlamydotis macqueenii. Next base: position 78,024,311 of record NC_141593.1, on the reverse strand, counting down.
GCAGCTTTCCAGCTAGTCCAAATCATCGAAGTCCAAAGCTTTATTCTAAAACAATAAAGACCAGAGAAAGGAATAAAAACCCTTTGTATAGTTAAATCAATGGAGAAAGATATAGCATGTTTGATTTAAAGGTTGCTACCTGTTCTCCTTCTCAAACGTTCCCTTCTTATCTATTAGCTCAAAATATAGTTCTTGTAATACATCAGAGATCTTGGGGATTTTTGCATCTGCTTAACTGAATAAACCCTAGAAGTATAATTTGTTATATGCTATTTTATGTAGCCATAAAATGTAAAACAAAATGCAGATGTTATAAAGAACATGCAGATCTCCACCAAACTCCTTAATTTTTCTACTATGTGGAAAAGAAGATTGACAGAGATCAGAGAGTCATAAATAAAGCTTAGCTTTCTGTGGTGTGAAACATTCATAGCATATGGGACAAAGAGAATATTATCGTACTGACTTCGGAGTATCCTGCTTGTAGACATGAAGCCTTCTGCTACCTAAAACAGTATGGCAAAATCAGAGTTATTAAATACCAATATGAAAACATATCCAACTTCACAAACTAGGGATTTTAAAACATAAATATGTTTTGTAATATTGTTCTTAAATGAAAGCACACAACAGAGTCAAAGGCTCACTGGAAATGGTTTTACAATATTTTATCAAAAGCACGGGTAAGAAATACTCTGAGGCTACAAAAATGTGAGAAGCAAACAAATTGGTGACAGGACTAAGGGTAATGGTTTCAACGTAGAGGGAGGTAGATTTAGATTAGACATTACGAAAAAATTTTTTACACTGAGGGTAGTGGAACACTGGCCCAGGTTGCCCAGAGAGGTGGTGGATGCCCCATCCCTGGAAACATTCCAGGCCAGGTTGGACGGGGCTCTCAGTGACCTGATCTGGTTGGAGATGTCCCTGCTCCTGGAAGGGGGGTTGGACTGGATGGGCTTTAAAGGTCTGTTCCCACCCAGACCATTCTGTGATTCTATTAACTGTTTGAAGAGCCAAGAAAAAGAAAAAAAAAGTTTATCTATGGAATACTGAGTATTTGCTTTAACAGTACACTTGATGTATTCCTTTATCATCTTTGATCATCATTTTTCTTCATCTTTGAAAATTAAGACTTAGTGTAGTCTTTAATCCAGCAAAGAACTGAATGCACTCAGACTAATGTCATTCTTAGAATTTAGAAGGATCATAACTTTAGTTATTTTATAAAAACATGTATCTAAAATTTTATAACTTAAGCTAGGAACTTATATTCTCCTTTCCATAAATTTTTAGGGAATGAATTCTGTACATTGGCTTGTTTGCCAATACATAATACAGTGCAATAATTGACTTAGTTAATTGGCTTTTATACATCACTTTGTTTTGTGACACATGTTCCTCCCCAGCTTTCAAGAGTTTCTCGGTGGCCAGCCGAGGGGAGCTGAGTGGAGACAGGCAGGCGGGAGTGTCAGCGCAGCAGTCTTGGGTGGGCAGTGTGAGTGCCGTGCCCATGCTAGGGCCAAGGGTGGGTGGGGCTGCGAGGTGGTGGGTCCCCGTAGCCCTGTGTGACACGGGGTTGCATCACAGTGGGCCACGGGCATCCCAGCGACACCTCTCTCTCCCCACCCAGCCCCTGGCCACAGTCGCCGGGGAGGCCTGGGCACCGGCAGGGCTGCTGTGGCCAGCGCTCCGGGAGGCCAGGGGAGAGCATTGGCGACGGCGCCTGGGGACGTGTGGAGGAGGAGGAGAGGAGCAGAGGGCTTTTGTAGCAGGAGCAGCACCCAGCTGCTGCAGTGCAGGGGGCCAAGATGATGAAGTACCTGCTCTTTAACCCCTTGGAGCCCGAGAAGCTGCCAACCCTGAAGGAGCTCAGCACCAGTGGTAAGGCCCCGGGGGCCCTGGCACGAGCGCTGTGGGAGCCAAGATGAAGCGGAGACGAGCTGTGGAAAGCCTGAGGCTGGGGCTGGGGCTGTAGCGGGGCTCCTGCGGAGGGACCGGCAGCTGCAAGGAGTGGCAGCTGATGGTGCCTTGATGGGCTGCAGGCTGGCTTTGGTAGCCCAGTCCTCTAGCTGTTGGCCATGTCGAAGGGCGGGATCCCCTCCCCAAAACACTAGCCATGCCTGCCTTTCCTCCTCAGGCCATCCCCTGGGCACAGGGCTGTTTTTTTCGGAGGCCGGGGGCACTGAAGAACGCAGCTGGCCAGCCCCGGCGGTGCAAGTGCTTGCGCAGGGCAAGGAGGGGCTTGAGTGCACTCTGCTGTTGCCTCCGTGGGTAGGGGGTGCTGGACGAGTGGCTGTTGCTGACTCAGCGCGTGGCATGCCTTTCCTGTGCTTTCCAGAAATCTGCCGGATCTGGGCTGGCGCATCCAGGTACATCCGGAGACAGCTCTTGCAGAAGAAGGTGAGCCTTGCCTGTCGCTTGTGCCCCACGCCGCCCCTCTGGGACTCCTGGGTTTGAAGGGCGCAAAGCAGCATCCCCAGGGCCACACGAGTCACGCGGCAGCCTTCTCGCCCCCGGGAAGCCCTGCTAATGCTCCCTCTTCTTCCTTGCATGTTCAGGCAGTGGAGATCGGAGTCGGGACGTTTGCAGTTTTGCCCGCGTGTGCCACGGTGGCAGAGGACAAGGTTTTGCCTCTTGAGAGACCCGTGTTCCAGCCATGCAGGTTTCTGAAGAAATTTTACAAGCTCAGGTGTGCCAAGACCAAAATTCCTGGTAAGAAGCGGGATGCATCCCCTGCACAGCCCCTGCATTTGGCTTGGCGCCCACAGCTCTGTGACACGGCCGAGCAAAGGCTCTTCCAACGCGCAGAGCGCTGAGCGTGGGCACAGGAACGGCGGGCCGGCAGCCTGTCCCTCCGCGGGGTGCCAGCCCCATCTGCCCAGCTGGCCCAAGCTCCGGCCGGTTCCTGGCGGCAGGAGGCAAAGCTCCTCTTTGCCTTCTCCTGTCCATCAGGTCGGTTGTGGAGACGTGGCCGAAGCCGAAAGGGGAGCGGCCTCTGGCAGAGCGTTGCCAGAGCCTTGCTGGGCGCTGGTGGCACCTGGTCGGGGAGCTGGCTGAACTGCGGCGGAGTGACTTGGTGGCTTTGTGCTTCTTTCCTAGAGGACACATTACGTGTTCCGCTGGACTTTGCGCAGATCGGCGCAGACATCCGCTTCCGCCAAGAAATTGTGGAGCGGTGCATACACGAGACCCTGCTTTTCTTCGCTGGGGCCCTCCAAGACGAGAAGGAGGTGGAATTCTCCTTCAAGGGCATTGGCGTCCTTGCTGTGCGAGGAAAAGAGCTCAGCATGACCTTCTTTGATGACTGCCTGCTGGAGCTGGATGCCACAGGGAACATGGGGGCAGCTCTTCACGAGGTGAGCTGGTCATTTCCGGGGCACTCCTCCCAGCGGCTCTGCGGCAATGCCGTCCAAGGTCTCTGCAGCTGCTTTCTCTTGGCTGCCCTCACCTGCCCGGCCGCCTGGCCAAGACACGCTCTCCGTGCGCTGGGCCAAGCCGCAACAGTGCCTCGGCCCCTTTCAGTGGGTGGCTGATGACACGAAGGGAGAAGGCGATGCGCGGCTTTCCGAGAGGCAGCCTTTGTGTCTGTGAGCACTGAGAGGGTTTGCCGCCTTTGTGAGCAAGCTGCCCATTGTCCTGGGCGTCTGCTGACGTGCCTCTGTCCCGCTGCAGGATGCCAAGATGAAGCGTATCATGGCCTTACCTGGCCAAAACGCTTTTATTCGTCTCAGTGAAGACGGCGTGGTCACACTGCCAAGGTGAGCAGGCTGGCTTGTGCAGCCCCCGGTCGCTGAAGGGGGCAGAGAGCTGCGTCCTGCGGGGACTTGGCAGTGGTTCCCACAGATGCCTGCCAGCTGCTTCTTAGCGTCAGTGCCCGAGGGAGCGTGGAGGCCTTTTGCTCAGCCGGTGCCTTCTTGTTTGCAGGCTGGAGCTCGAGAGCGGCCACCCAGCATCGCCCACTGTGGTTTCTCTGAAGCCCCAGCGAGAGCGGGCGCCTTGGGGCAGAGGCACCCGCAGAGGTAACGTCTCCGCTGAGTGCTGGCAGGGCGCTGCGGGAGCTCCCCTGGTCCTTGCGAGAGAGGAGAGCCACGGTCCCCGTGCGAGGCAGGGGAGAGGAGCAAGCAGCTCTGCGAGCCTGCCCACCCGTCCCAGTAGATGCAGGGTGTCCCGTTCTGTAAGAGACTATGAGCCGGACAGCCCCGCACTGCGAGAGGGAGCCGAGGGCTGTGCGCCCCGTTTTGCCCTGGGGGCTGCCTTCCAGTGGTCCTGCCCGGAGCTGCGAGCAGGGCCAGGCCAGGCCTGCATTGCTGTCGCAAGCCCTGTGCTTGAACGGGAGGAAAAAGTCTCTGCTGCGCTGCGGTAGCTGCCCCTGCCCAGCGGGCACCTCCCAGTTGCTGGCAGTGGCGGGTCCCTGCTGCCGGCAGAGGGGCAAGAGAGGGCAGGGGAGAAACCACGTCGCGGGGAGGCGGGTGGCTCAGCAGGAGTTCAGCGCTGGAGCAGATCCGGTGTGGTCCAGGGCCGAGGAGCTCCTGGGACCGTGGCTGCCAGGGGTGGCAAGGACTGTCGGCAAGCCTTGCGCGGCACGACCGAGCAGCTCTGCCACTCGTGGTGGCCCACGCGGCCCCAGAGCAGCTGCTGAGCTGTTCTCTGGCCTCCCACTTGCAGTGAGCGTGCTGGATCCAGTGTTCCTGGCCAAGCACAGGGTCTCTCTAGCCAGGCAGCAGGCGAAGCAGGGCGAGCAGGCGAAAGCCAAGGAAGCTGGCAGAACCAGGTGAGCCTCATGGAGAAGCGGTGTGGCTGGGGACACGGGGGCCCACCGTGCGCTCGTTGCAGTGCGAGGGAGATGTTTCCTGTGGCCGGGGTGCCCAGCGTGATGGCAAAGGTCTCTGGAGACGTTGTCCTGCTGGAGACGTGGTAGTGCTGCCGGAGGCGGGGTGTAGCCTGCAAGCCCGGCACAGAGCAAGCAGCGCAGAGTGAGCTCCCACAAGCTCAGGTGCCGTGCCTCTTTAGATTCCCGCCAGTAACGCAGGAAAAGCGCAAGGAGAAGCTGAAGCAGCCCAGACCTGCAGCCGGGCCGCGGCTGGAGCTCCCTGAGTGCGTCCAAGAGCCCTCAGACACGGTACGGTGTAGGGATTTGGCAGCCCGGTGTCCCGTTGTGGGCTGGCCAGGGCAGAAGAGGCAGCAGGAGCTGCGCGGTGTCCCAGCCCTCCTGCCCTGCCCAAGCCCCAGGAGACTCACGCTGGGTGTGTGGGGTGTGCGTGTCCTGCAGGGAAAGAGCTGCCTGCGCACGGCGAGGGAGGAGAAACGGCTGCGGGTGCTGATGGCATACAAGCGGCGAGAGGTGGAAGAGGAAGTGTGGCGCCAATACCATGGCCACAGGATGGGGCAGGACACGGGGCAAGGCCAGGTATGGCCCGCACTGCACAGCCCCCAGGAAAAGGGCATTTCTCGCCCCGCTGCCTGGGAGGGGAGCAGGGAGGGTCTCCCGGCAGGACAGCCGGGCTCTTCTGTCTGCCCGCTGCACGATGCCGTGCAGGAGGAGCGTTCCCCTAAGGCCCCAGGCCGACACGTGCACTTGGCTGTGGCATGGGCAGTCTGCTTGGTGCGCGGACCTCCCGGCCAGGGCTCCGCACCGCTGCCGTGAGGATTAAGCCAAGCCGGGCAAGTCACAGGGCTGGGCTGAAGCCTTGTCAGCAGCCCCAGCTCTTGGTGGGGGTGCTTTAGGAGAGTCTCTTGTGCCTTTGCAGAGCCCCTGCCGCCGTCTGTGTGAGGACCCCCATCGCCCTGCCCACCTCCTGAGAAAGGACTGTGCGGAGAAGATGAGCAAGGAGAGGCTGAAGGAGAAGGAGCGATGCCAAAACCCTGCAAGGCAGGCAGCATCGGAGGGGCGGGCAGAGCTGCACCTCCCAGGGTGAGCACGGGAAGAGTAAGTGTGTGCCGTGCCGGCTGCGGCAGAGTCCAGGGAAAGCTCTGGGTGGCTCCGAGCCCTGGAGGTATCCAGGCTTGCCGAGGCTGTGCAGCTTGGCATCCTCCAGCTCCTGGTGACCCAGGAAGGAGCGGGCACAGAGGCCACCCCTGAGGTTGTGATGATTCTCCCTGGGGCAAGGCTGTGGGTACAAAAAGCAATGGGGGCCGTGGGTGTGACTGCGTGTGTCTGCATGTGCACGTGCAGGCACGGGGTGCTGGAAGAGGCAGGCAGCATCTCAGGCAAAGCCGGACAGAACCGCGCACGACGGGGGCCCTGTCCTGCCCTGCCCATTTGTCCACTGGCTGCAGCTCCTGGGGAAGGCAGCTCTTTCCCTGATGGCCCTTGCAGGCGAGAAGCCAGCTCCAGTGCCCAGCCTGGACCCAGGCGCCCCGTCCCATCCACATGGGTGGGTACCCACCCGCTGGGGGCTCAGGACAGCGTTTCAGCAGGGGACCCCCAGTGTGGGGGCTGGAGAGGAAAGGCCAGCTCAGCTGCTGGGCTCTGCCTTCCCAAATGTGGCAGCTGTGCTTGCCCTCCCTGCCAGCATCTCCTGGGCACCCAGCCCTCAGCGTCCATGCCCGCTCAGTCCTGGGCCTGGGCGCTGCCCGGCTTTGCCCTGGCTGATCGGCACTCTTCCCGCTGCAGATCGGTTGGGGCACAAGGGCCCATCAGCCGGCACAGAGCAGCGCCCTGGCCTCGGCAGCAGCTCCTGGAACTCTTGGGCTGAGCCAGGCTTTGGGCACTGTGGGCCCTTCTCCCCGGCCACAGGCAGAGCTGAGGTCCTTTCTTCTGTGTATTTTAGAAGGGCGGAGAAGACGAGGCTGCTGGAGCGCCGTGCGAGGGCCCAGGGAGTGCCAGCCACGCCAAGAAGCAGCGAGCAGCCCCGGAGAGTGCAGCGGCAGGGGCCTTAGCCATCACAGAGCCCCGCCTTTCAGTGGGAGAGGGGTGCCTTTGCCAAGGGCAACTTGTGAAATAAAGGCTGCTGCTGGCTGTGGCCAGCCGGAGGAACCATGCTGCATGGTGTTTGTCTGCGGCCAAGGGGACAGCAGGGGGGCTCTGCAGCCCCTTGGTGGGAGAAGCTTCTGGGCAAAGGGGCCGAGGGGACTGGTCATCGGCCAGGCAGGGACAGCCATCCCCTGTGTTTTTATACAGCCCTGCAGGTTCAGGCAGCTGGGCACTACAACACTCATTTGCTGCAGGTGAGGAGAGCTGTGTCGGGAAACATACCTCCGGGTTGCCTGGAATGGGTGCTGGGGCTTGGGGAGCCAGGAAAGTGTCCTGCTTGAGGAACCTGAGCGTTTTGTCCTCCCCTACCCTCCCTGGGACATGGCAAGTCACAGGGAGTGACCATGGCCTCTCCCTGCTTTGCAGTGCGTGACAGCCTTTGGCAGCGTCAGTGCCAGCGAGGAGGAGCAGCTCCTCATCCTCAGCCCTCGCCAACCCACCGCAGAGCACAAACACGGCCATGGAGGCAGAGTGGAGCTGCCCCATCTGCTACAATGATCGAGATGGAGTTGCTCATGTGCTGCCCTGTCAGCACCAGTTCTGCTTGGGCTGCATCCTGCGCTGGACAAAGGAGAAAGCAGAGTGCCCCCTTTGCAGAACACGAATCAGGATTGTCAGGTTTTCTGTGCGGGGAGAAGATGACTATCTAGAGTGTGTCATCAGAACCCGTGAACAGTTACCAGATGCCAGCAGCCAGGCAGGAAGAGCCCTCAACAGCCTGGCCGAAAACAGCCCCCATCACCCTGCGGCGTCCCCCCGGCAGCGGATGCTGTCCCTGGCTGAGCACGGGGCTGCAGGACCAGAGACCGTGGGGGGGCTCCTGCCCGAGGTCTGGGCAGGACTCTTCCAAAGACAACAAAGTCTCCTGGATCCCGTGCTGCCCTGGCTGCGCCCCAGGCTGCAGCAGATATTTGGGGCTCGCTGGTGGCAGGTAAACAGCGCAGAGTGCCTGATCCTGCACAGCCTCTGCGCCTCTGGTCCGAATGCACGAGTCATGGTGGAGATGCTGCAGGACTGCCTGGAGGCACATACGGAACCACTGGTCCACGGGATCATCAGTGTCATTGTGGAGCAGTGCAGTGAGGAGGTGGGAGACTGCTATGCTGCAATGCTGTTGGGGAGGAGGACAACAGCCCTTTGGCCAGCTCCAGCACCAGCAGGTCCAGCTCCAGCAACTCCAGCTCCTCCAGCTCCAAGTGCACCATCTCACATCGGGGGACTCTGATCTCCAGCCCCAGCAACCCTTCCAGCACCCTTGCAGTCTCTGACCTGGAAGAGGAAGGTGGCCTGTCCGAGGCTGGAGTCCACGGGGTTCCTGGCCGCACCTCACCTGCACCTAAACATGCAGAGCAGGAGCAGCCGCAGGAGGAGGCAGCGACGGCAACAGGCCCCTCTGCCCAGGTTGACAGGCGCAGCCCGTCCGCTCCCAGATGAGGCAGGTCTTTCCCCCACATGTACCCAACACTGCACAAAAAAGGAGGGCTCCGAGCCACCAAGACTCTCCACAGGCCAGCAAGAAGCCACCCCGCTGGCGGCACTAGCAGGGATCCATAAAAAAAAAAAAGGAACAAATTTCTTATCCCTTGAAAGAGCCTTTCTGGGTGCTGCTTTCTCGCCCTTCTGCTGGTGCTTCACCCTAACTCCCTTGCCCCACTGCTGGCGAAGGGCCCCAGAGCCCTGTTCACAGTGGTTTGTGGGAAATGGGCTTGGGAAACCGGTCCTGCCAGCCAGTCCGGACAGTCTGTGTGAGCAGAACAGCAGCATCTCTGCTTGGGCAGGTGGCAGAGGGCTCTCGGAGCTCGGGAGTAGAGCTCATGCCATGGCCTGGCTGCTGGGTGTGTCGTCCTGTGCCACTGCTGTCTTGGGGTGTCTGGTGGAGAGCCCACGTCGCAAAAGGCTCTGTTGTCCTGTTAGCAACAGCCTGCCCTTGAGAAGGGAGCGGGACGGCAGCAGCGAGTTGGGAAGCTTCTCTTAGCTGGCACTTCAGAAAGGACACGGCTGGAATGAGCAGCAGTGTGCTGCTTCCACGGCCAGGCCCAGGAAGTTGCTGGCACATTTTCCATGGGCAGCGGCAAAGGGAGAGAGGAGGAAAGAGGCAGTGCGTGCCAGCAGCGGCTGAGGCCGGGGAGAGCTTTGGGCGGCTCTGAGCCCTGGAGGTGTCCAGGCTGCCAAAGGCGATGGGGGCCGTGCGCGTGTGACTGCGTGCGTCTGCCTGTGCACGTGCAGGCACGGGGTGCTGGAAGAGGCCGGCAGCATCTCAGCCGGAGCAGGAGAGAACCACGCATGGGGGGTTGCCCTGTCCTGCCCTGCCCATTTGACCACTGACTGCGGCTCCTGGGGAGAGAAACTCTTTCCCTGATGGCCCTTCCAGGATAGGGGTCCGTCCCGGAACCATCCGCCTGGGTGTGTACCTCCAGCGTTTCAGTGGGGGACCCCCAGTGCTTGGGGGCTTAAACTCACAACAATTTCATTAGACGAGGCAATAAAGGGGATGTAGTTGTAACAAACTGATAGCGAATTCTAACTTAGCTTTACTTGTAAGCAAAACTGCTTTAAGACTCTGATATCATTAGGAATCAGGAGCAGGTGAGCTCATTTTTTTTCCGAGTTTCACTACTCAAGGCATGCTTGCATGAAGGATGGTGGGCCAAGATACTCCTAGAGGGACGCCTGCAGCAGCGGCCTTCAAACTGCTCTGCTCGTGCGCCCTATTCTGTCAAAAATGTTTGAGCACTCCCTCGCTCAATAAACATATATGCATTGCTTTAGTTATAAATACATGCCTTCTTCGAACTGACATAGCTTTTCCAGACCACATAGTGCTCTGGAAAGCATTTTTCATACGAGCTAGAGAAGATAAAGCAGGAGCACAGCCTCATTCAACCAGGTGGAAGCTTTGATTGGGAAGTTAGTTAATTTTCACCGTTTGGCTTGAGAAACATACCAATCGCCAAGCACTAAGAGCTACTGAAACCTAGGTGGATTTGAAAATCAAGGCCAGAATCCTGATGATGAAAGCAGGCATTTTGGGGCTAGATCCCGTATTTCTACTTTTCACAGGAATTATAGAATCATAGAATGGTTAGGGTTGGAAGGGACCTTCAAAGGTCATCTAGTCCAACCCCCCTGCAAGGAGCAGGGACATCCCCGACTAGATCAGGTTGCTCAGAGCCTCATCCAGCCTGGCCTTGAACGTTTCCAGGGATGGGGCATCAACCACATCTCTGGGCAACCTGGTCCAGTGTTCTATAACACGCATTGTAAAAAATTTTTTCCTAATTTCCAATCTAAATCTAGCCCCCACTATTTAAGAACCATTACCCCTCGTCCTATTGCAACAGGCCCTACTAAACAGCCTCTCCCCATCTTTCTCGTAGGCCCCCTTGAGGTACTGGAAGGCTGCTCTAAGGTCTCCCCGGAGCCTCCTCTTCTCCAGGCTGAACAGCCCCAACTCTCTCAGCCTGTCCTCATAAGAGAGGTGCTCCAGCCCTCTGATCATCTTCGTGGCCTCCTCTGGACCTTCTCCAACTGGTCCATGTCCTTGTGCTGGGGGCTCCAGAACTGGACACAGTACTCCAGGTGGGGTCCAGGAACCACCTCCCTTAATTCCAAGAGCAAAAGTCAGTCCCTCAGAGCACATGGTCCCGCTCCACTGGGAAGCTAAGGGAACCTGCCTGCTTTGCCAAAACATGCTGCTCAACCAGCACTGCTGCTCTGAGCCAGCCCTCCCGTCACCCAGACGCCACGCAGAGAACATCTGCACGAGGGGCAAAATTCAGGCTCGTGCGGTGAGGAGCTTCAGGTTACCCGCAGACAGGTGCTGGGCCTGGTGCTGTTTGTGTACCAGTGTTTCAGTTCTCCTGTCTCCAGGACACTGTCCCACTACAGCGTTGTCCCACAATGCCTAGAAGTACTACAGAGAGGTGCTGTTTAGGGATGAGAGATGGAATCCATTGTGCTGTTCTAATAGAATCCCACGGTTAGACAGAGTTCACCGCAAGGCTTGCAGTGAAAACATTCTTGTGTGTGGCTGAGCCCGGTGGGCCCCCAGTTTCTGGGGCACATTCGTGAGAGACACCCCTGTTTGCAGCTCATGACTGAGCGAACAAAGAGCGAAAACTTGGAGCAGCCAGGTACTGCTCGTGTCAGTGAGATGAAAGGGAGTGAGAAGCAAGTGCAATGTCCTCCAAAAATAATGTTATGGGGCTAAGAAACCCTTGCAGAAGGCCAGGTCCTCAGTGAGCAGCTGTGGTAGTCACAGCGAGTGACCGTGATTCACCCTCTGGGACAGAAAATGTGTCTGTATCTTCTCCGAGGAGTTAGAAATGTTACAGAGAAGCTGCAACACAAGAAGATCTTGAGGAGTGGCTCTGCTACGGCCACATCCAGAAAGGGGCAGAACAGGTGGCTCCCCAGCTCTAGCGAGGGGTTATGTTTTGACGAGAACAACATCCCTCCATGTAGAATGAAGTGTTAGGGATGGAAGGTCTGAGCCTTTTGTGAGGCTTGGCAAAAAAAAAATAAAAAGGAAGAAGTGAAGAAGCAGAAGGGTGGTCAGAGAGGCGGAGGCGCGAGCCTTGTGCGCCTTGCAGCCCTCAGCCTCTGGCCTCCCTCCCGCCGGGCGGCCGACTGGGCCCGACTGGGCCCGGCCGAGAGAAGTGAGGAGAGGAGGTGTGAAGGGAACCGGAGAGGTGTCTGCCTGAGCCCATTGTGAAGGATTTCTGGTGAGAGGAGCGGCTGCAGGCGCCGAGGTCAGTGAAGCAGGAGGAGAAGCAGTAATGCTGCTGCGGGCAGAGATTCCCCTGCAGCCCGTGGTGCAGCCCATGGTGAGGCCGGCTGTGCCCCTGCAGCCCATGCAGGCCCATGGAGGAGAAGAGATCCCCCTGCAGCCCACGGGAGGAGCAGAGCAGCCCCACGGAGGAGCAGAGATACACCTGCAGCCCGTAGAGGACGCCACACCAGGGCAGGCGGATGCCTGAAGGAAGCTGTGGCCCGTGGAGGGCCTGCACTGGGGCAGCCGTTCTGGAGGGACTGTACCCCGTGGAAAAACGACCCGTGCTGGGGCAGTTGGTGAAGGACTACCCATGGGAGGGACCCCAGGCTGGAGTAGGGGAGGAATGTGAGGAGTTCTTCCCCTGAGGAGGAAGGAGCGGTGGAAAGCGACATGTGATGAACTGATCAAAACCCCCATGCCTATTCCCCCCACTGTGTTGCTCAGGGTGTGAGGGAAGTAGAGATAACTGAAATGAAGTTAAGGCTGGGAAGAAGGAGGGGTGGTGGGGGGGGGGAGTTATCTTATTCTCTTTCTCATTATCCTGCTTTGGTTTTAATAATAAATAAATAGTTTTCCCCAAGTTTAGTCTGTTTTGCCCATAAGGGTAACTTGAAGGATCTCTCCCTGTCCTTATCTCAAACCTTGAGCCTTTTTGTTTTATTATATTGTTTGTTATATTATCTCTCCCTTACTCCCTCGCAGTGTGTTTGAGGGGTGTGTGAGAGACTGCATGGCTTGGTCCCAAGTGGGGCTAAGCTACCACACACAGGTAAGAACTTCTGAAGGCAGACTGTCGTGGATGATTTGCTGAGGGAAATGAGCCCTGCAAACCACCTGTGAACTGTTGAGAGAAAACTCTTCTCTATTACTACCACCTTTGAGGTTGTCGTGGTTTTGTTAGTGAGGGGGGGCCTAAGGTGGCAGCTTCTGTAGGAAACTGCTGGAAGTCGCTCCCCTTTATTCAGTGGACTTGGCCGGGCCTAGGGCGGACCCGCTGCTGGCCAAGGCCGAGCTGATTGGTAGCAGAATGTTCTGTGATAACGCCTCTGCGATAACGTATTTAAGAAGGGGAAAACAGGAAAAAAAAAAGAGAGAAGAGAAGATGTGAAGAAGTTGAACAGGGGCAGAGGTGCAGAGGGGGAGGCACAGGCCTATGGGCCTTGCGGGCCTCACCCTCTGGCCTCTCGCCAGGCGGCCGACTGGGCCCAATTCGGTCCAGCCTGGCTGCAAGAAGTGGAGAGGAGATGAGAAGTGAATAAGATGTAAAAAGGATCCTGAGAGGCGTCTGCCAGCCTGTTGTGAGGAACGGCTGCAGACGCCAAGGTCAGTGAAGAAGGAGGGGGAGGAGTAATGCGGCTCCTGGCCAAGATTCCCCTGCAGCCTGTGGTGACGACCATGGTGGAGCGGGTTGTCCCCCTGCAGCCCATGGAAGTCCACGAAGGAGCAGAGATCCACTTTGAGCCCATGAAGGACCCCACACCAGGGGAGGTGGATGCCTGAAGGCAGCTGTGGCCTGTGGAGGGCCCGCTGGGACAGCTGTTCTGGAGGGACTGCACCCGTGGAAGAGATGACCCACGCCGGAGCAGTTTCACAGAGGACTGTGGCCCGTGGGAGGGACCCCACGATGGAGCAGGGGAGGAATGTGAGGAGTTCTTCCCCTGACCATGAAGCAGCGGCGTGAAACAACATGTGATGAACTGACTGCAACCCCCATTCCCTCTTCCCCCCTGTGCCGCTTGGGCGGGGAAGGTAGTAGAGATAATGTTAAGCTTGGGAAGAGGGAGGGGTGGAGGGAGGTTTTCTTGTTCTCTGTCTCATTATCCTGCTGTTTGTAATAATAAATGAATAGTTTTCCCCAAGTCGAGTCTGTTTTGCCCATGACGGTAACTTTAAGGATTTCTCCCTGTCCTTATCTCAAACCTCGAGCCGTTTTTCCTTATATTTTCTCTCCCTGTTCTCTCGGAAGGTGGGGGGAGTGAGAGAGAGACTGCGTAGTCTGGTCCTGATCAGGGCTGAACTACGACAGAGGTTTATGAAAGATCTGGCCAAAGGACGATTTTTTTTTACCCCTAAGTCCAGTGGCTTTTCCCTGAGAAATAAAGTGAAACATCACTTGTTGTTCTTTTTTTTTTCCCTAGTGTTTTCAGCATGTGGAAATGCAGTTTTCAGCACTACACAAGGATGTTCCCTTTCCTTTGAGCAAGATTGCAAAGTAGAGAAAACATCCAGGATCTTACAGGGGCTGTAGGACTCAAAGTACAAATAGCAACTTTCTTTTTGATCTCCTTACAAACTAATATAATAATATAATAATACGCTAAGAGGTTGAAAGAAGCTACCTACTTCACAACTGACTCAAAACCCGCAGCACTAGAACAACTGCAGGTCTCTCCTGCTACTGAAATACATAAAAAAGTTCTACCTTGTTTCTCACTCTTTATATTTAGTATCCCTTCTGAGTTATTTCTTCTTCATCTAATGCAAAGTAGGTAATGAGCACACAGAAAGCTACACCACAAAATCAGGAACAGCTGAGGAAGGATGCAGATTTTCTGCCCACAAGCCCAGAGCAACTCCCAGTTGATACATGGTATTAGGATAACTTCTGATATAACGAACATCCTACACCTCCTGATGGATACAGGCTGCTGTATTCACCAGAAGATGAAGAAGATATTGCATTAAATCTGTATATATAATGAAATATAAAATTATATTAAAATGTTAAATTCTATTAATAATGCAAACTGTTGTGATTATGAGGCTTGTCATGAGATAGTTTAGCAAAGCTCCTGTTTGTGTCAGTTTTGTATATCCAAATGAGCTTTCTTATTGCTTGAACAGCTAAATGAGGCAGAAGCCTAGTTTTGATCCCATCAACATCATTGAGCCAAGCCCTTCATCTTTTGTAAAAGCTATCCCTTTTGATAAAATTCCTGTTTTTAAAAATGTCAGTCAATGTGACCCAAACGATCATGATTCCTACACTGCACATGTAAAAAAAAAATCATAAATATTTCTTAATTTCAATCAACAGTCAACCTAAGATGCCTGTTACCTATTCCCTGACTTTGCTGTTTTCTTATTTTGAAAGATCACTGACCTTCTAAATACAGTATTGATTGACAGTCACAGTGCCCACAGATAAAGCATTTTGTAGATGCCAAGTGAAGGGAGTGCAGGAAAAAATAAGGAATGTGTTTGCAGTAGTTGTAGAGAAGACTCAACGGGCAGACGCCAAGAGAGTTGAGGACTGGGTGAAGAGAACTAGGGGCTGTAAAATGCGTGAGGGTTCATGTAGGGTAGTGGTGTGCCATGGTTTAACCCGTGTAGGCAGCTAAGCACAACAGCCACTCACACACTCTTCTCCACAGGAACGGAGGGGAGAATTGGAAGGGCAAAAGTGCAAAAAAACTCATGGGTTGAGATCATTAATAGTTTTAAAAAGGAGGAAAAAACCCCACGAACATGAAAGTGACAAAAACAAACCCAAGAAAAACAAGTGATTGAAAGGAAAACAATTACTCACCACCAACTGACTGATGCCCAGCTGGTTCCCAAGCAACGGCAGACACTGCCAACCTTCATCCACCCCAAGTTTTATTGCTGAGTATGACATCATATGGTATGGAGCATTCCTATAGTCACTGGGGAAAGCTGTCCTGGCTGTGTCCTCTCCCATCTTCCTGTGCACCTCCAACCTACTTACTGCCAGGGCACCATGAGAAGCAGAAAAGAACACAAAGCTGTGCAAGCACTGCTCAGCAATGACTAAAATATCTCTGTGTTATCTACACTGTTTTTGGCACAAGTCCGAAACCTAGCACTGTACAAAATCCTACGAAGAAACTTAACTCTATCCCAGCTAAAACCAGTATGTGGTGCTTTGTAGAGCTTTGGAAGTGCTAGAAGTGGTCCAGTGACCAGCTTTGGGTGATTAGGTGAGGCTCTGGGGGCCCACTGGAGCTGCCTCTCCATCTTCCCTCTGCCAGCTCATCCAGCTTCTCCAACCCAACACTCATCCACATCTCCACTCTCATGCGAAGTGAGTGCATCTTTCAAAGCAGAAGAGATTGTTTCTGTATTCCTAAAAATTAATTTGATGCATCTCTTCAGCTTATGGTGCGAGACAGTGCTGATGACTGAAACCCAGATATCTTCTTTCAATCATAAGAACAGATCCAATTGTAAAAATAGATTCTATTGTAAAAAAAAAGGTCCAAATAGAAGAAATTCAATAGTGGCTTCAGCATGTGGTTCCAGTGCCTGTCTGTCAGTGTAAAACAAGAGAAAGCATATAGAAGAGCAACAGAAATCATCCTTATGTCTTGTCCACCTTTTAGAAGAGTGAGGAGAGGGAAAACTAAAATTTGTTATGCTGTGGAAATAGAAACATAGTGAAGTGGAGGTTTGCATAATTTTTATTTCTCTGTGGTTTGCACAATTCGTGGTTTTCATATTTTTATTTATTTGTTTCAAAGTTTTGACGAAAACTCCTTCTGCACACAGTTTACTTTTTTTGAGGCTGCAAAGTAGAATTAAAAATAATTTATTTGTAATTAATTTATAGCAGTTAAAATTCTGTTCCCAAATATTTTGTTCTCTTGCCTTTTATCTTAAAATCTATTTTAATAAAGATTAATTAAAGTTTCAGGTTCTTCTACTATATGTCAAATGACAAAGGGCTCATTCATTCAAACTTCTCCTGATACTAACCTGTGAAGAGATAACAGTAGTATATTAAAATTAGAGACAATGTCTATTACGCTGGGAAATTAGATGAGACATTAAACAGAAACAGGTTATGTCATAATCTTATTCTTGATTAGCTTCCAAAAAAATGTAGTTGATTGTGTCTGCATAGCACAGACTGGTTGATCTGGACTGGGACAGAACCTGCAGCTTTCATTCAAAATGAGTTGTGATGTAGAGAGGACTGTAAGCATAGGAACATTATGGAAAAACATCTTTGCTAGTAAATGAGTTTATTTTTGTCCATTGAGAGCCACGGCCAGGGATTCTCTGAACCGCCAAACACTAACCAGTCTGAAAGGACAAAGGAAACTATCACTGTCTCAATAGTGATTCTCCCAGCTATTCTGGTTCAGAAAATCTGCGTTAGTGCACACAGAATGTGCCCTTCCGTGCTTGAAAGAGGTTGTGACAGCCAAACGAGTCAAGATTTGAAAGACCTGAAAGAAAAAACTGCTGTCAGCCATCACTGTAGATGTGGCCAGGTTTCCCCGCTGAGTAAAATCCTTTTACCCGTGGTACAGAAGGTAACATGATGAAATTGCTCACTCATCACCTTCTGAGTGTTTCTGATTTCTGTCTGAAATGTATTGCATTTTTGAAATAAAAATATTTTTCATTAGCAACACTTAATTGTGCACTTTTTTTTTCCACCCTGAAACTACCTGTATGTGTTTTTCTGTGTTATACTCCATCTGCCCTTACATTCAGTTATCCACAACATCCACGTTACTTTCTGGTGATTTTATTACAGCCTTTTGCCCATTTGAACAAGTCACGATTTCTTTACAGCAATGAATGCAGTTCATAGCCTCTGTTACTGTTCTGACCATCCAGGTTCAACTGAGTCCAGCAGTGTCCATAAGCTGAAAAGGTGCCGTCATTCACAGGAACACCGCAGTCAAAATTGCAGTTTTGTGAACTGCCTGACCTGGTCAAACTGAAACCCCTACACCTCACGTTGGGGATGAAAGGTTATTGAAAACCAACGCTTGAGGTTGCAGGGAGGCTGATGAATTTCCTTCCTCAAAACAATGAAATGGCTTTGAAATATCACTCTTTTTTTTTTTTTTTTTTTGCAGAATTCAGTCAGCACTCCTATTTGCTGTAGGCTTCAAATCAATCTTAGTTTTTCTATGTGTTTTTGACTGACCTTAGGTCACCTTTAGAAAACCTGAGAGCGACAGCACATATTTTGACACACTTTGCACAGCAGTTCACCATGGCAACTCTGTCAATCACAGGGATTTACTAAGCACACAGAACTCTTACAGTTTCTGAAAACAACTGTATTTTGATGTCTTAATGAGACCCAAACCCTTCGGAAATCTTGCTTTTCTTGCAACAGGCCGAGACCAACAACATTTAAAGAAACTTACATCAACATTTCTCTATCCACTTCTAAAACCCCGTCAGCTTTATGCTCTACTGCAGCTGGACAAAGCACAAAATGAGATGCAGTGCTGGCTCTCAGCCCTGGGAAGGTGTCTGAGAAAGTCGGCCGTCAGCCTTGACTTCCTACTTGTCTAAGCCTGGTGAGCTGCAGGAGGGCAAGCAGTACCCAGGTAAAAAACTAAAAAAATATGGAATTACACACACACAAAAAAAAAGCAGAGATTTTGAATCCAAATATTGAACCCATCCATTTTACTGCCTCTTTGATTCAAAGTTTCTTGTATTATAAATTGATGGTGGATTGAGGCACCTGTGATGCAGTGATGTTTATTTATAAAGAATGTATTGCATCCCCTTTGTCTGAAGGAAGAAAAGTTGAATGACAGGAGCTAATCCCCTTGCTCATAGTCCCAAGCACTTTTCATCCAATAGTTAGCTAAAATTCTCTGCCTGCAGGCTGGCTCTGTTCTGTCTTTCTTGGTGTAATCCAGCTTTGCTTTTGCCTGTGCATGTGTGTGTCTGTGCTATTTCTGTAGTGTTTGTATTTCTTACGAAGATACACGTGCATTTTATCTCCACATTCTTACACAACTCGTGCACAAATGTGTTAGCTTCTCAGTGTGGCAATACCAGAAAATGGTATTTTTGGGCATTTGTGGTAACACTGAAGTGCTCAAGCTGGAGCTGGCTGCTCATAGCCTATCATAGGGGTTTTTTTTGTTTATGTAAATGTCTTAATAAAGAGAGTCTAGTGTATTTTTTTCAGACCTTGTGTTGCCATATGGCTTCTCGTGATCCCTCATATCTCAGCAGAAGTGGTTTCACACATCTGAAGCCATCTGCATGCTCTAGGGTTTGTTGTTTTCATCAACAGCGATGCACTGCTGCCCAAATCTTCAAACGCAGTTATGAACACTAGGCGAGTCATCATTTTCCCTTTCTGCTTATAGTAGTCCTTAAAACCTTCTGTGCTTCTTACCACATGAGGAAAGTGGTGCTAGATTACGCTATATCCAAATCTGATATTGTCTTTGCAAAAGAGACTGAGTAGTAAAATATGCACATAATCTCACTGTGCATAAGAAAGGGTGAAGTGAGACGAAGAGAAGGCTGGGAAGGATGGGATGGCATTCTCCCTCTAGCCTAAGAGAATATATTTAGGAAACTGAACAGAGTTCGGGCTACGTTTGTTAAGGCATCATTCCTGGAATCTGCTCTATCAGGACAGACCCTCTATTCATAAAGCATTGCTGGAGTAATACTGCCAAGGATCTAGGGAGAGTGGGACAGAGAACAACCCCCAGGTTTTTGTTGAGATGTGTCACATAGCTGAATGTCTTTCCCACTCTACTCTGGTGGCTTTGTAGGTCAGAACCAACGATCCATCAGGTGTTTGCTATCACCACTGAAACTTAGAATGAGCACAATTTATGCACAAACTATCTTATGCACTTTTCCACATGCATCTTTTTGAAAGCCAGACAGAAATTTGTCTTTAAATCTTATTGTTTGAGGGGATTTCTCACTGTTACTGTAATAATTAGTTTTTCTCTCTCTATTCCATCTTTATCTGTTTACCCCCATTCTAACAGTCAATAGATCAATATACATAAACCAGAACAGTATAATGTAAGAAGAAAAGACAGCACACACTGTGCAATGATCAAGCAGTCCCACATGGAGAAGGTTTCTCTTTAATGAGATGTATCTAGCAGCTTATTTATGTTCTCCCTCTTACTCCTCATCACTTTTATCATGTAGGTCAGCAGGAAGCTAAAATGAAAAGCATAAGGGGGAGTAGCTATAGTGGGAAAAATTCATACAATTGCAACTACTTGAAAAGAGTTTTTTCCAAAGATAACATACATTTTTTTAAAAAATAAGAAAAGTAATATGCTTTAGGAGCAGGGGCAAAGTTGAGTCTTGCTGCCAGCCACATGTAGCAGATGTTAATGAATTGTATTTCCATGTGGCTTTCATACAAGTTTGCTAAACTTTTTTTTTCCCCGCTGTAAATGATTAATGTGAATATTTATCTAGATTTCTTTTCAAAATGTATTATCAACATACTTATTAAAATCTAAGTGCAAGGATGTAAAAAGTAGTGCTGAGAATGCAAAGTTTCTACTGGCAAGCTGTTTACATTAACTTTGCAAATGCTGAGTGGTTTAGGTTAAGTCAGATTACTGACTTGAATTGAAATTGAGGTACTTACCTCCAGATATGTAAATCTGGAAAAAATTGTTCCCTTTGCATGATAAATTGCACTTGATATTCTAACTATATGTGAGCATCTAATTCCCAAAATGCCCCAAGCATCATCCAGGACAAAAGGGCTGAGTCCTAAACCTGCTGAAACCAGTGGTGTCTCTTCATTGCGCTTGGTGGCACTGGGCTTTCCCTTTGGTAGCGCTCGTTTAGCACTAGATCGAAACTATCGAGCCATAATCGAGCCACAGCTCTAGCTCTTCCAATTAGTCTGGGTAGCACTCCAAACATCTGTGACTGAACTACTTCTGGAATACAGTAAATGAGCTTATTTACTGCACTTCTACACCTCACAGCAGAGCGCAAACTCCTTACAAAGTCTGGATTATTGTCACGTCCTCCATGCAGTGTTGGGAGAGCTGCAAGAGAACTTCACTGGCATGACCTTTTGCTGAGGATGGGTAGATAAGCATGAAATATTTGGGCAGAAGAAATATTTATAAACGGTTTTGTTGAAATGCTACCTGTTAAGTGGTGAAGAGAAGTGAACAAAGATTGAAAAATGCCATTAATTGCTTTCTTCTTGATTTGATCTCTGTCTCCTTTTTCCAACTTGAATGGAAAATACATGAATTATCTATAGCTAACCTGTAGTTAATTTTTAGATTATATATGACTCACCACATTTTGATTGCTTTTTGCAGGCAGCTTCCCAGAGGATGGGATTTATGACAACTGTAGTTTCCAGGCTGTCTGTCTTTAGAACAAGGCAGGCTTTCTTCCCTGGGTATTTTACTGCTTAAATCTCAGCCTCAGCAAGAGCACTCATTTGGGGCCACGGAAAGACAGGTACCAAGGTGGAGATTTCTGGCTTCTTTTGTCTCTCTGACTCCTTTCTCAAGGTCAGGAATCAATGAATGGAACATCTCTGCTGCAATAAGCCGAGACTGCGGCCTTGAGCTGTTGAAGAAAGATCCTTATTCATTTTCCTGAATTTTTTTTTTCAGCTCTGTTACTTCCAAGAACAATGTATTTAAATTAATTTTTTCTTTCAAATGTCAACATATAGGTGATGACAAATTTATTATCAATCTGTTTTTCTTGTTCCTCTCCCTTCTCCTTTTTCTCTTGCTTCATTATAGCTAAAAAGGGATGGAAGACTTGTAATACTGTGTAATGGAAGTCACTGGGTGCCTGTCTGCTGGTTATCCTGAGAGCCACATCTGGCCTTGAGACCCAGGTACTTTTTAAAAAAAAATATATTTAAATTTAGGACAGGGAAATTTTAAGTTCAATGTTAGCATTTTCACTGCAGTTGATGCCATTTTTCCAAACTTAATAGCTTATTATCCAAGGCTCTGTGGCAGACTGTATATGAAAAAGTGTGATTTACTGCATGATCTTTATTAAGATGTGAACAGCAGCCTGAGGAAGTGGTTGTCTATGCCCAGAAGCATGTTTATTTGCTTTTCAAAACCAGAAAATTATGCTAGACACCTTTTAGTGCTACTTTTGGGGAACTTCTGCAATATCTCCGTCTCTGGAGCAGATTTAGGAGCACAGAAGTCCAGTGTCCTGATAACAGGCAGACCCATCAGAGCAGCTGCCTAGGAGCGATTTGCAGTAGGACTCCAGAGCATTCAACCATGTCTGAGTTTTCCTTATTTTATACCCTGATGACACGAGGCTGGAAGCCCTTGATCTAAGTAGAGTTGATGTGTTGATTGGCCGTAGAAACCCCCAAAATGCTTTGCACCTCTGTATCTCGTGTTTTAGGAGAGAGTTGCTTATTTCACATATTCTTACGTCCTGTCCTTGAAGATATTGAGCTAGAGCTGTTTGAAGCATCGTTCTGCTCTCATTTGTGATGGAAATACACTGACATAATTTGATTGGTTTTCATGGAATTACTCATCCCAGTGTGAGCGCAGAGGCATGACAAAAATTTATAGCAGCTTCAAAAGCTTGTCAGTGCTTACTGGTATCCTTTCCATATGTGTTTGCTTTCTCTAAAATTAACTACAGCACAAAAGTGGAAATAATCATGTCAGTAAACTATTAAGATTTTATAGCATATTTTAAAACTTTATGTACTGATTTATTCTATAATGCTCAAGTATAACCTACTTATATCGTTGCATTAAAAACCAACATTCATTGTTATGGCTGTCTGAGATGCCCTACTTAGAGACTAGGCATCTGACTTTGCTTAAAACCTTTCCTGTCTGAATACATTTTAATAAACAAACAAACCACTTCAAGGGGTAACCTAAATAGATCAGTAATAAATAAACCTCTTCAGAAAGCAACATCTGGTACTCTGAGAACAGGATATTTTCGTTAACGTAGATGTAATTCTAATCATGGGTACTGCTGTGTACATTCGTAAATGACCTCGCTGTGACTCTGAACAAAGCATAATAGTTTAAAGCAGATATCAAGGCTAAACAATATTCAAGACTTATCTCTGGCTATACAGCTCAGGGTACTTAGGAATGATTACACTAAACACCTGGCTCATAAGTTACTTATTAGTTTGCAGCATCATTTATCTAGGGAAGCTGGATAGCATCTGGATTTCAGTTGTGTTCTGCTTTTCCTCCAGATTTCCCTCAGAGTTAATTAAGACATCAGGGTTGATGTGAGTATGGGAAGAGGAGGACCTAAGTGACTTTCCCAGCACCGCAAGTAAGCCAGCATCCTGCTACCTCTAAGCTTTTGGACCACACAAAATTTGCCTGTTTTAACTATGGTACATAACTGTGACCTCTGACAAGGTTTCTCTCTTGTAAACCTCTTCAAATACTCCACACCTGGCTCTTCTCTCTGTGATAAACACAAAGATTTACTTTGTGCTTTGCAGACATTTTGGAACAGATTTTACATACTAGGGATGCTTACTAAGTAAACTTACTAAAAATGGTTTCAGACATTAAAATGCAGGCTTACAAACAAGCTGAATGTGTTGTAATTGTAGATCTTATACGTGTTTCCTGATGATTTTTACGTATTTCATCCTTTAATGGGATGACAGTAATTAGAGTTAGAGAGCTGTTGGAGATCTGACTCCATGCATATTCCAGTGAAAGAAGTGTCTCACGATGATTTTAGTATGCCTTGGATCAGCATCATCAAATTCCTTTTCTTTCAAAGAAACACTAATATTTTCAGAATAAGGAAAATTACCAGTCTGACACAAAATGTATTTTTTTAATTTACATTGCAAGACAAATCTCAGCCCAGGTTTTCTCTGCTACTCTCCATGCAAATATTGAATTCTTGATGAAAAACTTTAATTTATTTACAAAAAAACCCCAAGCAACCAAATGTTCCTGTCATGCATTTGATAATTATTGCCCTGCTATTCCCCATTTCTCAGTGACTCCACTTCTCAAATTCCTTGCTGGCTAAATAAAGCATTTATGTATTCTATACTTTTGAATAAATGGGAAAAAAAAAGAATAAGAAAAGTGATTGCAGGGAAAAATAATAATGAAAAATAATAATAAATAATAATAAAGGCAATCTACATGGGATCTGGTAGGAGGAGTATGATTGTATTCCAGAAATGTCTAGATAAGGATTATAGGACTGCACTTCCACTTGGTTTTCTGAATATATTTCCACATATTCTTAAAGGCAGGAACATTGTAAATAGTGATACATTGAAGTAAAACAGAAAAGTTGGGCAGCATTTGGCACAGACTGACAATATGTGCATTATGAATTTTCATACATTAATGAACAGAAAGGAAAAGCATAATCAGAAATACCTAAATAGATTAACGTGATGCAATCTTTTCTTTTGCAGAGCTGTTTAATCACTAGAGAAAAAATTATCTTCTCCTCTGGATGTTTATACTGGAGACAATAACCAGATGTGACAAATGAGCTTAAAAATTCTGTATTTAAACCACAAACCTTCACTTCTTCAGCAATACCCCTTATTCAGGTGAGCCTGTAGGATAACCACCATTGACTGAGGGGTATGTATGATCACGATAGGGCATGGGCTACTCCTGGACCAACTTTTGCTAGATATCTTTCCCCATTTAACCACACAAATCTGCCTACATCCTTGCTCTATCTGAAGGTACTGCTGAGACAGAATGACAGATCTAGGGTATGTACACAACAACTAGATAAAAAGATAATAAATTTACATATTTCCTCCCAGGTAATGAACATAAAAAAAAATTATTTCCTCTTTTGGAGGTGTTGCTGTTCTTTTCTTCTGTGCTAGTACTCCTTTTCCTATTTTGTTGAATTTAATTTGTTCATTCTGGCTTACATCCTGGATTTTCTGATGGGTTTCCTTCAGCCAGATTGTGGGAAGCCTTTTTTTTTTTTAAACTCCTTAAAATTTAATGCCCTTGATTCGAAAACACTTTGGTAGAGCACTGTGCCTGCTCCGTGTGTTTTCCTGAGTGTCTGTAGCATGGACTCCAACTCGCTCTGGCATTCTGAATAGCTCAGAAGGGGTTGGTGGGTAAATTCCCAAAAAACCCTGTATTTACTACTACCTGCTGGGAAGTGGCCCTAGCTGTCCTTCTGATTCAAAGCATCTTTCCTTCTTGAAAACTTGTGTATTTCTATTATTGTTTAGATTTCTTTTTTTTTTTTTTTTTTGTGATAGGATGCAGCACAGGTAAGCAATGCAAAATGACAGGCTGAACCTGTAAGGATGGAAAACTTGTAGCTACCACGGAAAAATGTGCAAATTTTTGCAAATTTTGCAATTTGCTGCAAATTTTTCAGCTAGATCAGAAGCTGTATGCACCACAGTTCAGGGAGGTGAGCTGTGAAGGCTGGAGATGAATAATCTTGCACTGAGTTGCTGTTGTGAGTGGAAAAAATGTAGTTTCATTAGATCCACAATTATACCCAAACCTTTGATGTTTTATCTGCACAGCTGGGCTACATCAACTGGGGGTGCTGACATCCTTCGCAAAGCTAATTCAAGAAGAGAGCTAGTGACCTTGAAGGAGTGTCTTGGGTAAGTAGTAATTTCTGTTAAAAAATGCAACAAGAATTGATGCTGAAAGTGATTACTTCTCTTCAAAGTGATACAGCTAACAGGGCACAGACTATTCTGGGATGACTTTTTATCATGCTTTCCTGTAGAAGGTAAAAACAAGCTTTGAGCAGAAGGACATGGGGTTACAGAGTCTTCCTCACCCCTCTCTCTGATTAAATAATATGTTATATGACATAAAGCTGTTCCAAAAGACAAGAAAGTGCCGTAGCCCAGTCTGAATGTTACTGGGATATGGGTTGCCTTGCTCCAACACTTTGCCCTGGTACAAAACAAGAACATCTTTCAGACGAAGTGAAGTTGAAGCTATTGGCCCAGGTGGCTCTCCACTGCTGGCTTTGTGAATCATGACTTTTGTTACTACTAAAAACTCTTCAAAGTAAAACAATATTTTTTTTTTTCAAATATATTGGAAAACTTGTTCCAATCCATCTAGCAAGCTGAAAACGATTATTATTATTATTCAGGAGGTACAAAATATGTGTTTTTCTCATTAAACTCCTATTTTAAGTGATATTCTTGTTATTTGAATGACAAAAATATGAAGCTTTGCTTTTTAAAGGAAAAAAAAAAACAACAACTGGCTCTGGGTCAGTAGATAAACACTAAAATATATTTTTGTGCCATTACATCACTTTCAGTGTGCGTTACCCATGGAACTACCATTCTGCATGAAGGTGTTGGCAACCACTGATTATCTAAGGGCTGGATTCTTTTAGTCTTTGCCCTCATTTTTGTTTGTTTATGATGCTGCTATCATTCGCAATTGATTACTTCATCTATACACTCCTCAAGACCACTTCTCTCACTGTTGTACAACTTCTTTTGTTTGTTTTATTTTTGTAAATTACTTGAGTTCAGTACAAAGGATTTGTAGGAACAGCAGATGACTGCATCCCTGATGGATATCTGAACAGGATAAAATGGTGCAGACGGGGTGAAAAATTAGCTGGATTCTTATCTTGGCACTGAAAATGTCAGTAAAACTTCAGCAAAGACAACAACCTGTGGGTGTTTTTATTTCATTATTACTATTTTAAGAAACTTTTAACCTTTCAAAAGGGAAGAGGTCCCTTAGTGTGGATTCACCCTGAGCTTACGGAAAAGTTCTCAGGTACAAAATCTTGCTTTAAACTAACTGATTTAATCTAATTGTAAAACTCCAAAAACCACCTAAGCGTGTGCTAAACTTGTCTGTAAAAGTAGTGGTGATTTTCTGGATTGGGTGTGCATATAAACATCCATATTTGCAGCACCTGCCGCTTTTGTTGTGTAACTTACACCCGCTACCTTTCTGAGAATGGACCACAGATATTTTGACAAGAATTGTAATTGTTTGTTTGTTTGTTTGTTTTCTGACAGAGTGGATGGGGGCTTTTTTCTGTCCTGGGAGCTATTGCCAGCTTTCTATAAAAAAATAGCATCAGAAAAAAAGTTAAAGCAAATACTTTTAGTGACAAAAGCTGCGTCTGCCTCAGAAAAACAGCTTTGCAAAAGGCTTTGACGTGCAGCTGTAGCTGGAATAGAAGATGTTTACTTTACAGCCCATGACATCTACCCCGCTATTCTGGAGATGCACTGGCCCAGCTGCAGGGTGTTTGGTATTCAGGATTCTCTCGCTGAAGCACCAGAACAGCTCAAATGAAATCTGAAAGCTTTAATTCTCTCTTCAGCCTATAGCACTGTGACAGCTAGCAATTACAGAATAATTGTGCAGCATTTGAAAACTCATAGTTGTAATCAAAATAAAATCGACAGAGAAGTATTTACCTTTTTTTTTTTTTAACATGTAGATCCAATTCTTCTTGGGTTATTTGATCTTTGCCTGGATTAACTTGCTTTGATAGGCTCTGTAGTTGCTTCAGTGTATTTCTCCCATGCTAGACAGTGAAAGAGAAAAAATAGAAGCTTATTGAGATACCTTGTTTGGAAATTCATGTACTTTTGCTCTACTTTAATGAGTGTTGCTGTGGTAACAGATGCTGGCTGACTTCCTGGACTGGAGACAAAGAGGAGCAGACCAGAACATCACACCACAGTTTTGAAGTCTTCAGATGAGTGCCATGTCTATGGGAGCCTTCCCCGCAAACCTAGGGGAGATTAGCTGTCAAAATATTTGTGCATGAAATTGCACTGCCCGTCCAGTAGGAATAACAGTTAGTAAATTTGATTAGTGTCAGTTCCTTCTGACCCAAGACTTCCATTTTTCGTATTTGAGTTGGGCAAGTGATTGCAAGCTTATATGGCGTTTACATTTTTTTAGGGTAATTGAGGGATGTTGGCTGGAGAAAAGGCTTAGGTCAGTTTCAAGATAAGTGATTAATACGTGCACTTGCAGTAGGTGTGAAAATCCTCCCAAGCTCAGTCCCTAGCACTGTGTGAATGGTTCTCAGCTGGAAAAATCATTGTGTGTCACGAGTAGAAAGAGGATTTTCAAGCCAAGCACTACAACAAAATACCTCTTGTAGTCCAACTTGCCATTTCTGAACTGAACCTGCAAAAATTGTTGCATGAATATAGTTCATGTGCGTTTGCAAAACAAGAATTACATTTCACATCTACTTGCAAATAGATCTTGTTTTTTCTAGAATGAATTTGTTATTTGCAGCCATCTGCAAAAATCTTTGAGAGATTAATTGTCATTCAATTACTTATTTGTTGCTATAGCTTAATTAATTTTTGTGTCTTGTAACTTGGGAATACAGTCAGGTTGTTCCCTGACAGCCTTATTGAATTCGTTTAATGAGGAGGAAACAAAGTTATTATTCCTCAGAAAAACATAGCAAAAACTGTCAGTTATTCCAAAACTCACTAAACTTTCAGTATTCATGAACATTTTTACGATTGGTCGTGACTGTCTGAATAATAATTAATATGGTCCCATGAATCACAGTGAGTTAACTGGCCTTTGCCTGGCTAGATATCTTTATTTTAATGCAAAATATGGTACTAATTACAGATTCAAAGTATCACTCAAATGCAATTAATTTGGCAATAGATCCTTTTCTCCAAGCCTGTCAGAATTTTTATAATACAACTTTTTAAACGTAAGGTTTTTGTTGTTTTTGTTATATTTTTATAGGTAAGCAAGGTCATAAATAAATTTCTAGCCTGTAAAAATAGGTAGTGGAAGATCGATTCCATCTGGAACTACCAGAGTGTTAGCTATGCTATAAATCAGCATGTAAAACCTTATCAAATATTCCTTCAGTCAGCACCTGCAATAATATTCCTCTACCAGAATTCCAGATAGTGTGTTTAGAAAGGTAGATTAAAGATTATCTTAAATCTCCTGATTCCATATTAAAATTATTGTGAAAATTCTGCTCTTTCTGTGTGGCCAACTTGTCTTCAAAGTGCCCTTTTAATGACAAGGGATTTTATTTTGTTTTCCCTCAGAATTAATATGCAGATTACATTTTTGCAATTTCATTTAAGACAACATGACTATTCATGAAATGGAGTAACATTAAGAATATATAAATGTATTTTTTTATTACTCAGGAAGATTGACTCATAAAAATTTCATTTGATCTGAACTACAGGATCTTATACTATGGTGGAATCCAGAAAATATTGAAAGCCAAAGCTTAAGAAGAATTCTTATTTTCCAATCAGTTTTCAGTTGTTCTTTAAGTCTGATATTTCAGACACCAGGCTTTAGGTAAATGCAGGATGTTCTGGAAGACATTTGAGAATAAACTGAATTTAGAAATATTAATTTTGTAACGTAGTGGTTTGGCTAGTCATTATACAAAGGAGAGAAACATTTTGAAAAGACTGTGTCCTTGGCTATCAAGATGGTTTCCTTGATTTCAGTAGGGAGGAAGAGACCCCTCAATGGGAAAGTCTTTCTCTCCAGCTCACCACAGAACTGGACTTTTGCCCAAACTGTTATTTAAACATACTTTCATACAAGTGGGAACTATTCCCCTGAAGCTGAAAACTCCAGCCTCCCATAAACAGCATTCCACCAGCTATCAAAATACTTCACGGTCAAACGCAGCCATGCTGCTGTGATTTGTTTTTCAATAAAATATGCTTTATAAATTGTCCTGACATGACAGGAGTGTTGTTCCAGCTACGAGCGGGCAGATGCAAGAGAAGAAAAGCAATGTATACTGAGATACAGAGCGGTCCTGCCAGCTGGGGCCACGGCAGACAGAGTTGTGGCTCTGCGGTGGTCTAACCAGTGTAGCCGGAGCGGAGGTTGGCTCTGGAGGGAGCTCCTTCTGCTGGAGGTCATTACTTGTGAGTCAGAAGGAGAAAAGAGAACCTGCTGGGAAATTTTGCCAGCTATCCAGACCTTGGAGAGGCAGATCAGGCTCTACAGAAGCAACAAGCTTTTTATGTGCATACAGGCAGCATTCTTTGAGATATACCACTGTGTACCCAGGGAGCACTTAATCCAGGGAGAAGAAGCTCATATGCTTTCACTTTCTTGCTTATCTAACCATCTTGGATAGAGAGTTATTATATCTAATTATGCTGCAGAGACTTGGTATTGTTAGAGTTTTCCATTCAGAATGATACATTCTGCATTTCTTTGCATTAGGCTTTATCTAGAATATAAAAATACTTTCAGTATTCAAAAGAGTTTAAATGTCAGAAAAGTACCTTCTGATATTTCAGGGGTCAAACAGGAATGGAAAATTAGGTTACAGTTTTTAGAAGTTATGGTAATAGATACGATGAGAACATGATCACACTATGAATTACTAATACAGTGTCAATTCATTTTGTTCACTTACTCATAAATTTAGTCAATAGGTCATTCCAGTTGTGGGAAACATAGGAAGAACAGGATATTAACTGACTTGCTTCTTATTTACATTGTTTTTTAATAATTGTTAAAAATAAAATTTCTTTTAGTTTCTAAAATGTCAGTGGAAGAGTATATTCATAGTGTATCATCTTCTTTTCATTAATATATAAGCACAAGAAAATTAAATAATTACCCTTTTCGGTACTAATTGTTTCAGTCAGACTGCTACTGGTAAGAGATGTCATACTGGACTTCAGTCCAACCCAGCTTCCAGTCAGACTTTCTGGTTTAAGATGCCAACACAAAGAGTATGGTCTCAATTCACTGTGCTAGTCTATTTTTGCACTTGATGCTGTTTATTTTTGCACTTGATGCTGTTTATTTTTGCACTTGATGCTGTTTCAGTGACCACACAACTCTGCTGAGCGTAAATACAAAGCAGAAATAAAATGCGTAGTAAAAATTTTAGTGCTTTAGTTGGCTGCAGAAATCAGTGCTCTCATACTAATTAAAAATCTGAGTACAGCAGCCATATCTAACACAACATTTTGTGTTTTCCTTCTGTAGTATTTACTGTCTAAGACAGAGAAAAGATGGCACTGCAGATGTTGGTTTGTTTACCAAAAAAAAAACCTTTATCTGTGGGATCTACTGACTTAAAACTTCACTGTCTTTTCAGAAATTTTGTTTTTTTTCTTCAGGCAGTCTAGAGCATGTAACCTTCCTTTACTTTTTAGATTTATGTGGAAGAACATAGAATTTGCTTTTGCAGAATAAATCACTGTGCTCGCTACATTCTGATAGTCATTATTTGCAATTTGAACATCTGCAATGAAGGAGTTTGGAAGGAGTTTCAACAAACAGTAACTATCTTTTTCTTTCATCTCATGCCATGTTATACGTCTCCCAGAACTTTTTCTCCATGCTATCAGTGCACGATCAACCCACACTCTGACTGAGAAGAGCAAGTTTAATTCTTAGTGTAAATCAATGGCTTAGGAACTCGTGTTAAGCCAGGTTGAGGCTTTTAGCATGACTATAGAGTGCTGTAATTGAAAGTAGAAATGTGTCCTTCTGCGATTTCTGCCATCCTAAATAAGACTGTGATCTCCCTAGGAAGTTTCTCCAGAAAGCCTTTTCGGGCACAACTTTTATAAGAGTTGCTGGGTTGACAAGACTTTGCTATCTTCAGTTCATAAAGCAAGAAATCATTCTGACTTTGCGTCCTTTCTTCAGGCAAAATGCAAGAAATTTAGATGTAGTTCACTCTCCTTTTTCCTCCAGAGAGATTTACGCATCTCATTTCCAGCTTCACGGGATGATTATCCTTTATTTCGTCTTTAATATCTGTCTGCTACCATAACTGCTACTTTTTAATGGGACCCAGAAAAACTTTAAATTGGGGATCTTGCAAAACCATTCACACACACAAAGAAATGCGCAGATCCCTTGCAGACTTGTCAGTCTTTCACCTGGAAATGTTAGAAGGGCGATATAGTTTTAGGACTGAGCTAAATACCCCATTACCAACTAGTTATGAACTACACATGGACTTCTAGTTTGGAAACCACTTTTGTCTGCATTTTTCTAATTGTTTTTTTTTTCACTGCCCTACGTATTTTCTTCTGGCTCCTTGGTCTGTGGGTTGTTGAAGCTTATCGTTGATGGCTGAGAGAGTTACATTTCAGGGCCCTACAACATTTTAAACTAACACAGACTGCAGCAAATATCTCATGTGTAAGGGACTTATTCTGCAACAGAGAATAGCATCTAATGACCTAGAACAATTCTTCTTTGTTTCAGCATTTTTTTTTTGAGTCAAATTCTAGTTTGGAGAGACAAACTAGGGCAGGCAATTATTACATCATTTATCTTCTTTTCAGACAAATGTGGACTAACTCACTGTCATTCCTTCCCTGTACATCCTGTTACACACCTCTTTTCAAACAGTGCAAAACGGTGGTTCTTTATCATTGTTATTGATTTCCATGGAAATGGAAAGAAGTTTGGTTAAGGTAGCCTAATCCCCACTTTCCGCTCCACTGTTCAGGAGCTCTTTGTTCCCCAGTATTGATTTATTTCTGCACACAGTCTGGAGGGTATTTGTCCAAACTACTAAAGGAAAGCTTGTTTTTTGAAGGAAAATGGGGGTGGCATTTTGAACCAATATATATTTTTGAACCAATATATATGTGTGTGTGTGTAATGATTATTTCACCAGTGAAATACGACATTACTGGGGGACTAAATTTTCTGCCTGTATTCAATACAGTATTTACGGTTTTTATGGTTTACTTTCCTAAAAAAAAAAATCCCACAAATAGGAGACCTCTTCATTTTTTTTGTTCCCTGACTTTCACTTTATCCACAAATTGCTGCTAGTAGGAACTTCTCTTTAGGTGTTTGGTGCTGACTAAACAGGGCTACACAAACTCAGCATTCATTTACAGTATGAATCTGACCTCAGATAATACTGCAACAGAAATTAATGGCAAATAGCATCTGTGTTAATGTTTTCTTTTCAGTTTTTGCATTGAATCACTTAAGAAATGGAAGACTTTTTCTTCCCCCAAGAGGTTTCTCTTCTATACACAAGTTCTAAGAATTGACCACGGGAGATCTTGCTGCTTGCTTTGTTAGGAAATGTTGATTTCACAGGTTTCACACGCATCCTTTTGCTCTCATGACTGTGCAAATCACTCACATACGTAGGAAAAAAAAGAGATCTGCTCACAATGGTTTGGCTTTGGGCTTTGGATGCTGTGTATTTAACATGCAGCACATATAGACATGTGTTGGCTGTCCCTTACATGGTAGTAGAGAATTCACTGCAGAGTTCTCTCCTCACCACTGCCATCCCTTCTTTAAATGCATTGTTTTTTTACATGAAAAGGTTAGAAAGAACCTAAGATAAAGATTCAAGTAGAAAACTTCTTCTGAGTAAATTATTTCCTAGTCAGAAGGCCTTCATTTCTTTATGATTAAATGTAAAGTGCAAAAATATCACCTTGTAGCTGAGAGTTCACTTTTCTGGTTGGTAACTTCAGCATCATTGCCATATACTCTAGTAGTACTCATGGGTTCATATTCAAGAACTGTAGTATGATTATTCACGTAACTGTCCAAAAAAAAAACCAAAAAAACAACCCCTAACAAGCTCTGGAAGGAAAGATACTGTCATGAACAATTTTTTTTTTTTTTTGCAATAACTCTAAATAATACAACTTATTTTTCTTCAGACAGAGCAGAGGAAAAGTCTTTACAGTGAGAAGGAGCCATGATGACTGGACTAGACTGACACTGAGGTTTCTGTGCTGAATTAAAGGCTACAAACAGGCTGGGGGAAAAAAAAAATGGAGAAGACAACAAAGCTGTTCAGATTACTTTAGGAGGTGAGAATCTTTTCATATATTTTGTTCAGATAGCCGATGTATAACGTCAGTGATTGTTGTGGAAAAAGAAGCTCACCAACTGGCTTTCAGATCTGCAAAGATGCTCAGATACTGTCTGTAGTACAGTTTATAGCTAGTCAGGTTATAACATATGGAAATGTATTATTATTTTCCTTCAATTTTAAATTGAATGATTGAAATGGTTTTGGTTTGGCTTTTTTTTCCTTTCTTTTTTTTTTTTGTGATTGAAATGGTGCTTTTAAATGCTAATGATCAATATACATACCAGAAAGTCCTAGATCTACATTGTCATCTTTGAAATGGACCATTACTTATTAAGAAAACACAGACCTGACTAAAAGTGCATTCAATTATTTATTGTTACCTATTAATTATTTGATCTTCAAAGCTCTATATAGAAACTGAACCTCTTTTTCTTGCATAGCTTTTTCTTTCTTTTGTTTTGAAGTCTTTCCTGGGAAAGCATGGAGACACCAGGGTAAAGTACTCTGCAAACTTCCTCTGGAAAAGCTGCATGTGGTGGAAGGAGCAAGTTCCTGCCCAGTCATAGCAGTGCTTGAAATAGGAGCTTCTGAGTGTTGGGTGTCTATGTACAGGTGTGGGTAGTGGGGGGCTGCAGGAGTGACCCCTTCAAGAAGAAGTCTGGGGCTGCCCTCATGTTGGACGTATAGACCACGGGACACAGCTGAGCCAAGCTGTATCTCTCTGCAGACACATTTGAAAAATGGTAAAAAATGCTTCACTGCAGTAAGGAGTGAGGAAAAAAGTATGAGAAACAGCCTTGCAGACACTAAGGTCAGAGAAGAAGGACGGGGAGGAGGTACTCCAAGCGCTGGAGCAGAAATTTCCCTGCAGCCTATGGAGAAGACCATGGTGAGGCAGGCTGTCCCCCTGCAACCCACAGTGGACCGCATTGGAGCAGACACTCACCTGCAGCCCGTGGAGGACTCTACAATGGAGCAGGTGGAGATGTCCTGAAGGAAGCCACAGTCCTTGGAGACCCCACACGGCAGTAGGTTTATCCTAAAGGACTGCGGCCCGTAGAGAACTGATGGTGGAGCAATGTCTTGAAGGACTGCAGCTCATGGAGGGGCCCACACTGGAGCAGAGGAAAAGTGTGGAGTAGGAAGGAGCAGCACGTATGAACTGTTATGAACTGACCACAGTCCCCATACCTCATCCTCAGAACACCTTTTGGCAGTGGAGGGGTTAGAGGAGTTGGGAATGAAGGAGTGAAGCAGAGTCTGGGAAAAGAGGGATGTGGGGGAAAGTATTTTAGTTTTTGTCTTTGTTTCTCACTATCCAAACCTACTTTAATTGGCAATAAATTAAGTTCATTTTCCCCATGTTGAGGCGTTTTTGCCCATGATGGTAGCTGGTAAGTGATCTCCCCATCTTTACCTGAAATAGTGAGCTTTTTATCTTACTTTCTCCCGCATCCCATTGAGGACCGGGGCTGAAAGTGGCTGGGTGGGCACCTGGCAGCCAAGCAAGGTGCACCCACAGCAGTTATACTGAAAAAAAAAACCTGACTGCATCACTTTTACAAACAAATCCCATGAAAATTGGATCCAACTCTTGCCTTGGTCACCCTTGGAGATGTTGGAGGTAAATCCGTTGAGATCAACGGTGTCAGAGTGCGCTTGGAACAGGCTGAAATCGAGCCCAACCGATATGCACAGATAGTTGGGTCTGGCTACAGGGATGGATGTGAAGAGCGGTCATAAAGCAGGGTGCTACCCAGGTCGTGGGTCACGCAGGAGATTTTACTGGGGCTGTTAGATATTCTTCAGCGCCATCTACTGATGTTCCATTTCAGCTAATTAGTCATGTGGGTTTAATGCTCAAAAGTAACCTAAATACACTTCAAATCTATTCTGCTGGTGAATAAAAACACCTCATCTACACAACGCTTCCATGAGAGTAAAAGTGACATTCTCTTAATGATTATTGTTCGCTTTCCTCTTCTAAATATTTTAAATAAATGAGGTCATTGTTTTGGAAAGTAACTTTTTAAACTGATGTGTAGCTTTGGTTCCAGCTGAAATTATTATATTGTGGAAGTAGAAATTTTAATATCTACTTCTGGACAACTCTAGAAGTAAATTTAAAACCTCAGGTTGGTCACAGAACAATGATTTCCTGAATATGTTTTGAAAAACAAAAATGTAATACAGGATTAAAGAGGTAGCTTTGGAAAGTATAAAGTAATTGATTTTCCATATGATGTTTGGCACTTGGATCTAGTGAATTAACTACATGCAACACTGTGGATTGTATAATTTATTCAATGAATTTATTCTCTTTGGTAATTGAACAGTTTAGCCTGTTTACTAAGGCTGTATCTCGGTGTAGTCTGCCCCGGGTAGATAAAATGATTGCCATACCTCAAGCAAAGACACGTGCTAATAAAACTCATTCTTGCCTCCTGCCTGTAAGTGTTTGTCTTTTTAAAACTGACGCTGTAGAAATATGCAGTAGGAGACTATATCTATAGCAACATCAGCATTGTTATATAATTTCAATGCCTATAAAACCCCATTGAACTTACATTGTAGACGTTGCCGATAGCCTATTGTTTATTTCACATCTTTAGAACGTACGTGCCGTACTCTAGAGCCTCGTATTTCTGCGACATACAGATTCTTTGTCAGCGATGGATTGTTACGCTAGTCACAGCATCAGCTTTGTCACTGTATTGTGGTTTCAATATACTTTTGTTGTGTACTAACAAAAGAAAATTCAGTTTTTGTTGTATATGGCATTCTGTAACTGGCAAGCCATATCCATTATCAATATCATCATTGTGAAGTCCTCATGCACAATATAAAGCACTTTTCAGCCCTTAAAGCAATTTGAAATAGAAGTGGAAATCAATGAACAGCTCATCAGAAGATGACTTTTCGTGCATTTATATACACATGCATACGCATGCAAAGTCAAGTATACTGGCACATAAACCAATTAAGTATGTGATAGGACAGAAGCATATACGCTCAGCAGGAAATATAACACACTTTTTAGAAAATGGGCTATAATGAAGATACTGCAACAGGCATAAAAATAAAGCTGAATGATTATGTTCAGGATATATTAGATTGGAATATGCCCAGTCTTGCAGGCTGGCTGCAATACCCTCTGTTCTGATGACAGTGAGAGTCATCAGCATGTATTTTAGCACTGGGTAATCTTTAAAACAGTTGAACATTCTGTTCGTCTTTGAAAATAAACATGTTTTTTATTCTCCTAATGATCTTTTGGGTATTTTACAACAGTGAAGAAAAACATAATGGAGAAACGAAAATAAAAGCTGTGTACTCCTAAATTCTTCTTCAACACAGTAAACTTCTGTATTTTGTGCGTGTGTGTGTTTAAATATATGTATGTACCTATATATTTATGCAGAATAAACCTCATATTTAAATTTAAGCAGATGTGACTACCTGGTCAGAAGAAAACTCAACCTTAAAAATATCTGTTTCCTCCGTAACAGGTATCTCTGCAACAGTAAAGTGCCATATTTCTGGTACAAAAGAGGACTGAAGGAAGGAGCATGAGATTTCAATGGTTGTCCCAGTCCCTTTTGTGTTTCTCTTTTTATTTCTCTCCTATTCTACCATCAATAACAGCCACCTATCTTCGTCACTTCTCTGCTTTCCAATTCAAAGGAGCACTTTTGTTTCTTACGTTTTTAATATATGAGCCTTTTATTTCCTCTATTAGAAGGGAGGCTGTACTTTTATTAGATGACAGCTGACTACCATGTTGAGTACTTCTTACATTTTACAGTGTTCAGAATTTAATTAGCTTTTTTATTGTCTGTTCATTTAGATTGTCCCTGTTGCATAAGAAAGGAAATCTTCCTTTTAAAAGATGTTTTACATTTCCTGAGATGTCAGCAGCATCATATTATTCTGAATATGAATGAGAGCTCTTACTATGTACCTTCCTGAGCAGAGACATTTTTATGAGCAGGATGCATTATTTAACAATGCCATAGATGAAAAATGTTTGTTGCCTTCAAGGGAGTTCTGTCTGCTAATGAGAATTTGTACTCTGGTTACTGATTGAAAATACAGTCATCTTTCCATATGCAGTATGGACATAAGCATATTTTGTCTGTATTATTCCATGATTCAGCAGAAATAAAAAATTGCAATGTTAATAAAAAGAGTAGATTTTGATCCACTCTAATTGTGAGCTATTTATGTCACCCTCTCTGCATATAGCCTCATAAATTGGTATTTTATTGTTGCTCAACCCAAAGGCAATTGAATTCTGGATACTGTGAGTCATCAAGGGAGTGGCAGCAACAGAGGTAGCAAAATCAGCACTTAAGTGGGTTTTCAGATCTAAAAGATTGATCTTCTTTGGCCTTTAACTCATGCAAAAATATCTATTTTTGCCAGGCCAATCTAGTGTAGTTTAGTGCAAAGATGATACTAA
This sequence comes from Chlamydotis macqueenii, assembly GCF_036417535.1. Taxonomy (NCBI): domain Eukaryota; kingdom Metazoa; phylum Chordata; class Aves; order Otidiformes; family Otididae; genus Chlamydotis; species Chlamydotis macqueenii. The sequence continues at coordinate 77,986,547 of NC_141593.1, read as the reverse complement.
ATCAAAAGGGGGAAAAGCCCTCCCAGACGACCTCTAGTCCCACTTTAACATTTCTTTTATTTCAAGTTATATGGAGTTGATGGATTAATGACTGTTTTTCAGCAGTTTTTCCGGTATAGGATAAGCCCTTTTCAAATACTGAAGAATCAAAGATCAGAATTGGTTGAAAACACATAACCAATTGATCTGAACCAACTCCTGTCCCAGCAAATTAATGAAAAAAAGTCATTCTATATCCAGCCCTGATTGCCAAAACGTATCCAAGGTAAGAACAGTAAAACGGATCAGTTGCCTATCAGGTCGATCTTCTGGAACACCAACTGTGCAAGTGCAATTTTTATAGTCTTAAAATAAGCTTGTAAAATTATAACGTCTGTGTTTTGCTTTTGTAGCCAAGACATGCAACTAATATTCAAAGTACCTTTTGAAAACCTCTGTACAGAATATTCCAGATCCATATAACTGAAAGTCTAAAAATGGAACTCTGGAAAGTAGCAAATGTAATTCTCAGTTTCAGAGGAAAGTCATACTTTATTTCAAGTTCACACACATTAATTGTTTAATCAACTTTGCACCTTTAAAGATGCAAAGTGTGTTGTGTAAGGAAAGGCAATACAACTGTTTAACTGGTTAATTTCCTTTATCTTTCAATAAAATAACGGGGGAAAAAAATGGATTAGTGAGTCTAGAAAAGAGAAGGCTGAAGGAAAAACAGTATTTAACAGTGTTCAGTAGATATTAGATATCAGGAGAGGGGAAGGTAATGTTTTCTTTTTTTTTCCCAGTTTCCCATGTGAAGGACCTGAGGGTTTGAGTGCAACAAGGAAAGCATAAGCTATGTGTAGGAAAAACAAAAATCATAGACTACCTGATGGCATGAAGGTTTAATGGAGAAATGTGTTCTATTCCAGGGCATATAGCTTAGGAACCTTGAGGTTTTCAAGAGTTTAGCCGTTCGTCAACACTGACTCAGGCAGATGAATGGACACTTCTATTTTTCTGTGTTTCAGCAAGGAAGCGGTGACAGGAACGCAAAAGCCTCAAGTGAAAGATAGGTTTTATGTGGAACTGGCCGTCTCCGTGTAAACCTCATGGTGCAGAGCAGATTTTATTTCCACATAACTGACATAATTTAGTTCAACTATGACTGGCTTCTTCAAAATCTAACTGCAGTGCCTTGTGTCCTTAAGGACTGAGCTGACTTCATGTAACACCCATACCTTTCTGGCAGTAAAAGTATGTCTGGGGTCTTTAGAAAAAAAATGCAGAAGATAGGCAGAGCCATTGGATGTCATGGGCAGAAAATGTAAATTCAGTTCCTGCTTAAAGTGTGCTTTCAAGATATTTGGCACAACTTTCTTGTCCCACTTGTAACAGAAATGTGCTTGTGTCCCACTCAGTGCTTCTGGGTTGGAAACCAGTTGGGAAAGTCTTACCGGAAGACACCTTATGCAAGCCAGCTCCAGTCTACTTAACTATTTAACACACCTCTCTTGAGTGTTTCATTTCAAATCTGTGAGATTTATTTTTGAAACCGAAAACTTTGAAATGTGTCAGCTTTACCTGGTGCGCAGGCTGAGGTATGGAAAGGGATGAGCGGCTGTTGGCATCCCTCTTTACTTTGAAAGGCAGTGGACAATACAGGAAGGCGATGGGTCTGTTTCAGCTTTTCTCACATTAAGCACTGCTCCACATCAAGTACTGGCAATTATGGAGACTTAACATGTCATGACAGAGTGGAGATGAGTGCACATGAAGTCAATGTTGTTTGCAGATTAATGAGCTGTATTATTTTAATGTGATACTCAGAGATTAATAAGCAATTTCAACAGTAAAATATCCTGGAAGATAATGGAGTTTATGGGGCACATCTTCAGACCTTTTCTTAAGTAAATTATGACTATTAATTTGTTTTCTGGTTTTTTTTTTTAGTTATACTCAGTAATACTGATAATTTTTGAAAATATATTTTTTTTTTCTGGTGAGGAAAAATATAATACATCTTGGACTGCATCAAAAGAAGCACGGCAAGCATGTCAAGGGAGGTGATTCTGCCCCTCTACTCTGCTCTGGTGAGACCCCCACCTGCAGTAGTACTGCATCCAGCTCTGGAGCCCCCAACATCAGAAGGATGTGAACCCTTTGGAGCGAGTCCAGAGGAGGCCACGAAGATGATCAGAGGGCTGGAGCACCTCTCCTATGAGGACAGGTTGAGAGTTGTGGCTGTTCAGCCTGGAGAAGAGAAGGCTCTGGGGAGACCTGAGAGCGGCCTTCCAGTGCCTAAAGGGGGCCTACAGGAAAGACAGGGAGAAACTCTTCAACAGGGACTGTTGTGATAGGACAAGGGGTAATGGTTTTAAAACAGAGAGAGGTAGATTCAGACTGGACATTAGGAAAAAATTTTTTACAATGAGGGTGGTAGAACACTGGAACTGGTTGCCCAGAGAGGCATCCATGCTGGATGCTCCATCCCTGGAAACGTCCAAGGCCAGGTTGGATGGGGCTCTGAGCAGCCTGATCTGGTTGGAGATGTCCCTGCTCCTTGCAGGGGGGTTGGATTAGATGGTTGAAAGGTCCCTTCCAACCCAAACTATTCTATAATATGCTGTAGTTCGATTAAGAACTTGACTACCAGGATGTGTATTATCAGACATAGTAATGTTTTGTCTTCTGCTCAGAAGTACATGACTCTCTGTCTTCATAAATTCCCAGTACATTACTGTTGTAAAGAGTGCTGATCATAATGTAACCTAGCTTTTTTCTTTTTCCATTTTTTTTTTTTAATTTGGTGTCTTTGTCGCTGGAAAATGCAAATTGCTACATTTTGTATTCTAGCATGGAATTGACTTAAATTAGCTAAAGGATCCGCTCTGAAAGTTAGTTCTCACCCAAAGAAAACTATAACATACTTTGTCAGGATGAGGAAACTGGGAAGAAGGGGAAGACAGTAGGTTAGAAGGAACCAGAAATTCTTCAAATTTCATTGTGGTGCTTGCCCACTGCTGGAGAAGCGCACTTGTTACTTTGAGCAAGCCTCATCCCAGATATGGTCTAATCCAATTTCTCTGATTAAAATGCCTCTTGTGACTGGTAATTGTGGAGTGAAGAGGAACTCATGGTTGCAGAAGGACAGCTGAGGCCTGTTTTGGAAATACCTTGGAAGCAACGATCTACATAAAAGTTTAAATTTCACCTGAAATTATTCAGCTACTGCAGTGAGGAATTTCAAATTATCCATGCAGGGTTATTTAAAACATTCTGCTAGATGTTGTACCGAATGTGAGTGTCACCCAACACTGACAGGATTGTCGGGTTCTTTTAGGGATCCTTGGCAGAACTATGATCTTAGATAAAATTAAAGCTTTGTTTTTCTTAACAGAATATTCTGATTACTATAGCACAGAATTAGTATGAATGGTACAGGACTACTACAAGCAGAATCAATGTAGTATAATTTTAAAGATATATAATAGACAATTTGTAATGCAATGTAACTTATGATTTCTAATCACCTAGACTCTCTGCAGATCAGGTCAGATCTTAGCACATGGTTTGCTCTATCGATATAGCAACCACAATCTAGACTTGAAAACCCTGTAACAGCAGATGAGTCTCTCCCTCTGTCCCTGATGGCAGCAGGGGACAATGGGGACCTCCTTGGCCATGGAGGTCTCGGGTCTTGCTGCGCAGCAGCGACTTGGGTCCCAGCTCCCCCCTGGGACTTGGAACAGCTTCATTTTATGGATGATGCTCAGTGCTGTTCTTCTTCTCCGCCCTGTGCTGGGGCCATCACCACCGCTGGGCTGGCCAGGTGCCTGGGCCCTTCGAGGCCAGGGAGGAGGAGAGTAACCAGCCTGGTGCTCAGGAGCTTTGAGGGAGGGGAAGAAGAAATCTGTTTGTTTTGTCTGCTTGGTGCACAGGACCTTCAGGGCCTGATAATGAGGGGAAGGGAACAAATACACGAGCCGCTTGGTCTCAGAGGGGTGCTACTTTCCTCATAAAATGGCGTCAGTTCTGTCAATCACATCACCAGAGTCTGGAGTAGGGCCTACCGGTCATAGTGCGTGCCATGGAGTCTAGGGTATTTTCCCATATGAGAATTTGAAGACCTTATGAGTACATAATCCATTTATGTTTTCTGCTTATTTCCTTCCTTCCTAAAAACGGAAGAGCTGATGTTTGGGAAGGCTGCTCTTTGGAAAAAAAAAACATCCTCAGTGCAAATGGTTTAGCCACTGTTTGTATAAGTTTCTCTAACTAATCAACTGGATGTTTTTTTTGCTCCCAGTTCTGTGTGAAGGTTAACGATCAACAAAATCATCTAGAAAATGTCAAGATTTTGTAGGTTATTGGAAGATAGAAAACCTGTGATGTAGTGATGTAATCAGAATATCTGGAGGTTTTTTCTCTTTTTTTCACCTCTAATTTTTCTATTAATTATATCTACAAATAGATTTGGAGCTGACATCCTTTAACCTGAGTTTGCTCAGAATACTTACGTCTGCCTATTGACAAGGAGCAGCTTTGAAAAAAAATTTTAACAGGAAAAAGAGAAAAAGGTTAACAGGAAAGCTTATTGAAGCATCTTCTCCAGTATCTATTAATGAACTTTATTCCCATGGATTTGTCACCTTGCAGGTAACCAGATCCAGATTTATTGGAAGGAGAGAACCACCACTTGAGCCATCCTAATTGTTGTTCAGCCCAGCCTTGGGAGATCTGGACACACACTAGGGACCATCTGTATGGGAAGAAAAGCCAAGCAGAAGATATGAAACTCTTCAAATGGCTGACTTCTCCATATGATGCGGAGAACAGGAGTTGCAATACACTCCAGCTTGTAAGTGAAGGTATTGCCTTTCTGAACACAGTTTATTTTCTCAATGACTGTCAGCTCAGCATATGAGGCCAGGAAAGATAAATATGTATGAAGGGCTTATATACTACAGTCTAAAGGATTCATATATATTCTTTACACACATATATGTATGTACGTATATGCAAGACAAATAAAGGGATTGAGGAAGCTTGGTTGCAGAACACCCCTTTAGATACTGGAATTCAATGTCTCTTCGTCAGCTATGACACAAACTGCTCGATCCTATCAAGTTTTCACGTGCTGTGAGGTCCCAGGTTAGTGACCTGAAACCATAGATCATGAAGATTGATTTCATGACTGTAGTCATCAAGTTGTCGTCAGGTAACACAGACACCAAGAGAGCCCAAAGAGTATTAAGCAATTACTTTCCTGAGCTGGAACTCAGCTGGAGCTTTATGTGAACACGAAGAATTTTCCTTCAAGAGTGGAAGACGGGATTTCAAGTATATGGCCCCGCAGGGATCCAAAAATCTCTTTGCCCTGTCTCTTGTTTCCTCATCTTTCTCGAAGCGACACACTACTTTTATTAATTTCAGCTAGACATGATGATGAGCTTGGGGAGCAAGCATTATTTTAATTAGATCTTTGCATGGCTCCTCCACATCAGTAGGCTGCAAAATGAGAAACGTATTCTTCTGTGAGCTTGGAAGCAACCTAATTAAAGCTTGGAAAACTGTACAACGCTCACAGCTGTAGGATAATGTGGAAAGAGTCTGTTTCTTTTGTTTCATTTACCATGTAATTCCTTATCAAAATCTGTTACCAAATATGATCTCTCAGCTGTGTACTGTATTTTTAGCTATTCAGGAAAACTGCCAAATTTTGACAAACTGTCATCTGCTCAGTCCTGGCTCTCTCTACATGGGATTGGACATGGCTTTGTAAGCCTGGGCAGCTGTCTTGAGAATGAACTTTTAAGATTGTCACTCAACTGCCTTTTTTGAAGCTAAATAACTGTTTTCATGGACATTTTGCCAGAGGATTTAAAGGTTGATTTATTGAGTCTTGCAGTCATGTGCATGCCCTCATAGGAATAGTGTACAATAATACGTATTATGTTTTCAAAAGAATCCCAGTTTCTTGCTCAAATGTAGGATGTCAGAATAAACCACTGTGTATAACCTATAATAATCTTGGTTATCATCTTTCTGTTTTTCTCCAAAATATCTCTGCTGAAGTGGGTTTTATTGATTTTTTTTTTTTACTTTATATCTAATTTACTTTAGAACTAGGCTTGTTTTAACTAGAAGAGTCCAAACCTACACACCTTTCCTTTCACTTGCATTTTTTTCCAGAGAACTTAAAAAGGGAAAAATTCTAGTTGAAAGTGAGGATGATTTAGTTTAGCAAATACTTATGGCAGAGCTAAAGCTGTGTGTTGGGTAAGGCAGTCTTTGTCAGAAGGCCCAGAATTGCATACAGCATTCGTGGTGAGGACACACCAATGCTGAACATAGTGGAATAATCACCTCTTTTGACTGACTGGTTATGCTGTGTTTGATGCATTCCAGGATACCGTTGGCCCTCTTGGCTGCTGGGGCATATTGGTGACTCCTCTTGAGCCTGGTGTTGACCAGCACCCCCAGATCCCTTTCTAAAGGGCTGCTCTCCAGCCACTCCTCTCCCAGTTTGTACTTCTGCCCGGTGTTACTCTATCCTAGGTGCAGAATCTGTCATTTGGACTTGTTAAATTTCATCCCATTAATCATCACCAAATGCTCCAATCTACCTAGATCCCTCTGCAAGGCCTCTCGTCCCTCAAGAAAGTCAACAGCACCTCCCAGTTTGGTGTCATCAGCAAACTTCCTAATGGTGCATTCAACTTCTGCATCCAGATCGTTGATAAATGTATTGAACAGTAGTGGCCCTAGGACTGAACCCTGGGGAACACCGCTGGTGACCACTCATCAGCCAGACGTAGCCCCATTCACTACAACCCTTTGAGCTCTGCCCTTCAGCCAGTTCTTCACCCGGCGCATCATGAATCCACTCATACCACGGTTGGACAACTTGTGTTTCTGGCAACAGATCAAGGACAAGACTTTGTGACTCTACCTTTTATTCAAGGAAAACGCACAGTTTCAGCAATATCTGTTATGAATATAGATGTTTACCATCAAACAACTTGCTTGCATTCAAGATCTGCGTAGTTTTGAGGAAGAAAGTTTCAAAGTATGCTAATTTCTTCCTTACTGGTACAGGTATATTTCCTTCTCTGTCTTCTATTTTGCCTCAGGAAGTGCATTAGATCCTACAATATTCAACTCACTGTCAGATCCTTATTCTAAATCTACTAGCCTCTTTCAGTGGATTTTTAAAAAATACCTTAATATAACAGCTAAGTTCTGCAATGCAGGCTTCAAATCAGAGATGCATTGTGTTTATTGTATTTCCCACAGCAGTGAAGTTTATTTTTTTTTCTTTCCCTCTGCACTAGTAGCCTCACATATAAAACCATAAACACATCAAGCGAAAAAGTGGCTGAAACTGATTAGACCCCTGGTGTTGCTTCCATTGGCCATTTAAACACTGTTATTGCATTCCTGTGATTTCCTATCTATTTTTTTTTTAATTTTTGTGGGGTTTTTTTAAGTGGTAAAAAGTAGAACCTCCTTTGCTTTACATATGGAAGTGTCTTCTCCCATGGCTATGCTCAATTAACTCCCATTAATGCTATTGGGAATTGCATCACATTCAAGAAGAAAATAGATCCCTCAATGGTTCCAAATAACATTAATTTTAAAGCTACCAGGTGTGCAGTGTGAATCTGATTATAATCTCAGTTGTTTTTATTTCTCTGTCATGCAGGAGAAATAAAGCAGGCACACTATCAAAACCAGAAAGATGCTGGTGGACATTACCTAGATCTTAACTGTAATAATGAAAAGAAAGAGGATGTTAATTAGCAAACAGACCAACAACTGACTTCAAAATCCATTGGAAGCATTTTGGCTGGATCAGACTCCAATGTGAGCTGCATAAAAACAGCTGTGTGAAGATATAGTGCATAATCTCATTAAGACAAAATGGATGACTTTGGAGTATAATTCCTTCTCAGAGGGTTAGATACATTTAGTCACAGACCGTTTCTCTGACTGAATGTCTCTGCAGTAATGATCTCAATATACTTCCTTCATCCACGCTCTTTCTTAGCTCCAATAACAGAAAGGCTCTTTATCAGTCACCATCATGACAAATGCTGGCAAATATCACTGAAAAGAGGAGAGGAATATTTTTGGTGTGTGAAATTTTAACAAATTGAAGATATCATAATAAATATTTATAGTTTTAGTGCCAAATTTCTCAAATATGTGACTACATAAAACTTCCAATCACTCAAGTTGCCAGTGTTAGCCAAACCCAAAACTTGGTTCTCTGTGTAGCTATAACTGTCCCATCCTAGTCAAAAATACATGATTTCGATGGAGTTGAAGTGAAGCCATTGAGCAGTGTCAGTGTTCAAATTCCTTTCCTTTCCTGCAGCACTTTGTCAGATCTCTAGTGAAGAAACCGTTTGTACACATTACAAATGTATTCACAAAACCATGCAACTGCAAGAATTGTCTGTAAAAAATAATATATCTCTATATATTTACACACAGCAAGAGTATAGCACAGAGCAGGGAGCCCGATGTATCTCAGGGTCTATCTTCACTTACATGTACACTTCCAGGCCCTCCGGCCATGCTCAGAAAGGTATTTATGTATCTAACCTCCACAGAAAATTCTTCATTGAGAGCAAGCCTTGAGTGATTTTGAAAATTTAACCTTCACGTATGTATAGCTGTGTAGAAATGGTTTTATACGAAGTTATGGCCACACGAAGTGTATTTTTTATATACATTTTATCTTCCCCATCCGTGCAGGGTAGGACCACTAGATGCCACTGTGCCCTAAGGAAGAAAACGAACCACAGCTTCACAGGCAGCTTTACATCCAGAGCATAAACAATTTCAGAAAGCCTGTGTTGACTCAAATACTGCAATTTCTGTAAGTGTTTTTGTGACCAGACACAGCTAGACGGCTGATAAGAACGATTCCCTGAAGCACGGAGTTCAGCCCCAGAGGGTTAAAACACTTTGAGGCATCACAGCTGTTTGCAGAACTGGTGCTAAAAGCTGATTGCGTTTTCAGACAGGGAGAATTTTTCCCCGCACAGCAGGAGCATCCCCTGGAAGCATCCCGGCTCCATGTAAGATGGCAGTTGCATTCTTTCTTCCTTCAAAAGAGCCGATAACAGGTTCATTGCAATGTTTTCTGTCTGTTCCTTAAGTTGCCTGTTAAAGCGGTTGGTTGAGACATTGTGTTATTTTTCCGTATAAATGATGTGGCAGGGACTCAGACATCGTAAAGTTATGAAGCCTCCTTGCAGCTCACAGTGTAAAGCTCTTGCAGAGCTGGGTTTCTTGGAAATGACTGGTTTTCTGGAGGAATTAAGACCTGAGTGAAAATATCAGGAAAAGAACATAATTCTTATAACCTAAGTTGAACAGTAAAAACATGCTTTTGGCAAGGAACTATTTTAATTGCTGAAATTCTAATTTCCTGGAACCATTTATAAGGATGGGTAACTCAGTGCTCAGAATGAGAAAAACAATATTCCTGCATTTTCAGGAGGAGGAGCTGGATAAGCTAACAGTGCTTCTGTGGCTCTAGCCAGTTGTATTGAGAAGAGAATAACAAAACCTGTTTAAAATATCTCAGAATATTGACTCTGATTTCATGATACTGAAACAACAGTCAATAACAGCAAAAAGGACATTGTCTTTTTTTTTTTTTTTCCCTTCTTAAAATATCTTATTTTTCATTTTCTTGGTGATCTGGACCTGTAGGAGAAAATATTTTGTCCAGCAGCACAGAACAACCAGAATTGTATCTCAGAAAGCATCTGATGATTTACTCTGACAAGGAGGAGATGTCTCTCCAACTCACTGGCGTTTTGATGAGGCCTATCAACAGAGCATTACCTTCCCACCAACACCTCTATCACCAAAACCCTTGGCCAGGTTCTATTTTTTAAAATAAATTCCTATTAAAAAATTCAATTGCTCCCATAATTTGGATATTTTCAATTTTCTGAGGGTAAAAATAGAAGATTAAGTATTTGAACAGGAAGATTTATGTGAGATCAAAGTATTCCCCACCCTATTCCTATGCTGAACATTTTGTTCACAGCAAAGATTTTCTTCTTCTGCAACGACATAACACTATATAATTATTTCTGAAAAAATGCCGAAAAGAACACTAAAAATAAATGACTAATTTGTTGCTGCTGTGTGGAAGCTTTCAAAATAAAAAGAGTGGGAACGGCAGAACCGCAGGGAGCTCTGGGTGCTGGGAGGGTAACAAACCAGGGTCTCTGAGGAGGTGCTCTAAGAGGCAAAGCCCTCAGCAAGACTGCCCAGGTGATTATCAGAGACACAGGAGTGAAAAGGAAAACTTGGAGTAGCAGAGTACTGAAACAAGCCCTGGAAAATCAGGGAACTGGAAATATACACCTGACCAGCACAGGCTGGGCATGAGGGAGCTCAACATCACTTCATGAGAGCATCCCAAAGTGGAATCACCTGAATATAAACATGAAATGAGGAAAGAGGACTATTGTATCAAGTATTATATTATTGTAAGGGCTATTGTTCTTTTCCCACAATGGATAGGACAGAAGTGACACTGTAACTCTGGGAGATGAGATTAACCCCAAGGGTGAAGACTGTGGAGCTCTGGGATGGGTTAAATTCCTGGGGACACTGCTAAATGCTCATCCCTGGGTTTTCTCGTGATCAGGTGAGACACAGCTTTGGCAGAAATGATGGTAGAAGAATTCAGAAGAGAAGGTGGCCCTGCAGTGATGCTTAATCTGTGCTTCTGTGACCATGAACAAGGAGAAATACTCGCCAGTTTAAAAGAAGGCAGGGTAAACTCTGGAGGTTAGGCTAGCTTATAGAACATGTAGTGTTGAACCCTGATGAGAAAGGTAAATATGGCTGCACTCTGATCCATTAAATGCAAATTGCAGCTAAGTTATTGCAAATATGTCAGGCTGGCAGTGAGTGAACATCTACTTTCCGTTTGCAATACTAGGTGCTACTGGAAATAAATTTATCTAGAGTGATAAACCTAGGCAGAGGTACACACACGGAATCATTCTGGTCTGCAACGTAGAATGCCAGGTTTAAAAAAGCAGTTATTTCCTACTTTTGTATGCACAGATGAGTGACATACAGTACGGAGTGTATCCTGCCCAGATGCAGATTTGGAAGCAGGCTGAGGAGAACTATCAGTTCTTGTATCAGTTCTTTACTATCCCCGATCTTGTCTGCATCTTTTCCTTTTTAGCTAGGACACCTCAATACAGATGCATGAATATGTAATACATTTTGAAATGACACTTATTTTCTGCACTGCAGAATGCCAGGAAAATAAATAAATAAAAATCTGTGTTATTAAAATATCTTTTCATTTCAGAGAAGTTTCCTCAAAAGTGGGTGTATTTCTCCCCTACCTGGCTGCTGGAACATTTTGATGCAGACTTCTGTGATCTGTTTATGCTGAACTAAATGTAAATGACAGAGTAATATGATTTTTTTTTTTCCCAAGTTTTCTAAGTAAACCTGTCTGACAAGGAATTCAGCAAAGCCCCGAACTACTGAGGCTCTTCTGTCACAAGCCAGAGGTAGGTTAGGGCTGAATTTCACCAATGCTGGTATGCAGTTGGTATGCTGGCTCTTTCCCTCATCGCTAAAGATGATAAGAATTGTTAGAGATGGGGAGGAAGGAAGGAAAGAGATACAAGGGAAAACATCCTAGAAGACCATAATTCTTCATGGAGGTCTTAATACATATCTCCATCAGTGATACACATCCACTCTGGTACATCCTTATCCTAACCACACTGTGAGCATTCTCCATGTCTTGTCACTATTTTGTGATGAATTGTTAGTCTGTTGAAGACGTCTTACTCCATGTTCTAATTTGGTAAGGCTCTGCCTTCGTTCCCCTTGCTGGCATTTTTTTAATGCCAGGCTATCTTATAAAAACTCCTGTGGGGTTGTTTAGGAGGGAGACTTCATGGATATCATTAGGGAACATACACACACACAAAGCAAAATTTGAAAATATGACTACTCTAGAAGTATCAAAAGCTTGTTTTGTGCTGAGATTCCACAGAAAAAAAAAAATCTGCTTAAAATGGCAACATCCTGCAGTAAGATGAAATCTGTACCCAGCTGCTTGAACACTCAGGCACACACTTTTCTCCCATCCTTTGCTTGTTTCTCCGTCAATTTGTAGTTAAGCGGTTCTGCAGCGAAAGCAAAACCTAGGGCACCGGCGCTATTCAGCCACAGACGACTCACTGTTCCTAGACACTACAGAGATGTTAAGCCAAAAATACTTCTTTGGGGTTTTTTTTCCTTTTCATTAAGTTAAAGACACAAAAAAACATCCTTGCTGTCAATGCATCGTGACAAAAAGCAAATTGCTCTCCAAGCTTTGTATGCCCAGTTTACTACAGGCACGTGAAAAATTAAATAAACGCAATATGCACAGAGGTGTTCTATTTCACATTCCCCTTTTAATTCACAATGTCTAACACAATTGTAAAGTGTTCTGGGTGTCTGGAAATACTGTAGAATATTTTAAGTAGTCCTTGGAAAGAACCTCTGCATACTGAACAGAAAATGTAAAAAGTTGCTGTGTAGCATTTTAGAATTTAACTTTGTTGTAACTATGAAATCCAATCACCTCAACATCTCAGCCTCCCTATGTACTAAGAAACAAAGACCCACAAAATACAATTTTGTGTACAAGGACCATTCCCCTGGCACCTGGTAAGGCTGGCAGGTAAAGACACAGAAGCATTTACTGAAGTAATTAAATTCTAAACACTGGGGAAAAAAACAAACAAACAAACAAACAAACAAACAAACAAAAAACCCAAAACAAAACCAATCTAAAATCCACCAATATGTGTTAAATTAATTGTAAAGAATTTTTGAGACATTTAAATTGGCCTCATGTGTCGAGGGATTTTTTTTTTGTGTCTGATGATATTTTGCACATTTGCTGATCACATTTTTTCTGCAGGTTCAGTTAGGCTATTAACCTAACATAGAGACCAATTGATTAGTATTTTTACATGAAAACTGTAATGAAAGATCTTGGGGCAAAATAAGTCTCTTAAGATATTTTTCTACCTTTAATTCACACTTTTCCTTTCAAGGCTGTGAAGTCTCATTTACATCATTCCGGGCAAAGAGATCTTCATCTTGCAAACGGTGTGTCGTGGTTTTGTTAGTGAAGGGGGGATGAACTGCAGTTCACTACCAGTCTCTCTGCTCGTGTGAGCAGTTTTCCTCCTAGCACAGAGGCACGTTTGCCAAGGAATATGCCCGCAAGAGGGAAATAGAAAGTGTTTTTGGGACCCCTGATTTGAACACAGGTATCAAAATCGTTTAACACCTTCACTGATACCAGGTGCACTATTAGAAAAACATTTATTTAAGGTATGATAACTTAGCTCTTGAAAAAAAAAAAGTTTGTTTTGGATTTTTTTTTTGTACAGATACTGATTATGTAGGATTGAAATTACTATGATTAGCCATTTGAGTGTGCATTTACTTACTTTGGGTAATGCAGTGGCAATAACTTACCTTAGGAAGTCACACAATGAGTAAGTGTCATAAGTAGGTATATTGATACAGTTATAGATCTAAGTATAGACATAGATAATAAAGGCAGGTAGAATAACACATAGATTGGAAATGGTAGATCAGGAACTTCTGCTGTCCTAAAACATGAGCACAATGAGGTCATTTCTATGATAAAGAGGGAATAAACACCACATTTTCACATATAATGCTGCAATAAAACATCATAAGTCACAAAATTACTTAATAGAGGGCAGATTATTTAGTAATGTTTTCATTCTGCTGATACATATTTAGTGGAAAGTGTATTACATATTTTGTCAGGTTTTAAGCCTTAAGTGTCTCTTAAAAGGCAGGAGGATTCTTGTAGGGGTAAAAGATTTTTCCTATTCATATGAAAAAGGTCCCTTGAGACAGAATACCAGACTAGATTGTTTTGGGTTTGGTCAGACTGGGAAACCTCAATATTTTCCATTAGGCATGCAGCTTAAATACTGAACAAATGCTTTCTTAAATTATTGAAGAAGGGAAAAGAGGGGTGAGATTTACAGAGTGGAGACTATGCACAGATATACAGAAACTAAAATATCCTAGAGCTTGCCTACTGCACCAATTTAATTTTAAAAGTGCAGTTTTTAATCAAACAGAGTAAGTTAGATTTATAGGTGGTGTGCACTGTTCTCAGTCTTAAGATTTGAAAGATACCCAAAGTTCATGGGGACAATCCCCTACAGCTTTTTCTCATGCAAAAGTGCAATTGACTTGGAATGAGTGTTTTGGCAGAGAAAATAACTTTTGTTCAGATTTTATGTCTAGCAATAAAGAAGAAATAGCTTTAGGCAGATCGTATGGCAGGAAAAAAACAAACAAACAAAATATATTACAACACTAAAAAAAAATTGTTTTAAAAATATCTAAGAGATGAGATACAGTATTTAAATTAATACCCAGAACTTAGATGAGAATGTCACCAGAAAATTGCATACAAAGCAATAGTAGGAATCTCAAGGCAGAAAGTAGATTTCTGGTATCGTGCGTAGCTGATTCTCCAACAGCTAACTGACCCAGATGGTGATACTCAACGTGGTAAACAAGGTGATGACCTGGTGGCAACCACTCCTTCCTCTGTTCTACTATTGTCATAAATTATAGAGTATTAATTTTGGGTAAAAGCCAGTGTATGACTTTGTCGAGAGGCCTGGAGAATCCAGGGAAATGTGACGATGAGAATTCTTGTCATTAAAGGTTTGGGCTTTGCAACAAGCTTTGGGTTTTGCAACAAGTTCTGTTACATATTTGATGAAAGAAACCAACTTTTTACCTCTTTCCTAATCCCTGCTGTGAAAAAAAAATTGCACTTTCTTAGCTGTTTTACAAAGGGATGAGGGAGATTTCATTCTCAGGTGGACTGACAAATGTTTTGAGGTCTTTAGAAGGCACAATCAGATTTGAAAGGGTAACTTAATTTAATGACTTTTGGTACTTATAGATGAAGTTTCAGAGGCAGAAGTGTCTAAATTAGTCAAACAGCTCCAGAAGGAATGAAAGAGAATAAAGGAGAAGGGTTCTTGGAGACTGGCGTAAGGAACAGGTAAATTAGCTAGCTCTTATTTTGCAAAAAACACCCTGCGATTTCTAATGAAGACATGAAATGTAGAACTCACTTTAGAAACAATCTTAACAAACTTTAATAACTGTAAATCTTGCACAATACTTCTGGAAAATTTCTGTTCAATAGTTCTGTCTCCCTTTATGCCATTGTTCACATGATTCCATTGTTAGATGAGGGAATGTATTTGAGTTCAGCAACACATAATATGTGGAATCTTACATTCTGAGTCAAATTGTGTACTACAATGAAGTAATCTAGGGATTTTTTTTATTTCTTTTTTATTGAAAAGTCTTATTTGAAAGCTTTTTTTTTTTTAGGTTTTTATTTCCTTTCACTTAATTTTCTTCCTTTGTAAGTATATTCTGGCTTTGCTTCTGTGCTTCCAGTCATCCCGGTTCTTTGTGATAAGGCTGATATCAACCTAACACGGTCTTCAAGAGCCTCCCAGGAGACTGTCAAAGCAAAACGAAACTCTGCAGATGATGAGGCTTCCTGACGCCTCATTGAGTTGAAAGGATTGCCATTTATTCTTTCACCCTTTGATAATCTCTTCCTCATTTTCTTTGCTAAGGCATTAAAACTAAAGGAATTATCAGGAACTGTGCAGGAAAGAGCTGTATGATAATTTATTTTTGTATAAATGCATACACACATACGCAAACAGACACACTGCCTCCTTTGCTTTTAGTGCCAGATTGATCCTAGGAGCAAAAAGCATATCCGAAGTGCTTTCCAAACTCTATAAACTGTATTATTTCTGAACAGCATGTTTCTTATAATTAAGACACAAATTATTTTGCTCCAAAGCTATTATGACTACGGCATACATCACAACTAAATAAAACCCACTGAAGGAAGAACTGCAAGGTCAGCTTCCCAGACATAGATGTGTATATGCCTTTACTCACAGACAATTAATTTA
The DNA here is from genome assembly GCF_036417535.1 of Chlamydotis macqueenii. NCBI lineage: Eukaryota > Metazoa > Chordata > Aves > Otidiformes > Otididae > Chlamydotis > Chlamydotis macqueenii. The sequence continues at coordinate 77,970,486 of NC_141593.1, read as the reverse complement.
CTATTCACAGAGCTATCGGTCCACAGAACATACCTGGTAGTCAGCCTTCCTCAAGCAAGCTTTCTGCACATGCCTTTCTACTCCTTCTTCCTCCCAACCCAGAGCAGGTGGGATAAAATAGCAGAAAGCGCTCTGGGAAGGTGTTTAATGGATCTGGTTAAACTTTACAAGGTCATTCATTACTAGTCAACAGGAGATAGCAAGTAGATCTGATCCATTTGATTTTCTTTTTTTCCCAGATTTTATGTGTTTTGCTAGGTGGACAAAAATGGTACATGGCATAAATTGTCCAGTCTTTGGAACCGGCTGAAAAGTGAGAGAGAGCATGGAGAGACACAAACACAAAATTTTGTTGAAGTTGAGTGAACAAATAAATCAGGATGAGGAAGTGTCTTTGGAGTAGCCACCAAGTGTGGAGCTGCAGCAGCCTGGTGCGTTACCATCTGGGAGAGTTCAAACAAGCTGTAAATCCCAGGCCCTCCCGTCTGTGGGAAGCTGGCTTGGAGAATTTCTTGTTTTGTTTCTTGGGAGGTAAAGTAGAAGCTGGCTAGCTGATGCTATAAGCATTCCCTGCTGGCTGATCAACATCAGACAGAAGAGTTTTCTTAACCTCTAGCCAACAATAAGGCCAAAACGACAAGACTGTTTAGAAGAGAGAGAAACAGTTTGCTGAAATGAAGTTGATAGAAAAGTTTCGTGTTAGTTATAGAGGACAATGCCTATGGGCAAAAGGACTAAGATTTTTAACCTGTTTAGGTCCTGTTATGCCTAACACTGGGAGTCCTAAGGACCAGATTTTTAGAGGAACCTAGGCATTTAAGTGAAATGGGTACACTGGACACCTTCACATACGTTTCACAGTGCTTAAAATAATCCAGCCCCTAGCCCAGCAGGGCAATTCCATGAAAGCTCTGGGCATGAGGCTCTGAGCAACCTGATCTAGTTGGGGATGTCCCTGCTCCTTGCAGGGGGGTTGGACTGGATGACCTTTGAAGGTCCCTTCCAACTCTAACCATTCTATGATTCTATAAAGATGAACAGAATGGGGAACCTTAGGCAGTCTGAAGAGCAATTCATAGGGAACACGTCTAATGACTGAACACACAGCGTAGATCCATGCTAATGTATTCAGATGAGAACAGCCAAGGGGCAGCCAGTAGAAAGTACTAAGTATAGGAGTGTACCTGAACTCCTGAGAACCTCTGACTCTGTGGTCATTGTCTGCTCAGAACACAGAACAGAGCACCAGTTTTGACAATAGGTGCCTAAACACACTGGGGTACCTTTATAGCATATCTACCCCTGATGGAGGTAGTGATGCTGGAGTGCTCTCATACAACTGCTGTTGTCAAGAACATTTGGAAGGGAAATGTCAGCTCAGGGCTTTCTTTTCTAGAGGCACTGAAAGACCCTTTCACAGGAGATAGCCTTAACCACCAAGGTCCAAGAAGGCTTGTGCAAGGCTTACTCTCCTTTTGAAGTCTGGCCACTGCCAATTCTGGAAGGCAAAATCCGTCAGGATAGGAAGAGAGCAAGCAAGAGACCATGAGTTAGGCATGACATGAGCATTCTCTACCAGGCTGGCTCTTTGATGAACTTGGGTTTGGGTGGCCCTCCACCTCAGACAAGGCTAACCTTTGATACTAGGTTCTTAGCTCCTCAAATGAGAAATTGTCGAAGCAGATGTGGAAGCCTAACTTTGGCTGTAGGAAATACTGCTATTCAAAATGAAAGCACTGTGCTCTTGCAGGCACCTAGCAGGAACTGACAAAAGGAACCTCTGGACTGTATCTCACTTTGGATGGCAATATCCATTGTGAAGTCCACTTTTAGCTCTGGATCTCATTCAATGTGTATTTCCTAAATTAGTTTAATTTCTATTCTCTATATCTTTTAAGTAATCCTAAGTTCTTCTATTTCCATTAGAAATCAAAACCTGGATTCTGAAGCCATTGTAATCCTGATACTGTGGCCCACAGCTCTTTTTTTTTTTCCTCTGGCAAGTTCAAGATTTCATTGGGATAGAAAAATTAACCTCATATGTAGATAAAAGTATATGGAAAGACAACATCCAGTTTCTCCCTTGGTTCTCAAATCTAGTGGGAATGGAGCGATCATCTGTTCAAGATGAATCACTTTTCTCCACAGGAGAGAAACTCAAGCAGCGCTGTGTGACGCGAAGTCCTTCCTAACTCACCAGAGATCCTCGCTCAGGTCTAACTTTCCTTTGAGCGCGTTGTTCTACCCCCTCATTTCCCAGTGTGCGAACTGCTTATCAGAAGGAGCCGAGGCAGAGCAGAGGTAGCAGAAGAAATTCAGAAAGACATGAAGCTGGCTGTGTGTGACAGCGAGCATCACATGACAAGATGGCGGGCATTAGTCCCAGAAGACAATCAACCTTGATCCAAAGAACAAAGAAAAGGGAGCATGTGAGCAGATAAACTATTTTCTGGGAATCTGCTCCCAGACCCGCAGCAACTTCTGCTGTATGTTTTTCTTGCATCGACAGCACCCCATTGGAATCAGTGACTTGAAATTAGATGTAAAGTACACATCCTAGCCTCTTTGGCTCCATTTTTCACAGTAGTGTAGAAGATTGCACATTACTGACCATGTCCTAGATGTTTGGTAATGCATCTTTGTTTTCAGATTAAAAAATCTTGTGAAAATGAATAAAAAGTACTATGAGTAGTTCTGGCATAGGCAGTTTGAGAGCTAGGGTGCTTTTTATGAGCAGCAAAGGATGTTGTAAACTACAAAACCAAAACAGATCTGTAGTCTTATTAGGAAAAACAGGGAGTGCATGCCCAGTCTCTGGTACTGGCCATTTTACTGAGATTTTTTGCAGTCCTGCTTGATGAGTTAGATCAAATTAGGAGTGCAGCACTCTGCAATTCCCTTCCTAAATGCTGCTGGGATCAGTGCGTTAGGCATTGCTCCACCCAAGGGGCTGGATGTGGAAGGTGGTTTGTAGGGTTGAGGCTGGTGTCTGCACAAGACACAACAGCCCTGGCAGCTTTTATTCACCATGGAAAAGACTGGCTATGCTGCCTCAGTATCAACACATACTGAGAACACTGAATTTCTTCTCTCTGTGAGGCATAAGGATGATGCTCATATGCATTTCATCTGATAGGGCTTTTGAAGGCCAGAAATCCCAGCCACATGACCCCACCAAATTAATATGGCGATATCCATTGATAAACAGTGGAAATCTAGAGCGTTGACAGGTTATAATCCAACTCAGATTCTTGCAAGGCAAGGACGTGAAGTGGTGGATTGTTTTGCTTATACATGCTGCCCAAAACGCACTGCAGAATCGGCTTCCATAGAATCAGGTCTAGATTTAAAAGCGCCTGCTTTCTCACTCTGAAACAAACGTATTCTCTGTATTGGGAACAAGGAGGTTAGGGCTGAGGAAATTGAATTAGAGGAGCAAGTAGCAGAGCAGAAAGAGTACATTGATCGAATCAGCAAATCTACAACTCACTGGTGATTACACCCTGGCTACCCACCGCTTGACTGCCCAGGCTTCCCACCGTCTCCTAGGATTTGTAGGATTTGTAAACAAGCATGGGTTTTATACAGAAAGCGTAGAGACAGAAACGCGTTGAAACTCTCAGCCAATTCCAGGGCTCAGGGATTTGACACAGGGTCTAAGAGCCGCGGAGACCCCTGGTTTCACGTTCATCTTACAAAGACCAAGCTCCCAGCGGCTGTACGTGGCATGGCTCCAGTGAAGGCTGATGTCTCCCAGTTGAGTCTCTTTTCCTCAGTAAGTTTCTCTGTGCATTTTATAATGCTGCTCAGACTGGTTCCTGCAGCATCACCTCCAGTATCATTTCTAGCCCGTTCCTAAGCCTAAGTATGGATGAGATGCTGAGCACATCCTTGGCTAAGTTGCTGCTGCTTAATCACTGAAATTCACTTGAAATGATGCAATTTATTATTTGAGAGTAATTTAAGAACTCCCTCTTTCTCATACACTAATTACTATACTGCATGTCCTGACAGCAAAAAAATTAAAATAGGTAGGTGTCTTTTTTTGTCCTGCTGTCAGTGCTCATAATGCTTGTTATGGGCAAAAAGGGAACACATCACAGACATAAAGCCAAGAATTTGTTACTATTAAAATGGAAATCTTCACTATCTTAATAGTAAATCTAACAGATTGTGATTAGCCTCGATTAAATTATTGCAGAAAAATAAGGAAAATAAAACAAGGAATATTACTGTGTAAAAATCAGTTACTAAAAACAGTAATACTGTTTCAATATGATGAATTTTATTTTTCCTCCTCACTTTTCTGATTTTTTGATTCACCTTGGGGGAGATATTTTGCATATTTTAGAATGCTCTTTCTTCATTTGTCTCCTAGCCCAAGTTACACTCAAATTCATTCCATATGGTGGGTTTTACCTATGTTAAATACCATTGCTTATTCTCTTTGTTATCCCAAAAGTTTTGTCCAGCTCTTCTGCTGCATTTCTTTACCCGACTATGGATGGGATGTTCGTAGCTGCTCTCCTACTGTGCCTGCACTCCCCTGCAATCACACCATACAGTCAGAGATTTCTACACTGCTTTAGGATAATAAATACCTAATTCTTCACAAAATAACCACCTCTTACTAGCACCTTACATAGAAACGGTGGTTGCGCTGTAGGAAGATAAGAAAAAGTAAGGCAAATTGGCCGTAGCCACCTGGTCATTAGAAAAATCACTGTTACGGCTAAAACGAAGCTAAAACGAAGCTCCAGGCAGGCTGAGACAATATGAAGCAAAGAAAACCCGGCATGCCTCAGTCCTGCAGCCTCGCAAATGCACTGAAAAGCCTGTGGACTGTTAGTAGTGATAGGAATACTCTATTTCCTGGGCTATGGCGTTACCATAAATATAATTTCAGAAGGGGAGAGCACTGTCAATAGTAATGGCTAACTTTTCGGAGAGAAACACAGTTCTCGAGCTAATAATAAATCTTTAACATTAGGCCTATTCCACACTGTAAGCTGCAAGGCTTGTCTGTAAAGAGAAGGTAAATAATGTCCTTTATCATTATTAACTTGAAAGTATTTATAGTCTGTGATCATGTATCTCACATGGGTGTGCTCTGTTTCCAGAGTAAATAAATTTGAAGTCCTTAACCTCTGCTCAGCCTTTTTGTGTGTGCGTGTATGTCAGCTTTTTTTTCCTTATTTTGAACAATTTGGACGATTACTGTGAATAGCATGTAACTGCATCGTTTTGATTTTGTTGCTTTGAACAGTTTTATAACCCCAGGAATATTTATAATTGCATTGCTTGCTAGAAGGCAAGAATTTATATGAACTGATTGACAACAGCCCCTTCACTGCCTGTGCTCTCAGAGAATAACCTTACAATAACTTTCCACCAGTAGGCAATTATTATTTCTCTTATAATGTGCTTTTCTGTTTCAGCAAAATTTCCATTGTGTCTTCCTACCAATCTTCATTATGCTTACTGCTTTACAAGGTGGGACCCAAGCACGCCGCTGCTCCCACGAGCCGGAGAGCAACAAACACCAGCGTTAGTTCCTCAACACTTCACTACTCCCAGTTTTCACTATCCCTGATAAACAGCGTGAAAACCTTCCGTCTCTCAGACTGTCCTGTGCTTTCTGCCAAGAGGCTTTTGTTAAGGCACAGGCAAAGAACTGGCCTTGTCTCCAAGGTGTCGGTGAGACGCCCATCAATTCTGATCGGTTTTGGATCAAACTCTAGTAAAAAGCTCTTCCATAAATGTTTGCATTAATTGTCATGTTTATAATAATAATAAATTTCTAATTAAAAATAAAAGCTTATTTTTTCCCCTCCAGTTTAAATGGCATCTGAGTGAATTTAAAATTGTGTAATCCCATCAAATCATAATTCTACTATTCTATTAAATTATTGAGCTAATTAAAGTGAGGCATTGAGGTTTTAAGCAGCCTATTTTTTTTGTGTGTGTGTCATTAATAACAGAATATTAATTGGTCCTGAGATGACATGAGATAATTGTCCGTGTTTATTTTATGTCACTTTGCTACTTTATGAAGTGCTCCTCTGGTAGTCTGCTCAGAATGAGTGTCTTATGCACTTATCATAAAAACATCTGCACAAATTACAGTAATTTTGTCAAAATGCTAAATTAATACATGATTATCTTGCATAAACTGACTTCTGTGTATTGAAGATGCATATGGACACTAAATTTTGACACTGATTTGAACGAAAGATGTGACCATATGGGTTGAGAGAATATTGCCATACGCCTTGATATAAATGTAGTAGAGATGTCGTATCTGACCAGCTGAATTCCCCTCTCCCTTCATCTATGCTGACATATTTGACATCGATACTTAACAGTTGAATAGGTGAGTGAAAGTATCGAAATGATCTTGTAACCTCCGGCTTTCCTGCAAGATAAGCCCTGATCCTTCTAGAATGATAAGTGCCCAGACTCAACATATCCATTGGGAAAGATGAAGAGCATAACAGAGAAAACAAATACTCTATTGAAAAACCTGCACATTTTACCTTAGCACAAAAGTTTTAGAATTTAATTTTTCTTAAGCTCAATGACAGAAAAAAAAAAAAAAAAAAGACGACATTAGACATTTTTGCAAGTGCTTGGAAGTGTAAGATCGTAATCGTTACATGCTGGGCTGACATTTGAGGGAAGCCAGCACAGTTCATACTGGAGCCTGCACAGTGTCTATTTGGCGTCCAATTTGCAGACATAAAAGGGGTAGTACACCGGCATGACTTTTTTTTCAGTTTAGCAGAACTTTGACTGAGTGCAGGCGGAAAGATAAGGCCTGAAAGGACTGATAATTCACTAACTCTACCCTGCCAGCCACTCCTGTCAGTAAACAAGATCTTGCTTCCCTTTAGACTTGAAGATGAGGGTAGTCTGGGTTTGTTCCTGTCTGCGCATTATGGACGACGCAGTTGTGTTGATCTCCAGTTGTCCTTGGCAAAGAGAAAAAAGCTCTTCAATGACCTTTTCTGACCTAGAAGACATGACTATAGCTCAGTGGAGAGAGAAACTTATTTTTGAGTTTTTCAGCTGCAAAAAGCATCAAACACCACTGACAGTTTTTAAATAAAAGTAGACATAAAGGCTTACAGAAGAAAGCAAAACAACTCTCAACAAAACTTCCAAAAACTTCCCCTGCCCCTATTTTGTTGTAGCAAAACCAGAGTGAAGGGTGACATGAAGTACACATCTCTTATGTATTTCCTTTAGAAAAACGTAAGTGCAGAGAAAGCCTGGATTTAACGCAATTTAGGAAGTGTTTGCACTTTACACCTGTCACCAATCTCAAACAAAGAGCAATACTACAGGAGCACAGTTTTACTTCTTTTTCTTCCTCCCTATCCACAAAAATACTTTCTCCCCAAGTCCACTTGCCTTGCTTGCTTCTGAAAACACGTCAACACTTTCACTTGTAGTGTGATCCTTGGAAAACACAAAATGCTGTGAAAACTGGAAGCTCTGCACAGCTTGAGTCTCAAAAAAATCACCCAATTACTTAGAAAATGTCAAGTATTTCAAATCAGAGATCAAACCCTCTTCAAAAAGTTAGCACATGAGTAAAACTGCTTCAAATGCGAGAACAGAGAACACGTCTCGTTCAGACATGATGAAATGGCAGCAGCGCTTAGCAGGAGTAATGGCTCAATT